>NC_072373.2:53372500-54622500 GCF_028885625.2 Pongo pygmaeus
GACTGGTAGATGGATGGAGGACAAATGATAATGAACAAATTATCTACTTACAAGTTAAAAATTCAGCTTTTGCCAACTGTAACATGCAAGTACTCTTTGTTTAATTTGAGAAATTCAGCAAAGAAGGAAAAAAGAAAATGATAAATCATTATTGTTTACATTTATGGGGTACAATATGACATACATATAATGTGAAATGATTGAATCAAGCTAATTAACATATACAGCAAGTCACTTACTTATTTTTTGTCCTGAGATATTTGAAATTTACTCTTAGTTATTTTGAAATATACAATAAATTATTATTGTCTATGGTCACCTTGCTGTGCAATAGATCTCAAAACTTATTTTTCTTGTCTATCTGAAACTTTTTAACTTTTGATCAACAACCTCCCATTCCTTTCGTCCCAACATCACCACCCCAGCTTCTGATACCCACCATTCTACTCTCTACTTCTATGAGTTAAGCTATTTTAGAGTCCACATTTAAGTGAGATCATGCAGTATTTGTCTTTCTGTGCCTCGCTTATTTTACTTAACATAATGTCCTCCAGTTTTCATCTGTGTTGTCTCAAATGACAAGGATTTCTCCTTTTTTTGAGGCTATTATTCCGTTGTGTGTATATATATATACTACATTTTCTTTATTCATCCATTGATAAGCACTTAGGTTGATTTCATATCTTGGCTATTATGAATAATGCTGCAATGAACATGGGACAGCAGAATTTTTTTGACATACTGAATTCAATTCCTCTGTATGTATACACAGCAGGCAGTGGGATTGCTGGATCATATGGTAGTTCTATTTTTAATATTTTTAGGAAAAAAATACAACTTTCCATAATAGTTATACTAATTTATATTCCCTCTAGCAATGAAAAGAACCCTTTTCTTTACATCCTCGTCAACATTATATTTCATCTTTTTGATAAAAGCTATTCTAATAAGTGTGAGGTAATATATCATTGTGGTTTTAACTTACATTTACCTAATAATCAGTGATTTTGAACATTTTTTTAATGTACCCATGGCCTTTTCTATGTTTGCTTTAATGTACCCATGGCCTTTTGTATGTCTGTTCAGGTCCTTTGCCCATTTTAAAATCAACTTATTTGTTTTCTTGCTACTGAGTTGAGTTCCTGATATATTTTGAATACTGGCCCCTTATCAGATGTATGGTGTGCAAATATTTTCTTCTAATCTGTAGGTTGTCTTTTCACTTTATTGTTTCCTTTGCTTGCAGAAGATTTTTAGTTTGATGCCATCCTATGTAGCTGGGTTTTGTTTGTTGTTTTTTTGTTTTGTTTTGTTTTGTTTTGTTTTTACCTGCACTTTCATGGTCATATCCAAAAACAAAAAAACAAAGACAAAATTGTTGTTCAGACCAATGTCATGGAGCTTTTCCTCTATGTTCTCTTCTAGTAGTTTCATGGTTTCAGGTTCCACATTTAAGTATTTAATCCATTTTGAGTTTAATGTTGTACGTGGTGTGAGATGAGGATCTAATTACACTCTTCTGCATGTGGTTATCCAGTTTTTCTGACACATTTAATGAGGAGACCATCCGTTTCCCATTATGTGTTCTTGGCACCTTTGTAAAACATCAGTTGACCATAAATGTGTGGGTTATTTCTGGGATTTCTTCCCTTTTTCATTGGTTATGTGTCTGTTTTTATGCTAGTACTATTAGGTTTTAATTACAATCTCTTTGTAATGTGCTTTGAAACAAGGAGTATGATGCTGCCAGCTTTGTTCTTTTTGTTCAAGATTGTTTTTGCTATTCAGGGTCTTTTGTGGTGCCATTCACATTAAAAGACTGTTTCTCCCTATTTTGTAAAAAATGACACTGGAATTTTGATAGTGATTGCATTGAATCTGTAGATCGCTTTGTATTGTATAGACATTTTTACAATATCAGTTCTTCTAATACATGAATATAAAATGTCTTTCTATTTATTTGTGTTTTTTTCACTTTCTTTCATCAGTGTTTCACTTCTGTGGTTAAATTTAAACCTAAGTACTTATTTTTCTTGCTGTTATTTTCAATGGGGTTGTTTTCTTAATTGTTTCTCAATTTCCTTTTGGCAACACCAAAAGTATGTTATTGGTATAAAAAATGATACTAATTTTTGTATGCTGATATTGTTCCAACACATTTACTTAATTCATTGAGTTATTAGTTCTAACAGCTTTTGGTAGAGTCTTTAGCAAATGGAGACAATTTTACTTCTTCCTCTTCTACTAGGTTATATTTTATTTTTTCCTCTTGCTTAATTGCTCTGGCTAGGACTTCCAGTACTATGTTGAATAGAGATAGTGAAAGTGGGCATCCTTATCTTTCCCATGATCTTAGAAGAAAAGCTTTCATTTTTTTCCCATAGAAAATGGTGTTAGCTACAAGTTTGCCATATATGACCTTTATTTTGTTGAGGTACATTCCTTATATGCCTAATCTATTGAGAGTTTTCATTATGAAAGATATTGAATTTTGTCAAATGCTTTTTAAAAATCTGTTTAGATAATTGTATGTTTTTTTAAATTTTCTTAATGTGGTATATCACAAGTACTAATTTGAGTATGTTAAACCATCCTTGCATCACATGGATAAATCTCACTTGACTACAGTAAATGATTCTTTTAATATCTTCTTGAATTTGGTTTACTAATATTTTGTTGAGGATTTTTGCATTATTGTTTATCTGGGCTTTATAATTCTAATGCAGTTCAGGAATCTCCAACCAGGGGATATAGCATTAAAAATGTAGTATATTCCCAACCTTATTTATCTTTATAATCAATTTTCATGCATACTTATTAACATCTCCCAGAACACTGTTCAGTAAAAGCATTTTTGAAAACAATGCTTTATAAAAAAAAAATAAAAGGCTTTGGTTTTTATTGAACATATAGGATATTAAGACCAAATAGATATTTTCCTGCTACTTATTTGGTGAGTATAATTAATGGCTGCCACACGCACCTAGACACATAGTAAGATGTAGGGCCATTAGTCATAAAAATAACAACCCAGAAGTTCCCAAAAGGACACTAAAACCAGACACACACACAAAATAGGCCATCTAAGAAGACATGAATTTCATATTAGTATCTGATTTCTCTTTAACACACTCTGTGCTAGAAGACAATGAAGTTCTGCCTTTAATGTTCTAAAGGAAACTGTTTTCCATTTTGATTCTATATGAAATAAAATGATCAATCTCTTCATGGTAGAATAAAGTCATTCCTCAGAAGTAGGAGTGCTCAGATAATATATCTCCCCTTCATCTTTTCATGTGAGATTTCTTCTCACTATGCGTACATAAAGAAAGACAGCAATGGAAGGAAGCACCAGGATGACAAGCAGGCTTGGAGGGTGTATTAGCCAGGGTTCTCTAGAGGGGTGGAACTAATAGGATAGACATATATATATAAAGGAGAGTTTATTAAGTTTATTAAGTATTAACTCCCACAATCACAAGGTCCCACAATAGGCCGTTGCAGGCTGAAGAGCAAAGAGAGCCAGTCTGAGTTTCCAAACTGAAGAAGATGGAGTCCAATGTTCGAGGGCAAGAAGCATCCAGCATGGGAGAAAGATGTACACTGGGAAGCTAGGCCAGGCTTTCTTTTCACATTTTTCTGCCTGCTTATATTCTAGCCATGCTGGCAGCTGATTAGATTATGCCCACCCAGATTAAGGGTGGGTCCGCCTTTCCGAGGCCACTGACTCAAATGTTAATCTCTTTTGGCATCACCCTCACAGACACACCCAGGATCAATACTTTGTACCCTTCAATCCAATTAAGTTGACACTCTGTATTAACCATCACAAGTCTACCCCTTTTCAACATGAACCCACACACATCTCCTGAGATCAAACATAATTTTCAAATGAAGACAATAATAAGGTCATAATTATGCCTAACATAATACAACTATCCTTTGTACAACTGGAAATGCACCAATCTTCAACCCAAATACTGTGACATAAAGTTAACAAAACTTAAATGTTGATGTGAAGTCAATAAATCATAAGTCACATGATGACAGAGAAAGAAAAAAATGAAGATATTTTCTTAGTACAAATGTATACATGCACAAACATGTTTTTAACAAAAGAAGGAGGAAATCCTAATGACAATTACAATCCTCGTATCTGCAGCTGGTCACGTGGTTGTAGTTGGTATTAATGACTACTTTCTTCTGTTACCCATTCTATATTCCATTTGCCTTCAGCAAGCACCTCAGCAAGTCATGATTTTTTTCCTGGTAGAGTGACCCAGATCTTCATTCATGAAGGGTCTGGGTCATTTATAGTCCTGCCTGGATTGGGCTGTTGTAGTTTCCCATTGACCTTATTGGAGGGCATGGTAATACTAAGAAATGCACCAATGGATCTCCTGTATTCCATGCATGCTCTTCCTTACCTCCGTTGTGGAGTAGAAGACTGATTTCATCTTGGTAGTCTAGGTCAATCACCCCAGCCAATACTGTGACTCCCTTCTTAGCCTGTTGACTTAAAGGTAGGAGGAGCCTAAAGTGTCCAGGTGGCAATCTTAACTTCCAGTCAAATAGAATTGTTGTTGGATCTCCTGGTGGCAGCATTCCTCCCTCTGGAACTGAGACCTCTACTCCAGGAGAACGTTGCGTAGAAAGTCGCAGGAACAGAAAGCAAAAATTTTGCTAGTGGATCACTAGGGGTGATGGTGAGTGGTGCCACTTCCACTTCCACCCATTGATTCCTGGACCCATGAATCCTGGCTATGGGAGAAGCAGTACCAGATATTGGATGCTGATTCAGAGCATACACGGCCTTCTGGAGAACTTGCTCCAGCCCTGGAAAGTAGTGTCAATTAGTTGGCATTGGAATTGTGACTTCAAAAGGCCATTCCACTGTTTTATCAATCCAGCTACTTCAGGATGATGGGGAAATGGTAAGACCAGTGAATTCCATAAGCATAAGCCCACTGCCATACTTCTTTAGCCCTAAAGTGAGTGCCATGGATGGCAGTCTTGGCAGAAGCATTGCGTGCAAGATAAGCAAACCCATATCTGGTGTAATTATCCATTCAGGGAAGACAAACCTCTTCCCTTTCCATGATGGAAGAGGTCAAGTATAGTCAACCTGCCACCAGGTAGCTGGCTGATCACCCCGAGGAATGGTGCCACATCAAGGGCTCAATGTTTGTCTCTGCTGCTGGCAAACTCGGAATTCAGTGGTGGCCATAGCCAGATCAACCTTGGTGAGTCAAAGTCCATATTGCTGAGCCCATGAGTAACCTCCATCCCTGCCACCATGGACACTTTGTTCATGGGCCCAGTGGGCGATAGCAGGGTGGCTGGAGAAGGTGGCTGAGTGGTGAGGGCCAATACTTTGTATCCTTCAATCCAATCAAGCTGACATTCAGTATTAACGATCACAGAAGTCAATGATTTACCATATTGCAGAAGGTGAATGGAGACTTCCATAAAAGAGGTGTCTTTCACAATATGAGTCCAATAGAATCAATCACATGCTACATAAGAAAAACATTCTATCACAGGGATACTATGTATGGTTCCGCCTTTAAAGGGGTGCCTTTCATAATGTGCACATTGCAGATTTCTGGATTTCTAAAGATAATTTTCAGAAGATGACAGTGAAAACCATATAGTAGAACAATTTTATGCCAGATGAAAGTATATATGTTAAAGAAGAGATATTTTTTTCAAAACAATGGCAAAGCTGAATTAAAATTAAAGGGAAATAGTTCAAGGGGAAAAAAAACCCTCTAAATAAATAGAAATAAAATAAAGGAAATGTAATGAGGATTACATTAGAAATGACATCAATAAAGTCTTCCCAGAGTTTACATAACAAGTTATTCTGCAGGTTGTGATGTTCTCATAATTTTTACCAACTTCCTCTGATAATATAATCCCAATTGGAAACTTTTCAGTTCTCATTTTGCATGAACTCTGAATAGATTTTGGCATTATTTTGACTCTACTTGTTTTCTACAACATCATATGCCTTCTTCCCTGACTTGGTCCCTATGTCTCCTGCCATGCCTTCATTTTATGCCTTACATGGAGCGTTCCTTTCTATTCAGTCCTTGCTATCCTCCTTACTCCACATTCTTTCCGAAGGCAATTAAATTTGCTTCTATAATGAAGTAATACATATATAAAAATTTCACTTGTTGATTACCAAGTTTAAATACATTAGGTCTCAGCATCAATGTCCCTTATTCAGAATCCCTTCTTATTCTCTTTATCTGCAGTGCAACACCAATTATACTTACTCACAATACCAGTTATACTGTCACCATCTGTATGATATAGCCACTGCTATGGGTTGAATGTTTGTGTCCTCCCCATGAAAATCATATGTTGAAATTCTCACTCGTAAGGTGACGATATTAGGAAGTAAGGCCTTTGGGAGGTGACTAGGTTATCAGAGTGGAGACCCCATGATTGGGATTACTGCCTTTGTAAAAGACTGCAGAACACTAGCTAGTCCCTTCTGTCATGTGAAGACAGTGAAAAGGCACCATCTGTGAGGCAGAAAGCAGGTCCTCACCGTATATGTAACCTGCTGGTGGCTTGATCTTGAACCTCTCAGGCTTCAGAACTGTGAGAAATAAATTTCTTTGGTTTATAAACCACTCAGTTTACAGTATTTTGTTATAGCTGCTCAAATAGACTAAGTCATTACATTGTACCCATTTGTTTAATGTCTCTTTTTCCATTAGATTCACAGAAATTATTGTGTATTTTAATGATAATTGTATCCTCTGCCTAGAATATTGTGTAAAATGTGTGTATGTGTGTATCTGTGAATGCATATAAGTATACCTATTTTTGAAACCTGTTTCTGTTCTGTCTTCAGTGATCTTGGTATGTGAAAGAGATTCGTAAATTGTAAGTGTTATGCACTGTAAGAAAAATATATTTTGAATTTACTGAGGTTTAATTTATAATCCAAAGTGTGGTCAAGAATTTAAATCTGAAAAAGAAATGCTCTGTGGTGTCTAATAGGAGTGTGAAAACTTGAGATATCCTACGGTAAAAATGATCAATCAAAAGCTTTCTTACTCATGTAGTTATTGTACTGGATTTTTACAGAATGTAAAGCTAGATATGCATAAGTTAATTCAAGATGTGAAGATAAATTATCCAATATCAGTGGATCTAATATCCACTGTTAAAGAAAGCTAAATATGACCTGGGAAGGATTTTGTACTTCTATATTCCAGTACTCATGGATGAAGTGCAACCTAACTTAATAGGCAGAGAGGATTGAATACAGAGGTATGCTCCTGTAGCAATCACTGAGTCTTGGTCAAACCCAGAAGCCATCCTTCAACCCGTCATACACTTGTGAGTGTTCAAACTGTGTTCAGATAAGGCCAGTGCCGACCTGTAACCAATCCAGCTGTTACTGTACCTCACTTCTGATTTCTGTACATCACTTTACTTTTTTTGACCACAAGGCACTCCTGGCATCTCTCTGAATCTGCTATGATTCTGGGGGCTGCCCAATTCATGAATCATTCATTGCTCAATTAAACTTCTTTAAATAAATTCAGCCAAGTTTCTCTTTTAACAGATGATGTTAGAAGTGGGGTGCAAATTAGAGCTTCTGACAACCCCCAGGAGAACTGAGTGAACAAGCAAGGTACCTGCAGAACCCACTTGTGTCCACTGATCTCTCAGAGTGCCTGGAGATCATGGGTAAGTTCTCGCTCAGATTTTGGAACTCCACCTATATGTGTTTTTGAGCTCTCTGAGTTTCTTAGAGCAAATTTTTGATCCAAACTGGGTTTGGAAGTTGCAACAGAAATGGGATTGGGTCCAGGAATAGATTTGATCGAGTAATTAACCAGCTTGGATCCAGTTAGAGGCCTCTTACATCTGACTGGGTCAGAAAGAAACTGGTAGAAAGTCGTAATATTGTAGGGTGTAAAATTTGGTTTTAAAAAATTTGTGGGGATTTTTGTGTTCTACACCTTTGTTTCATTTTACTTGTGCACTTAAGCAGGAAAAATCATTGGGCAGGTTAATCAAGGGAATCTGAGAGCAAAGCCAATATTAGGCAAAAATGGGATTCTTCATATCTGAAAAACTGAGTCCCTTCCAGCTTATACATTAGGCACAGGAAAAAACAAAGTGTTACAGAAATGGCAAAATCTTACTAAAAGTAACTTAAGGTGAAACATTCTGAATAAACAACAATGCATTGAAGTGCATTTAAAAATGAGGGCTCCCAAAAATTAAACCTGCCAATCTTTCAGCTTAATTATTATCCTACTCCAAAGGAAATACACTGCAGCACCAATTGGCTGACTTCAGATAGGTAATGGGGTACATTTTACCTGAATAAAAGATGGAATTGGGCTAGAGGCCCTCCCCTCATAAAGTCTGTCTTGGTTAAAAATGCATTAAAGATGACAGGGCCCAACCAATGACAAGTTTGACCTTTGCCAGTTCAGTGTTGGGTGCTAAGCAGAGTGGCTAATGTCATGTATTTTGCTCTGGCCAGAATGAAAAATGTTAATTGGGTTACCCCCGGCATGCAACCCCACGGGCAGCAACTTGCAAAATTGAGAGGCTTTTGCCTGTGGTTCCAGGAAACAAAAATTCCATTGTCCAAGTCAAATTACCGATGATAGCCCATCAGTTATCAGTGCTATGCACCAAATTTGGAGCAACAACTGGTATTCAAGAGTATAGAAGTCTAATGTTAATTAAACATGGACTCATGGAGAACCAGGATGGCCACCCTGTCCTTCCTGAGTACATAAAGCTTTTATTATTAAAAGTTCTGCATTCCATGACTCATCATGAAAAAGATAAAATGATCCTAATTGAATATATTGGTGTGGTGACATAAATTGCTAAAGTAGTTTATAACCGATATTTGGTCCCATATTCCCGGGAAAACAATCAAAGCTTCCAGATTGTGAAGGGATTGATTATCTTTTGTGAACCATATCTCTGTGAACCATAAAAAGCTTTCTTTACTGGAGAAAATACACTGTGGCATAATAACTTAGTGGTATAATATCAGGCCTCTTCCATGGGAGAGCTTTTATACAACCAGAAAACGTGCTTTGAAAATAACATTTGAGTGAACTCCCTTTACAAAATGTTTAAATGGCCCATCAGATGACCAAATGTATATCCGTGGTTGACCATGGATAAACTTATACTTTGATAGGTAAAAGATGAGAGCCCAATATAGATAAAAGACTGCTTAGTTAAGTGAATAGACTCTTTATTTAGCTCATTCTTTGATCTATTTGATTGTAGGTGGTTTGGTTTATGGGGACCCTGGGTAAGAAGCATAATCTACACTCTTGGTATTATCCTCCGGAGAGTCATAAAATTAGTCTCCCTATTGTGCTGCATTCTCTTAAGGGTTATAAATGTTTGCATGCAACCATCTCTAGAATGTCAAATGGTCTCTCTTCAATTGGAATGACAAGAGCTGAAAGAAATGTGTGACCATGAGGACTCTGTAACCTATGAATGGCATGCTGAGACTGGAAACCCAAAATGATGGTAACTGAGAGTGATGCTAAGGCCCTAAGTTTTAGTAAAACTCTTACTTAAGTGAGAACTTGGCCAAAAAGTGGGAAATTTTTAAAACAAAATTATTAGAGGCCATTGTTTTGGACTGAGCTCACACACTAGGCCCCAACAAACCAAACCAAACAAAACAAAAATGGAGTTGTTCATGCTAAATGTGACATATCAAACTAAGACTTTAAAGAAACACATAGATTTCAGATTAGAACAGACTTGGTTTTGTTTTCTCCTGTAAACAGAACATTCCAGCATAAGGAGGTACACTCTACTTAGTCCTTGTTTCTACTTTTGCAGTAGTCACTGTTTTGTTTCCCAGTGGGTTTCAAGACCAAATATGTACATTTACAAAGGTGATAGTGACATCAATGTCTAAAGTTTTGGTCAATCTCTCAAAACTGAGAAAATGACCAAAAGTGGGGAAATGTTAACAAAAACTAAATATGGCCGTACTTCTATATTGGAGTTCTTGTGGATGAACTGAAACTTAACTTAATTGGTAGACAAGATTGAAAACCTAACTTAGAAGTATGTGCCTGCAACAATTGCTGAGTCTTGGCCAATCCCAGCAACCATACTTCAACCAGTCATACACTGCTGAGTGTTCAAACTGTGTTTAAATAAGGCAAACGTCGAACTGTAATCAATCCAGCTGTTTCTGTACCTCACTTCCAGTTGCTGTATGTCACTTTACTTTTTTAGTCTACAAATTTGTTCTGACCACATGGCACCCCTGGAGTCTCTGAATCTGCTGTGATTATGGGGCTGCTGGATTCATGAATTGTTCATTGCTCAATTAAACTCCTTTAAATTTAATTCAGCTGAAGTTTTCCTTTTAACATCACAAAGAGGAAATGTTAAAGAAAAAGAAACTGAGCATGTTTCATCAGTAAGGCTTATTTTCAACAGTGTTTTCATTTGAATAAGGTAAATGCACACAACATATCTAAATAAGCTGTGCTGTTATCAATTAATCATACACATGCTTCTAGAAATTTTAGAATATAAATAAAACTATAGGAAAGCATTATAATTCACAATGCCAGTACCCAAATATTTGTTATTAATACATTTGTGTTTTTCTTTTTAGGGCTATCTCAATGTAGTATGTATTTTAAATATTACACTACACTGCATAAGCACTTTTGTGTCTTAGTTTTTAAACTTAGTATTATACTGCGATAGTTACCAAAGCTGTTAAGAATTTTTCAAAACATAATTTCCAGAGCTGCATAATATCTCATTATTTATATACACCAAAATGTAACTATTTTCATATGATCGGTTTTTAAGTTATTGCCCCTGAACTCTAAACCCGCCCTCCTATATTCCACATGATTTCTGTCTAAGATACTATATAATGTAGTATGAAGTGGAATATAGGAGGAATATTTAGATCCTCTGTTTTATATGACACTATAATTAAAATTTTGATTTGTACTTTTAGGATCTACATGTTTGTATCTATGACTGTAGTTAAAGATTTATTTTAGTTATATGTTGGAACACTTACTCCTTACTCCTGATTCTTCCCAACAGGTAGACAGCTATTAGAGCAATATTCTTGGCCTCTCAGAATGAAACATTTAGGAGCAGGAACTAAGAAGATGTTTAAATCTCAGCCCTGCCCTTCTCGTCTTCATTTGAGACCTGTAATGTTGTAGAGAACATGTGCTCCAGGGCACTTTTGTGCCTTAAGTTTATCAATGAAAGCTCTGTCTTAGTAGGAAGGCCTGCAGTTCTTCAGGGCGGTCTGTGATCAGATGGGCAAGTCTTCGTTTCTGGGCTTTAGTATTAGAAACACCAGGTTGTCACATAACTAAGGCATGTTCTCTTGAAGCTCTACCTGTGGCTCTGTTTTCAGGCAGAGAAAAAGATTGTTGTCTATAGGAATTCTGTGTCAAAGTTTCTGAACATTGTAATAGTTTTAAAATAAATTGTCAAACAAGGTAATGCTAACTTACACTCTCAATAACAGCACCCTGACCAGAGCTAAATATTATTATTATTTTGATAAAAATGTTTTGATGGGTAAAATTCTATATAAATTTTTTAATATTTTAAAATAATCACTTAGAATGCTATAGCTTATTAATATGGATACTGACAAAAGAGTAATGCCTAAATGATAGTCACCATTGGTAACACATTTTAAACATAACTGAGACCTCCGCATTGATTTGAACTTTTATACCCATTTTTCTCATCAAATTTAAAAGCAAAGAAAAAAGAAGAAATGGAGATGTGAACTTGAAGCACTATTTATTGAATAGAGAATAACTTCTCTAAATCTATCACAGCATTAATTATACAAAGACCAATAAAATAACTGTCAGAAACTCTCAACAACTTGGGTACAGAAGGAATATACCTCAACACAGTGAAGGCCATATATCACAGGCTCCCACCTACCATTCTATATTTAACTGTGAAAAGCTGAAAGGTTTTCCCATATGATCAGGAAGAAGACAGGATGCCCAGTCTCCTCATTTATATTCAACATAGTACTAGAAGTCCTAACCAGAGCAATTAGGCAAGAAAAAAAGTCACCCAAATTAGAAAAGGATGTCAAATGATCTCTGTTTGCTGACAATTTGATCTTATATAGAAAACTCCCAAGACTTCATCAAAAAATTGTTAGAACTAATACATTCAGTAAAGTTATATGATACAAAATCAACATACATAATTCAGTTATGTGTCTGTATAATAAAAAATAACTATCTGAAAAAGAAATTAAGAAAATAATCTCAGTCACAATATATCAAAAATATATAGAAATAAATTTTACCAAAATGTTGAAAGATCTACACACCGAAAGCTATAAAGCACGGATGAAAGAAATTAAGAAAAACACAAATAAATGAAAAGATGTACTGTATTCATAGATAGAAAAAAAATTGTCAAAATATCCATATTACCCAAAGTGATCTACATATTTAATGCAATCTCTATCAAAATTTAAATTGAGTTTTTCATAGAAATAGAAAAATCAATTCTACAATTTATATGAAGCTACAAAAGCTCCAGAACAGCTGAAGCAATCTTAAGTGAGAAGAAGAAACCTTGGGGATCACATTTTCTGATTTCAAATTATATTGCAAAGCAGAAATTTAATTTAGTTATTAATAACTTAATCCTTATATTTCCAATAGAATCAAAATAGTGCGATACTGGTATAAAAACAAGCACACAGACCAATGGAAGGGTATAGACGGCTCAGAAATAAAGGTAAACGATAGTCTCTTTGATAGGGTTGGGAAAACTGGATATTTATATGCAAAATATTAAATTGGATCATTATCTTACACTATACATAAAAATCAACTCAAAATATATTGAAGACTTACACATAATACTTGAAACCACAAAACTCTCAGAGAAAAACATTGATAAAAGCTCTGCAGCATTGTTCTTGGCAATAAGTTTTTGGATATGACACCAAAACTACAGGGAATAAAAGTAAAAATAAACAAGTGGAACTGCATTAAATTAAAAATGTTCTGCACAGTAAAGAAAACAACAAATGAGAAGGCAAATCAGGGAGTGGAAGAAAATATTTGCAAGCATATATCTGACAAGGGGTTATTACAGAAAAAGGAATTTATACAATTCAATAGCAAAGCAAAGCAAAACAAAACAAAATCTAATTAAAAGTAGGCAAAGGACTTGAATAACCTGAACGGATATTTTTCCAAAGACATACAATGGCAAATGGGTATTTTAAAAGATGCTCAATATCACAAATCATCAGGGAAATGCAAATCAAAACAAAAATGAGATATCACCTATGCTTGTTAGTATGACAATTTTCAAAAATGCAAAAGATACCAAATATCGGTGAGGATATGAAGAAATTGGAGCCCTTGTACACTGTTGGTGGGAATGTAAATTGGTACAGCCATCATGGAAAGTCATATAGAAGTCACTCAAAAAATTAAAAGTAGAATTATAGTATGAACTATTAACAATCCCATTTCTGGAAATATCCAAGGGAAATAAAATCCTTATCCCAATGAGATATTTGTACTCCCCTGCTTATTGCAACATTATTCACATTAGCCAATATGTGGACTTATGTGGTACATGTACAATTAAATATCATTCAACCTTAAAAAAATAGGTAAATACTACCATTTATAAAAACATGGATGAAACTAGAGAACATTAAACTCAATGAAATAAGCCAGACACAGAAAGACAAATGCAGTATGATCTCTTTCTTGCTTACATGAGAAATCTAAAATAGTCCCACTCATAGAAACAAAGACCAGAAGGGTGGTTAGCAGGCGTCAAGGGGAGGGGGAAATGGGAAGGTGTTGGTCAGATAGTACAAACTTTCAGTTACAAGATGAATAGGTTCTAGGGAACTAATGCAATGGATGACAATTATATTTCGTAATAATGTATTGTATACTTGAAATATGCTAAGAGAGGAGATTTTACATTTTCTGACCACATACACACATACACACACAGACATACAAAGATAACTATGTGAGGTGATGGATATGTTAATTAGCTTGATTGTGGTAATTATTTCACAAAGTATACATAAGTTGAGACATCATGTTGTATACCTTCAGTATATTTAATTTTTATTTGTCAATTTTACCTCAATAAAGCTGGAAAAAAGTAATAATGTCGCTATCGTTTTGGCTTCTACTGATGATAGTTTGCTTGACTTGAAGGTGCAAAGACTCCACGAGTTAGATTTTGAGGAAATATTCTCTGTGAAAGGAGAATACAGGTTATAGGAACTTTTTTCATAAAAATTTGCTTTATAAAATATGTAATAATGTCATAGTAATTATAAAAATAACAATATTATATTACTTTTTGCTTTTGCAATGGACTTCTTCAAATACAAAGACAGTTTTCTCATTCTTGAATTTCAATCTTTGGATGGAATGAGGTATGTAAATAACATCAGGATATCTTTTTTGATAAAGATTTCCCTAAAATTATTAATAATTACTTTCAGATATTGAATTTTGGCCCCATTTTTATCCTTCCTCTACCCATACCCTTTATCTTGTGCATTTGCAGTCCCTTCCAAAATACTCACATTAGAGGAAGTGTGTATTTTCCTGACCTTTGACTTTATGTTTAATTATATGACTTACTTTGGCCAATGGCATGTAAGGAAGCAGACAAAATGCAAGTGAAAGCATGAGACGTGCTTACCGGTTGGACTTTCTCTCTTGCTCTTATATTATTATGATAAGAAGAATATGCCCGAACTAGGCCACTGTGTCAATAAGGATGAGAGTAACAAGGCCAATCCTGGGCTCTAACCTGCAGCCTGGAGTCAAGCCCAGCTATGCTCAACCTAGATCAGCTGACCCCCAGATGGCCAACAGCAAGGAGCAAAAATACATGCATTTTGTTTCAAGCCATTGTATTCTGAGGCATTTTGTTACACAAAAGTATTGACATTTTAAATTGGCACTTTCACATCTATTCTATTAGTTAAGGCTCTGAATGCTCATATGAGGTAGGTTTTGTTATTTATCTTTCACACACGGAAACTGAGCCCTACATAAATTAAGAAATGTGTCCAAAGAAACAGCTAGGAAGCAAAAAAGGAGAAATCTATTTCCAGTGTAGAAAGTTGAATTCTCCCATTAGTAAAAGTATGTTCTAACAGGATTGTTCTTAGTAAGAATTAACTGCATTTCTTTGCAGGTGCCACAGTTATATTTTATTTTGATTTTGACTTATGAGACTGAGTTGGCATTATGGTAAAGTGATTAAGACTGTGGGCTCTGAAATCAGGCTGCCTGGGTTTATATTTTGGCCCCCAAGTTACTATTTATGTGCAAGTTATTTAACTTGATTTTTCTATTTCTTCATCATGATATGGGCATAAAGCTTTCTAGTTCACATGGTTGTTGTGAGATTTATATATGTTAATACATTTAATAGGCACTCAATAAATATTATTATTTTGGAAAAATGGTCAATTTTTATATTCTAAATTTATATATGTGCTGAGTAAAGTGTTGTTTGTTAGATTTTGTATGCAGGAGATCGGTTTCAACATCTACTATGCAAGAGGAGTGAGAGAAAATCAATCCATTAATTAACAGCAGTCACCAAATATGCCTGATGTGCAAACATTTTTTAACCCTGAGATGGTCTGAGAAACTTACTAAAATCTGTACCTATGAATTGAAAGAATGTTCAAGTCAGTAAAATATTATGAACAAAGACATATATCAGCTACTAAACTCCACAGCCTATATGGCAAATGAAACATCCTCATTTGTTGAAGAAAAAATAAACATGCATGAGAGGTAATAAGAGACATGGGAGTAGAGATGGGCTGGGGTCAAATTGATGGAGATTTATAATATATTAACAGGAACTCTTTCTCTTTTGGGGTTAGGAGGAAGTTAAAAATGAACAGAAGATTGACCTTACCAAATTTCTGTTTGATGAGAAAATTCATCTAGTTGCAATGTTTAAGATGTATCAGTTTGAGTAAAGGTTGGAAATACAAAGCATGAGGTGTAAAAATACGTAAGACATTTCCCAAAGACATTATTTATTGTCAAGGGTAACTTTCCATAGCAAGAAGTATCTTTCAGTTAGAACCTGTGTCTCAGGTGTAATTGTGTATTAATTGAATTTGGTTAATATCTGTTTATGCTGTTAGTTTAAAACTTCCCGATAGCAGATACTATGTTTGTATGTTTGTTATGTCTGCTTAACATTTTGTCCTCAGAACCTGCAGCAGTGATTGGCCCACAGTTGTTGCTTGGTATTTGTTAAATCAGTAAAGAGATAAATGATAAATGAGAAAATGAGACAATGAAGATAAATGCAACATTTTTTAGATTAAATATTATTTAATCAAAATCTAATTTTATAATTGAACAAAGTGTAAGAATAAGTGTTTCAATCAAGATTATTAATTAATGCAAATTAAATGAACTTAATTTTTAAAACTACTTTTTCACTGAAATACAAAGTTTCACTGAACTTTAAATGTCAGGAATATTTGAATCCAAATATGGGAAAATGTTTTCCATTCTACTCTCTTCTGAAATACAATAATATAATTTGTGTTGTGTGTCTGTGTGTGTGTATGTGTGTGTGTGTGTACGTATGCATGTGTGTGTGTGATACTTGAGCTAACATTTCTAGTCAGTTTGTCATGGGAGATTGTCAGGGTTATTGAACTATAATACTTTTCAAAGAGAATTCATACATTGAAATCATGAATTTGTTAGCTTGAATTTCGTCTCTTTTTTCCAAGAGACTGTGAACTCTTTAAAAGCAGAAGCTTTGCCTTTTTAAGCTCTCTGCTTCACAAAGTGCTTGGTACATCATTGGTGATCATCATGTACGTAAAGGAATGAATTTTCCTCATGTTAATCTGGAATTAAAGATGTAAATATTCTGTAAGTTCTAGAAATAGTGACCATTTTGCTCAGTTTTATCTTCCCAGGGACTGGATATGTCTGTATTTACATCAATAGCACACTCTCTTGATTCTGTAGCTTTGTATTAAGTTTTAAATTGGGAATTGTGAGTGCTCCAAATTTCCTTTTCAAAAATGTTTTGGCTGTTCTGGTCCTTCACGTTTCCACATACATTTTAGAATTAGCTTGTCTATTATTGAAAATAAAGCAGCTGGCCTATTGATAGGGATTGCACTGAATCTATAGATTATTTTGGGGAGTACTGCCATCTTAACGATATTAAGTTTTCTAATCCATGGACCAGGGATAGCTTTCCATTTTTATTTAGGTCTTCTTTAATGTCTTTCAACAATGTTTTGTAGTTTTCAGTGTACAAGCCTTGCACTTCTTTTGCTTAATTTATTCCCAGGTATTTAATTCTGCCTAGTTTTGTAACTACACTTTAGTGAAAACAGTCATGCTCATTTACTTACCTACTGTCTATGTCTGCTTTTGCTACAATAGCAGAGTAGGTGCAATAAAAAGTTTGCCCACCCCTTGTCTAGAAGTCTCCTGATAATATTCTCTGCTAACAAACACAGCAGGAATCATTTTTCATAAACACTCTGAGAAATTTAAGTATTCTCTCTAAAGTTGCAATAAAGTAATCTTTACAGTGCATAAAAATGTCTCATCTCTTGTCTTTGGGCCATTATCCTCTGCAATTTATAGTACAATTTATTATCTGCTTCAACAAATCCTCAAATTGCTATCCTCTAAATGACACATTGAGGTCTCTAGGACCTTCAAATATTATCCTTAGATTCCAGATAAGCTGCAGCATTACAATCTGAATTGTTTGAGGTTCATAATATAGTAATACTAAATAAGTACCCTTGCTCTTTTGACACAGACAACAGAATGCAGTGTGAGGGATGTCAAGTCATCTGGGAACAACACTTTCTTAAGAATTCATCTCAATTTCTGCGTATTTTGGAAAGGTCCTTAATTGTTTGCTGCCTCTGCAAGCTAGACATCTCTTTCAGCAAATGGAGACCCAGATGGTGAGGCAAGAGAAGGAACGACCAAATTAATGAAAATGTTCTTTCAGCTTGTTATTGAGCTTGTTATTCTCCTGAGTGCTTGCTCTGCGACTGTTATACTAACTGACCCTGTGGGTAGAGGAGAAGGAAATATCTCTTCTGTTAAATCAAAAAAGAATAATAAATGACAATCAAAAATACAAACAAAATTATATTATTTCTTATTTTTGAAAGATAATTGTGCCAACATCTCATACAGTTTTCAACAAAATAGATTTAATTGATCTCCTTTGAGGTGTAGTCAATCAACAATAGGTGGGAAGGAAGAAATTCAAAAACTCAGACCTGAAACACATCTCGAAATACAAGAAAAATTGGAAGAAGACACAGACTAATGAGAATTTTAAAATTTAAAGGCTTGACTTAGAAAGAAATGCAAGTACAAATAATGTAGACTATATTATTGGTTTATCTTTGAAATTGCTTTGTGACAGCACCATCTTGTGGCTAAATTTAAAACAGTTTTCCACTCTAATCAAAGGTAGGCTTAAGCTAAATACATAGTTTCTTATGATTAGTCTAACATATGTTATACTTATAAACCATTGTCTTTTTGTATTTAATTTTACTGTAATTTTAAGAATGTGCTTTTTATTATTTAAAATTCAGAAATATTTTCATTTTATAAATTATTTTGAAAGATCTTATTGTACTCCTCGGGGCTAATTTAATACTTTAAAAAGTACATAATACTTTTTAATACCAAAAGTTATATATGAGCAAAGAGAAAGGTAAATATATCATGAGTTATACATAAGAACTTTTTAAAAATCAGAAATATTGCCGGCCGGGCGCGGTGGCTCACGCCTGTAGTCCCAACACTTTGGGAGGCCGAGGCTGACGGATCACGAGGTCAGGAGATCGAGACCATCCTGGCTAACACGGTGAAACCCCGTCTCTACTAAAAATACAAAAAAATTAGCCGGGCGTGGTGGCGGGCGCCTGTAGTCTCAGCTGCTGGGGAGGCTGAGGCAGGAGAATGGCGTTAACCCGGGAGGCGGAGCTTGAAGTGAGCCGAGATCGCGCCACTGCACTCCGGCCTGGGCAACAGAGCGAGACTCTGTCTCAAAAAAAAAAAAAAAAAATCAGAAATATTTTTATCTTTGAACTTACTTTTTAAACATTCTTAAAAAGTTAAAGAAATTATATCATTAAACTTTTAACAAATGTTAGACTCTAAGGGCTAGATAAGATAAAGGCAATAATCAGTACAAGACAATAATCAATATAAGACAATAAAGGCAATAATCAGTACAAGACAATAATCAATACAAGGCAATAATCAATACAAACATGATAAATATGAACGCTGTAATAATAAAAAGATCATCAAAATTTGTGTTACTTACATTGCGTTAATAGAGAGCATGAACCAAATGTTTAAGGATGTAGGCTGCTTGTGGTCTACTCCTTACACTGTGATAGGAACTATTCTCAATCAATTTCTGTTTTTGTTTTTGTTTTTTGTTTTTTTTTCAGAAACCTCTCATAGTAGCAAATTCCCACCTCTTCTCAACTTTATAAATCCCATGTTAAATCTCCTCCATAATGCAAAATTCCTAATTACTGATTATGGGCTTTGTTTGCAAAGAATATGGCTTCATTTCAGTCTTCTTCAGAATGTATTTCCTGTGGCCATTTAATTTAAATTGTGTGTTTATCACCTTGAGGATCACATCCAGCCTCTCTGACTGTAGGTGCAAAGTATGCTGAGAATGAATAGAACCTAGATTCTTCAATCTGGAAGGCAATTTTGGTAACTCAAGTTCAGTTTGCCAAGAAGGAAATTTAGACCCCAAAAGTGAAGCACGTTTTCTAAAATCAAACTAGTGTAGGCTGATTAACCAAGGGGAAAATAAAATACTTTAGGCTTTGAGATATAAGTTTTTTTTTTTTAGCTCAAATTATGATTTATGAAGGTTTTCAAAATATATGCACAGGGCCAATTTTGTGATTATATGTTTAATATTTAGTTTTTTATAGAATAACATGTTTCTAATGACAATAATAACACAAATATGATTTAGTTAAAAATAACTTCTAGTTACTTTTTAGACTTTTTCTTTTACCCATGAGTTATTTAGAAATATGTTATTTAGATTCCCAATACTTGGAAATTTCTTAGCTATTTTTCCATTATTGCTTTCCATTTAAATTCTGTTAGGATATAAGAATACGTATCACAATATATAATATGAAATATTAATTCCTACTTTTTAATTTTGGTAAGGTTAGTTTTAAGGCCCAGAAATAAGTCTATGTTTTATGTGCACTTGAAAATAATGTGTACTCTGCAGTTTGGCTTTGAACATTTTAGACATAACAGTTGGGCCACATTAGTTGATAGTGTTGCTCAAGTCATCTATAGTCTTACTGTTTTTTTTGTTGACTTGTCTTACCATTTAAAAAAGGAAGACTATTGAAGTCTCCAACTGCAATAATGGATTTGTGGATTTCTCCTTTCAGTTCTATCTATTTTTGTTTCATGTATTTGAAGTTCTTTTACTAGCGGCAGACCTATTTAAGATTGTTTTATGTCTTCTTGTAGAATTATGTCCTTTGCCACATGTAATGTCCCTCTTTATTCTTGATAATATTCCTTGTTCTAAAATTTACTTTTTCTGAAATTAATACAATTATTCCAGCTTTCTTTTGTTAGTATTTTCATGGTACATATTTCATTCTTTCATTTTTAACCTTTTAAGTGTTTATATTTGAAGTGAGTTTCTTGTAGACAGTATAAAATTGAGTCTAGATTTTAAAATCTAATTTAATTATTTATATCATTTAACTTATATGCTTAAATAATTCACATGGAAAGTGATTATTGATATGATTGACTTAATCTAAGATCTTCTAGAGATTTTCTATTGTTCCACTTGTTCTTTGCTTTTATTTTCCATCATTGCATTCTCTGAGTTTGAGTCTTTTTATGATTCTATTTTATCTCCTTTACTGATTTATTATTTATTTCTCTTTTTTACTTAGTAGTTTCCTAGTCTTTACAATATTCATTTTTAAGTAATCTGAGTCTATAGTCAAAAAATATTATGCCACTTTCCAAGTACTGTGAGGAACTATCACAGAATATACTCATTTTCTCCCTCCCATCTTTTGTGTCATTTTGTCATAATTTCACTGTTACATATTTTATAAACATACTAGCTTTCACTTAAAGTCAGGTCTCTTTCAGCATAAAAAGAAAACAAACACATTGTGTTTTACTTTTATTTGTTTATTTCTGAATTTTAATTTTGTTCCGTAGATCCAAGTTTCTGATCTATATCACAGTCTGTCTTACAAATAACTTTCTTTAACACTTCCATGGTAGGTCTGCAAGCAAGAAATATCTTTAGTTATTGTTTTAATCAGAAAATAATAATTTTATGTCTCTTTTGTAGGATATTTCGGGATACAGAATTCTGAGTTTACAGGTTTTTTTTAGCTTCTTTTTTTTTTTTTTGCATTTTAAAGATGTCACTCTATTCCTTGTTTGCATGAATTGTGACCAAAAAAAAAAATCTGCTAAATTCTTTTGTTTTTCTCTGCAGCTAACATCTTTTTTATTTGACTGCCTTCAAGATTTTCCTTTTCTTTTTTGTTTTTATATGATGTATTAAGGTTTTTAAAATTATTATTCATAGTTCTTAGTGCTCACTGAGCTCCTTGGATCTGTAATTTTGTATCTACCGCTGAGCTATTATTTTTCAAATATTTTTTCTGTTCTTTTCTCTATCTCCTCTTTCTGGAATTTCAATTATACATATATCAGGCCATTTGATATTGCCCCAGAGTTCTTGGAAACTTTGCTCATTTTTCCCACCCACCACTCTCTCTTCCCGCTTCAGTTATGTATCTGTGTGTGCATAATTTTTATTAACCTATCTCACAGGTCACCAGTTTACATTAGATTTTTTCTTATAGTTTTCACCTCTAATGAAAATATCCATCTAATCTTGGATGTTCATTACCTTTTTTTTGGTATCTTTACATACGATTTTTTATTTTTGAAAGACATGTTATATGAGATAGTTGATAGTAAGTTAAATATCTCTTATGCTCGAAGGTAAGTCTGAGTCCTTCTCCCTTCTAATGGGCCCTTAAATATAGGAATTTGTTTCAATCTCTTTAGGAGTTGAGCTGACTTTGAAGAGTTTTCTTGTTGCTGTAGTTGCTCTCACTACACAAGAGACTTCAAATTACTCTAGTGATACCTTGTATTTATGATGGGCTGATTTCCCAGTGTTTTATTCCTGAATGTTTTTTCTCTTCTTGTCTTTGAGCTTTCTGTTTACTCTGTTCCCTCCTCCTCCCCTACTTCGGGTCTTCCAGGTTTACTTCACTTTTATTTTCACCTCATGCTTGTTGGTGTGGCCAGTGGAAGGGAGAATGGGAGCGTTCGCTGATGTTTTGATTAAGCCTCAATCTTAGGCAGGCACTTGGAACTTGAGCTTTGTAGATGTGGCTTTCACAAATTTTCTTGCCTCTCCTATATATATGAAGTAGACATAAAGTTGAGCCTAGTATGCACTACTGCTCCTTCCTAGCTGTACTGCTTTCTTCCTTCCTTCACTTCTCATACCCAAGAGGCTCTAGGTCTCTACCAGGGTGCAACACAGGTAAGCCTTTCTAAGGAATTTCCCCACATTTCCTTGTGGATACCTGGTGATGTTCCTGGAGGAAAAGTCTACAAAAGACTGTGCATCTCCATATGCCTACAACTACCGGAAGATTTACTCACACAATAGCCCACACTCAATTTTTACCTGTCGTTTAAATATTTCCAGCTCAATCAGCTTACCAACTTATGTGTAATTTTTAGTGGCATCTATCCTAGGTAAGCAAATACTTGGGTCCTGTTTTTGCCTGCAGACCCTGTCTCTCTCTAGATAGTTGGTGTTAGTTGTTTGCCCTGTGACCTAACTTACCTAATAGGTTCCAGAAACATTGCTATTTTTATAATTATTTTTTAGCTGTAAAAGTGGGAGCAATGTCATTTTACTTTCATTTCTAAATAGCATTACCTGGCCGGGTGCAGTGGCTCACACCTGTAATCTCAACACTTTGGGAGGCCGAGGCAGGCAGATCACTTGAGGTCAGGAGTTTGAGACAAGCCTGGGCAACATGGTGAAATCCCGCCTCTACTAAAAATACAAAAATTAGCCATACAAGGTGGTGGGTGCCCGTAGTCCCAGGTACTCGGGAGCCTGAGGCAGTAGAATTGCTTGAACCTTGGAGGCGGAGGTTGTAGTGAGCTGTGATGGTGCCACTGCACTCCAGCCTGGGAGACAGAGCGAGACCCTGTCTCAAAAATAAATAAATAAATAAATATTGTTCTCTAATAAAAGCAATGAGGTGAGATGGCTTATTTTAGGGCTGGCACAATGAAAAATATGAGATGAGCGTTTAACATCTTGTACAGCCAAGAAATAAGGGGAGGCGAAGAAAGGAGTGATGTCAAAAGGACACAGAAAACAAGTTGAATGAGCTCCCACTATGCAAAGCTGGATCTATTCCAACAACATAATAAATAATAATAGCAATAGGTTGTAACTCAAGGAATGGAATATTTATAAATAAATAGCTATCATTTATAAATGAATAAATATATTTTCTGAGTTATAAGTAGGGGAGAAGGGGCATATCTTTTAAATAGAAGGGGTCAAATAATAAATGTAGGAAGGATGAGGCATCGAAAATCACCATTAGAACACTGTAGTAACTGATGCTGCAGGGAAGATCCACTAAGGCATGCTAAAAACAGTCAGTAAAATTTTAAGGAGAAACAAGATATCTGTATAATTTCAACATATTTCCCTCAAATCTTTAATAATTCCTGTATTCATTTTAACATATATCCAAAATTATTTGATATTATTCTGTCTAGGAAGTGGAACTTAATTTGTCTCCCATTGAGTGTGGCATGGACTTAGTGACGTGCTCCTAACAAATAGAATGTGGAAGGGAACAATAACAACTTTAGAGGGGAGAAACCCAGAAGACAGACACCACCTCTTCTAAGTGATCAACATTAACATCATGAGTAATAAGTCAGGTTGATAGCACGTCACACAGACATGATGTGGTAAGAAGGACACTGCTGGCCAGGTGTGGTGGCTCATACCTGTAATCCCAGCACTTTGGGAGGCTGAGGCTGGTGGATCACCTGAGGTCGGGAGTTTGAGACCAGCCTGACCCACATGGAGAAACCCCATCTCTACTAAAAAGACAATATTAGCTGAGTGTGGTGGCGCATGCCTGTAATCCCAGCTATTCAGGAGGCTGAAGCAGGATAATCACTTGAACCCGAGAGGCACAAGTTGTAGTGAGCCTAGATGGCACCATTGCACTCCCACCTGGGTGACAGAGCGAGACTCCATCTCAGTAAATAAATAAATAAATAAATAAATAAATAAAATAAAATAAGGACACTACTGTGATTTTCTTCTCTCAAATCCAAAACTCCAATCAAATTGTGATAAACATTAGACAAACTCAAATCGAAACCAATATTTCTTCAAAGGTGACAAAGTCATGGAAATACAGTCATAAAAAGGAAACAAAACAAATAAGCGTGAGTACAGTCACTAATTCAAGAAGACTAAGGAAACATACTGACAAAATGCAATGTGGTATCCTGGTTTGATTTTAGGCATTAATGGAAAAACTAGTGAAATCTGAGTAAAATATGTAATATAGTTATTAGTATTTACCAACATTAATTTCTTAATATTTATAAACATACCATATATAGTAAAGTTAGATGTTAACATTTAGGGGAAGTTAAGTGAAAGGTGTATGGGAATACACTGTACTATCTATCTTTGCAACTGGTCTGTAAATCTAAAATTGTTTTAAAATAAAATATTTTACAAAAAGAGTAAAAGTGTAGTTTTGAACCCACTCCTGCTTTTCTTGAGTCACTGTGTGTCTATTCATCTAAACTCTAGAGGGAGCACAATGGGTTTTCTGGTCAGAAGGATTTCCATCACCAGGACATCTTATGGTATGAATATGACAACTTGAGTTGAAGTTTAAAAGCACATGGCATTTCCATAAGTTCCGTCACTAAACTGGGAAATGAATAGTCTGATCCCTGGTGGCTGAATATCTAAATAATTGGCTCTAGCTGCAGAGTCAATGGAATCAATTGTTATCTGCCTTATATTTTCTTTGGCCCATCAGGCTGATTTACCAGAGCCTTTCTGTTGGCTAGTTTGAAATTTGTAGTCTTTCAGCTACTCTTATTAGTTATTTGCTTACTGCCATCGATAATAATGACAGTGACAAAATCTCATTGATATTCTTATAAAATCAAAGACTCACACAGGGGATTCCCAATTTCTGTTGCTAGAGATGCACCTTCCAGGGCTGTGACTGTTCACAGAATCTGAGTACACCTCCCATGACAACCTCTTTTCCATATTCCTAAACATGCTATTAGTATGAAATTAATGAATTAAAAAAAATCTGTTCCTTCTATATTTACATCGTTTTCTAACAAAATACATAGTCAGCAAAATCTCTGGGCTCAGAATTTTTTGTTGTCTTCAGTAGCACGTCTATCAAAAAACAGTGCCCCCTAGGTGGCTTCCAAATGTCTGTGAAAGTGTGAGTAGTGAGCATTTGCATCAGATAGTCATCTCATCCAAAAGGCCAATGACTGATGCTATGTAACGCCTTCTGACGTCTGCCCGAGGCTGCACTCAGCATGGGTCTCTGTAGCCACAATTGCAATAACAGAGAGGGAAGTTTCTCACATGGCCCCAGAGGAGCTGTCTATCCTTTAGTTTTTTTAAATCTCTGTCAATACCTTCTGCTACTCTTTTTCAAAAACACTTTTTATGTGTCTGCTGGTATATAGACTCCCAAATGTGCGTCTACAAGTAGAGTATCATTCTTTCGGAATCCAAATAATCAGACCTCTGCCAAAAGACTGTACAACTATCATGTCAATAGTTTGCTTGGAATGATGGTAAGAGTAGCCTCAGAAACAACTTCAGCAAACCAAGCAAGGAATATTTATTTAAAGAATACACAGGGATGTCAGTGCCATTCCACTCTTGGCAGAACAATTAGAAAGACAGTTCAGGTCACTCAACATTTCAGGCTTTTGATCTCAAAGTTCTTACCAGAGATTTTAAGATTTCAGAGGACACCATCTGAAGGGAGGGCCATTTCAGAACTCCTTCAATCCTGGTATTTTATTGAGTAGCTTGAAGAGTTTCACACATAGATTGATCTAAGCCAGATGAATCTCAGTGATCCTGGAGTTAATTAATATTCATTGTGACTACTAGGGTACAGGACATAGCATACTCGGACCCATTTATATTAAGAAGAGCATCCTTTCAGTCAATGCATTCATAATCCATGGGTTATTTTTTTTAAAGTTGGCTAATAAACTCTAAGGTCAAAAACTTCTTCATTTATATTTTCTTCCTAGGGCCAAGTCCACCTCTCACTCCCAACACACACACACACACACACACAAACACACACACACACACACCACTTTTATTCAAATAAATGGAGTTTGGGATATATCGAATATGGCTGGGCAACATCCTTTTTTGGTGAAAAGATTCAAAATAGTTGTTGAATATGTAAAAACTTTACAAAATATATTAAATATTTTTTTGTGAAAAACCAAAAAGTAGTGTAATTTTAGGGAGTAAATTTTATGACAAAATATCCTGATATAGCCTGATGGTAGACTTCTGATTTTCAGGGAGTGACAGGCTGCTTGCATTTCAGGTCATGCCAACTCAAATTCATCCTTGAATCTCGCAAAAACACATTTTATAGAACAAGAAACAGCAGGCAATTTAAATAATACAAGCAAACACTCTCAAAACCTGCTGCTGAATACTTCCATGTGAACTTGTTTTGTGTTTGAGCTTCAAAGGATCATAGGGAGGGCTGACAATTTGGGCTTCTTTGCTTCTTAGATAATTTAATTTAGGTAAGGAGTTTTGCAGGATTCAGCTAAATCTAACTAGGCTACAGCTATAGTCCCTCAACCCTTCCTTCTTCTATGGATTTTTTTCAAACAATATATCCTCCTCATTATATCTAGGGAGATTTTTGTAAAATCCAAGTTACATTGATCTCAAACACCAAGTAATAGATCTCAAACACCTTTAGACAATAGCTAAAACCATAAAGTGCTTTGCCAGGTCAGAAAGAGTTTGCCCTAGCCTTCCTCTGAAAACTTCTTATGTCACTCTCTCAGTCTTTATACTAGACATATGAAAGACCTAGTGTCTCATGCTTTTTTCTCACCCTGAGACCTTTGAAGAGGCAGTGCCTTAATCCAGTCTATCATTGTTGGACATTTGGGTTGGTTCCAAGTCTTTGCTATTGTGAATAGTGCTGCAATAAACATACGTGTGCATGTGTCTTTATAGCAGCATGATTTATAGTCCTTTGGGTATATACCCAGTAATGGGATGGCTGGGTCAAACGGTATTTCTAGTTCTAGATCCCTGAGGAATCGCCACACTGACTTCCACAATGATTGAAATAGTTTACAGTCCCACCAACAGTGTAAAAGTGTTCCTATTTCTCCACATCCTCTCCAGCACCTGTTGTTTCCTGACTTTTTAATGATTGCCATTCTAACTGGTGTGAGATGGTATCTCATTGTGGTTTTGATTTGCATTTCTCTGATGGCCAGTGATGGTGAGCATTTTTTCATGTGTTTTTTGGCTTCATAAATGTCTTCTTTTGAGAAGTGTCTGCTCATGTCCTTTGCCCACTTTTTGATGGGGTTGCTCATTTTTTTCTTGTAAATTTGTTTGAGTTCATTGTAGATTCTGGATATTAGCCCTTTGTCAGATGAGCAGGTTGTGAAAATTTTCTCCCATTTTGTAGGTTGCCTGTTTACTCTGATGGTAGTTTCTTTTGCTGTGCAGAAGTTCTTTAGTTTAATTGTGCACATGTACCCTAAAACTTAAAATGTAATAATAAAAAAAACCAGGCAGTGCCTTTTCATTCCTTTCTAACCCTAGGGCTAATTTCTATTCACCCTTCAATTCTTAGCTTAATTGCAGCTCCTCAGGGGAATACCCCTCAGCTCTCCACAGTGAATGGGGTCCATTATTAGACACTCTCATGCACTCTGTCCACATCACTTGGCATACCTTGAATTATTTAATTAATGGTTTGAGGTGATTTTTTTTATCTGTGTGTTTCCCGTTAGATTATAAGCCAAGAAGGCAGGTGTCACGTTGATTTCTAATTTCATTATTCCTAGCATTAACTACAATGCCCAGAAAACAGAGGTTACAAAATATTTTGGGGTTGATTAACTCATTAAAATTCTACTTTGGTGATGTGATAATAAAGTCCCACTTAATGAAAAGTGTTATTTTCGTTGCTTCATTCTCTGTTCAAAAATTTCCCTTAGGGAACTCTGAAGGAACTTGCAGGGCAGAACATTGTTATTTGTTCCCCAGCCAAATAGTATCATAATTCAATGTTAATTGTGCACCATTCATCACCATCTCTTAAAATTCATGCTCATTTTTCTTCCCTTTCTTTGTAACATTTTTGCTCAGAATTTAAAGTCTGTTTCACTAACGCCAAAAGTCATTGTTTTATAAAGAAATGAAGAGTATTTAGAGATTTTTTCCTTCAGGTTTCCTCATAAAATAATTTTAAAAACCTTTAAAGTATATTATATATATTATGAACAGATTATTTTATTCTTATTCAACATAGTATTTATTGCATATCTTGAATACATGACATTAGTTTCTGTTTTCATTTTTTAAAATTTTATATGTGTTTTATACCTTGTATTGAAGATAAAACAAGATGCGCATGAGTAATTTAAACATGCTATTAGAAATTGCAGTTTGACATGAATGTATAACTAAACCCATTACAGACCACAGATTTAAACAGTAAAGTCTGAAACAGATGCATAAATATACACAGATTTTGAAGCTAGCATTGAGAATTTTTTCTGTTTATTTCTATTACATTAATAGCTACTTTAGATAAATCATAATATATTTACAAAAACACAACAAAAAGTGTGGATTTTAAACCCCACACATGAAACTAAAAGGAATTTTTAAATTATGACCTCACCTCAGTTCTACAGAAATATTTTATTCATAATTACATTGGAAGAGAGAAAGAATGTACGAAACTCCTAAAGAACTGACATGTTTGCAAATATCAAGCAAAACAAGAATTAACTAAATGGACTGCACTCAGAAAGTTAAAGCAAGCCTTTTAACTTTTACTTGGAATACTGCTGATCCTTGGTTTGTTTTTCAGAGTGAAGGAAACTTATTTTGAACTATTTATGGCCTTTAATAATTGAGTAAGGTATACTTCTATGAAGAAAATTTGGAGCATGTTTATTTCTCCTTCTGGTTCCTCTAGAATTTGGAAACTATCTGTGAGTACTCTTAACTTTGGCAATATAGTTGTTTGCATCAATGCAATAAGAATCCATTTTTCTTTGTCAACAGTACATAATTGGAAAAACTGCTTATTTTATCAAGGCTTTAACTGAAAGGGTGTGTTTCCCTTTAAGGAATCAAGCTTGACATGCAGAGCCAATAAAAGCCCTTTGGGGAGAGCTGTCCTCACACCTTGTCTACAGAGTCTCTGCAAAGGGTTCCTAACCTGTGGTCAGTAAAGAATGTCACTTTCTAACAGGTCCAGGAGTTCTGAGTTTATCTTGGGACCTCAAGAGGAGAGGATCACCCAGCTCACAGGTATTTGAGCATATAAACTCAAGGCTGGGCTTGGCTTTAATTGTCTTATCTGAAATTCCTTGTGAAACAGTTTCAGCCAATCCAAAAGGCCTATGTGGAAATAACCATTCTTGCTGCACTTTATGCAAATAATCAGGCCAGGTATAAGATTATAGTTTATTCATAATTTGTTTTTACCGAAAATGAGGACTAGAGAGAAAAATTGTGCTTCAAAGCTTATCATACATTTGCCATTAAGTCCTAGTCTCATTAATTGTTTTCAAGACTTTTGTCTACATTTTAGACTAACCCTGCTTATTCCTGTGAATCAAGTAGTGATCTCCTGCAGCCTGGAAGAAAAAATAACGGATGGGTAATGTAAAAATCTGGATCAATATACTAGTTTTGGGTAATTATCCTGCAAATTCTGCCACGTAATAAAAGTGAGTAGGATGCTCATAACCCAGAGTTTTCTTTGTTTAGGAAAATAAAGCCAAGGCACTTCATAGACCCCCAAAGGGGAATTCTATATCTTGTCAAGTAAAATTTTAAATGCAAATTATCTACCACATCACACTTATGGAAATTGTTATACTCACTCTATTATTTGCAGTAGGGTTATACATGGTAGCACCTTCTAACTGAAATATTAAACAGAGTTTCCATTGTTGTTGTATTTTGCTTAATTATTATCCTTAGAGCAGGGATAATAGTTACTAACAAAAAAAAAAAGCATGAAAGTTTTGCTATCATTGAGTCCGCTAAGACTTTTTATTGGGTTTAGTGATGCAGTTTTAAATGAAACGTACTGCTTTTGGATTAACATCTCTAGTAAAGTAGAGGAAAATCTACAGGTACTTACAAATCAAATCAAAATTATTGACGGGCTCAGGGAAAATGCCGGCTTCAGCCCTGAGTGGCTGCAATCCCTCTTTAATAAATTCCAGTCTTCTTTATGGAATTGGCTAACCCTTGTATTAAGCTCTCTCTTACTTATATGTCTTGTATTGACATTTTGACCCTATATATACAATACTGCAACTCGAATCGTTTCTTCTTGCCTAGAAGCTATGAAACTCCAAATGGTGCTGTAAACTGAAACACACATGGCCACGCCATTCTTCCGAGGACCCTTAGAACAACTCCAGAAGGAGCCCTAGCTGCTGTACCCCACTCGACACCCCTTTTCAGCAGGAAGTAGCCAGAAGGAGTCATCGCCTAAAACCCCCTAACAGCAGTTAGTGTGGCATCTCCACAGGGGGACTGTTGTAGGAGTTATTAAGAAATTATTTCAGACAGTTAGAGAGGAAAAGGGGTCCCTGGGAAATTTTCATTTTTTAAAGCATCTCCGGAAATTTTTTTTTTTATTATTATTATACTTTAGGTTTTATGGTACATGTGCGCAATGTGCAGGTTAGTTACATATGTATACATGTGCCATGCTGGGGCGCTGCACCCACTAACTCGTCATCTAGCATTAGGTATATCTCCCAATGCTATCCCTCCCCCCTCCCCCCACCCCACAACAGTCCCCGAAGTGTGACGTTCCCCTTCCTGTGTCCAGGTGTTCTCATTGTTCAATTCCCACCTGTGAGTGAGAATATGCGGTGTTTGGTTTTTTGTTCTTGCGATAGTTTACTGAGAATGATGATTTCCAATTTCATCCATGTCCCTAGAAAGGACATGAACTCATCATTTTTTATGGCTGCATAGTATTCCATGGTGTATATGTGCCACATTTTCTTAATCCAGTCTATCATTGTTGGACATTTGGGTTGGTTCCAAGTCTTTGCTATTGTGAATAATGCCGCAATAAACATACGTGTGCATGTGTCTTTATAGCAGCATGATTTATAGTCCTTTGGGTATATACCCAGTAATGGGATGGCTGGGTCAAATGGAATTTCTAGTTCTAGATCCCTGAGGAATCGCCACACTGACTTCCACAATGATTGAACTAGTTTACAGTCCCACCAACAGTGTAAAAGTGTTCCTATTTCTCCACATCCTCTCCAGCACCTGTTGTTTCCTGACTTTTTAATGATTGCCATTCTAACTGGTGTGAGGTGGTATCTCATTGTGGTTTTGATTTGCATTTCTCTGATGGCCAGTGATGGTGAGCATTTTTTCATGTGTTTTTTGGCTTCATAAATGTCTTCTTTTGAGAAGTGTCTGTTTATGTCCTTCGCCCACTTTTTGATGGGGTTGTTTGTTTTTTTCTTGTAAATTTGTTTGGGTTCACTGTAGATTTTGGATATTAGCCCTTTGTCAGATGAGCAGGTTGTGAAAATTTTCTCCCATTTTGTAGGTTGCCTGTTCACTCTGATGGTAGTTTCTTTTGCTGTGCAGAAGCTCTTTAGTTTAACTAGATCCCATTTGTCAATTTTGGCTTTTGTTGCCATTGCTTTTGGTGTTTTAGACATGAAGTCCTTGCCCATGCCTATGTCCTGAATGGTAATGCCTAGGTTTTCTTCTAGGGTTTTTATGGTTTTAGGTCTAATGTTTAAGTCTTTAATCCATCTTGAATTGATTTTTGTATAAGGTGTAAGGAAGGGATCCAGTTTCAGCTTTCTCCATATGGCTAGCCAGTTTTCCCAGCACCATTTATTAAATAGGGAATCCTTTCCCCATTTCTTGTTTTTCTCAGGTTTGTCAAAGATCAGATAGTTGTAGATATGTGGCATTATTTCTGAGGGCTCTGTTCTGTTCCATTGATCTATATCTCTGTTTTGCTACCAGTACCATGCTGTTTTGGTTACTGTAGCCTTGTATTATAGTTTGAAGTCAGGTAGTGTGATGCCTCCAGCTTTGTTCTTTTGGCTTAGGATTGACTTGGCAATGTGGGCTCTTTTTTGTTTCCATATGAACTTTAAAGTATTTTTTTCCAATTCGGTGAAGAAGGTCATTGGTAGCTTGATGGGGATGGCATTGAATCTGTAAATTACCTTGGGAAGTATGGCCATTTTCATGATATTGATTCTTCCTACCCATGAACATGGAATGTTCTTCTATTTGTTTGTATCCTCTTTTATTTCCTTGAGCAGTGGTTTGTAGTTCTCCTTGAAGAGGTCCTTCACATCCCTTGTAAGTTGGATTCCTAGGTATTTTATTCTCTTTGAAGCAATTGTGAATGGGAGTTCACTCATGATTTGGCTCTCTGTTTGTCTGTTATTGGTGTATAAGAATGCTTGTGATTTTTGTACATTGATTTTGTATCCTGAGACTTTGCTGAAGTTGCTTATCAGCTTCAGGAGATTTTGGGCTGAGACAATGGGGTTTTCTAGATATACAGTCATGTCGTCTGCAAACGGGGACAATTTGACTTCCTCTTTTCTTAATTGAATACCCATTATTTCCTTCTCCTGCCTAATTGCCCTGGCCAGAACTTCCAACACTATGTTGAATAGAAGTGGTGAGAGAGGGCATCCCTGTCTTGTGCCAGTTTTCAAAGGGAATGCTTCCAGTTATTGCCCATTCAGTATGATATTGGCTGTGGGTTTGTCATAGATAGCTCTTATTATTTTGAGATACGTCCCATCAATACCTAATTTATTAAGAGTTTTTAGTATGAAGGGTTGTTGAATTTTGTCAAAGGCCTTTTCTGCATCTATTGAGATAATCATGTGGTTTTTGTCTTTGGTTCTGTTTATATGCTGGATTACATTTATTGACTTGTGTATATTGAACCAGCCTTGCATCGCAGGGATGAAGCCCACTTGATCATGGTGGATAAGCTTTTTGGTGTGCTGCTGGATTCGGTTTGACAGTATTTTATTGAGGATTTTTGCATCAATGTTCATCAAGGATATTGGTCTAAAATTCTCTTTTTTGGTTGTGTCTCTGCCAGGCTTTGGTATCAGGATGATGCTGGCCTCATAAAATGAGTTAGGGAGGATTCCCTCTTTTTCCATTGATTGGAATAGTTTCAGAAGGAATGGTACCAGTTCCTCCTTGTACCTCTGGTAGAATTTGGTTGTGAATCCATCTGGTCCTGGACTCTTTTTGGTTGGTAAGCTATTGATTATTGCCACAATTTCAGCTCCTGTTATTGGTCTATTCAGAGATGCAACTTCTTCCTGGTTTAGTCTTCAGAGGGTGTATGTGTTGAGGAATTTATCCATTTCTTCTAGATTTTCTAGTTTATTTTCGTAGAGGTGTTTGTAGTATTCTCTGATGGTAGTTTGTATTTCTGTGGGATCGGTGGTGATATCCCCTTTATCATTTTTTATTGCATCTATTTGATTCTTCTCTCTTTTTTTCTTTATTAATCTTGCTAGCAGTCTATCAATTTTGTTGATCCTTTCAAAAAACCCGCTCCTGGATTCATTAATTTTTTGAAGGGTTTTTTTTGTGTCTCTATTTCCTTCAGTTCTGCTCTGATTTTAGTTATTTCTTGCCTTCTGCTAGCTTTTGAACGTGTTTGCTCTTGCTTTTCTAGTTCTTTTAATTGTGATGTTAGGGTGTCAATTTTGGATCTTTCCTGCTTTCTCTTATGGGCATTTAGTGCTATAAATTCCCTCTACACACTGCTTTGAATGCATCCCAGAGATTCTGGTATGTTGTGTCTTGGTTCTCGTTGGTTTCAAAGAACATCTTTATTTCTGCCTTCATTTCGTTATGTACCCAGTAGTCATTCAGGAGCAGGTTGTTAGTTTCCATGTAGCTGAGCGGTTTTGAGTGAGATTCTTAATCCTGAGTTCTAGCTTGATTGCAATGTGATCTGAGAGATAGTTTGTTATAATTTCTGTTCTTTTACATTTACTGAGGAGAGCTTTACTTCCAACTATGTGGTCAATTTTGGAATAGGTGTGGTGTGGTGCTGAAAAAAATGTATATTCTGTTGATTTGGGGTGGAGAGTTCTGTAGATGTCTATTAGGTCCGCTTGGTGCAGAGCTGAGTTCAATTCCTGGGTATCCTTGTTAACTTTCTGTCTCGTTGATCTGTCTAATGTTGACAGTGGGGTGTTAAAGTCTCCCAATATTAATGTGTGGGAGTCTAAGTCTCTTTGTAGGTCACTCAGGACTTCCTTTATTAATCTGGGTGCTCCTGTATTGGGTGCATGTATATTTAGGATAGTTAGCTCTTCTTGTTGAATTAATCCCTTTACCATTATGTAATGGCCTTCTTTGTCTCTTTTGATCTTTGTTGGTTTAAAGTCTGTTTTATCAGAGACTAGGATTGCAACCCCTGCCTTTTTTTGTTTTCCATTTGCTTGGTAGATCTTCCTCCATCCTTTTATTTTGAGCCTATGTGTGTCTCTGCACGTGAGATGGGTTTCCTGAATACAGCACACTGATGGGTCTTGAGTCTTTATCCAATTTGCCATTCTGTGTCTTTTAATTGGAGCATTTAGTCCATTTACATTTAAAGTTAACATTGTTTTGTGTGAATTTGATCCTGTCATTATGATGTTAGCTGGTTATTTTGCTCGTTAGTTGATGCAGTCTCTTCCTAGTCTCGATGGTCTTTACATTTTGGCATGATTTTGCAGTGGCTGGTGCCAGTTGTGCCTTTCCGTGTTTAGCACTTCCTTCAGGAGCTCTTTTAGGGCAGGCCTGGTGGTGACAAAATCTCTCAGCATTTGTTTGTCTGTAAAGTATTTTATTTCTCCTTCACTTATGAAGCTTAGTTTGGCTGGATATGAAATTCTGGGTTGAAAATTCTTTTCTTTAAGAATGTTGAATATTGGCCTCCACTCTCTTCTGGCTTGTAGGGTTTCTGCCGAGAGATCCGCTGTTAGTCTGATGGGCTTCCCTTTGAGGGTAACCCGACCTTTCTCTCTGGCTGCCCTTAACATTTTTTCCTTCATTTCAACTTTGGTGAATCTGACAATTATGTGTCTTGGAGTTGCTCTTCTCGAGGAGTATCTTTGTGGCGTTCTCTGTATTTCCTGAATCTGAATGTTGGCCTGCCTTGCTAGATTGGGGAAGTTCTCCCTGGATAATGTCCTGCAGAGTGTTTTCCAACTTGTTTCCATTCTCCCCGTCACTTTCAGATACACCAATCAGTCGTAGATTTGGTCTTTTCACATAGTCCCACATTTCTTGGAGTCTTTGCTCATTTCTTTTTATTCTTTTTTCTATAAACTTCCCTTCTCGCTTCATTTCATTCATTTCATCTTCCAGGGCTGATACCCTTTCTTCCATTTGATCGCATCAGCTCCTGAGGCTTCTGCATTCTTCATGTAGTTCTCGAGCCTTGGTTTTCAGCTCCATCAGCTCCTTTAAGCACTTCTCTGTATTGGTTATTCTAGTTATACATTCTTCTAAATTTTTTCAAAGTTTTCAACTTCTTTGCCTTTGGTTTGAATATTCTCCCATAGCTCGGAATAATTTGATCGTCTGAAACCTTCTTCTCTCAGCTCGTCAAAGTCATTCTCCGTCCAGCTTTGTTCCATTGCTGGTGAGGAACTGCGTTCCTTGGGAGGAGGAGAGGCACTCTGCTTTTTAGAGTCTCCAGTTTTTCTGCTCTGTTTTTTCCCCATCTCTGTGGTTTTATCTACTTTTGGTCTTTGATGATGGTGATGTACAGATGGGTTTTTGGTGTGGATGTCCTTTCTGTTAGTTTTCCTTCTAACAGACAGGACCCTCAGCTGCAGGTCTGTTGGAGTACCTGGCCGGCCGTGTGAGGTGTCAGTCTGCCCCTGCTGGGGGGTGCCTCCCAGTTAGGCTGCTCGGGGGTCAGGGGTCAGGGACCCACTTGAGGAGGCAGTCTGCCGGTTCTCAGATCTCCAGTTGCGTGCTGGGAGAACCACTGCTCTTCTCAAAGCTGTCAGACAGGGACATTTAAGTCTGCAGAGGTTACTGCTGTCTTTTTGTTTGTCTGTGCCCTGCCCCCAGAGGTGGAGCCTACAGAGGCAGGCAGGCCTCCTTGAGCTGTGGTGGGCTCCACCCAGTTCAAGCTTCCCGGCTGCTCTGTTTACCTAAGCGAGCCTGGGCAATGGTGGGTGCCCCTCCCCAAGCCTGGCTGCCACCTTGCTGTTTGATCTCAGACTGCTGTGCTAGCAATCAGTGAGACTCCGTGGGCGTAGGACCCTCTGAGCCAGGTGCGGGCTATACTCTCCTGGGGCACCGTTTCCTAAGCCCGTCGGAAAAGCACAGTATTCGGGTGGGAGTGGCCCGATTTTCCAGGTGCCCTTTGTCACCCCTGGAAAGGGAACTCCCTGACCCCTTGCGCTTCCCGAGTGAGGCAATGCCTTGCCCCTGCTTTGGCTGGCACATGGTGCACTCACCCACTGACCTGCGCCCACTGTCTGGCACTCCCTAGTGAGATGAACACGGTACCTCAGATGGAAGTGCAGAAATCACCCGTCTTCTGCGTCGCTCACGCTGGGAGCTGTAGACCGAAGCTGTTCCTATTCGGCCATCTTGGCTCCTCCCCCCAGAAAATTTCATGTAAAGCCCTGGCTCTTAAAGCCAGGCCGGCAACTTTTGATATGCAAATGCAAGTCATTAGAAACTGGGTCCACTCAGATAGAGTGATGCGTCACGCTACCTGACTTCAAACTATACTACAAGGCTACAGTAACTAAAACTGCATGGTACTGGTACCAAAACAGAGAGGTAGACCAATGGAACACAACAGAGGCCTCAGAAATAACACCACCCATCTATAACCATCTGATCTTTGACAAACCTGACAATAACAAGAAATGGGGAAAGGATTCCCTATTTAATAAATAGTGCTGGGAAAACTGGCTAGCCATATGTAGAAAGCTGAAACTGGATCCCTTCCTTAAACCTTATACAAAAATTAATTCAAGATGGATTAAAGGCTTAAATGTTAGACCTAAAACCATAAAAACCCTAGAAGAAAACCTAGGCAATACCATTCAGGACATAGGCATGGGCAAGGACTTCATGACTAAAACACCAAAAGCAATGGCAACAAAAGCCAAAATAGACACATGGGATCTAATTAAACGAAACAGCTTCTGCACGGCAAAAGAAAGTACCATCAGAGTGAACAGGCAACATACAGAATGGGGAAATTTTTTGCAATCTACCCCTCTGACAAAGGGCTAATATCCAGAAAGTACAAAGAACTTAAACAGATTTACAAGAAATAAATCAAACAACCCCATCAACAAGTGGGCGAAGGATATGAACAGACACTTCTCAAAAGAAGACATTTATGCAGCCAAAAGACACATGAAAAAATGCTCATTATCACTGGTCATCAGAGAAATGCATATCAAAACCACAATGAGATACCATCTCACACCAGTTAGAATGGCGATCATTAAAAAGTCAGGAAACAACAGGTGCTGGAGAGGATGTGGAGAAATAGGAACACTTTTACACTGTTGGTGGGCGTGTAAATTAGTTCAACCATTGTGGAAGACAGTGTGGCAATTCCTCAAGGATCTAGAACTAGAAATACCATTTGACCCAGTGATCCCATTACTGGGTATATACCCAAAGGATTATAAATTATGCTACTACAAAGACACATGCACATGTATGTTTATTGTGGCACTATTCACAATAGCAAAGACTTGGAACCAACCCAAATGTCTATCAATGATAGACTGGATTAAGAAAATGTAGCACAATACACCATGGAATACCATGGAATACTATGCAGTCATAAAAAAGGATGAGTTCATGTCCTTTGTAGGGACATGGCTGAAGCTGGAAACCATCATTCTGAGCAAACTATCACAAGGACAGAAAACCAAACACCGCATGTTCTCACTCATAGGTGGGAATTGAACAATGCGAACACTTGGACACAGGGTGGGTTACATCACACACTGAGGCCTAGCGTGGGGTGGGGGTGATGGGGGAGAGATAACATTAGGAGAAATACCTAATGTAAATGACGGGTTAATGGGTACAGCAAACCAACATGGCACACGTATACATATGTAACAAACCTGCAGGTTGTGCACATGTACCCTAGAACTTAAAGTATAATAAAAAAAAAGAACAAAAAAGAAACTGGGTCCACTCAAACATGGACCTTCTTGCCCTTTCTCCACATGTTCCTGGCAACATGACCGCCCCCATGTATCCCCACGTGTGTAGAATATCATGGTGCCCTGCAGTTGCATATTACAGAGCTAGGGTGGGAGGGCCAGCTTGTTCGCGGGCTATGTGAATAACATGCCTAGTCAAACCAATCCTCTGAGCCCTATGCAAATGAGACACTGCCTCCTCCAACCTCTGTATATATACCTAGCTGGTATCTGCGGCAGGTGGAGTTCTCTCTCGTGGCTTTGGAGCACACCCCCGCCCCGCCTCCCCACCCACCCCCACCCACACCTCTGTACAGCGGAGCTTCTTCCTTCTCTCTTCCTTCTTGCCCCTTCTTGCCTATTAAACTCTCCACTGTTAAAACTGGTGGCAGGCGCTTGTAGTCCCAGCTACTCAGGAGGCTGAAGCGGGAGAATGGTGTGAACCTGGGAGGTGGAGCTTGCAGTAAGCAGAGATCGCGCCACTGCACTCCAGCCTGGGAGACAGAGGGGGACTCCATCTCAAAAAAAAAACAACAAAAAAAAAACAGTAAGAAACATTTATTTTTACCTTGAAAATAAATGCAGCAATGTGTCAATGTAATTAGTGTAGACTTTAAACTATAAAATAAACTTATAGTTAACTTATACTATATTTTTTCATAAATTTTGGAATGGTGATAAGCATAAATGTTTCTGTAATCCTGTAATTGACATTTATTTGTTTTTGTTTACTTTGAATCTGAACTCCATATCTACATTTAGGAACTCCCAAAACTTATAAATGTGGGTAGAAGGAAGAGCCCATTGAAGCTGAAAACACCAAATACTTGTTTTTGCAGCATCATTTGAGCTTGGGTGTGTCGCTTAGGCTTAGCCAATCCAGTGTACTTGCTCAAGACATTGAACCTGGCTCTAGGGACAAAAAATAGTAAGGAATAAGGGAAAGTAAATTCGCGGGTGAGGGAGAAACTCCAGCATCACCAGGTCTTAAATGCAGCAAAAGTAGTGGTGGTGCCCTGCGAAGAGCAGTTACAGCAACCACAGTCCAAGTCCTGGCAAAGCAGAACTCGGCCAACATGGTTTTGTGGTAGAATCATACCACATGCTCACTGTGCAGAATTCCTGGGAATTCTATGGGTGACCGATGTATATTAATTATTCAATATCCACTTAAGACTTTTCTGCTTTAATGAGTCACACTTAGTTTCTGTTGCTTTGAATCCACATTCCTCACGAAAACACAAAAACAGTGTCTACACTTTACAAAATGCACGTTTATCTACATTGATTAGCAATAAATGTAGTTCCAAAATTCTAATATATTTTAAACCCTGGTGTAGAAAAATGGTCTTTCAGATATTCTAACTTATGAAATTATAAAAAGGTTATATGTAATTTTTTTATAGTAAAACCAGTTATCTTTAAGCAATAATTTATAACTAACTCACCACTTTTAGAAATACTATAGATTTGGTTTGTTGTTTTTCTAAATAGTGAACTTCTTTGTGTTATCATATGATATGACTTTTAGACTGTTAAAATAATGTAATGGATGATCTCCTGGATAACTTACGATATTCCTAAGGGAGTGGAATTACTTTATACAAAAAGCATCATGTCACCAATGTTTGGCATATCTTCTATCAAGAAAAGAAGATGAAGACTTAGAGAGTTAAGTAAATTGTACAAGGTTACAGAATACTACTAAGTGGAGCCAGAGTGCAAATTTAGGTGGTCTGGCATATTCTGAAACATCACGCAATTGTACACCACATTCTTTACCTCTTTAAATCTGGGTTAACTCTATGGCTACTTTGACCAATTAAATACAAGCATAGCCCTTATTTGGCCTGGAAGATTCCACTTTATGCCTCGTAAAGGCCAATTGTGTAGAGACCTCAAGTGGTCCCAAGGGAGTGGCCCCACAGCTCCTGGCTGGCAACCCCAACTGAGATCCTACCTGATAGCCACTACCAACTTGCCACTATGTTAGTGAAGATGAGGAAGCCATGCTTCATATTTCACCCTCAGTTTTGAACTCTCTCATCTGAGGTCCCAGACATCAAGTAATAGATTTTGATCTGAAGCCATAATTGGATGAGACTTTGGGAATGTTGGGTATGGTGTAAGTGCATTTCTCATTTGAATTGTGGCTGCAGGCCAGCTGTGAACTGACTGTATTTGCTGAAAATGCTGCAATAACATCTCTCATCACACATGTTCTTCTTCATTATAATTTTGCCACAGGTCCATCTGGAGGTGAAGTATTTTTCCTTGTATCCCCTTGACTCTGGCCTATGACTTCTTTGACCAACAGAATAAAGTAGAAGAAAGTTCTGGGTGTAGCTGTTTACCTGACTGGCAGCCCTCTTTTGCTTTCTCTGGGAACCAAACTTCTCTGCTATGAGGAAGCCTTAGAGAGGAACACATAGAAAAGAAACAAGGCCTCCAACTGATGTTCTTGAATTATGATGTTAGTGAAGAAAACACCTTGAATATTCCAGTCCAGTCATTTGATCTATTCCAACTGAGGCTTCAATCCTTGGGGAATAAGAAGAGATCATCCCTACTATTGCCCTGTTAGAATTGCTGAACCACAAAACCATAAGATTGCTTTATGCCTCTAACTTTTGGAATTTTATGCAGCATTAAATAACGATACCATTTTTACTGTATACCAATTCTCTTTCAGGTGTTGGACATATAACAGTGAATAAAATAGGCTATATCCTGCTTATATTTAAGTGAAGAGAGACATAAAAAATAAATGTTTAGTAGTAAGAAGAAAAGATTTTACATAGTGATACATTTTATAATAGAATACATACATGCATAAAAGTGGAGACAAACCAAGGTCATGTTACGTTGAGTGCCTCAAGAGGAAATGGGTAACTTTAGGCAGAAATATCATGAAAAAAAAATTCTGAAGAGGTGAATAAGCTGGGATTCAAATGATGAAAGTAGTCATCCATGAGATATCTTGAAGGTTGTAGACCCTGAGCTGGAAATGATTTTGGCATAAGCAAGTAGCATCATGGAGGCCAGAGAAGCTAGAGAGCAATAAAGGCAGGGGAGTATATGAGATGTTCCTAGGTCCTCTGGAACAGAGAGGTGTCCAGGAACATTGTGAGCTAAGATAGGAGTTTAGTTTTCATTGTATGAACAATAGGAACATACAGGAACAATAGGAAACCATTGAAGGGTTCAAATAAAAGGAATAATATGGTCCAATTTAATTTTATTTATAATTTAAATTTTGGAATAATTTTAGATTTATGGAAAAGTTGCAAAACTAGAGTTTCTTTGAATCCTAACCCAGTTTCTCTTATTGTTAAAAGCTTTCATTACCATGATTTGCCAAAAATAAGAAACTAATATTAGTGCATTATTATTAACTAAATTACAGACTTAATTTTGATTTCAGTTCGAAGGAAAAGGTAAGGAATAGTGGCTGAGCAGAAAATCTGGCTTCAGTGTTTAAAATCCCTGCTTGGTGGGAGGGACAAACTTTGAGACAAGATCCACAGGATCCAAGGACATGAGGAAGACAAATGGTACAGGGTTCAGACTGGTACCAGGGAAGAGTGCCTTCATGTCCTGTACAACTAAGGAGACCCTGTATTTCCTGTTCAGAACAGTCTTCCTTCATGGGATTAGCAAATATAGGTCAGTGCATTTAAAATCTAGTTAGGCAGGACTTTGCACCTATCTGTCATAGTTGAATATATTTTAGCCCAAAGGATGGTGAGATGAATCTGTACCCACGGGGAATCACATTAATCATGTTACAGTAGAAAGTAGTAAAGAAGTGACACAAATGGAATCAGGTTATAGTGAGTGAGCCAAGAGAAGAAAATCTAAAACAGCAGTTCCAAACCCTTTTTATCTCAGGCCCCCTTTACACTAGTAAAATTATTGAAGGCCCTTCAAAGTTATATGTTTTTGAATGATCTCAATTAGTGTATCAGAAATTAAAAATGAAAAATATAAAATATAATTAAATAACTTATTTAAAAGTAACTGTAATACACTTATTACACTTTAACATGAATAACATATTTATATGACAAATAACTATATTTTTCAAAGAACAAGATGAAGAGTGGCATTGTTTTACAATTTTGTAAATTTCTTAAAGATTGGCTTAATAGGAGACAGCTAGAATTTCACATTTTCTTCTTCCTTTACTCTGTTGCAATAAAGGCATCATGTACCTTCTGGGAAATTACACTGTACACTTGTGAAGAATGAGAGTGAAAAAAGCAAATGTTGTTTTACTATTATTTTGAAAATGTTTCTGACCTCATAGACCCTCTGCAAAGGATTTCCAGGGATCCCAAAGAACACTTTGAGAACCATAGGGCTAAAGGAATCATATGGTTGGGATGGATGCTTGTAGGTGCTGTTGCTGCCGTTGCTGGATAGGACGTTGCCAAAAATAAATATAATTTTCTTTAGTATTTTGGCTAGGGCTTGCTCTGTGTTCATGATACCAATATTAGAAATGTGACATTTATTTATTAGATGCTTTCCCATATTTTGTCTAATTTACTTCCTGTAAACACCGAATTTTCCTTTATCGTGACAGAAATTGTTGAAACCCACTTTGATACAGAAGGAATATGAAGTTCAGCATGGCAAGTAACTTGTCTTGACATGTACAACCAAATAATAGCAGAGATTGTCTCCCAAGGCTATGTTCTTTCCAGAACATCTATGCTTTCCCCTTAAGCAATAATTTCTCAATACAGCAATAATTAGGACTTACGGGAAAATGAAGATTACTTATAAATATAGTACAAAGAAAGGACTTAAAAAAAGCCTTATGTGGGGAACTTGAAAATGGACAGAAGCCATAGGTCGAATGTGAGGAAAACAGATTTTTGCTGTATTAGCATAACAGTAATTACAACAAAAATTATGACATCTATTGAATAAAATTAAAGCTTACATGGAGAGCATCTTTTGGGATGGGTGGTTCACTTAAGCACCGCTGACAGGCATTCTATGGAGAAAAAATCAGTTGTATTTTGGAGGAATTGAGGGAAAGGAAAAACTCAGGGGTAGTTAGCCTGAAGCACCTATACTAGAAGACATGAGAGTCATACAGACATTTTGGGGAGCCATGATTGGAGACGTAACACGGACTTCAGAGTCAGCTCTTTGGCTTATCATCTACACAATTTATATAAATTCCATTTCAGTAAACCTATATATCCACAGAAAGAGTTTTTATAAAGCTTTTTTTAATGTGGAATATAAGATTTCAAGTGTGTAGCTTATCTCATTTCATTATTCTTGCTGCCATATTCACTTTATTTCTGCATAAAATGGTGACACCTTGGGTTATTGGGTTAGTTTTTCCTTTGTAAATAACTCCAGCACTTTCCTCTGATAGGCAATTCAGATTATTACTTATGAGAGCCATCAAGCTGCAGATACATTTAGCTGCATCAAAAATAAAATACCCATTGCCTTACAATTCATGATATGTCCAGAAAGGTTAAATATTTTAGTATGTGTAATATATTTTGTCACTGTAAGTCACTTTCACAACTGACTGTGCAAAAAGTTATCAGATGGTTGCCAATATTTTCTCAAATTTGAATCTACCTGCAGGTTATTTGCTAAACAGTTTCCAAGACTAAATCACATAAAGAATTGCTATAATGTTTATAAGAATGGAGATGCATCTAATGTTATCTACAGCTAAAATGAAACATGTCCATAGTACTGGGGCTTTTGTCACCATCTTATAATCACATCTGGCATGAAGATATAACCATGTCACACTTATCTGTCGTTATAATGAAATTCATTTAATTTTCTTTCTTGACGATCAAATGATGGGGTAATAAAATGTTTTCTGGAGGAGGCAACAGTGCAAAGAAGAGCAGAAAAGTGAATGGTAGATAGCCAGTTAAGCTGCACGTGGTGTGAGGGAGAAGGAAGAGAATCACGTGAATTCCATCATGTGTCTAGTTGGCTTTCTATACCACCTGTACCTGCAATACATTGGTCCTACTCCATTACACTCTCCCTCATTTTCTTCACTAACTTCTAAATCATCTTAAAGCCAATGGATCACCTTTATAATCATTATTCCATGCCCACTCACAATTCCTTTATTTTTCTTCTACATTTTTGCCAAATCCAGAACACACTAATTTATCCCAACTCTTTGACATCTCCATACCTGCATCTATGCAGCCGAGTGAAGCAAGAGAAAAGCACACATATATACTGTCTGGTTTCACTTTACCTTTATAACCTTGAATATTAGATGAGCTCATAATGCTACCTAGAAATCCTAATACAGTCCCCTAGGCCAGTTATTCTCTCACCACCCTAGGCAGCTATTCCACATCTCTGGCTCTCCTCAAATCACCATCAATTTCTCTTTTCTTGGCTGATAATTCTGCCTTCTATCTCATTGTGAAAATAAAATGACTGGAAATGAAATTATACAATCTTGCCCCACCATATCTGTCCACCTATCCATCTATCTATCTCTCTATCCTAGTGCCTCAATTTACAGAAATCATGATATCTTCTTTGCTTTCTTTTATCACTGAACTGCACTTCTAGTCCAGTCTTCCCACCTGTACAACAGTTCCCATGTGTTTTCCAACTCCTCGTAGATAGTATTTCAGTAATTCTGCTTTCTCATGCACTAAAAATTTTTCTTTTTCTCTACTGAAACATTCCATTAGCATACAAGCATGTTGTTGTTACGTGATCTTAAAAATAAAACCCCTCTCCATTTCATATTGCTCTCCAGTGATTAGCTCATTTTTCTGCTTCCCTTTGCAGTACCATTTCTCAAAATAGTACACATACTCCTTTCTGTCTTTTAAATATCTCTTAAACTTATTTCATATAAGGTTTTATTCTCTATACTTTAGTGAAACTGCTTATGCAAGAATGCTACAAATAATAGTTCACACTCTTATAACACTTACTATATTCCAGATACTTTATAAAGGCACTTTATGAGACGATCTAATCCTTACCACAACATGCAAGGTAACTAGTAAGAAGTGTAGATGGGAAAAAAAATCCAGGTAGATATTGCCTAAATCCATACTTTTGGCCACTACACTATATTGCCTCTCTAACACACAAATAACCTCTACATTTCCAAACCTCATTTTCAATTCTTAGTCCTCACCTTTTTTAACCTATCAGTTAACTAATTGATTATTTTTGTACTTTAAAAAAATTATTTTTCATTGGCTTTTGGGACCCCACATTTCTCTGATTTTCCTTCCACTTCATTTCTTATAGGTTTCAAAAGGAACAGAGCAGATGAACATAAGAAACATATGGTTCCTTGTGCTTAAGGATGTGGTGTTTAGTTATGCAGAAGGTACACTGGTGAGCAAGTAATCTTTCTACAAAGTTTTAAAAGGGATAAATTCAAAATGCTGTGGTGTTTAGAACCAGAAGTTACTAACTTTCCTGTTAGTATTTCAAGTATTTCAAGAGGAGTAGTACTTAGGCTACATTTTCAGATATAAATAGGAGGATATTAGATTGAGAAAATGCCAAAGAATGTTCCAAGTAAACTGAAAGCATATGTGAACACAGGATGTTTGAGAAATCATGTAAGAAGCTAATGTGGCTATTTTCACCTCCAATTCAATGTCTCTTTGATTTTGAATCAGTATGCTTGAGAATTAGGCTAAATTACCCAGAGACACAGCAACATGCAGTAGTGGTAGTTTCATTTTTTAGCCACATCCACATTAGATTCCTTTATAGAAATTTTAATAACTATCACTGCCCAGCCTGTGCCCTCAGGGCTTATGATTAGTTTTTCTGGGATGCAGCCTGAGCATTGGTGTTTTAAAAAGCTCCCCAGGTAAATCCAATGTGTAGCCTGAATTGAGAACTATTGGGCTAGAACATAAACAATGTTGAGGAGAATTAGCTAGAAATCAAGTCTGGAGGTTGAGTCCAGGCTAGCTTGTAAAGGTCTTTTAGGCTGTGCTGGAGACGTTGAATATTATCTTATAAATAATGGAAGACTGAAGAGGGTTTTATGCAGGATCATGATGTGATGTAATCTGTGTTCTCAAAACAAAAATAACTTTAGAGAATGGTGTGAGTTGGGGAATGGAATGTTGTTGCAATAACATTGGCACAGGATATGAGGTGAGCCTCTTGTCTTAATTCTGCCTGTACCTAGTATAGTGTTTGGTATGTTTGTCAGATGCCAAATAAGAGAGATATATAGGCTAGTAAATGTAATTTGCTGGTTGGGTAAACTATTGAGGGGGAGGGTTAAACATTTCTGTTTTGTTTTAATATAAAGATCTCAGGTATGTTTTTTTAAAAAAATTAAATTTATTAAATTTATAAATTGTTTAATAAGCCTGGAAATGAGTGAGGGGAGCTAAGGCAAGCATATCTGAGTGGTTTGAAGCAATCAATTTACCTTTAAAGATGCAAGATTAGTTTTGTGTTGAACGCAAGTCTGTCTCTTATTTCTCTGCAAAGTCATGCACAATTATAGCTTGAAAATCTTGGTTAGGACCCATTGTGATCTACTCACAGCATCTGAGGCTTTTGTTAAAAAAAGGAAGAGAGATTATTTCAAGAGGTTTTCAACATAATCTAGGGTGAAGTGGAAGTCAAAGGAGAGAGTGAAGATGAGAAGAATGAGCAGAGTTTCATTTCATCAGCTAATGTGACTCATTCCACACTGGCCTTCTTGAAGCTCCTGAAAGAGACCAACATTCTCACCTCAGTGCCTTTGTACTCTGTTTCTTGTGCTCAGAACATTATATATCCAGATTTTAGCATAACTTACTCCTTCTCTTGTTCCATATTTCTGCTCACATATCACCCCATCAGAGAAACACTTTATATACCCAACTCTCCACTCCACCTTGTTAGTGACTTCATCTTCTTTCTCTGTTTCTTTTTTTTTTTCTCTCACAAGACCCATCACTGCCATAAATGAATGAACTCTTCCTAGAAAGAAAAACAGTGTGGGCATGGAAGGAAGTATTTATGTCAGGAATGAAGCAAAGAAGGCAGGAAATTATCTTAATAGGAAAGCTTTTCTTGTGAAAGATGACTATTTCTGCTTTTAAGTCCCAAACTCCATACTGAAGAGTGGATGTTACCAATTTCTTTCTCAATACAGTAAAAATAGAAAATAAAAAAGCAAGAATAACTTGAAACAACATGAGCATATTGGCTGTATAATGAAGAAAATAAAGGTAAAAATGTTGAAATTTAAATTTTCAGAGCTTTCACATCCTCAATTCATAGACAGTTCTGATAACATCATGAACACGTTCTCACTTTTATTCAGTGGACATTTCATCTGTGAGAACTGCTACCATTCAGGTCACGCTGAGAGAGAGGCTTTGTTAAGGAATAGAAAATGCAAAGCTCTTTGAAATCAAGAATCATATCCATAGTGTTTGGCATAATATTCCAGGGAACTAAAATGATAACAAATGTTTATTTCACTTACTAAGGGATTTTCTGAGAACCATCCACTTCCCAGGTATAGCACTAGGCCCTGACCATGGAGGGGTGAACAAAACAAGCTCACTGCCCTCATAAAGCTTAAAGTTTATCAGGGGTAGATAAATTTTAAATAAATTATTAAAGAATTAATAGATAATGCATAGTTATATAATTTATGTTTTAAAAGTAAAAAAGAAAGAAGGCAAAGACAGTTCAAACTTTCTGGATATAAATGATCATAAGTATTTGAAAAGTCATATGTATTATCTCTAAAGATCATAATCAAATGAATAAAATTATCCCACGTTTTCCACCAAGTTTGGCATAGAAATAGAATCAGGAACAGATAAGGACAAAAGGATCAGGCTTATTTCTTGTAGAACTAGATGAGGAACACACCTTGGGATTGGATTTGAGTCAGAATTAGGGTTTCTCTGCCATTTTCCAGTCCAGACCTCAGGATTTAGTTACTTGGAGAATGAGGCTTACATGGACTGTGATAGTGCCAGGAAGTATAGCTTGTAAATTTGTAGCCTCCTATAGTGATGAAGGCTCCCCTATTAATGGAACACTACAAGTCAAACACTGATGCAGGAGAAGGGCTATCCTTTAAAAAGAAATGTCTCAGACTGGTTGATCCATGCTTACTCAGAACTTTTGCCGATCTCTCCAATCAAACAACTGGACACGTTACCAATGTAAGGAGTGTGCAAGAAGAGAAGGAAGGGTCAAATCTATTTGTCCAATACTTCTAAGAAGGAGAAATCTCAATCTTCTAACCTTCCAGAAAAGGAGATGAAATGGATGATTCTTCCCACATTATAGGTCACTAAACATTGAGTACACATGTACACAAAGAAGGGAACAGTAGACACTGTGGCCTGCTTGAGGGTAGAGAGAAGGAGGGTGAAGATTGAAAAATTACCTATTGGGTACTACGCTTATTACCTGGGTGACAAAATAATCAGTACACCTAACCCCCGCCACATGCAATTTACTCATGTAACAAACTTGTACATGTACCCCCTGAACCTAAAAATTGGGAAAAAAAAAGTATTTGAAAAGGTTTCCTAAAGCATTGAAAATGCAACATGTTAACCATCACTTTGAAAGAAAAAGTACAGAATAAAATAAAAAGAAATTAAATTTAAAGTTTAGAGTGGTATGAGAATACCACTCTAAACTTCTTCTCACTGCTGTGAGGATATTCATTTGTGTTTCACAGACACAAGAGATGGCATTCTTAGAGTGTCAAAGCCAACACTCAATGACCATTTGAAGCACAGCGGAAATACATAATTTTCCTGATGACAGCAGAAGCTAATAGCAAAGAAAACACTAAAGCCTGGATCTTCTGACTGTAAGTCCATTTATTCTATGTTATGTCAACTATGCCATGCTTATTAATTTTTAGCTTAGAATATTCCAGCAGCTTATTCATTATTTTTTGAACTTCTAGATATCTATCGTAGAATACAATTTTACCTATCCCATGATTAAAAATGTCACTATTTTTCAAATTTGCTTCTCAGCCCTTTAAGTAAATAGACAGATAAAGAAATGAAGCAGATACAATTAAATCCCTTTCCCCCAAACTGCCCCATTTCTCTACTCACTCCTTCCTTCCTCAGAGGAATTTTTCTTTTTCTTTCTTTTTTTTTTTTTTTTTTTGAGATGGAGTCTCACTCTGTTGTTCAGGCTGGATTGCAGTGGCGCGATCTCGGCTTACTGCAACCTCTGGATTACCGGCACCTGCCACCACACCTGGCCAATTTTTTTTTTTTAGTTTTAGTAGAGACGGGGTTTCACCATCTTGGCCAGGCTGGTCTCGAACTCCTGACCTTGTGATCCACCCGCCTCGGCCTGCCAAAGTGTTGGGATTACAGGCGTGAGCCACCGTGCCCGGGCGGAATTTTTTTTTTATTTCCATTTGGGTAGTATGTAGCTGTATTTGCTTCAAATTTGTTCATAAATATCTTACTCTGTATATCTTTTTCAACTTGTTTCTTTTCTTCAGGGTTTTAGTTTTGAAATTTATCTGTGGTACCATATATAGATTTCACTCGCTCATATTACATGTATGAGTATTTTTATAAATTAGTAATAATTTGTCTATTCTCATAATGGAAGACAGTTTAGTTAACCAATTTTATTGTTAGGAACAGTGTTACAACAAACATCCTTGTGCACATGTATAAATGGCATTATCATGTGGTAGTGTATATGCATATTCCAATTTATAGATTTTGTCCAATTGTCTTCTAAAATGGTTAAGCCAATATACTGTTGTAGCAGCAGCAAAAGTCCTTATTTGCCCATATCCTTGACAACAATGGATAGTATTAAATTTTGTCAGTCTAGGTGAAAAAATGGTATTTCATTGTTTCAATTTGCATTTTACTGATTACTAATAAGGCTGAAAATCTTTCCATATATTTATTATCAGGTATATTCTTATATATCTGATAATATTTTCTATTGAGTTATTATTATTGTCTTTTCTTAATGTCAGAGTTATTTACACATTTCTGGAACGAATCCTTCGCTGACAATAGGTGTTGCAAATATTCTCTCCCAATCTGCTAGTCATTGGGTTGTCTTTGTACTTAAACTTTTTATTATTATTACTATAGAGTTAATTTTTAGTGAGCCTGTGCCTCTGGACTGTGGACTTCACAAGTGTTTCTCACCTTTTTAATCCCTGACTTAGGTAAGATAGAATGGCTAAAGTGGGATAGAGTAGGATATGTCCCTTTCTCTAGATCAGTTAGACTCTAAAACCCCAGCAGGTTAGGCTCTGGTTAACTAGTTTTTCCTGAGGGCAGGTCTTATTAAGAAGAACAGAATATTCTGTAGTATTTCAGTACAGTTCCTTTTCCCCTATCCTTGCTGGAAGCATGGGGGAATTTTTCTGTGACATTTAGTGTGAGAACCTGGTTGAGCACTTAGAGGTAAAGCTCACAAAAGCATGGGGCACTTCACTATGACTGGGTCTCCCTGGAGTTTTTAACTCCCAGACTCCTTCACACCTAGCTTCTAGTAATCTGTCAATTAAAGTTCAGATTTTCCTACCACACACTGGTTCCTGGAGTTTCTTCTCTGATAATTTGTAATTCTCTGTATCCACCTGTCTGTCTCTCCAGTTTTAGGAACACCAGTTTGCCCTGTGACCTTACTTCTCTTACAGATCTAAAAAGAGTTTTTGATTTATCAGTTTGTTCATCTTTTTTATTTTTTAGAGCAAAGTGATGACTTCCAAGTTCCTTACGTGGGAACTGGAAACTAAAAGTCCCTATGGTTAATTTTTATATGACCATTAATTTTTTCCTTAATATAAGGTCAAACTTTTCAGTCTTTTCCTTTACAGTTTATGCTTTTTGAGACTACTTCAGAAGTCCTGTTTGATCCCATTGTCTTAAAAACAGTCTCCGTGCTTACTGTTTTTTGGGGGAAGGTGTAAATTCAGGGGGTACAAGTGCAGCTTTGTTACATAGATATATTACAGAGTGCTGAAGTCTGGGCTTTTAGTGTAACCATCACCTGAGTTAGTATACATTATGCCCATTAAGTAATTTCTCATCTCTCACCCACTCCTGCCCTCCTACCTTTCAGAGTCTCCAATGAGTTGTATGCCACACTCTATGTAAATGTATACACTTCATGTGGCTCCTACTTATTAAGTGAGAACAGGCAGTATCTGACTTTCTAATTCTGAGTCGTTTCACTTATCCATACTTACTCTTTTAGTTTGATTTTTTCACATTCTATATTTTTCCATCCGCATTTTGTTTTTGTATATCATTTAAGGTGGTAATATAAGGTAGCTTTTTCGTATGGTTAGTTGTAATTTATAAATATACACATGTATATATTTAATATATGTATTTAAATATATATATTCGATTAGTCCATCTTTTCCTCACTAATATTTAATACTACTCCTGTCACATATTACTTATGATATATTTTACTAGCTTCCTATTACTTTGTCTATTCCTGTCAAATTTAGAAAGATATCTGGTAGAATGAGTTACCCCCTTACACTCATTCTTCACAATTTTCTCAGACATTTTGGGTCTTTTATTTTCTCAAATGAAATTTTGCATCAATGTTTCTAGGTCTCTAAAAAAGTTATATGGCATTTTTTGTTGGAATTACATTGAAATTATTATTTTTATCTACAAACTGGGACAAAATAAGTTTAGGTTTCTGTATATATTATAATAGCTTTATAGCTGTCTTTTGATTTGAGATAATACCCCGGTCACCTTAACTGAAGTTTGTGTCTTCATTCATGGATGTAGTCTTTAGGTTTAGCTCTTCAAACGGCTAATCACATGTAATGTGTGTGATATTTTACTAGTTTACCTCTCAAAGGGAATTCTCATCTTTAAATCTGTATCAAGCACATCATTGAATCTTAGGTTTTATTCACATTGGCTTATGAGACTTGCAGTGATCTTGCTGCTACCTCTGGTATCTTCAGTGATTACCTGTGTTTATCATAATCATTATGCTTATGAAGCTACCTCTTTCTCCTTTGATACTCTGTATACACAGAAGCTTTGGCTAAAAAGAGTTTCCCAACTTCTGACCCACTTTTCAATGTGAAATTCTTGAACAGCTTTATAATAACGTCCAACCTAGTTTTTAAGGACACAAAAAACTGTTATGGCTGACTTAGAGTGATATGTTTCTTCCATCAGGGAGACACAGAATGCAAGGTTAATATTAAATAAGTATGTATCAGCTACCCACTGATGACACTCAAAAACCGGTGCCCCATGTCCCAGGACAGGAGGAAATGAATCTCCCATCTCAAAAAGAGAGAGAGTGAATTCGCCCTTCCTCTGCCTTTTTGTTTAATTTAGGCCCTCAAAGAATTGGATGATGCCCACCCACCTTAGTGAGGGCAGATATTCTTTAGCCAGTCTATTGATTAAAATGCTAATATCTCTTCTGTAGACACCCTCACAGACAGAGTCACAAATATTATTTTATCAGCTATCTGTGTATCCTTTAGACCAATCAAGTTGACTAATAAAATTAACCATCACAAATGCTTTTACTGTATTATCATGTCATGGAACTAATTTTAATTCATATGATTTGAAAAAAATTATATGCAACTGCACAGCCATTAACAAGACTAACTCAAAAATAATACAAACTATCTAGATTCCGTGAATATGACCCTCCAATCTATGTCACCTGCAATATTTAAAAAAATAGAAATGATGTGAACTAACGTATATTTGAGTTCTAAAATGTTGTTAGGATACTCACTAGAAAATGAAATATTACAGTGAAATCTATGTATTTTAATTTTATTCAATCTTTTCTATTGGTCAGTTTTCCCATGAGAAGACTTACTGAGTAATTTACGCTTTAAGAGTAATTTAGTTTATAAAAACAAAAATTTGTTTTAAGATATCACGATTCCTTCTAATGATTTACTTCTTTTAAACCACTTGTTTTTCTTCTTTCCTTAAGGAAAATTTCATTAGAATTCAGACTGCTTATTGCCTCTAAAGACTTGAGCTTCTGTGAAATGATACTGCTCAAATGACTTAAATGTATATTCATTTTCCTTTGCAGCTCCACTAATGGTTTTATTATATGCACATAAATATTTGTATTTTATTTCAATTTGTTGAATGGAAATATGATTTAAACAAAAAAGGATGCTTATTTGATCTTGATGAAAAGCGCAAAAGGAAAGATTTTTTAAAAACTATTTTCATGATTTAAGATAGTCAGAAAAATGGATTTCCAAATGCTGGTGCCAAAGGAGCCAAAACATAATACCACCATCCCAGAAAACTGTGTTTATGAGCATTCAGCTCACAGGTGAAGCAGCAAGAGAAAGAAGAGTCTGTGCTGGGGAAAATGCTGACAGATGGCAGATTTGCTGATTCCTGCCTCTCATAATGAAGCAGGATGCTCAGCTAGAGTTGCAAGCCAGATATTAATGCATTTTTCATTTACTAAGTCCAACACGGTTTTATCGCTGTAATGGGTAATGTTTTTAGCTGCTGTAAGACAGCAGACAATTTTTTCAAATATTAAATTAGATTACTAAAGGTAAAGTAACATTGCCAAAAAAACGAAATTAAAATAAATCCCCAAATAGTACAACATTTAAAAAAAGGTCCAAAGATAAAGGACAAAGGTTTTTAATTACACCCTAGAGGAAGTCTTTATAATAAATTCATTGTGTGTGTGTGTGTATACACACACATAATCACACATATAAAATTACTTAAAAGAGATTTTTCTGGGTCAGGTATTCAGGCATATTTTGTATAATGTAAACAATGCATATTGTCTCTCAGTTCTAACCTACCTTTCTATACTCTGCCATGTGATACTGGGTCTAGGATTCTGAAGTTCAAATCTATGCTTTGCCAGCAGTCTCCCCATTAAACTCCACGAATAGAGGCTGCTAGAGAGAGATTAGGAGGCTAGGGACTCATTTTCTTTCATTTTACTTCTATTGGCTTTGTGTTCCTATGAGAATCACCCTACTGGCAAACTTTTTTTTTTTTTTTACAGCAGCAGCAGTGCCTTCTCATGGCAGCATTTGAATTCAGCACTCACAAGACCATTCTCAAGGTAGCTTCCTCAGACACTTCAACTCTCAGGTTTGATTCCCAGGCCTACAGGGCCCCTTCCTCAAATTCAAAGACACCAGTGCCAGCTGAGCAGCTTACTTTTCTCAGAAGTCTACATTTCAGCTCCCTAGGACTTCCCCCAGGTTCTGAGATTAATAGCTCTAGCCTCTTTCATTCTGTTTGTTCAGATCTAAGTGTGGTAGCTGCTTCCTGAATTTGCTCCCACCATGATAACTTCTCTTTTTGCCTTTCCAGTTACCAAGTTAATAACTTTGTATCAAGTAAACATTTTTTTAAAACATTAAATTACTTCTGTTAAAATAACTAGTATAATTTAACTGAACGCTGATGGATACTGATATTATACAGAACGATAAGAAATTTTATAGCATAATAGATGGGTGGGGCTGGGTGTGGTGACTCATGCCTAAAATCCCAGCACTTTGGGAGGCCAAGGCAGGAGGATCACCTGAGGTCAGAAGTTTGAGACCAGCCTGGGCAAAATAGTGAGATCTTGTCTCTGCAAACAAACAAACAAACAACAACAAAAAGCAAACTAGCCAGTGGTGGTGGTGTGTGTCTATAGTTCTACCTGCTTGGGAGGCTGAGGTGGGAGTGTCACTTAAGACTGGGGGTTCAAGGCTGTAGTGAGTCATGATCGTACCACTGCAATCCAGTTTAGACAACAGAGTGAGATCCTGCCTCAAAAACAAAACAAAAGTTGGAAAATGCAGTTATATTTTTGCATGTATAGAAAATCAAATTTCTTAAACATCTACTGTTATCTGAGATGATCTAGCTAGCTACTTCTTTAATAATTAAAGTAAGGAAATTATTGATGACACAAAAGTTTCTGGGTGAGAGTGTTCTGCATTAATTCCTAAGTATTCCTGGGAAACAAAACATAAAAAATAATTCCATATTTCCTGCTGGCTTTTCCAAGCCTCTATCTTCCAACTGAGGCCTTACTTCAGATCCCTATTGGCAAACTCATGTTAAATGTTATCTGAACATTTGAGGCTGATTAATCTCACATTATTTCCTTTTTTGTCTTCTTTGCTGTTGGCCCATTATTATGTTATTTCCTCCAGATTACCTTTTTCTCCCTTAATTATCATCCCTGAAATGATCTGTGATTAGTTTCTCAGGACCCAACCTCCCATTATACTCTATTTTCAAAATCTTTTGGCTTTGACCTTTGTGAAGTTCTTTATGTGATAAGCAAAATAGATCCTTAAGCTGAATACATAATGTTCTCCATACTTTCTTACCTTCATTAAAAAAAAGCCCATCCCTAAATGTGCTACTTCATAGTTGGATTCTTTTTTTTTTAATTTTTGATTCAGGGGGTACATGTGCAAGTTTGTTACATGAAAATATTGCATGATGCTGAGGTTTGGGCTTCTATTGAACCTGTCACCCAAATAGTGAACATAGTACCCAACAGGTAGTTTTTCAACCTTGCTCCATTCCCTCCCTCCCCTCTTTTGGAGTCCCCAGTGCATATTTTTTTCCATCTTTATGTCCATGTATACCCTATGTTTAGCTCCCATTTATAAGTGAAAACAAATCATATTTTATTTTCTGTTATCCAGTTAATTCACTTAGGATAGTGACCTCCAGCTACATCCATATTTCTGCAAAGGACATGATTGCCTTCTTCTTTATGGCTGCATAGTATTCCATGGTGTATATGTACCCCACATTTTCTTTATTCAGTCCACTGTTGATGGGCATCTAGGTTTATTTCATTTCTTTGCCATTGTGAACAGTGCTGTGATAAACATATGAGTGTGGGTGTTTCTTTTATAGAATGATTTCTTTTCCTTTGTGTATATACTGAGTAATGAGATTTTTGGTTCAAATGGTAGCTCATTTTTAGTTCTTTGAGAAATCTCCAAACTGCTTTCCACAGTGGCTGAACTAATTTACTGTTCAAATGGTAGCTCATTTTTAGTTCTTTGAGAAATCTCCAAACTGCTTTCCACAGTGGCTGAACTAATTTACTGTCCCAGTAACAGTGTATAAACCTTCTCTTTTCTCTTGACCTTTGCCAACATCTGTTATTTTTTTACTTTTTAGTACTAGTCATTCTGACTAGTGTGAGATGGTATCTCATTGTGATTTTGATTTGCATTTCTCTGATGATTTGTGATGTTGAGCATTTTTGCATATGTTTGTCGGTTGCTTGTATGTCTTCTTTTGAGGCGTTTCTGTTCATGTTGTTTGCTTGCTTTTTAACAGTTGTTTTTTCTTGTTGATTTGTTTAAGACCCTTATAAATTCTGGATATTAGTCCTTTGTTGGATGCATAGTTTGTGAATATTTTTTTCTCACTCTGTAGGTTGTCTGTTTGTTGATAGTTTCTTTTGCTGTGCAAAGCTCTTTAGTTTAATTACGTCCCACTTTTCAATTATGTGTGTGTGTGTGTGTGTGTGTGTTTGCTTTTGAGGACTTAGTCATAATTTACTTGTCTAGGCCAATGTCCAGAAGAGTATTTCCTAGGTTTTCTTCTAGGAGTTTTTAAAATTTGAGGTCTTACATTTAAGACTTTAATGCATCTTGAGTTAATTTTTATATGTGGTGATAGATAGGGGTCCAGTTTCATTCTTCTGCAAACAGTTAACCAGTTTTCCCAGCACAATTTATCTTTCCGATTTTTGTCAACTTTGTCAAACCTCAGATGGCTGTGGGTATGTGGCTTTATTTTTGTGTTCTTCACCCTGTTTCATTGGTCTATGTGTTTGTTTTTGTGCTAGCACCATGTTGTCTTGGTTACTGCAGCCTTGTAGTACAGTTTGAAGTCTGGTGATGTGATGCCTCTGGCTTCTTTTTGTTCAGGATTGCTTTGACTATCTGGGCTCTTTTTTAGTTCTATATGCATTTTAGAATAGTTTTTTCTAGTTATGTGAAAAATGATGGTAATTCGATAGGAATTACAGTGATTCTGTAGATTGCTTTGGGCAGTATGAACAATTTATCTATATTTATTCTGATTCATGAGCATGTAATATTTTTCCTTTCGCTCATGTCATCTTTGATAGCTGATTTCTACAATAGATGCTGCTCAATATCTCAGTCCGGGTACTAACCTGTTTCTCAATTCTGGATTAGGTAACTTCTTGTGTGCGCCTGTATACTGTTCTGTATAACTACATACCCCTTATACCATCTAGTCTGGGGCAGTTTCATATTCTTGTTTTGAAAGCCACTTCCAGACTATTTGAGACATTTAAACTCCTGCACTGCAGGAAAGTGCTGTCTGGTTTGCATGGTCATCACTGACCTTTGCCTCACTCCTCATATTTAGTCCTTTATGATTTTGTACCTGCATTTTTACAGCCACCCATTTGGTGCTGCTCCAATTCATTCTCCAGCCTTTGCCGAATTAATGCTTTGTTCCTAAAATGCATAACTCTTTCAGTCACTTAGATATTTAGAATCATTTAGGGGATCTTAGTGTAAACTCCAGGATTCTAAACTTTCGTTTATCTCTCCAGCTTATTTCTCACAAAACTTACTTTCACATTGGATGTGGAACTCTAGTTCCAAGACTACTTAAACTTTGTAAATTAAAAGTATATTTTCATTTATGTTTCTTAAAGATATATTTTCTTGACTTTGAGCCTCAACAAGTACTATCCTTATTTGAATGAATGCCTTCCCTCCATTATTTTACTGGTTAAGTTTTATTTAACTGTCAAGATTCATCTTTAGTAACATTTTCATGTTTCCTCAATTTTGGGTTAGGTAACTTCCACATGCTCCTATATATTGTTATGTATAACAATTGTATGAATCATTATTCTATTTTAATTGTTTTTGTAAAACACTGTAATTCTTCTGTGGGAATAGGTTCATATTAAAATTTGTATCTCCAGTAGTGAGGAGACAATAAAAGACTGATATATACTAATAAAATGTAAAAATAAGAAAATGTAAAAATGAGTAAATTAAGTGTACAAATTAGGCTAAGTCATATAGATATTCATGAATCAAGGCACACACCTTCACAGGTATTTTAAAACATCTGAGAAAACTACACAGATTTTTATTATAAGAATTCAAATTCAATCACTGGTATTAAGCAACAAATAACCAAGGAATAGTCAAAGGTTATAAATGAAAATACAGTAGGTTATTAGACACATGAAAAGTTGTTCAGCCACATTTATTTATTCAACCCAAATTGAAACATTATTTTTTACCTGTCATATTTGCAAAATTCAAAAATTAGATTAAATGTTATAGACCAAGAGTATGGATAATCAAGATGCTCACTTTTTTACTAGAAGTATAAATTGGTACAAAATATCATAAAAATGTTTCAGTATCCTTAAAAATTACAAAGTCATATACCCTTTTGCTATGCTAATCAAATACTAGAAATCTATTCTGTAGATATAGTCTTAAATACAACATTGCTTATTAAACAAAAAGTATAGAGATGGATGATTGTACACTATAGAGATTATGCAGTTATAAAACATAATTAAGCTGTTTATGAACTAATAGAAAATGATAAAATGATCTACATGATATTGAATGCCTTAAAAGGGAGGAGGTGCAGAAGAATGTGTCAAGTATGTCATACTTTATACAGTATGTGAATAAATAGGTTGATTGTAGTAGTGGCACCAATCATTCATGCTTTTCTGTATTCAAGTCTATTGCAATATGACTTTGAAACTTCTCCCATAAAGAAGTAGATTCCTACTTCCAGATGGCTTGCTTTGGCCAATAGAATATGACAGACATGAAAGTCTACTGCTTTTGAGCCCATGCCTCAGAGGGACTTGCATGTTTCTGCTCTCTTTCTTGGAACCCTGCCACTGCCACTGCCATGTGAACATTCCTATGCTTAGTCACCCGTGGGCCCAGCTGATAGCCTGCCAAACACCAGATATGTAAATGAGGCTATTCTAGGCAGCCGGGTCTTGGCAAGCCATCAGCTGACCCAAATATGTGAGTAAGAACCCACTTGAGATCAGCCTAGTGAGACCCAGAGCAAAAACATTTTCATGTCCCTTAAACTTGTCATAATAAATGTATATTGTTTGAAGTCACTGAATTTTGAGGTGCTTTTTTATGAATAATAGTTAACTGATATTGAACAGGATAAAGAACATATGTATTTTTCCCCCTGTAAGCGTAGGATATCTCTGGAAATATGCACAGGTAACTGATAATATTGACCAAGTCCAGAAAGGAGAAGATCGTTTTTCGTGGACACAGATTGGCAGGCAGACTTTTCATTGTTATCCTTTTGATGTTTGAACATAAACATGTATCATACAGTTTTAAAAATCAATTGCAATTATGTAGCTAAATTACCAAAATAAGGCCAAACAAAGCAACAAAAAAAGCAGATAAAGAACAGGGACTCTGGTGTCAGACACACCTGAGTTAAAATTTTGTTCTACCAAATTATTCATTTTGTGACTTAGGTCAGGTTACTAAAATGCTCTCTGAGACTGTAAAATGGAGTTAATGCATCATTTCTGTTTTGTTTTATGAGGATTAGCACTTAGAGGATCTTGTAAGAAGAAAAATATTTTAGTGACATTAGAAATATAATCATCTGGAGCACTCTCTTGTGTGCACTGGGCCATTTGGCTGTTAGCAGGAGCCTCTGTGCCAATGAGAAGGGAAATGAAATGGAGGAACATGCATAGATTAAATTTCCATCATGATTTCTGTTCCTGGGTCTGATCTTTACATTTTTGATGATCTAAAAATTAAGTGAATTAATTGTTGTGATCTTGGGATCATAATATCATGGAAATTAGAAGTGTTAAAAAACAGACAAAAATTAAAACAAAAAAATGAGTAAAAAATACCAAAATATCAGGAACTTTTAAAAATAAAAAAAAAAGTTTTACTTTTAGAAACAGTAAAATTGCAAACACTTCCATAAATTCAAATGAGAGGAGACGTAAATTGTTGAATATACTTAATAAAGGAAAACAAGTATCATTACCCATTCTTAAGTATTTCTTCCATCATTCATTACTCTTATAATTTGGCCACCATCATCTTGTTTTTAACAGCCTGTTTTTTAGAAAAGTCTGATTATTAACTTGCTGTGGAAACTATATCTATCTATATCTATGTGTATGTATGTATATATATATGTTTGTGTGTGTGTGTGTGTAATATATATATGTAATTTTTAGAACTAAATATTTTACTTTAGTCCCAGAGTATCCAGCTATTGTTTCACAATCCGATGGTTTTCTCACAAATATGAAATAAGACACAGGCATCCTGAGTCTGCTCCCTCTGCAATGGTGGCATGACCAGGTGATGCACTCAGTGCAATCCAGCCAGCTCAGATTCTGCTCTTTACTAGCTGGTTTATCTTGGGAAAATTGCATAACTACTGTGAATCACCATTCCACATTTTTAAATTAATATTTTAAAAACTACCTCATATAGTTGTGAGAGTTAAGTGAGAAAATGTCTATAATATCTCAGTAAATCCAAGAGCAAGGATAAAGCTGGGCCTTAGAGAGAAATTGACTAGGATTAAGAAAGGAGGCTCTGTGAGCTGGCCAGTTAATTCATGCTCTCTCTCTCCTGTTGTATCTACTTTGTTCTGTATACATCCTTTACTCTTGGTTGCTAAAGCTTAACTTTCTTAATATGGCAAGAAAGATCGCTTTTGATAGACCTCTAGTAAACCTTTTCTTTTTCTTTTTTTTTTTTAATTTGAGACGGAGTCTTGCTCTGTTGCCCATGCTGGAGTGCGGTGGTGCGATCTCGGCACACTGCAACCTCCGCCTCCCGATTCAAGCAATTCTCCTGCCTCAGCCTCCTGAGTAGCTGGGATTACAGGCAGGCACCACCATGCCAGGCTAATTTTTGTAATTTTAGTAGAGACAGGGTTTCACCATATTGGTTAGGCTGATCTCAAACTCCTGACCTCGTGATCCTCCAACCTCAGCCTCCAAACAGCTGGGATTATAGGCGTGAGCCACAGTTCCTGGCCTCTCTAGTAAAACTTTATAACACATTTAACAAAGGGAGAAAGTGATTTCCTCCCTAATTTGCTGATCTAAAATTCTCAGTAAAGGAACCTATTAGCACAACTTGGTTCAAAGTTTATCCCTGAAATGATCAACTGTGATCAGGGAGCTGGGACACAGTTTAGGAACATGGCAGGTTCCAAGGGAACCACATGCTGAGAAGAAATAACAATATAGTCCTAGAAATGTAGTGCCCGCCAAAAAATTCATTAGGGATCTGTTTTTTTTTTACTGCAAAAAGTTATGCATTTTATTGTTTTTAACTGAAATTCTTGGATGTATAGGAAATATAGTCAATTTTACAAAAATGAGCAATGATGGATTATCTTTAAATAATCTAAGACAGTGATAATTAAACATTGAGTTCAAAATGAATATTCTAACATATTTAAACAATGGTATGTGTGTCTAATATTTGGGCACTTACTACAACATGATTCATGTTTCCAGGTGATGAAAACAGAATTAGCATCTTTAATTGTTTGTTTTTCACACATTTTTATTTTATAGGGGCCACTTAATTTTTTTAGTTTTAAACAAGTACAAAATACATTCTTTTGTATAAAGTTACTAAATGTTAAGGAAATGGTGGAAAAATATTTGCTGTAAGTGACCCTGGAACTAATTGTGAATACAGTAGCCTTTCTTCTCAGAAGTTTTGCTTTCTGGAGTTTTAGTCACTGGTGGTGAACTGATTCTAAAAATAGGTGAGTACAGACAATAAGATACTTTTAGAGAGAGGCAGAGAACAGATAGAAGGAGGGGTCACATTTACATAACTTTTATTAAAGTATATTGTTATAATTGTTCTATTTTATGATTAGTTATTATTGTTTATCTCTTACTGTGCCCAGTTTATAAATTAAACTTCATTATAGGTATGTGTATGTAGGAAAAATCATAGTGCGTATAAGATTCAGTACTATCTGTGGTTTCAGGCAACTGCTGGGAGTCTTGGAACATATTTCCTAAGGATAAGATGGGACTACTGTAGTTAAATATACCTGAATTTATTTTGTATAAACGGACTTACAGTACAGATAAAATATTTCACTTCCCTATATAAAATTGAATTCAAGAAATAATATGAACATTCAGAGATTATAAACCAATTGTAATATTTGCCATCTTTTGTGGCCATTAGTCCTGAGTGGAGAAAGCAGTCAATGAATCTTTCACTAGTATTCTTAACTGTGTGCCTGACTCAAATGATAATGTATGTACTTATGGAAGAAGAAGAAGAAGAAGAAGAAAAAAAACAGAAGCACAGGATTCAGTTGTATTTCCTTTAATGTACACACATATTGGCTAATATCCAGAACACATGTTCAGGGAGTGGAATGGAAAGTGTAGCCTCAGCACTTTCAGGCATCCCTGAAATTTTGCTAATATTATGAGCATAAAGCTCTAGTTATATCAACACTTTTCATAACTTATGTAACTATGAAATGAATATTTGGATTACTAAAGCTATTTAAGGCTTCCTGTTCTCTGGGAAAAACTAGCATTTTGAAGTTGCAAGGCAATTATTTAACATCTTTCCCCACCATGATAGTATGCTATTAAACTTGTGTTGGTAATAAAGAATATAGACTTTGAAACTTCTCTTAAATCAAATACTCACATCCCAAACCTACTATATTCATTTTGTTCTCTCGGATACACAACTCCTCATACAGTAAGTGAGGCACAATAATAACTCCATATATTTGTTGACTATTTAATGAAATTATAAAACATCTACTCATATGCTATCCAATATACCAAAGGCAAACAAATTTCCCACATTCGCTCATGTTATTTACCAGTGTCTAGAAGCTTCCATCCAGTCTCCTCTAATTAAGATCTGTCCATAGAGACTGAAATCAATTTATATCTCACTTTCCCAACTTTCTTAGTGAACATTCATCATCATATTGGTCATCCCATATATTCTGAAGATCATTTTTAAAATTAATCGTACAATTGCATAAAAGGGACTTATGTAAGTGTACTGTTTCCTAGCTAGATTATTTAGCTCACTGAGCCCAGCTACTCTGTCTAAATTGACTCTTTCTTTCGAGTATTTAGTCCAGAGTCTTTCTTATAGAAGATATTCACTTATGTCACAGCACTTTCTGAAGAAATACATTTTCTTCCGGTAGTTTTGCATCTATAGGATGCAAGGTGGTCTAACTATAGGACACCAGGATATCCACACAGTTTCTTTAAGACACAACTTTGTTTCCAGACATATAGACAAAACATTAAGTATGTTTTGTCCTTTGCTTTTAAAAAAAATTATTATACTTTAAGTTCTTGGATATGTGTGCAGAACCTGCAGGTTTGTTACATATGTATACACGTGACATGGTGGTTTGCTGCACCCATCTACCCATCATCTACATTATGTATTGCTCCTAATGCTATCCCTCCCATAGCCCCTCACCCCCTGACAGGTCCCTGTGTGTGATGTTCCCCTCCCTGGGTCCAGGGTCCATGTGTTCTCATTGTTCAACTCCCACTTATGAGTGAGATTGTGCAGTGTTTGGTTTTCTGTTCCTGTGTTAGTTTGCTGAGAATGATGATTTCCAGCTTCATCCATATCCCTGCAAAGGGCATGAACTCATCCCTTTTTTATGTATTCCATGGTGTATATGTACCACATTTGCTTTATCCAGTCTATCATTGATGGGCATTTCAGTTGGTTCCAAGTCTTTGCTATTGTGAATATTGCTGCATTAAACATGCGTGTTCCTGTGTCTTTTTAGAAGAATGATTTATAATCCTCTGGGTATAATATACCCAGTAATGGGATGGCTGGATCAAATGGTGTTTCTGGTTCTAGATCTTTGAGGAATCCCCACACTGTCTTCCACAATGGTTGAACTAATTCACACTCCCACCAACAGCGTAAAAGCTTTGCTATTTCTCCACATCTTCTCCAGCATCTGTTGTTTCCTGACTTTTTAATGATCGTCATTCCAACTGGCTTGAGATGGTATCTCATTGTGGTTTTGATTTGTATTTCTCTAGTGACCAGAGATGATGAGCTTTTTTTTCACATGTTTGTTGGACACATAAATGTCTTCTTTTGAGGAGTGTGTTAATATCCTTCACCCACTTTTTGGTGGGGTTGTTTTTTTCTTTCTTGTTAACTTGTTTAAGTTCTTTGTAAATTCTGGATATTAGCCCGTTGTCAGATGGATAGATTGCAAAAATTTTCTCCCATTCTGTAGGTTGGCTGTTTCTCTTGCTGTGCAGAAGCTTGTTAGTTTAATTAGATCCCATTTGTCCATTTTGGCTTTTGTTGCTATTGGTTTTGGTGTTTTAGTCATGAAGTGTTTGCCCATGCCTATGTCCTGAATGGTATTGCCTAGGTTTTCTTCTAGGGTTTTTATGGTTTTCGGTCTTACATGTAAGTCTTTAATCCATCTTGAGTTAATTTTTGTATGAGGTTTAAGGAAAGGGTCCAGTTTCAGTTTTCTGCATATGGCTAGCCAGTTTTCCCAACACCATTTGTGAAATAGGGAATCCTTTCCCCATTGCTTATTTTTGTCAGGCTTGTCAAATACCAGATGGTTATAGATGTTTGGCATTACTTCTGGGGCCTCTGTTTTGTTCTATTGGTCTATATATCTGTTTTGGTACCAGTATCATGATGCTTTGATTACTGTAGCCTTGTAATATCATTTGAAGTCAGGTATCGTGATGCCTCCAGCTTTGTTCTTTTTGCTTAGGATTGTCTTGGATATATAGGCTCTTTTTTTGTTTCTATACAGAATTTAAAGTAGTTTTTTCTAACTCTGTGAAGAAAGTCATTGGTAGCTTGATGGGGATAGCATTGGATCTATAAATTTCTTTGAGCAGTATGACCATTTTCATAATATTGATTCTTCCTATCCATGAGCATGGAATGCTTTTTCATCTGTTTGTGTCCTCTCTCATTTCCTTGAGCAGTGGTTTGTAGTTCTCCTTGAAGAGGTCCTTCACATCCCTTGTAAGTTGTATTCCTAGGTATTTTATTCTCTTTGTAGCAATTGTGAATGAAAGTTCATTCACGACTTGGCTCTCTGCTTGTCTATTATTGGTGTATAGGAATGCTTGTGATTTTTGCACATTGATTTTGTATCCTGAGACTTTGCTGAAGTTGCTTATCAGCTTAAGGAGATTTGGGGCTGAGATGATGGGGTTTTCTAAACATACAATCATGTCATCTGCAAACAGAGATAATTTGACTTCCTCTCTTCCTATTTGAATACCTTTATTTCTTTCTCTTGCCTGATTGCCCTGGCCGGAACTTCCAATACTGTGTGGAATAGGAGTGGTGAGAGAGGGCATTCCTGTCTTGTGCCAGTTTTCAAAGGGGATGCCTCCAGGTTTTGCTCATTCAGTATGATATTGGCTGTGGATTTGTCATAAATAGCTTTTATTATTTTGAGATACGTTCCATCAATACCTAGTTTATTGAGAGTTTTTAGCATGAAGGGCTGTTGAATTTTGTCGAAGGCCTTTTCTGCCTCTATTGAGATAATCATGTGGTTTTGTCATTGGTTCTGTTCATGTGATGGATTACGTTTATTGATTTGCGTACGTTGAACTAGCCTTGCATCCCAGGGATGAAGCCGAATTGATCGTGGTGGATAAGCTTTTTTAATGTGGTGCTGGATTAGGTTTGTCAGTATTTTATTGAGGATTTTCGCATCAATATTCATCAGGGATATTGGCATGAAATTTTCTTTTTTTGTTGTGTTTCGCCAGGTTTTAGCATCAGGATGATGCTGCCTCATAAAATGAGTTAGGGAAGAGTCCTTCGTTTTCTGTTGTTTGGAATAATTTCAGAAGGAATTGTATCAGCTCCTCTTTGTACCTCTGGTAGAATTCGGCTGTGAATCCATCTGATCCTGGGCTTTTTTTTGATTGGTAGGCTATTAATTACTGCCTCAATTTTAGAACTTGTTATTGGTCTATTCAGGGATTTGACTTTGTCCTTGTTTAGTCTTGGGTGGGTGTATGTATCCAGGGATTTATCCATTTCTTCTAGATTTTCTAATTTATTTGCATGGAGGTGTTTATAGTATTCTCTGATGATGCTTTGTATTTCTGTGGGTTCAGTGGTGATATCTCCTTTATCATTTTTTTATTGCGCCTATTTTATCCTTCTCTCTTTTCATTAGTCTGCCTAGCAATCTATCTATTTTGTTAATCTTTTCAAAAAACCAGCTCCTGGATTTATTGATTTTTTGAAGGGTTTTTCATGTCTCTATCTCCTTTAGTTCTTCTCTGTTATTAGTTATTTCTTGTCTTCTGCTAGCTTTTGAATTTGTTTGCTCTTGCTTCTCCAGTTCTTTTAATTGTGATTTTAGGGTGTCAATTTTAGATCCTTCCTGCTTCTCCTGTGGGCGTTTAGTGCCATAAATCTCCCTCTAAACAATGCTTTAGCTGTATCCCAGAGAGTCTGGTACGTTGTGTCTTTGTTCTCATTGGTTTCAAAGAGCTTATTTATTTCTTCCTTCATTTCGTTATTTACCCAGTAGTCATTCAGAAGCAGGTTGTTCAGTGTCCATGTAGTTGTGTGGTTTTGAGTGAGTTTCTTAATGCTGAGTTCTAATTTGATTGCACTGTGTTCTGAGAGACTGTTTGTTATGATTTCCATTCTTTTGTCTTTGCTGAGGAGTGTTTTACTTCCGATTATATGTTGATTCTAGAATAAGTGTGATGTGGTGGTGAGAAGAATGTATATTCTGTTGATTTGGGGTGGGGAGTTTTGTAGATGTCTATTAGGTCTGCTTGGTCCAGAGATGAGTTCAAGTCCTGAATATCCTTGTTAATTTTCTTTCTTGTTGATCTGTCTAATATTGACAGTGGGGTGTTAAAGTCTCCAACTACTATTGTGTGTGAATCTAAGTCATTTGTAGGTCTCTAAGAACTTGTTTTATGAATCTGGGTACTCCTGTGTTGGGTACATGTATATTTAGGACACATAGCTCTTCTTGTTGTATTGGTCCCTTTACCATTATGTAATGCTTTTCTTTGTCTCTTTTGATCTTTGTTGGTTTAAAATCTGTTTTATCAGAGACTAGCATTGCAAAGAAAATGGCCTTTGCTTTTTTTAGGTAGCATTTTTTTTTGTATCAGAAAAGGTTTCTTTAATTTCTCCATAATTTACAAATCTTGAAAATGTTGCAATGTGACAATTATTGGCAAAAATCCATTGTCAACTTGGATAACAGAAGCTATTGTTTATCAGTTTATTACACAAAGCCTTTTCAGCATCATGTGACATATTATCATGTGACTAATTGAATATTATGAAAGTGGAATCTTTTCTGTTTTTTTCTAGCACATCTTCATCTAGAATGCTGGCACTAATAGATTCTCACCAACTATGTGCTTTTGCTTTTCAGCCAATAACTTTTTCAAAATAACTTGCTTTCTTAACCTGTTAATTGCCTAATTGTTTTAAAAAGCCTTACTCTGTTTTGAGATTCCGGTGTTTGCTTAAAATATTTAGCACCTTTATTCTTCAAATGCTGTGATCTTTAGTAAGCTTGCTTTACAACTTTGCTGAAGTCATTGCTGCATACCTTAGTTGTTTGTCACAGACAACACACAATAGAATAGGACAACATGGATCAGCACCCATGTAAGACTCAGTAATAAGTGATTTTCCTTGTAACAGAAAGCTTGTTTTGTGTCCTCTGTTATGCTAGTGCAGTAAAAGAACTTGAAATTTGTAATTACTAATTACTAACATTACCAAAATTATTTTTCATCTTAGATCTAGAATTTTCTTCTATCTCACACATTATATTCAAAATAAGCACATTGAAACATCAGACATGTTTGTAAAATGCAAACCCTAATGAATATAAATCAGAAGAGCAAACAAGTGAGAAAATTAAAAATATGAAACTTCACAATACAATTTACTTCTAATCTATATAATCATATTTTGTAGCACCCAGAACAACAGCAAAATGGCATGGCAGCTGGATCACAATATGTAAAAATTCCTTCTTTAGGATTAAAATTTTCCCTGATTTTTTATTATAGGATCTGTATTGGTCCATTTTCACATCGCTAATGCGTACCTGAGACTGGGAAGAATAATAGGTTTAGTGAACTCACAGTTCCATGTGGCTGAGGAGACCTCACATCATGGCGGAAGGTGAAAGGCACTTCTTCTTTTTTATTCTTTTTTTTTTTTTTATAATTATACTTTAAGTTCTAGGGTACATGTGCACAACGTGCAGGTTTGTTACATATGTATACATTGCCATGTTGGTGTGCCGCACCTGTTAACTCGTCATTTACATTAGGTATATCTCCTAATGCTATCCCTCCCCCTCCCCCATCCCATGACAGGCCCTGGTGTGTGATGTTCCCCACCCTGTGTCCAAGTGTTCTCATTGTTCAATTCCCATCTATATATGAGAACATGTGGCATGTGGTGTTTGGTACTTCTTACATGGTGGTGGCATGACAGAATGAGAAAGAAGTGAAACCAGAAACCCCTTATAGAACCATCAGATTGTGTGAGACTTATTCACTATCACAAGAACAGTATGGAGAAAACTGCCCGCATGATTCAATTATCTCCCACTGGGTCCCTCCCAGAACAAGTGGGAATTACGAGAGTACAATTCAAGATGAGATTTGGGTGGGGACACAGAGCCAAACCATATCAGGAGTAGAGCATGTTTTCTACTGTAATTAAGTGAACTGTATGCAAGAAAACTCAAGGGAGCTAACAGAAGATGGAATAGCATCATCAGCCATTGGTTGCTCTGTACAATAAAGTACTCATAAGTTATCAAGTCTCTTCCATTGTGCACCAAAAACAAGAAATGGACTCAGCCAATGGAACACAGTCCTATATGCAGCCAAATGGGAGCTTAATATCCTCTACTACAATTGCTAAATAGGCTATTCAGTCATTGTCCATCATTATGAGCACTAGCATTAAGTTGCAAGTAAATATATGTTTTTGTTTGATCATGTTCTCTAATGAAATCACTAGTGACATCTTGCTGAAACTAGGGTCCAGTGGAATCCTGGTTGAAAAAACACTAGTTGCTGAAAAATAAGGCATTTAAATTTTGCCATTCCATATAAACATTTAGAGATATTTTTCAGTAAGTGTTTAAAATTGAAATAGTAAAACAGTGTGAGATAAGATATGCAATATTTTTCTTGGTATTTGCATATTTGAATACATACCTGAAGTATTTTACTGAATTTGAGTAATGTCTTTAAATTTGATAATTACTCTTTAAAATAGATTTTTGTTTTAAAATAAAATGAGTAGAGAATAATTGTTACTGATGACTGCATCTTAACTTTTTAAAAATTCATTTGAAATGTATTTTTTGAAAACATGTTGAATATAGCAAAACATTCTGATAATATATTGAACTAAGTTAATCATTTTTAACTTATCTTGTTTCCAGGATTTATCTTGTTTTTGTGTTACTATAGATAGAAATTCCAAAGACATAACCTACAGTTATTTTATTTTTAATTTTTGGGGGGGTACATAGTAGGTGTATGTATCTATGGAGTACATGAGATGTTTTGATACAGACATGCAATGTGAAATAAGCACATCATGGAGAATGGGGTATCCATCCCCTCAAGCATTTATCCTTTGAGTTACAAACAATTCAGTTACACTTTTTAAGTTATTTTAAAATGTACAATTAAGTTATTGACTATGGTCACTCTGTTGTGCTATAAAGTAGTGGGTCTTATTTATTCTATATATTTTTTTTGTATCCATTAACCATTCTCACTTCTCCCCAGCCACCCACTGCTCTTCCCAGCCTATGGTAACAATCCTTCTACTCTGTATGTTCATGAATTCAACTGTTTTGATTTTTAAATACCACAAATAAGTGAGAACATGTAATGTTTGTCTTTCTGTGCCTGGCTTATTTCAGTCAACATAATGATTTCCAGTTCATCCATGTTGTTGCAAATTACTAGATCTCACTCTTTTCTATGGCTGTATAGTACTCCCTTGTGCATATGTACCACATTTTCTTTATCCATTAATCTGTTGATAGACACTTAGATTGCTTACAAATATTTGCTATTGTAAACAGTACTTCAACAAATATAGGAGTGCAGATATCTCTTTGTTGTAACGATTTCCTTTCTTGTGGGTATATATGCAACAGTGGGCTGACTGAATCATATGGTATCTCAATTTTTAGTTTTTTGATGAACCTCCAAACTGTTATGCATAGTGGTTGTAATAATTTACATTCACATCAACAGCGTACAAAGAGCGTTCCCTTTTCTCCACATCTTTGCCAGCATTTGTCATTGCCTATCTGTTCGATATAAGCCATTTTAACTGTGTTGAGATGATATCCTATTGTACTTTTGATGTGCATTTCTCTGATGATCAACAATGCTGAGCACCTTTTCCTATGCCTGTTCGTCATTTGTATGTCTTCTTTTGAGAAATGTCTATTCAAATTTTTTGCCCATATTTTGATTGAATTATTAGAATTTTTCTATTTTTTGAGTTCTTTATATATTCTGGTTATTATTCCCTGTCAAATATTGTTGGTAGTCTCTTCATTTTGTTGATTGTATACTTTACCGTGGAGAAGCTTTTTAACTTGATGTGATCCTACTTGTCCGAGTTTGCTTTGGTTGCCTGTGCTTGTGCGGTATGGCTCAATAAGTCTTTGCCCAAATCAATGTCCTGGAGAATTCCTCCAATGTTTTCTTGTAGTAGTTTTATAGTTTGAGGCCTTAGGTTTAAGTCTTTAATCCATTTTGATTGGATTTTTATGTATGGCGAGAGATAGGGGTCTAGTTTCATTATTCTTCATGTGGATATCTAGTTTTCCTAGCATCATATATTGAAAAGATTATCTTTTGCCCAGTGTTTGTTCTTGGTACCTTTGTCAAAAATGAGTTCACTGTAGGTTTGTGGATTTGTTTCTGGGATCTCTATTCCCTTCCATTGGTCTGTATGTATATTTTTATGGCAGTACCATGCTGTTTTGGTTACCATAGCACTGTAGTATAATTTGAAGTCAAGTAATGTAATTCCTCCAGTTCTGTGTTTTTTGGCTTAGGATAGCTTTGGTTACTTTGTGTGTGTGTGTGTGTGTGTGTGGTTCAATAAAAATATTAGGATTGTTTTTTCTATTTCTATAATGTCATTGGTATTTTGATAGGGATTGCATTGAATGTGTAGATTGCTTTGGATAATATGGGCATTTTAATAATACTGATTCTTCCAATTCATGGAGTAATTTTCCATTGTTTTGTGCCCTTTTCAATTTTTTTATCAGTGTTTTATAGTTTTCATTATAGAGATTTTTTTACTTCTCTTGTTAAGTTAATCCCTAGGTATTTAATTTTATGTGTGGCTATTGTAAATGGGATTACTTTTAATTTTTTTCACATTATTCACTCTTGGCATACAGAAATGCTACTGATTTTTATATGTTGATTTTGTGTTCTGCAACTTTACTGGGTTTATCAGTTCCAATAGTTTTCGTGTTGGAGTCTTTAGGTTTTTCCAAATATAAGTTCATATTATCTTCACACAGGGATAATTTGGTTTCTTCCTTTCCAATTTGGATGCCTTTTCTATCTTTCTCTTGTCTAATTGTTCAAGCTAGGACTTCCAGTACCATGTTGAAAAACAGTGGTAATAGTGGGCATTCTTTTTGTGTCCCAGATCTTAGAGGAAAGGCTTTCATGTTTTTCCCTTCAGTATAATACTAGCTGTGGGTCTGTTGTATATGTCTTTTCTTATATTGGTGTATGTCCCTTGTATCCCCAGTTTCTTCTACAAGCCTGTAACCTTGAGTTAGGCAATTATAACATCTTAGACTGGAGTCCCCATGGCCATTTGCAGAGTGACCTTACTGGTGTCTTCATCCATCATCACATCAATCACAGTTTCATAGCTGTGTGCTGTTCTCCTATGATTAGGGCCAATGGGGGGATGGGATATCCCAGACCCCAAGTAAAGTCCACGCCACCCCAAGATAATTTATGGTGCCTGGGACACCATAAAGCCTGATGCAAAAAACAGAAAAGATCTGGAGGTTCGCATAGCTTCAGTAAAAGATTTGGCTTAAGGCAGCCTAATCCTCTTACCTTGAGTTAATAGCTTAAAGTAGGTATAAAGGAATATAACGGAGTTTATCTAAAGAGCTTGTTTACTCATGTGGTCCTAAGACCAACCTTTGATCATTCGTAGGACTGCTGTCACCAGGGGAGGGCGATGAGGTTAATTACCCACAGGTATGTTGACTAAAAGCCTTTGTCATTAAATCTGTGCTGAATAAATGCCGGCAAGGCCAGCTAGTCAGCGTGCAGCTGTCACAACTCTTTCTGTGAGTGGCCCAACCCCCTGGCCTGCTCTTTCACTGAATATCTGTGTCTGAGCACGTTATTCATCCATCATGCAGCCTGGGTCTGCAGGTCAGACCCTCCCACTATGATGCATTCTTCAGTATGCTAATTGCATTTTCAACTCTAGAATTTCTGCTTATTTTTAATCATTTCAATTTCTTTGTTAAATTTCTTTGATGGCATTCTAAATTCCTTCTCTATGTTACCTTTAATTTCTTTGAATTTCCTCAAGACAGCTATTTTGAATTCTCTATCTGAAAGGTCACATATATCTGTTTCTCCAGAATTAGTAACTGGTGCCTTATTTAGTTCATTTGGTGAGGTCTTATCTTCCTGGATGGTGTTGATGCTAGTAGATGTTCTTCCGTGTGTGGGCACTGAAGAGTCAGGTATGTATTACAGTCTTCACTGTCTGGACTTCTTTGTAGCCATACTTCTTGGGAAGGCTTTCCAGATATTTGAAAGGGCTTGGGGGTTGTCATCTAAGCTGTATCTGCTTCAGGGGGGACCCCACGCCCAGTAACACTGTGGTTCTTATAGACTTCAGAGGTACTGCCTTGATGGTCTTGAACAAGATCCAGGAGATTTTCTGGATTGCTAGGCAGTGACTCTTGTCCTCTTCTCTTACTTTCTCCAAAACAGTTTCATTCTCTGTTCTGAGCCACTTAAAGCAAGAGGTGGAGTGACTTGAGCATCCCTGTGGCCACCACTATGACTGCACTGGGTGAGATATAAAGTCAGCACAGCACTGGGTCTTACTCAAGGCATGTTGTAACTGCTCCCTGGCTACTGCCATGTTTGCTTAAGGTCCTGGGGCTCTACAATCAGCAGGTGGCAAAGCCAGTCCAGCCTTCGTCTTTCCTTTCAGGGAATTTAGGTCCCCCAGGCCCTAGGTGGGTCCAGAAATGCCATCTGGGAGTCAAGGACTAGATTTAAAAACCTTAGAAGTCTAGTTGGTACTTTCCTGTACTGTGGCTAAGCCACCATCAAACCACAAGATGCAGTTCTTCTTACTTGTTTCCTCCCTTTCCAAAGGAAGAGGAGGCTCACCCCATAAGCCATAAGGAGTATTGCCAGACTATTGCTAATGTTGCCCTAAGGCCCAAAGTCTCTTAAGTCTCTTGTGAATGTTGCCAGGCCTGGGACTTCAGGGCAGTGGGGTCCCCTCTGGCCCAGTGTAAGTCCAGAAATGTCATCCAAGTGTCAAGTCTTGGAATCAGAGAACCCACGAGCCCATTTGGTGCTCTACCTGCCTGTGGCTGTGCTAGTACCTAAGGTGCAAGATAAAGTCCCCTTTACTTTTTCCTCTGCTTTTCTCAAGCAGGAGACCCTCCCCTTAACCATAGATAGTAATGTGCTGAGTCTCACCTGAAGCCAGTTTCTCCGAGGCTTACCCAAGGTTTTTGATGTAGTACCTGCATATTGCTGCTGGTTATTCAAGAACTGAAGGCTCTTCAGCTAACAGGTGATAAATGCTGGCAGGAATGGGTCCTTTCCTTCAAGGTAGTGGGTTTCCTTCTGCCCAGTGTGTGTCTAGAAATGTCATCTGGGAGCTAGGGCCTGGGACAGGGGCCTCATGATTCTGACAGTTACGCTATCCTGCTGTGGCTGAGCTGCTCTCCAAGATGCAAGATAAAGTCCTCCCCACTCTTCCCTCTTCTCCCCTAAGCAGAAGGAAGAAGTCTCTATTGGTGTGTTGAGCTGTGCAGCCTGGGGTTAGGGGATGGGTGATTGTAGCACTCCTTTGGCTTCCCCAGGTGGTATCTCAGAATGTCACATGCTGCCCCAGTCCACTGTCTCTGAGCCAGGTTCAGTGCTAGAACTTCCGTAAGTGCTGCAGTCCTTAAGCCCTAGACTGCCTTTCAAATGTACTTGGAAACACAAACTGCTATAGCCCTTGGGGGCAAGGTTTGCAGGAACTCAATTTTGGACCACTGAGATGGGTGATTCCCTTCTGGCTAGGGCTGGTTCCCTCCATGGGTGGGCATCAGCTGAGTTTGGTTCTGTCTTCCTTTGTGCTCTAACAGGACAGCACTGATGTCAATGCCTCTCAATTGCTGAATTCTTCTCCCACAATGTTCAGCAATGCTCTCTCACCACGCCCTGCTGCCAGGGTAGAGAAGGGGTGGTGTCAGTGATTAAGGACTTTTGTTTCGTTTTCTATTCCTTCAATTCCTCTTTTAATCATTTGAAGTTAAAAACAGGTAGTATGGGTGCTTACCTGATTTTTGGTTCCAATGAAGGTGTTTTTTCTTGTGAATACGTGTTAACATGTTGTCCTTGTTGGGGGTTGGGGTGATGATCGGTGGAGCCTTCTATTCCACCATCTTGCTCTGCTTCTTCCCCAGAAGTAACATGTAATTGACCCTTGAACAATATGAGCTTGTACTGCTTGGGTCCACTAATACATATTTTTTTTCAACAAAAATATTGGAAAATGTTTTAAAGAATTTTTTAACAACTGAAAAAAACTAGCAGATGGACTACATAGCCCAGAAATGTCAAAAATATTAAGAAAAAGATGCCATGAATGCATAAAATATATGTGGATACTAGTCTACCATTTACTACCATGAAATATACACAAACATATTTTAAAAGTTAAAGTTGATCAAAACTTGTACACGCAAACACCTAAAGATGATACTTAGCACCAGTCAAGAAGGATGTAAACAAATGTAAAGATTCAATATTAAATAGTAATTGTATAAAATTGACTACAGTATATACTGTATGGCTAACAATTTTGTAGCTACTCCCTGTTGCTATTGCAGTGAGCTAAAGTGTTGTGAGTATCCCATAAAACACCATGTGACACCAATCATCTCTATATGAAAAGTTTGTCTCTCAGTAAATTGCATATCACAAGTAAAAAGTGATCTCTTGTGTGTCTTGCATATTTTTCATTATGTTTAGTGCATATAAAACTTGAAGAACATTATGGGGCCCATACAAAGTGCCACTAGTGAGGCTAGAACTGCTTCAAAGAAGCAAAGTCATGACATCACAAAAGAAAGTTCAATTGTTTGATATGTACTGTAGACTGAGGTCTACAGCTGCAGCTGCCTGCCATTTCAAGATAAATAAATCCAGCATAAGGGCCATTGTAAAAGAAGAAAAGGAAATTCATGAAGCTGTTACTGCAGCTATGCCAGTAAGCACAAAAATCTTGCACTTTTTGTGAAATACCTTCTTGTCTTGTACTGAAAATCCAGCTTTTATGTGGGTGCAGAACTGCTATAAGAAAGGCATACCTATAGACTCTAATATAATTTGAGAAAAAGTTAAGTAATTACATGACAACTTAAAGCAAAAGGAAGATGAAGGATCTACAGCTGCAGAACTTACCACCAGCAAAGGATGATTTGGTAACTTTAGAAGAGGTTTGGCTTAAAATATGTCAAGATAACAGGAGAAGCAGCTTCTGCTGATGAAGAGGCAGCAGAGTTATCAGAAACCATTAAGAAAATCATGGAAGAGAAAGGGCATCCTTCTGAAAAGGTTTTAAATGCAGACAACAGTTGACTGTTCTGGGGGCAAAAGCCACAAGGACATTTATTAGTAAGGAAGAGAAGTAAGTATCAGTATTTAAGGCAGGAAGGGATATAGGCTAATCCTACAATGTTGTGAAAATGCAGTCCGGCTTATGATCAGGATATAAAGTTGCTAACCCCTGAAACTTGAAGGGAAAGTTAAACACCAGCTGGAAGTATTTTGGCTCTGTATCAAGAAGGCCTGAACAATAAGAATCCTTTTTTTCTGCATTGGTTTCAATGATACTTTTTCCCTTAAGTCAGGATGTACCTTGCCTGTAAGGGGTTGCCTTTTAAAGTTCTTTTGATGTTGGACAATGCCCCTAGCCACCCAGAACCTCATGAGTTTGTGTCAAAGTGGTCTACTTGACCCCAAGCACAACACCTCTAATTCAGCCTCTAGATCAGAAGTTCAACAGTACCATTAAAGCTCATTACATACTGTACTTTTTGGAAAGAATTATCAATGCTATGGAAGAGAACTTTGATAGAAAGAACATTATGAAAGCCTGGAAGGGTTACATCATTGAAGAAGCCATCATTGTTAGAGAAAGAGCAGTGAAAGCCATCAAGCCTAAGATAATACATATCTGCAGGAAAAAACTATGTCCAAATATTGGATATGACTTCGCAGGATTTAGGACAGAACCAATCCAGCAAATCATAAAAGAGATTGTGGATACCGCAGAAAAAAAAAAGGTGTGTGGGGGTGGTGGGAGTGCTGAAGGCTTTCTAGATATGGATCTTGGAGAAATTTAAGAACAAATAGACACTGCAATAGAGGAATTAACAGAAGATGACTCGATGGAGGTGACTGCTTTCAGGCCAGTGCCAGATGATGAGAAAGAAGAGGTGCTAGAAAAAAAAAATTGACATAATCTGACAGAAGGGTTCCAATTATTCACAGCTGTTTTTGACGTCTTTTACAAGATGAATCCTACTATGATATGGGCACTGAAAAAAACAAAACAAAACAAAACAAAGTGATACAATAAGGATTGGTACTGTGTAGAAACATTTTTGGAGAAACGTGAAAGCAAAATGTCAGAAATTACGATGTTTTCAGGTTACGTGGAGTGTGCCTGCCTCTCCTGTTTTCCCTTTCATCTTCTTTTCCTCTTCTGCCTCTGCCACCTCTGAGACAGAGACAGCAACTTTTGTTTCTCCTTCTCCTCCTCAGTCAGCTCAACATGAAGCCAGTGAGGATGAAGATTTGAATAATGATCCAATTCCACTTAATGACTAGTAATTATGTTTTCTCTTCTCTTTGTTATGGTTTTCTTACTAACATTTTTTCTCTAGCCTACTATATTATAAGAGTACAGTGTATAATCTATACAACATAGAAAATATTTGCTAACTTCTGGGAATACATAGAAAAATAGGAAACAGTACCCATTTTTAAGACATTTCAATGCAGAAAAGAAACTGATTATTTATACTGAGATGTGATAGCCTATATTAGAAGTATAAACAAAGTGTTATGGAATGTAAAGAAGGGGATAATTCAGATTTGAAGTTAAGGGGAAGGGATTATTTTAAGAATTAGAGACTAGCTTTGAGTTTTCAAAAAATTAAGGGCTGCTGAGAACCCTTCTCTGCCACATTGTTATTACATATACCGGTAACAGGAATATTATTTATAAGTGTAATTATTTTGAAGATGTTCAAATAAGGACTTATTTCCTCCTAATTATACAGGTAACTAATATAAAAATTCTGAGTATTTCAGTATGGTTTTGTGCCTGAAGAGCCAAGATATATAACTCAACAAATTCTAACAGTGATACTTTTACATTTGGCTAGAGATACTTGGCAATTTGCAGAATTTATCTAACTTGAAATAAAGTCTGATTGCAACTTACCATCATTCTTATATATCCATTAATATTAATAGAAATTTTTAAAGTGGTATTTAGAAACTAAATGCAAATTAATCAAGGCTATTACTTATGAACCACTTCAAATCGAATCTCTTTCATATGCCCTTTCCCCTCTACAGTGAGCAATTTCTACCCTTTCTAACCACTCAGCATTCACTTTTTGGGGCTACATTATGGTAATTTTTTATCCTATGTAGAATCTACTTTTCCTTGGTTGGGACAGTCTTTTTCTCTTTTTAATTTGTGTCATTTCATTTTTCTTGGCTTTATAAAATTCAACCTTGAGCATAATAAAAATGAACATGAATTCATATTCTTTTTTAACATTTTATTTTGAAAAAACCTCAGAATTACTGAAAAGTTGAAAAATAATACAAAGAATCTCCATGCAAATCACAGATATTCTCCCAAAGATAAAATTTTATTGTATTTGCTTTATTATTTTCTCTTTATTTCTCTTCTCTCTCCATGTGAGTGCTTGTGTGTACGTGTGAGTGTGTGTACTTTTTTCTGTAATGTTTAAGTGTAAGTTGTGGAGCTGATGACATATCGCTAAATAATTTAATGTGTATTTACTAGAGTCAAGAAATTCTATAACTTCAGTTAAATTTTCGAAATCAGAAAAGTAATGTTAATACACTATTAATATCTAATTTGTAGGCATTCCAATTTTGTAATTGTTTCACTATTTTTCTTTATAGAAAGAGAAAGAAAGATTCTCTGGTTCCGGATCCAATCCAAACCAAGATTGCATTTCATTTGGGCTCTGTAATCTCCTTACTTCAGAATAGAAGCCTTTCTTTGACATTCATTACTTGACTGTTTAGAAGATTAGAGGCCATTTGGTCAAAGGTCCCTTTATATGCATTTATCTGGTGCTTCCTCATGATTATATTAAGTTGATGCAGTTTTGGCAGGACTATCACAGAACTGATCCTCTGTTTTTTTTTTCAGTGAATCCTATCAGGAAGTTTAAGAGGTCAGTCAAAAGTCACAGTCTCTTATTTGTATTACAGATAGGTGAACATTCCCCCAGCCCCCAGAAAATTGGACATAATTAGATTTGAATAGTATAAATCAGGCTATCTAGTATTGGCATAATCTTAATTTTTTATTTTTTAAATTTATTTATTTTTCTTTTGCTTTAAGTTCTGGGATACATGTGCAGAACACGCAGGTTTGTTACACAGGTGTACATGTGCCATGGTGGTTTGCTGCACCTATCAAACCATCATCTAGGCTTTAAGCCCTGCATGCATTAGATATTTGTCCTAATGCTCTCCCCACCCTTTCTCCTCACCCCCTGACAGGCCCTGGTGTGTGATGTTCCCCACTCTGTGTCCATGTGTTCTCATTGTTCAACTCCCACTTATGAGTGAGAACATGCGGTTTTTGGTTTCCTGTTCTTGTGTAGTTTGCTGAGAATGATAGTTTCCAGCTTCATCCATGTCCCTGCAAAGGACATGAACACATTTTTTGTATGGCTGCATAATATTTCATAGTGTATATGTGCCATATTTTCTTTATCCAGTCTATCATTGATAGGCATTTGGGGTGGTTCCAAGTGTTTACTATTGTGAATAGTGCTGCAATAAACATATGTGTGCATGTGTCTTTGTAGTAGAATGATTTATAATCCTTTGGGTATACACCCAGTAATGGGATTGCTGGGTCAAATGGTATTTCTAGTTCTAGATCCTTGAGGAACTTCCACACTGTCTTTCACAATGGTTGAACTAATTTGCATTCCCAGCAACAGTGTAAAAGCACTCTTATTTCTCCACAGCCTGTCTAGCATCTGTTTTTTCCTGACGAGTGATCGCCATTCTAACTGGCTTGAGATGGTATCTCATTGGGGTTTGGATTTGCATTTCTCTAATGACCAGTAATGATGAGCTTTTTTTTTTTTTTTATGTTTGTTGGCCGCATAAATGTCTTCTTTTGAGAAGTGTCTGTTTATATCCTTCGCCCACTTTTTGATTTTTGTTTGTTTGTTTCTTGTGAATTTAAGTTTCTTGTAGATTCTGGATATTAGAACTCAGTCAGATGGATTAGATTGCAAAATTTTTATTCCATTCTGTAGGTTGCCTGTTCACTCTGATAATAGTTTCTTTTGCTGTGCAGAAGCTCTTTAGTTTAATTAGATTCCATTTGTAATCTTAATTTTGACATTGAATTTTTAACTTTCATTTGATTTTCTAAAGAACAATTTATAAATAATTAGGATTTGTTTTATATACACTGAATTAATTCACTGCATATAAACACTGGCAAATACATAATAAATCTATGTGGACATATATACAAACATGTAATTATATATATAAACACACATATGTAGTTTTTAGGAGTGCATGTGTTTCACAGGGGTAAAACATTTTAAGATCTGTAAATATGTTGGGCATAGGCATGAAAGAGAATATCACTGAAGTAATTGTGATCGTATATTTTATTAGTGACAACATATGTATTTTAATTCAGGAGAACTGGTATCAATTCTGGGTATCAGGATTCTTGGGTTCTAATACCTGTGCTGACTTTACAATGACTGTAAAACTTTGGATAAGTTAACGAATTCATCTAGGTAACATGTTCCACAATTATTTAGTGAACATAATAGAATAGAATATTATACCTTTTTTTCCTCTCAGGGAGTTTTAAGGTTAAAATTAAGCTAATAAATAATATTGACTTTAATTAAAATTACTATTGGAACATAGAATTATTTTATAAATCAATATTTCACAAGGGAAGAAACTGTGCTAATATAACTGAGAGAAATGTTATCCCATTTATTTTGTTCGTCAGTAAGTAGATGTGGTGTTTCATTAAAAAATGACTGTCTGCCTACCATAAAAATATTAGATTATTCTTTGAGAGAAATAGACCAGTAAAATTCTGGGATTTTGACATGAGTTCACTTTTTAATATTTCAGTTATCAAAAGTCACTGCCTAGATGAGAAAACAGTAGAATATTGATGAAGGTTTATAGCTGGCTCATTTATAAATACCCAAAACTCTTTGCAGACAATAAAACTACATGCCAAATTAATTGTAAACCCCACCTGCCTCTCATATATTTTTGTTTGTTAAACTTACAGAGCTTTCAGAGAATTTTCGGTCTTCCCTTAATATGCAAGACTATTGCTAATGCTTTTCCTGTGATGCTTATATTTTCCCTTTTGGTAATGTTTGTTGTTGTTGGTTATTTTTAGTTGATTTTTTAAAAAATTTCATCAATATCTCAGAGAGCACATATAGCTTCAAGTGTCTTCCCTGACTAAATCTATATTAATCTTTTGTCTAATTGTTGACCCCTCCACTACATACGTCATAAACATTTGTACTGTCGGTTGTTGGGTCTTATGTTAAGTGTGTGAGTCCCTTTAAATCTGCTCCCTGTTCTCTACTTTCTTTGCCAGGACATAATTTCAGGTCTCACCCTCCTTGTAATGGAGTATGATAGTGACCACCGGATGGTCTCCCTACCTTCTCTGGGTTCTTTCTTCAAGCCACTCAAATGTTTCCAAAGTGCAATTAAAATCATTGTACCTTCTTGTCCACACCCTTCTGGGAACATCCACTAAATACCAAATCAAATACTAGATCTTTGTTTAAAAAGAAGCATTTGGTGAAATGTATAATATATGGGCTTTGGAATAGGATACGGATTGACTCTTCATTTTTCCCTGAGCAAGTTTTTGAAACTCTGAAAGCCCCACTTCTCTTATTTGTTTTAAAACCTACAAGATGACTATGAAGATTTATATCAGTTAATTTATATAATGCATCCAGATCACTGCCTGATGTACTGCCTGCACTCAAACAAATGCATCCTTCCCACTGCCCTAAAATAGTCACATACTTCTCTTTTCAGCTTCCTGTATATACAGTGTTCTTTCTTGTCTTCTACAAGGAAGCCAAAAGAGGGGTGTGTGTGTGTGTGCGCACGTGTGTATGTGTGTATGTGTGTGTATGTGTATATTTCTTCTCCATTTTTTGTTGTTTTTGCTTCTCTCTTTCCACAACTTATTCACTGGCTGTTATGGGTCTTCTTGTTTTCTCACCTATAAAAATTTTATCTGACCTTCAAGGTTCATCTAACATTCCAACTACTGCATGCATTATTTTTCAATTTATTTCCAATGAAATGTTGATTACTTCCTTTTGAAACTCCATAGTTCTATATTCTTTGCTTATGATATCTGGCACATTCAACCTTGTATTATACTATTTGAATTTCTGTTGCTGAACTCCACTCCAGATGGTTAGCAGATTCAGGGATGACATATCTTAAGGCATCCAGCAATTTCACAAGCTAGAAATCCAATAAATATTTATGTGACAGATTATACTTTCCGAAGATGGCTGCAACAATAACTCCCATTCCACATACGTTATGTAATGTAACATTGGCTATTCCCCATCAAGAGGTAGAGTGTCTTTCTTCACTCTCTTGAACCTGGGCAGAAATTTTGACTATTTTGGGTAATTAGAATAGGACAGAAGTGAGGCCGTTCCTCTTGGTAGCTTTCACCTCCTGCCTCTTAGAATATTTGCTCTTAAGATTCTCCCTTTCTGGAACTCCTTTTTCTCTTTGTGTTTCAGTTTGCATAATTTCTGTTGCTCTATCTCTATATATCTCCAATACTCCTTCAAGTTTACAGATTCTTTTCTTGGCTGTGTTGAGTCAATAATGAGCTTGTCAAAGTCAGCTGGACACGGTGGCTCATGCCTGTAATCCCAGCAGTTTGGGAGGCTGAGGTGGGTGGATCACCTGAGGTCAGGAGTTCGAGACCAGCCTGGCCAACATGGTGAAACCCCATCTCTACTAATAATACAAAAATTAGCTGGGCTTGGTGGTGCATGCCAGTAATCCAGCTACTTGGGAGGCTGAGGCAGTAGAACAGCTTGAACCAAGGAGGCGGAGGTTGCAATGAGCCGAGATCATGCCATTGCCCTCCAGCCTGGGCAACAATAATGAAACTCTGTCTCAAAAAAAAAGCACTTTTCTTACCTGCTATTATATATATTTTATTTCTCACATTTTCATTTGATTATGTCTTATAGCTTTCATCTCTCTGCTAAAATAACCCCCCAGATTATGCATACTCTCTACCAGAGCACTTCACATAGCAATCATAGTTAACCTAAAATCTCTGTTTGATATTGTAGCATCTGAATCATATATGGCTATTGTCCTCTTGATTGCCTTGTTTCTTTACACTGCTTTTTTTTTTTTTTTTTTTTTAGTTGAAATCCATTTTGTGTAGGATATTGGAGGCCAAGATAAGCAGATTTATACCTGGAAACGGGCCTGCCTTTCCTTCAGCTGAACCCTTAATGTGAAGGCCAGGGGAAAGAGTAAATCTAGTGACACGGTGAGCTGGATTTGAGATTTGCTGTTGCTGTTGTTATCTTTAGTGTACATAGGCCTCAGATACCTCAAGTATTACCTTATTTTTAGTGTGAGAAAAGCTTTGTCAGGGGGAGTTTCTCAATATCTGTTCCATCCTCGTCTTTAGAGGTTTCCTTTCTGCTTCACCTCAGACAGCATACTCTCCAAGTTCTTGCCACATTCCCTGCCGTAGTCAATTTGTTAGCTGGTTACCTAGGCAGATGACACTCTTTCATTCTGATTAAGTTCCAGTATTAGGGGCGGGGACTTCTCAGTGACACTGTTTCAGCCCCAGTTAGCAGGTCTACTGGGCAACATATATGCCTGCCACAGTTCCAGGAGTAGATTTTATTTTCCTATTAACTTTCTGTAGATGTAGTGAGCTTTCAGTGATGGAATATGGGTAACAGTTTTTGTTGCATTTTTAAAAAATATATATATAATTTGAACTTTTACTTTAGATTCATGAAGGATTTCTACAAGGAGAACTACAAAACACTGCTGAAAGAAATCTCATAGAAGTTTGTTGTCTTTCTCCAAAAATTGAAGGATTTAATTTGTAGAAGAGACGGGAAAAAATGAACTGGATGAGGCTTCCTTTACACAGCAGCTGCTGTTCTCTCTGTCAGGTCTGTGCCATGAGGCATGAGTTCCTGTTCCATGGAAACTCTGGGATAATTAATGTTTGTTGTTTTAAGCCCGAAGTTTTGGGCTAATTTGTTACCTAGCACTGGATCTCAATAAATATTATCTACTAGCTTCTAGCATGTGGTGAAGAAACTTGAGGCTCCTATATTAGGAAGACTTGCCTGAGGAAATAGTTTTAATAGGAAAGCTAGAATTATAAGTTAATTCTCACAATGCAAGATCAGGGTATTTGTCTACCATATTATACTGTCTCTGATTGATTATTTAACTCACAATTAGCATAAATCTATTGATTAAGTTATGTCTCCTATCACTTCAAGTTTATGTGCTTTCAACTAGTCATCAAATCAGCTGTGTTTAGAAATAACCTTCCTCTTCTAAGAGCAATAGTTACTATAAGATGACATGTCTGCTTGGGATTCAATAGAGGTTTATTGTGTGCATAGAAAAACATGAGTCTAAATGAAAGAGAAGGTATCAGCGATTCTGTGAATAGCTATCGCGTGGCCTCTGAATAATAAGAGAGTAATTTCTGTGAATTTATCAATGCCAAATAAAGTAGTTTGTTTTAGCTGAAGTGAAACCAGTAGAAATAAGGGAAGCTGAAGCCAAATGTTGATCATCTAAATAGTTGAAGGTTATACTAAGTGAGTAAACTTTGTGCAATTTAATAATTATGAAATATTATATTTCTTAAGTGTCTGTTTAGCTATAGTGTTTGGCTTGATGATTTACAAATTGAAGATGTTTTTAGTTAGTGTAGACTAACTGCTATAAAAACAAACCTAAAATCTCAGTAACTTGCCATAATTAAGGTTTATTTCTTACTCACATCACTGGTCATTAGTAAAATAATGCCTCGTTGGAGTAGGAGTTTTCTGGTTAGGGCTGCTTCTTGCAGGTATCATGGATCCAGGCTCCTTGTACCTATGGTTCCACACGTCTTAAGGGCTCAGTTCTCTAAATCTGTCTAGCAGAGAAGTGAAATTCAGACTGTGGTGAAAATACACATGTTCTCAATTACTTTTGCCCGGTGGTGATACACATCAATTTCATTTTCATTCCCTTGCTGAGAACAATCACATCTGATGGGTAAGAGGCCTGGGCAAGAAGATCTCACAGTGCGTCAAGATGAAATAAATGTTGGGAAATAACTAGCCAGTTTATGCTACAAGATACATGTCTTTATAATTGCATGTATGATTTGTGATTTCCTTTTACATCAAGAAGAAGTCAGAAAGGATTATGTATGAAATTGAATGGGAGAAAATTGTGATGTGCCAAGTAGAACAGATTAGGTAAATACATCTTTAATATCACTATTATTTCTTCTTCAAATGTTCGATATAAATCCTTAATGTTGGCTATAATTTGATATAATTTACCAGTAAATCAACTGGAATTCAAGTTATTTTTAAGGCATTTATTTACAAATGTAATTTAAAAAGACAGATGTAGAATGATTCAATTCTCAATCTTGTTGGACATAAAATTTTGTAAATAGCAATTAGCTCAAATTAGATTGCTCAGATTTGTATACTTACGGATATTTTGTCGCTTTGATTTCAACTATTAAGAGGTATTAAAATATCTAACTATGATTGTGAATTATTTCTTCCTTTAGTTTGGCCAGGTTTTCCTTGTGTATTTTGCAGTTCTGTGATTAGATACATATATGTGAATGTTTATTACAACTTCCTGATAAATGATTTTTTTCACAATTATGAAATGTTTCTCTCTGTCCCTGCTATTAACTTTTGTTTTCAAGCCTGATCTTAATATAGACATATAAGCTTTCTCATGCTTACTATTAGGATGGTATATTGTTTTACATTCTTTTATTTCAATGAATCTGGGCTTTTATTTTTTATTTATTTATTTTTTTGAGACAGAGTCTCACTCTGTCACCCAGCTGGAGTGCAGTGGTGCAATCTCAGCTCACTGCAACCTCTGCCTCTGGGTTCAAGTAATTCTCCTGCCTCAGCCTCCTGAGTAGCTGGGATTACAGGCGTGCACTATGACGCCTGGATAACTTTTATATTTTTAGTGGAGAGAGGGTTTCACAATGTTGGCCAGGCTGGTCTCAAACTCCTGACCTCAAGTGATACACCCGCCTTGGCCCCCTAAAGTGCTGGGATTACAGGCATGAGCCATCATGGCTGGCTTGTGCTTTTATTTTAAAGTGTATTTTTAAATGCAGAAATAGTTGGGTGTTGTTTTTTTTAATCCAGTACGGCAATAATTTCCTTTTAATTTGAATAGTTAGTCCATTTGGGTTTAGTGCAATTATTCATGTGTTTGGACTTATGCCTATTATTTTGGTACTTGTTTTGTATTTCATCTCTTTTTTTGTGTTATTTTTTATTTTATTCTTGCTTCCTTTTGAATCAGTAAAGTACTTTAACATTAATGTATTGTTTCACTTTATTTCTTTTATTTGTCATGTAGCTATGTCCCTTGTATTATTTTTTATTTGCTTTTCAAGAGATTGCAATAGATATCCTCAAATTGTTAGAATCTATTTAAGTTGTTATTGTGTCCCCATTTCGTGTAAAATGTAACTAAAAGGAACTTTTTTTTTTTTTTTTTTTTTTTTTTGAGATGGAGTCTCACTCTTTCACTCAGGCTGGAGTGCAGTGGCACGATCTCAGCTCACTGCAACTCCCATGTCCCAAGTTCAAACGATTCTCCTATCTGAGCCTCCCAAATAGCTGGGATTACAGACACATGCCACCATGCCTGGCTATTTTTTGTATTTTCAGTAAAGATGGGGTTTTGCCCTGTTGGCAAGGCTAGTTTCGAGCTCCTGACCTCAAGTTATCTGTCTGCCCCAGCCTCCCAAAGTGCTGGGATTACAGGCGTGAGCCACCATGCCCAGCCAACTTAAAGAAATTTAATAAAGTTATTATCCTTCCCTTTTTTTGTCATATGTTTTACTATTACTTCATACCGCCCTCAGCTATCTGAGGTCTTTGATACAGTTTTAATATTTTTATTTATTCTTTAGACTGAATAATGTTTATCAATTTTTCTTCAAGTTCATCAATTGTTTCTTTTGTAGGTGTTTAATGCTATTATTTCAATCCAGGCTACTTTTCATTTCAGATCAGGTACTTTTAAGTTACAGAATTTCCATCCATTTCTTCATAACTTCCCATTTCTCAAGATTTCCCACATTTTCATTCACTTTATCCATTTTCTGCCTTGCAGTCCTTTGATATATTTTTAGCAACTTAAAAAAAACAAATCCCTTGTCCCTGCTAATTCCAACATCTTTTTACCTTGGTGTCTCTTTTGATTTTTTTTTTCTTGATCATGGGCTACATTTTTCTGTTTCTTTACATAGATTGTAAGTTTTTATTGTATATTGGACATCATGGGTGACATTTGCAATATCTGAATTATATTGTTTTTCTGTAAAAGGTATGGTGATTTGTTATGGCAGGCAGTTTAATTATGAGGCATCCTCTTGATTCTATCAGGCTTAATTTTATTTTTTATTAGGACAGATCTGTTTTAGTTTTGTCCTAAGAATTGCCCTTACTCTTTAAGTGTAGTCTTTCAAGGTTTACCAGTGCCTCCCAATTATATATGTCTGTACTGAGAAAGTTCTCATACCTATGTTTGCCTTCCAAACCCACAGCAGCCATTCTCAGTTAGCGCTCATGGAGTCTAGTTGTGCGTATTACAGCCCAGCCTTTATTTAAAGACTCCATGCAACTGTCTGCTATTGCTCCTATGCACAACTTTTTCCCTTTTAGACCCTGAAATCCTCACCTCTTCTCCATGCTTGAAACTTGCACCACCAGTGTAGTGAGACTTATCTCTTTTGGATTCATTCTCTCTCCACTGTGCAGTGAAAAGTGCCCCCAGGCTGGAATCCAGTCCAGAAACAGGTATAAAATGATATGTTTTCCTTTTTCAAAAATCATGGCCTGCATTTTAATTTTTGTTGTCTCAAATTTTTCCAGTTTCATAGCAGTTTGTAGAAGGAGGCATGTCTTTTTCCAGTTCCTCCATTATGGTAAAAATTAGAAATCGCAGTTGAATCAACTCTCGTAATAAATAATTGATAGAAGGTGAAGTCTGTTTTTCTCTTCATGTCTTGTCTTTTTTTACATCATGTAGCTCAGGTATTGTATGAATACAATGTGGAGTCCTGGGTGCTCATTTTTACAGCTAATTACAATGATTATAATTAATATATAAATACTAATCACCCTATCTAATTTTTAAAATTAAAAAAATCAACAGCAATATCAATTCATCTTTAGATGCTGCTGATTCAGTAGGCAATCACAGCAATTGCCTTAATTAGAAAAGTTATTCTTAGAAGAAAAGACAAACAATAAAATGGGGCCTTTTTCAACTTTCTGAAAACCAAGACAGGCCTTTTTTTTCTTTTTTCTAAAAATTACTGTGTCCCTCTGATGAGTACTTCTACGGATATAATACCATGGGAAATAAATGACAAGTGGGTAACGGAGATTTTTCAAATTCACACAGGTTCTCCTACTCTGCCAGCATGAAAATGCTGTTGACAATAATAAAATGTGATTTTGTTTTCATCATATGCTTCCAAAAATCCAGTGTTAATAACAAATAAATTAAACTGAATAGGATTTAATATAGGAAACCCTGAGTTACAGCCAACTGAAAACCAGAGGTCTTACAAACTGTAAGCGCCAGTTCCAATGAAAAAGTATGTAGTATATCCTACTAGTCGTCTTTGGAGTATATATGCAATTAATTAAAATAATTTGACTTCTAAACCTTATACTGAGTGAAAATCAGAATAGAGTACTTTAAAATCAATAGAGTATGTTAAAAACTTTTAGTTAGCTACTAAGATAATGAAATTTCAATTTTGTTAAAAGAAGCATTTAAAACCATTTTTACTATGTTGGGAGTATTATCTATTCTTATTTAATTATTCCGAAGTTATACTGTATATCTTATTGACTCCTATTTTCTTCATTTTAAAACTACATATTAATTTCACTGGTTTATTATTTGGATGCAGACACCACAAAAATTAATTAGAAGATATTTTAATGTTGTAAATGTGATTGATTAATATTCTTACAGTTTATATACTTAGGTATCTTAGAAAGGTACTTCAATCTGACTTTAAATTCTGTAAGAGTGTCTTTTTAAAATCTTCTTTACTACTGCTATTTATCACCACTTATTACACATCACAACAGACACTTATTTCATATAATTTTCATGTTACATGTTTCCTAGTATGTATCAAGAAGAAAGAATGGAAGAGCGCTCAAGCTTTCTCCAATGCTGACATTTTGGAAATGTCATAGTTTATAAGGAAATAATGAAAAACCATATTACATGGCAGAACATTCTGACCTTTTGCTTGGAAATTGATAAGAGTTCTTAGGCAAACTCTGTAAAGAAACTCAGAAGTAAAATTCAGTTACTAATAAGTAATTGAAGATTTCAAAGGTCACAGCACGAGCAACAATTCGGTTTAAACGCTAGGGCATGGAATAAATTTATTTTTCAATTATCAATTTTCCCCTCTAATGTTATTTCAGGGGCAACAGACATGTGAATGTGTGTGTGTGTGTGTGTGTGTGTGTGTGTGTGTGTGTGTGTTTAAGGCAACTTTGGATATTGATTTTTAAAGTATTTTTAAAGGTTAAATTGAGGTATACTTGGCATATAACAGGTCGTACATAATTAAAACAAACAACTTGATAAAATTCGACGTATGTGTATACCTGGGAAACCATCGTCATGATCAAGATAATGAATGTGTACGTCACAGGCAAACTTTCTTGGTGCCTCTTTGTACTCCATTCTTCCCTATCCCAACCCCTAAGCAATAACTGATCTACTTTCTGTCACTGTGGACTATTTCACATTGTCAAGATATTTTTGTAAATTAAATCATACTGTATGTTCTTCTTAATTATCTGGCTTCTCTCAACAAAATTATGTTGAGACTTATTCATGCTGTAATACATATCAAGAGAAGATTACTATTTATTGCTGAGGAATATTTTGTATGTACATAACACAGTTTGCTTTTTCATTCACCTGGTTATGGAAATTTCAGTTGTTTCAAGGTTTTGGCTATGAAAAAGCTGTATAAATGTTTGCATACAAATGAGATGGCTGGATCAGAGTAGGCATATTTTTAACTTTTAATGAAACTGCAAAATGGTTTTCTAAAGCTGTTGTACCACTTTACATTCCTCCCAGCAGTATATGAAAGTTCCAGTTCTTCAACCTCCTTGCCAGGATTTGAAATGTTCAGGTTTAAAAATATTTTTTTTCAACTTTTATTTTAGAATCAGGAAGAACACATGCAGGTGTGTTACAAGGATGCATTGCATGATCCTGAGGTTTGGAGTACAAATGAATCTGTCACACAGGTAGTGAGCATAGTACCCAATAGGTAGTTTTTTTCAACACTTAACCCCCTCTCCCGCTCTCCCCTATGACATTCTCCAATCTCTGTTGTTCTCATTTTTATGACCATGTGTACCCAGTGTGTAGTTCGCCCTTACAAGCGAGAACATGCAGTATTTGATTTTCTGTTCCTACATTAGTTTGCTGAGGATAATGGTTTCCAGCTGCATCCATGTTGCTGCAAAGATCATGATTTCATTCTTTTATATGCCTACATAATATCCAATGGTATATATGTACCACATTTTCTTTATCAGATCTACTCTTGATGGGTACCTGAGTTGATTCCATGTCTTTGTTATTGTGAATAATGCTGCAATGAACATATGAGTAAATGTGTATTTTTGGTTGAAATTTTTTTTCTTTGGATATACATACCCAACAGTGGAATTGCTGAAGTGAATGTTAGTTCAACTCTCAGTTCTTCAAGAAATCTCCAAACTGCTTTCCACAGTGGCTGAATTAATTTACATTGCCACCAGCAGTTCATAAGTGTTCCTTTTCTTCACAGCCTTACCAACATCTGTTATTTTTTTAATAACAGCTCTCTGTATTTTTTAAATAATAGCCATTCTGACTCATATGAGAGGTGTCTCATTGTGATTTTGATTTGCATTTCTCTGATGATTAGTGATGAAGAGCATTGTTGCATGTTTGTTGGATGCTTGTATGTCTTCTTGTGAGAAGTGTCTGTTCATGTTCTTTGCCCACTTTGTTTTTTCCTTGTTGATTTAAGTTCGTTACATAATCTGGATAATAAGCCTTTGTTGGATGCATAGTTAGTGAATATTTTCTCCCACTCAATAGGTTGTCTGTTTGCTTATTTGATAGTTTCTCTTGCTATGAAGAAGTTCTTTAGTTTAATTGGAGCCTATTGTTACATGAAAGGGGTTCTGATGCGGACCCCGAGAGAGGGTTCTTGGATGTTACACAAGAAAAACTCAGGGCGAACCTGTAGAGTAAAGTGAAAGCAAGTTTATTAAGAAAGTAAAGGAATAAAAGAATGGCTACTCCATAGACAGCGCAGCCCCAAGGGCTGCTAGTTGTTCATTTCTATGGTTATTTCTTGATAATATCCTAAATGAGGGGTGGATTATTCATGCTTCCCCCTTCTAGACCATATAGGGTAACTTCTTGATGTTGCCATGGCATTTGTAAACTGTCATGGTGTTGGTGGGAGTGTAGCAGTGAAGATGACCTGAGGGTACTCTCATCGCCATCTTGGTTTTGGTGGGTTTTAGCCAGTTTCTTTATTGCTACCTGTTTTATCAGTAAGGTCTTTATGATCTGTATCTTGTGCTGACCTCCTATCTCATCCTGTGACTTAGAATGCCTTAACCATCTGGGAATGCAACCCAGTAGGTCTCAGCCTTATTTTACCTAGTGCCATTCAAGATGGAGTTGCTCTGGTTCACATGTCTCTGACATTATGAGTCATTTTTGTTTGTTTGTTTGTTTGTTTGGAATAGTCAGTCTTTTAATTCCAAACACCGTAGCCTGTGACACAGCTCAGGAGGTCCTGAGAACATAGGCCTAAGGTGGTTGGGTTCCAACATAATTTTGTACATTTTCAGGAGACAGAAGTTATAGGCAAGGACATAAATCAATACATGTTAGTTATACATTGGTTCAGCCCAGAAAGGCGGGATGTCATAGGCAGATTGAACAATTTCCTGACTGGCAATTGGTGAAAGAGTTAAGCTCTGCCTGAAGAGTTGAAGTGTCTGTGAGCAGCCCGGTCCCCTAGCTGCACGGCCAGGCCAAAAACCTGTGTCTGCATACTCCATTCATCCATTGCTCAGCCAGGGTCTGAGGGTCAGACCCAGCAGGTCAGCTGTGTCTAAACTCCAAAGGGAGGAGGGTACAATGAGTCATGTCTAACCTTCCTCACTTTCTGTAAGGGCCTGAACTAATTTTTCAAAAGTTTTTGGAATCCTCTTGGCTGAGAGGGGTATCCATTCAGTCAGTTGGGGGGCTTAGAGATTTATTTTTGGTTTACAGTATTGTATTCCAGCAATCTTTGCCTAGTCTAGAAATTTTAAAGCTTTACATTTCACATGTAGTCATGTCATCATTTGAGTTAATTATTGTATATGACATGAGGTTTGGATCAAAGTTAATTTAAATTTTTTTTATTTTGTATAAGTTATTTCAATAGTTCTTTCACAGTTGTTGAAGACTACCTTTTCCCAACTAAATTGCCTTTGTAGAAAATCTGTTGTCCATGTATATGTGGCTCTCTAATCTCTTCCATTCATCTATGTATCTGTCTTTATGTCAATACCACACTGTATGATTACTGTGACTTTATGCATCTTTTGTACTTGGTCATTAGCTACCTATATCCAGATGGTCCCCAACTTATGGTGGCTTGACCTGTGACTTTTCAACTTAACTATGGGTTCATCGAGGTATTAAATGCATTTCAACCTACAGTATGGGGTTTTATCTTGGGTTTATCAGGACATATCCTCATTATAAGTCAGGGAGCCCCTGTATTTGTAATTGTTATATCTTTTTGATACACTGACCCTTTATCATTATAAAATATTCTTTAACTCTGGTAATATTTTTTGCTTTAAAATCCATTGTCTTTGTTTTAAAATGTATTAGTACAGCCACTCCAACTTTCTCTTGATCACAGACACTTGGGATTTAGCCTCAGCAGCCAGAAGCTGGGAGTAGGATAAAAAAATGCTAAAGTCTTTATCCTCTGGAGAAGGAAATTCTCCAACTGGGGGCTAGGGTGGGGAGTGGGAGGATGGGGGAGCCCTGTGTTTTTGGCTACTGCAGTCTGGAGAGGAGTCTGCTTCACTGAGCTGGAGAGGAGGGAGGGACTGGTATAGGTTCAAGTTCTGTATTATCACCCTTCTTAACCACTTTTTGTAGATTTTCTTGAATAGGTGTTTCTTCTTTTACTTGGTGCTCTTAGGATCAATTCCAGAAGGTTTAAATGGTTGGATTAGTTTTTGAAAAATAATGTCTCCCAATTTCCCTGGGAATTGTGTCAGTGGAGCTTTTCATGTTGTCATACCTAAAGTCAATCTCTGGAAATTCTAATTTATACATAAAATTTTGCTTTTTAAAAAGTATGAAGTAAAGATGACGATATGTTCACATGTATTACAGCTTGGTACTTACATGGGTTTCAGTTATATTATTTTCTCTGATGTTTTTATGTCTGTAATATTTTATAGTTTTAAAAAAGAAGAGAAAATTGCTAAGAGGGTGTATATCACTGAAATTATCGTGGCACTGGCTGAACTGTTTTGCATCTTTATTCCATGTGTAAGATAGATAGGTCAAACATAATCTGGCAGTATTGCTCAGATTGTGATTAATCACAATTAAGATTTATTTACATATAACTTATCACTATTACTGCCCACTTCAGACCTCCATCGCTCATTCTGGGTCCCCATTGTCTACACAATCCAGTCCACATTTATGAGCAGATAATTTACATTTTTTATTATCAGGACAAAGTCTGCTTCTCCAGCCTTATCATCCACTTCTCTATTTGTATGGCTTTTAGCCATTATGGAATATTTAATATTACTCGTGTATACTACACTTTCATTTAAATCTGTTTTTTGTATTTTCTTTGAACTGAAATTAGCATTCTCCATACTCCATCTGAAGAAATGGTAGTCATTGTCTAGGATGAGCTCATATATTATTTTCTTTATGAATACAATTAGTAGGTAAAAATTACTAAGCTTCTGTATGTGTCAAGCGAACTGCATACAATTCCAAATTTAATTTACTATCTTTGGAAAGAAGGTATTTTTACCCTCATAAGTGCATAAAGTACATTAGAATGAGTGAATTAAATCCCAGATTGCTATGTCATAGCCAATATATCAGTATTTCTGACACCGTAGTCTAGTATCTTTTCTCTAGAACATTCAGGTTTCAACCAAGTTTTCTTCAATATTTTCCTCCTCAACTCTCTCACCTCACTTTCCACACCCAGTGTACTTACTTGCTCCTTCCTCTCTGTTAACTGAGAATGTTCTTCATAATGCTGAGTCATAGTTCATAATGCTGACTTCATACTCTGATCACTTTGATATTTGATATTTGCAAGAGGGTGTAATTCATTTAATAAATTATGAAATTATTGAGGCTTTTTATTGTTTTTGTTATATTCAGTAACAAGAATCATGAGAAAAACAGAAAAATTATCAGAAAATCTTTGTCGAGTCTTCAGATTTTATGGTTCTTGTTTTAACAGATAAGTAATTATGAAGATTTGGGACTTATTTTTACAATGTGACAGTATTTATCTTTTTACTTAATTAAATTTAAAATTTATTCCACAGAGGCCAATAAAATATTATTAAAAAGAGGTATATATGTATGTATATAGTATCCAGTAAAAATTGTGCGTTAAATTTTACCTGTAGCTTTAAAAATTAGGCTTAAAATTTTATGGAAAGAAATCAAATTCACATGTATACATACGAGTAATACAAAACAGTTAAAATAATTTATTTGAATTATATTGCAGTGTAAACATATTTTACTTGATTCTTCATGTATTAGCTCTGACAGATAGGAAATTTATTTCAAACCCTTGAGTTCAATTTTTCAGTCTTTTGCTTTCTCCCTAATCTTTAATAAAATAATATTTTTAAAAGTCATACTAGCAAAACATGAAGTAATAGATATCATAAACCATTTATTTAAAAGGACACTTTGCTAATAATTATCCTGATGCCATTTGAAATGGCATCTTCATGTATTCTGTATCTTGCTGCAATTGATCTAGCATTAATCAATTATAATGCCCAGGAAAACTGATGTTCATTCATTTTGGTCAAGGATAAAATGTGAAACGGTGTCAAGTCACTAGAGGATTCTTTTTTTATAAATATCCTATTCTTAAATTTTACTATGCATATCTACTTCCATTTAGGCATCCTGAATATTAATAAATCTCAATGTATAAAGTGTGCACAACAGGGATTTTTAGCACATACAATGGAGTCAGAAATTTATAGTTTCTTTTTTGGTTAAATCTCTTGTCTTCCAAATTTCTTTTTTCTTCTGCTTTCTTCTTTTCTTCCTATTTTTAGCACAAAGTTGAAATTGCTGGCATATTTCAAGCAACATTATAATCTGCAGAGAAAGGGAAACAAGGGCTGTATGCTTTTTTAAGAAAAATGTAGTCTTAGATAGACCAGTATTGCCAGTAGATTATATTACATATAATGACAATGACAGTTATTTGATAACTGTGTGTGATGTGTGCATGAATGCACAATTGTGTATGTATCAAAGTAGTAATTTGAAATAAGATGGAGCAAAGAGTTCTGTTATCATTTAATCATATGCTACATTAAATAGCTATATAAAATATTTTAAACTAAGACAAATTATGTTTATTTAAATTACAACAATTTAGAACAATGCAGTTATTTTCACTTGTTTTCTTCATCATTTTCTCTTGTAATTTTCATACAGATTTCAAATATCATTTAAAAAGTGATATATCTAAATAATATAAACACAAAACTTTACTGTTTTATGCAGTATATCAACTGTACTCATGTCTTTTGTTTTCGAAAGTAAAACACATTTACATGTATTCCACTTGCCTTTAAAATTGATAAAAATAAAGATTGAAATGAAATTATCATCATCCTGTTGACAAAATGAAAACTCTCATTTTTAGTAGATAAAGTAATAGGACCTAATCATAAGAATAACAAATGAATATAACACTCTCACATCAGTGAATAACCAGTGAAAATTGACCCCAGTGCAAAATACTACGTGAGTTTCTTTGGATGCCACTTCTTTCCTTCCTGTGGGGGGCGATTTCAAGCAAGGATAAAGTCATGAGCTATGTTAGATGAGGGAGTAGAAATTAGTGGAAGTGATTTTTGTCCCAAAATACTTGGAGTTTTATCAAGTAGCCCTAGCTTACCTATTGCTTTTTGGTTATTTCCTTGGCTAAGCAATGCATACTTACACAACAGCATGAGAATAGCTCTCATAGGACCACGTGTGAAAAGCATTGACTGCTTCCGCTTAGTTTTGCTGCTTTTTGTCATATATTATTTCATCTGATGCTCACAAAACTGCAGGACAAGTTTTATTCTTTCTATTTAGCAAATAAGAAACAGGCTCTCAGAAGGTGTCATATGTAAGAATCAAATAGCTAATGATTGTTTTGTTAGGACTAAACCAAAATCTTATTATCTCCCATCTAATTCTCTTTTCACCATATTGCATCTATTGTGGCAAACTTAGTAAGCACTTCAAGGATGGCAGGTAATTTAAAAGCTTCTTTATCCCCCAAACAACCCTGAATTTTAGTGTTAGAATGTCTATTCTTCAGATGCAAAACTGTAGCTGAGATAAAATAAATGATTTGCTCAAGAAGTTAGTCGTGTTCAAAAATTGTGCATGTGTCTCAGGTTGCAAAGTCTCTATCATACATTTTTTCTGTCGCAACCATTCACTGGAAAAGTGGAAGTTTATAAAACTGAAAATTGTATAGCCCTATAAACAAGTCTTGAATTCTTTAATTAAACCTGGGCTGTGAACAGTGGCAATCACACACATGGGAGTGTGGCAAAAATTTATAGGAATATATAAAATATTAATGCAATAATTAGTAATTTGAATTTAACAAGTTGAAACTTTGTTTATTATTTCATGTGCATCATAAAATATTTATTAAAGCATGAAGTAATCAATATTTAATAGGTAGCCAGATTTATCTTTCCAAGCATTACTCAATAATTTTTTCAATAAAATGAATATTTAAAAAATATTAAGCTCTGTCCAGGTGCAGTAGCTCATGCCTTTAATCTGAGCACTTTGAGAGGTCAAGACAGGAGGGTCACTTGGGTCCAGGCGTTCAAGACAAGCCCAGGCATATGGCGAAACTGTGTCTCCATTAAAAATACAAAAATTAGCCAAAAGACAAAAAGTAGCCGGGCGTGGTGTGACCCTGTAGTCACAGCTACTTGGGGGTGTTAAGCAGGAGAATAGTGAACCCAGGAGGCAGAGGATGCAGTGAGCTGAAAGTGTGCCACTGCACTCCAGCCTATTTTGAGTTATTAAATTAATTACATTAATGTTTTAAAAAACAAATATATAAAAAATAAACAAATATATGCCACATATATAGTTAATATTACATACTAATTATATATGTGATATATATTTATTTGTGTGTGTGTGTGTATATATATATATATATATATATATATATATATATATATATATAAAAGACTAAAATCCTCTTTGGCCACTTTTTGGAGCTATTGTTTACTATTAAGACTGCAGAGCCATAACTCTTTCCCTCCAAGCTTCTTGAATTTTGAAATAATATCTACCACTTATTGCATTTTCTCAGAAATATGGAAGCATAGAACAATAATGACAATTTACCCACATTCATGTTTTGACTATTATTCCATTTGAAATGCATATATATGTGCAGATATATGTATTACTGTTTATATACATATCATCTAAGGGTAAGTGTGTGTGTGTTTTTAATCACTCTCCATTCTTCAACTGAGGAACTATTTGTATCACATAGAGAAAGATAAACGAATAATTTTTTATATTGTTAAAGTGGCCCTTAAAATTTTTATTGTGAGTTCCTTATTACTTCTTTTACCAGGTATTTCTTTTCTGCTTCCCCAAACCTCCACTGAGTAAATTTTTAAGTAAATATCTGTCTTGAAGTAACTCTTCTTAAATGGATAAATGAGGTCAGGTGTCTTTTATATGGCTTCATACAATTGTGTACCTTATGTTTATACATTTACCATAATTATAATTTTCTATTTATTTGTGATAATTTAATTAAAATCTTAGTTTCTTACCAATATGACATTTGTGAAGGTAAGGGCAATATCTACTTTTGCCCACTTTTTTATCTCTTTGTGCTCAAGATAATATCTGGAATATATTAATAAATATTTTTAAGTGAAATAATTAGTGCTAATTCCCATTTCATTTTTCTTTTCTCTCTGAAACTGTATATAATAAACATTTTTTCCATGGAGTTAAATATATTGAACTTAAATTGCACATGTAAATATTGTGATATTTTCAATAATACAGAGCTCTTTTTTTATTCATACTCATTTTAGATAATATTTTTGCATTACATTTTATTCTGGCTTTACCTTTCCAAGAAAGATATTTAATTCTGTAGCATATATTGTTAGTCTGCAGATGACACTTAATTTTATGAGGCTAACTTGCAACCTTCACAACCTAACAAGCCCTTTCTGTGTTCACTATCAGAAAAGTTTCAGAAAAGTTTATTAGTTAGGTATTATACATAAAGGTCTCAAATATCTCTTTCCATATCCTTTAACTCAATTTTCTTTCATGTTATGTTTAATAGTATTAGGTATGGTATCAGTAGCATTATATGTTAAACTACTTTGAGTTTTAAGAATGTGATGTTTTAGCCTAACAGGGATATATCGATTTAGTTTTGAATTTGTGTGGCCACTTTTTACTTTTTCCTGAGTGTCATCAAGAAAATTGCTTGCTGTCTCTGTTTCCTCATTTTTTATGTGAAATTAATAAAGATCACTAGTTAATGTGGGGATACATAAATTGGAAATAATTAAAATATATGTATTTTTGTCTGTGTGTGTGCATCCTGGTGGATAATATACCTTTAGAAATGGTAAGAATAATAGGTGCTAGTACAGCTTTAAATAAGGCATTAATAACATTGATAGTAATGTAGTCATGACATTTTAAAAGGAGAATGTCAGATCAGTAGTGAATAGAATAATATTTGTAAGACCTACTATTCCTTCACCTAACACACACACACACACACACACACACACACACACACGTTTAGAACTAAAGCCACTGAAGAATAACAGTACTTTCAGCATAGAAGTATAGCCATCCTCACCTGGTTGCTTAAGTAAGGTGTCCTGTAAAGGGTTACATTGTTAATATTTGAATTCAGTTTTCCAGAAGAGCTATTTTCTCCATTTAGTAGACTTAAATACATATGCACCAATTCATAGCTATGGTGGGTGCTTAAGATTTAAAATGCAAAATATTTATTATTTAGATGTTCTTGCTTGCAATTAAATGGACAGAAGAGAGGCAGAATCCATATTCCCATCTCTTTGGCTCTTTCTGCTGGTAAGCAGAGTTGTGAAAATTTAAGTTTTATATGTAGCAGTATTCCCTTGTTCATCCTCTGGCCTTGGTTTGTTGGCTATGCAGTGCCAGTGGCATATTCATGTATGTTCTTTATTTCCTGGATTGAAGATATCATTTTGCCTATGAAGGCATCTATGAACTGATGCCTTCAATGGCCTCGGAGGTATCTCTGGTAGGCCAGTTTTGCATGATCATGGGATTCATTCTAAGGTAACTTCAGCATTTCCAACAATTTGGTAACACCCAGTTCTCCGTATCATTTTTTTTTCTTAGAATACTTCGATTAGTTTGTGTTCTGCCTTGGATTGATTTTTGCTGCTGTGAGTCTCATGAGGAACTCCATTACTTACTAGCTTTCTTTCCTCTTACCTTTACTCTTATGTATTAACAGATTAAGGGCAGTGGTTCTTAGAAAAGTCATATATTATTTGCCACCTCCCAAAGTTATACACAAAATTCAATTTATAAAACTTGCAGGCTAATTGCAATGTTGTCATTTTTATTTACTCTTCTTACCTAGTAGCAATAAAGAATTCAGGGCAAAATGTAAGTGTTTAAAAAAGAGTTTATAATAGTTTTTATTAAATATTTTGAAAACAAGATTTACTCTGCAAGTCACTTCATCGTATTTATAATCTACATTGCTGGTCCTCAATCATAATATTATGACATGTATAACAAATTACTTTTAACTAATGATAAGGTGCTTAGTACTTTGACTGTGTAGCTTTGCAAAATTAGAGAGGTTTCAAAGTTATTCTCTCATTGATGTCACTCTTGCTCATTTTATTGAAGCATTATTTTTTAAATAGTGGTGGAAGTGGAAGGCATGTGTCTTGAACACTACTAATTATGCATTATGGGCCAGCTAACTACTCTGTGACAGAGCTCTTTGGGAACATTAAAAATGGTAATTACAAGTTAGTTTAGTACTGATATTGCCATGGCTGTAGGTTGGATTTATGCACAGTATACATTTTTAGATTCAAGAAATATTTATTGAGCTTCTACTCTGCAGGGTAGTGATGGTGCAATGATGAAACGGACAAAGACCTGGCCTCAAAGAAATTTTTAGCATGGATGATGGACATCAACCAGCCAAATATACAACTTGTTATATATTAATACCTGTTACAGTTATTAGCAGTTATTTGAAATTACTAGTAATTAATTAATTGTTTAATCATATGATTGGGAAGTTGAAAGTCTCAAAGGTTAGGAAACATTTTCCTTATCATGGGCCATTTAAACCGAGGTTTTAAGGAAGGAGTAGAAAGATGATATTGAATGAAGGAGAGGGGAGCTTTGTCCAAGCATAGGGAATAATATATGCTGTATGTAAATTCATACTGGAAAGAAATGAGGCAACTCTAACAACAAAAAGAGGACCTCTAGCAGTTTTATAAAGATCACAGGGGCAGATTAAAAGAATTCAGTTATAAAAGCAACGTGGAGCTATTGGAGGTTTCAAGGAGAAGAATGATATATTAGTTTAGGATTTTAGAAAGATACTTAGGATGGAAAATTGATTCGCGGAAATTTGTGGGAAGGCTAATTATGACGCCATTTTCTTGATTCAAGCAAAAGGTGATAGTAAGCTGGATGAGGGTATTGGTAGTGGTGTATCAGCTGAAAGATGACAGAGAAGTGTTATATAGATATTATTCAAAGTCATATTACTCTAAACAGTATCAAAGAAAAAGCATCAGTTTTAATCTCTAATGTAACCAAATCATGTTTTTTCAGACTATTGTCCTGTACATTAAATCAAAACAAATGAAAAACTGAATTATTTGTGTTGTGATATGGTTCAGCTTAGAGCTAAGATAAGAATTTTCAAATTTATTTCATTTGAGAATAAAAATATTGTTTAAACAAAAATAACAAAAATAAAGGTAGGTGGCATAATCACTAATCCTTTTTAACTAAGCAATAATATGACTCTTGTTTGTGTAATGTGTAGGGAGAAGGAAAACCCCACTGGGTTTTCTGATTTATTGGAACTCTTTTGAAATTCAACAAGAAAGATTAAGATTGTTGAAAGCCTAAGGTGTCTAGAGAGTTTGTGTAGTCTAGCATGGAGGCTTTGCTTGTCAGATGTCTCAACTACAGTGAAAGGTAACACTAGCATGACAGAAATGGTACTTGTTGAACATGTTTATAATGCCCCTGGGATGAGATGTCTAATGCAAACATAGCCACACAATTCCCTTCCTGAGTTATTTGTTTCTAACATCAGCATTTTCAGGAAACTAGACAGTTTTTCAATGTAATATTTCTTAAAGTTCCAATTAACCACATAATTAATGAAAAGTATTGAGAATATGTTTTAGCACTTTCAACTTACAAAAATCAATGTGGTGTGTTTGCTTATAGACTGTGTTTTCTTTTTATTTAATAGCAGCTAACAACTTACATATTGTCACATTAAAATTGTTGATATCTTTACTGGAGACATTCTCACTGTTTATCACAGTCCCTATATTTATAACATATTGCAAGAAGGCTGTTAGAGCTTATAAATACGTTGATTGTAGTCCTCCTTATGTAGAGATTTTGATATAGATTACTAAAAGGAGTATATAGTAGTGTGTGATCTGATGTGTGATCACCATAACAACAATAAACAAAAAAGCAAAACATAAGAAGTTGAAGCAAAAAGCTGAGCTCTTAAGAAATTTTAATTCTATCAAGATTTAAAAAGCAAACACTGATTTTTAGAGTCACAGTTCAGAAAATTAGAGAGATGATGAAATGAAAAGCTCTTTGAGCAATGTTATAATTTGCTGCTCTTCCTATTTTTTTAAGCCATGCCTAGCAGTAGACTGGCGGTTTTCTTTGAAGAGATTGATCTAGAATGCCTCTGGATTCAGGAAAATGGGCACATTTTAAGATGAGGGTGAAGTGCTGGAATGAATGAGGATGTAGAGCAACAGAAACTCTCATTCCTTGCTGGTGGGAAAGCAAAATGGCACAGCCACTTTGGGAGACAGTTTGGCAGTTTCTCACACAACTAAATATAACTTTACCATATGATCATCCTCCTTGGTATTTACCTAAAGGAATTGAAAATTCCTTTATAAATGGATGTTTATAGTAGCTTTATTCATAATTGCCAAAACTTGACAGAAAAACTGGTACCTTCAGATAGTGGAATATCATTCAGTATTAAAAAGAAAGGAGCTATCAAGCCATGAAAAGACATGTGGGAACCTTAACTGCATATTACTAAGTGAAAGAAGCCAATCTGAAAGAACTACAAATATCAGGAGTTTGGGGAGAGAAAGATGATTTTTAGGGCAGTGAAGCTACTCCGTATGGTACTTTAACAGCGCACACAGGTTCATTATATATTTATCCAAATCCATAGAATGTGCAACCCCAGAATGAACCCTAATGTAAACCACTGACTTTGAACGATAATGATGTATCAATGTAGGTTTATCTATTCTACCAAATGTATCCTCTGGCGGAGGATGTTGATCCTATGCACATACGGTGGTAGAGGGTATGCGAGGAAGTCTCTGTTGCTTCCTTCAATTTTTCTATAAACCTAAAACTTCTCCAAAAAATAAAGCCTATTAAAAAAACAACAACAGAAGGAAGAAATGAAATGTATACTGCTGGTTGAAATATAGTTCATTATAAAATAATAAAGAAAATGCCAGTGAATCAACAAATTTTACACAGAAGTACACTGACATTTCCTGAATACAATTTATAAATTCATTATTTAAATATACATAGTTTATTCCACTATATATTTAGTCATTTTTAATAAATTTGTTTTTAAATTTTATAATATAAGCTCTTAGTTTCATTACTGAGTCAAATACTTAGAGGAGAGTTAGCTAAATTGGACAAATCTACTTGAAAACAGTAGATAGATATTTTATATCCCAAATGAAAATTGGAAAAACAGAAGCACTCATAAAATGGTCATTGAGTAGTGTGCATTTTTTTGAGCGTCCTGTCATTTGCATGCTGTGTTTATATTGCTCATGCTATTTTTCTTTTTTGTTTAAGGAAACTAAACTACTATGACTAAAGATATAGTTCTTTCTCAGTTAATGTACCCTGGTGAGGTCTTCTGAAATATGCCTACTATAGGTCTCTGTCATTGCTCATGTTTCCTTTTTTTAGTTGGCTATATTTTATACACCTCTGACTTTCCACTTAAAGAGAACTACTTATAGATTCAGTGCTACAGAAATCTTCCCCTCTTTATGGCTTTAGTACTCTAGTTATCAAATTTCTTTAATAGTTAATACACAGAAGTAGGTACACATAAAAAATGAAACTTACACAAAAGCAGATAATTATTTATATATAATTTATCAATTGTGATGCAAATATCTAGAGTACTATTACAAATAAAATATTGTGTTGTAGGCCGGGCATGGTGGCTCACTCCTGTAATCCCAGCACTTGGGAGGTCGAGGTGGGTGGATCACAAGGTCAAGAGATTGAGACCTTCCTGACCAACATGGTGAAACCCTGTCTCTACTAAAAATACAAAAATTAGCTGGGCATGGTGGTGTGTGCCTGTAGTCCCAGCTACTCGGGAGGCTGAGGCAGGAGAATCACTTGAACTGGGAGGTGGATGTTGCAGTAGCCAAGATCACACAATTGCACTCCAGCCTGATGACAGAGTGAGACTCTGTCTCAAAAAAAAAAAAAAAAAAAAAGAAAAAGAAAAAAAAGAAAAAAAAATTGTCTTGTAAACTACATTGAAAATAGAAGCTCTTATTTGGAAATGTCATGGGAATTCTATATTTAATATATTTTCTAATATTTTCCACTTTATTTTAATTATGTAATAGAAACGTAATGAATCTATTTTCTGCAATCCCATAAATCTTCCCAGCTCTGCTCCTGTATGGTAGCATGCCATACCAACATGATTACTTTCTATTACGCCATGAAGTGAAAGAGTTTCAGTAACACTGAACAAGGGATTGATGTATTTAGAGCCATTCTTATGTAAATCATAACTCCCAGGTGGCTTGAAAATAATGACAAGTTATTTTGACAATTAATACAAGAAACTTTTAATGTTTTTAAAAATATATTTTTAACAAATGGAAGAGACCCTTGAGAAGAATAAATTGATGAAACATTGTATCATGTACATTTTACTCGTTTAGTACTGCTATATACATTCTGCTTAGAAAACACCCATTTACAATGTCTCCATAGAGTAGTATCAAAAATATAAAATATTTAGTGATAAATATTACAAAATATTTGCAAGACCTGTATAATTAAAAGTAGAAAATATTGCTGGGAATATTAAAAAGATCTAAATAAATGGAGAGATACACTGTGTTCATAGATTATAAGAGTCAATATTGTTTAGATGCCAAAGCTCCTGATAGTAAGTGTTGTGTTTGTTTTTGTTTTTGAAACATATGGTAAGCTGGTTCTAAAATTTATATAGAGATGTAAAATTGGAGGACTTACACTATGTGAATTCAACACTTATCATAAAGCTATAGCAATCAAGGCAGACAAATAGGTCTATGGAATAGAACAAAGAGTAGAGAAACCAATCCACACGTATATGATCAACTGATTTATGGCAAAGTTACAAAGGCAATTTAGTGGAGAAAAGATAGTCTTTTCAACAAATGCAGCTGAAACAATTGCATATTCATATGCAAAAGTATTACTTTTGATCTATTACAAAGCACCAAGAGCAGAAATTAAATAAAAATGGATTGTAGAACTAAATGCAAAACTTAAGGTTATAAAATCTCTAGACAAAAACATAGGAGAAAATTTTTGTGGTTTTGAGTTAGCCAATGATTTCTTAGATGGATAATATAACCATGATCTATAAGGTAACAAATTTACAAATTTGACTTATTTAGTCAGTGTTAAGAGGATGGAAAGAGAGGCTGCAAACCAGGAAAAACTATGTGCAAATTACACATCTGCAAAGGCTTAAATGTAGAATATTTCACACAACCTCAAAACCCCATAATAATGGAACACACAAACCACTTTAAAGTGTGCAAAATATTTGAGTAGACGCTTTAAAGGAGATAAACTCATGGCTAGCAAGAATGGGGAAAGATGCTCAATATCAGTATTTATTAGGGAAAAAATTAAAATCATAATGAGATACCACTACAAACCTATCAGAATGGCTGAAATTAAACAGATTTACGTGTCACATGTTGACAAAGGTATGGATTAACTGGAAGTCCTATATTTTGGTGGTGGGACTGAAAAATGGTACCACCACTTAAAAAAGTCCAGTAGTTTCTAAAGAAGCTAAACATTTGCTTATCATATGATCCAGCAAGTATACAACCGAGTTTTTACATAAAAGATTAAAAAATAAGAATTATACATAGATATTTATAGCTGTGTCCATTATAATAGCCAAAAAATGAAAGAAAGAAAAAGCAAAAGTCCATCAAGAGGTGGATGGAAAAACAAACTGTGGTACATTCATATGATGGAGTGCGTCTCAGCCATATAAAGGAACGGTCTATCGACATGAACAGAAACGTAGATGAATTTCAAAATAGTTGTATAAAGTAAAAAATGCTACATTTTATAAAGGAAAAATTGTGTGATTCATTTCTATAAAATTCTAAATAATGCAAATTTACCTTTAGTGACAGAAAACAGTTCAGTAGTTGCTTGGGAATGGAAGGCAATGACGAGGGGTAGAAGGAAGGGTTTACGAAGGAACAGAAGGAAAATTTTGGTGGGGGCTGATGATGCATACATTCATTATCTTGATTGTGGTGTCAAAATTCATCAAAATTGTATGCCTTAAACACATACAATTTATTAGATGTCAATTATACCTCAATAAAGGTCTTCAATTTTTATAAAATCACCATGTTGCTAATGACTTCCATATTAGGAAGCACAGCTCTAGAAGTTTGTTATTCCTTTCAAATCTTCCTCTCATCATCCTACTATAGAATTTTTTATGTCTATCTTTAATGCAAACAAAATTTTACAGTGTCAACTTTGTTATTTTCTCTGCCTTGAGAAATGCTTTATTATACAACCAGACTTCCTAAAATAATGCTCCTAGCTTGTTATTCCAAGCAAAACGTATCCTTTTCTATATAGATTCTTTTTTATACAGCTGAAAACATAGCTGAGAAGAGCCTTAATAATATTGGAATATAGTATATTCATTTTATAGATGGGGAAATTGAGGTTTGGAAAGACTGACTTATCTATGTTATTGACAAAAATGATACTATTGCTGGAATCCACTTCTCTGTATTCTTTGTTCAAGTTTTATTTTAGATTTTGTTTTTTTCACTAAACCACACAGATTCCATACGTCCTCTTCTTGAAGCCCTCCAACACCTCTTGGAGATGGATATTTCCTACTTACCCAACCTTATCCTTGCTCTCAAATATTTAACTCTATTATGTGTGTTATAAATATCATTGTCCTCCCTAGTTCCAACATGGTTGTCACTGATTTTACATTATGGACACCCATTGCCTTTGTATGTTGTGTCCTTTCTCCATACTTTATTGTATTTTCTGCCCATCTGCTTAGTTGTCTTCATTTGCAATTGTCTTAGTGTAAGTCAGTGTCAAATACTACTTTCCCAAAATAACTTGTCTCCTCTTCTTCCATAATACAAGTATTGTAGTCAAGTACTTGAATACTTAGATATACCCGATTATCCACCTCTTTCTCCGTTAAATGTAAACCCATGATTAAGTTCTCCCTTAGTCCATTTAGGCTGCTATAACAAAATACCATAAACTGGGTAGCTTATAAACAACATGTATATATTTCTCACAGTTATGGAGGCTGGGAAGTATAAGATTAATGTTTTGGCAGATTCAGTGTCTGGTGAGGGTGCCGATCCTTACAGAGAGTGTCTTCTTACTGTTTCCTTACATGGTGGAAGGGGCTAGTTGGCTCTCTGCAGTCTCTTTTATAAGGACACAAATCCCAGTCATTGGGGCTCTTTTTCGTAATTCAGTTATCTTTGAAAAAGCCCCATCTCCTAATAATATCATTTAAAGGTTAGAATTTGAACATATGGATTTGGAAGGGAGACACAGACTTTCAAACCATAGTAAGTCCTCACCCATGGAATTGGTGTAAGTGTCCCGCTTCCTCGATAAAGACTTCAAATGATAACAGGCTTTTCCAAACTCTTTTCTTTTAAGGGGGAATATGCATATATCAGCCTATCTTTGTCCTTGACAATGATAATACTCAAGGAAATGGGAAAGTTAAAATCTGTGAAGTATTCCTATTTCTGAAAAACCACATGAACTATAATTCACTTGGCCGGGCGCGGTGGCTCACGCCTGTAATCCCAGCGCTTTGGGAGGCCGAGGCGGGCATATCACGAGGTCAGGAAATCGAGACCATCCTGGCTAATATGGTGAAACCCCGTCTCTAGTAAAAATACAAAAAAAAAAAAAAAAAAAAAAAATTAGCCGGGCGCAGTGGTGGGCGCCTGTAGTCCCAGCTACTCACAAGGCTGAGGCAGGAGAATGGCGTGAACCCGGGAGGCGGAGCTTGCAGTGAGCCGAGATCGCGCCACTGCACTCCAGCCTGGGCGACAGACTCCGTCTCAAAAAGAAAAAGAAAAACAAATACAATTCACTTGCTTAAAGTGCTGTGAGAATAACAAACTGCTTCTTCCCCACCTCCAATAAGGTACTGCATTAATGGCTATTTGCCTTATACTGCTTTACTTTATCCAATTAATACAAGGCCAGAAGTCTTTCACCTTGTGAACTCAGCTTCATTCCCTGCCGGGACCAATCATTAATGGGCCTAAGAGTATAGTAATGGCCCCATTTTCTCTAGTATCTACAACTGGAAATCAGGTTTATTGCCCTAAACTTGAGGAGGGTCCTCAGCTTAACTATGCCAATAAACTGTGTGCCTACTAAGATTCCACCTTTTGCAAAGTAGTGGGGTTTAGAGATTTGCATTAGAATTTCTTAAAATCTTCCTTCTAGATGTGAGCTATTAGGTCAATTATTTAACTTCCCTATTGTATTGTCCTATAAAACAAAAGAATACCTACATAGATAAAATATGAGAACGTAATAGAATTTTAGAAAAAAATGTTAAATTTACTTTTCCTGTTGTCTTAGAGTTTTGATTGATGTCCCTGTATAGATGATAATGGATGTTAAACAGCCACACATTCAAAAGAGTGATGCTGGTGCATCCTGGTAAGACTCTAAAAAGTGGCCAAAAATACGTTCTAGACTCTCCATTCCAACCCCTAATTCCAGCCTATGTATAGGAGAAAGCTGGAGGGCCATGAAAGGGCCTGATCAAAATCAGGAGTTCTTTGAAAACAAATATTTGTGTAACAGAGAATATGATGGTGTTTTCCTACCCGCAGCCATTGGAGAGGGGAAAAGGATGGTAATCCCCACATGCCAAACCCAGGACCATGGCAGGATTGGTGCCATTATAGAATCCCAGGACAGTGAGAGAGATTTAATAGTGTTGATATGTATTCCTCAGATTTTGGAAGTAAAAGTCTGGTGTCTGACTTGTGCAAAAGAATCAAAATCTAGAAGATAACGGGAGGTCTGCTGACAGCCTAGGAGTGAGGAATGAGTGCAGGGAGAGTGAAGCCGTGGTCAACTACAATAAACTCAAGCTGTGTTAGATCCATCTTGAAAACACCTGACCAAGATGCGTGCCTGAAAGGTCATGTGTGAGGGCAAACTGCTTGTTTTATGAACACAGTGTTTCATTTTTTTTCCTTGATGGCTGTTTATAGATAATTTTTTCCCTTTTATAACAATGAAATAGAATAGAGATCACTTATAGGTTTCTGTACAACATCGTTTAGGTTAATATTCAACTTGCAAATTGAAGGTAAGGTGTTGAATCAGAAAAATACTTGATCACAAAAATAAAATAATGATACCAAATTTCTATGTCTGACATGATGCTGATTCCTTATATAAAAAGGGAATTCATATTTGACTTTCAATGACCATCACATAGTAGTGTAAATCCTTTAACAGAAACAGACTTTGTAAGTTTCACTTAATACTTATTTTATCTTTGCTTTAAAAATTAGTCAGTTACTATTTTTCTACTCTTAATGTTTTTGATAAATGGCAAAAATGAGTCAGTTTTTACAAGATAAATAGTTGTTATTTCAAAAAGAAAAGGAACTTGAAGTTAGGAATAATTTTGTGATGCTTTTCATATCATTCACAGTAGAATCATTGAGGAAGGTTCAATAAGAAAGAGCTTGTTGATTCAATGGTCTGTGGAATTTCATCAGCCTTTCATCTCCTATTGATGTTAATATCGTGCCAAGATGATTCACATAAGAAGCCATGCGCATGATTTTGTCTCTAATTTTGGTTCTGAGCCAAGTAATAAAACATTGTGAATCCAATCTTATCACTACCATAATGGTAAATATTAGCTGTGAAATAAAAAAAAATTAATCTCATTAGTTTTAGAGATCATGATCTGCAGTATAAAAATATTGCTTTAATTAATCAAATTGTATTTCAGACAATGTGAAAATACTTTCATTTCAACTGCATGAAGATTACATAGAAGAAAATACAGATGAAGTTCTTTATTGTTTCTCATTCATAGAATTTATTTCCACTAAGTTTTTTAAAAAATGGGTATGTATTAGGCATGTATATTTATGGGGTTTATGAGGTATTTCAATACAAGCATAAGTTACTATTTTTTAAGAAGTGAAAGAGGAGAAAAATTAACACTAAAAGTGTTCCTGATAGTTTTCACAAATACTTTTTTCAAGACTCATGATAATTTTACAAGCAAGTCTTTATTATCTCTGTTTTTATAGGCAAAAAATCTAAGTGTCATAGGTTAAATGATTTGGCCAAATCAAAAAGGTAGTGGTTTAGCAGGACTAAACATCTTTTCCAGATTCTAAATAGTGTGTATGATTTTCCCATAAATATTATGTATTCTTGAAGCTAAAGAAATTGTGGAGACAAAAGTGGCTCCACCTTGATCTGCCCTGTTGATTTCTGATTAGCTCTAGTCCCATGAAAGCCTCCTGATTATTTTTTTATTATACTTTAAGTTTTAGGGTACATGTGCACATTGTGCAGGTTTGTTACATATGTACACATGTGCCATGTTGGTGTGCTGCACCCATTAACTCATCATTTAACATTAGGTATATCTCCTAATGCTATCCCTCCCCACTCCCCCCACCCCACAACAGGCCCTGGTGTGTGATGTTCCCCTTCCTGTGTCCATGTGTTCTCATTGTTCAATTCCCACCTATGAGTGAGAACATGCGGTGTTTGGTTTTTTGTCTTTGCGATAGTTTGCTGAGAATGGTGGTTTCCAGCTTCATCCATGTCCCTACAAAGGACATGAACTCATCCTTTTTTATGGCTGCATAGTATTCCATGGTGTATACGTGCCACATTTTCTTAATCCAGTCTATCATTGTTGGACATTGGGATTGGTTCCAAGTCTTTGCTATTGTGAATAGTGCTGCAATAAACATACGTGTGCATGTGTCTTTATAACAGCATGATTTATAATCCTCTGGGTATATACCCAGTAATGGGATGGCTGGGTCAAATGGTATTTCTAGTTCTAGATCCCTGAGGAATCACCACAGTGACTTCCACAATGGTTGAACTAGTTAACAGTCCCACCAACAGTGTAAAACTGTTCCTATTTCTCCACATCCTCTCTAGCACCTGTTGTTTCCTGACTTTTTAATGATTGCCATTCTAACTGGTGTGAGATGGTATCTCATTGTGGTTTTGATTTGCATTTCTCTGATGGCCAGTGATGCTGAACATTTTTTCATGTGTTTTTTCACTGCATAAATGTCTTCTTTAGAGAAGTGTCTGTTCATATCCTTCACCCACTTTTTGATGGGGTTGTTTGATTTTTCTTGTAAATTTGTTTGAGTTCTTTGTAGATTTTGGATATTAGCCCTTTGTCAGATGAGTAGATTGCAAAAATTTTCTCCCATTCTGTAGGTTGCCTGTTCACTCCGATGGTAGTTTCTTTTGCTGTGCAGAAGCTCTTTAGTTTAACTAGATCCCATTTGTCAATTTTGGCTTTTGTTGCCATTGCTTTTGGTGTTTTAGACATGAAGTCCTTGGCCATGCATATGTCCTGGATGGTATTGCCTAGGTTTTGTTACGTTATTTTTTGTCCTTACAGTTCTTAAACTTTAAAAACTTCAGTGTAAGAAATGTCAGTGTTGATGTTATTGCACAAATTATAGGCCATGATGTACATAGTATTCTTACCAGTTCTGGAGGGTTGTCTGTAATTGTTTGCTGAAGCACTATACCTTTTCCTTATGGAATATAAGTGTATGGAATAAGCATAGGGAATATATTTCCTATGGAATGTAAGTCTGGGAGGTGATAGTGTAGAGATCTACCTGCCTTGTTGCCTCCCAAGGCCACACTTCTGTCTCTAAATTCCACCATTAAAATACTTTTTACTGGCAAACTGCGTGTTTCTGCCTCATTCTTTGGTTTCTAGGCTCCTGTGGTGTTTGGGGGCCGCTTTGCACATGTGACCCTTTCACAGAACGGAGATATATATCGGAATAAAGCTATAATCATAATTTAGGACTAATCAATATCTCTACAGGCAAAAGAAAGTGGAACTTCAACTGTTCCTTAGGACAATATGGACTGGTGTTTTTGAAGAAGCAAAGTGGAAATGATTAGACAGCAGGGACTCTTTGCAGAAAAACATGAGAAGCAAAGAAAAATTTCTCAGAAAAGGAGATTTGAAGCACAATTGTCATCAGTTCATAGAAGAATTTTGAAGGTAAATAGCTTAACGTTTGTCACCTGACCCCTTCCCCAGAGTTCCAACCACATATCACTGATATCCAGAGAAGTGATAAATTAGTTTTTACTCACCAGTGTCTTACATATTCCATACCTTTCAGTCCACTAAGAGCAAGTGTATCTTATATGCTGCTTTTATTTTTAATATATGGAGATCATGATCTTACTGCTTGGCAGCATAATGCATTTTGATATGCAGCATAGGGAACAATTGTCATTTTGGCTGTCTATTATTATCTCATGTACAATTTGCTATGTAACATCGCTCAATGCCTTGTATGGCACTGCAACCTTCTATGTAACTTTTGATCTTTTAATTTGAATTTCAGATTATTATTATTTTTACTCAGATGTATTGTGGTTCTTAACATTTTCCTCAGTAGAATAGTATTTTATCATTTTCCCTTAACTATTTCTTAGTTCTCTATCTTGTTGGTGCCAAGTATTTGAAATGCAGAATAAGTCCATAATTAAACTCTGTGTGCCCAGAAGTGAAGGATCAGGGCAATTACTTTAATACATTCAAATCTAATGCAAATTTCAGTAATTAGCCATGTGTATTTGTTTATCTAAGCATATATAAACATAGAAAAGGTACAATAAAATTTATTATTTTAATCTTATGGGACAACCATCGAATATGTGGTCTGTCATTTATCAAAAGTCCTTATGCGGCACATAACTGTCACAGGAAAAGAGACGAAGAGTTGTAAGGGTGTCTTAGTCAGCTCTAGCTGCTATAAAAAAAAAAATCCATGCACTGCTTATAAGCAACAGAAATCTATCTCTCACAGTTCTGAAGGTTACGAAGTCTGAGATCAGGATGCTGGTATTGCCGGGTTCTGGTGAGGTCCTCTTCCAGGTTGCCAACTGACAACTTCTCACAGTGTCCTCATGTGGCAAAAGGGGCAAGAGAGCTCTCTGACTTCTCTTTATAAGGACACTAATCCTGTCTGTGAAGGTTCTGGCCTTCTAACATAATCATCTACTGTAGGTGCCATTTCCCAATACCATCACAGTAGGGGTTAACATTTCAACATGTAAATTTTAGAGAGGTCACAAACATTTAGTATATAGCAAGGGGTGTATATTTTTGGCAAGGGTTACTTTTATTATTATCCCAGGGATTAGTAAGAGCTATAATGTTATTGCTTTAATCCTTTAGTATTTGTTGGTATTGTCTATGAATTACAGCATTTTGATTGATTGTAGCAAGTGTGAGCATTTTTATTGTAATATTGGGTGAACACAATTTCTGGACATTCCATAAATGAGACTTGATAGATAATGATTCATTGTTCTGTTTGTTTGATAGCACTAGTTAATAAAGTGTGTTTTATTTTGTTGGTTTGAAGTAAACATTGGCTGATAGGACTTAGAAGGTGTCATTGAGTCACAAGTGATATCCAAGAGTCTGGTTTAGCTGGAATGAGTGTTGCTAGTGGTGGTAGAATAGGAGGAGGAATGCTAGCCTAAGTGTTGATGTTTGTGGTGATGTTACTAAGACTGATCTACCCAAATAGTCAACAGTATGGTTCCAATGTCCCCAGACTGACTCATGTTATTTTCCTCCCCTTGGTGTACACATTGCATGCTGTTTTCAGCCATATCTTGTCAGTGGTAGGGTGTAAATTACCAAGACTAACATGATTCTCCAGTGGATGTGTAGTTACCACTAGCAAAGGTAAAAACTTTTCAGATAAGGAGGAAGAATGACATAGTAGAGGTTAAAGATGGAGGTCATATTCAGCAAGAAGCAAGAGATCTGATTTTACGCTTGGTATCGACCAAATGGCATTACCTGGTCTGGGGCGGTGGGGCAATTACTTCTACATCATGTTGAATTTCTACATATTGAATTTTCTACAACAGACAAGAAAAAGATGAAATTACCCAGCGATATTCCTTTGTTGTCGGCAGTAATGCCAGGGCTTCCATGCTAATTGGTTTGCATCTTTCTGTGCAAACTAGCAATTGTGGTTGTGTCTACTGTGGGTGTATATACCAGCAGAGGTCTCAGTGTCTCTACAGGTGGTTTCCTCATTGGCAGTGAATTTAAATATGATGTACTTATGCCATAAAAGGGTGAACTTAATATTACTTGGACTATGGGGAGTATTTTTAACCTCTTGGAGGGCCATTGTCATCCAAGTTCTCTGAATAGGCCCTGTTTTAAGGCTCATATTTCTTTTTATGATACATGTTCCTATAAAATAATAGAGTAAGTGAAAATACCAAGCAATATTAATGTATAATGTTGACTGTTCAAATAACCAGGAGCACCTGCAAGGCTTCTCCCATGCTTATGGCTTATGGCATTTACTAATGGCAGTTGGCAGGCAACTCAAGCACCAATATATACCAGTCTGAACAAGGAAGGACATGCAATTGCCCACCACACCAAACCTGCACATAGTCGTTGACCTAGAAACATGTACTATGGCAAATTTAACCACATGCTGGGGTTGCTTCTGCCAGCCTGATTTTATGTAACACAGAATAATACTCTCCCCTGTCCAGGTTCCCCTGCAAACCTCATTTATCATAATGAGCCTATTCCAATAACTGTCCACATCCAACAATAATATAGAGACTGATATCATGCAGATATCTGGACAATAATAAATTGAGCCCATAACCAATTTAGTAGACTCGAGTGCTCATATCATACATGCTTATTTTACCCTAACCTTTATCAACACTGTCTGCAATTGCACCAAACTACAAAAACTTGCCTTCATAGAGACACAGAATAGAAGAAGTATTGTGGGCCTGTAAGGGAACCAAATGGCTTTTCCTCCTCAGACCCTGGACGATATTTCCTGCACTTTGATTTGGATCAAAATTCCAGTAGATTTTTACTCAGCAGTGGAAGCCCACCACGCCCCCTCCTTCCAAAGTTCTTGCCTCTATAAACCACACTAGCCACAACTCTCCAATGCTGCAAATGAGTTTTCCTAATAGTCTTTAAAGTGCTAACCACTTTAGGATCACATATTTCTGGGACAGTAAGAATAGTGTATGTACAACATACCAAACACAATTAAAGAAACACAGTTATCCATGTCTAAGGAGTTAGCCACACAAATTAAACAAATGGCCCAAGGACTAAAACACTTGTTTGAATCTTACCATACATTAGTGGCCGTTATGTTAGATAATTCCATAGTCCTATATTTTTTATTTGCTACCAAACAAGGGGTCTGTACTCCAGTTAAACATCTTGTGGTATGTGGATAGGTAGGAACATGGAGCAAAGGGGCCATAATAGCACTGGACTGCCCAAACAGATTGAGCAAATTAAAGTCTTTTCTGGGCGGCTGTTTGCTTTGCTTTTCCTTAGTACATGGTCAGACAAGCTGCAAATGCCCTCTGAAATCCTAATTCACATCCTTTTAAGAGTCTGAGTCTTAAAGATATTTCATCACTGGCTCTAAATGCAAGTATTAGATTGTAAAACAATACGAGACCAAGGAATGGATTGTTATATACATGAGATAAGGATACCCTCTGTGTTATTGACCCTCTGTTATTTACTTCTTTGTGGCAAGCTGGGGCCAATTAGCTCAGAAGGCCTCCAGCATCAAACCCAAAATTGTACACAGTGGTTTTACACATAGCTCCAAAAAGCAGATTATAAAAAGCAACTTAGGCTATCTTCTATGTATACCATACAAAACTGCATTTAACATCCACTAGCCATTGATAAAATAAACCCTGTAGCTAAGAAGGAGCCCCAGCTGCTGCTGCCCTTTGGTGCTCTCTGACCCAGAGACCCGCTGCTGTGTTGCTGCCTGATGTCACCTAGACACACAATCCGCCTAACTCGTACCCTATCCCATGTGAGTTCCTTTGCCTTCTTCTCCTTCTGTGTGTCATAGCCTCTGGATGGTCGTATGCTATGATGGTCTTCCCATGCATGCAAACCTGTCAAATTCTTACCTAAATAAACCTCATTGTGTGTTCCTGCCACATGGTGATTATATCTTTTTCCCTGATCAGGCTCCAAGTCCCTTAAACTCACTATACTGAGGCCATAGGGAAATAGAAAAAGAGATCTGCAAATCATTAATTGTATTTTTTTTATTACAAAGTGCTCAGTTATATATGCAAAGTGTTTTAACCCAAAAATCCGGAAGGGAGAACTTAGTCTGCAAGATCTGGGCAACTCAAAGCCAGATTATTTATCTGAATTCCTTCCAAAGGCTCAAGACTACTAGGAAATGGTCTTAAGCCTTTGGAAGGAATTCAAATAAATAATCAGGTTAATTGAAACTTATCATGTCCAATATTATTATCCTTCTTAATCAAAGCAAATTACAATTAGAATGCTTTAACTTGAGAAATAAGGTCCAAATTGGTGTAAATCTGTAGCTAAAATAGTTAACAAGAGAGAATTAAAATGTTACTTTTCTATTTACTTGAATTCCAGGTCCCTATAGCCATATTTAATTCCATTCTGACCATATTGTTGAATAGATTGAAAACAGCTGAAGGGCACTTATGCTTTTGACCAAGATGGATTAACAAGGATCAGATTTACCCTCCTACAGGAATACATAAAAACTAACCAAATATATAAAATGGTGATCTTAGAGAGTTACTATCAGGAATAGATAACAGTGATTCCTGAAAGATGATAAATAATAAGGCAAGTCCTAGAATTACTCCAGTGTATTGCCTTGAGAGATTTTCCAGATCTTGGTATATATAGAGAGAACCAGATGGAGACTATGGAATCCTTAAGTTAAAGAGATGAAGCTAAGGGTTGAGTAATGACAAAGAAACTAGAACTTTTAGGACAGAGTACCATAGAGTAAAGAGATGCCCAGAAATAGAATTCTGGGGATCTATAGAGGATTGCCCTTAAATATTCCATGAGTCTTGATTAGCAATATGTAGGAGGAAACTACCCAAGGCCAGGAGAAGAACACGAAAGATTAGAAGAAGAATACCCAGCACTCATATAAAATGTGGAGTAGTGTCTGTTCCCACTAAACAAGATGGAAAATAACAAAATTGACAGGGCACTGGGTAGAGTATACAGAAAAATAATGCTTTAGCAGTGAAGAATAATTAGTCCTACAATGAAGACTGCTCCAGAACCACCTAGCAAACCTCAAACGCAAGACAAAAAAGGATAAAACTCTTTCCAAGTAGTTAACTGCACCACAAAACAAAGCTTAAGAATATTTATAGAAACACAAAAATTTCCAGCATCCATAAAAGTAAAATTTAAATGTTTGAATCCAATGAAAAAATTAGCAGGCATGCAAAGAAACAGGAAAATGTGACCTATAATGAGGAGAGGAAAAAAATTAACCAAACTATTTTCCATGCATTTAAAAAGTTAGTGGAGAGAGAAAAGATATTTTAAAAAGATTCAAATGGAACTGTTAAAGAAAAAAACTACAATGTCAAATTTGAAAAATAACTTGATAGGTTAATGACTACGTAGAAATTGAAAAAAATAATAAACTTGAAGGCATAGCAACATGAATCATCTATAATTTTACAGAGAGAGACATTAAGGAGGAGAATAAAATAAACAGCATCAGTGAGCTGTGGTACGACTTCAAGTTACCTAATAAACCTACAATTGGAGTCCCTAAAAAAGTGGAGTGCAAAAAAAATTGACAAAGTAATGGCTAAAAGCTTTCAAATTTGGTGAAAATTATATACCTGCTGATCTGAGAAGCTCAGTAAATCCCAATGAAAGACTACTATACCAAGATACAGTATAATCAAATATTTCAAAACTAGTGATGAGATATTTTTTAAAAAAAATCCAAAGGAAAGAAACATGTTATGTACAGAGGAAAAAATTAAGATTATATCAGATATTTCATTTGAAACAATGCAAACAAGAAGAGAGTAGATACAAATATTTAAAGATCTAGAGTGCTGCAGAAAAAGAAACTGTCAACCTAGAATGGTATAGCCAGTGAAAACATCCTTCAAAAAAAAAAAAAAAAGTGAGTTTAAAAAGGGAATAATAAATACAGTTTAAGGCAATGAAAAGTTGAAATAATTAATCACCAGCATACTCTCACCACCTAAATGTTAAACTATATTTTTCAGGCAGAAGAAAAAGTGATATTTGATATAAACACACATCTATGCCAGGGATTGGCAAACCATGTATCACAATCTGCCCAGTATCCTCTTTTGTGTAGCCATGAGATAGCCTGGTTTTTATACTTTTAAAGGATGATAAAGGAAAAAAAAAAGAATCTAAAACAGAGACCATATGTGACCTGTAACTCCTATTACTTAAAGAAAACTTCAAATTCACCAGCTGTACAAAGAAATGAAAGTACTGGAAATGTAAATGTGAATATGTGGAGAAAATATATATATTTTTTTATTTAAATTCATTTAAAATATAGTTGACTATTTAAATATAGATAATAGCAACAAAATTGAAAGTGAAGTGTTTGAAGTAAGTAGATGTTGTAACAATAACACACAAGTCCCAGCTGAGGATAAAAGGGAAGTCCAATATTTACTGTGCTCATACTATAAGTGAAGTAATATAACATCATTTGAAGATAAAGAGTAATAAGTTAAAGATGTATTCTATCAAAATAAAGAGTCGTAGCTAACATGTCAACAAAGAAGGTAAAATGGAATCGTAAAATTAAATAAATCCAAAAGGCAGAGAAATAGAAAATAAATAGAAAATAATTGAAAGAAATAGAATAAAGAATAGATGGGAGAATACAAAGTGTACAGCAAACTGATAGTTTTAAACCTAAAAATTTCCATACTCACATTTTATGTAAATGGTCTGAAAAGTCAAAATGTACAAATAGAAAAATTAAGGAGGAGAGTAGCATTAAAAAACAATAAACACCACCTTTAAGAAAAATACTTTAAATCTAAAGATATAAATATTTTAAAAATGTATACCAGGCTAAGTCTCTCATACTACCAAAAGAAAGCTAAAGATTCTTTTTTAAATATTAGAGTTCAGAGCAAAGAATATGGCTAGGGGTCAAGTGGTCCATCTCATAATAATAAAGGCACATATTCATCTGGAAAGCATTAAAAGGTTAGGTGTTTATGTATTTAAAAACAGTTTCAAAGTAACAGAACTTCAGAATATATAAAGTCTAATAGAATTTTAAGAAAAGATAGACAAATTAATAATGATAGCTGGAGACTTTAATACCACTTTGTATAAAAGAGTTGATAGAATAAATAGACAGAAAATCACCCCAGGTATACAGTAGTTGACTTGAAAAATATAGATGATTTGAAATTAGGTCAACCTACCTGATCTAATTTAATGTATAGAGTAGTCTACCCAATAAAAGCAGAATACATGTTCTTCTGATGTTGAACACATGGGATTGTTTGGGAAGCATTCATACTTTGTCAATTTTTTGGAAAAGTTTCTGCATGTAATACTTTTACAAAGATTGATCATATTCTAACAACTTTTAATAAATCAATTATAACAACTAACAACTTTTAGTAAATCCAAAATGATTCAAGTCTATAAAGTATATTTTCTGGCCACAGTGGAATAAAATTTGATATTAAAGACAGAAAGATTTCTGAGAAACTCCTAAGTAGTTTCAAAATAAACAATCACTTCTAAATAACTGATGAGCCAGTGAGAAAACCAAAAGAAAATTACAAGTATTTTGACCTAAACGAAAAGGAAAAAATGACATTTGAAAATATACATTGTATATTGCAAAAGCAGTACATAGGAAAAATTTTATACCACTGAATTCCTATAATAAAAAAGAAGAAAGGTCAAAATCAAAATCAGTAGTTTGTTTTTGAGAATAATTAATAAAATTGATTTTAAACCTTTAACCAGATTAATTAGGAAAAGTGATATTAGTATAGTTTCTAAGCAAAAAGTGAAATTAGTACAGTTTAACTAACCTGCACATTGTGCATATGTACCCTAAAACTTAAAGTATAATAATAAAAAAAAAACACAACCAAGTGACAGTGCACAAGCTATTAAGTGGCCACAAAAATGGAGAAAATATTAAAAATATGTGAATCTAAAAAAAAAGAATATTAGGAGAATGTTATGAACAACTTTATACCACTGTATTTAACAGTTTATATGAAATGTACCAGTTATTTGAAAGACACCAACTACCAAAGCTTACCCAAGAAGAAATAAATTGTAGAGTTCTATATATAAAGGAATTACATTTGTAGTAACAAATCTTGCTACAAATAAAATTCTAAGTCCAGATTACATCACCAGTGATTTCTACAATATATTTGAGAGGAAAATAATACAAGTACTAAACAAACTTCCAGAAAAGTGGAAAGGAATACTTTCCAAGTGAATCATGTGTACGGAATTAACCTGACACCAAAACCTAGACAGAAACACTTCAAGAAAACTACAGACCAAAGTACCATCTGATGAAAGTTACAAAAATCTAAAACAAAAACAGAATACATCACTATGCAAAATGAATAATACGTGGTGCCAAAGTGGGTTTTACTTAGCAATGCAAAAAATGCAATGTAGTTCACCATATTAAATTATTTAGAAAAACATCATCTCAATAGCGATGGAAAAAGTCATTTGACAAAACCTAGAATTCCTAATAAAAGTTTTCAGCCAACTAGGCATAGAAAGGAACTTCCTCAACCTGATAAATACCATCTATGGAGACCTAAATAGCTCATGATATTTAATGGTGGAAGACTGAATGCTTTCTCCCTAAATCAGGAACAAAACAATGATGTCTGCTCGCACCATTTCTATTAAACATTTTACTGGAGGCTCAAACAGTGCAATAAAGCAGAAAAATGAAACAAAAAGTGTCCAAACTGGAAAGGAAGAAGTAAACTCTTTTTATCCACACAAGGCATAATGGTCTTTTAAAAATGTTTACTGAAATCTACTTAAAATCTAATAGAACAGTGGTAGTGCATATATGAAAGAATATACATCAATGTAAATAATCAATTACATTCCTATATATTAGTAATGAAAATGAGAAACTGAAATTTTAAAATACCATTTACAATATCATCAACAAGTGGTAAATACATAGAGGTAAATCTGAAAAATAGTTGTGAAATATCTGTATGCTGGAAACTATAAAAAAATGCCAAAATAATTAAAGAAACATAGACATAAAGACATATACTGTATTCATGAGTCAGAAGACATATTAATCATTGAAATGTCAATTCTCCCTAAATTAGTCTATAGGTTCAATATGATCCCAATGGAAACTTCCACAAAAGTTTTAGTAGGGATTAACTAAGAGATTTTAACATTCATGTGAAAATACAAAAGGCCTGGAATAACCAAAACAACTTTGTTTAAAAAAAAATAGTCCCACAAAACTCTCAGAAGATACAAAGAGTATTAATACTATCTTTCAAAGACAATGTAAAGCTACATCAATCCAGAGTGTGATGAATTGATGTCAAGAAAGACAAATTCTTCAATTTAGTTTATGTCAAAGGTATTTAAAAAGCAACAGAGACCATGTTTGGGTCATATTAGGAAGACATACTTGAAAATATCCAGAATTCTGTGATACTCAATTAAAACTAAAGCTAAAATTTGCATTAAAGACATTTATAAGATTGAGCAGGTATTGATACTATAAAAATAATTTTTGAAGCACCATGGTGCTTACTAGACATAGTGTGCATACTATTACATCCTCATACATTTAAATCTTGGCCCAACTATTTAAGACTTACATCTAATGTTTAGAGCTCTTCCTATTTGTAAATAATAGGTGATAACACATTCTCTTAAGGGTTGTCGTTTCAGCCTGAGAGGTTATGCCTGTCATAAATATCAGAGGCAGTATGGCAAACAGTAGGAGCTCAATAAATGCTGAATTTCTCAATTTTTTTGTGTGTGAATAATGAAGGATAGAGTCTGTGCTTATTTCATGTGCTTACCCTTTATGACTAACATGTTATTTGGCAGAATTTCAACAAATGCCAGCTAAATCAAATCTTGAATAAAAATAATCCAGAATTGCAAACAATTGCCAGAAAAAAATACCCAAAAAGTGTAGGAAGAACAATACACAAAAAATAGAGAATAATAGGAATAGAAAATGTCAAGTATTTTAGAGCAAAGAACATTTGCAAAAGTTGCTTTTTTTTTCAGGTTGACTAATCAGGAGACTAGAAACTAGATTTTCATTGAAGACAGGTTTTTCATTAAAGTGTAGTATTTATTTATTATTTTTAGAAGTATAAAGTTTAATATCAAAATTACAAGTCAGAAATAAAAACTGTGCTGCTACAGTCTGAAAAGTGAACATTGTGCCCTAAATTCAAGTAATAAGTTACATATAGCTAATCTTAGAACAACCAGGTTAGAAAATTAAAACTTACAGGGTTTAACAATCTTGATATCCTTAAATGAATTACTCAACAACATTGCCATTTAGGGGAAAAAGGAATAGAAAACATCATAGCAAAAAATAATAAGATTTTAAATTTCTTTATCTCTATGTACTTCTAATAATAATGGTAAATCAATTTAACATCAGGTTAAAAATTTTTCACTTTCTATCTGCCGGACACTGGCTATTTTTCATGTACGTAGAAAATATAGTTAAAAACCATGTATCCAGAAAAGGAATTCTAACAGGATAATCAGAACAGAGACTGCTGTCCAAATGATATTCACAATATTTCTGAAATTGAAGAGTTCATTTGCAATTTTAGATGTGTTGTTTTTGACTAACAGAATAGAAAAATGAGGAAATTCACAGTTAAATAAAATTTCTGAGTTGAATAAATATATCAATTGAGAGAAAAAGAAATAACCCATATTTTGCCATTGCTATAATAGCATTCGACTGCACACATGCATAAAAAACTGCTCGATTTGGTTAACATAGTTTTTATATTATTTATTTCACTATGAATAAAGTTGAAAACGTGTATATCTTATAAAGGATGTTTTGTACATAACACATAGAGTAGTTTGGATTTTTGTTTTGAAAATAAGGTGAACCAGCAAAGGATTTTAAATAAGAGTATTGCAGAATCAGGACTGTACTTTTGAAAATTCATGCATAATGCATTGAGAAAAATAGAGAAATATTAGTTAAAATTATTAATACATGAAAGAAAAGATAAAGTACCAAGTTAATACAGTGGTAGCAGTGATAGCAAGCAAGGGGAAGTCAATTATATTTTGGTGTAGAGAAGTTACATGTGAACAAGAAAGTACATCTATCTTATATAACTCACAGGCTTCTAGCTTAAGAAAGTAGGTAATGACTGGTTTCTTTCACAAGCAGTGAATATAGGACAAGTATGTTATGGGGGAAGAGAAGCTTAATTTTATACCTGATGCATATGGGACACTCGCGTATAAGTGGAAGTTGAATATATAAGACAAATGCAGAAAATAGAGGCCTGAGCAGAAGAGAGAGATTCATCAGAAATAACTAGCATATTATAAGTAGAAACTGAATGTTGAATATGGAACAAATTTTCCAAAGGAAGAAGATAGAGTGAGGATAGATGACTAAGGAAAAATCTCTGGGTGTCACTAGCCTTTAACTACCACTTGAATGAAGAAACAAAAGAGTTACTATGTAGTTTTGAAAAAACCTGAAGAAGATGATTCTTTTTGATTATGACAGAGACATTGAGATTTATTCATTAAACACCTATTTATTGAATATCAACTATGATACAATTGATCAACTATATCAATTGTAGCAGATACTCAAGACACAGGCGATAAAATTAAAAAAGAAATGGTAGAGGATCTGCCCACAAAAAAGGCTTAAGCCTAGAGGGAAATAAAGTTAACTATGTAAGTATGTAACTTGGAGGTAAAGGGTGTGCATGAAATAGTGGAAGACAAAACAGTTATATTTAAATATAAATATATAACAGTTATATTTAAATATAACTAAAAAATAAAGGGTGATAGAGCAAGGGCCATTAGTAGAGGTAATAAAAGAAGCTGAGAAATTAAGAAATAAAACAATTGACCACATTATCTTCTTCGAACTCTGTTCCATTTATTTCCCCAGTGGATAATTACGGAGGAAGGGAGGATGTGTCTATAGCACAGGTCGAGAATTAAATCTGATGGAAAGAAATAATATTTATTCCCTTCCAAATTAGGTAACAGAGAGATCTCCAATCAGGATCGTGCAAATTCTGGTTCTGCTACATATTAACTACGTGGATATTAACTAACCTCTGCAATGTTACCTAACCTTTTGAAACTTCAGTTTCATTATTTTTAAAAAAGATGACAATATTAGTATCTTTCTGATATTAAATAACATAATTATTGATGATTCTTTTTAGCACAATTCTTTGAATATATTAACAGATCAGTAAAGAGCGTTATTATGTTTTTTATTGTTTCTGAGAGTGGAGCTAAAGAGGAGAACACATATTTCTCTATGAGAATAAAAATTTGAGAAAATTCATGAATTACAAATTATCATTCAATAATTAGCAGAATGTTCACCAGAAATGGGGATTTGAAGAGGTTAATGAAGTATAAAAGAAAAATTGAGAAAAGAGACTAATAGGCAGGGTCAAATGCCCTGATGAGAAATTAAAACATTAAGTTCTTAAAATACATAAAAATACAGAGTTTATTTTTCCTTGGGAATGCTGGGCATCTTAGGTGTTGGAAAAGAGACTTTTTTTTTTTATCATTTGCTTGTTTTGTGGTTATAAAGAAATATTTTGTGAAATGACCATTCTTAATTATCAAATAGAAGGTTATCTATGTTCTCATTAGGTAATTTTCAATATAGCATAAAGTTGAGGGTGGTATTGCAGAATAATATGTAACTAGAACATTTTGTAAGTATTATGGGTATTTTATGTATGGCATTGATGATTTCCAGCATAAGCCAGTGCAGGTTCAAACGTATCCCAGAACTCTGTAGTAGCTCTGATCCCCTTGGTAGCAATTGGAGAAAGATGCACCAACCAGGAGATTAAGGGTACTGAGAGGAAGGGCGAAGTTGCTACAGGTAAATGTAAATAGTGAATGCTCTAACTTCTCTCTCCCTCTTCTTTCTCCTGCTACTGACTTCTTCTCCTCCAGCCTCCTCCTTTGTCTTCCCTGCCTCATTTTTCTCCTCTCTCTTTTGCTTCCACTTAGATTTACATATTTGCTTAACATTCAACTCTGAACATAGTGTTTCTAAGAAATCTATTGATTTGCATCAACCTGGCTGCTCGAGTAAGCAGTCACTTTGCCTACATAAGTTCCTAGACTAACTTAACAAAGATTTATTAAGTACCTTTATTAAGTGATTGGTACTATTTTAGGCACTGTTTATATATAAATATGCCAAAAGAAGCTTGTATTCCAATATTTAGCAAACTGGTTATCTTTCATTGTTGTGTTTGTGACGTATTTTAGTCCTAACATTAACAGAAAATACTAATTTTTAAAATATAATTTATAGTGTGATGCAATCTGTTGTGCATTTTGATAATGTCTAAGCATTACAATTATTTTCTAGAAGAATGCTGTTTCAATTTTATATAGAGTTAAATAGAAAACTAAACATAATATAAAATAATTTACCTAAGCAGGAACTCAAAGATTTTATCCACTGCTGACATTTTATATGAAACTATGAAATGATTTAGAAAACATTTCAATGAACCATCATCCCTTTTCAAAGAAACATAATACTCAAATGTATCACTTCATATTTTTTTCATTCAGAGATTAAGAAAAATAGAAAACATATAGACACATAATTCTTCCAAGTATATGTGTTACGAATCCTCTCCAAATGAAGTACATTTATAGTTTTTAAAATGCAACTTCTTTAAAACATTCTGATGCAGTATTTCTTCTCTTTTCTTTTAAATTGTTACCTTATGAATAAATTTGTCTTTTAGTACTGCAACCTGAGATCAAAACATTTAGCACCATAAGATCAGACTAGTCAAAGTATCTGTAATAATCCATTGTAGAGTACCAAAGAAGTATTATTCATACTTGCTACTGTATTGCGAATTATGTGCAAGCACAGTTCACTGAGCAAAGTCAATGTTCAGTAATTATTAGTCGAGTGAATGAGCAGATATCAGTTCCATTTTGTGGTTTGTTACTAAGTGTTTTAAAAATATCAATAATGAAGTCATACAGTCTTAATTTTGATGAGCTAATTTACATGTTTATTTTCACAGAAATTTATAAACATTTAATGATATATAGAACTAAAATAGTGAAACACATTGACTACTCCAAATGTAGAGTTTGCATTTTGAAGTCAGTTTTTAAAAAATTGTTCTTCACAACCCTTCTGATATCTCTAATCTTTCTTGCATGCAGTTCTGTTTCCAGACGCCTATATCCTTTCCTTCTAGTTCTCTGCCTGCCCAGAGACTACATCTTTAGAGATGAGCAAAACTCTGCACTCTGCAAAATCAGCACCCTCTGTCTAATCAAAAGTTAACTTGGCCCAGGTTTTAGTTTCTCTGCTAAGTATTGTTGGCAAGTAATATAATAAATCTTATTACAGGATACAGCTGATTATGTATACATTATGTCTTTGGATAAATTTGCATTTTAAGAGGAAGGCCAAGGATGCCTTAATTACAAACATTGCATTTTTGGTTATTTAAATAGTATCTGGGAAAATGGTGAAGATATATAGGAAGTGAAGAAAGATACCTGTATCTTCCACGTGTGAAAGATTATCTCAGTAAATAGAATTGGCTACATATTCATCTATTATAATAATACCAAAAAAGAAGATACATATCTTCAAAGCTTAAGAAAATTCAGAATTTTTGTAGTCAGCAAAATGAATGGCAAAGATAATGAGAGAATAAAGATACAAAAATGAGTATTGAAAAATAGAATTCTGATGGGAAAACTGTTAATTTTTAAAATTATATGTAAAGGTGAGGTTGCTGTTAAGCATTTTACACCAATAGAGATATCAATTGGAATATTTTATGTGAAGAAAAGAATTAATGGCTTAACTTTGTCAATAAAGAAAGCATCTACTTGTGTTCTCTTGTCTTATTCCTTTTACTTCTGTTGCACTCGAAATGATGGCAGAACTTTTGATTTATCACATTTTTAATTGGTCTCCTTGGTGACATGTTCCATATGTTTATTATTCACTTAGTCAAGTTCTTCTCTGATTTTACTATGATACCTGAATGCTAATTTTTCTACTTTCCTAATCCTTAAATATATCATTTATTCAAAGACAGAGCCAGTATAAAGAATCTCCGTTTACTATTTTCAGAAACTCCTGTCCCTATTTTTCACATTTCTTGCAGAATCACTGGAAATACTTTCAATTAACAAATAGTATAAGAATAACACTCATAACCTGGGAAAAAGAAGTAAATTATTTGTTTGCTCTCATGCATCTGAAACCATTGTAAGAATGTGTTTTCTGGCTGGGCATGGTGGCTCAAGCCTGTAATCCCAGCACTTTGAGAGGCCAAGGAGGGCAGATCACTTGAGGTCAGGAGTTCAAGATCAGACTGGCCAACATGGTGAAAACCCGTCTCTACTAAAAATACAAGAATTAGCCATGCGTGGTGGCGCATGCCTGTAATCTCAGCTACTGGGAAGGCTGAGGCGGGAGAATCACTTGAACTTGGAGGTGGAGGTTGCAGTGAGGCAAGATTGTGTCACTACACTTCAGCCTGGGCGACAGAGCAAGACTCCGTCTCAAAAAAAAAAAAAAATGTGTTTTCTAAATCAAATGTCTAAACCATTTGTTGAATGTAAAATCTACACATTTCAGTTTAGTTTTGTGTCAAATATCAATTCACTTAATATATTTTTATCATATTGCAATTTTTTTTCTTTTTTTATTATTATTATTTTACTTTAAGTTTTAGGGTACATGTGCACAATGTGCAGGTTAGTTACATATGTATACATGTGCCATGCTGGTGTGCTGCATCCATTAACTCGTCATTTAGTATTAGGTATATCTCCTAATGCTATCCCTCCCCCCTCCCCCAACCCCACAACAGTCCCCAAAGTGTGATGTTCCCCTTCCTGTGTCCATGTGTTCTAATTGTTCAATTCCCATCTATGAGTGAGAACATGCAGTGTTTGGTTTTTTGTCCTTGCGATAGTTTACTGAGAATGATGATTTCCAATTTCACCCACGTCCCTACAAAGGACATGAACTCGTCCTTTTTTATGGCTGCATAGTATTCCATGGTGTATATGTGCCACATTTTCTTAATTCAGTCTATCATTGTTGGACATTTGGGTTGGTTCCAAGTCTTTGCTATTGTGAATAGTGCCACAATAAACATACGTGTGCATGTGTCTTTATAGCAGCATGATTTATAGTCCTTTGGGTATATATCCAGTAATGGGATGGCTGGGTCAAATGGTATTTCTAGTTCTAGATCCCTGAGGAATCACCACACTGACTTCCACAATGGTTGAACTAGTTTACAGTCCCACCAACAGTGTAAAAGTGTTCCTATTTCTCCACATCCTCTCCAGCACCTGTTGTTTCCTGACTTTTTAATGATTGCCATTCTAACTGGTGTGAGGTGGTATCTCATTGCGGTTTTGATTTGCATTTCTCTAATGGCCAGTGATGATGAGCACTTTTTCATGTGTCTTTTGGCTGCATAAATGTCTTCTTTTGAGAAGTGTCTGTTCATATCTTTTGCCCACTTTTTGATGGGGTTGTTTGTTTTTCTCTTGTAAATTTGTTTGAGTTCATTGTAGATTCTGGATATTAGCCCTTTGTCACATGAGTAGGTTGCGAAAATTTTCTCCCATTTTGTAGGTTGCCTGTTCACTCTGATGGTAGTTTCTTTTGCTGTGCAGAAGCTCTTTAGTTTAACTAGATCCCATTTGTCAATTTTGGCTTTTGTTGCCATTGCTTTTGGTGTTTTAGACATGAAGTCCTTGCCCATGCCTATGTCCTGAATGGTAATGCCTAGGTTTTCTTCTAGGGTTTTTATGGTTTTAGGTCTAATGCTTAAGTCTTTAATCCATCTTGAATTAGTTTTTGTATAAGGTGTAAGGAAGGGATCCAGTTTCAGCTTTCTCCATATGGCTAGCCAGTTTTCCCAGCACCATTTATGAAATAGGGAATCCTTTCCCCATTTCTTGTTTTTCTCAGGTTTGTCAAAGATCAGATAGTTGTAGATATGCAGCGTTATTTCTGAGGGCTGTGTTCTGTTCCATTGATCTATATCTCTGTTTTGGTACTGGTACCATACTGTAATCTTTTAAAGTAAAATCGAATAAAAGATTTCTTTAGAAATATTACACATTTGTAGTAGTTTTAATTTTTGATGTCTTACTTTTGATAATCTGGATATATTACAAACTATATATAAAGTATTGATTTGTATTATGTGTAGATAAAAGATAGTAAGGGCTTAGAATACATCAAAGTAAGCAAAGAAACAACACTTATTCCATTATTATATTTTAGATAAGCATCTGAACCTCTGTTAGTTAATTAAAATTAGTAGGCTTAGTTTAATATGTCTACTTGATATATATATTCAGATACTTAAAGATGATAGTTGATATCTTGGTTGGAAGTTATACAGGGAAATATATATATATGTATGTATAAATATAAGTCTTCAAAATTAAAACTGTATTTGCACCATCCTGAATACCTTCCAACCAAGACACGAATAGCAGAGCTTCTGGTGGTGTTCTACGCCTCTGTCAAATTCAAATATTAAAATTTTCACAGCTAATGATACTTGAAGACCATTACACAGGCATTGTGATAAAGTTGAAAGGATATGTTATAACTTTGGAGTTCACACTCAGAGCAGGATTGGATCTGCCTTGCAAAAGGGCTTAATGCTGGTGCCATTAACCATCTCTTTTTCAGTTTCACTGCATCCAACACTCACATAGATGAACAGACCTACACAATCACAGTCAACAGGTACACTGTAGGAAGACAAGATTTTTCCTTAAATGCAAAATATTTAATATAAAATATTATACTTTAAGCAAGGGGAGAAGGAGTAAGTTAGCATACTTGGTTAAAAAGAGGCAAATGTATTTATAGACTACATGGAATTTGACAAACTATGTAGGGCACTATGTATGACCCAGACCAGACCAGGCCAGGATGGTCATTTCAGGCACAGGAGCTAAGAGTTTCATCACTTCTTGATGAGGAAGAGATGGAGATTTAAAATTCATTGTGCATTTAGAGTCTCATTTCAGAAAATGAATTCAGTTATCAAGAGAGCGTTTTTATCATCTTTGTAAAATTTCAAAGAAAAAAATCACTGTAGATATTTTTATATGAGAACATTTTGAATGATTAATCCTACAAAGCTATTTTCTATCTCATCATCTGGAAAACAAAGTATACAAATGCAGGAAAACAGCCACTGTTCAGAGTCCAGATGAGGTCAGCTACATTATTTTTCTACTTTGCTCATAATCTGTATAAAAAAATGAATAAATATCAGGTGCAACTTTCTAATTTCAAAGCCATCCAGCAAGAAAATGAACTCCTTAATAAAGTAAAGTTTCCCCACTGCAAGAATTGTTCAAGCAAAGACTATTAACCTTTTTTTATTTTCTGTGATATTATTATAGGATTCTTTTTACATTAAGGGAAATTATTCATACTTTCAGAAATTAGGTTTCCATTATCTAAATTTTTTTATACATGAATTGATCAGCTTTTATGCTGTTATATTGTGGCTTTTGTTTTTCTTTAGGACTTTATTTTGTTTTTTAGCCATATAGAGTGGTGTCGGGGTGAGAAAGGAGAAAAGGAGATATAATTCACCCCAAAGAGACACTCCTTATCAATAAGAGAGAAAATTAAGAATGTTTGGCTTTCAATAAATAACCAAAATTCTTTGATGACATTGAGGATGCATGGAAAAATGGTTAATGTATTTAGATAATTCAAGACACTCTAAGAAATGTGTGAAATAAAAGAAAGATTGAGAGAAAGAAAAGTCTGAATAGAAGAGAACTTGTCCATAACTGAGAATTGAGAGTGTTTTTGAGGCTTATGAAATTATATTGAGGAATTCACATATTATACGTAAAATGGAATGACAAAATTATGACTATAATTTATGGAGAATCAGAAATATGATGCAGATTATGTTTCTGAGATGTGAATATTGTTTAAATTGAAATAAATATTTTTCTTAGTATTTTGTTGGTGGACTACTTGCTAATGTTTTGCTATAAACAATGTTTTTACACTACATTTATGATTAAGCATTTTAGGAATGCCTTCTCTTATCTGCTAAATTTGAAAAACTACATGATTTGAATATACATTAATATTTATGATTATTTTAATTGTTACAATATGACTTTAATCTTCCCAAGAAAATATAATTTACAACTTTATTAAGAGATAGCAAATAACTTTCCCATGTGTTCTGAACTTGTTAGAATGCCCCACAAACTGCCTCATTTATGTGACAAGGTGTTTATTAAAGAAGAAAATTATGTGCCACATATATAGTAGTGAAGTAAATTAAAATTAAGAGTTATTTCCTGGATTTATAGTTGATTCTCATGTTTGATGAGCCTTTTAAAGGTTGTTTTGTGTAAATTATTCCAGAAATATTATAGAGTAATTGTTCAGTAGCATAACAACTACATGTAGTAAAACCCTAAAATTAAATTGTTAAATTATTTACACTTTGGATGTTGTATGGATTCAAGTCCCAACTCCAAGACTATAAGAAGCTCTACAAGATTACTTATCATGTTCTAAAACAAAATTTTAATTATAATTATAGTCTTCCTCTTCATACTAAAAATACGTAAACCACAATGAATAGTTTTGCATAATAATTGCCTAGCAAAATAAATATCCAAAAAAAGGTTTTATTGAGTCCTATTGTAAAAATGATCAACTAGACCAAAAATATAATTATACAGTATTCTGATAAATTAATATACTATATTGGTTCAAATTTATATCTTTTTACATATATTAAAATATGTCAACTTATATATCCCTTTATATATTCCTTTATACTGATTTTATTGTAGTAAAATGCAAAATAATATTGTTTTTTGCGTGCCTGCACACGCAACTATAAATTAAGCTACTGAGGAACTCACAGATACTGTTGATGTTGATTATAGCCAAATAAATAATGTAAAGACTACACTACTGTGCTCACCCAGAACCAAAATCAAATTATCCTGTGTAGCAGACACCACAGGTAAATCTACAGGAAAATCTACATTTTGGAAAAATCTACATTCTTCCAAATTGCCAGAAGTGACTGTTACAACAGATGCATAGATATCAATATTGGTACAAAAAATGAAAAATACAGAAATAATACCTCCAAAGGAACATGTTAATTTCCCATGAACAGATCCCCAGTAAAGAAAATCTATAAAATTTCTAGAACTGAATTAAAAATAATAATCTTAAGAAAACTCAGCAAGCTAATGGGGAGCATAAGGTAGATAATACAAAGAAATCAAGAAAACAATTCATGATTGAATGAGAATTTCAAAAGTGAGCGAGATATCATAAAAAAGAACCAAACAGAAATCTTGGAAATGAGGAATTAAATCCATAAAATAAAAATACAATTGAAAGCTTCAGCAGTAAACTAGATCAAACAGAAACAAATAATTTATGAACTAGAAGATATATATTTTAAAATAAATTAGAAAAAAAGAAAAATAAAAATTAGAATGAAGAAAGCCTATGTGATTAACGTGACACCACCAAGTGAACAAATATTTGCATATTGGGATTCCTAGAAGCAGATGGGTACAGCATAGACAACATCTTTAATAATAAAATAGCTGAAACATTCTCAAGCCTTGGGAGAGATATAGACATTTAGATATAGAAGGCTCAGAGAGTCCCAAATAAATTTAATCCAAAAGATCATCTCTGAGGCAAATAGTTAAACTGTCAAAAGTCAAAGACAAGGAGAAAATTCTAAAAATAGCAAAAGTGTCAAATCACAAATAAAAGAAACAGCAGATTTCTGAACATAAATCTTATAGTCCAGGAAATGGATAATATAGTTGAAGTGCTGAAAGAGGGAAAAAATATTTCAGCCAAGAATACTATTTTGAGCAAAGCTATTCTTCCAAAATAAAGACAAAATAAAGACAAAATAAAATATCTCCCAGGCAGGCAAAAACAGGGAATTCATCACCACTGAACCAGCCCTGTGAGATATGTGTAAGGACATCCTACACCTGGAAGTAGTTCAAATACCCACTTAAAAGATATAGAGTGGTGAATGGATAAGACAACTTGACTCAACTGTATGCTAGCTACAAATGACTCATTTACCTGTAGAGACACACATAGACTGAAAGTGAAGGAATGGAAAGTTATATTCCACGCATGTGGAAACAAAAAGCATGCAGAAGTAGCTATCTTTATATCAGATAAAATAGGCTTTAAGTCAAAAGGCTTAAAAATAAACAAAGGTAGTCATTATATAACGATGAAGGAATACATTCAGCAAGGGGATATAGCAATTGTAAATACATGTGCACTCAATACTGGAGCACCCAAATATATAAAGCAAATATTAGAGCTAAAGGGAAAGAGACCCCAAAACAATAATAGTTGGGGACTTCAACACCTCACTTTCAGCAGTGGACATATCATCTAGACAGAAAATTTTTAAAAATTAGACTTAGGCTGCAGTGTAGACCAAATGGACCCAACTGACCTTTAGAGAACATTTCATCCAAAAGCTTCAGAATACACATTTTTCTCATCAGCACATGCAACATTCTCCAGGATAGACTGTATGTTGGGCCACAAAACAAGCCTTGACAAATTTTTAAAACTTGAAATTATGTAAAATATTTTCTCAGACTACAATGGAATAAACCTGAAAACCAATAGCAAGAAAAACTTTGAAAACTGTAAAACTATGTGGAAATAAAACATCATGGTCTTGAACTACCAACGTGTCTATGAAGAAATTTTTAAAATTATAAAATATTTTGAAACAAATAAAAATCAATTTTAAAACTATATCAAATTCTATGGGATACAGCAACAGCAGCACTAAGAGGGAAATTTATAGGAATAAATGCCTAGATCAAAAAAGTAGAAATATTTCAAATAAACAGCCTAAGAATGCACCTCAAGGCACTACAAAAGCAAGAACAAACCAAACCCAAACTTAGTTGCAGGGAAAATAATAAAGATCACAGCAGAACAAAATGAAATAGAGAAACAAAATATTTTAAAAATGAAATTAAAAGTTGTTTTTTGAAAAGACAAAGTTAAGAAACCATAGCTAGACTTACTAAGGTAAAAGAGAGATGACCCTCCAAAAAATAAAACTAGAAATGAAAAAGAAGACATTACAACTGATATCACAGACATACAAAAGGTCATTAGAGACTATTATAAACAATGATGCACCATCAAATTGAAAAACCAATAAGAAATGAATAAATTTCTGAACACATATAACCTACCAAGATTGAACTAGGAAGAAGTAGAAAACTCTAACAGAGAAATAACAAATAATAAGATTAAATCAGTAATAAAAAGTCTCCCAAAATGAAAAGCCCAGGACAGAAAGGATTTACTGCTTGAATTCTACAAACTTTTAAAGAACATCAATTTTTTCCAAACTATTCCAAACAATTGAAGAGAAGGGGCTTCTTCCTAATTCATTCTATGATGCCCACTTTTATTTAACACAGTACTAGAAGCCCTAGCCAGAGCAATCAGGCAAGTGAAAGAAACAGAACCATTCAAACTGGAAAAGAGGCCTAAGTTCCGCCTCCCGTCAGATCAGAAGTGGCATTAGATTCTGCACATATACACCATGGAATACTATGCAGCCACAAAAAATGATGAGTTCATGTCCTTTGTAGGGACATGGATGAAGCTGGAAACCATCATTCTCAGCAAACTATCGCAAGGACAAAAAACCAAACACCACATGTTCTCACTCACAGGTGGGAATTGAACAATGAGAAGACTTGGACACAGGAAGGGAAATATCACATACTGGGGCCTGTTGTGGGGTGGAGGGAGGGAGGAAGGATAGCATTAGGAGATATACCTAATGTAAATGATGAGTTAATGGGTGCAGCACACCAACATGGCATATGTATACATATGTAACAAACCTGCATGTTGTACACATGTACCCTAGAACTTAAAGTATAATTTAAAAAATTAAAAAAAAAAGATTCTCATTGGAGTGTGAAACCAATTGTGAACTGTGCATGCAAGGGATCTAGGTTGCATGCTCCTTATGAGAATCTAATGCTTTGTGACCTGTCACCATCTTCCATCACTCCCAGATGGGACCATCTACTCGCAGGAAAACAAGCTTGAGGCTCCCATTGATTCTTCAGTATGATGAGTTGTATAATTATTTCATTATATATCAAAATGTAATAATAATAGAAATAAAGTGCACAATAAATGTAATGCACTTGAATCATCCCAAAATCATCCTCCACCCATCCATGGAAAAATTGCCTTTAACAAAACTAATCTCTAGGGAGGCTGAGGCAGGTGGATCACTTGAGGTCAGGAGCTCAAAACCAGCCTAGCCAACATTGTGAAACCCCACCTCTACTAAAAATACAAAAAAAAAAAAAAAATTAGTTGAGCATGGTGGTGGGCGCCTGTAAACCCAGCTGCTCAGAAGGCAGAAGCAGGAGAATCGCTTGAACCAGAGAGGCAAGGGCTGCATTCCAGCCTGGGCAAGAGAGTGAGACTCCATCTCAAAAAAAAAAAAAAAAAAAAAAACAATAAAAAAACTGTTCTCTGGTGCCAAAAAGGGGACTGCTGTTCTAAAAAACTTGTGAAAAAATTGAAGAGGACACACAAAAAATGGAAAGTCATCTCATGCTTATGAATTTGAAGAAGTAATGATGTTAAAATGACCATAAAACCCAAAGTGATCTTCAATGTAATCCTTACCAAAATACCAATAACATTATTCACAAATAGAAAAAGAATTCTAAAATTTGTGTGAAATTTTAAAAGACTTTGAATATCTAAAGCAATACTGAATGAAACAAACAAACAAACAAAAAAACAACCAGAGGTATCATACTACATGATTTCAAATTATAATACAAATCTAAAGTGACCAAAAAGTTTTGGCATTATATTGAAACAGACACATCGACCAATGGAACAGAGTAGAGAACTCAGAAATAAATACCCATATTTACAACCAACTAATTTTTGCAGTGGCACCAAAATCATGCATTGAAAAAAGACACTGACTTCAATAAATGTTGCTGGAAAAACTGGATATCCATATGCAGAAGAATGAATCTAGACCCCCATCTCTCACCATATGAAAAAAAAGCTTAAAATTGATTAAAAACTTAAATGTAAGAAACAAAACTGTCAGACTACTAAAAGAAAACATGAAAAAAATACTTCAAGACATTGGTCTAGGCAAAGATTTTATGGGTAAGACTTCAAATGCACAGATAACAAAAGCAAAAACAGATATATGAGACTATGTCAAACTAAACAAATTTTTTCACAGTAAAGAAAACAATCAATAGAGTGAAGAGACAATCTGTTGAATGGGAGAAAATATTTGCAAACTATACATTGGACAAAATACTACTATTCTAGAAAGACAAGGAACTCAAACAACTCAGTAGCCAAAAGCAAATAATCTAATTTAAAAATGGGCAAACGCTGTGAGTAGACATTTCTCAAAAAAACCATACAAATGACCAAGTAAATTTTAAAATTTCAACATCACTAATCTTCAGAGAAATGCAAATAAAATATCACTTTACCTTAGCTAGCACAGCTATCACCAAAAAGACAAAACAAAACAAAAAAACCAACAACAACAACAAGAAATCCCCCAAATGCTAGTGAGGATACAGAGAAAAAGAAACTCTTACACACCGTTGGTGGGAATGTAAATTAGTATAGCCATTATGGAAAACAGTATGTAGGTTTCTGAAAAACTAAAAGTAGAAATAGCAATCCAGCAATTCCCCTACTGGATATTTATTCAAAGGTAAGGAAATAAGTACACAGAAGATATATGTACATTCTTATGTTTATGCCAATACTATTCACAATAGCCAAGATATAGAATGAACCTACATTTCCATCCACAGATGAATGGATACAGAAAATGTGTTGTATATACACAATGGAATGCTATTCAGCCATAAGAAAGAAGTAAATTTTGTCCTTTGTGGCAACATGAATCAGCCTAGAGGACATGATGTTAAATGAGATAAGTCAGGCATAGAAAGAAAAACACTTTATCTGCTAATTCATATGTGAAAACTAAAAAAGTTGTACTCATAGAAGTAGAGAGTAGAACTGTGGTTATTGGGGGTATGAGAGGGTAGTAGAGAGGGGAGGCTAGAGAGAAATTGGTTAATTGATACAAAATTATAGCTAGATAGGAGGAACGAATTCTAGACCTCTATAGCTCTATAGTGTGAATATAGTTCACAATAATTTATTGTGTATTTCCAAAAAGCTGGAAGAGAGGAATTTGTATGCTCCCAACACAAAACAAAGTAATATATGTTTGTGTTGATGAATATGCTCATTACTCTGATTTGATTATTACACATTGTATACACATATAGAAATATTGCTCTGAATTTCATAAATATGTATGATTATTGTGTGTCAACTAAAAATAAAAGAGGGAACAAAAAAAGGCAGACCACTGAAAAGGAAAATGGATAAAAGGCTAACAGACATTTCACAAAGGAGGATATCCACTATTAAACAAAAGAAAATGTGCTTAGCTCAACTAATCATTGGGGAAGTGGAACTTAAACTCACAGTGTGACAGCACTACATACCTACCAATCTAGCTGAAGTAAACAAATCAAAAACAAGTATCTTTTACATGCATATGAGAGGCTATGGAATAACTAACTCATACTTTCCTGGGAGTGGAAATTGATGCGACCATTTTGGAACTATCAGCAGCTTCTAAAACTTAATCACATATATGATGATCCATTCATTTCACTTCTGTGTATATACCAACACAAATACACACACACACACACAAATGTTCATAAGAGCACTAACAAAAATAGCCTCAGCCTGGAAATAATCCAAATGCCCGGCAATAGCAGAAATGAAAAATGCATTTACTTTACAATATTGAGAATGAGAAACTACATGTCACGTGCAACAACATAGGTGAATCTCAAACACATTCGTCAAAGAATAAACCCAGACACAAGTGAGTGCATATTTGTATTTCTGTTTATGGAAAATATTTATGTTCAAAACAGGTAAAACTAACCAATGCTGTTAGAAGATGGGATAGTGGTTACCCTTGATTTAGTAAGTACTAGAAGAAAATAGTAGGAGCATCTGGGAAGCTGCTAACATTCTGTTGTTTTTTTTTTTTTTGATGTGAGTGCTAATTATACAGGTGTGTAACCTTAAAATTTATTATTTTTCCTTTTATGATGTGAAACACTAACTTTTCTCTAGGTTTGCTTCATTTCAATACGTTATACCCTCCTGAAAAATGCAAATTAAAAGAACTTATTTATGTTAGCGTGTAATAAAGGTATTATATACATAAAACAATTATGCAATTCGATTTTTCATACTTTTTATTAAATTATTATCTTGTATATCACATCATATAGCCAAGTAAATGTTAAAAGTTTAGTAGAATATTTTATTTAAAATATTATTGGATGTTTAATATTCTAGGCTAGAAAGTAGCGATATAGCAGTAATCTAGATATACAAGTCACCTGACATGAGAGAACTTTGGACTAGATCAAGACCGTTGTTATCAAGTTATTCTGATATGAGTTCAAAAATAGAATTTCTTGAATTTCAGATAAACTGCCTTTCATGGGTACCAACCATTGTGCAATATATTTTGTTGACACGTAGGAAGAATTATATACCTCATAGTCCATTTAGTCAAGCCAATATATTCATGTGGATTTTAAATTATGAGTTTTCTAACAAATGAATGCAAGCAGCAAATTGAGTTAAGTGAAACTCGCTATTTTTCCACCCAATTATAGTTCTTAAATCTCTAAAAGGGAAACATCTGTTGAGCCAGTTATAGAGCTGGTTGCTGACTGAGAACAGCAGGAGAGCTTGCAGTTAATCATCTGTACTCCTACCAGGAGCCCCGCTCACCAACGTGAATTACTGAGGATGGTTTCCTGAAGGATAAGACACTATGTAGTTTCCATGTAAAGAGCAGTAAAAGTCACAGCAGGGAGAAATGGGAATTGGCACTTTAACAAAAGGAGGAGGGGTTCTTAACAGTTTCATTAGTAGCTCAGAGGTTTGTATCAGCACCTCTTCGGAACACACAGAATAAAACCTGCTGTAAAATAAGGTATTAGTCTTAAATAGAGCAAATAAATTAGTCAGTTTACTGTATCTTAACAAGGTGTTAACTTGAGTAATCAGCATGTTGAATAAATCTTCAGTTTAATTTGTGTACATTTAGCATAGAGGGAAGCCGAATGAATTATCCAAGTTAGAAACAGATAAAGACAAGCAAGAAATAGATCAGAGCATATTTTATTTTGCTCTATTAGAAATCATCTGTTTACTACAAGCTCAAGTTAGAGCTATTCTTAAATATTACCATAAATATTTATTATTTATGGGTTATAAACATGAATACAAAAATAAAACTGAAGGAAATCCAAATACATATCTGTCTTCTGGGTTTTTTGATTCTATGTATTATATTTTCAGTGCTGAGAATCTACATCTCTGTCTCTCTCACTTTTTTTCTTTTTTCTTCTCTTTTTTTCCTTTTTTAATCTTTCTTTTTGATTCACTGAAGACAAAATTTCTGCATCCTCTTCAACAGCATAGTCAGTTTCTTTTGGCCTTTTCTTCTATAAATTAAATAATGAACATTGCATTCAGTTTTCCCCATTATTTGTATTTATCAATATACTAACACATTTCGTGGATTCTCATTTACAGCTTTTTGATGTTCTATCTTAATACTCCTTCCCTAGAGATCAGTATGAACTGAATTTACTGAAATTTACAAACTTAATACATCAATAGTTTTTCAGAATTTTTTACTGAAGAAATTACCACATAAATAGATTCACAGATACTCATCAACACGTGGACCACAAATGGAAGTGTTGATTGAAATACATTTTGTTTTTAATTTGAAAACAATAAAATCTTTAAAGAGTGGTAGATAGACAATTTTTAAATTCCCTGACCAAGTATCTTTATAAGTATCTCCAAATATGATTGAATTTTTATTATTTAGGAATCATATTATACCTATATAATATTCAATTTGTTATGTTTCCAGGAAATTATTTCAACGGCCACAGAAGACTATAGACATTAATAGAAATTCCTATTTTGGTGTGCTACTGCAACCTATTTACCAAATTACCCCCTAAAATCTATAGTTATGGATGGGCTCAGAATAAGAGAAGGTTCTGCAACAGGTCCAGGCCAATCTGCTGTGACTATGAGACATTATGACCCACCATATCTGATGGTGCTTAAAGTGTTGGTGGCAGATAGGAGTGCTGATTTGGGCCTTCAGCAGGCCAGTATAGGAAAATCATTATGCATACCATTAGGCTTTTGGAGCAAAACAGTGTGGATACCTATTTTCCTTTTGAGAAACAGCTTTTTTTGGCTTGCCTTGGGGCTTTAGTTGAGATTGAAAGCTTGACCATGGAACACCAAGTTATTATGTGATCTAAACTCCTCATCATGAAGTGGGTGTTTTCTGACCTACCAAGCCATAAAACTGGTCATGCACAACAGCAGTCCATTATCCAATGGAAGTGGTACAGATAAGATGGGGCTTGAATAGACCCTGAAGGCACAAGAAAGTTGAGTTGATGGAGGAATGGCCCAAGTGCCCATGGTCCTTACTTCCACTTTGTTAACTTATCTCTCCCAGCACACAACTATAATCTCATGGAAAATTCCCTATAACTAAATGACGAAGACAAAATTTGGGTCTGTGATTTATTGGTGAAGCTGCAAAATATTCAAGTATTTCTCAAAAGAGGACAGCTGCTGCTCTACAGCCTGTCTTTGAAATATCCCTGAAAGACGGTGGTGAAGGTAAATCTTCCCAGTGGGCATAACTTGAAAAGTGCACCTGACCATTCACTTTTTGCCTGGAAGAAGAAATAGTTAGAGGTATAGGTTTATATTGAGTCATAGGATGTGGCCTGTTGTTTGGTAAGATGGTTAAGAACTTGGAATAAGATTAAATTTGTGATTACAGGAAGCATGTGGAGATACCTCGCCATACATGATGTGGAAATGTTAGTACCTCAAGTGAAAGATTATCAAAGGGTAACCTCCACAGAAGAGGGTTTTAATAATCAGGTGTGTAGGATTACATGTACTATAGATGTTAGCCTCTTTCCCTAGTCACTCCTTTCGTTGACCCATAGACTTATGAAGAATGTGGCCATGATGACAGGGATGAAGATTTACATCAGATCTGCAGTGTGGACTTCTACTCATCAATATTTACTGGTCACAGAAACTGCTGAGTTCCAAATCTGCCAACAATACCATCTGTGTGCTACAGAATACCTTATTCAGGATCATATTATTCCTCACACCATCACTGTTGGCCAAGGAATTTATTTTACAGCAAATAAAATGTGGCAAAGGGCCCTTGCTCATGAAATTAATTAATCTTGCCATGATTTTCTTCATAGTATGGATAATAGTGTGGTGGAATGGCTTTTTGAAGACTCATTTATGATGTCAGCCACATGGCAATACTTTTCAGGGCTGAAGTAATATCCCCAGGATATTCCACATGGTCAGCATACATGTGTGGTGCTGTATCTCTTACAGTCCAAATGTATGGGTCAAGGAATCAAAAGGTGGGAAAAAAAAATCAGAATGTGCTATCACTATTTCTTCAGGTGATATACTAGCAAACTTTTGCCGCTCATTGCCATTATTTTAGGCCCTGTGAGTTTAGAGATCTTAATTTCAAAAGGAAGTAATGCTTCTATCAAGTGATAATGCAATAATGATTGCATTGAACTAGACATCGAGACTTGACCCAGCCAAATTAGGGTCTTCAATTAACAGGCAACAAATGGGGTTTCTGTACTAGTTGGAGTGATTCTTCTAGCTATCAAGGTAAAATTGGGTTTCTACTAAAAAATAAAAAGATATATATACCTGAAATGCAGGAGATCTTCCAGAGTGCTTATTAGTATTCTCACTTCTTGTGATTGAAATCAGTGGAAAACTAGCACAGCTCAATTCAGGATGGACTGATAATCACCCAGATCCTTCAGGAATAATGATTTAGGTAACTTCATCAGGCAAGAAACTACAACAAACTGAAGTTCTTGCTGGGGGCAAAAGATATAAAAATGGTCATGGAAGAAGCTATTTAAACATACCAGCTATAACGATGAGACCAGTTGCGGATATATGGACTAATTTAATTATGAGTATTTCTTATCTCTATATAAATATGACTCTTTTGTGTGTGTGATATCACATACATAATGTTTATTTTATTTTCTTTCTTCCCTCATTCCCTAATCATGTAAAATAAGATGTGTTAATAGTGCTTAACTTTATATCTCAATATTTAAGGTACACCATATCAATAATGGAGCATGAATAGAAGAATGAATATTACCCAAAGACAAAAAAGGGACTTTATATTCTTTCTTTTAAAAGATTAATGTGTTTTCAGCTGTATCTGAAACAGCTGTAACATGTTACATGGAAGCATGACTTTGCTGTTTTCAGTATCTGTAGATTAATATGGTTTATGAAGATGTATATGCATGCCAAGTTGACAATGGGTGAACTCGGCTGGGCTTAACTACTTTTTCTTAAGTTTTTCAGAATTTTATTTTCTGTACTTTTCTGGTTAGGGTGGAGTATGACAGAGTACCTTATGGGAGATCTGGAGGGAGGATGTGAGCAGCCACCACTTTGCAGCTCACAAATGTTGTCACTGCTGGCTCACCTCATTGATGTGAGGCACTGGCAGTCTGCATTTGTCCCACCTTCCACTGGATCCTCTTTCAGCTTCCTTAACTCTTGCATTTGTGTGGATGCTTAACTCCATGACAATGGGTCTTAACGTCTGCAATATAATCATACAAACAAAGTCAGAGGCAACAAGAACTGACATAGGTTACAGTCTGTTCTTGGAGCCTCTAGCTTGCCTTTATGGGTTCCTGATTGCTCTTGCTCTACTTTATATCCATCTTCTCTCCCCAGCTGCCTATCTTGTGAACTCCAAGCTCCAGCATCAAACACAAACCCCTAGGGAGTTGGCCTTATGCATTTGTTTAGGTAAGACTGCTGCTTTGTGTCCTGTGATGGGCTTGTGAAGTATACAAGACAGATAGCTGGGGAGGGAAGATGGATCGATAGATATAAATGATCACTGGTTCTGCTTCTTTGGTTGAACTCATAATAAAATATTTCCATTGTGTCCTGGAAGGGAATAGTAATACATTAATTCTTAAACATATAGAAGAAATAAATGTGATGTTACTCATTTAACTTTAATTTTCCTAAAGACCCAGAATTAAATTATGCCTTCTTTTTTGAAAGTCAAGAGTAGCATAAAACTCTGAATATTGCTTATCTTTTCTTGGTAGCAATAACTAATAGAAGAAAAAAAGTAGGGAAAACTGAGGAGTCAGTAGAAAACAAACAGCTCAGAAAATCCACAAAAATATTGTTAGCTCACCAAAAATTCAGTTATTACTAGAACATGCCAGTTTTCTGTCTTTAGAATAGCAACAACTTCCCACCACTGAGAGGTGCTCTCACACCTGGAGCTACAATATTTCCAAATACTATCATATTAAAGCTTGTGCAAATATAATTTTTCAAACATAATATTAAACATAGGACATTTTTGCTTAAAAATGATTATATGCCATAGTATGAAAACAGATAATTTTGTTGTTACACAAACAATGGTTTGCCTGTGATAAAGTCATCCTTATTTAGTCGCCCCTTAGTCGGCATATCAAAGGAATAATAAACCTTAACATATTAAGTTCTTGATGTATTATGTTTTAAAGCAATACCTTATATGCACTCAATTAATGAGGTTTTGGCATTGTCTTAGTACATTGTAAATGTACAGAAACTACTTATTTATACCTGCCCTTTTATTTGTCCTTCTAAGCTGCTTAAAACCTTCTTGCTTTGTCATAATTTTTACTTATTTATGTTAAATATTATTAACATTTGTAAGCTTCTAGTGAATTTGCCTGAAGGGATGACTGCTTCAGAGAAACATCCTTCTTTTATTTGGCTGGGTATTTTATAACACAGGAAATATGGTGTTACAATCAAACATTGGACCTAATTGCTGACTTTAAAGCCTGGCTCTGCTTCTCACCTGTTCTGCAACCAATAGGATGAATTTAAACATCTCTGTATCTTATTCCTTCTCATTTGTAAAACTGTAGTGATGACAAAGTATCTATCTTCATGATTTGTTGTGCAGATCAAATGATCTAATTCATGTAAAACCTTCAAATAGTGCCTGGCATATGGTAAATGCCCAATAAATGTTACCCATAATAATATCTTCTTCTGTGCATGCTGATAAACTATGAAAACATATGGACCTAAAGGACAAGGCTTATAATTAACAAAGAAAAGTGTAAAGATCTTAGACAATAAAAGTAAAAAAAAAATGTATCTTTTAAATATAGCCCTCTGCACAGAGATATTGCAAAAACAGTAAAAGTCAGAGCAATAGATGCACATAACTGTTTTATAACTAGCAGTTAGGTCCTTAACTCTATATAACTTTGAAATGAAATTGTAAAGCATAATACATTTCTCTCAGTAAGTTTCTCCAGATTCCCTTTGAATTTGTGTAGGACCAATAGCTATATCCAGGCACTATTTGACAGAAGGCTACTTTTCAAAAAGTAGGAACAGCATGTAATTACCTCAGCATGATATTTCTTTGGTAATTGCAGATAAATTGATAAAAATATCTCTACTACTAGGCAAGCAGAGTATTGATTGCAATTTACTCTGTTATAAGAAAAAGTGATTTTCCCTCAAGTTTTAATATAAGTACTTACTTGTTTTATTCTATGAAAAATACAGACTTTTTCATTTCAGAAACTCAGAGTCTTCATGGAAAAAATCACATGATTACTAATCCTCAAGATTGTCTCTCTATATTTTTTTGCAAGTATTTGCCTGTTCATTATTTTCCTGCTGGGCAATTTTCTAAAAATTACAGTTCCTATAATGGAGCATTTTATTATTGCATTTTATCAATGTATTTCCTAAGTGCAAAATCTTCAGAATTTCATGAAGATATTCTTTTTAGAAAGAAAAGTAGGGAGGTAACGGATCCTCCTTTTCACTAATTTCTCACCACACATATACTTGCATACACAAATCATAGAAAAGCTCGTTCCATTTGTATTCAGTTCTTTGTTTTTGATTTCACTGACATGCAGTATCCTCCAGGACAAGTTGTCCAACACTTTGTTCTGAAGTAAAGCAATGCTCTATATTAATTTTAATTTGGGATGTACCGTTTGGATACTATACTGAATTTTGTCTAATTACATTTTCCACTGCATTCTTGAATTGATCTCAAAAGAAACATGTGCATTTATAGTTCATTTATCGTGACATTTATTCTGAGTATAACAGTATGCCATCTATTTAGCTCTAATTATAATTTGTTTCACCTAACCAAAAATGCAACTCTCTCACTGATTATAAGGTTTTGGATTCATAACAGATAATAAAATAAGAGAGTACAATGATATTTAATTAGTTTGTAGAGTAGGGGTTGTGTACTTACAGAGGGAATTTTATCAGTGATGACATTGTTTAGTTCTGACATGAAACTTTTAGCATGCAATTATTTTCCTTTGGGGAAGTAGTGTGTATACTTAAGCAGCATAGCCAATCAACTGTTCCTCCTCATTACCGTGCATTCCTATTTTTAAGTCTAGTGGCAACTCTTATGGTGAAATTGGGTCACTGTAGATAGTTCTACATATACAGACAAAGGTATGATGAAGATGATACAAACTAATATTAATTTATCAAGGACCACACATGAAGTTAATATTTGTCAATCATTTATTCTTGAAAAGATTTTTCCCTAAATCTATTGGCACATTCAGTTATTTCCTAGAGAAATATACATGATAATTGAGCATAATGATGCTAAATAGTCTTAAGTTTGAAGCTGCTGCAAGTAGAAATGGTAATTAATAATGTATAAAATTATAACATTATTCAAATTCCTGCCCAATTTACAAACCTTTCTCCAATAGAGTTTTTCTGGAATACACCCTTCTAATTCAAAAGCACTGAGAATGGTCATTTTAAAAGTTATTAGAGAAGAGTGGTAGCCCATAGAAAACCTGTATGTAACAGGTAGCTGGTGGCAGGCACATTGAAGGGTGGAATGATTTAGCCAATCGGTTGATACATTATTTAAAATCTGAAATTTGGAAAATTGCAGATGAAGTGTCGTAAAACATATGAGGTAGAAGGAGGTAGAGTTGTGTCTTCAGCTTCTCTCACTTCCTTTATCTTTCCCTTTTTACTCTTGTGGAAGAGCATCTCCCTTATCATAGTAACTCAATTATGCTATGAAAGAATGCAAATGATAAAAAAAAAGTTTGTTTGAAAGATGCTTCACTCTGAATAATCCGAAAGAAACAGTTATTTAGATGGAGGTTTATAAAATATTTTCTATTATCTTCCTTCCAGAATGGAGCCAGGGATTAAATCGACATTTGTTGGAATGCCTCTGGAATGAAGTCAGGGCTTCATGAAGGCATTGGGGGGGGGGGGTAAAAACACTGATGGTGACATGGCAGGAGTGAGAAGTGTAAAGACAGCTAAAGAAGAAACCTGAGCCCCAGACACTTATGTGAGATTGACCCTTTATGAACTGAGGTGCAAATCAAAGAAGTTATTCACATGACCTTGGTCTGATATAATACAACATCCTTTCAACTGAAAAAACACTGAGCAGTAGCTTTGCTCAGAAACTATGCCCGAAAGAAAACTACCTTCAGAACTTATGGTAGCAGCTGGAACAGGGGACATAAATACAACTAGTGTTCTCTAGATGTGACCTCTAAGACCACTCATAGCTTCAAGCAACACTGTCTCACCACAGCTTATATTTCCCGCTGGAAACTTATCACACCATCACTGCCCTTTGCCCTGCGTGAGATAGCTGATGCTTCAGTGGCAGTGTACTGTCACCAGAAACTCTGTGCCTGACAGCTTGTAATTTAAGGCAATCTCTACTCCTTTAGCCATTAGTGTAATAAAGATGGAATTACAACATATTTGACACATCCCTTTTCTGAATTGTGGCATTAGGAAATTCTGGACATTTCAGCTAAGAGCTTTTAGATGTTGAAAGGAAAAGGAGAAGAGACTCTTTTATAATACTAGCATGTGGAGCCTGAATACTATGATTCCTGATCCACCCAGGTTATTTATCTGTGAGAAAATTTGGAACAGAAATCATCATACTGAAACAATGTCACTCAATAAGGATCAATATGAAAGAATCTTATTTTTAACCTCCATTGTCCATTCACTCCATGCTGTAGGACTCATTTTGCCTTTTCTTCCCTTGGATGAAAACTAGGGCAGGTCCCATGGCTGTCATTGTCACTTTAAGATAAAAAATTCTCAAGTGACTTCCAGTTTTCATACACAGTCTCATTCCAGTAATTATTTTGTTCAATCCATTATATTAATTTAAAAATCATAAACTTCATCCAAAGTTGAAACACAATAATCTTCCCCATCAAAGGAGAAGCTTTCCATACACAGTGGGTGTTGGGTTGTGACATGAACCTTCCTACTTGATTAATGATGTTGTGAGGGAACATCGGACTCTCCTGTGGGGCAGACATTTAAAGCTGACACTGTCTCTCAGGGTGTGTGGGTTCTTCCGTGCCCACTTCCCCACCTCTGGGAACCTCTCATTCATGATTTCTGTAAGGGAGACAAAGAACAACTCTATTCTGACTAGTCACATTTGGCAATGGCCTGTATCTTGTCCTATGCAAACAGACTACCCAATCTTTTGCCAGAACAACCTATGAAACTTTAGGTCTTATACTGTCAGTAATTTATTGAAAAAAATTCAGCATCATAAGTAAAACTTTTGGAATATGCACTAATATTTTATTTTATAAGTACTTGGTTAACACTTGAAATACTTAGGAATGATCACTACAGGGGTGGTGAATTAGCATTTGAAATTAGTAACTTTTCCCATTTTTACTGAGATAAAAAGAAATCCATGAAAGAATTTTAAAGTCATAGGTTGATTTCAACTAAAAGCTCTTGAACTATCATTTTCTCAATAAACAGTGGAAGACTTGATGACCAGTATAAGGGAATTTAGAAATATATGTATTTGCTGAAATGAGTAATGGTCAAGAGGTGTTTATTAGCTAATAATCTTACATAGATTTGGCCCTTGAACAAACTCTGGAGAGCTCTCAGACTAACATCTTCCTGAGTGAGGGTCTTTGTCCAGGGCTTTATTCAGTTCACTGTGCCACAGTGTTTTCGAGAGATCTGTCATCTTACTAGATGAAAAGGTTAACTTAATACTGCCACCACAACAGGTCCCATGACTGTTTGGGACCTGTTTACAGATGAATTTTCTGTGAGTGGTAGAATTCAGTCTAAGCCGCTTTCATTCTAACGTATCACCTAGCTGTGAAACTATAAGAAAGAATGCCTACCACAATTCATATATCTCTAATCATTTGAGGCCTTTCGTCTCACAAGCAACAGAGTGAAGATACTGACTCATGTCAGTTCTTATCAAAAGGCCGATTCAACTCAAACACCTTTATCCTTGATTTGCCCTGATAACAACTAATAATCCAGTCTTATTTTTTTAAAAAACTATGAGTCAGACAACAATATATTGTACTTTCTCAAGCTCCAGGGGAACCATATGAAGTATCCGAGTGGGCTTTGAAAAGCCCCTATGGTTTCACATTACATGAAGAGGGAAGTGCCTCCTGCTCTCTTCCCTTTGGGATGTGGATATGACTCACTATATTAAGATCTGTCACCAAAAGTCTTCTCTTCATCTTTAAATAACAATACTTTTATTGTCTTTGTGTTGCTTGAGAAGCTAATTTTTTTAAAAAAAAGAGAGTTTTCTTTCCTCTGTACTTAGAATAGTGTAATCATAACTCAATCTGAAATATGGGAACAGTTGGTTTCTATTATGTTGGGGCTTTAGCCTAAATTGAGATGAAAATGCATCCATTTTTATATCACAGTATATGTAATAAATATAATATAACTGCCAGAAAAAACTGTGCCAGCCAGGCTATTTATTTATAATCTATTACATAATCCATTAGAACCAATAGTTTTCAGGCAACCACTGAACCAATTATTATAGTACAACAGTGATTTAATCTAGTAGACCCATTGATTATGCCAAATATAAATTTAAAAAAATTATTCATAAAAGATAAAATGAAAGTATAAAATTAATAAACATTTTATTTTTGAGGAGAGCAGAGGGATAGTAAAGCTAATTAAAAGAGCATTTGAGTAACTGTTATCTGTAGATATTTAAACATATTAAAATAAGAAGTATTTGTAAATGTTTAGTTGAATGTGATGCTGGCTAATATTTTAGAGGACAACTACAATCGTAAACATCAGGTTTCTTCTTTTATTCTTTTTTACTGGTAAGAAATCTGCAAGCTGTCACTTTACAGGTTCTGGACAATAATTATATAGAAAAGGGTAAAAATCTAACACAGCTATATTTTCCTAGAGAATGTAATAATCTTTGGGTTACCATGTTAAACAATGCTCTTGACTGACATTGAAAGGATATGTTACATCCCTTCGCCCGTTTTCAAGTTTTGCATAAATTTCCCCAACTAGTGACAACATACTTTTCCTCATACAATTATGAAACATTTTAACCACTTTCGATAAATAAATGAGAAAATGGTAATGGTACCAAGTGTAACATGATGTGATAGATATATGTTTTATATTTTCAGAACATATGGTATAGTTGATGAGAAAGATATTTTTTAAATTACGAATATTTAATTATAAACCGGTATATGCCTTGAATGAAAGTACGGGGTGCTATGTAATCTTAGAATGGTGGAAACTGATTTAATGTTAGAGGACACTTTTCAGGAAAGCTGAAACCTAAAGGATGAGTTAAAAGGAATTAAATCAGCTGTGGTGGAGGTATGGGTAAGAGAGTGGAGCACATTCCACGAGAGGAAGTTCTGCTGTATGTGTAAATACTGGGGTGGGGCTGAGCATGTGTACTTGAACAACGAAAACAAACAAACAATATTATGGCTAAAATACAGAGATGGAGAGGGAGATGATTATGAAAAGAGAATGAAAAGGTAATAATAATAATATTATAAATTGATGTTTAAATTGTGTGAAAGGCATATAAATCAAAGTAGTTAATATGTTGTAGTTAATTCAATTTTTAAAACAATTATATGAAGCAAGTACTCAATATTAATAACCCATCTGAAAACCGAGGCTCAGAGAAGAAAATATCTTGTATAGTTCACATAGCTAATGACTGAACTATTTCAGATTTAATGCCAGGCAGTCTGGTTTGACAACTCCTGTTTATAATGATTATGCCAAATATGCTCAAACAGCTGGGGAAGGATCATGCAGGACTCATATGCCAAATGAAGAATATTTTTTGTTTCTCCTAAGAGAAATAGGAATCCATGGAAGGGTTTTAAAGGGCAACCTGAACAGATGTGATCTCTAAAATGGTTATTCTTTTTACAGTGTGGAAAATTAACTGGAAAGCAGAAACAAAGTGTTAGTGAGAACAATTAGAAGGACTCTATATTCGTCCAAGGCAAGAGATGGTGATGCTTGGCTTAGAGTTATAATGGTATTAATGTAGATAATATTAATAAATTTGAGAGATAGTTTAGAAGCAAATTTTAAAAAAATCACAATGTTGAATTGTGTATGAGGGGAGAGAGTGGAAGCATTAGGGACAATTCACAACTTACTGCCTTATATAACTGTATTCACCATAAATCATTCATTAAAATGGGAATAGTGAAGGAGAAACATAGTGAAAGATGGGTGATGAGCTTTGTTTAGGACTATTCAACTTGAGTTGACTTTCATTTATCCATATGCAGATACGAATTAAGAAGTTGGTGGTAATATCTGGGCCTCACTGGAGCTATACGTTCAGAGGTTATTTTCTAGAGATGGTATTTAAAGCAATAGATGTGGATCATATTGCCAGGAAAGAGAATGCAAAGCAAAATATATGGAATCCAGAACCAGCTAGGAGGAAGAATTACATTCTCAGCAAAGAAAAGCTAAATCGTCTGTAAAGAATACTGAGAAAAAAACCCTCTAAATTGTACAAAGGAGAATACGTAGATGAAAATAGCCAGATACACAGAATGAAAATGGAGAGGTGTCAGAGAAATCAAGGAAGAGATTGTTAGAAAAAAATTAGAGCCTATGGTGTTGAAATGTGCTTAGAGGTCAAGCAATTGAAAAAATAAATTAGTTGTTCTTGGTGTCAGAAATTAACTTAGAAACCAATTATTCCAAATTTTTTATTGTTAATATATGTGATTGGGATCCAAAGAAACTGAGGGCTTTGACCAATAATATAAACTGTGACTTTTAAAATATTTATGATTTAATGTCTGTTGCCATACATGTTGAGTATTTATTGCTTATAAATGTCTAAACTTACTTTTAAATTAACGCAAGATTTAATTATTATTATGTGTTAGCTTGGATCATTGAGAACATAAACGTAAATAAGATTAGGGCTTCTAGTTAAACATAGCTGTATGTTTCATACTCTTCCACCAAATAAATCTCAGTAAACTTCTTAGTAAATCTCAGTGAAGGAATAAAATAATCATAAACACACAAGGAAGAAAAAACAAGAAAGGAAATAATAATATATACAGTGACTTCAATAAATGTTCAGAAGATGAAAAACAAGTGGTAAAACTGAACTAACTGAGCAGAACAGAGAAGGTTGCAATCTAGCTAACCTTCAAACAGAACATAAAAAAGAAATAAGCCAATCAAGTACAATGAAAAGCAAAAATGAAATTGGGGCAGAAATGAGTGGAGTTGGAGAAACTGGCATACTGAATTCAACTTCCCTTCCCTTTTCCTACTTCTGAAATATTAGAGTCAAGCATATAAGCCTATAAACTTCTTATGATAGGAAATGAGTAGATTCCTCTTTGGAGAAATTGAGTGGCCCTGTGGTCTAGTAAAATCTTATAATGACACTTGGAGGATGTGTGAGAAAAAAGCTACTCAATTGCTTTTACAATATTTATCAAAGAACAGCTTATGGTGATCTGACATGTGATGTCACAAAAGGGTAAAGCAAGGACTCAAATATTTGCCCTCAGACATTCTTTCTTAAGAAGATATTGTACAATGACTGCATCACCAAAACAAAGAGTGACAAAAGGAAAATGCAGGCTTGTGAGTGGAATCAAGGAATCCAATTCAGATAATAATAATAATAATAAGTTCCCAGGCAACAGCTAAGTGCAAGCCTAGGGAGCTACCTGGCCACATGGAAAGGAGGATAGAGTACTCGAAAAGAGGGGCTCCAAGAAAAAGCAAATTAAAGAACTGAGGGGTTATCTGATACATTCGTTAATATTGACAGGAATGACAGAAAATTGAAAAGGATTTGGCTTTCTCCTTACCTTGATATATTACTACCTGACGATATTCTACATTTTATCAGTTTATATGTAATAGTGATACAGGAGCTAGAAATAAATTATTTAGGCAGATAGTGAGGGTAAAAGAGGCCTCAATAAGGTACCTTTTAATAAAAAGCAGCCCCCAGAGTGATTTCTTGGCTGGGTGCGGTGGCTCACGCCTGTAATCCTAGCACTTTGGGAGGCCGAGGTGAGCAGATCACCTGAGGTCAAGAGTTCCAGACCAGCCTGGCCAACATGGTAAAACCCCGTCTCTACTAAAAACACAAAAAAATTAGCCGGGCATGGTGGCATGCACCTGTAATCCCAGCTACTCGGGAGCGGAAGGCGGGAGAATCGCTTGAACCCCAGAGGCAGAGACTGCAGTGAGCTGAGATTGCGCCATTGCACTCCAGCCTGGGTGACAGAGCAGACTCCATCTCAAAAATAAATAAATAAATAAATAAATAAATACATACATACATACATACATACATACATACATACATAAAATTATTTCTTTTCTAACAAAAAGCAGCCTGAAAAATCAAGCTGCAAGCATAGAAAAGCAAACTAAAAGCTTGCATAGGTAAATGCTGGGAGCTGTGCCAATTGAAAAGGGGATACCTGGAAACCAGGTATATTCAACATAAAGGTTCCTTCTTCCCTCTTCTTTGTTGCCACTTGTGCAGTAAAAAAGTAAGCAACAGGGCACCAGCCAGGTAGAGACCCTATCTGCATAATAAAAGATTAGGGTGTGATGGCCAACTTCTTTGCATGCTATGCAAATGACACACCTGGTCTGACCAATCTCTGGGGCCCTATGTAAATCACTCACTACCTCCTCAAGCTTGTCTATGAAATCCTGTGCATTTCACCACAAAACCAGAAGACTCACTCGGGAGCCCACCTCTCTCTCTGTAGGAGAGAGGACTTACTGTTTTCCTTCTTTCTCTTGCCTATTAAACCTCTGGTCTTAAACTTATTTCTTGTGTGTCTGTGTCCTCGATTTCCTTGGTGTGAGACAATTAACCTCGGGTATTTACCCCAGATAATGACACTGCTTCAATAGGTCATGAGCTTTATTTACTAAAACAGTGTGTGGCATTAAAAAGGAGTTTTTAACTGAATACAGAGGGAAATAATATTTAAGACTGATTTAAAAATAGTAGGTTATGTATAATAGATAGATACACATTAGATAATATTGAATAAAAACTGAAAATTGCTAAGAGCATAGCATGTTAGTTATCTTTTAGAACTAGGCTCAGAAACAACTCCTGGGTATATACTACTTAATGAGACTTCATATACCATGTCACTTAAAAATATATAAATTTATTACTTTGATAAGAACAAGTTATTAAAAAAATAGGTTAGTATAGCAGTTCCTTTACTCAAATATTTCACAATCAAGCAAAGTGGGAAAGTGGGAAACATCTATTTAAAAGTAAGGAAATAAGAATTTTAAAACTTATTCTATAAAGTTACAAAGAAGAATGTAATTCTGATACCTAGTGAGGGTCTTGAAAGGTAATTTATCTGTTAGGGTTTAGTTGCTGAACAGAAATCATCATATGTATTTTAAGTTGAATGGCATTTAGTAAAGGTAATTGCATGCTTATAGAGTCACTGGAAAGGTGTAGGCTGGATCTCCAAAAACAATTTCTGAATGAATGTGTTCAAAGGGCCTGCAAAGGGAACACTATTCAGGAAGGTAGAAAGTCAGTAAGCCACTGTCCCAAATACTGGTTTCATGATCACTCCACTTAGCTGCAACCCAAATATATATATATATATCAAAACAAAACAAAAACCTGACTGCTTCCAGAAGAATTTTATGTGATAGATCCATCTCAGCAAAATTGATGGGTTTGTGCTGTTTCTTTTTCCCCCACTTATCTCAGTTATAAATACAAGTCTCACAGTGTTGTATCTGATTGGCAGAACCTAAATGGGATTTAGAATCCTAGCTGTAAGGGGATCTTGGAAATGTAGCCTTTTTCTTTCTAGTCTCTGCAGAGAAGAAAAGTACACTAAATGGAGATTGGAGCAAATACTGAAGGACACATGTTATCACATTTACCTCAGGTGTTTACGAGATTCCTAAGCAAATAACAGAACAAAGCAGAGAGAATATTTCAGGTTCACAACTGAGGATAGGCTAGGTGATTTTACAGTAACAAAGCTGAAATAATAATCAGTAGCTTAGTTGGGAGAGTTGCATTCACATTCCCTCCTTGAAGAATTTTGTCTAAACAAAGGACTTAATTTTAGATATATGTCGATTTTGACACTCCCCTCAAAGGTTTTAACCATGGCTGTGATGGTCATACTCTTGATTTGTTATTTGATGCAAGGCTGATGTTCAATCATCCTTTGCCACACAAAGCTTTTCTCAATGTACTTTTACAGTAATAGGAATTTAGAGAGTTGCTTCTTTCAGTGCTACAAGACTGAATTGGTGAACTCTTTCTCTCTTCCTTTTCATTCCTGCTTGCACATTGGGTAATTCATTTCTAAACTCACCTCTTTTGTGTCACCTTAGAGGACACAACTAATAGCTAATAGAAAACAAGGCGCAACCAATATTGTTTTTCCCACCAATTTTCCCTAAAGCTACAAATTTGTTAGGTATATAATCTGTTTTTAAAGTTACCAGATGTAAAATTTTACCAAATATTTTGCCACTGTGTTATGCAGATTGTTATCTCTCCAGTCTCTGATGGCATTTTCTCATCTCCTGCCAATTATTAAGGCATTGCTACATATCTTGGGTTTTGGTTACAGTAGCATCCCATTCCTTGTAGTAATTTTATTATCAGTCATAAAAGGTTATATTGTAATGTGACATAACCCACAAATGTTAAAGGCTTAATGCTTCAGGAAACTCAAAACTAAAAAAAGTATCTCCTGAGATTCCTTGCTGGATGGCTTCTGGTTGGATGTAGAAAATAGAAAGCATATAAAGGAGAACAGATTGTGGGATGAAGGAGTCTTAGACATTTTCTCAAAACATCTTTCCAGCTTTGGTGTCTTGTCTCTGCCAGTGGCTATGTCCCCCAGACCTAGGCTGAATGGATCCTTTTCCATAATTTTAGCAACCACTGAGCTACTATCATGCTATTTCCTTCTTTTATCTACTCAGCACTTGCTACAGTTTTAATAATGGTGCTCCCTCCAAAATTAATGCTGAAACTTCATCTCCAATGCAACAATATTAAGAGGTATGGCCTTTAGGAGGTAATTAAGTCATGAGGGCTCTCCCCTCATGAATAAAATTAGCACCTTTATAAAAGAGTTCTAGGTTGAAGGGAGCTAAGGAGCAGCCTCTTGGCTTCTGTCCCATTTGCCATGTGAGGACAGAGTGTTCCTCCTTTACAAAGGACACAGCAACAAGGTGTCAATTTAAAATCAAAAAGCAGCCCCCACCAGACACCAATCCTACAAGCACCTTGATCTTAGACTTCCCAGCCTCTGTAACCATAAGAACTAAATTTTTAGTGTTTAGAAATTACCCAGTCTGTGGTATTTTGTTATAGCAGCACAAATGAACTAATATAGGCCTTGTCTCTAGAGGCCTCAATATTTATTGTAACTTCCCTTAGTCTGAGTCCCACCTCTCTGTGTAGTACCTTCATTAAATTATATTTATTTGAGCAAAGTGAGTTGAATTGTATTTCATGTCAATAGCCTGACACAGGAGCTCTGCACATTGTGACACTCAGAACCCTCGGCTGGCTGATGAAGACTCATCTCAATACATGCTTCTGTGATCATCATGGCAGGAGAAGAGAATACAGTAAATCATTTATCAGCTCTTATGACTTCCTCTCAGAAGTGACATACTTATGCTCATGATTGACTCATGGAAGTAAGACATATATCCACATCACTCTTCAAAAGGAGCAGAAAGGTACATTCTTACCATTTTCTTTGAAAACATAGTGAACAAGAACCCTTGTGACTCTGATATGACTATCAAACTCAGCACAAAGAAAGGCATTAGAACATGAAAATGAATAAAATATTTGAGACTGATGGTCTGGTATGACATGAATGTCCCATATATGTTGGGATTAGATGGAAACTTTTGTTGGGGTCCGGTTGGTATGAGCTATTTGTGCCATGCCAAATTTGTGTGATACCATTTTGTAGGGTTGAAAGGCAAGCATAGGAAAAGGTATATGGAAAACAAAAGACAGGATAATGTCTATATTTTAGAATATTTCTCACCATTCAATCATTCTATCTTGTGCATAGATTCTTTATAAAGTATATGAAGGGAGGTTATGCAACTTGATTGCATATAAATTAGAAAAGTAGCATGCGGGGCTCATTATTTCAGAAACTTGAATGTATATTAGATTGTGATAATAAATTATATGATTTTCTATATTAGGCAAAGGTTTCTATAGCATGACTAAAGAAGTTAATTGAACGGATCCAGTTAGTATTCAATTAACACAGCCATAACACAGGTCAGAAAAAAAACAAAAAACAAAAAACACAAGATTGTTTGCAATAGAATTTATTTTCTAAAATGTCCTGGATACGAACAATTGTTTATTTATTATTATTATTATTATTATTACTATTATTATACTTTAGGTTTTAGGGTACATGTGCGCAATGTGCAGGTTAGTTACATATGTATACATGTGCCATGCTGGTGCGCTGCACCCACTAACAATTGTTCTAAAATTGTCTATCGAAAATGTACACATAAAGCAGCATAACACAGCAGATTTAAATTTTTCCAATTAATTAGTAACTAATAAAACTTTTATATAAATCTATTAAAATAAAATTGGATTGGCCAAAACATTACTAAATAATTCTTAGATAAGGACAATCTTACAATGCACAAATAAAATGGCATAAAATTCCTTCATGCCATGTGTGTAATTTAATTTAATTATTGGCTCTCACATACATGGCTGGAGTATCATCAATCATCACAGATAATATTTTTCTAAGTCACCAAAACTAATTGTAGTCAGTAATCTCTATTCACTGAGACTAATCTCTACACTACATTAAAAATCAATCTATTATATAATGTCATGAAGGTCTGTTGAGCGTAGTGTTTTTTTATGAACGTCAAAATTCTTTGTTGATTACCTGAATGCTTTACACCGATTTATCAAATTGTCTAAATTTGCTCTTGTAAATAAATATTACACTGATGATTGGTATTTCATTTTTGTGTTAAGAGAGCAATTCTACATTAAAAAATATTTTATAAAAATTGCCACTCATTGTTTAGATTATTTTTGAATTGGAATTATTGATAAAAGGGGAGTAAACTGAAATACAGTAGGAAAACCCTGGACAAAGGCAGAAGTATGGTTGACGTGACACATCCTATTCCAATGGCTTTTTTCTACACTCTTTTCTAAACTGTGTTCAGTTGATTTTAAGATCGTATCTACGCCACAATAAACATTTTGTTTCCCTTAGTTGACTCTTCCCCCAAGCAATTGTATAAATCGTTTGAATTAGATATTTCATGTTCATAGAATTTTAGAGATAAAGAGACTGTGGAGATTCATTTACCAATGTAGAAACTGAGAAAAAATTTAGGCAGCAAAGTTACCGTAGTAATTAGGAGCATCATTACAGCTCATGTTTCCTAACTGTGTTTGTTACAAAAATCCTTTCAGCAAACCACAAATAAACATTAAATGTTTACAATTATACTCACGTTGAAACGTTTTCTCTGCTTAAAGGAATAGTATAAGATATACCCATATAGTTCTTTTTTTCAACTAGATTTACAAACTGTTAATATTTTGCTATATTTGTTTTATATCTTTAAGTTCTCCTCCTCCTCCTTACTCTCTCTCCGTTTTATCTTCATACACAGGCACCTTTTTTTTTCTTTTTATAACCATTTGGAAGTAACTTCAACCTAGTTACTTCATCATACATCTCCTAAGTATATGGGCATTTTCTTCTGCATTACTAATATACCCCCCTTATCAGATTCAAGAAATATAATTTTGCCATTATTATATAATCTAACCTAGAGTCCATATTTTCAACATTTGTCTCATTGGACAAATACTTTTTTTACACTTTTTAATTCCAGAGCCAAAAGTCACACATTTAATGATCAAGTTTCTTTAGCCTCCCTTAGATTCTCTACAGCTTTTCTGGGGAGGGAGTCTTTTTTTTTATTATTATTTAGAGTCCTTGATAGTTGTTTTCTAGAGTGATTATTAATTTGAAAGTGTCTGAATGTTTCCTCACAATTAGAATTACTTTTTCCTCAAGAATGCTATGCAGATGATATATCCTCAATGCAACATCAATTTGTTTCATTATTAGTACTACTTTTTTTTTTTTTTTTTTTTTTTTGACACAGAGTCTCACTCTGTCACCCAGGCTGGAATGCAGTGGTGCTGTCTTGGCTCCTGCCTCAGCCTCCCAAGTAGCTGGGACTATAGGTGTGTGCCACCACATTTGGCTAATTTTTGTATTTTTAGTAGACAGGGTTTCACCATGTTGGCCAGGCCAGTCTCAAACTCCTGACCTCAAGTGATCCACCTGCCTTGGCCTCCCAAAGTACTGGGATTACAGGCATAGTAGTACTAACTTTGATTAACAGTTTTTAAGATAGTATGCCCCAGATTTATCCATTGTAAAGGGGCTTTTATTTTCCCTTCTGCAATTGGTAAGTAGTCTGTGAAATGATACCTTGGTACTTGAATATCCGGTTTACTAAACCAAGAGCGTGCTTTAGCATCCAGTAATACTTTTTCCTGTATTAATTTTTAAATTGTTAGTTGGAAATAAGTAAAACAAAAACATGTATTATATATAATCAGTTTTATTTTTCAAAGTAATTTATATTCACTATCATATTTAATTTTCACTTGACATGTTTATCTTTTAAATAATGTTTATTTGCAGCCTTCCCCATCTAAGATTGAGCCAGGATACTTATGGCCCCAAGGCAGGAGAGAAAAGGTTTTGGCCTTTTTGAGTAAGGAAATATAGTCATCCCTTCAAATCTGTGGGGGATTGGCTCCAGGACACCCTGGAATACCAAAACCCATGGATGTTCAAATCCCTTATATCAAATGGTGATGTAGTACTTGCATCTAACCTACGCATATCCTGCCATATCCTTAAATCGTCTGTAGATTATGTATAATATCTAATACCATGTAAAGGATATGTAAATCGGTGTCAAACCCTATGAAATTTTAAAAATTTGTATTATATTTTGTTGTTGTATTGTTATCTGTGCTGTTTTTCTTTCAGATATTTTTAATCTGCGGTTTGTTGAATCTGTGGTTGTGGAACCCATGGTTATTATGGAGGACTGACTGTCTTTGAAAGTTGGGGTGTGAGAAAGGAAAGATAATTTGTAAACTTGTTTTGTCCCAGACGGCAGAGGTATTTTTGATATTCTTAGCATATCAGGGCCTCATCAGGTTATCCATCTTCTTTTCTAGTATAGGAATAATGTACAGAAACTGACTTGTACTGATGACAGGCTGTATCTTATGTCTGTGATTTACACTTGTGAGTGAGTGTGTGTGTGTGCAGGTATACACACATAGAAATATTAATGCATTTCATTGGGAGTATTACTCAAATCCCATTGAAGGTATAATTAAATATATAATATATATACACAATTACCTTTCTAAATCCCCCAAATTCTGAATTCGGAAACACATCAGGCCCCAAGCGTTTCTAAAAAAGGCTTGTAGACCAGTGTTAGGGTTCCTGCTTTTTCTTATTTATCTTTCATGGCTAAGCCTGGGATATGGCTTTAGAAACACACAGGTATGAAGGAGATATGGGGAAAACTAAAACAGATGTTTCCCACTTAAACTCTGTAAGAAGAAGGCCTGATGGGTTTGACCTGATCAAACTATACCATTCGACACATCACTGTTTGGCAGAGGGAGGTGTTGACTTTAAACACCAAGAAAGCTTTATGGTCTGGTATACATGCAGAAGTTCATTCATGACTTAAAGAGTGATACACTAGTGAGTTATAGGTGAGATTGATGAATGTCACTGATTGGGTCACTACAAATGGAGAGGAGGTAGGCCTATACGCATCAAGACCTAATAGGGATTATAGCCAAAGCTCAAACTATAATGCCAGTTGAGCATTGCCGGAGCTCAAGCAAATGATCTGCGCTCATCAACTGCAAATTCTATGATTAGATACCACTAGGGCATTCAAGGAACCAGAGGTCTTGGGACATTACAGAGGAAGTGGAAAAAATCACAGGACTCTACTTAGATATTTTACCACCCTCTTCTTCCCACTAAGATGATGTACAGCATCTTATCAAATATCAAACATTCACTGTAATTAATATTTTTTCTTTCAATGGCTATACTAACTACATAATATGCATATATCTGTATTATATATGTTACAAACATATATATACACAGGTCTGAATTATATGTTATAATAATATAATCATAGGTAGGTATGTGCATACATATGTATATATACACAAAGTTCATATACATATATATTTAACTACACAAAATGTTAAATATATATACAAAGTGCATATACATATATATCTAACCATACACATATACATGTTTCCCTTCTGTTTGTTTTTATATTTAACCTAAGACTATTTTGTAATTAAAATAACTACTAGGCATATAAAAAAATACCTAAAATAAATGTATTTTATTCTCATAAGGTAGTAATGAAATAAGAATTTTAGTTTAAGATTATTTTTGCTTTTAAAAACCTTTACATTTTCCGAAGAATTTAATGTATTTTTGCTGAATATTTTATTAAAAATGCCAGAGATAAGAATACGAGGTTTTCTAAGTGTTACTTCTATTGGTGTACCAAAATCAATATAAGTAGTTTTGAGGCTGGAATGTTACTGCATTTCAGCTCTCTTTCTCTGGAAATAGAATGAGAAAAGAAGCAATAGTAATAATAAGAGATGATAGCTTCAAATGTTTGGGGGAAAAAAAAGAGTTATTTCCAATTGTCCACACATTATTGGCCAAAGAAAATATAGGACGGAAGTGGGATGCATGGCTTTTCTAGCATTCTGAAAAGCACCCTTATTTTAGAGATGGGTCAATGTAAAAGAAAAAAAATTCCTTAAATCATCTGAAAATGCTGCAGTATTACAAACCCCTTTTTGGGGAAAATGAAACTGCAGTTTGAAAAAGATTGTGCACTTATAAGAAAAGGAGGAAGCTAGTTATTGTCTAAGTGTCTCCATGAAGACACTAGGAACACTGTACACAATCATTTTATGACCAGTAAATTGAAAATTAACTATATGTCCTCAATCAACTTGTGATTAATACACTACTTGAATTAGGAGAGGAAAGCACTTAAACATAAGAAACGGACAAGGAACTTCAACAGCTTTAAAATGTATCTAGTTTATATGTAAAGAAACACCACTACCACCAACACACTCCGAAAGAGAACTTTGGTTACAGAGTCAAGTTGAAAACCATTGTATATTTACAACAGAGACTTCATATACTGAATAGAGTGGTGTTCCCGCAAATTCATGTCCACTCAGGACCTGTGAATGTGATCTTATTTGGAAATAGGGTCTTTGCAGATGTAATTACTTCATATGAAAGCATACTGGATCAGAGAGGGCCCCAAATCCAATGACTGATATATAATAATAAGAGGGAAATTTGGACACAGAAATACAGGTACAAACAGAGAGAAATAGGCCACGTGATAACAGAGGCAGAGATTAGAGTGATGTAACTACAAGTCAAGGATTGCTGTTAACCATCAGAAGCTAGGACACAGGCAAGAAATAAATTTTTCTTAGAGCCTTCAGAAGGAGTATGGCCTTCGTGACATTTTGATTTCAGACTTTGAACCTCCAGAGAGAATAAAATTTTGATTGTTTTATGCTAACCCAATTTGTGGTACTTTGTTACAGCAGCTCTAGAAAACCAATACACTAGATACAAATACGAGGCAATCATAATTTTTGTTTTTTGATGTAAATCCCAAAAATAAAGCCTAACTACTGTATTTTTCATCTTGCCTTCATCATTGATTTTTTTATGCTAGCAAATATTTTTAAAATTATACTTTAAAAATAAGTTTTGATTTAAATGACATGTTGGATAATACCTTAAATTATTATTCTGGCAAAACCTCCTTTATTCATTATGTCAACATTCATTTACTGAGCATCAATATTGTAAATCTCTTTTGATTTCTTTCATAGTCCAAATTTTCTCTTTTGTGACAAAGCTTCAAAACTTACCTAGCTAAATAGATAGTCTATTAATTGTCCAAAATATTTTTTGAGTTAACAATTTTTAAAAATTTCTATTACTCTGTTTTAGAAGAGAATGAGAAGGCTTTTTCAGGAAGTCGCCATTTAATATACAGTTGATATCCATGGGTTTCACATTCATGGATATAACCAACAATGAAAACATTTGGGGGAAAAATGGATAATTTCATCAGTACTGAACATGTACAGACTATTTCGTCATTATTTTCCAAACAATTGAGTGTAACAACCAATTACATAGCATTTATATGTATTAGGTATTATAAATAATCTAGAGATGATTTTAAGTATATGGGAAGATGTATGTGGGTTATATGCAAATACTACACCATTTTGTATAAGGAACTTGAGCATTTGTTGATTTTGTTATCCATGGGGAGCTTTGGAACCAATCCTGCTTGGATAACAAGGAGTAAACAGTACAGGGAAGATTTCAAATATTCCTCTGGGCCACATGGTAGTTTAGTTTCTAGTTGTACAGAGTAAATGAATTATATATGTGGTCATAGTCTTGGATAATTAATATTACTGCTTAAAATTTCTGATCTTTAAGTTCTATGGATCTATAATTATTACTAATACTTATGGCCTGAATTTGGACACCATACATGCTGATAAAGCACTGAGAACTTACAAGAATACCTAATGTGATAAGTAGGGTGGAAATGGATGTTTTATCCTGTAGTAGTCAGGATCGTATAGTCAGTCCATTCCTTCGTTATCATCTGCATTGGGACATCTGCCTTCAATGATAATTGTACTAGATCTACACATAAATATCAACATTTAAAATGTTTTGCCCCTCTTTACCAATGTTTAAAATGTTTTACCCCTTTTTTATGTGTAGTCAGTATGTCATTTTGACCTGAAATCTGAAGAGAAGAACTAATTAAGGTTTTTTTAATCCGTTGTGTGTTAGAGCTATGCCAGAAAATTTTAACCTTTCAGTGTAAAAAATAAGTAGAGAATGAAGAAAAAAAATCCAGAAGTCCAAAATTGTGTATGTCATAAGGGTTCATATATAAAACTTAATTTAAGTAGTTAAGAGTAGTTTTTAAAATTCCAGCCTAGGTTTTCTTACCTATGATGTTATTTAAAAGAGTTGTGTCATAGTTCTATCTGACAAAGTGACCTTAGTCAAGTTAATTAATTATCTTTGTCTCCATTGCTTTATTTTTTTTTAAAGAAATGGATTATTATACTTGCTACTATTACTTATGCTTGATCTGTTCACTGTTAGCTATGGAATCTCTGTGCAGAAACAAAGCAATGGAGTTCACAAAACCTTTGAAAGAATTACCAACTTCATACTGCATTCTGGTTCAAGAGGGTGCATTGTGGGGTGCCTGCCTCATTCAAAGCAGTACATATTATAAGGTTTATAGACTAACTCCCAACCTTAATTGCCCTATCTACGTGTGTCTAGCACCCTCCAAATGTAAGAACAATATCCCAGAGAAGAAGGATGAGCCTTCCAATGAGAACATCGTTTCACATATGTGTCTGAGAAAATCTCACCTGGGTTCTTTAATCCCTTGTTGAATTTTGCCATTATATGGGCTGCAGAAACTAAGCAGTATTTATGTTTATTCAATTATTTATGTGGAATGAAAATTGTGTATATTTAAGGCATACAACATGATGTTTTTGTCTACACAGTAAAATATTTACTACAGTCAAGCTAATTAACATATGCATCTTCCAACATAACTACTTGTGTTTGTGCCTGTGTGTGTGTGTTTGTGTGTGTGTGGTGAGAACATCTGAAATCTACTCCCTTAGCAAATTTCCAGTATACAATATGGTATTATTAACTTCAGTTATCAAGCAGTGCATTAGATCTCTAGAACTTATTTTTCCTACCTAATACTTTGTATTCTTTGACCAACCTCTCTCCATTTCCCCCACCTCCTCTCCCCTTGTAACCACTTTATTTGCAATAGCCAAGTTATAAAAACAACCAAAGTGTTCAAATGTGCTAAATTGTTCAGTTACCTGGGAATAAAAGACTTTGCAGCGCACCAGCATGGCACATGTATACATATGTAACTTACTTGCACATTGCGCACATGTACCATAAAACCTAAAGTATAATAATGATAATAATAATAATAATAAAAGAAAAAAAAATAAATAAATAAAAAATAAAAAATAAAAAAAAAAATAAAAAAAATAAAAAAATATCAAAATGACATCCTCTTCCAGGAATATGGAAAAAAAAAAAAAAAAAAAGAACATAGGGAAGAGCTAGCTCTTCGTTAGCGGATAGAGGAATGCTCTGAAATGCAGAAATACTTACTATGAAGATAAATAAACTCTCTCTCCAAGGAAGAACTTTTGAGAGGAAAGAGAAACTTTAGGAAGATCAAACCATTGACTTTTGTATTATTTCTACAGCTGGTTACACATTTTGAGAACAAGGTATCTTCTCTTTGATATTCAATATTTAAAAAATAACAGCCTAGACATACTTATTGTAACAACAGAAATAAACAAACATTGAATGTTTCTCTATGTGCCTTATATTGGTTAATTTTAATCACATCCAGATAGATACAATAGGACAAGTGATATGGCCAAGATCAAATAGCTATCAAAGGTCTTTGCTAAGAACTGAAATTTGGAACTGTTTAATATCTTATATTTTTAATATAATGGTCAAAAATATATTTTATTTTTAGAAGTATATTATTATGTTAGAAATACTGTAAAAGTGAAACAACTCACTACTCTGTTTTCTTTAATAGATAAATAAAATATGTCTTAGATAAATCCTTAAGCAGCATGAAAAAAAGAATTAAGACCCCTTTGTAATCTCAGCACTTTGGGAGGCCAAGGCAGGTGGATCACGAGGTCAAGGGAATGAGCTGGCCAACATGGTGAAACCCCGTCGCTACTAAAAATACAAAAATTAGCTGAGCGTGGTGGCATGCACCTGTAGTCCCAGCTATTTGGGAGGCTGAGGTAGGAGAATCGCTTGAACCTGGGAGGTGGAGGTTGCAGTGAGCCGAGAATGCGCCACTGCACTCCAGCCTGAGTGACAGAGCGAGACTCAGTCTCAAAAAAAAAAAAAAATAAATAATTAAGACCCGCACCAGCCCCCTGCCTTAATTTTTATCATTGGCTAATCTCTGTGATAGAGTGATACAATAATCATATTGTTATTGTTACAATCCCAATATAATTCATTTTAAGCAACCTCCATGCAAATGGGTCATACCTGTCACTTGGTAATTGAAAATGGATTTGTAAAGAAGCTAATGCTTAAGTCACTATTCACAAATAATTACTAGCATTAAATGTAGATTCTTATCTGTTGTACTCAATGTTAAGAATGTCTAAGAAAAAGATTTCTTCTCTGAAAGTGAAACTAAATAACCACATTGTATCACCAGTGTTAAATACAAACTCCACAATGAATAAGAAACCTTTGAAAAATATATATTATATCTTCCTTTCTGGCAATTAACACCCAGATTAAACTATGTTACCACAGGTAGCAAGATACTGACATGATAAAGGTTTATGTTTACCTGTTTTGTTTATGTTTACCTGTTTTACATTGCTTGGTTTGGTTTGTTTTATATGACCTTTCTCTGGCTACAATGTATCTGAAGTTCCTTTAGAAGTCTGGGCAACATACATTTAAAAAATAAACATAAGAAAGAGAATAACCAGAAGCTTATAGTCACTATTTACACATTATTATTTGCTTAATGACTTAAATAGGATAAATTTAGCAATGGTTATTACACAAATAATCTGTGGCTGAAGTAGTAGAAATTGAAAGATAGCCAGTTAACAAAGATTTAACTACACAAGTTCAAAGAGCATTTGTAGTAAGGAGACTGAAGAGAGGATATGTATTTGTTATTCCCTGAATGTGTATATGGTGCCTCAGAAATTGAGACATTATAAGATGGTTAAGCCTAAGGATGCTAAACCTATACTTTGTGACTTCATCTTTTCAATTCTGCCCCTTTCTATGTGACCTTCAGTAAATTGCTGAAACTTTTTGTACCTTAATTTTCTTCTATAAAATGGAGATGATAGTATCAATATCTACCCAATGGGGTTCTCATATCTCAGTTCATTAAGTACAAAGATGAGTGTTTGACACACAATAAACACTTTATTATTACAGTATATTTTCTTCTTTAGACAACAGCATTTGACAGAGTTCCATTTAACACACGGAATAAAATGCTCTGATGCCACTTTTTTTCTTCATCCAATTTTTTTTTATTCTTTTTTTGAGATGGGGTTTCATTCTTGTTGCCCAGGCTGGAGTGCAATGGCACGGTCCTGGCTCACTGCAACCTCTGCCTCCTGGGTTCAATCAGTTCTCCTGCCTCAGCCCCCTGAGTAGCTGGGTTTACAGGTGTGTGCCACCACTCCAGACTAATTTTTTTTTTTTTTTTTGTATTTTTAGTAGAGACAGGGTTTCACCATTTTGGCCAGGCTGGTCTTGAACCCCTGACCTCAGGTGATCTGCCTGCCTCAGCCTCCCAAAGTGCTGGGATTACACATGTGAGACACCATGCCCGGCCTGTAAATGAATAAAATTAACAGGAAAGAAAAAGAAGGAACCTATCTGATAGCCTTTGCTTGGTAGAATTACATGATCCATTAAATTTATTCCAAATTGATTTATCCAACCATGAATATGCTCCTAGTATAGCAACACACTCTGGAGATGCACAGAAAAATATAATGTTGGCTTTGCCTTTGAGAAAATTACAGTGGTAAGCTAGACAATAAATCTATGACTATTGTGTGAGAAGTAGTATCACAATGGTAAGCAAAGGTTGCTGTAGGAGCAGAAACTTTTTTTTTTTTTTTTGACACGGAGTCTTTCTCTGTCGCCCAGGCTGGAGTGCAGTGGCGCGATCTCAGCTCACTGCAAGCTCCGCCTCCCAGGTTCACGCCATTCTCCTGCCTCAGCCTCCCGAGCAGCTGGGACTACAGGCGCCCGCCACCATGCCCGGCTAATTTTGTGTATTTTTAGTAGAGACGGGGTTTCACCGTGTTAGCCAGGATGGTCTCAATCTCCTGATCTTGTGATCCGCCTGCCTCGGCCTCCCAAAGTGCTGGGATTACAGGCTTGAGCCACCGCGCCCGGCTGAGCAGAAACTTCTTAATCCAGGACAAGATGAGTTTTGCGTTTTAGAAGATAACTTTGGAAATGGGGGACTATATGGAAGAGAGAGCATGTATGAAGATAGAAATGTCACCAGGAGAATGATACATGAATAAAGATTAGAGATGATAGTGATAATTGGATTGTTACTGTTTTGATCAAGAGGACTTTCTGAATGATTTAAAACATGTGAAGGAGGTAAGATTAATGAGAGTTGGTAAGTAATTGTTTATTTGATATAAAATACAAGGAATGGGAAAGCATCAAGAATGACTCACTATTCTTCCATAATTAATTGGATTTTAAAACAGAATCGTTTTGATTCCTTTAAAAGGAAGATAAACTATTCTTAAATTCCAATTATAATTATCCCCCAGAAATACTAACATGAACTATTCATTTTCTTTTTGATATTATTCTTCTGAAGTCTCTCTATTAAATAGAGAGATTCTAATAAATATCTTGATTTGTTATTATTATTTTGGTGTTTTTTTAATAGGCCTTAATTAATTGTGAGGTAAAATTTAAAACTGTCATTGAGTGCCTGCCCATTTACATAGGGCTTTGCAGTTCTGAAATCATTTTCACATGTATAAACCAAGTAAAAATATTGTTTTGATATTAGATATGATCCACTTAAGTTTTACAAATGAGACTTAGTGTAAGAAAAGAATAATTCTTTAAAGTACCTTGAAAGCACGTTTCTCATTTCTAAATTGAAATATGAACTTAATAACATCGGCCATGATATACCCTGATAGGAATTAAGGAAAATGAGATAAAAAAGACAGTTCATTCTTGCTAAAGGAAAATTAAAATAACACTTTCTGTATATCACTTTCTTATTTTCATGACCTATCTCTTACATAATTATTAGAAGAGAATATTCATCCCATCAGAAAAAAGACAATTTAGCACCATAATGATACTACCTCCTCAGCATCATTAGGCTACTTGATAGAGGACATGATTGATGCTTATGTATACTCCTTAACCACAGGAGGTCTACTCAAAATAGTAGGAACAAAATTCTGTTCACTAATAAACAGAATTGAAATAATGGGCTATTAGTTTAGCAGTGGTGAATGGATACTTGGAAATGTAATTTCACTTGATTTAATGTAGTACATGACTACTCACTGACAAGTTCAGAATGCTATTAGGCCAGTTAATACTATGACCTGAAGTCACTTTATCAGAATATGTATTTTTTCAAATAATATTATTGACTAAAATAGTTATTATATATAAAGAAGAAAAAATACAAAGTTAACCTTTTGAATGTAAGTTCAGTAATGTTAAGTGTTTCCACGATCTATTCCTGTGATTTTAATAGACTAGAGAATTATAATTTTCATTTTAGAAAACTGGAATCATGCTGCAAATTCTATAAATGAGATATCTTGCATCTTTTCCTATTATTCTGTATTAACCAGTATTAACTGTGAGAGGTAAAGATATCTTTAAGAAGGTCAAAAATGAATATTTAACTATCCATGAGAACATCTCAGATGAAAAATTTAGTTCAGATGGTCTATTCTTTTCTTTTAGAAATATTCGATAACACTAAGTATTGATCTGAAATTTCTTTACAGCTCTAAATAATTTAGATAAGAACTTTTGATATTTGGGGTTCACTATGGCCAAAAGACAGCACTTTTAAAACTCTGCAGCAGTAAAACATCATGAATTTAATCCTGATAAATTAGTGTGGTTCTCCAACATTCACCCCTTAGAAAAATACAATATTTAAACCTCAGTGATTATTACTCATGTCAAAATGAACAATTACTTTCTACCTGGATAGTCAAAACCATTAAAAATCAAATATTAACATGGCAAATAAGAATCTATCACAGGCAATGATTGTTTTACTGCACAAAAACTATAGGTACACATATCTAATATTTATCACAGTAAGTTAGTGGAACGAATATTTTAATTCCTTTTTTACACTGGAGTAAATGTAGAGGCAATATTAAGATGTTAGTATAATCCGAGGTAGAGAAAAGTTTCCCCCAAAAGAATCAACTAGATGCAGAAAAAAAATTTTTCTCCACCTATTTATAATAAATATTTTGAAAGAGCTTTAAGGAAAACAAATTATCTTTGTATTTTGGATTTTCCTTCATAGAAATAGCTCAACTGTTAGGATTGGTTTAGGATAACAGCGTGGCATACTAGAATAGAGCCTAATAGCCTTTAATTTAAGATACTACTTGCCCGTGATCCTTGTTCAAATTACTTAATGTGTCTGCAGTACAGATTTGCTTATAGAGCTTGTGACACTGACACGGATAGGTCGTCTTGAGCACTAGTAGATGAAAGGTATGTAGACTCTGGGTGTTAGGCCTGCATATTAGTCAGGGTTCTCTAATGGGACAGAACTAATAGGATAGGTGAATATATGAAGGGGAGTTTATTAGGAAAAGTGACTCACACCATCACAAGGCGAAGTGTCACAATAGGCTGTCTGCAAGCTGAGGAGCCAGGAAGCCACTCCAAGTCCCAAAATCTCAAAAGTAGAGAAGCTGATAGTGCAGCCCTCAGTCTGTGGCCAAAGGCCTGAGAACCCCTGACAAAGCGCTGGTATAAGTCCAAGGGTCCAAAACCTGAATGTAGGGAGACCCCCTGAAACTATTGCTATGGAATAAAAGATGAAATGCTCCTGATTATTGTAAATACAAAATTGCATGCAGGATTGTGTAAAAACAATGCCAGGTTGTGCTGCCAGAATGAGCCAACAGCACGTGATGTGCTTCCCACTGCAGAGAGCCTATGAATGCACGTGCAGTCAGGGAGGTTTCACATCACCAAGATTCCCATCCCAGAAAAGCAGATGTTCATAGCTCTGGGAATGGAATGCAACCCTTGAGGAGAGCCTATAAACGGACGCAAGGGTGGGCACCTGTCCGTATGGATAAGATAGGGCTATAAAGGCCCTCATCTTGCCATTGCTCTTCTAGGCCTCTTTAGGGTTAAGGCATACTCCCTTCTGAGAATTTCTGGTCTAGCCAGTTGTCTAGCTTCACGTCCTGTTTCCATGGATTGTTTGTAACCAGCTTTTGTTGCAATTGTTACTGCTGATTAATATCTTGCTAATCATAGGTTATGGAAAGATTGTGTTTCTGTTTTAAGGTTCTGTTTAAGGTGACGCACACACTATATTGTAAATTCTTATCTCTGTATACTGTACTTCTACATACAAATGTACTTCTACATACAAATGTTATGTTAAAGAATTACTTCATCCCCATGTGACCATCTCACTTCATAATCAAATGACCCTAAATCCCTCACTAACCTACCCCCGCCCTCACTAAACTTAATAATAAATGCTGTTATATCCAGTGCATTGTTGGCACTGTGGGACCAGAAGGCAGTGACACCCCTGGACCCAGCTTTCACTATCTTGTGTGTGTCTATTATTTCTCAACCTGCCGACCTGCCTGGGAACAAAGAGAGAGCCCTGTTGCATTGCGGGCTGCTGGCCAGATCCTGCAATACCTGAAGAACCTAGAGTCTGATGTTCGAGGGAAGGAAGCATCCAGTACAGGAGAAAGATAGAGGCCAGACCATTCAGACAGCCTAGGCCTTCCACGTTCTGCCTATTTTTATTCTGGCTGTACTGGAAGCTCATTAGATTGGGCCCAACCAGATTGAGAGTGAGTCTGCCTCTCCCAGTCCACTGACTCAAATGTTAGTCTCCTTTGTCAACACGCTCACAGACACACTGAGGAACAATACTTTGCATCCTTCAATCCAATCAAGTTGACACCTAATATTAACCATCACAAGTCCATCCCTTGTCAACTTGAACCCATATACATCTCCTGAAATTATAGATATAATCTTCAAATAAGACAATAATAAGGTCATAATTATGCCTGACATAATCCAGCTATCCTTCATACAACCAGAAGCACACTAATCTTTAACCTAAATGCTATTACATAGAGTCAACAAAACTTAAATGTTGATATGAGGTCAATAAATCTTATGTCACATGATAAAGAAAAAGGAAAGGAAATAAAATGTAGATATTTTCTTAGCTCAAGTGTATACATTCACAAACATGTTCTTAACAAAATAAGGAGGAAATACTCAGGACAATTACCATCCTCGTTTCTGCAACTGGTCACGTGGTCGTAGCTGGTATTGATGACTACCTTCTACTACTCATTCTGTACTCCCTTTGCCTTCAGCAAGCCCCTCTGCAGATCATGGTTTTTCACCTGGTGGAGTGACCCAAACCTTCATTCCTGAAGAGTCTGGGCCATTTGTAGTGCTGCCTTGATTGGGTTGTTGTAGTTTTCCATTGACCTTAATCAGAGGGCATGGTAATATTAAGAGATGCCCTAAGGGATCTCCTGTATTCCACACATACTCTTTCTTACATCTATTGTGGGGTAGTAGACTGATTTCATTTTGATAGTCTGGGTCAGTCCCCCAGCCAACACTGTAATTCTCTTCTTAGCCTGTTGACTTAGAGGTAGTAGGAGCCCAAAGTGACTAGGTGGCAATCATAACTTCCAGTTTAATGAAATCATAGTTGTGTCTCCTGGTGTCAGCATTTCTCCCTCTGGAACTAAGACCTCTATACCAGCAGGATGTAATGTCACAGAAACAGGAAGCAAAAATTTTGCTAGTGGGTCACTAGGGGTGATGGTGAATGGTGCCACTTCCACTTCTACCCCTTGATTACTGGACCCATGAATCCTGGCTCTGGAAGAAACAGTACTATATATTGGATGCTGATTCAGAACATACACAAACTTCTGGAGAATTTTGCCCCAGCCCTGCAAAGTATTGTTACCTAGTTGGATTTGTAATTGTGACTTCAAAAGGCCATTCCACCGTTCTATCAATCCAGCTGCTTCAGGAGGATAGGGAACATGGTACGACCGATAATTCCATGAGCATGAGCCCACTGCCACACTCCTTTGGCTGTAAAGTATGACTGCCTTGGTAAGAAGCAATGCTGTATGAAATAGCATGAAGATGTATAATGCATTTCGTGAGTCCACGGATAGTAGTCTTGGCAGAAGCATTGAGTGTAGTATAGGCAAATCCATATCCACAGTGAGTGTCTATTTGGGTGAGGACAAACCTCTGCCCTTTCCATGATGGAAGAGGTCCAATATAATCAGGTAGCTGGCTGATATAATCAGGTAGCCACCAGGTAGCTGGCTGATCTACCCAAGGAATGGTGCGTTATTGAGGAACAAACCAACCACTTCAGTGTTGGTCTTTGTTGCTGGCAAATTGGGCACTCAGCAGTGGCCATACCCAGGTCGGCCTTGGTGAGTGGAATTCCATGTTGCTGAACCTATGCATAACCTCCATCCCTGCCACCATGGCCATTTGTTCATGGACCCATTGGGCAATGACAGGGGTGGCTGGGGAAAGAGGCTAAGTTTTTGTTCACAGAACGGGTCATCCTATCCACTTGATTATTAAAATCCTCCTCTGCTGAGGTCACCCTTTGGTGAGCACTCACATGGGACACAAATGTGTTCACAGTTTTTGACCACTCAGATATGTCCATCCGCATACCTCTTCCCCAAATTTCTTTGTTACGATTTTTCCAATCATGCTTCTTCTAAATCCCCCACCATCAAGCCAAATGACTGGCTACAGCCCATGAATCAGTATATATTCACACATCTGGCCATTTCTCCTTCCATGCAAAGTGCACAACCAGGTGCGCTGCTCAAAGTTCTGCCCACTGGGAATATTTTCCTTCAGCACTGTCCTTCAGGGATGTCCTAGAAATGGGCTGTAGTGCTGCAGCTGTCCACTTTGGGGTAGGCCCTTGTCTTCTCTTCCTCTGTCAACTGATCATAGGGAACTCCCCATGAAGCCATTAGTGCAGGCTAGGGGAGAGAAGGCAGGGCAGCAGGAGTGGGGACCATGGGCACTTGAGCCACTTCCTCAAGTAACTTACTTGTGCCCTCAGGACCTGCTTGAGCCTAATCACATATATACCACTTCCATTTTATGGATAGAATGCTGCTGTGCATTCCCCATTTTATGGCTTGATGGGTCAGAAAGCACCCAGTTCATGATAGACAGTTCAGGTTGCATGGTGAATTGATGACCCATAGTCAAACATTTAGTTTCTATGGAAATCCAGTAACAGGCCAAAAGCTCTCTCTCAAAAGGAGAGTAGTTATCTGCAGAAGATGGCAGGAACTTGCTCCAATATCCTAGAGGCCTCTGCTGTGAAGGCCAGCCAAAAGCTCCAAAGGTTCCAAATAGCATCTGCATCTGTCACTGACACCTCAAACACCACTGGATCTGCTGAGTCATATGGCCCAAGTGGCAAAGCTGCTTGCACAACAGCCTGGACCTGTTGCAGGGCCTTCTCCTGTTCTGGACTCCACTCAAAACTGGCAGCCATTTGGGTCACTCGATAAATGGCCCTGAGTAACACACCCAAATGAGAAATGTATTGCCTCTTGTGAGCGGTGAATCAAGAGGATTAAATGCATTTATTTTGCGTTAACTTTCTAAACAGTTCACACCAAGGACTATCAGTGTTCTCCATACTGTTAGAAGTAGAGTTCTAGCATTTTTAGGTCTAATCATATTAAGCAGCCAAGTCCAGAAACCCCAAAACTAACTAAAGAAATCCATCCTTAAAATTCTGTTTATCTAGAACCACTCCTGGTACCAAAATCTGCATTAGTCAGGGTTCTCTGAAGAGTCAGAACTAAAAGGATAGATGAATATATGAAAGGGAGCTTATTGGGAGAATTGACTCACACAATCACAAGGTGAAGTCCTATAATAGGCTGTCTGTAGGCTGAGGAACCAGGAAGCCAGTCAGAGTCCCCAAACCTCAAAAATAGGGAAGCTGATAATGTAGCTTTCAGTCTGTGGCCAAAGGCCCAAGAACCCCTGGCAAATCACTTGTGTAAGTTCAGGAGTCCAAAACCTGAAGAACTTGATGTTCGAGGGTAGGAAACATCCAGCACAGGAGAAAGATGGAGGCCAGAAGACTCAGACAGTCTACTCCTTCCATGTTTTTCTGACTGCTTTCATTCTAGCTGCTCTGGCAGCTCATTAGATGGTACCCACCCAGGTTGAGGGTAGGTCTGCCTCTCCCAGTCCACTGACTCAAATGTTAGTCTCCTTTGTCAACACCCTCACAGACACACCCAGGACAACACTTTGCATCCTTCATTCGAATCAAGTTGACACTCTGTATTAACCACCACAGCCTGACACATTATAAATAACTTAAAATGCAGAAGGAGAGGTTTGCCAATAAAATGCAGAAATTATAGCAGGCACCTTTTGCCAGTAATAGGCTTGTCCTCTGCAATCACTCCTCTTCCTCTCAATGAATATCACCCATTCCATCCTCACTGGATTCCTTATCCAAGAGCTGTATGAGTCAAACCACTCCCTCTCAAAATCTGTTTTTGTCTTCCAACTATGCCTGTTGACTAGGCTGCACCTTTTAAAAAATATATTTGTATAATATATATTTTATATTTATATTATTTTTTAATTTTTTTATTTTAAAATGTAAAAGTCTGGGCCCCACCTAAGATCTACATAGTCAAACTCTGAATCAAAGAAAGAATAGAAAACTTGAAACTAGATAATCTGCTTTTGTTACTCATTTACATCACTTTCTTTTATTTTGGGCAAGTTTATTAAACACTGAATCTTGCTCTGTTAAAAAATCTTTTAAGCACTTTACAATTTCTAATTAGGATTAACTTGAGTATGTAATAGTGCTTTGTAAACTGTAAATGATATCAAATTAAAATTTTACTGTGGTTACAAATATTACTATTGGGATATCTATTTTCATGGAGTTTGACATATTTTAGGTTTTACCATCTTGTCTCTCTTTTCTAGAATTCCCATTCTTCATTAGACTGGCTGTGGTTACCCTAAACTCTCCTTTCTAGTTCTTCAAGCCAGAAAGGTAGATTTTCTCCTGGAGTTTTGGCAATCCCACATGTTACAGACTATGTTTCTTCATATTTGGGCTTTGGTAAAGAAATATATTTTCTGGCCACATGAAATCCACACCTGACAAAGGATAAAATAATTGGACTCATTTTAGGAGCTTATAGCTTTTTTGAGTTGTCAAGAACTGTTATTTCTCTAGTCAGGTGAGAGATAATATTTCTGGCAATAGTAAGTTTGTAACTGCTACATCAAACTGTCTTAAAAGGAAAATATGACAATTCTCTTTGTGCAGCTAACTAGGTAAAGCTACAAATTTTATCAGCTGCCACTAAAAAGCCCAAGCCAATTCACTGCTACACTACACCACAACCAGTCACACTTCCAAATTCAAACCAGCTTTACCTATTAATGACAAAATTGTTTATAATTAAAAGCATACATTCTTCTATTATAAATCTGATGATCACACAAAGGAAAACATACTGTACTGCATATAAACGCCAGTAAAAACAGACCCAATATCCATTTTCCTCAGTTTTATCCCGCATCAGCGTCTACCTGTCAATGAAATAGAAACAGTAAAACTCTCATTTATTTAATATCCACAATATATAAGATCCTTAAGTTTATTATGTTTTAAAATTCTCTAGCAACATTATTAGGACATTTATTTCTATCTTAATTTTACAATGAGGATCATAAAGTGTAATAAGTTTTCTATCATGTATATCCTGATGGGAGGTAACATGGGATTCAAATTTATGGTCTCTTTGGTTTCAAGGCTCATGCTATTTCCACTATACCATTTTACTGATAAACAGTGCAATTTTAAAACAATAAGAGTTACTATGGTAGATAAAAATGAGCTTCCCAAAAATACTCCTTTAGCTGAGGCCAAATTTTAAAAACAGAATAATTTGACCTAATATGCCACCCAGATGCTTTTTAAAAATATTGTATTGGTGCATAGTATTTGTCAATAATATTGTATGTACCATATCCTTCTTCCTTAAATTCATATGTAAATAATTTTTAATAAATATGTATCATCATGTATTATTTAATGATAGCCCATTCAGATTATTTTTAATGACAAAGAAATTAAAAATGCAGAAATAAGACATAATGAAAAAGATAGTATAAATTCATTATTAGTATTAGATATCTAACAGGAGCAATAATTTTTGTGATCTTATGCATCCTGAGTTCTACACATATTTTAAAATCCTTTGACCATTTCATCATAGATCATCCAGTGTCAAATTTTACTATTTGATAATATTAATATAATAGAATTCATAGGTCTGCATCTAGCCCCAGAAAAATCCTGAATACATTTTCTAGCTATATGACTCTAGGCAAGTAATCCATTTTACACTTATTTTTCTCAAACTAAACATGGGAAATAATATTTGTCTACATGGAAAGTTTGTTGAAAATTACAATTTATTCATTAATAATATATAAATTAATGATTAATTTAAAAATACATTATATGATGTCTATCACTTACTAGACATTTTGCTGGTCACAGGGGATACAAATAGAAGTATGGCAATCATTCTCAAGTGAGACATAGCAATATGCAAAAATAAGTACATCTTATTTTGGGATATGCACAGCCCTATTACAGGAGGACAATAAAGGACATCTCACCTAGCCCAGGGAAATTGCGTAAAGCTTTCTGCAACAATTCTTGGACTAAATTTTAATCCCTGAATATAATTTAACTAGGCACAAATCCAGAAACAGATGACAGACAGCAAGATATACGTGGAAAATGTAACAAGCATTTAATTGTCGTATTATAACACATGAGAAAGTAGTTTTAGATGAGTCTCAAAGATAGGCATTACTGGAAATTATTTTTACAATGTATACTGAAGTTTTAGAGTTACGTTTTCACTCAATATATTTACATATTCAAATATAAAAAAATCAGAACTGTAGAAAAAGATAGGCATAAAGATTTTTACTACAATAACAATTATAGTAAAATATTGAAAGACATACTTAGATATCTTTACCATAAAGTATAACACATTATGGTGACTATATTTTCAAGGAATATTTGATAATATTGGATACTGTTCATAATTATCATGTTAATATGAAGATGTAGGAAACAGAGATTATTCACATGTGAAGGCATGGCTGTTTTACAAAAAATGTCTGTTTATTTATGGATAGCAAAATTCTTATAAAGTGATGCATATGAATGTTCATCGTTTCACCCAGTAGAATAAATTTGTATGAATAATACATAATACTAACAGTGTGTTTTGTATATGGTAAATGGAATTGCAGATGTTTAACTTTTCTTCTGTTTCTTGTGTGCATCTTTCAAAATTTTATATTAATAAGATTTCAGATTAAAAATTATTTATCAACATTTAATTTAAAAGCAATTAGATTAATAAACATAAGGCTTCTAATACTACCAGAATATTAGATGTGAATGCAAATATAAAATAAGTAATCAATTTTTGGTGACTTAATTCAAGTATGATGAGCTAAAACATCTAGATTATTTTATTAATATTAAAATAACACAAAAATGATATAAATTGGGAGTACATGAGATATAATAATCTCTTACCTAATAGAATCCTAAACATTTAAGCATATAATATAAAAATAGGAAATTGCTATTTTAAAATTTTCACATATTAAAATATTACATTTAGGACAAACAGATATAAGATGATGTAAAATTCTTTTCAGGCCATTATTCAAAGATACAGTGACTGGTAAAATCACTTAAGGTATATTTATTTATTCAATGGATGGACGAATGAATGATTTGGAGAATATACTCTTTTTGCTAATGACGACAGTTGTTTAATAAGTTAGGACTTGATTTAAAAGTTACAGTTAATATATTTGTGTTTACCAATTATGCTATTACTGTGATTACTTAGTATTATTGCGAATCAATCTATCTCTATGTTACATTGGCCTAATTTATGCCAGATTGGCCAGATTTAGCTTATAGTGGGCATACTATTATTTGCAATGATCAATATCAAGCTCATTTCAGTTTTATCTACTAGTTTCAAAGCTGTAATGCCCCTTCTAAATAAACCAAAATGAAACCAAGCCCAACAGAAAATCCAAACTTGAAGAAAAAGAAAAAAAGAAGAAAACATGTAACCTGAGACCATAAAGAAACCCTAAATGAACTTAACACTACTATTCAATTTGCTGACTCTATCTTATTTTAATACCCTTATAGAAGAAAACAATAATGATAGAAAATGCATGAACTACAGGACATGAGCTGAGAGTTAAAGTTTAGTGTTTTAAGCAGTAAAGGAATTTTCTACAAATAGAATAAATAAAATTTTTAGACTAGTGGACTAAATAACAAATTATTTAGGAATAGCCAGGCTTAGAACATTATTGAATTAAACATATCTGAGATTTGCTACAATTATCAAACCATAAAATTCACTTCCACAAAAGAAAAGCTATTTTTACATGAAAAATTAGGAAAGTCTCCAAGGGAAAATCATGTCTACCACAGACAATTTTCTATAAATAATTGTTTTTTCTCTCACTTCTTCACTATCAACATGTCCAAAAATTTACAGTTAAAAATGTAACTGCTGCTCATAGAAAGAGAGCATAGAATATAATGAATGATCCACAAATCCTCTGCAAGTACAACTTCTCAGGTTATTTTGAGGCTATTTCCTACACAGTGTGGAAAAGTAAAAGTAAAAGAGTAAGACAAGCATAAAACTCAGAGAAGTAAAGCAAACATGATATAAATCACTTTAGAAAAGCCTACACCAACCATGACTGACTCTGACCAACATTTTTTTTAAATAGAAGCTGATGATAATAAATTGGGACATGTTGCTAATGCAGTTTAGAGTAAAACAAAGAGAATGATAGAAAATTTCAAGAGGCAATGAATTTTTACTTTCCATCTCTAATCAAAGGATGGATGGTAGCAGTTGGTACATCCTACAATGCACAAAATGTGTGATACACAGGAATTTTAAAAGAGCACATTTTTACTACTTTTTACGCCTAAAAAAACACCAAGTTAATTTGTTTTTTATAACACTACTAGAAAAGCAGAAATAATTAAGATTCATTCTGTTTTGCCTTAAATTCAACTTAAATTTCAAATAGTTTTATTATATAGTAATTTAATTTTATTTCACTATTTTTCTTTCACTAGCTAAATTTCCATAATATTTGGATTTTCTTTTTTCTCCAAATAACTCAGCTTACAATTACTAATTGGCTATGCTCTTTTTAGAAAAGCTAATAACAATCTGAAATTCCTGAGATAACAAGATTCAAAATTAATACGTATCAATTGTGTTTTTACTGTTTGGATTCTACAGCTACTGGTCTACATACATTTTCACAATCTAGTATAAATATGTTTCAATAATGTCTATACAGAAACATTATAGTAGGTTTTATAATTTAATTTAAATGAACTTAGACTCTTTCAGGAGGATCATGCATACTTAAAAACATTTACGGAGAGTCCTAAGAGGTTAGTGATAATTTCTCCGTTTATATTCTCACTTCTAAAAAGTCTCTGTTAATCTTGCTTTTTATAGTACCCATAAACATGGGATGTTTTGGAAGCTCAAAATATGAAGTTCATAATTCTGTAGATGGCTGTAAAAAATGTACAAGATAAAGATTCTCTAAGGAAGAGATTTGAGTATGTCTTGAGACAAGTCTTGAGAAATAAAGAGGAAGTCTCCTGAGGGATATTAATTCTTTTCACAGATATCTTTATGTATATGGCACATAGTGGGCTTTTTGTGTTATGCAGAGCATAGAACCCTAAAAATCAGAGACAACTTCTACCCATGTGTAGCTTACAGACTAGAAAAGAAAGACATTCCTGGCAGAGGGAACAGCATAATTAAAGGCTCAAGTTGCAAAAGGACTTGGGGTGTTCAGAGAATTGCAAATAACTTGCAATGGCTGGAATAGAGTATATGTGGGTGAGAGGAGCAGAAGAAAGGAGTAGAAACTATCCTACATAATTATTCTAATCAGATTGCAAATCCTTCTTCTAAAATTCTAAATTACTGTGGACTTCATGGGTAACTAAGAGTAGACATTAACCATAAGCAGTTTTGCCGTGTTACCTATCTTGTACATTACCTTGTTTTAATTCTTATATTTGCCTACAGATATGAGACATTTAGAAAACACTAGATAAAAGAGTATCTATGGCTTTCTAAATTACTTCTGGGTTCATTGATTAGATCAGTGATAAACAGGATTTTACCAAATGTAGATTGATTTCAGAACTCTTATCTGAGTTTTGGGAGTTGAACATTTCCTAAGCTTACTATTTAGCTTTTCCCAGTAATTGATTGACTATGTTGAAAACAGTTGATAGCTTATAGTGAGTCTTTCTATGTGCCCAGCACTGAGAGAGAGACTTACATATATTAAGGTGAATATCTACAAAAATATTGCAGTGTAGTTATTATCAATACGTATTAGCTCATTTTCATGCTGCTATAAAGAACTTGGTTATTGAGGAAAGAGGTTTAGTTGACTCACAGTTCCACATGGCTGGGGAGGGCTCAGGCAACTTATAATCATGGCAGAAGTCACCTTTTCACAGGGCAGCAGGAGAATGAGTGCTCAGCAAAGGGGGAAGCACCTTATAAAACCATCATATCTCATAAGAACTAACTCACTATCACGAGAACAGGATGCAGAGATATTGCCCCATGATTCACTTAGGTCTACCTGGTCCCTCTCACGAGACACAGGGATTATGGGAGCTACAATTCAAGATGAGATTTGGGTGGGGACACAGCCAGTCCATATCACAATACTATTTTAGAGAAGAGAAAACTTTGTCTGAAAGAAATTAAGTAGCTTTCACAATGCCACCAAATAAATACCAGAGCTAAAAATAAACCTATTTTAGTCCGGCTCAAATTTACACACACACACACATAAATAAACATAAATGCACCCTCATTTTTTTATTACACTACACTGTCACTTTAGTTTGGATAACCTATATTTTTTGAAATGTAGATAATTTAGATTACCTGTTTTTCTTGAAATTACTTTAGCAATTTTAATGGTTTAAGTTTTGGCAAACTGCAAATGAGAATTTAAAGCTATATACCCTTATCAGTAGTATCATAATGAAAGGTAATAATTTTACATCACTCTATACTTCTCTAGTCCATGCTTATTAACTATATTTGCACAAGAAGTATATGATGCATTCATGCTGACCCTTATAGCTCCTAATTAAATGGTGTGTTGGTTAATACTGAGTATCAACTTGATTGAATTGAAGGATACAAAGTATTGATCCTGGGTGTGTCTGTGAGGGTGTTGCAAAGGAGAATAACATTTGAGTCAGTGGGCTGGGAAAGGAAGACCCATCCCTAATCTGGCTGGGCACAATCTAATCAGCTGCCAGTGTGGCTAGAATATAAGCAGGCAGAAAAATTTGAAAAGAGAGACTGGCCTAGCCTTCCAGCCTACATCTGTCTCCCGTGCTGGATGTTTCCTGCCCTCAAACATTGGACTCCAAGTTTTTCAGTTTTGGAACTCAGACTGGCTGTCCCTGCTCCTCAGCCTGTAGATGGCCTATTGTGGGACCTTTTGATCATGTGAGTTAAGACTTAATAAACTCCTATATATGTGTATGTGGGTGTATATATATATGTATATACACCCACATACACATATATATATACACCCATATATATATACACCCATATATACACCCATATATATATATATACCCACTCACATACACACACACACACATATATATATATATACACCCACATACACATATATTCCATTAGTTTTGATCTTCTAGAGCACCCTGAGAAATACAAATGGTTAATTCATTTGGAATAACTCAGTACATTGAGTTTGAGCTTTAAAGCAAGACAAAACAAGTTGCCATTTTGCACATGGACTATACGTCAGACTAGTCTATGCATAGATTTTATAAAATAAAAACTTTTTATTTAGTAATCAAAACATTCCTTAATGACTTTTTTGGAACACTTTAAATGTCTGGGATTTCAGTTTTATTCTAATTATATTCTCTAATTGAAATTTGAAATGAAATGACAGGCTTAAAAGAGTTTGAAAATACTTTTAAATTCTTAATTATTTTAAATTCTTAATTATTTACTCTGTCTTTAATCTCCTTTATAAGTAATTCAACCATTGGACATGTCAAAGGTATCCTGTGTCAGGGCTCCCTCAACACAATTCTATGTAATCCTCAAATGTAATCCTCAAATGAATGAGAGATAAAGGGGTCTCTATCTAAATCTCATCATGGCGTATACAAAATTTTTCATGGATGCAGTAGTTAAGAGAGGGTACTAATCTGTAGATAAGATTTCAAGCCACTCCTCAAAACCTATTAATATTTGTCATTATTCTGGGTATATTTGGTTTTGGGTATAAATAAAGCTTAATAACCTTTCTCTTTTTCATTACAACACTTATGATTATAAAAATATTGATTATCTTTTCATCTCTGATATCTTACTGAATAAGATGCCATGTCTACAAAGAAAATGAGGTTGAGTATCTTCAGATATTTGTATTTTTTCTGACTCCTAAGCACAAATAAAATTCATGCTAAATTCATTTAAAAAAATGCATATAAGAATGCATACTATATAAAATTCATATTTATCATAAAATATATAATAAGCTATGTATAATATTAATTATAAATTCCATATATTATATATTATATATGTACATATGTTCTTTATGCACTTACTGTATGGCATATAAATAGATTTGAAATATATATAAGGATTATTTGATATAATACTATAAGATATATTTTTCTTATATATATGCTATATAGTATAACTGCCAGTATTAATCATAGCCAAACTGTGAAACACCATCCTATTTGCATATACATATTTAATTAATTTTTCTCTAGGGAAATTAGAATAAGCCTATCAGAGTAATTCAGCTCTGATTCTCTACATATCTGAAGGCAGTGAAGTGTAAAGAATGAGAAATTGAAACATAAATAAACAGTATTGTCATTTAAGTTTATGCTGAAATTTAGGTAGGACTCAAAAGGCTAGCTCATTGTCTAAAATCTTCATGAATATTTACAGAAAATATAGTTCTAATTCTGTTGCTGGCAAAAACTTATTAAATCTATAACTATTATTTAAAAGTAAAGACACTCTTCCATTTCTTGTTATTCTGAAATTCATGAATCATCTAAAAACAAAGGTTCACAACCACCTATATTATCATCAGTGGTAATCAGAGGGAAAAATGATGCTTACTGAGTTTCTTTGTACCTTGTGAAACTTTAAAGAAGACATTCATAAGTCACTGCTAAAGAGAAAAGAATACTGAATTAAGTGGATTAATATCCCAGTGTTTGGTATAAACTTACTGACCGGATTAATTATATTTAAAATGGGCTTATTAAAACATTTGCTGTGATATATAAGGTACTGTTAAGATGAAGTGAGCTTCTATATACAAAAGCAATTTGAAAATATATGAACTTGAAGCAAATTTATCTCAAGACTAAGATCAGTTATTATAGTTCTAATTAAAATGTAGCAGTCCACATGAAAGAGTATTTCATGAACTAATCTATAAGAAATGTATAATAAATTTAATTCAAGGACAGGTAAATCCCTTCTTTTAAAACAGAGTGGTAAGTAGCTGATGTTTAATAATCATTAATTATCGAAATTTTCTCTATTTCTAATTTTATATGTCATATCCACTGTGATAATTCTATCTATATCTACATAGATACAGATATAGACTATATATGTATTAGACCATTCTTGCATTGCTTAAAGAAATACCTGAGACTGGGTAAAGATAAAAAGTTTAATTGGCCCATGGTTCTGCAGGCTATACAGGAAACATGGCTTCTAATGAGGCCTCAGAAAATTTCTATTCATGGTGGAAGGTGAAGTGGGAGCTTGCATGTCACCTGGCAAGAGCAGGAGCAAACCAGAGTGAGGGGATAGTGCCACACACTTTTAAACCATCAGACCTCCTGTGAACTCAGGGCAAGAGCTCATTTATCACCAAAGGAATGGCCCAAGACATTCATGAGGGATCTGCCCGCGTGATACAAACACCTCCCGCCAGGCCCTACCACCAGCATTGGGGATTATAATTCAACATGAGATTGGGGCAGGGACAAATATCCAACCTATGTCAATATACATATAAAATATGATGTATATTCAGACATAAAGAGTCTAATGCTTCTTCTGGGACTCATTTTAAGAGAGCAAAGCATTTGAAGAATGCACAAATTAAAATGAAGTAATATGTTAATAGAGATCCATATAGTCCACACAAAAGGTGTCTATAGCCTTTTATAAATATCAAATACTGATACCAAATAATTGTATACCCTTTTATAAATAACTGCTTTTGTAAATACAAAAATATCAAGGTTTAGAGGAAAATCTAGACACATGTTATACTGTATCTTGGGAAGATGGCAAAAGTCTCATATCAATAATATTTATATATTTTGACTGGCAAGGAATAAAAGAAAACTGTTTTTGCCATCTCAAGAGCATACACATTGAGATAATTAATTTTATTTGATTGCTAATGATTTCTATATGTTGACTCTTCAAGTATTTATAGTATTCTATATGATGCCTATAAGTCAACGTCTACAAATACTATATGGCATTGCATTTATTCCAAACAGTTAGGTGAGATTGGATATCATCACTCAAGTAAACGTAAAAACAAAAAAAAATCAAACTGTCTCAGTTTTATGGTAAAAATTGTCTTTTGTTTACATTTGCATTTATTTCACTACTAAAGAGATTTATTTTGTGTTGCTTTTACAAGTACTTGTATTTATTTTTATAAATTGATTTTTGCATTTTTATCTTTTTGATTACCTACATCCCATTGATGGATATATGTGATGTGTTAATAGGATGTTCTATTTAAAAAATGTAAGGATGTCTTTTGTGTAGTACTGCAGACATTCCAAGACGGAAGCATCATTTGTTGTCTCTTCTTTCCCTAACTCCAGACATACATACACCAATTTCTTGCCTCAGAACAAAAGAACACTATATTTCTGGAAGCCTTAGTTTATTTTTCCACAAATTTATTAGATCTGTGAGTTTATAATGCTCATCAGTTTTGGACATTATTTAGCCACTCTATTAGTTAGGGCTCTCCAGTGAGGCAGAACCAATAGGATATATTTATGTTTAAAAGATCTATAAAAGATTAATTATGGAATTGGCTGACATGAATATGATCATGAAGGTGGAGAAGTCCCACAATGTGCTGTGTGCAAGCAGAAGAACCGGGAAACTGGGTGGTGTAATTCAGTTCAAGTTTGAAGTCCTGAGGACCTGGGAGCCAATAATGCATCTCACAGTCCAAGGCCAAAGACCTGAGAACTCAGGAAAACTACTGGTGAGTCCTAGAATCCAAAGGCCCAAAAACCTGGAGCTCTGGTGACCCAGGACAAGAGAAGGTAGCTATCCCAGCTCAATATGGGAGAATTCTTCTTCCTTTTTATTCTATTAGAGTGGGCCCTTAACATACTGGGTGATGCCCACTCACATTGATGAGGGCAGATCTTCTTTACTCAGTCTACTGATTCAAATGCTAATTTCTTCTGGAAACACCCTCCCAAACACATCCAGAAATAATGTTTTACCAGCTATCTGGGCATCCCTTAGTCCTGTCAAGTTGAGACATAAAATTAACCATCATAGCCACTATTTATTCACATATTATTCAAATATTTTCTGTCTCCCACTCTTCTTGAAATACAATTACATATATAGTAAACCATACTATTTCACAAAGAATATCTTTCTTTTTTCTTTTCTTCTTTTTAAAAAACATTCTCTGTTTTAATAGTCTGGATAACTGGAATACTATATCTTATAGTTCACTAATATTTAAAAAACAGGTTGAGTTATAATTGACATGCAAATACTACACATTTTTAATGCATGAGTTTGGACATATGCATGCATCTGTGAGACAATTACCACAATAAAGATAATAGATGTGTCCATCACCTTCAAAAATTTTCTTGTGTTCCCACTTTTATTGTTAACTATAAGTGCTATGTTTTATAGGAGATCTGTAGAATTTACTCATCTTATATAACTGAAACTTTATAGCAGTTGAACAGCTCCTCAATTTTACCTGTCCCCAAGTCCTGGTAAACAGCATTTAATTTTCTGTGTCTATAGGCCTGACTATTTCACATGATCCTAAAGACTCCACATATACAAAACAATCTGTTAGAACTAATAAACTAATTCAGTAAGTGAGAAAGCTCTCATAAAAGTGGAACCATGCTGCATTTCTTTTTTTCTGTGACTGGCTTATTTCACTTAGATAATGTCTTACAGGCTCATCCATGTCGTCACAAATGGCAGGCTTTCCTTCATTTAAAAGTTTGAAAATAGTCTATTGTCTGTATATATCATATTTTTATTAATCATCCATCTGTCCACAGACATTTAAGTTATTTCCATATCTTGGCTACTGTGAATAACAGTGCAATGAATGTGAATACACAGATACCTCTTTACAGTTTCAGGTCTTATGTATAATTCTTTAATCCATTCTGAGGTGATTTTGGATATGGTGATGCCCATTCTTACCACCTCTATTTAATTTAGTGCTGGAAGTCAACCAAAGCAATTAGAAAAAAAAGTGATAAATGACATCAAAACTGGAAAGGAATAAGTACAATTATCTCTGCTTGCAGATGACTTGGTCTTCTAAATAGAAAATCTTACAGACTATACACACACACACACACACATTTTAGAACTAATAAACTAGTTCTGCCAAGTTGCAGGTTAAAAATATTAATATAAAAATCAGTTTTCTTTCTATACATTAACAGCAAACTATCTCAAAAAGAATTTAAAAAATAATTTTATTTAATATCACATCAAAAAGAATAAAATACTTTGAAACAAACTTAACCAAGAAGGTGAAGAACTCATACCTTAAAAACTATAAATTATTGATAAGAGAAAATTTAAGACACAAATAAATGGAAAGACACCCTGTGTTCATGGATTGGAGAGTTTAATATTGCTAAAATGCCCCAAACCCGAAGTGTTGTACAAATTCAATGCAGTCCATATCAAAATAATAATGGCATTTCTACACAAATGGGAAAACAATTCTAAAATTTACATGGAAACACAAATGATTCCAAATATCCAGTTATCTTGAGAAAGAGGAACAAAGCTGGAAGCATGGAATTTCCTGATTTAAAGATATATTATGGAGCTACAGTAATTAAGACTGTATGCTACTGACATAAAAACGGGACCCATATAAACCAACAGAACAGAATAGAGAACCCAGAAATAAACCCACATATATCCAATCAACTGCTTTTCCACAAGAGTGCCAAGAATATAGGATGGGGAAAGAATGGTCTCTTCAACAAATGGTGCTGGGAAAACTGAGCAGCAGAATAAAATTGGACCCTGTTAATTTTCTGATCTTTTCTTAGGAGTTCTTTAATCTGGCATTAAGCATATCCAATAATTTTTTATTTCAGATAATTGCATTTTACCCCCTTATAGGGTTTTTTTTCTTTTTTCACTAAGTTTATGTGACTCTTTAGGTAACTTATTTAAAATATTTTGACATCTTTATCTTCCAATTCCATGAATTCTGTTCTTTTTTAGGCCTGATTTTATGACTGATTTTTCACTTGCTTGTGGGTCCTTCTCTTCTGTTACTTTGCATCTCATATTTTTTGAAAGACTATTGCCTATCATTAATCTTATATTATGATTTTCTGGATAAAATGTTAATTTTAAATGATAGGCACTTAAATTACTTTCAGATCAGCTTGATCACATTTAGGCCGGTTTTAAGCTTTATTAGGACAGGTCTAAAATAGCTTTTAATCTTCATATATTTCAGCCCTCTTTCTGGTGTTATTATGGATAGCTCCAGTGTTCAATGAGACTGCTCCATGCTGGCTTGTTAACACCGGGAATTATTTTTGAGCTCTGGGAATTATTTAGCTTAGAGTGATTTCACAGAATTTCTGGATTATTCTTCTAGTGTCTGTGGGATCAGTAGTGATGGTTTTCTCTCATTTCTGATATTGGCAATTTGTGTTCTTCCTCTCCCTCTTTTTTCTTCCTTAGCCTGGCTACAGAATTATCATTGAGCTTTTGCTTTCAATTATTTTCTATGTTGTTTTCTCTTTTCTATTTTTTTTGTTTTCTGCTATAATATTCATTATTCTGTTCTTTCTGCTTATTCTAGATATAAGTTGCTCTTCTTACTTTCATTTTCCAAAAGTTTAGTTTACTGATTTAGATATTTCTTCTTTTCTAACAAATGCATTTAATATTATAAATTATCCTCTAACATGAATATTTAAAATTTTGATAAGTTGCATTCTTGTTTCCATGTAGCCTAAAATAGTTTTTGTTCATCTCACTTAGAAATGCATCATAAATTTCTAAATATTTAGGAATTTTTACATGTATTTCTGTTACTGGTATCTAGTTTAATTTTGTTATGAACCAATAAAATATTTTATATGACTTGTACTATTTTTTAAGTTTGTTAAAGTCTATGGTTTTAACATTGCTAAGGTTAATTCTCCCTATGACATGGGTAAAAATGTTATGTTCTGCTATTGCATAAAGTATTATATAAATGTTTATTAGGACAAATTGGTTGTTTGTCTCCAGGTCATCTATAGCCTTGATATCCTGCTTACTTGATATTCTACCTGCTTACTCTATTAATAACAGAGAAAGTGTATAGCTGGCTTTTGTTTTTATATTTAATCTTTCAATCTGTTTTTTATCTGGTAGTTTTAGACTTAGAATTAGCAAGCCATAGCTCAAAGACCAGCTATAGCTTATCACCTGCTTTTCTAAATAAACTCATACTGAAAACAGCCACACTCATTTATTTATGTATTACCTATGACTGCTGCATAACAACAGCAGAGTTGAGTTGTTGCCAGATATAACATATCATCCTCAAAGCCTGTGATATCTACTAGCCAATTCTTTGCATAAAACAGAGTAGAAAAGATAATTGAAGATAATTGGTGAATAGATTCTTAAATTGTTTACATTATTTATTTATTGTTGCATAACAATGTTACCACAAAATTATTTGCATAAAATAGCATGCATTTATTACCACACAGTTTCTGTTAATTAGGAGTCTGGTTACAACTTAGCTGGCGCTTCTGTTTCAGAGCTTCATGAGGCTATAATAGAAGTGTTGGTTGGTGATGTAGTCTCATCTCAAGGCAGAACTGGGGAAGGATTCACTTCCAAGCTCACATGGTAGTTAGGACAATTCAATCTTTTGATGTAAGGTTGGAGGCCTCATTTTCTTGCTGGTTGCCAGAAAGAGGTTACCCTCAATTCCTAGCTGATGATTAGTTGGAGACTTCTCTGAGTTTCTTGGGCTCACCAGGATGACATTATGCTTCTTCAAAGCCAGCAAAAAAGAGAGTCTTCTAGCAAGATGAAAGATACAATCTCATGTAATATGATCATGGAAGTGATTATCATCTTTGCTTTACTCCATTGGTTGGTAGCAAATTATGAATCCTGCCCACGCAACTAAGAGAGAAGATTCAACAAAGCCATGAATACAAGGAGATGAGGATTTGGAGGGCCTTTTAGAGTCTGTCTGCTACAATATGTTTCCCCACTCTTTGGGATTTTGTCATCTTCAAGTCCTAGTCATGTTGAGACAGCCTTGCACTTTAAACTCTGTCTTTCAGTCCTGTAAAAAGTGCTGCCTTCAACTTGGAGCCTACTTATTCATTGCTGTGATTTGGAAAATTTCCTCAAAGACAAAGCAATTATAAATATGAAGCTTAACCTGCTTGTTCTTTCTTTTAAGTAATGTCCTCAAGCCTTGCCTGTATATGTTTCCCTCAAATTTCTTCAAGCGGTTTCATTCTTCATATTTGTATTTGGTTGTAGAGTTAGTCTGACATAAGGTGCTGTGGCGTCTGCTTGATTTATTTATAATTAATTTTCTTGGCATAGATTGGCAAGATTGTGGTAAAGAGTTGACAATGGAGTGTTACATTTTATTGTCAAAATGAATTTCCTTGGAACTGTAATCTTATAAGGAGACATTGGAATTCCACATCTGGTATGTAGGTGGCATAAATCAAACTTAAAACCTATTATTTTGATACCCAAAATGTATCATACATGCATTAAATGCAAAAAAAAAAAAAACCCTGTGTATTCATACCTTTGCTAACTAGGTATTTACTGCTTCCTCTTTTGGCCTACTTGGCTTTAAAAAGCATGCATCTAACTTTATTGGCATTTTCTTGTCTTGATTTAAAATGAAGACTTAAGCGCAGTATTAGTCAAGGTTCTCTAAAGGGACAGAACTAATAAGATATATGTATATATGAAGGGGAGCTTATTAGGAGAAATGACTCACATGATTACAAGGTGAAGTCTCACAAGAGGCTGTCTGCAAGCTGAGGAGCAAGGAATCCAGTCTGAGTCTCAAAACCTCAAAAGTACGGAAGCAGACAGTGGAGCCTTCAGTCTGTGACCAAAGGCCCAAGAGCCCCTGGCAAATCACTGGTGTAAGTCCAAGATTCCAAAAACTGAAGAAGTTGGAGTCTGATGTTCAAGGGCAGGAAGCATCCAGAATGGGAGAAAGATAAAAGCCAGAAGACTCAGCACGTCAAGCCTCATTCCACTTTCTTCCGCCTGCTTTATTCTAGCCGTGCTGGCAGCTGATTAGATGGTGCCCATTCAGACTGAGGGTGAGTCTACCTTTTCCAGTCAACTGACTCAAATATTAATCTCCTTTGGCAACACCCTCACAGACACACCCAGGAAAAATACTTTGTATTCTTCAATCCAATCAAGTTGACACTCAACATTAACCATCACACACATAAAGAAAATCTTGGACTATGCATGTTCCTAGCAAGGAATAAAGTAACATCTGAATATTAAAAGATGGATGAAAAATGAATATTGACGAAACATATTGTTACATCTTTCTATATGCAATATAATATTGTCCTTTTGTCATCAGGCATACCAGCACAAAGACCAACAATTTTTACAGTCTAAATCATGTTATACTTTTTGTTGTTACTCTTGGGGAGAGGGCAAATATATGCCATTCAGTATCTGGAAATATATGTATCCATAAAGGGGAACCAAATATGCATACTCTCCTAGCAATAGTGTATTGTCGGGAAATTAAATGCCTGGCCCAAAACTGCATTTTCCAGCCCTACATTTTTATTTAGATGGAATAATATGACTAAATCTTACTAACTGCATTTGATGGAAGGAACCATTTTTAGAATAAAGCAGTTAAGGAGTAAATACTTCTTTTCCACTCTTTATTTTGGCTTCAATTTTCCTCCTTATGCTACCTTGATACAAATGAGGATGGTAACTTTGGAAAACATTTCTGGAAAGTGGTAAATAGAAGAAGCATGTTCCTACATCTCTGCCTAAAAGAAAGCCAGTCACCAACCATGATACTGATTTTGAACTCCATTAGACAAGAAATATTTTTTCTTCTTGGATGCATTATGTATTTTTGAACTTCTCTAAGTGTTATCATTATCTTTATAAATACATAATAAAATATATTTAGTCTTTAATACAAAATTATACTATTGCACATGAATAGTATAGTTAGCATTCATTTTACTAAATGAATTGAGTGATGATTCACTTGAACTTGGAAAAATTATATATATATGTATATATATATTTTTTTTTAAAAAATTTGAAACAGCAATAACCATCTCAAAGTGCCCTAGATAAAGATAGCCAAAGGTTATCCTCTCTGGTAATAGCTACTGGGAAACAAATTACTCTAAACTTAGTGGCTTAAAACAACAATCATTGAATATCTTACAGTGTCTGTGGATCTAGCTTCTGGGCATGATATATCTCAATTCCTCTGGCTCAAGACCTTTCACGAGGCTGCAATCAAATTACCAACTGAAACTAAAGTCATCTCAATGCTTGCATGGGGAATGATCTGCCTCCAAGTTCACTCAGGTGGTTGTTGACAGGCCTTAAATCTTCTTTTACTCTTATTTGAAAAAAATCAGTTTCATGTCATGTGGGTGTTATATAAATGCACCAAAGATTGCCCTTATGTTAATATAGGGGCCTAATATTGTTTAGTTTTTAAACAAGAAGGCTAGGACAAGTAGCTCAAAGCTACTGACAACAAACTCAAATTTTTACAGATCCATTAAATGAAATAACCCAAATAAGTGTGTTTTTAGCCATTTAGAGCCTCCTTCCTTTATGTACCCCATGAAATTGCACTCAAAATCAGCTAGCCGTACTTTAGACAAACCTTGGAGCTCTCTGACCCACAGTCTCCCCACCTTGCCACCGAGTGACAACACTAAACATGTAAGCCTGTTCTTTGAGTCTCCTCTCCCTTGCCCTTTGCCTTTTCTGGGTGGTGGTCCCAGGTCACTATTTCTGGAAAGCCTCCCACTGTGAAAGACTTTACTTCACATGCAACTCTGTCAAGGTACCACCTAATAAAAGTTTTGCAATACTGCCATATCATGGTTCTGTCATTTCCTGAATCAGTCTCCAAATCCTCAGATTCACCACAGTGGGTCTCTTGAGACCAACTCACAACATGGCAGTTGGCTTCTCTCAGAGCAAGCAAAAGAGTGATGGAGAACACCTAAGACAGAAGCCACAGTCTTTATGTAACCTATTCTCAGAAGTGATGTCCCATCACTTCTGGCATATTCTGCTCTTTCAAAGCAAGTCCATACATCCAGCCCACACTCAAAGTAGGGGTATTACACAAAGATTCAAATACCAGAAGCCTGGGAGCATTGCCATCTGAGAGGCTGCCTACCTTGTAAAGCAGTATGTTAACAAACACACTGAAAACTGATTACTGGTGAGAGGGACAGAGAAAGATAGTAGAATAGAAGGCTTCACCAGTTGTCCACCTGGCAAGGACATCACTTTAATAACTATCTACAAAAAATAAATAAATAAATAAAACACCTTCATGAGAACCAAAAATCAGGTGAGGCTCATGGTATCTGGTTTTAATTTCATAGCACCCAGACAGGCACTGATGAGGTGGGAAAACCGTCTTGAATCACTGACAGCACCCCTCCCCAAAGCGCTGGCAATGACAACACAGCGTGGAGAGCATTTCTGTGCACTGGGGAGGGGAACAGTGAAGCTACCGTGAGGCATTGAACTCAGTATTGCCCTGTTATAGCAGAAAACAAAACTGGACCAAACTCAGCTGATACTGAGGGAGCATTTAAACCAGCTCCTTCCAGAAGGAAATTGACACTTGCAGCAGACCAACCTGATTTCCCACAAGCCTCACCACTATGGGCTAACATGCGCTGGGGCACCAAGTAAACTTGAAAGACAGTCTAGGCCACAAGGACTGCAACTCCTAGGCAAGTCCTAGTGCTGAACTTGGTCCCAGGACTGTGGACTGGGGAGGCACACAACATTGGAGCACCCAGATATATAACATTTACAGAACATTGCATCCAATGGCTGCAGAATACATATTCTTTTCCTCAGCATGTGTATCATTCTTAAGGTTAGACCATATGTTAGATCACAAAACAAGTCTTAAAACATTCCAAAAATTAAATAATATCAAAGCATCTTCTTTGACCACAATGAAATAAAACCAGAAATCAATAACTAGTGGAATTTTGGAACTATACAAACACATGGAATTCAAACAATATGCTCCTGAATGACCAGTGGATCAATGACGAAATTAAGAAGGAAACTGAAAATATTCGGAAACAAATGACAGTGGAAACACAGCGTACCAAAACCTATGGGATACAGCAAAAGCAGTACTAAGAGGGAATTTTATAGCTATAAGTGCCTACATCAAAAAGAGGCAAAATTTCAAATAGACAACCTAATGATGCATTTTAAAGAAGTATAAAAGCAAAGGCAAACCAATGCAAAAATAGTAGAATAAAAGAACTAATAAAGATCAGAGAAGAAATAAATGAAATTGAAATGAAGTAAACAATAAATAGGAATGCAGAGGATCAATAAAACAAAAAGCTATTTTTGTAAAGTTAAATAAAACTGATAAATGTAGTCAAACCAACTAAAAAAAAAACGAGAGAAGGTCCAAATAAATAAAATAAGGAATGAAAAAGGACACATTACAACTGATAACACAGAAATTTAAATAGTGGCTACTATGAGCAACTCTATGTCAATATATTGGAAAATCTAGAAAAAATGAGCAAATTCCTAGACACAACCTACCAAGACTGAACAAGGAAGAAATCCAAAACTCAGGTCGGGAGCCAAGATGGCCGAATAGGAACAGCTCCGGTCTACAGCTCCCAGCGTGAGCGACGCAGAAGACGGGTGATTTCTGCATTTCCATCTGAGGTACGGGGTTCATCTCACTAGGGAGTGCCAGACACTGGGCGCAGGTTAGTGGGTGCATGCATCATGCACGAGCTGAAGAAGGGCGAGGCATTGCCTCACTCGGGAAGCGCAAGGGGTCAGGGAGTTCCCTTTCCTAGTCAAAGAAAGGGGTGACAGATGGCACCTGGAAAATCAGGTCACTCTCACCCGAATACTGAGCTTTTTCGACGGGCTTAAAAAACGGCACACCAGGAGATTACATCCCGCACCTGGCTCAGAGGGTCCTACACCCACAGAGTCTCGCTGATTGCTAGCACAGCAGTCTGAGTTCAAACTGCAACGCAGCAGCGAGGCTGGGGGAGGGGCGCCTGCCATTGCCCAGGCTTGCTTAGGTAAACTAAGTAGCTGGGAAGCTCGAACTGGGTGAAGCCCACCACAGCTCAAGGAGGCCTGCCTGCCTCTGTAGGCTCCACCTCTGGGGACAGGGCACAGACAAACAAAAAGCAGTAACCTCTGCAGACTTAAATGTCCCTGTCTGACAGCTTTGAAGAGAGCAGTGGTTCTCCCAGCATGCAGCTGGAGATCTGAGAACAGGCAGACTGCCTCTTCAAGTGGGTCCCTGACCCCTGACCCCCAAGCAGCATAACTGGGAGGCACCCCCCAGCAGGGGCAGACTGACACCTCACACGGCCAGGCTGGGTACTCCAACAGACCTGCAGCTGAGGGTCCTGTCTGTTAGAAGGAAAACTAACAAACAGAAAGGACATCCACACCAAAAACCCATCTGTACATCACCATCATCAAAGACCAAAAGTAGATAAAACCACAAAGATGGGGAAAAAACAGAGCAGAAAAACTGGAAACTTTAAAAAGCAGAGTGCCTCTCCTCCTCCAAAGGAATGCAGTTCCTCACCAGCAACAGAACAAAGCTGGACAGAGAATGACTTTGATGAGCCGAGAGAAGAAGGCTTCAGACGATCAAATTACGCCGAGCTATGGGAGGATATTCAAACCAAAGGCAAAGAAGTTGAAAACTGTGAAAAAATTTTAGAAGAATGTATAACTAGAATAACCAATACAGAGAAGTGCTTAAAGGAGCTGATGGAGCTGAAAACCAAGGCTCGAGAACTACATGAAGAATACAGAAGCCTCAGGAGCCAATGTGATAAACTGGAAGAAAGGGTATCAGTGATGGAAGATGAAATGAATGAAATGAAGCGAGAAGGGAAGTTTAGAGAAAAAAGAATAAAAAGAAACGAGCAAAGACTCCAAGAAATATGGGACTATGTGAGACGACCATATCTACATCTGATTGCTGTACCTGAAAGTGACGGGGAGAATGGAACCAAGTTGGAAAACACTCTGCAGGATATTATCCAGGAGAACTTCCTCAATCTAGAAAGGCAGGACAAAATTCAGATTCAGGAAATACAGAGAATGCCACAAAGATACTCCTCGAGAAGAGCAACTCCAAAACACATAATTGTCAGATTCACCAAAGTTGAAATGCAGGAAAAAATGTTAAGGGCAGCCAGAGAGAAAGGTCGGGTTACCCTCAAAGGGAAGCCCATCAGACTAACAGCGGATCTCTCGGCAGAAACTCTACAAGCCAGAAGAGAGTGGGGGCCAATATTCAACAATCTTAAAGAAAAGAATTTTCAACCCAGAATTTCATAACCAGCCAAACTAAGCTTCATAAGTGAAGGAAAAATAAAACACTTTACAGACAAGCAAATGCTGAGAGATTTTGTCACCACCAGACCTGCCCTAAAAGAGCTCCTGAAGGAAGTGCTAAACATGGAAAGGAACAACCAGTACCAGACACTGCAAAATCATGCCAAAATGTAAAGACCATCGAGACTAGGAAGAGACTGCATCAACTAACGAGCAAAATAACCAGCTAACATTATAATGACAGGATCAAATTCACACACAACAATATTAACTTTAAATGTAAATGGACTAAATGCTCCAATTAAAAGACACAGACTGGCAAATTGGATAAAGACTCAAGACCCATCAGTGTGCTGTATTCAGGAAACCCATCTCACGTACAGAGACACACATAGGCTCAAAATAAAAGGATGGAGGAAGATCTACCAAGCAAATGGAAAGCAAAAAAAGGCAGGGGTTGCAATCCTAGTCTCTGATAAAACAGACTTTAAACCAACAAAGATCAAAAGAGACAAAGAAGGCCATTACATAATGGTAAAGGGATCAATTCAACAAGAAGAGCTAACTATCCTAAATATATATGCACCCAATACAGGAGCACCCAGATTCATAAAGCAAGTCCTGAGTGACCTACAAAGAGACTTAGACTCCCACACATTAATAATGGGAGACTTTAACAACCCACTGTCAACATTAGACAGATCAATGAGGCAGAAAGTCAACAAGGATACCCAGGAATTGAACTCAGCTCTGCACCAAGCAGACCTAATAGACATCTACAGAACTCTCCACCCCAAATCAACAGAAAATACATTTTTTTCAGCACCACACCACATCTATTCCAAAATTGACCACATAGTTGGAAGTAAAGCTCTCCTCAGCAAATATAAAAGAACAGAAATTATAACAAACTATCTTTCAGATCACAGTGCAATCAAACTAGAACTCAGGATTAAGAATCTCACTCAAAACCACTAAACTACATGGAAACTGAACAACCTGCTCCTGAATGAGTACTGGGTACATAACAAAATGAAGGCAGAAATAAAGATGTTCTTTGAAACCCAGGAGAACAAAGACACAACCTACCAGAATCTCTGGGATGCATTCAAAGCAGTGTGTAGAGGGAAATTTATAGCACTAAATGCCCACAGGAGAAAGCAGGAAAGATCCAAAATTGACACCCTAACATCACAATTAAAAGAACTAGAAAAACAAGAGCAAACACATTCAAAAGCTAGCAGAAGGCAAGAAATAACTAAAATCAGAGCAGAACTGAAGGAAATAGAGACACAAAAAACCCTTCAAAAAATTAATGAATCCAGGAGCCGGTTTTTGAAAGGATCAACAAAATTGATAGACCGCTAGCAAGACTAATAAAGAAAAAAAGAGAGAAGAATCAAATAGACGCAATAAGAAATGATAAAGGGGATATCACCACTGATCCCACAGAAATACAAACTACCATCAGAGAATACTACAAACACCTCTACACAAATAAACTAGAAAACCTAGAAGAAATGGATAAATTCCTTGACACATACACTCTCCCAAGACTAAACCAGGAAGAAGTTGAATCTCTGAATAGACCAATAACAGGAGCTGAAATTGTGGCAATAATCAATAGCTTACCAACCAAAAAGAGTCCAGGACCAGATGGATTCACAGCCGAATTCTACCAGAGGTACAAGGAGGAACTGGTACCATTCCTTCTGAAACTATTCCAATCAATAGAAAAAGAGGGAATCCTCCCTAACTCATTTTATGAGGCCAGCATCATCCTGATAACAAAGCCGAGCAGAGACACAACCAAAAAAGAGAATTTTAGACCAATATCCTTCATGAACATTGATGCAAAAATCCTCAATAAAATACTGTCAAACCGAATCCAGCAGCACATCAAAAAGCTTATCCACCATGATTAAGTGGGCTTCATCCCTGGGATGCAAGGCTGGTTCAATATATGCAAATCAATAAATGTAATCCAGCATATAAACAGAACCAAAGACAAAAACCACATGATTATCTCAATAGATGCAGAAAAGTCCTTTGACAAAATTCAACAACCCTTCATGCTAAAAACTCTCAATAAATTAGGTATTGATGGGACATATCTCAAAATAATAAGAGCTATCTATGACAAACCCACAGCCAATATCATACTGAATGGACAAAAACTGGAAGCATTCCCTTTGAAAACTGGCACAAGACAGGGATGCCCTCTCTCACCACCCCTATTCAACATAGTGTTGGAAGTTCTGGCCAGGGCAATTAGGCAGGAGAAGGAAATAAAGGGTATTCAATTAGGAAAAGAGGAAGTCGAATTGTCCCTGTTTGCAGATGACATGATTGTATATCTAGAAAACCCCATTGTCTCAGCCCAAAATCTCCTTAAGCTGATAATCAACTTCAGCAAAGTCTCAGGATACAAAATCAATGTACAAAAATCACAAGAATTCTTATACACCAACAACGACAAAAAGAGAGCCAAATCACGAGTGAACTCCCATTCACAATTGCTTCAAAGAGAATAAAATACCTAGGAATCCAACTTACAAGGGACGTGAAGGACCTCTTCAAGGAGAACTACAAACCACTGCTCAAGGAAATAAAAGAGGATACAAACAAATGGAAGAACATTCCATGCTCATGGGTAGGAAGAATCAATATCGTGAAAATGGCCATATTGCCCCAGGTGATTTACAGATTCAATGCCATCCCCATCAAGCTACCAATGACTTTCTTCACAGAACTGGAAAAAACTACTTTAAAGTTCACATGGAACCAAGAAAGAGTCCGCATCACCAAGTGAATCCTAAGCCAAAAGAACAAAGCTGGAGGCATCACACTACCTGACTTCAAACTATACTACAAGGCCACAGTAACCACAACAGCATGGTACTGGTACCAAAACAGAGATATAGATCAATGGAACAGAACAGAGCCCTCAGACGTAACGCCACATATCTACAACTATCTGATCTTTGACAAACCTGAGAAAAACAAGCAATGGGGAAAGGATTCCCTATTTAATAAATGGTGCTGGGAAAACTGGCTAGCCATATGTAGAAAGCTGAAACTGGATCCCTTCCTTACACCTTATACAAAAATTAATTCAAGATGGATTAAAGACTTAAACTAGACCTAGAACCGTAAAAACCCTAGAAGAAATTCTAGGCATTACCATTCAGGACATAGGCATGGGCAAGGACTTCATGTCTAAAACACCAAAAGCAATGGCAATGAAAGCCAAAATTGACAAATGGGATCTAATTAAACTAAAGAGCTTCTGCACAGCAAAAGAAACTACCATCAGAGTGAACAGGCAACCTACAAAATGGGAGAAAATTTTCGCAACCTATTCATCTGACAAAGGGCTAATATCCAGAATCTACAATGAACTCAAACAAATTTACAGGAAAAAAACAAACAACCCCATCAAAAAGTGGGCAAAAGATATGAACAGGCACTTCTCAAAAGAAGACATTTATGCAGCCAAAAAACATGAAAAAATGTTCAGCATCACTGGCCATCAGAGAAATGCAAATCAAAACCACAATGAGATACCATCTCACACCAGTTAGAATGGCGATCATTAAAAAGTCAGGAAACAACAGGTGCTGGAGAGGATGTGGAGAAATAGGAACACTTTTACACTGTTGGTGGGACTCTAAACTAGTTCAACCATTGTGGAAGTCAGTGTGGCGATTCCTCAGGGATCTAAAACTAGAAATACCATTTGACCCAGCCATCCCATTACTGGGTACATACCCAAAGGACTATAAATCATGCTGCTATAAAGACACATGCACATGTATGTTTATTGCAGCACTATTCACAATAGCAAAGACTTGGAACCAACCCAAATGTCCAACAATGATAGACTGGATTAAGAAAATGTGGTAAATATATACCATGGAATACTATGCAGCCATAAAACATGATGAGTTCATGTCCTTTGTAGTGACATGGGTGAAATTGGAAATCATCATTCTCAGTAAACTATCGCAAGAACAAAAAACCAAACACTGCATATTCTCACTTATAGGTGGGAATTGAACAATGAGAATACATGGACACAGGAAGGGGGACATCACACTCTGGGGACTGTTGTGGGGTAGGGGGAGGGGGAGGAATAGCATTGAGAGATATACCTAATGCTAGATGACGAAGTTAGTGGGTGCAGCGCACCAGCATGGCACATGTATACATATGTAACTAACCTGCACATTGTGCACATGTACCCTTATACTTAAAGTATAATAATAATAAATAAATAAATAAATAAATAAATAAATAAATAAAAGACATCCAAAACTCAACAGAGCAATAACAAATTATGAGATCGATGCCTTAATAAAAAGCCTCCCAGTAAAGAAAAGCCAGAGACCTTATTGTTTCACTGCTGAATTCTACTAAACAATAAAAGAAAGATTGATATCAATCCTGGTCACACTATTCTGAAAAATAGAGCAGTGAATATTTCCAAGCTCATTTTACTAGGCCACTATTACCCTGATACCAAAATCAAAGACACATCAAGAAAAGAAAACTGCAGGCAAATATCTCAGATGAATATTAGTGCAAAAATCCTCAACAACATGCTAGTAAGCCAAATTCAACAAAACGGGAAAAAGATCATTCATTGCGACCAAGTGGGATTTATCCCTGGGATGCAAAGGTGTTTTAACATTTGCAAATCAATGAATGTGATATATTATATCAACAGAATGAAGGACAAATTTATGATTATTTCAATTAATCCTAAGAAAGTACTTGATAAAAATTCAACATCCCTTCATAATAACAACCCTTAAAAAACTAGATATACAAGGAACATTCCTCAACATAATAAAATTCATGTACAACAGACCCACACCTGGTATTATACTGAATGGGAAAAACTGAAAGCCTTTCCTTTAAGATCTGGACCGTGACAAGTATGCCCATTTTCACCATTGTTATTCAACAGAGTACTGGAAGTCCTAGCTAGAGCAATCAGACAAGAGAAAGATGTAAAGCACATCCAAATTGGAAAATAAGTAAAATTATCTTTGAGGCAGATGATATAATCTTGTATTTGGAGAAACCTGAAGATTTCACAAAAAGCTATTAGAACTAATAAACAAATTTAGTAAAGTTACAGGACACAATCAACATTCAGAAATCAGAAGCATTTCTATATCTTAACAGTGAACAATCTGAAAATAAGTAAAAAAGCCATCCCATTTACAATAGCCACAAATAAAATCAAATACCTAGGAATTAACTTGAATAAGTGAAAGATTTCTATAATGAAAACTATAAAACACTGATGAAAGAAATTGAAGAGGACACTAAAAAATGGAAAGATATTCCATGTTCATATATTGGAAGAATCAGTATTGTTAAAATGTCCATACTACCAAAAGTAATATATAGATTCAATGTAATCCCTATCCAAATGCCAATGGCATTCTTCACCAAAATAGAAAAACATCCTAAAATTTATATGGAACCACAAAAGACCCAGAATAGGCAGAGATATCCTAAGCAAAAGAAGAAAACTGGAGGAATCACATTACCTGACTTCAAATTATTCTACAGAGCTGTAGTAACCAAAACAGCATGGTACTGGCATAAAAACAGATGCAGAGACCAATGGAATAGAATAGAGAACCCAGAAACAAATCCTCACACCTACAGTGAACTCATTTTCAATGAGGGTGCCAAGAACATGGATTGGGGAAAATACAGTCTCTTTAACAAATGGTTCTGATAAAACTGGATATCCATATGAAGAATAATGAAACTAGACCCCTATCTCTCACCATATACAAAATTCTAATCAAAATGGAATAAAGGCTTAAGTGTAAGGCCTCAAACTATTAAAATACTGCAAGAAACTCTCCAGGACATTGGTCTGGGCAAATACTTCTTGAGTGATACCCCACAAGCATAGGCAACCAAAGCAAAAATAGACAAATGGGATCACATCAAGTTAAAAAGCTTCTGCACAGCAAAGGAAACAGTCAACAAAGTGAAGCAATAACCCACAGAATGGGAGAAAATGTTTGCAAACTACCCATCTGAGAAAGGATTAATACCAGAGCATACTAGGAGCTCAAACAACTCCCTAGGAAAAAAATTTAATAATTTGATTTAAAATGGGCAAAATATTTAAATAGACACTTTTCAAAAGAAGACATACTGGCAAACAGGCATATGAAAATGTGCTCAACATTGCTGATCATCAGAAATGTAAATCAGAATTAAAATGAAATGTCTTCTCACCACAGCTCAAGTGGCTTATATCTAAAAACAGGCAATAGCAAATGCTGGTGAGAATGTGGAGAAAGGGGAAATCTCAGACACTGTTGGTAGGAATTTAAATCGTACAACTACTATGGAAAACAGTTGGGAGGTTTCTCAAAAAAAAACAAAAATAGAGCTACCATATAACCTAGCAATCCTACAGCAAGTTATGTGTTCAAAAGAAGGGAAATCGGTTTATTGGAGAGAAACGATGAAACGATAGTATAGCAGAGAGAAACAATGCTGCATTCTCATGTTTGTTTCAGCACTGTTCACAAGAGCCAAAATTTGGAAGCAACCTAAATGTCCATGGACAGATAAATGGATAAAGAAAAAGTTGTAGTTGTACACAGTGGAGTACTAATCAGTCATAAAAAGGAATGAGATTTTGTGATTTGCAACAAAGGAATGGAACTGAACTCATGGAGATAGAGAGTAGAAGGATAATTACCAGAGGCTGGGAAGAGTAGAAGTTGTTGAGACAGGGAGAAGAGGGGATGGTTAATGGGTTAAACAAAAATAGCGGTTAGAAGGAATGAGACCTAGCATTTGATAGCACAACATCAAAAATAATTTAATTGTACCTTTTAAAATAACTAAAACAGTATAATTGCATTGTTTGTAACACAAAGAATAAATGCTTGAGGGGATGGATACCCCTTTTTCCATGATGTGGTTATTACGCATTGTATGCCTGTTTCAAAACATCTCACATACCCCATAAATCTATATACCTACTATATACCCACAAAAATTAAAATTAAAGAAAACTAATTACTGTCTTAAATTTGTATGTACTTAATAATATATAACATGTTTGCAAGATGACAAAGTAATAATTCTGAGACACAATGTATTAAGGCAAACAATCTTTTTTTATTATACTTTAAGTTTTAGGGTACATGTGCACAACGTGCAGGTTTGTTACATATGTATACATGTGCCATGTTGGTGTGCTGCACCCATTAACTCATCATTTAACATTAGGTATATCTCCTAATGCTATCCCTCCCCCCTCCCCCCACCCCACAACAAGCCCTGGTGTGTGATGTTCCCCTTCCTGTGTCCATGTGTTCTCATTGTTCAGTTCCCACCTATGAGTAAGAACATGCTGCGTTTGGTTTTTTGTTGTTGCGATAGTTTAAGGCAAACACTCTTAAGAGGCTCAATAATTTAAGTAAATTAGAATATTGTGTTATAAATACTCTCAGAGTTTCAATAGAACATTACAGTGATTTTTATATATACATTTCCCTAAAATTGTAGTGGCTTATATTACTGAATTTTTTTAAAAAATATTTGAAAGTTATTTTTAATGATTGCCATTCTAACTGGTGTGAGATGGTATCTCATTGTGGTTTTGATTTGCATTTCTCTGATGGCCAGTGATGGTGAGCCTTTTTTCATGTGTTTTTTGGCTGCATAAATGTCTTCTTTCGAGAAGTGTCTGTTCATGTCCTTCGCCCACTTTTTGATGGGGTTGTTTGTTTTTTTCTTGTAAATTTGTTTGAGTTCATTGCAGATTCTGGATATTAGCCCTTTGTCACATGAGTAGGTTGCGAAAATTTTCTCCCATTTTGTAGGTTGCCTGTTCACTCTGGTGGTAGTTTCTTTTGCTGTGCAGAAGCTCTTTAGTTTAATTAGATCCCATTTGTCAATTTTGGCTTTCGTTGCCATTGCTTTTGGTGTTTTAGACATGAAGTCCTTGCCCATGCCTATGTCCTGAATGGTAATGCCTAGGTTTTCTTCTAGGGTTTTTATGGTTTTGAAGTCAGGAAACAACAGGTGCTGGAGAGGATGTGGAGAAATAGGAACACTTTTACACTGTTGGTGGGACTCTAAACGAGTTCAACCCTTGTGGAAGTCAGTGTGGTGATTCCTCAGGGATCTAGAACTAGAAATTCCATTCGACCCAGCCATCCCATTACTGGGTATATACCCAAAGGACTATAAATCATGCTGCTATAAAGACACATGCACACGTATGTTTATTGCGGCATTATTCACAATAGCAAAGACTTGGAACCAACCCAAATGTCCAACAATGATAGACTGGATTAAGAAAATGTGGCACATATACACCATGGAATACTATGCAGCCATAAAAAATGATGAGTTCATGTCCTTTGTAGGGACATGGATGAAATTGGAAATCATCATTCTCAGTAAACTATCGCAAGAACAAAAAACCAAACACCGCATATTCTCACTCATAGGTGGGAATTGAACAATGAGAAGACATGGACACAGGAAGGGGAACATCACACTTCGGGGACTGTTGTGGGGTGGGGGGATGGGGGAGGGATAGCATTGGGAGATATACCTAATGCTAGATGACAAGTTAGTGGGTGCAGCGCATCAGCATGGCACATGTATACTTATGTAACTTACCTGCACATTGCACACATGTACCATAAAACCTAAAGTATAATAATAATAATTTAAAAAAAGAAAAAAAAAAGAAAATCGTGAAACAAAGACTTTTATTATCATTCTTAGTGATCATCATCAGAAATGGAAGGTTTTTATATAGTGCTTAATTTTGTTCAAAACACTTTCTTCCCAAAAATCTCATTTGAGTGTCACAACATTTTATGAAGTTATATCATTTTTTACTGTTTTCCACATACAATTTTGATTTAGAATCCAACCCAACCAAGAGTAAACTTGCAAGCAAACTTTTTGCATCTCAGGGGTAAATTATTTTGAGGAAATACTATGATAAAATTGCTTTCTGCAAAAAAGTCTTTGGACTCTGTACTCATATGGCATCATGGTGAGAATAATGATATCTTCCTGATACTGAAAAGTCTGAAAATGATACACAAGATCAAAAACTCTTTTCACTTTAGAATGTATTTTTTCTGAAGTCGTTATTTAGGTCTTGTGAAATTCTTAAAGCAATGAAGACTCTTCTTTAATATGTACAAAGAATAATAATCCCATATGGAACATTTGCTTCTTCCCTAAAACTCAAAAAGAAGATGCCAGTAGGTATATTCTCCTCTGATGAACACATTTAAATATACGCCAGAATAGTTGAGTCCTGGTGTAACTATTCTCTCTTTTGAGTTATCAGCAGATTGTGGAACCATTCATTCTCATAATCTTATCTTTAAAGTGTTAATTCTATAGAAGTGCTGTTTTTTTTTCCTCCAACAATATTAATTGGATGACACAGGAGTTCCTAAGGATTATTGGCTAGATCTTTGCTCTTTTCCCCATCCCTTCTGCAGTCACATTTCTACAATAAATGAGAGGAGCAATAACATATTCTTAGATATTATCTCATACCTTGTTCTCACTTTTATTTATTCTTGGTACATCAAGCCATCCACTAAAACATATTGGCTAAAGGCTTTGTAATTGTTTTGGAGAAGGAAGGGGCAGTACTTCATTTCCTGTATCAGTCATTTGTCAGAGCAAAACAATATTTTGTGAGAGAGCAAATACAATGAACTAAAGTGTTGACTCATTGATACTGCCCTTTTGGTTTCTAATTAAATTTTGCAATTCAGAGGTTTTTAAATTAGTGCACACAATGACTAAAAGTTAAAGCCCTGACACAGCGGTATAGGGTACACTTATGTTCCATATTTATATATTAATCAATTTTCCTTGTTTAACTCACCACTGTGTTGTGGCAGCTTATTCTGGAATCAGACTAGAAAGGATAGGTTAGAATGGCAGATAGAGATATAAAGTGGGAAGAAGAGAATAACATGTATTTTCTTTATTATGACTGCATTTATTTAAACTAGAAAATATATTAAGTATTTTAATTGCAATTTGAATCCTACTCTTTTGAATTTCATTTCTTTATATGTGTAATCCCAAATTGCCAAAGATACATATTTTTTATAAACATAATTCAGTATAGAAAATTACTTATTTCTTAGTTCAAGTGTTTCCAAAAAGTGCACAGAAATCCACATAATTTATAATTGACTACTGAGTGAATTACTTATTTAACGAGGAGACATATGTTGGAATTATTATTTCTCATTACTAGCCTGATTCAAATGCATTCAAACAATTCTCTTTATAGCCAAAGTATACAGTAGGCTACGTAACACATCAGCCTACTATTTCTGGAAGAAATTTCCTACAGGGAATCACTTCTCATTTAAAAATCAGCCTCATGGATTAATTGACATTCTCATCTATTGTTTTTGTAAAGACCTCTTCTTATTTACCACTGATAACAATCTAAAAATTACTCATGTTTTGGAAATGTTTCTTAGTCATTTAATGCATGCCTCTGTGTTTTCTTAAACAAAATATGCTATACCAAAATGCTACCTTTTTGATAATTTAGGTTGTCATTCTGACTTGTTTGTGTTGTATTGAAAAACTTCATTTGCCTGTTTTCATCTTTGCAGCTGTTGTCTCCGATTTTATAACATACCCTATTTAAATTTATTTTATGTATTTTCTGCCATATGAAAAATCAGTGATAAATCAGTTGTTCATGGTGTATAAATGAAAAGTAAATAAATTCCGAATAACCATCATAGGGAGTCCTCCACAGAGTCAAGGTTTTAGGTTTGGATACAGAATTTTAAGTAAGTTTAGAGCCCTTATTTCCTGAGTCTACTGTGTTCACTGCATTTTAAAATGGCAAGAAAAGTTAGCGTAGTTTCTGCAAAAAGGGAAAACAGTAGAAAATATTTGAGCTTTTGATTTGTGGGACAAGAGTAATGCTACATTACTTAGATGGCATCCTGCAGAGCAGCTTCTCCAATGACCAAGTGCAAGGGAAGACTCCCACCGCACGGAGGATAGCAAAGATCCATCACCTATGCCAACCACCAGGAACAGGAGCATGAGCATTTCTTCTCATTGCATCTTTGGCTACAGTTCTACCAATTGCCTGAGTCTGGGAACAGAACACACATACGCAGCAGGTTATACGAAGCAGGTTTGTTACTTACAGATGGCAGCAAGGGACAAAATAAGTCCTGGATTTATTGAGTCACTCTTCCAAGGTTATAGAAAGCTGCCTAGGGCAAATGGGGTCCTGATTGCACATGTTTTGCTTGCATTACAGCTGAGGGACTTTGAAAGTCAACCCATACCACTAAGGTTTATAACCCTCAGTGGAAACATGACTCACTGGGAAAAGTTCTGAAAGACATCCTGATTCCAGGGGAAGAAGAAGGAAACCCCAGGCTGTTCTGGGCAGTTCCTCCCTAACTCAAGATATTACTTTTCTAGAAGGGGCAGGAATAAGACCCAGGCTGTTTCAGGCAATTTATCTCTGTATCAGTTATTGCATTCTCAGCACATTCTATAATTATTCTTGAGAACTACAAGTGAGAAAGGGGAGCAGAAGTGAGTTGCTTCAAGACCACCTGGAGAACTGCCCTGCTGTATTCCCCTGACCTAGATATCCTCCTTGGCAAAGCTAGTTCATTCCCTATGTCCACTGGCCTTCCGAGATATGAAGGTGAACTTTTGTCTCATCAGATTGACACAGCAGCTTGATGAATACCATCTCGGTGCCACATCATTGTGTCATAGCCAGAATCCAATTTACCAGATCTATGAGGACTACTATGACAAGTAAGATGGTCATACTTGACTGCAGCAGTGACCTAGCCCTGGCCACAGCAATCCAGCTAGGAAGCTGATAAGAAGTCAAGAACAATCATTCAGGTGGTCCCACACTATGCAGCCAGTAAACCTGCCTTTCTGCGTCTTTTCCGCCTGTGTCTCTACAATGCCTGAGTTAATTATCCAGGTATAACAGGTGTTGACAATGGCACATACTCCCCACAATTGGGCTAAAAGGAAGTCTAGAACAATTTTGTTTTCTAAAATAATTTTTCCAAGCGAAGTGAGAGATGTCTGCTGAGCTACGAAAGCAGTGGTCATAGAGGATGCAATACCTGTCATGGTCAGAGACAGATTTCTCCTCATTTTTCTCTTGAGCATTGGCTCCCAGATACAGTGTTAAAGCTCTTTTAAAGGACATAAATCCAGAGTCAGTTACTTCTTTTGGCAGGTTTCTAGGGTGCCCGGTATACACACTAGGCTGTTAGCCCAATGGTAGATCTCATTGTTAGGGTCACTATCCAAGGGCACTGGCACCCTTATGATGCCAAGCATGCAGGATCCCACAATCTTTCAGCAATACAGGCATGGCATTGCCATTCCATATTTGGGTCACCCTGTACTGCCCACAAAGAAAGAGGTGCATAACACACCTTTCTTCATTTTCTTATTCAGTGCCCCACGCATAGGTATGTAGGCCTAAGTGTTCACCAGCCAGGCCTCATTAATTGCTAATGGGATTAACTCAATTTCCCTCCTAGAATGTTGTTCAGGGGGCTAACACTAGTTCAGCTCTTATTTCTGTGGTCATCGGTGGGACACTTCTTGTTCAAGTAAATCAAAGGAGTATGGTGCAGCGAGTAGCCCACTATGACTTTGTTAGTGGTGGTTGTGACATTTGCCGTCTTAAGTCAGTCAAGTTAAAACAGGCTTTTCTGGCTCCATTCCATGTGGCCGCTTCCAGATCTTCACTCAGAAAGCTATAGCTTGGTTCTTATTAGTATATACTGTGGCCTTGAGAATGCTGGCATACTTGACCGCTGGCAAGACTAGGGGTTCACTTTTTAGTCAGTGACAGAATGAGGTTTCTTGTGGCCACAGCTTGGGAACGTCTAAGAAAAGTGTTATGACTTGAGGCCTCTGCTCCCTCATTTGTGTAGAAAGAACAGACTGACAGGGGATTACCACCTGTCAATCATTCTTCCCTCCCCCTGGTCTCAGATGTTCCTATCTCAGATGGGGGTTGGAATGAATGGTGATCAGGTCTGTCTGTCCCTGTCCTTCTACCACCACTTCTCCCAAGGTTACCCTGACCCACACTCTTCTCCAAGCATAATCAGAGGGTACCGTGGGTGGATGCACTACTTTTAGGTCCACTACTTTTAGATCACCTAGGACATACCCTGTGGGAACTGGGGGGCCCACTAGGGCCACCTGTCATCCCATTAGGTCAGAGACTGAGCCCATGGGGCCAGTGGGCACATCCATTCTCTAAATAACAGTGCCCTGTGGGGTCAGCACTTCAAGGTTACAGTCTTCCAATGTGTCTGTCTGCCAGGTGGCTACACCTGTCACTATACTGGGAGGAATGCAAATAGCTGTAGTGGGAAAGAAGTTTTGTAAGAGTTTCTCTTAGGACTATCAGCATAGCCTACATCTCATACCCACATGGGCTCCATATGTACTTCTGATCATCATTCCTTAACCCCTTTTACACCTGGATATCTACCACCCATGTCCACAGCCTCAGTACTTCTATCCTTCTGCCTGCAGACTGCTCTATCAAGCAACTCAGGGCTGTGCTCCCTTTGCACTGAACTGAGGTATTTAAAATCCAAAGGGTCCTTAACAGCTGCATAGTCCATCCTTGCAAAGTTCTTTCTGTGTGTTCCTATTTAAGGCTTTTTTCAGTGGCCTATTGAAAAGGGTCCGACAGATACCATATACTCTGCCTATACTCAAGCATACAACTGCATGGCCTCAGCAAAAAATGCAGGGCCTCTATCTATTTGAATGTCATCAGGCTATCTGAAGACATGGCACAGCCTCTTTTCTAAGGAGGTCACGGTGTTTGCTGAGCAAGGGCACCATCCTGGAAATGTGGAAAGGTCAGTTCATATCTAGTGCATGTGTTCACAGTAGTAAGGGCATATTTATATCCTTGAGAGCTTGGGGAAGGTTACGTATAGATTCCAAGTGCCACACTTGTGTAGGGGCTGTCCTCAAGGAATGTACCCCGATTGTCAGTTTTGTGCACAGGCCTTAAGTTGGAAAGACTCACAGTTCTTGATGGCAGTGGTGGCTTCCAAATGTGGAAAAGTGATTCTTTATTTCCAGGCCCACTGAATAATAGTGGCAGTGTTGTCCTGGTCTGTTTGCTGATGGACCCAAAATGTAACTGGGACAATATGTGCGATGTCTGCCACTTCCCTGATGTCTACTGTCTCCAATTCTTCAGTACAATTATTATTATTATTTTTTAGAGATAGAGTTTTGCTCTGTTACCCAGGCTGGAGTGCAGTGGTCCGATCTTGGCTCGCTGCAACCTCTGCCTCCTGGGTTCAAGCGATTCTTGTGTCTCAGCCTCCCAAGTCCTGTATTACAGGCATGCACCCCAAGCCTGGCTAATTTTTGTATTTTTAGTAGAGATGGGTTTTTGCCATGTTGGCCAGGCTGGTCTTAAATTCCTGACTTCAAGTGATCTGCCTGCCTCAGCCTCCCAAAGTGCTAGGATTACTGGCGTAAGCACCCAGGCCCAGCACCTCGGTGCAGTTTTGATTGATTGCTAATTCTACGGATGTTTGTTGATGTATGGACCTTTCTTGTGTCCATCCAAATGAGTGACAAATAGGTTGTATAGTGTCAGTTTCTGCCAAATTATAGCACCCTACACTGGGGTGTCTCTGATTGTTCAATTATCCTGGCCAAGATCCTAACCATGTGGCCAGGCCATTAGCTACTTCCTAAGAGTCAGTAAAGATGTAGCATGGTTCAGTGTCAAGGGTGTGGGACACCACTAGCCAAACTGCATATAACTCAGCACATTAGGCACTGCAACCATCTACATTCTGTGATGATGTCTTCCGTTTTCATGCTGACAGTAGCTGAAACCCATTTCCCTCGTCAAGGCTTCAGCTTTGTAAAGCCATTTATAATCCAGTGGAAGGTATCAAGGCTTGCATCCTGTAATTGTGATTCTTACTTGCCACTGGAGTTGACAGTTTCTTGAATGGGTTAGACACCATTCCACCTGCAGGATATCTGGTCACCTTCTCATGAAACTTGCTTAATCTGGGCCCAGTCTTGGATGTACCATTTCTGTTTGATGACGCAGCTTTGCTAGGCTGATGTTCTCCAATGTCTAGGCTGCTGTTAACCCAGGACAAAATGGGAACTTCCAGTCAGGGTACAGCCACAGCATGTTGGGTCAGCCTTTCAGTTTCCACCAGGGCCCCCAAACAGTCTAAAACCTGTTTTTCAAATGGGATGTAGTGCGTGGCTATTCTGGGGACCTACAAGTTCAGAAACTCAGGGCTTATTGAATCCTAGTGTTCTTTTTATTTTTGCCAAAGGCTTAAGTCAGTTTGATCTCCCAACACTTAGGCTTGTAATTCAAATGGGTAGGCAGGCTCTAATGGGTCAGGGGCAAGGCCTGAGCAATAGATTGCTGTAAAGGCTGGAATGCCTTAGCCTCCCTGGGCTCCTAATGGAAAATAGCTGCTTTTCTGGTTATCTGGTGGGGAGGGACCATCAGAATTCCCAGGCAGGTTATGTGTTGTCACCAATATCTAAAAAGTCCAATCAGATATTGGTCCTTCTTTTTTTGTATTTGGTCAGGTTAATGCTAACAATTTTTGACAGACAGGCTTCGGCATCTAGTTTGGATTCTGGCCCAGGCGGACTTTACAAAGGTCAACTGTTGGGCTGGCCCCTGGATTTTGTGGGGGTCAATTTCCTAGGCTGCTTGTTGCATATCTGTGACTATTAAGTCTGAGGCCTCTTGTGTGGTCTGCTCATTGAGGGCCACAGTGAGTATGTAATCTATGTAATCGATACATAGGACTCCTTTGGGCAAGGGCACAGTAGTCAAGTCCAATCTCCTTCATAGATGGCATATCAGGCGAGTTCAAATACCCCTATCACAGCACTGTAAATGTATATTATAATGTACCCTGCCATGCAAATGCAATTGTACATGCATTTCCATTTACATGGCAAGGTACAAATGCAAATGTATCTTGATATGTAAATGCAAATTTATATTTATCTTTCAAAGGGATCAGGAATGCATGAAGAATGACTTCATACTATATGTTGATAGTCCTCATGTTGTATTTGGTCACTGTGATGATATCTAAAATTGCTGGTGCTAATAGGTCTGTCATAGTGTTTAGCCCTAAAGAGTCAACTTTCAAGTGACAGGTCCCATTGTCTTTCTTAAGTGGTTAAACCTAACTGTTAAAACTGAGAAGTTTGCCAGCTATTTGCACATAATGAAGAGTATGATGTCCTTCTCCTCCACAGGAATGCGATATTGGCTTTATTGTATTATCTTATGGGGTTTGGGGAGACATGGTGGCTCTAAGCTATAGACATATCCTAGTGGGATGGCTAAAATGTTTACTTTATTTGGGATGTAGCTCAGTAGGCACTGTGGGATTGTACATTGTATTTGGAGATCAATTTTCTAATTCAGCAAAAGGAAACACAACCACTGGCTCAATTAATGGCCCAAATGGACCCACTCGTAAGCAAGCAAGCACCTTTCCACCTAGCATCCCCTTTGCTCTCTGAAAATCTCCCAAAGCCACCAAGTGTCAATACCCTTCTGCAGGACCAGGGACCACAGTGACATGGACCCCAGTGTCTAGCAGAGTCATGTAAGTTAAAGTCCCCCACACCATATTCAGTCTAACAGGTTCATGAGGCCTCCAGTCTCTAGAGGACAGGTGGAGATCTTGGCCATACTTCTATGCCTGTTTCAGTTTAGAGAAATCTGAGTATGAAGATCTTGATGTCTCTGTCTGGGAAGATGACTCTCCTAGAGAGGCTGAGGTGGATATCAGTTCCTCCACTGTCTATAAAATAATCAAAACTGTTTCTAGACAATTGAGTATCATCCAATTCCCCACTCCTGGGCCCATACAACCATGAGCCCATTGCCATCCTGCACAAGGCAGTGGTAGCCTCATCCTCCCTATGCCAGGAGTGTATAGGAAGCTTAGGCATATCATACTGGGTGGCATAAGAGGTTAGAATGCTAAATGCCAGACAAAAAAAGAAAGATTCTGGTTTGTCACCTTGGCAGCCTGCAGCTGTGGCTAGTTGGATCTCCAACACTAGGTTTAGAGGTAATCTACCCAAGCTTTGTCATTCCTTCCCCGACAGCAAAACACTCTACCCCCTGTTCAACAGCTACCTCAAATAACCAAGACAACATGTTTTCTCCTGGATTTTGCTACCAGCAGTCCCTTGAGATCACAATTTCTCTTTCTGTGAAGGAACACACTTGATAGTTTTGTTTTAAGCAACTCCATCATCCATGTGCTCCTGCACTGTTGGTTCCTTCTCAAGTGCCTCAAAGACCATCTGCGTACCTCTGTCCCATAATCCTTCAAGTACCTCAGAGTCTCACTGATCACTCACTTCCATAGCTATCCTCCAAGGATGAGCGATTGCATAAGTGCCCAAAAACCAGGAGATCACAGACCTCATTCCTCTGTTTCCACATTCCTGTCTCTCTGTCTCAATACACACAGCCAGCTCACTCATATCAGTAGGAAGGGAGTGGGGGGTAACCTATGTTCCACTTATCACCTTTCCTTCCCTGTAAATCATCCAGCTGCAAGTCCAGTCTCTGACCCCCAAGCTAATATCTCTGCCTTGGGCTGGGTAGTAAAGGATATTTACCCATTTTACCAAACTATGGTCCTGGCAGACTGAACATACTCACTGTGCCAATGCATGCTAGTGTATTTTGGCAATGGCATCCTTACTGTATATCGCCAGCAGACTAGATGGGCTAGTCAAATCCAGTTTGATAAACTTTTTATCTTTGCCATTCTTTATTTTTGTATGTATAAGTTCTTTTCAACTGGCTAAAGAGTATGAAAAAAGGTGATCATCTTTAAGTATGTTCCCTTGACTGCATTCCTCCCTTGAATTGGAATCTGAAAATTATTTCTTAAACTATGACTGAACTTTACAAAATAGAGAATTCTTGGGTTCTGTGAATTGACATGTTAAAAGCAAGCTCTCAGTGGTGGTTGCCAAGGCTTTAATCAGAGAAAAGTGACTCAGTTTGAAGTAGTTTGAGTTCAAATAAAAGACGTGCTAAGATTTCAGATATGGTACTTTATTTTGAAACTTTGGCAGCAGATTTAATCCGAAAATAGGTTTAAATACTTGTTAGCATCACCTATTGAGCTACGTCAGGATGGTTTTATATTTTATGTTGAATATTGCGTGCTCTGAGGTTGGATTTTGTGTCAGATAGGATAAAATATAGTTTACAGTTTCTAAAATATTTAGATTTGTTCTATATCTGAAAATTTATAAGAATAAATTAACAGCAATATTAACATCTATCATATTTTTACAGACACTGATATAACAGTTTTCCTGTTTGTACAAATTAAAGTTTACTGTATTTATTCATGCATAAAATTTGTTTGAATTTTATTCCACTCATGTGATTTTCTGCTTTCTAAGAGATTTTCTGCTTCTCTCTGAAGAGGAAGAAACTGTCACATTTTACAAGCAGCTGCTTATTCTTCAGAAACTGAACATGCATTGCAAAACATTGCCTTAAATTTAATTACTGCTTATGCCAGTTTGTTTTTCTTCAGTTTTTAGCAGAATGAAATGAACTGCCTCAGAGTCATTCACTGATTTTATATACATATGAAAAGTTATTTTATTTTATATTAGGTTTTAAATGTTTATTTATATGTATTTATCTAAAATAAGACAAAATACAAATTAAGGTATTTAGATTTCTAAGTTATTTAACTAACCATTGTCCTTTGGAGCTGAGATTTTATCCAGAATACTATCATAACAAACTACTAGATAAAATATATAATCATTTACAAATGCATTGGTAATAATAGGGTATATACCATTAAGGATAATTTTATCATTTACTATATTAGAAATATTATTTTATCATATTTTCAGGAATATTTAGTGCAAAAGTTATAAGCTATGTTTTTACAAGAATTTGATGTATATTTTTCAAAGCCTTTAGAAATCTTAAATTACTCGTACACTAATATTCCCTTATATTAAAAATATTCATTGGGGGATTGTGGACTGTTGTGTGTTACTAGGTACTGAATACACTCTGTTGCACAAGTCCAAAATGTCCCTCCTTTCATGGAGTTTATTTCTTATAGTCCTTGAATTTAACTCATGGAATAACATCAGTATTTAAATGAAGGACATAAAATATAAAACCTGTATAATTTATTTTAAAAAGAAAGATGCTTTGTTACTTTCGAAATGAGATATATACACTATTTTGTGGGTGACATACGAAAAAAATCGCTTCCTCTAGACTCCTGGTTAGAAGAAATATTATCAGCCAACTCCAAATCTTGACTGCCTCTTTATCTGGCCTGTATGTCATTACTTTGGTTAATATCTACCATGATTTCAGTAGCAGTAAAAACTGGAGGACAGCTGACCTGAGGAAATGTGGAATCTAAGATATTACTTTTTTTTTTTTCTAAGTAACTTCAGTTTTCCTAAATGATTTGGAAAAGTAATAGGCATACCACACCATAATTATACCTGTGGATTCCTTTAACCATTGCTATTGTTTTTCTTTATATTCTTAAAGTAAAAGCACAATGTTACCTTAATCTTTATCAATATGGTTTAGTGTTGCCGATGATCCACCAATAGCAAAATAACAGAAAAATACTAAGCTTTAAAATAAGTTTAACTGTTATAAAGATATTATCATTAATCAACAATAGTCTTGTATTAAATGAAAATATCAATTAGAATTACCATAAAATTATGTTTATATCATTTTCTAATAAATATGAAGATAAGCACTAGCAGATCAACAAAAGTTTAAAATTTTTTATTTTTGTTTTATTACTTCTGTAAAATAAAATTTTGATTGTTTTGAGCACAGAATGCCCAGTTTCATTATTATATTTATAAGATATATAGTTTTTATAAGGTCTTTAGGATTCTTAGTATATGGGAAACCTACCAAACACGGCAGAGATGATGTTGAAGACTGTTAGATAAAAGTGTTACTTAAAGGACTATTATTTTCTTTGGGGAGTCCCTAGTTTAGTGGAGTAGGGCAGGGGTCCCTAATGCTCCTGGCCACAGACAGGTACCAATCCATGGCCTGTTAGGAAGTGGGCTGCATAGCAGGATGTGAGTGGTGGACCAGCAAGCATTACTGCCTAAGTTCCATTTTCTGTCAAATCAGTGGAGGCTTTAGGGTCTCATAGGAGTGCAAACACCATCGTGAACTGCATATGTAAGGGATCTAGGTTGTACGTACCTTATGAGAATCTATTAATAACTAATGCCTGATGATCTGAGGTGGAACAGTTTCATTCTTAAGCCATCCCCAACCCCTTCCGAGTCCATGTATGAATTGTATCCACAAAACTGTTTCCTGGTGCCAGAAAAGCTGGGGACCTCTGGAGTAGAGGATAATTTAAGGTTTAATGATACCATTTTAATAGTAAAAATGTGTAATACTTTTAGAAATATGGAATATGTCCTGTTTTAACCCTAAGGAATGACTATAATAGAAAACCACGCCTGATAATTTTGATCATGTAGGTGATCAAAAAAAACCATTTTCTCCGGGATGAAATTCATAAAAACAATTCTTAGTCCAAATTTTCTTTGGCTAGTGATGAAAATGTCGTGTTATCCTATGCCTTGTGGATATATAAAGAATGACAGAAAAAAAGGTGGTTTCTGAAGTTTAGTGTTGGCTTTGCATATCTTGGTTAATTCTATCCTGCAAATACATTTTAAAGCATGAGTTTCCTTAGCCTTCTGTTGGTGAGATCTCATTTTTTTCTGTATTATTAAAAGATCCAGGCAGAACTAGAAACCCCCATCTTAGGCAAAGAGGTGGAATAAAAAAAGGAGCAGGTTGATGGACAACACAACTGGTTGCTATTTCCCACCCCTGAAATCATCTGCCTCCCTACACGCTTAAGATGACTGACAGTGTCAGTGTCCAATTATAGCATTACTTTTTTCATTTGGGACAGTAAGAGAAGTGTTCTTGTATCCTCTGACATTTCAAAATGTAAATATTGAGACTAGTTTGTGCTTTTCCTCTCTTTATTGTGACATATGAATTTTTCCAGGTGATTTTCATGCCTCAGATTTTGCCATATCATGATCTCCCAATAATTGCTCATTAAATTCAAGTATTTTCACATGAGAAATATTTTATCATGTAACAAATGGTCACAGACTCCCTCAGGATTTCCAAAGCAGGTAAGTCCGAAGAACTTTCAACTCACAATACATCAAAGATTGTTTTCATATATCATGTCTAATAAATCTAATAATTCTCCTACCAGGTAAACTAACCTACATATTGAGGAAAACCTTTTTCTTCAATCAAAGGAATTACCTGCAGATATTTAGAGAAGCAAACAGTTTCTTGAAATGACATCTCTTGTGTCAGATTCTGGTTTAGAAGGAGGCCTATTGAATTTATTGCTCCTTTTTCTACAACAAATTATTCTTATCAGTTCTAAAATTATTACTTTGTATGCTAAACTTAAGATGTCCTTATGCCTGTCTTACTTGTCTTCAGAGAGTGTCATTTCTTTAGATATAGTGCCTAATGCAGTATCTCACTTTTAGTAGTTGGATTTGTTGGAATCTAAGATAAATATTGAATTTAAATTCTAAAAATAGAACAAAATTATAGTTCTGCAGGCTGAATTTCAGATTTTTACTTTGAGTATGTAAAAACTATACGGGAAAAAATAAATTTGTGTCACACAAAGTATGTAATTATTGAGGCAAACTCTCATTTGTCAGTGTTTTTATTTTTTACAAAAATTATTTGTGAATACCTTACATATCTCTTCCTTTCTACTTAAAACTACCAAGACTAGTGGAGCCAGATAATACGTGAAAATGTTTAACAGAAATGCTCCTTTTTGAATTTTATATACACTCTCCTTCCCTTGTTTTTCAAAGCTAGGAGCAACTGTTGCCTCAGGGGAAGTAATATAGCATTGGACAAATAAGTCATAGATCATTTATGAGTTTCAAATTAGACTTGTTACACGTTCATAGTAAAAAGCTCTGGAGCTACCATTTTTTGCAGAAGTCTGACATTTTGAAACATAAAAATACGATCTCAAATTTGAGAGGTAGGATGACTTGGACTATAAAATACCTAGAGGGCCTAAGTGATATTTTCCTGCCACACAATTGATCCTTGATTGCAAATGGCAAGCGGAAGGTTGGGTGCCACTTACTTGTGGCTCTACTGTAATCACTACTGAGTGCTCCAAAAGATCCCTGTCTGATGTTTGACTGCTCCTGGGGTCAAAACCCTTTTTACAGAATGATAAAACACCTTAGGTTTGTTCAGGACTTTTAGAGCAGCAGAGTCTGTGCTGAATTTGTGGTTGGGACTCTCCCTAGTGTCAACCCTGGAAAGAGTCCCTGGCTCTGTGAAATGGTCTCAGTAGTGTGGAAATGATTCATGGTATATTTAGGAAAAGGGATCTGAGACTCTCCTAGTTACCTGGTTTCCTCAGGCTCATTAAGCTTCCACACCATCTTCTCAGTTTCTTTTCTCTTCTAAGGGTGAGGACCAGCAAGGGGGCCCTGCCTTCTCTCCTTGTTATTGTATTGCTTTGCCTTCTGTCTTTGGGCAAATGTGTTTGCCTGATCACTTTTGTGTTCTTTGAGGCCTGAAAAGTGTTCTAGATAGCAAGTAATACGTAAGTGTAAATTGTTTTGGAATCCCTTTGAGTGCTGTTAAACTCCTTTAATAAATCAGATGGGTTTTGTTTATAAGAGTAAAAGTTTGGGTTTGAAATGCACAGATCTTTCCACATTGCCCGTTTTGCTCTGTCATTAAAACATATGTGCTCAGAAAGTTGTATTTTGAAATAAAGGCTAGAATTTGGGGGAAAAAAAGAGAAAATAGTATCATATAATTAAAGGCTGGTTTTGCTAAGCGTTCAATATGTGACTATATGACTCTATGTTTGAGAAAATATAGGATAATATTATATCTATCATATCACTTTTTATAGAATGTTTTACAAACATCACATCTTGACCATCTTCACAATCACTTTAATATTGTATTCATTTTTCCTTTGACAATGGATGAAATAGCTAATGAAATTATTATTGGCTACAGTCTTTTCAAGTTCTCTTTTCCAATGCAATACAATTGACTTTTATAATTTTCATTATATTTAGTTCCACAAAACCAGTTTTTTTCAAAAAAAAAAAAGTGTCGTGTGTGTGTGTGTGTGTGTAAAGCTTCTAAAACATTTATAAATAACAGTTACTAAAAAATAAAAAAACATTTTGCAAAATGAAAGTAAATTGAGTTTGGAGTAGGAGAGCTCATCTTAATGAAAAGAATGCAGGAATTAAAAGTGGAAATTTGGAAGTCAGGTGGTGTTAGACTCAGCTCAGCTTTGCCAGGTTTTAGCTGTGTGAACTTGATCAAGTTAAGAAACTTCTTGAAGCTTCAATTCCTCTTCTTTGAAAGAAGGATGTAGGAATAACAGTGAGGATCAATTAAGGTAATGCATAAAAAGTGCTAGCATAGGCCCTGGCTTAACACAAATACTTAACAAACGGTAAGCAAAACATTCATGAGGGCAAGAACTCAGTTTTCATAATTGTTATTTCCCCAATGACTAGAACTGTGTTTCCCATATATTTAGCACTCAACTATTTATCAGAGAAATAAATTTCAATATCATTATTATTATAACGTTCAAAGTAGACTAGAAACTTGCATAAATAAATATACACATAATTGAATAAAACAATTATGTTAGTTATGAAACTAAATATAAAGCAGAGAATCAGCAAAAAGAAGACTAATCAAACAGATTTCTAATGAAGGAAAACATTTTCATGATTAGGAGAAATTTATTGTATCAAGGATTACAATTATTAATATAATACAATTAAAAAGTTGGTATTGTGGAATAATTATGTTGAAAAGTAATATAAATTTTCTCTTTTTAAATTTAACTTAATTAAATTTATTTATTTATTTATTTTGAGACAGAGTCTCGCTCTGTCACCCAGACTGGAGTGCAGTGGCGCAATCTTGGCTCACTGCAACCTCTGCCCACTGGATTCAAGCAACTCTCCTGCCTCAGCTACCCTGAGTATCTGGGCTTACAGGCATATGCCACCACGCTCAGTTAATTTTTGTATTTTTAGTAGAGATGGGGTTTTGTCACATTGGCCAGGCTGGCCTCAAACTCCTGACCTCAAGTGATCCACCCGCCTTAGCCTCCCGAAGTGCTGGGATTACAGGTGTGAGCCATAGCACCTGGCCATAACATTTCTAATAAATTAATTTTTACTTTTATTTAAGGGCAAAGTGATAATCTCTCTGTCCATTATAAAAATTTACTTTATTACAGTTACAGTATTATTATAAATAAATATGAACCATGGCTCTGATGAGCATTCCACAAAACTGTTATTACATTTTCAATTTAATTTTTTACAAATGCTGATAAGATGAAAAGATTTAAAAAGAGATAAATTCAAAAAGAAGTACTTTAAATACTTTATAAAAGTAAGAGTACACATAGCATGCATTCAAATAGATAATGCTTTGTAAATATGACCACAGATGTAACAGATTCTAGAAGAGATTCTTCACAAATATTACTAATGAAAGATACATCTAAAATAATATAAAAAAGTCTTTCACACTTATAACTAAGTATGTCTACTGTACTAGACAGACTATGAAACTTTAAATAACTCACATTCAGTCTTTTGATTTGACATTTGACTGTGATTCCTTTCCACAGAGACTGACTCAGGAGTTAGCATCTTAGACAAAGGCAATCTTAGACTAGACTTATGAGTGATAATAAATGGCAAAAATCAAACAAGCAAGCACACGCCTACCCAGTGGGGATAATCTCTCTTTGATAGTGACAATACAGTTCAGTCACGTTCTTTCTGGTTGAGAGTTTTAAATATAATACCTAGACAGACAGCCACGGAAGTGTGGCAATAGAATCAGTACCGGGAATAGGAGGAGGCAGACAGAGCGGGAATACAGCAGGGTTGTTAAGATGGAGGTAACACCAGAAAAGGGATGTCAGTTTGATACCTGAATTGAGGTATTAGTAAAGCTTCCATGTGTGATTTCTGAAAAAAAAAAAAAAAAAAATCTTTGCTTCCTTATTTTCCAGCACACACTCTCTAAAATAAATTCCCATCATGAAATATAACTTGAGGTTGCTTCTATTGCTTGTAATTTGAACTAACCTATGCTATTTTTGTCTTCAGAAATGTTTTAAGAATTTAAACCACTGGTTTCAACTTGAAATCAGAATAATTAAAAGATCTCTTCCACCACAAAAAACAGTACCAGAGATGTAATAAACCATAGTTATTCCACAGCATGCTGCTGTTCAGTATTTGTAGGGATTTTGTAAAATCTTATACAACTTAAAGTTTTCTGTAACAGTTTTATTAAAAATGGATATTAGTGATGCAATTGACTCTTGAACAACATTGGTTTAAACTGCCTGAGTCCATTTATACATAGAGTTTTTTTCTTTAACTATACTGGAAAAACTTTTGAGGATTTGCAACAATTTGAAAGCACTCCTAGGTAAACCACGTAGCCTAGAAATGTCAAAAAAAATTAAGAAAAATTTATGTATGTCCGAATGTGTAAAATATATGTAGGTACTAGTCTATTTTGTTATTTATTATAATAAAACATCCACAAATCTATTATGAAAGGTTAAAAGTTATCAAAATGAATGTACATAAACACGGACCTCACGTGGTGTCATTTGCAGTAGAAGTAAATGTAAACAAGTGTAAGAATTTATATTAAATCATAACAGCATAAAATTAACTGTAGTATGTAATGCACTACTGCTATAATTTCATAGCTGTCTTCTGTCGCTATTGCAGGGAACTCAAATGTTGCAAGTATCTCTCAAAATTGTGATGCTAATTATCTCCATGTGAGCAGTTCTCTTTAGTAAATTGCATATTGCAGTAAAAAGTAATCCCTCATGGTTCCCCTGTATTTTTCATTGTGTTTAGTGAAATAGAGTACACCTTGAATAACATCGTGAGATGCATACAAAGAACAAGTGATGCTGAAAGCGCTCCCAAGAAACAGAAAAGTCATGATATTACAAGAAAAAGTTGAATTGTTTGATATGTACAATAGATCGAGTTCTCCAGCTGTAGTTGCTCAACATTTCAAGATAAATGAATACGGTGTAAAGACCATTGTGAGAAAAAAAAAAAAAGGAAAATTGTGAAGTCATGGCTGCAGTTATGCCAGCAGGTGTGAGAATCTTGTCCTTCTTGCAAAATACCTTTGTATCTCCTATTAAAAATGCAGGGTTTATGTGGGTACAGGATTGTTATAAGAGAGGCATATCTATAGATTCTAATATGATTTGAGAAAAAGTGAAATTATTATATGACAACTTAAGGTAAAAGAAAGGTGAAGGATCTAAAGCTGGAGAAGTTAATTCCAGCAAAGCATGATCTGATAATTTTAGAAAGTGGTTTGACTTAAAAATGTCAAGATAACAGGAGAAGCAGCTTCAGCCAACCAAGAAGCAGCAGGCAAGTTCCCAGACGCCATCGAGAAAATCATGGAAGAGAAAGAACATCTGCCTGAACAGGTTTTTAATGCAGACAACAGTGCCTTATTCTGGAAAAGAAAAATCCCACAAAGAACATTTATTAGTTGAAAAGAGATAAATGCTTCTGAACTAGTGTCAGACAATGAAGAAGAGGATGTAGAAGAAGTGGTACCAGAAAACAAATTGACAGACAATCTGGCAGAAGTGTTCTGATTATTCGTGGCTGCTTATGACTTCTTTTATGACATGGACCCTTCTGTGGGCACTGAAACAAAATCAAAGGGTGGAAGAATGATTATACAGTATAGAAACATTTTTAGAGAAATGAAAAAGCACAAAAAGAGTCAGACAGAAATTAGGCTGTATTTCCATAGAGTTACACATAGCATACACGCTTCTCCTGTCCCCTCTTTTACTTCTTCCACCGTCTGCCTCTGTCATCCCTGAGACACGAAGACCAACCTTTCCTCTTCCTCCTTCTTCTCAGCCTACTCAATGTGAAGAGGATAATATGAAGAACTTTATGATGATCCACTTCCACTTAATGAACAGTACATTTATTTGTTCTTCTTTATGATTTTCTTAATAACATTTTCCTTTCTCTGACTCACTTTTTGGTAAGAATATAGTATATAATGCACATAACATACAAAATATGTATTGATTGATTTTTTTGTTATTGATAAGGCTTCCAGTCAACTATCAGTAGTTAAGTTTTTGGAAATTCAAAAGTTATATGCAGATGTTTTTTGACTGTGTGTAGCAGTAGGGGTAGGAGTTGGTGCCCCTAACCTGTGTATCAGGGGTCAACTGTATTTGAAAGGAACCAGACAGGTAATTTTGTTTTTTCTCCTTTATACTCAGTATTTTAATAATTACAATAGTTTTGTTACATAAGACCTATAGATATTTTCAACTTATTTTAGTCTCTACACTAATAGACTAGATCTTATCTTTAATCTTCATTCCTATATGCTATTTTAAGCCCAAGTGTTAGTGTTAATGTTAGCAATATTTGAATTAAGATATCAAATAGTAGTAGCTGTTTTTTATAAAATACATCTGTGTTTACATCTCTTCTGGATTATATTTTCATAATGATATAACTAGGCAACTGGAGAAATGTGTTTTCTCTTTATAGACCAAACAACGGCAATTTACCTGGACCTGGAATGGACTTCTTAACCAGTTGTGCAAATGTAAAGCAATTAGGAAAACATTTTCCTAGGGAATGGTTTAATGATTTATTTGTGGGGCAACAAAAGCACTACTACTCTCTATACTTCTGGATTAACACTGGTATTATAAACAGTATTATAATAAATAAAAATAAAAATAAATGAACAGTGATAATGAAACGGGCTATTTCCCTGACCCCTTTGTGGGCGAGAACTGGAGTACAGGAGCTCGGGAGTCAGTTGGCCTCTCCAGCAAGTGGGTGCAGGAGCCAGGCAAGTGCTTTTGGGCACCGGCAGGAGTGAACTCCATACCAGCCCTGTGGTAGCATCTAGGGTGTGGTGCCTGTGACCTTTGAAGCCCCAGAGGAAATGTTACAGTGCTGTTTTAGTTCGACCATCCATGGGCAGCTTGAGTGTTGACAGCTCAGTGGGCCCTCTGCCTTTTCATGTTTGGCAGCTGCCTTCCATTAGTTAGGGTAAAGGGTCAGTGTGACAGCCGTTTGCATCTGCACTCATGGCACCCAAGCTCTTGTCTGGTGTTCAGGAGAAATGAGGTCACACAAATGAATTGGAGGATAGTAAATGTGGAGGATTTTATCACTAATGGAAGTCACTCTCAGTGAGAAGGGGAGCTGGAAAGGGGATAGAACCAGAACATAACCTTCCCTTGAAATCTGGCTGTCTCTGGCTGGATTCTTCTCTGAAGTTACACTGTCAACCCCTCCCTCTGAAGTTCAGCCACTTCTCTCCAATGTCCAACCATAGTCTCTGATGTCTGGCTACTTCTCCTCTCTCTGCCAGTTTAGCCTGGGATTCTTATACACGCAGGATTGGGGGTAGGCAGGCCATGTTGGTTTTAGAAAAGGCAACATTTGAGTCATGAGGGATGTAAGTTCTCACTTTGAGCCACAGTTCCATGCTTTTCAGCTTGAGGGTGGGTCCCTCGCCAGGGACCTTCCCTCTTCTGCATAGAATTTCCCTGCCTCCTGTCCCTATCAATATTATAAATAGTGGTGTTATAGAGAGGACTATTTATAAACAATAGAAACTTATATCTCACAGTTCTGTGGGCAGGGAAACCCAGATCAAAACACCAAGTTCCTGAAGATTCGGTGTATGGCGAGTGCCAATTCCTCCTAGATGGTTCTTTCTCCAAAGTCCTCACATAGCAGGAGGGATAGAAAGGGCAAACAGCTTCCTTACACCTCTTTTATAGATCACAAATTCCATTGAAGAGGGGAGAGCACTCCTAAAGGCCCTACCTCTTAATGCAATCACATTAGGGATTACATTTCAACATATGAAATTTGTGGGACACCAACACTCACACCATAGCAGAGGAAACAGAGGCTTTCACTACTATGTATGACTGCAATTATCTATTTACATAGTGAGAGGGGCTGGCACGGTGGAGCTGAGGTTATAAGCCATTGGGCACAACCACACTAGCACTATATTAATTTTTTAAAACTATACCTTAGCATACAAGTGAGATTTGAAGGAGCTGGGTTTTTTTGAACCCCAACCCTAATCTCAGAGTAGTATCTAAGGACACAATCATTAAGTATTTCTGGACTTGTGTGGCTGGTTTTCATCATTTGTAGGGAAAGGATTATGTGTGTCTCTGAGTTTTTACTATTATATCATCCTGCAATATGTTGATATTTAAAAAGACTAGGGTGGTGAACATGGTGAAACCCTGTCTCTACTAAAAATATAAAAATTAGCTGGGCATGGTGGCACACACCTGTAATCCCAGCTACTCAGGAGGCTGAGGCAGGAGAATTGCTTGAACCCAGCAGGCAGAGGTTGCAGTGAGCCAAGATCACGCCATTGCATTCCAGCCTGGGTGACAGAGAAAGACTCTGTCTCAAAAAAAAAAAAAGAACCTCATACTACTTTTAAAATCAGATTTTAAGAACATAAAATCTATATACAGCTGTATATAAAAGTTGAGGGGTCAAAATAACTGTTCATAGGTAGATTTAAAACCAATTCATAAGAATATCTTAATTGCTTTCAACACTATGTCTAGCAGAATAACTTCATTAATTTTAATATCTTGTATATTTGTTTAAATATTTTTTGAATAAAGCTTAAGAGGATACCAAGTTGCATAAATAAGTATCCCTGTCCCTCTCATCTAAATAAGATTAAACTTTCTAATTGAAAGTTACATACAGTTTGGAGTGAAATGATCATTTAAATCATTTTAACTCTCTTAATAAAATCACTTTGATTTATATACACAGTGCTTAGGATGATAATACACTGGAGGACAATATTATAAATGATAAACAGTTGTGCTACTTCGAGATAAGCAAATTTTATCCCATGTACTTCAATTGCAAAAACACATTGAGCCTAAACTACATGTTGGTGCAGTTCTAGTTCTAGGCATTGCGTATAGAGTAGTGACCAAAAATAGTCTTTGACCTTACAGAATTCAAATGTAATTTGAATTCTTTGTAATCTTGTTCAAAATTATGTTCGAACTCCATAGGGTCAAAGACTGTTTTGCAGAAACAAAGGGGTAGAAAGTAACAAAAAATTTAATAATATCAGGTGATGATAAGTAGTCTAAAGACAGATAAGTGTGTGTGGACATGGAATATGGGATTAATGCTATTGAATATTAGCTAGTTAAGGTCTTTCTTGTAAGGTGACACATTTGAACAGGCACCTGAAGAAAGTGAGGGTGGAAATGGCAAGGGTCTGGGGCAAAAGTGAGTTGGTGTAGTCCAAGTATAGCAAGAAGATCACTGGATATTTTGCAGTAATATTGGTGTGTTAGGACAGGAAGTGGAATCTGAGAGTTAGTCCAGATCAAAGCATATATTGCTATATCTAACTCTGTGTGAAATGGGAAGCCATTGAAAAATTTTGACCGGGCATGATGGCTCATGCCTGTAATATCAGCACTTTGGGAGGCCAAAGTAGATGGACCACATGAGGTCAGGGATTCAAGGCCAGCCTGGCCAACATGGTGAAACTGGGTCTCTACCAAAAAATAGAAAAATTAGCCAGGAGTGGTGGCTCATGCCTGTATTCCCAGCTTCTTGGGAGGCTGAGGTGGGGGGACAGCTTGAACCTAGGAGGTGGAGGTTGCAGTGAACTGAGATCGTGCCACTGCATTCCAGCCTGGGTAACAGAGAGAGACTCTGTTTCAAAGAAAAAATAAGTAAATAAAAGAAAGAAGAAGAAAAAAGAAAAGAAAAAGAAAAATTTTGACCAAATTATGACCATCTAGATTTAGCAAGTAAAAACACAGGATGCCTAGTTAAATTAGAACTGAAACAGTGAATGATTTTTAGAAAATATTGTGTCCAAAATCTTGTATGGTCATATTTATGGTAAAATATTGTTCATCATCTAAAATTCACATATACACATTGTCTTCAATTTTAAAGAAATTACCTGTTGTGTTGTAAATAAACTTTATGGTGGGGCAGAAGCGAAGTGGGTTGAATCTATGTGAATGAATTCAAATGCATTTACTGTTTTCAATCTGAGGCTGTCCTGTAAACTAATTTCTAACATGGTAGAAACATGTAGGAAGATAGATGAATTTGAGTTCTCTCAGTAAGGATCTATCTTGCACAGCTTTCTTCGGATATCAGTAAAGCCTCTTTGATGTGTATATAATTTATTTCATCACAAAAATAAAATCATTGATTTTACATAAGTATAGACATTTATTTTGAAAAAAAAAATCAGGAAGAAGACAAAACAAGTTGAGCTGTAGAAAATTTAAACAATGGCTGGGCACAGTGGCTCACACCTGCAATCCCACCACTTTGGGAGATGGAGGTGGAAGCATTCCTGGAGCGCCGGAGTTCCAGACCAGCCTAGGCAACTAGCAAAGCCCCATGTCTACAAAAAAAAAAAAAAAAAAAAAAAAAAAAAAATTGGCCTGGAGTGGTGGTGCCTGCCTGTAAGTGCCTGGCAGCTATTGGCAGTCTGAGGTGGGAGGATTGCTTGAGCCTGTGGGTCGAGGCTGCAGTGAGTCATGGTTCCTGCACTCCAGTCTGGGTGACAGAGAGAGACCCTGTCTCAGAAAGAAAAAAAATTTGAACAATGCAATGAATGATTTTGACCTAATGTGCAAATTAGAATATTGTACCTAGTAAGTCTATATTATTTTTCAAGTATACATAATACATTTACAAATGTTGATCTCATACTAGACCCCTATGCATATGTCAAAAACTTTTCAGAAATGAAATCAATGTATGTTTTTAAAAAACAATTCAATTATACTCAATTAATGGCAGCAACTAAAATATCCCTATATGTTTACATATTAAGAAATATATGAGTGTATTCAGAAAATATTTTAATGAATAAAAAATAATGTATATGAAGTACTGTTTGAAAAAGATAAAACAACATTTTGAAGATATTTAAAAATTTAAATGTATACTTAGTAATAAAGTATCATCTCAGAAATTTGCAAAATGAAGAGCAAAATGGGCTTAAAATGCAGGCAGTAGAAGACTACACATTTAAGAGAATAATAAATAAAAAATGCCCACACTGTTAAGAAATTCAACAAAGACAAAAAAAGTTTCTTCAAAAAGAATAACACCATTGATACAACAGTGGCTATTTGATGAAGAAAAACAAAGAAGAGAAAAAAACAAGGTATAAACATATAAATATCAGTAATAAAGAATGAGTGATGAACAATGGGGTAGATATTAAACACAATAAAAAAGGTGCTATAAATAATAGCAGTATAGTTAAAAATATATATTAAATAGATAGTTTTATAAAATTGACATTGGAAAAGTTTAAATTAGTAGTCTGTATTTTATAGAAATTGAGTAAGTCATCAATGTATTTCTACAAACAAAACTGAAGGTCATGATGGCCTATTATCCTACCAAACAAAAAGGTAATACTTCCAATATTATAGAAACTTTTGTAGAGAATAGAAAAAGAAAGCTCAGACCATTTTATGAGGCTGAAAAATCTGACACCAAAATCTGACAACGATAGTATGAGAAAGAAAATTTGCCAGCCATTTCCACATAGAACCATAGGCATAACAATTCTCATAAAAAAAAAAAAAACTACAAACCCAATACAGGCATATGCAAATAGAAAAATACAACCTAAACTAACTGGATTTATTTCAGAAATATGTTTGCTTTTGCATTAAAAATGAATAAACATAAGTCAATATCTCAACTGATTAAAGTGTAAAATATTGTGATCCCCTAGAAGCAGAAACAGTTATTGCAAAACTTCAACATTCATTCATCATAAAAGTAATAACAATCTCATGTCCTTTAGCAAAGTAGATATAGAAGAGAACTTCCTTAACCTGACAAAGGCTGTCTAAAAGCAAAATATAACAATTAAAAATCTTGAGACCATTTTGCTTTTTTCTTCAAAAATATAAATGATCTAAAAACAGACAACCAAAAAAACCCTCTGTAAGCTCCTATAATACACCTACTCATCTTCTAGCATCTCTGTTTTATTTAAATACTTTATCTTTTCTTCTATAGATGACTTCTCTGTGCTGTCATCTAATATATTTGTTCCCACCAATTTTTCCCTAAGGAATATGACTCGAGAGATTCTTCTCACTGATCAAAAATCCTTTTCTTTTTACTGGAGCATTCCTATCAGCATAAACATTTTATCTCATATTAAAAACAAAACAAAACATGTCTATAAACCCAACTCACTTTTTATTAGAGGCAGTCTTCTATTTTCTGTATAATAGAGTGTGGAAGTACGGATGATTGATTCAAAAGGTTGTTTACTACGTCTGTTATTTTTCTGCTCTGTGTACAAATCTTTCCTTATTTTTGAACATTTGTGAGGTTAGTGAGGTTCATGAAAGAGTCCCATAAGTCATAAGCTCATTGTGTGATGCTATACTAAATATCGCTTCATCTACCTCATTTATTGTACTTCATCTTGAACAGGCTCCTCTGCTATGCATCTAAGTCACAGAAAGTACAGTTGTTAAACTGGAGAACGTTTCTCAGCATTATATAACTGGGTTTTTAAAAGGCCAGTCTATACTTCCATCATGTCCTCCTCATCATTATACATCTTATGTGCATAATTAAGTGAATACTGGACAGGTGTTTTAGCATTGCCACAACTCATTTAGAGCTCATTATTTATAACGAATTTATATCTATATATTTAGAACACATTATTTATATCTATATCTGTGTTTATACTTGTATAACTAGAAGTCCTTGGAAGAATCAGAGAATTCTAAAGAGAAGTTTCGAATATATCATATTTTTTTTCTGTGTGTGCCATGGCAAAATTATGGTTTTCACATTTAGGCAGGGGCTGAAATTGGATAGAATGATTAAAGGGCAGTAAAAATGCAGGTATGTTGGGTATGTGTGTGCTAGAATGGCATCCTATGTATTACTGAAATTTGAGGGCTATCTGTATTTAAATTTGCTACTAAACATTAGCTACAGTAAAGAAAGTCATGACTTCTAAAATATAAATGACTTCCAAATCTTGTTGATTTGTTTTATCATATCATAGTTGTGATGGCAGTGGCTGCTGCCATCATGCTGGCTGCAGCAGAGAGGCACAACTAGGGCTGCACACTCCCAGGAGGGCAGGGCTACTGCCCAAACTGCGGCTGTGGGTCTCAGCCTTTCTATGCTCTTGGGGGAGCCGGGAACAGGCAGGATCTGCCTTCCCGGGTGCAGTTGCAGCCACGGAATTCGGGGCTGCAGACCTGGGCCCCCCACTCCATGAAGCAGGCAGGAGCCAGGGACAAGCGGGAGCCCTTCATCTTCTGAGTTGGTGTGTTGGAAGCTCCTCCTGGGTGCAGCTGTGGCTGCCCTCCCAGGCGCAGGACCTGGGTATCTCTTCAGCCTGCACCTCGGGTGCCCCAGGAAGGACTCCCCTGTCGCTGCAGGCTCAGGGGTGTCTTGTCCCACTGGCCTCTCTCTGCTCCGGAGGCCGCTCTGATCTCAGAGTGGGGTTGGAGCCAAGCCCCAGAGCTTTGAATGGCAGCGGGAAGCAGACTCCTGGGCAGAAGGAGCGAGGTCTCCAGTAGGGCCTCATCCTCAGGCCAGGGAGGGCCTGAAGGCTGGCGGCTGGGCTACCAGTCCTGCCAAACGGAGTGGGGACTTGTGGTGCCTCTACCGGCCACCCATGGCTGTCCATGGACCAATCGGCACACACTTCCTCCCCTCTGCAGTCCATAAAATTCCTGGGCTCAGCCAGAGCAGGGCAGAGGACGCCCAGAGGAAGAAGAGGGCAGAGAGACGATGGGACAGGACGACGAGTTACAGAGAGGTGTACCCTCTCCGCTGAGAGGTGCAAAGACCACCGGCCGGCAGAGAGGAGCTACTCTCTCTGCTGAGATCTTCAGAGACCTGCAGAGATATCCGAATGGCTTGTCTGTGGAGAGGAGCCACCCTCTCCAGGGAGGCCCCGCTGAGATCTCAGCTGAACACTCGAAAGGGGTGAGCTGCCTACAGAGAGGACCTACCCACTCCTCTGAGCTGTTCTAACGCTAACTAAAACTCTTCTTCACCCTTCCCTTGTCTGCGTACCTCATTGTTCCTGGATGCAGGGCCAGAATTCGGACAAAGGCGCCGTGGCCACAGAGGTTTCCAGCCAGAAAAATCAACACCCCAGAGTTCCTGTAATGTCGGCACCCCAAGCTCACTTTCGATTTCCATTCATGGCCTTTCTCTCCTCTGCCCTGAGCCCAGGCCGACTGGCTGCTATCAAGTTCACTGCCTAGGCTCTCCTACTGGCTGATTTCAGGTTGGTTCAGCTAATGTGAGTGTCTTAGCTTGAATTCCTTGAAAATAGGCTTTGAGACGGAGAGTTGTTTGGGAATTAATGCATAATTCTCTCAAAAGATACACTTGGAAGGAAGTAAAGTAGGCAGTATTACCAAAGGAGAAGCTGACCTGCAGTATGATTACATCTGAGGACTCAGCCATCCTAAGGGGAACTCTGGAGCTCTGATGATCCCTCAGAATTGCTCCAGTTTGAATTGGTCCAATTTGAGGCAAGGGACAGACCTATGTAGCCCCACTTCATCCAATCATTGATTCTTCATCAGCAGTTAAATATTCCTAGCAGCAGTTAAATATTCCTGCGTGCCTGGGTTTTTAAGAGATGATCTAGTTAGAGCCCCATAAAATCCACTAAAGAGCAGAGGGTGGAAGAAGACATAGGTCTGGTCTTTACTCTGTTCTCTCCCAACTAAGTCACCTGGCAGTGGCTGTTTTCCAACACAACTATAGCTCAAGTAGGTAGCTCTTCCTTCACGGCCTCACCCCTGACTGGGCTACTTGATACCTTCAGCCCTGGGAGACCTAATGGCTTGACTGTTGTTGCTATTCTCTAGGTGCATCAACATTTTAGTTAGTTGGATTCATTATAATGCTCTCACATTTCTGTAAATATTATCTTAATTAGCCTCTTGAAACATCTGAATTTGATGATTCCTGATGAAACACTCATTGATAGGATGGCTGAGCTATGAGACTCACAGTGCTTTGTTTTTATTGAGTGTCAGATAACTTGCAATTCCTTATCAAAGAAGATATCTTAGACCAGGAAATGATATTAATTAATTACCAGCTGTAACTAATATTCAGCTAACAGATTAAACCATTTGAGGGAGCACATTAAACATAAGCCAGGCTGGAGACATCAGTGATTCTTACTACATATGCCAAAGGCTAACCAAAGGTTTTTAACTTAGTTTTAGCAAGTGAGGTCTCTGTTCTGACATAGTCACTCTAGAGGCTTCTCAAGTCACTAAGAACAAAAGTCAAATTCCGTGCTTACAAGGCTGTAAACGGAATGTTCCTTATTTTAACTTTGACCTGTTTTCCCATCATGTGTCCCTTTTTCTCTCCAGTATAGCTACACTGGCCTAGCTCATGCTTAGCTGAGCAAACACTCTCCAAATTCAGATTTTAAATACTGTGGCTTCTACCTGGACTGCTGTTCCCTGAGATAGCATTGTGACTTGTTCTTTTACTTTTTTAAATCTTCTATCAGAGATCTTCTCTGACCATCTGCCCAAAACATTACCCCCTGATCCCTTACTCCAGCAGAAGCCCCAAATCCCAATTTACCTGATGATATTCTTTCCTCACAGGAACCTTCAATTATTGTAGGTCTACTTATTTGTTTATTATCTACTCCTGCCTTGGGTATAAGCTCTATAAGCGTAGGTTCTGTGAACACTGTTAAAGCCTGTTCAATAGTGTTTTTTACACTACCTGGCATGTGGTTGCAACTGGATAAATACTTGCTAACTAAGTGAATAAATGAGTGGGGAAGAATTACATTCAGATGAACCCAACAGAAATGAAAATATTTCTCCATTTCTAGAAAAGAAAATATTTTGCAGTCTGAGACGTCCTGAGAGGCCCCACTTAGTCCTACAAAATTCAAAGGAAGATAATTTTTTCAAAATGGTAGCTAGCCTGAGGCTTGTGTTCTTGTACCAGTTGCATGAAGGACAAAATTAAAAAGAATCAATACAAAGAGGAGAGGAATAAATTCGAAAGAAGACAACATCCTCAGAGGAGAGGCCAAGATATTGTTTGTCTCAGTTTAAATGTATTTATAATCCCTTTCCTTATCCCATTAGCATTTCCAGCACAGTATACTAACTGTTTCCTTGGCTCATTTTCAAGGTTTATGTTTTCTGCTTCAAAATAGTGGTACTAAAAGTGTTGAAGGAGGAGAACAGGAATAAAGGGTGCCTGAGCTGCCCCAGCAGCAGCAGGTCTGAATCCTGGGTAGTTAATTAAATCACAGCCTTTTAAATCTCACTTTCAAGGACTCAGAATCTGAGAATCTGTATATTTGTTAAAAATTAGATGTTTTAGATAATATTATGTAAGTATTCATGTTCAATATAATCTATTTGAAATGTGATAATTCCTCTAAATAAACTAAGCAATTGGCTGTTAATATTTCAAAGGGCAAAATGTAATAATAAACTAACTGGAAGTTTGTCTTCTCTTTCTAATCATCTCAGGTACATAATTTCTTATTTTGATTAATACAAAGTTGAAGATTTAAGCAATCTCTTTAATTGTATTTGCAAAAATCTGCATTTGAAAGAAAACACAAGCATTTAGAGAAAGGGAAAGGTAAGCTGTATCTTATATATTATCAACTCAGATTGATATATAAATTATAATTAATTCTCATAGCAAGGTGAAACTTTTTAAATTCTCTAACACTCATGCATTTCTCCCTAATTTTCCAACAATGTTTATAAGAAGAAAGTGCGTAGAAGATATTAACGATTTGAATTTTACCATTTTACATATTATTATCATTTGGCTTATCTGTAATTATGAAGTGCTGTACTTCTTGGCAGTGTATGCTAATCCCTAGTCTAACTGTGCTTCCATTCTCACTAGGGGAGGAATTCCATAGGAAAGTGGTTCTTCTTTTCTGGGAAAAAGTGACTGGCAAGGAACTTCATGATGCTCATTTATTCTTTTCCTAATATTAGGTTGATACAAAATTTATTGTCATTTTTGCCATTACTTTAATGGCAAAGGCCGCAATTACATGGCAAAAATCACAACTAATTTTGCACCAACCTAATATTTATTGAGCACACTTGATCTAATAGACTATATACTATGTTCTGAGAGTATGAAGAGGTAGAATAGACAGTTCTTGACTTTAAGGATTCAGTATTCATATAAAGTCCTCTCAAAATGGACCTCAGAGAAGGTGACTATAAATATAAAAAGCTTTGCAATTTTTCCCATAAAGTATAGTAATGTCAAAATCTCAATATACATTTAGGATCTTGATAGAGTAAAAGGTACATTTCCAGAAATCTCAAGAGCCTCACTGGCCTTTCAGAATCATCAGTATGTTATGGCTCAAATACCTTTGTAGTCTTGGAAAACGTAGTTAATACTTTTGGTCTTCAATACACTTGTCTTCAAAAACTCATTACAAGATGTCTAAGAATCTTAACTAATGTCAATAATTTAATTAAAGAAATTATTTGAAGTCTTAAATGCCAAATAATTAAGGTAGTACATAGAGTCAATAATATAGAAGTATATAGATTCTTTTATCTAAAAAACTGATGTATTTGATATGATTTATGACAGCAAATTTAGGCTAAATGCAGCTTCATAGTACTTAAAAATCAAATTTCTGACATTTATAGATATGTTTTCTAAGTATTACTCATTTAATTCAGCAAATAGCTTTGTTAACAAAAATGGGGCTTTCTTTTCCTAGTATTTTTTCTTCATACCAAGTTGGAAATGTTACCTTGAGGGTACATTGATTAGTTATGCATGTTTTAAGTGTAAAATGCTCTGGGAATTAAAATGAAGAGCTAACTAATTTATGTAATAGTTTCTCCATCTCTAGCCTCACATCATCTGTCTTCAAAAATTCTACTTTCATTGGATACTTCTTGAAGAATTACTAAAATATGTCCATTAAAATATAATTATTAATGATATCAGTAAAGAATATAATTTTACTAGTTACCTTCAGAATATTATGCCAAATAAAAATTATTTGTTGCAGATTTCCAATTTGCATCATAGGCTTCACCAGTCTATGCACATATGTGTTGTCACATCAACATGAATGCCTGGCTCTTTGCAGGGTACTTTCTCCAAAACTCCTGTGTAATGAGATGTTACTGTACTGATGATAATGACTGGAGGTATTAATCACCCAAGTCCAAGGCTCACCATTCTTTCTGACATATGTAGAAAAGTTACCTTCTTCGTGTATTCATCTTTTTTAAGATGATATTTTATATCAATGGCTTGGGCCACTAGTAATAAGATAATTTTTATGATAGTATCCAGACCTGAGTGATCGTTTTTTTCAGCAGAATCACTTTATTTAGACTGTTAGGGCTAGTAATTGGACAACTAAGAATGTGCAAGCATTCCCAGTCAGAGCCTCATACTGAAGCCTGATCCACTGTTAGCTCATCCTCTGAGCCTATTCCTAAGTCTGTCTCCACACTGAATGTCTTGCTGATTAGGATCATTTTGCTCTCAGGACTCATATTAGTCCAGCTGGACTGCTAGAACACAATACCTCAGACTGGGTGACTTAAACAAAGGAAATTAATGCTTTCACCATTCTAGAGGTTGGAAGTCCAAGATTAATGTGCCAGCAGGGTTGGTTTCTTGTGAGGCCTTTCTCTTCGGATTGCAGACAGCTGTTTTCTCATTGTGCCTTCATATAACCTTTTCTCTATTGTCATCAGTCTCACTCTCCCACTTCTCCCTCTAGTTTTGTTAGAAGTAATCATGTGCAGATGTGTACATATACTTAACTAGACAACAATTAGGTTCAAGTTCTTACCACTGGATTTCAAGGGCATATGCAAAATGAGGTGTATGATTGCATACCTGTTTAATACTTCTTGAGTATTATTGATGGTTATATAGGCTTTTCAGTCCAGTGTGGACAGAAAGCATCTCAGTGTGTGTTTTCCAATTCTATATGCTTGCATTAGTCACCAAAAATAATACAAAAATTGAATTATGCTTACTGCTCTTGAGCAAAAGAACAAATCACTCTTTAGTCACTCTAATAGTTCTTCAACAGAAAACCCTAATTTCCTTTCCTTTATAAGGGTATATTCCATTCATAAGGGCTCTGTCCTAATGAACCAATCACCACCCAAAGGCCATACCCTGCCAGTGCTATCACATTGATTACTAGGATTCAATACATAAATTTTGGGGCACAAAGCCTTTATGTGTGAAGGGCAAATATATCTATTGTCTGAATGCTTTCATTCAGACCATAGCAAATACATTCCAAAAACTATGCTCAATGGTATTTCATTTTTCTTATGTAATGTGTTTTCTTCTTTGTATGAAAGGGCCATGCTGAAACATATGACAAGTGATTCAAAGATATAGGTTTTGTTCCAAAATATTGGAGGGAAAATGCTAGGATTAATGTAATATGTTTTCTCCTTTGGAAGAAAGTGCCGTGCCGAAACATATGACAAGAGACTCAAAGATATAGGATTTTGCTCCAAAATATTGCATATAAGAAGGGAAAATGCTAGGAGTAGAATAAAAAGAAGACGATGATTGAGATTAGGGTCATTGTGTGTGTGTTGGGGGTGTGGAGTGGGTGGGCTGAAAGGACACAGAAATAGGTTTCAAGCCATATTTCAGTAACTATTACAATGTTTAAGTTTAAGAATAAAATCCTATTGAAAAAAAGACAAAAAAAATTCAGCGATGAGAATATACTTGGCATGTCTCAGAAACAGAAAGGAGGTTGAAAGCAGAATAAGAAACCAAAGAATGATGGTGGAGAAAAAAATGTAACTTCATATACTGGGGTTTTCCTAAGGTTTCTGAAGTAGTTGGCCCTTGTGGCTTTCAGCTGTGAATGTTTAAAGGCATATTCCAATGTCAGAAGATTTAGCTTTGATAATGTTATGTCTGTTCTCTTCATTCCACTTATGGGGTAAAGTATGACAGCTTCTGTTGTAGTCTTTGTGAAGCACTCAGCATGGGGTCTTAAAGCAGCATTTAACCTATATCTTTAGATCCTTAAGACTCTCAGTTCTCTAGACTGTAAGTTTCTGAAGATCATGTCTATATCTAGTTGGGTATAGTGTTGAATGAAGGAACTAACTGAAAAAAAAAATGTACACTGTGGGGAAACTAAAGTTATATATCCACTATATTCTTCTTATGCTTTAGTTCACATTTTGAACAAATTAATCATTCCGTTTTCTAAATTTATACAATGATAATTTTCCATACTCTTTTTAGAAGTTTTCTATTCTGCTTTATGTTTTAAATAATCTTATTTGCAGGAATCACATTCAGTTAACTGACTTTTTCCCCACCCTATGATCTTTTCGTATGGTGAAACTCCCCAAGAAATTTTCTGTTTCTACACACTCTCTTGAGTTTGAAACTCAGTGGTTAGAAACAAAGAAAAATGACTATGTGCTTTCTCCATCTGACTAGGAATAGCTAATTTTGTATTTTATTGCACCTTAGAAATCTGTCAAGTGGGCACCTATCCTATTTTACAACCAGAAAAATATCTTCCTATTACTTTTTCCTAATTTTTTCAGAGCATAGGCTCCTCTGCATCCACCTCGACTGTCAACGGGTAATGTGTCCTTACAAAGGAGCCTCTAGAAAACTTGTCCTGATACTCTAAATTATCCCACCACAAGTTGCTGGCCAGACATATATCTTTTCTCAGATGAATCTGACTCTTTTTAACAATCATCAGCCGAAAAAAATAAAATTCGAAGTTTTAGTAGAAAAAGAAAACTATGTGCAATGACCTCAAGTGGAGAGTGATTGCTCTCTGTTCATGACACACCAAAAAGGCAGACTGAGATACAGGGAGAATGGTAGAAAGTCAAAACAGACAGATAGGCATTGAAGTAGGCTTGTCATCTAGAATCTGATAAGAACAGCTTTAACACTACAAAATATGAAATGGATCTGTTAAACCCCATCTTAGGAAGACTTTGGAAAGATATTTTCCCCTCTTAAGTCACAGAGGGGAAAGAAACATAACTGTCTATATTTTGGATAACTAAAAAGAAGCCTATAGATTATATATAATCTATATAATTCATCTATATGATTAATTGGCAGCCTATAAATTAATCTATGTGTAGTTTATCTCTCTCAAAAGAACCAGAAGGAGAATCTGAGCTTGAGAATTAGAAAAGAGTAGCGGCCTCATTCTCTTTTTTTCCTAGTCCTCAAATCTTTCAATTGTGTTTTGCAAATATCTTAATACCCCTTAATTATCCCCTATTCTCATTTTACATTGAGTGGATTTCTGTCCCTTGGAAGCAAATGAAATTTACTTTGTAATTTTACATTTTTTATGATTTTTTTCCAGTGAAGTATGAGCTTATTTCAGCATTTTTGAAAGTCTGCTTGTGAGGACCTCTAATCTTATTTGATGAGATGAAAATATTTTGGTGCTATAATAAAGTTAACATGGAAAAAGGAACATAAATTATTTTTTGTTGTTGGAGATTGATAACGCAAAGTCTTTAGTGAGAATTGAGAGCACACAGTAAAGAAACCTGTTGAATTTGTTTAACCCAGTGTTTCTCAAATACATCTGATCATGGAAGCCTTTAGTGAGCTTATGGTAATGATGGTAGATTTGCTTAGTTATGTCCTCAATGGCTAATCACTGCAATAATCTTCTCTATTGGCAGAGCTTTGTCTTCCACAGTAGGGTCTAAATACCCAAACAATCTTTTCCCCAGACTTGCATTCAGCTAGCCATGTGCCCCAGTTCTAACAAACAACAACGAAAAGGAGCTCTTGAAAAAAGAAATATGAAGAGGATCCCTTTGCTACAGAGACTCCTAGTTTTGGTCATTGTTGTGAAGCCTTAAGCATCTGCCTCCACCTTGTGACCAAGAGGGAAAACTTGCTGTGCCCTGGGATAGCAGAGTGGAAGGGAGGAACTAGCAACTTTGATGCTATTCAAGGGCTAAACCAAAAGCTACCCTTCAACTTATTTTTCCTAGGAAAGTATCAACTTCTTTGATTTAATCAATTTTATTTGGACATTATGTTACCCAGTTAAACGCATGTAAAACAAATAGCATTTGAGGATGCTGTTGTGAGGTTAGGAGTATACAGCAGAGATTTTTGGTTTGACATAAACACAGCAAAGCCACAAAAACTCTTAGGGATGTTGATATTTCTCTTGCACAAATGCCATTTCAATTGTGAAATTGAAGAATAGAGAATATTTGGCAATATCCCTCTATTATTTATACATAAAGTACACTATTAAAACAACTGGCATGATTTTCACTTTCACTGGAAAGTTGTTTATAATTGCCTTTGGACAGTTAAAACTAAAAATATCTTCACATTTTGATTTACCCTTGGTCTACCTCATGGATGCTTTCACATTTTAATATTATCATACGATAATATGATTAATATTTGAAAACTATCATATTTAGGAAGGTATTAAAACCCTCCAATATGAAAACTGCTATTTTAATTTCAACATATTTTAAAAGCTGGTATAAAAAATGTAGCTATACAGATGGTATCTTAAAATAAAAAAATTAACTCCAAACTTTATTGGCTGAGGCATTTAAAATACTTTTCCAAAAGGGTAAAACAAATTATTATTAGCCAAACTCAATACATACAGCGTTTTCTACCTCAAACTTTTGTGAAAAATAAAAAATAATTGTTTTCTCTAACTAGTTATTTAAAATGGCCTACACATAACTCCTTTAAGGCAACATTTTTAACTTCCAGAGCCAATTCTTTTTTCTGCCAGTTACTGTAATTGGTAACAGTCTCATCTAATTTTAATGATTTTTATACAGTTATTGCCTATACCATATATTTAAATCAGTAAAATGTTTTAAAAATTGGAAAATAATGAATTTTAGGTTATACATTTATTAATTTATAATGCTCCTCACACAGCTGTTGTGAGGAAAACACACACTTTTTTGTTTGTTACTATTGTTCCAGATCAATAATCAAGTTTATTTGAAATATTTTTCTTCATACAAAGTTTTATTCAATGTCAATGTTAATAGTCTCAAACATTTGACTAACTTTACTTACATGTTTTTACTGTCCTCTTGATTTTTGAAGTGACAGACTTTTCATTTTAACTTGGATTGGATTATAATGAAATATAATTTCTGATGTCTCTGCTAACTATTGGAGGGAACACTATTTCTTGAGAATGTCTGCTTTTATTTTGGAAAATCCTATATACTTTGATGAGAAAATTTAAAGCTTTCCATTTTTTCATTGCATAAGTTAACATTCAGATTTGTTTATTGGCATATTACTGAGTTTAAAATATTAAATATAAAGCCAATATTATTACAAATCTTTGACATAGCCAAATCTGAAGATCTAAGTACTATCTTAATAATTAAATCATAAACCATAATGAGAGAAAAAAAGGAAGATATTAATTTACTGCCCCATTTTGTCATTCCACAGGATCTGCAAAATGAGTCCTGTACACTAAATATGACTTTGTATGTGTGTGGCATTGTTATTATTCTAGTTTAAGCTTGCATTTTTTTCTTGTTTAAAATTATTTCCTACTTTTAGGTTACTTTGCCTTATATGATTACTCTGTCTCCAATTTTTTTCTCCCTTAATTAATCCTATTATATTTCTCCTAAACACTAGCTTACCTTATAAGATCTTGATATTGCTGCAAATCATCTGTTGAGTCTTTTTCTATTCTTACTGTGGCCACTCACCCAATATTCAGGCACTAGTATCTATCCTTTTTCTCAAAAAGCTATGTGTATACATGTGTCAGTGTCTTTGTAGACACCCTATCCTCTGCATGCATAAGCTTCTTCAAATTTAGAAAGAAGTAAAGCTCTTTGAGATACTATGAAAATGATAATACCCACCTAATTTACATATGCCGGAATTAAAAAATGTTCTCTCTACGTACATACATATATATATGTATTTTCTTAGAAATATTTTTTTCTGGCTGGGCACAATGTCTCACACCTGTAATCCCAGCACTTTGGGAGGCCGAGGTAGGTGGATCACGAGGTCAGGAGTTCAAGAAAAGCCTGGCCAAGATGGAGAAACCCCGTTTCTACTAAAAATACAAAAATTAGCTGGACGTGGTGGTGGGTGCCTGTAATCACAGCTACTTGGGAGGCTGAGGCAGGGAATTGCTTGAACCCGGGAGACAGAAGTTGCAGTGAGCTGAGATCATGCCACTGCACTCCAGCCTGGGCAACAGAGTGAGATTCCATCTCAAAAAAAATATATATTTTTTCTTCTTTAATGTAACGACTGCTTATTTTTACTCCAGGAAAGTAACACAAATGTTCACTTCACATACAGAAACCACACACAAAGTAATGAAATAAATATAATTAAGTAAACAGTTAATTTAAGAATATGATTACCCATTCATATTCACCACATAGTAAAACCATCAACAAAACTATTGTTAATATATACATCTAAAACAATGTGGTTTTGATGCTCCTTCAAGCTTCTTCATACTTGGGATTCATTGGAACTCATACCAGATTTTGCCAAGGGATGTTTGTCTCTCTTTTCAACTTCTCTGCTTTGCATTCTTTTAGGACCTCCATTATGCATCATACTTAGATTCTGTACCCTATACCAGCCTGCACCCCACTCCACTTCGAGCCCCACAGGGTACCCTTGATCTGACAAGTTACTTTCCTTTTTTAGGGCAGATATATTACATAAAAACAATTATTAAGGCCTCTCTGTAATGAACAAGGTTTAAACGTTAAAGTTAAGGAACATTGATCAATCAGGTGTGATTTCTTCAGCTTAATGTATTTCTATTTGCTCACATACTTGTTCATGTAGTTGCATCACTCCAATTACCAGAAAACATTTACCTTATGTCCTCTACTATTGGGCTTCAAAGTCTAATTTCTCATCACATAATTCCTCCATCTTAGTGGAAGAAGTTCACATTAAAAAAAGAAAAAATCAACACTAGTGCTTATTTTACTTTTTAGCCATCTTTTTCCTTAATGTATATAGTACATTTTTTTCCTATTCTTTGCCATTCCTGTGAACTCTATACAATCTTCAATGCCCCTGCAAATATCATGTTTATGATCATTTGTGACTCAGCAGTTAGTCCCTTATGATCCTCTTACACTTGGGTCATGTAGGGTTTATCCCCTCCCATATCATGGATCATTTTCTAGTCAATCCCATTTATTTATAAAATGCTGAACAATACTGCATTAGTTTTTGGAGACTTCCTCCAAAGAATTACCACAAACTTGATGATGTAAAACAAAGGAAATATACTCTCTTACAGTACTGGGCATCAGAAGCTCAAAAATCTTTTTTGCCAGACCAAAATCAAGATGTCAGCAGGGCTCTGATCCCTCTAGAGACTCCAGAAGAGAGTGGGATTCTTGTCTATTCCAGTTTCTGGTGACTGCCAGCACTCCTTGACATGCTGCCATGTTATGCCAGTCTCTGCCTCTGTGAACACAGACCCTTCTCCTCTGTGTGTCTATGTCTATCATCTGTTCCCATTTCTATCAACTCACCCACTGTCTCTTATAAAGACACAAGTGACTGCATTAGGGCCCACATGCACAATCCAGGATAATGGACCCATCTCAAAATCTTTAACTTAATCACATATTTTTGTCATATACACTAATATTCACAGGCTCTGAGGATTAGGTCCTGATATCTTTGGGGGATGTTTTTTAGCCTGCCATAAACAGGATTCATATTTGGATCACTGTCACATTGTGAATGCATAGCTGATATTTCTATCACATAGATGGCCCACAAACCTATCTTGAAATTGAATTGACTGAAATTGGGTGGTCTTGCAATTCTGCACATTATTTGGTCAGCACTGATTTATGCTTAAAACGAAATACTTCAAAGCAAGTAGTAGAAAATTTAATGAAGAAAATAAAGAATTATTAAGATCATGATGTCATATACTTTGTCTATTAGCTTATTATTCACAATGACCTTATGAGATAAATATTATTATTTCCATATAATACATGAGTAAAGAGGTTTAGAAACATTGATTTTCCTAAGATTTCTAGTGTCAGATCTAAGGTTCCAAAACCCCGTTTTTCTTCAGTGAAATCATAGTGCCTCTAAAATAAATATTAGGAAGATAAAATACTCCTCAGGATGACTTACATATTAACATAAATTACAATATAAAGTGCCCTTGATCATTAAAATCTCAGCCTTGATTTAAAATGAAAAAGCTAACAGTTTTCTTTCTTTGTATTTGTTCATGATAAATGTGAAATTTAAGCAGTGACTATCTAGCAATAAATTGTTAGAAGCTCTCCTGTTTGTTTTGTTGGTGCTGTATATAAATGAGTATTTAGAAGAAGAGTTTTGTTTATTCCTTTATTTATTATAGCTTAACTGTTGCAAAACATTATGTGCTGCACAATCCTAGTGCCAACAAATAATGAATAATTACCTAGTACTGGGGTTCTAAATAAGACCCATACCAACAAACAGATGTCAGTAGAATTTTGGCTCCAGGTTTTTGCCTGCAGGAAGTCATTAAAAGATAAGTGGAAAATCAAGTCTGTTCCCTTGGTAGCAGAATTTCTGCCATTTGGAGCTATACAGGGAGGCTTATTTTCGGACAACAGCAATAGCTCCCACATTAGATGGTAATCACTCTTGTATTTATAGACTCCTTGTAAATCAAGCTCAGACAGGCAATGAAATGATCTTCTTTATATTTACTTTTAGGCTATTTAAGAAAAGTAGCTCTAAACAAACCGAAAATTTCTATACAATCCTACCTCTTAGTCGATGTCATAGTTCAGTCTTACAAAATCATATTGTGTTTATCTGAGAACTCTTAATGACTTTTCACTATCTGGAAAGTAGCATTATATTCCAGCTGTGCAAGCACTGAAATTTGTATTCCAAGTTGGTTGATGCTTCGGAAGAAAGTCGTGATTGAAACCAGGTGCAGATCATTATCCTTAATAATCAATGTTTTCTTTCTCTCTTTCTTACGTCTTAGCATCTTAATGATTCTACAAGTTACTTTTTTCAACTCATAAGTTTTCAGTGACCTAAATGAACGTGTATTTGCTTAGTAATATGATTTTTTTGGTCACATTAAATTAAAGTTAAATTTCAGATAGTCTCCATTAAAGAACAATTCTTGACTAACCCATATTTAAAGTAATGACAATGAACTATTAAAAGAATCTAGGCCAGTGAATACCAAGTGATCTTCGGATATCAGAAAGTAGCAAACTACACATTAGAAAAATATGTTTTGCTTAAGAAAAGATCAAGAAATATGTGAGAACTCCATGTGCTGCCATTAACAGGGTAGAGAGAATTTCTAAGGCCATAATGACACACGCTTGCCATTTAAATTAAAGTGATGTAGTTATGTTTCCACAATTTTTGTTCAAATGTAACAATTGAATTATTTCTCTAAAATTATGAGATTTAAAGCCTTTTTACACACACTCTTGAATTACTGAAATGTTTAAGATTAAAACATAGGAATAATAATGCTTTATTTTTATAGTCAACCTAATAGAGTAATGGCATACATACCAAGTTAGTAATGTGTATTGTAAATTATATAGGTAAATAATACGTGCAATGTAGGATACTTATAGCTATTACTTGCCAATCTAAATAGAAGAATAATATTTAAAAGAATTACTTTCTTAGCATCAGATTTTTTTTCTTTTGCCTATTTCATCTTACCTTGTGGATGTTCCAAGTAAGAAAAAAGTTTAAGTAGAAACCTACTTAAATTTCAGCAGTTTTCTACTTTCAGTTTTATGGAAAAAAACAGGTGGGAAATTCTAGCAGACTGTGGCAATACAGCATAATCACTTCCAGCATGAATCCCAAATTATAGCTTGATGTTTCAATGGTTTCAATATTTATGTCACTGAAAGCTGCCTGAGGCAGTAGCATCAGTTTGCACTGTGTTGTTTTCTAGAGTGTTGATAGACTTTTTTTTTTATTTTTTCCAACTGGTAAGTTGTATTTTGGTAAAAGTTGTAAAAGTTACACAACATCACATTTTAATTTTCCTTTGCTTTTTATATGGGCAGAAAGTATCAGTATGAGTGAGTCTTGTTTTATTGTTTTAATAAGGTTTCCCAGAGGTAAAGATTCTACAAACATTCTTAAAATTGTAATTGTTTATATAGTTAATGATGAAGTTAGATGAATTGTCTAGCTTCCCACAACTAAGAGGCAAACCTCGGATAAAAACCCAGGGAGTCTATCTTCAGAATCTACTTTTTAACTACAATATCATGTCTTTCTAAAAGTTACTGCCTCTTAGCTGGTTCTATCTATTAGCTTCTGTGTAACAAATGACCTTATGGGGATGGACTCCAGGGTCTCCATACTCCTGTCTGTTTTCCTACTGAGTGTGAGTAGAATCTGTGATTTGCTTCTAACCAACAGAATATGGCAGAGGTGATGGGATGTCACTTCCTTGATTATATTACTTTACATGAGGCTCAGTCTTCCTGGAATAGTCACTCAAGAAACTGTCTTTACTGGCTTAGTAAAGTAAGCAACTATGTTTGGAAAGCTCTCATAGCAAGGAACTGTGGGCACCCTCTAAAACATGTGGGTGACCTCTAGATATAGTGGGTAAACTCAAGGAACTGTAACCTCTAGATATAGTGGGTGAAATGAAGGAAATGTGGGCAACCTCTAGGAGCTAAGGGAAACCACCAATGAAAAGCCAGCAAGAAGGTGAGCCCTCAGTCATACAATTACAAGGAAATGAATTCTGCCAACAATGTGGGTGTGCTTAGAAGTAGATTCTTCCATCCCCAGTCAAGCCTACAGACAAAAACAGCCAAACTAATGCTGAATTGCAACCTTGACAGACTCCTAGCAGAAGACCCATCTAAGCCATATCCAGGCTTCTGACTTATGAAGTCTGAGAAATAATAAATACATGTTGTTTTAAGTCATGGTTTGTCTAAGTAACAAACTTAGACTTAATTTTTTTACACAACAAATTTGGACAAAATTGCATACTTTGTTATACAATATGGTAACTAATGCAATCTCCAGATCATGTAGTTTAAAACAACTGTTCATTGGGCTCACAATTATAAGAGCTGGCAATTGGTTTTGGCCCAGATGGATCATTCTTACCTTCACTTATTGGCTCATTTGTCTATGGTCAACTGGTAGGTAAGCAACTGTGAATGGTTCCTAAAGGCTTTGGCTGGGATGTCTCTCCTCTGCATGTGATTTCTCATCATCCAGCTGGGTATTCCAGATGTGTTCCCAAGGTGGCATAAGAATTTTAAGTTCAATGAGAGAGTAAGCCCAAATATGCAGCTGCTTTTCAAGTATCTAATGTGTCACATTTGCTAATGTTCTGTTGGTCAAAACAAGTCCCATGACCAATCTAGGCTTAAGGATTGGGATATAGACTCCACCTGCTGAGGGGAGAAGCTGCAAAGGATCGTGGCCACTTTTGCAGTCTGCCACACTGGCATTCTCCATTTCTGTAAACTATACCCTAATTCACCCAGCTGATCAAACTGAAAATTTCGGAGACATCTTTGGTTTCTCTTCTTCCCCACTTCATTCTTGACTTTTGCAACCTAAACATAATTGATTCATGCTTTCCAATGGGATGTATCCAATCCAAGGCACTAACATATCTCACCTGGACTGATTCAATATCCCCATAATCATTCTTCATACTTTCATTCTGCCTCCTCCATCTTCTATTCACTACACAGAACCTGGATCATATTTTCATAATGCAAATATTATTACATAACTGAATGTAATTTGGGATCTGTATAACAAATCACATATAAAAATTTGTAAAAATAGGAAAAAGTGGTGGTAAGCATTGATGAAATCCAAAAATCAAACGGTTAAGTGGCTCTATAGCCCCCTAGAGTCTAATATTCTCATAATTTTGTAAATGTGCATACTGACTGGTACCTTTTAAAAACAGCAGAGGAAGGTCTACAGTCCCAGCTTGAGGCCTTATGTTTATATTATGCATCTTCTTGCTACTTCTATTTTGAGTGATCATTCCTAGCTAGCCACTGAGTCCTGGCTGAGACTGTGTGCACTTCTAAAACCACTAACTAGCTCTAGGACAAGAAATCCCAGTAATGTTGTAAATTATATTTTTTAAAAGACCCTAAAAAGAACAGACAGTTAAACGAAACTCACAGTGAAAAGAAACGGCACATTCAGGATTATGCTGAAGAGGGCAGCATAGGATCCATATATAAATAACAAGTGCTGGTTTGGGGCTAACATTTTCATTCAACAAATGTTTATTACAGTATTATAGGGATGTAGGACACTCCAGTGAATAAAACATACAAAAATGTCTTCAATCCCATGGAGCTTATATTTTCTTGTCTATTCTCTTACTTGTCCCATCTACCTGTAAAAATAGGGGCTTAGACAGACTGTAGAATTTTATTGAGTTCAGAAAAGTGGGACTGAGCTTGGTCTATAGTTGACTGTGCCTGAAAAACTGAGATAGGTTATATTTAGGTTGAAATAATCTGTCCAGCTGAGAGAGAATCTAGCAGAAGAACATAAGAGTTTTATTTGTGTGGTACTAAGGCCTCATCAGAGAATATAAGAAAAGCACTGAATACTTTTTTCCATCGATATAATTGATTCCAAATTTATGTCAATGAATATCGAAACACATTTACAGCATCAAGAAATCCATATTAAGTTTTTTTGTTCTTTTTTATCCTAAAAGCAATGTAATATTAAAAATTGATGTGACAAATTGAAGCTAATTCTACACAAGGAAGCAAGGTATGATGTTGGTTCAAAGTCATAAATGGTTGACTTTTTATGGTAGGAGGGTGTATTATGAAAGAAAACCTGAACGACAGTAGTAGTATCAACGATTGCAAACATTTTGTTTATGGAAGTAGTTGGTTTGGAATAAAGCTGGGGATGGACAATCTAACTGTTAATTATGTATCCACCTCATTTTTCAAACAACTTCAGACCCTATTTTCCCAGAAGATGGATAAAATAAAATTTTCCAACTCATAAATAATAGAAACATAACTAAATCTGACAGTTACATGAATGTAGCATTTGAACTTTAATGATACAAAATTGGGCCAGATTTAGTCTGCATCATGGGAGGTTAAGGCAGGAATAGTGTTAACAGGATGTGCTCTATTTAGTAGAGAGGACCCTACAGTGACAATGTACCTTTTAAGTAGTTTAAAGTATCTTGGGACTGGATGAAAGAGTAATCTGGGATGTATATATTTGCTGCCAGCTATTGAGGACTACAGAGGTAGAGGACAGTTCAAAACCTCCTCAAAAAAAAAAAAAAGAGTACAAATCAGGAGGCTCTCTTCACAGAGAAAAGGGGAATGGTAGCAGAAGGAATTGGCACTCTTAGATGGATTTCTGTCCCACGAAACTCTGCTTTGACACTTTTTCTTGAAGAATGATTGATAGTAAAAGGATGAACACTTTGTATATTATTTCCAGATATGTCTGCAGCCAGTGATGGAAGATGCTAGGAGACAGCTCTAGCACTTATTCAATGCTATCATGTCTAATACTTTGGATCTCAAGAATAGGACTTTGTATACTTTATTATGTGGGATGTACCAAATGATAAGAAACAAGCCAAACCAAACAAAATAACAGTGAATATAAAACACTGGAAGCTAGTGATAGGATGGATATAAATTTAAACAAAGATTGGAAGTGCTTATTTTATAAGGTTTTTACCTCCTAGGAACCTAAGGATTATTTTACTTTAGTAGACTTACAAATGACTGGATTGTATGCAGCAATAAAAAACTGACATTATGTGCAGTAATAAAACATGTTTGCAAATTCAACAAATCTTATGACTGGTATCTATGGACAAGCATTAAATAAGAACCAAAACACAGCATTAGTGAATATTTCTCAAAAATTAAAAAGCAGGGGTCTCCTAGTGGTCATTAGAAAAGTGTGAAATGCTAATTGGGATTCACTAAGGATGATAATGATTAGTGCTAGAGCATACAGAAACCATTTGGTTTTTATGTATAAGCTAAACCTAATTAACTATATCTTAAATAGGACTCAAAAACCATGTTTTACTGACTTAATCTGGACCCCTGCCTTATTCTGTAAGACCGTAAACTAAGAACGGTTTTTACATTTTTAAATTGTGAAAAAAATACTATTCCACAACACATGAAAACTATATAAAATTAAAATATCGGTGTCTATAAATAAAGTGCCTGTGAATTAAGTTTCATTGGAACACAGCCATGCTTATTTAAATGTTGTTTATAGCTGCTTTTAAAGGCAGAGTGAAGTAGTTGCAACAGAGACTGTAGGTCCACAAAGCAGAAAATATTTACTATCTGGCTTTTTTTAAGAGAGAATTTACTAAACTCTGTTCTAGCATATTCAGTATTCCTGGATTGATAACTTATATCCCAACTTTATCTCTGCTTTCAATGGCTTATGTCAGTATTGAGTGTGATGAGTTAACCAATGTTAGTCCACAAGATGTATAGAAGGGGCATGCATGCAATGGGAATGCTAAGGGTCCCTGAATGAAACAGGCTTTTATAAATAAGAGACATGATCAAGAAGAAGAGGGAGAAAAAGAAAGAGGAATACCACTAGGCTATATATAGTCTTGTTTTATTTACTCAGGGGTGCACTATGTCTATTTTTCCATGACTCTAAACAAAGAATGTTCATTAACATGAAAGATATTTCTTTGTTTTATTTTCATGACCTTATACAGCTACCATTTTTTTTAACCTTTTTTTTGGCAGATCCTCTTCCAACCCATGATTACATTGTACCTCTTGTAGTAAACATCAATTTATTATTTATTCATTCAATAATATGTCATTCCTATAATACCTTTGACATGGTTCTAGATGCTTGAAATGGAGAGGTGTACAAAGCAAACAAACAATCTGCTTTTATAAAGCTTGCTTCTCTTATGGAGAAAAATAATATTCTATCATGTAAGTTCAAAATACCATGTTAAGATAAGTGATATGCAGAAAATGAAAACAAGATGTCTCTGAATAAGAGGTAAGATGTCATGGTAAACTCTTCTGAGGTAGTGATAATTAATGACAGGTTGCTATCTAGTGACAAGATGGGTCTAGCCTTTTAAAGATTAAGTTGATCAACATTTTGGTTAGAGAAAAAGCCAGCATAAATTTCTAAAGAGGGAATGTTACAGGCACAGAAAGAAGGATGTTGTGATTGGAACACAGTAGGTTATTATGAGAACCTTATGTGATGAGGTAAAGAGGTCATCAGTGCAAGATATTTTGGGATTTGTAAGTTTGGGTAAAAATTTTAAGAATCTACTCGGATGTGCCTTTAAAACTTTGGAGGATTTTGATATTAAAATATCAAAAGAGGTTACCTAAAGCATTGACTACAATTTCTAAAGGAAAAGAAGAAACAGAAACGTTGCAGGAGCTATCTCTGTAAACTATTTGTCTCTGAAACACTTTAATTTTGCATCCGAAGCTAAAATAAAAATAATATACTTCATATACTGATTTTTCCCTACATCAAACCTTTTATTTTTCTTAAATGAATGCAGAGAAGATTAAATCATTTGTCTTAGAAAATCAACATTTCTTCCTATTCAAAATATGCCTTTTTGGAAATAGTTTTATATTCTTGGCCATCTGCCATTACACTTCTATTGAATAATTAGGATAGTTGCTTAATTTAACTACAATTGTATATGAGAATAAGCTAGGCAATTTGCATTTGACATTTGGAAATGGGAAAATATTTTTTTCTATTAAACTATGATTCATTTCTTCATTCCACTTATTAATTACATAAACCCAGAAAACTTCAGTGTTTTCTAAAGTTGTAATCTACTTCTTTATCACATAAAGTTGATTTTTTATGTTAGATAGTAAAATCGATGCATTACAATATATAGAGTTATAACACATATTGGGTTTTTATAAGCCATAAGAAATTAATTCTCAATCTATTTCCATTACCAAAAAGAAGATATAATTGTTGACTCCCATTTAATTGAACAATTATAACATTTTATTTGATAGAAGTATTTGCTAGTCAATGCTAAAGGCTATAATAAATGTACACTCAGTTTCGATGTTTTAACACAATAAGTTTTAATTATCTGTCAAATATTAATTTTATGTGGTGTTTCTGGGTTGTCCTAGTGATAAAAACCCTGATTCCTTTCTCTTTGCTGGGCCTCAGACTCTTTTGCTTCCAGCTAGTGAAAAGGATGACATAGAATGAGAAATACATATATGCCATTTAAGAAAACCATTCGAGTCCAAGATGGGTAGCTCACACCTGTAATCTCACCACTTGGATCCATCCACCTTGGGAGGCACAGGCATGACCTGTAGTCCCAGTTACTCAAGAGGTTGAGGTCTGGGGACTGCTTAAGCCCAGGAGATTGAGGCTGCAGTGAACTATGACAGCGCCACTGCACTCCAGCCTGGGCAACAGAGCGAGACTGTGTCTCAAATAATAATAATTAATTAATTAATTAATTTAAAATGTAAAAAAACTCTAACCACATGACTCCACTTGGATACAGGAAGGCCTGGGAAGTACAGACCTTTGTTAAGCAGCCAACTTCCAAAAATGACTTAATGACTTGACAGTTTTTTACATGCTATAATGAGGTAACATTTGCAAATTTTGAAAGTGTACAATTTAATAAATTTCATCATATTCATATATATATATCTGATCCACATCTTTGCCAACATGTGGTGGTATGGTCAATTTTTCTTAACTTTAGCTGTTCTATTTAGTAGACTTTGGTGACTTATTGTGGTTTTAATTTGCACTTTTTTATGACTAATGATGTTGAACATATTTTTATGTGTTTAACTGCTATCCAAATTGAAGTGTCTGTTAAAATTTTTGCCCAATTTTTGAAGTCGATTTATTTAACATCTAATTGTTGGGGATTTGAGAGTTCTTCATATATTCTGAATACAAGACATTTATTAGATATTATTTGTGAATATAGTCTAACCATGTGTGGTTTGTCTTTTCATCCTCTTAGATTACTAATAATGTCTTTGAAGAACATATGCCTTTTGATAATGTCAAATTTATCAATTTTTATGGGCAATTATTTTGACATTTTATTCTAGAAGGATTTTCTAAGATGTCACAAAGATTTTCTCTCTTTTTTTTTAGAAGTTTAATAATTTTAGGTTTTAAAAATATATCTCTGGCATATTTCAAGTTGATTTTTGTATGCTATAAGCTGTTAACTAAAGTTCTTTTCTTTTCTTTTCTTTTTCTCATATAGATATCCAGTTGTTCCAAATAATTGTTTTTTTTTTAAGTACCATTCTTTCTACACCCCATTTTCCTTTTATCTTTGTTGGAAGCCAGTCATTGGTGTATATATGGCTTTCTGGACCCTGATTGCATTGATTTATTTGTCTGTCTTTGCAGTAATACCACACTCTAATAATATCCACAGCTTTGAATTAAGCCTTGAACTTAGGTAATGTAAGTTCTCCAACTTGTTCATCTATTTCAAAATTGTTTTGTCTATTCTAAATTCTTTGCATTTCAAGATAAATTTTCTAATCAGCTCCTTAATATCTATATACAGCTACTAGCACTTTGATTGGAAATGTGTTCTTTAGATTCTTATATTGTTCCACTATATTCTAGCTTGTATTGTTTTCAGTAGGAAATTTCTTCTCATTTCAATTTATCTTTGTTTCTCTGAATGAAATGTGTCTGTTTTCCCTGTCTGATTTTAACATTTCCTTTTATCACTGCATCACAACAATTTAGATATGATGTGCTTTCTCTCTTTCATTTTTATGTTTCAGGTTCATTGAGCCTCTTGGATTTGTGGGTTTATGATTTGCATGCGCTTACATTTTTAAAAATATTTTTTAAAAAGGGTTATTTCTTTAACTGCTTCTCCTGAAAATGTCCCTGTCTGACAGCTTTAAAGAGAGCAGTGGTTCTCCCAGCATGCAGCTGGAGATCTGAGAATGGGCAGACTGCCTCTTCAAGTGGGTCCCTGACCCCTGACCCCTGAGCAGCCTAACTGGGAGGCACCCCCCAGCAGGGGCAGACTGACACCTCACATGGCCGGGTACTCCAACAGACCTGCAGCTGAGGGTCCTGTCTGTTAGAAGGAAAACTAACAAACAGAAAGGACACCCACACCAAAAACCCATCTGTACATCACCATCATCAAAGACCAAAAGTAGATAAAACCACAAAGATGGGGAAAAAACAGAGCAGAAAAACTGGAAACTCTAAAAAGCAGAGCGCCTTTCCTCCTCCAAAGGAACACAGTTCCTCACCAGCAACAGAACAAAGCTGGACAGAGAATGACTTTGACGAGTTGAGAGTAGAAGGCTTCAGACGATCAAATTACTCCAAGCTATGGGAGGATATTCAAACCAAAGGCAAAGAAGTTGAAAACTTTGAAAAAAATTTAGAAGAATGTATAACTAGAATAACCAATACAGAGAAGTGCTTAAAGGAGCTGATGGAGCTGAAAACCAAGGCTCGAGAACTATGTGAAGAATGCAAAAGCCTCAGGAGCTGATGCGATCAACTGGAAGAAAGGGTATCAGCGATGGAAGATGAAATGAATGAAATGAAGCAAGAAGGGAAGTTTAGAGAAAAAAGAATAAAAAGAAATGAGCAAAGCCTCCAGGAAATATGGGACTATGTGAAAAGACCAAATCTACGTCTGATTGCTGTACCTGAAAGTGACAGGGAGAATGGAACCAAGTTGGAAAACACTCTGCAGAATATTATCCAGGAGAACTTCCCCAATCTAGCAAGGCAGGCCAACATTCAGATTCAGGAAATACAGAGAACGCCACAAAGATACTCCTCGAGAAGAGCAACTCCAAGACACATAATTGTCAGATTCACCAAAGTTGAAATGAAGGAAAAAATGTTAAGGGCAGCCAGAGAGAAAGGTCGGGTTACCCTCAAAGGGAAGCCTATGAGACTAACAGCGGATCTCTCGGCAGAAACTCTACAAGCCAGAAGAGAGTGGGGGCCAATATTCAACAATCTTAAAGAATCTTAAAGAAAAGAATTTTCAACCCAGAATTTCATATCCAGCCAAGCTTCATGAGTGAAGGAGAAATAAAATACTTTATAGACAAGCAAATGCTGAGAGATTTTGTCACCACCAGACCTGCCCTAAAAGAGCTCCTGAAGGAAGTGCTAAACATGGAAAGGAACAACCAGTACCAGCCACTGCAAAATCATGCCAAAATGTAAAGACCATCGAGACTAGGAAGAGACTGCATCAACTAACGAGCAAAATAACCAGCTAACATTATAATGACAGGATCAAATTCACACATAACAATATTAACTTTAAATGTAAATGGACTAAATGCTCCAATTAAAAGACACAGACTGGCAAATTGGATAAAGAGTCAAGACCCATCAGTGTGCTGTATTCAGGAAACCCATCTCATGTACAGAGACACACATAGGCTCAAAATAAAAGGATGGAGGAAGATCTACCAAGCAAATGGAAAGCAAAAAAAGGCAGGGGTTGCAATCCTAGTCTCTGATAAAACAGACTTTAAACCAACAAAGATCAAAAGAGACAAAGAAGGCCATTATATAATGGTAAAGGGATCAATTCAAAAGAAGAGCTAACTATCCTAAATATATATGCACCCAATACAGGAGCACCCAGATTCATAAAGGAAGTCCTGAGTGACCTACAAAGAGACTTAGACTCCCACACATTAATAATGGGAGACTTTAACAGCCCACTGTCAACATTAGACAAATCAACAAGACAGAAAGTCAACAAGGATACCCAGGAATTGAACTCAGCTCTGCACCAAGCAGACCTAATAGACATCTACAGAACTCTCCACCCCAAATCAACAGAATATACATTTTTTTCAGCACTACACCACACCTATTCCAAAACTGACCACATAGTTGGAAGTAAAGCTCTCCTCAGTAAATGTAAAAGAACAGAAATTATAACAAACTATCTCTCAGATCACAGTGCAATCAAACTAGAACTCAGGATTAAGAATCTCACTCAAAACCGCTCAACTACATGGAAACTGAACAACCTGCTCCTGAATGACTACTGGGTACATAACAAAATGAAGGCAGAAATAAAGATGTTCTTTGAAACCAATGAGAACCAAGACACAACACACCAGAATCTCTGGGATGCATTCAAAGCAGTGTGTAGAGGGAAATTTATAGCACTAAATGCCCACAAGAGAAAGCAGGAAAGATCCAAAATTGACACCCTAACATCACAATTAAAAGAACTAGAAAAGCAAGAGCAAACACATTCAAAAGCTAGCAGAAGGCAAGAAATAACTAAAATCAGAGCAGAACTGAAGGAAATAGAGACACAAAAAACCCTTCAAAAAATTAATGAATCCAGGAGCTGGTTTTTTGAAAGGATCAACAAAATTGATAGACCGCTAGCAAGACTAATAAAGAAAAAAAGAGAGAAGAATCAAATAGATGCAATAAAAAATGATAAAGGGGATATCACCACTGATCCCACAGAAATACAAACTACCATCAGAGAATACTACAAACACCTCTACGCAAATAAACTAGAAAATCTGGAAGAAATGGATAAATTCCTTGACACATACACTCTCCCAAGACTAAACCAGGAAGAAGTTGAATCTCTGAATAGACCAATAACAGGAGCTGAAATTGTGGCAATAATCAATAGCTTACCAACCAAAAAGAGTCCAGGACTAGATGGATTCACAGCCGAATTCTACCAGAGGTACAAGGAGGAACTGGTACCATTCCTTCTGAAACTATTCCAATCAATAGAAAAAGAGGGAATCCTCCCTAACTCATTTTATGAGGCCAGCATCATCCTGATACCAAAGCCGGGCAGAGACACAACCAAAAAAGAGAATTTTAGACCAATATCCTTCATGAACATTGATGCAAAAAATCCTCAATAAAATACTGGCAAAGCAAATCCAGCAGCACATCAAAAAGCTTATCCACCATGATCAAGTGGGCTTCATCCCTGGGATGCAAGGCTGGTTCAATATATGCAAATCAATAAATGTAATCCAGCATATAAACAGAACCAAAGACAAAAACCACATGATTATCTCAATAGATGCAGAAAAGTCCTTTGACAAAATTCAAGAACCCTTCATGCTAAAAACTCTCAATAAATTAGGTATTGATGGGACATATCTCAAAATAATAAGAGCTATCTATGACAAACCCACAACCAATATCATACTGAATGAGCAAAAACTGGAAGCATTCCCTTTGAAAACTGGCACAAGACAGGGATACCCTCTCTCACCACTCCTATTCAACATAGTGTTGGAAGTTCTGGCCAGGGCAATTAGGAAAGAGACAGAAATAATGGGTATTCAATTAGGAAAAGAGGAAGTCAAATTGTCCCTGTTTGCAGACGACATGATTGTATATCTAGAAAACCCCACTGTCTCAGCCCAAAATCTCCTTAAGCTGATAAGCAACTTCAGCGAAGTCTCAGGATACAAAATCAATGTAGAAAAATCATAAACATTCTTATACACCAACAACAGACAAACAGAGATCCAAATCATGAGTGAACTCCCATTCACAATTGCTTCAAAGAGAATAAAATACCTAGGAATCCAACTTACAAGGGATGTGAAGGACCTCTTCAAGGAGAACTACAAACCACTGCTCAAGGAAATAAAAGAGGATACAAACAAATGGAAGAACATTCCACGCTCATGGGTAGGAAGAATCAATATCGTGAAAATGGCCATACTGCCCAAGGTAATTTACAGATTCAATGCCATCCCCATCAAGCTACCAATGACTTTCTTCACAGAACTGGAAAAAACTACTTTAAAGTTCATATGGAACCAAAAAAGAGCCCGCATCACCAAGTCAATCCTAAGCCAAAAGAACAAAGCTGGAGGCATCACACTACCTGACTTCAAACTATACTACAAGACTACAGTAACCAAAACAGCATGGTACTGGTACCAAAACAGAGATATAGATCAATGGAACAGAACAGAGCCCTCAGAAATAACGCCGCATATCTACAACTATCCGATCTTTGACAAACCTGAGAAAAACAAGCAATGGGGAAAGGATCCCCTATTCAATAAATGGTGCTGGGAAAACTGGCTAGCCATATGTAGAAAGCTGAAACTTGATCCCTTCCTTAGACCTTATACAAAAATCAATTCAAGATGGATTAAAGACTTATATTTTAGACCTAAAACCATAAAAACCCTAGAAGAAAACCTAGGCATTACCATTCAGGACATAGGCATGGGCAAGGACTTCATGTCTAAAACACCAAAAGCAATGGCAACAAAAGCCAAAATTGACAAATGGGATCTAATTAAACTAAAGAGCTTCTGCACAGCAAAGGAAACTACCATCAGAGTGAACAGGCAACCTACAAAATGGGAGAAAATTTTCGCAACCTACTCATCTGACAAAGGGCTAATATCCAGAATCTACAATGAACTCCAACAAATTTACAAGAAAAAAACAAACAACTCCATCAAAAAGTGGGCGAAGGACATGAGCAGACACTTCTCAAAAGAAGACATTTATGCAGCCAAAAAACACATGAAAAAATGCTCACCATCACTGGCCATCAGAGAAATGCAAATCAAAACCACAATGAGATACCATCTCACACCAGTTAGAATGGCAATCATTAAAAAGTCAGGAAACAACAGGTGCTGGAGAAGATGTGGAGAAATAGGAACACTTTTACACTGTTGGTGGGACTGTTAACTAGTTCAACCATTGTGGAAGTCAGTGTGGTGATTCCTCAGGGATCTAGAACTAGAAATACCATTTGACCCAGCCATCCCATTACTGGGTATATACCCAAAGGACTATAAATCATGCTGCTATAAAGACACATGCACACGTATGTTTATTGTGGCACTATTCACAATAGCAAAGACTTGGAACCAACCCAAATGTCCAACAATGATAGACTGGATTAAGAAAATGTGGCACATATACACCATGGAATACTATGCAGCCATAAAAAATGATGAGTTCATGTTCTTTGTAGGGACATGGATGAAATTGGAAATCATCATTCTCAGTAAACTATCTCAAGAACAAAAAACCAAACACCGCATGTTCCCACTCATAGGTGGGAATTGAACAATGAGAACACATGGACACAGGAAGGGGAACATCACACTCTGGGGACTGTTGTGGGGTGGGGGCAGGGGGGAGGGATAACAGTGGGAGATATACCTAATGCTAGATGACGAGTTAGTGGGTGCAGCACACCAGCATGGCACATGTATACATATGTAACTAACCTGCACATTGCACACATGTACCCTAAAACATAAAGTATAAAAAAAAAAATCTCCTAAAAAAATACATAAATAAATAAATACTTCTCCTATCTTTTTTCCATCAAAGACTCCATATTTTTTTTTTGTATTTGTTTGCTTGTTGTTGCAGTGCTCCCTGGTGCTCTGTTCATTTTTTTAAATTCTTTTTCCCTCTACATTCATTTTGATTATTTTCAATGGCTACTTATGTTTCCTAATCTTTTATTTTGTAATGTCCAATACATTGTTAATACCATCTAATGAATTTTTCATTTCAACATTGAAATGATCATCTCTGGAAGTTACACCTGGATGGTTTGTAATTATCTTTCCTGTCTATCTGTAACTTGTTGCATCTTTTCTCTAGTTTTACAATGCTTTTGAATATAACCATTATAAGTCTGTTCACGTTCTTGCATATTAATTCTGCCATCTCTGGATTCTATGTCAGCTTCAACTGGTTTATTTTTCTTCTCATTGAAGATATTTGTTTTTTTATGTGTGATAATTACATATTATACAATTATATTGTGCACTATATATATAATTTCATGGTCTTTTTGCTTCCATATGTGTATCTTAATAGCAATAACTAGATATTTGATAGGCAGCTAAATCTTATCAACTATAAAACTTTAATATTTTCCAAAAAAATTATGCTTCTCCCTATTTTTCGCATCTCTACCAAGTAGTTGCTGAAACCCAAAATCTAGACTTCTGTCTCTTTGAAATGTCTGTATTTAATCTTTAAGAGCTATCATAAATAATTAACTATATATAGCTGGAATCCTTCCTCCTGTTTCATTTGTATTCCAATGATAGAAATCTACGTTCGTCCCTCATCTTTTTACTGAAATCACTGTGTAATTAGTGTTTATACATGATTTTCCATCAAACATACAGGTATATAAAGCATATTTTATTTAACTATTCTCTCATTATATCAAAACATTCATTTTTAGTTTTTAAAATTATTGTGAAGTATATTCAAACTGACACATACATTGAAACATGCGGCACTTTCCCCATTAGGGTTGATTATGTTTTAATAATAGAATCTTACATATGAAATAGTGCATGTACTCAAAATGTTCAACTTCCTAGAAGCAGAAAATATTATGTCAAAAATAAGAAATGCATTGAATATCTGTGGACTCTACAATGATAAATTTGTCTATATGTTTATTTATTAACTTATTCTTTGTCTGATTCTTAAAGTGGATTTGTATCTTATACAGGTCAGTCAACTCAAACTCTAATTATATAAAATAAAATAAGTGACTAATTAATAATATCATAGAGAAGTTACAACAATTTGTTTTCTTATAAAATGATTTCTACAGAAAATTTTACCAACCAACCTAACAATATTCTCTTTAGTGTTAGCATGTATGTGAAACATTAAAAAAAGAAATAGAAAATTTTCCGCAATGTGAATATACCAAAAATGTATTTTATTTAATCATGACCAAAATCTAATATAATGAATTATTTCTTTAATTTCAGCCTTAGGACATTTTACTTTCATTTTTTAAACTCACAGATGTAAATATAAGTAAGTATGTCAGATTATACAATGTTATTACAACATATTTATCACTTTGGTGATGGTTTCCTCTCACTGAATTGATTATAAAGAATAATATTATTGATTTGTTTAAAGCAATCCATGTTTTATTCTACTTGTGTGATCCTTTGGATAGTTAAATTCTAGAATATATAACAAGAAAATATGCTGTTATCAGTGATATTAAACAATAATTGAACATGTATATTTCTCATGAGCATGTATTCCACCTCAGCATATGTCTTAACATGTATGAGTATTTTTGACAGTTTTAATATCAATTAATATATTGAGAGAAAGCAACAAATATTGCTATTGTTTCACATCATTTTATTTATATTAATATGAATTGTATAAATTATTTTAAAAATTTACTTTGTTAAAGTATTAGAAACTACAATAAAATATTGCTACTTTTTGTTAAATATGCATTATTATCTATATGAAAAAAATTTATAGAACATCCTATTTCAATTCAAGTCAACAAACTCAACTACCTGTTCATTATGCAATTTTATTTATAAGTTCGGAAATTTGTAATGCTGTATATTTTTTAGATAGATAACATTTTTGAGTACTGGCTAGCAGACTTTAGCCTCACTCTACTGAAAAAATGTACATATTGTGAAAGTGTTTCTAATTACATATCACCTACAAAAAGTGATCTAATTTTCTTTTCTTTTCTTTTCTTTTTTTGAGACAGAGTCTCATTCTGTTGCCCAGGCTGGAGTGCAGTGGCGTGATCTCCACTCACTGCAACCTCCACCTCCCAGGTTCATGCCATTCTCCTGCCTCAGCCTCCTGAGTAGCTGGGACTACAGGCACCCGCCACCACACCCGGCTAATTTTTTTGTATTTTTTTTTTCTTTTTTTAGCAGAGATAGGGTTTCACCGTGTTAGGCAGTGGTCTCGATCTCCTGACCTTGTGATCCACCCGCCTCGGCCTCCCAAAGTGCTGGGATTACAGGCATGCGTCACTGCACCCGGCTGAAGTGTTCTAATTTTCAATCAACAAATTATGTAACTATTATATCTATGCTGGTACAATACAAAATGTTCTTTGTTTTATTCTGTTATCCCTTCTCCTACATTTGCTTCATAGTAGATGATAAAGCTCTTAAAATTCCAAGATGTTTTTGACTCAGTGTTTCCTTTTCTAAAAATCAATTACAGAAAGACAACTTTTGTCCCATATTCATTTTGTCATTTTTTCAGACTAATATCTAATTTGTATTTTGTGAAATGTTATAATACTTAAATTATCAAATTTTAATAACTAATTTATTTGTATTCCTCAAAATCATCTTAGATAAATATAGGTGATGATAGGTAATGAAGATATTTTTTAAACTTTCTTGATATAATTTTCAAAAATTAAAACAATAATCTTTAAGTAAAAGTAAGTTTGGCTTACAATCACACAGCATTTGTCTCAATAGCCCTGTATTAGTCTGTTCTCACACTGCTATAAAGAAATACATTAGACTGTGTAATTTACAAAGCAAGGAAGTTTAATTGACTCAGTTTCACAAGCTGTACAAGAAGCATGACTAGGGAGGCCTCAGGAAACTTACAGTCATTATAGAAGGCAAAGGGAAAGCAGGCATGTCTCACACAGTCAGAAAAAGAGGAAGGGTCTGGGGAAGGTGCTGCACACTATAAAACAGATAGATCTTATGAGAAAATCTACAGTACCAAGGGGTCATGACGGTAAACCGTGACACAACACCGAGATGATTGGACCATGGTGGCAGAATCACTAGGCCTCATTTCTGACATTCAAGATAACAATTGAACATGAGATATGGGTAGAAACACAAATCTAAACCATATCATTGTACCCCTCACTCCTCCCAAATCTCATGTCCTTCTAACATTGAAAAATAAAATCATACCTTCCCAACAGTCCCCCAAAGTCTTAACTCATTCCAGCATTAACTGAAAAGTCCACAGTCCAAAGTCTCAACTGAGTCAAGGCTACTCCCTTCCATTTATGAACCTGTAAAATCAAAAGCAAGTTAGTTACTCCCAATATAAAATGGGAGTACATGCACTGATAAATACTCCAACTCCAAAAGGGAGAAATTAGCCAAGAGAAAGGGGCTTCAGGCCCCATACAAGTCTGAAGCCCAGCAGGGCAGTCATTAAATCTTAAAGCTCCAAAATAATATTCTTTGACTTGATGTCTCATATCCATGGCATACTGGTGCAAGGAGTGGGTTCCCAATACCATGGGCAGCTCCATCCCTGAGGCTTTGCTGGGTACAGCCCCTGCAGCTTCTTTCATGAGCTGATATTTAGTGTCTACAGCTTTTCCAGGTGCATTCTGTAAGCTGTTGGTGAATCTACCATTCTGGGGTCTGGAGGATAGTGCCTCTCTTCTCACAGCTACACTAGGCAGTGCCCCAGTGGAGACTCTGTGTGGGGGCTCCAACCCCATAATTCCCCCTCCATGCTGCCCTAGTAGAAGTTCTTCATGAGAGCTCTACACCTGAAACAGACTTCTGCCTGGGCATGCAGGCTTTTCCATATAGCCTCCTAAATTTAGGTAAAGGTTCTCAAGCCTCAACTCTTCACTTTCTATACCTGCAAGCTTAACACTACATGGAAGCTGCATGGGCTTATGGCTTGCAACCTCTGAAGCAGCAGCCTGAGCTGTATCTGGGTCTTTTAAATTATGTCTAGAGCTGGAGCTGCTGGGATTCAGGGCTGGGACACAGGGTGCAATGTCCTGAGGTTGCACAGGTTGGCAAGGCCCTGGGCCTGGCCCAGGAAACCATTCTTACATCCTAGGCCTCTGGACCTGTCATGGGAGGGGCTGCCTCAAATATCTCTGAAATGTCTTCAAGATATTTTTCCCATTGTCTTGGCTATTAGCAATAACTTTCCTTTTAGTTATACACATTTCTGCAGGCTGCTTGAATTTCTTCCCGAACATGTTTTTTGTTGTTGTTGTTGTTGTTGTTTGTTTTTTTGTTTTGTTTTGTGTTGTTTTATTTTCCTACCACATGGCTGGCTGCAAATTTTCTAAAGCTTTCACTCTGCTTTCCTTTTAAATATAAGTTTCAGTTTCAAGTCATTTATTTGCTCATATGCATGAACATTGGCTATTCAAAGCAGCCAGGTCACATCTTGAACAATTTGATGCCTGGAAATTTCTTCCACCAGGTACCCTAAATCATCTTTCTCAAGTTGAAGGTTACACAGATTCCTAGGGCAGGGGCACAGTGCAGCCGATTGCTTTGCTAGGGAACAAAAGTGACCTTTGCTCCAGTTCCCAGTAAGTTCCTCATTTCCATCTAAGATCTCCTCAGCCTGGCCTTACTGTCCATATCACTACCAGCATTTTGGTCATAGCAATTTAGCAAGTCTATAGAAAATTCCAAATATTCCCTCATCTTCCTGTCTTCTTCTGAGCCCTCCAAACTGTTCCAACCTTTGTCCCTTACTCAGTTTCAAAGCTGCTTCCACATTTTCAGGTATCTTTAGAGCAATGCCCCATTCCTTGGTACCAATTTTCTGTGTTAGTCTGTTCTCACACTTCGATAAAGAAATATTTGAGACTGGGTAATTTATAAAGAAAAGAGGTCTAATTGGCTCATGGTTCCACAGACTGTACAGGAAGCATGGCTGAGGAGGCCTCAGGAAACTTACAAACATGGCAGAGGCAAAGGGGAAGAAGGTATGTCTTACATAGCTGGAGAAAGGGGAAGAGAGAGAAGGGAGAATTGCTATATGCTTTTAGACAGCCAGATCTCATGAGAAACTCACTCTACAGTAACAAGGGGAGGCAATGTTAAGCCATGAGAAACCACTCCCATGTTCCAATTATGTCTCACCAGTCCCCACCTCAAACATTGGGGATTATAATTGAACATAAGACTTGGGTGGGGACTCAGATCCAAAACATATCAAGGTCCAAATAGACCATTTACATAATTACATGAATTATTTATATAATAAAGACTTCTGATGTAATAATATTTCTACCAAAAATCATTACATTCTCAGTCTTATACACAATAGAAAAATATTAAAATTTCATAAATTAACCAACTAAAGACTCAAAGCACTTATTTCAAATATTATTGAGACTGCCAAAGCTAAAGCCTTCAAAATAATATATCAGAAAAAGTTACTACTCTTTGCCTATTAGTATAAATTACATAATATGTAATATACTACTGATACATTATTGCATAGTATTATAAGCCTATTATTTTTCCTGTCATGCTATCAATACAGTAAGTGAACCATTTGTTTTCTGGTACATACATGAAAAAATAATTATATATACATACATAAGAATGACACTTAAATTGGGTCTTACATGATACACAGGATTTTGTAGGCTGACTGAATGTAGGTATTATTTAGGTACAATACACCCCTAACCTTGGAGGAAAAGAAGTGTATGACATAGTAGAAGTGACATAAAACTGGAATAATATGTGAAAAGGCTTTGTATATTACAACAAAAGTATTGTATTTTATTCAATAGCCAATAGAAAACGTTATGATGGGAATGGAAGCTGGGCATGCTTAGGTTTATGCTGAGGAAGGCTACCTTTGTTGTCCATGTGCTTAGACTGCTTAGTTCAGTTGTCTGAGAGAACATTCAATTTTATGTGCTAGAATGTGCTTGCATTCTGCTGCTTTCATTGTATTGTTTTTTGTTTTATTTTCTTTTGTTTTTTGAGTCAGGATCTTGTTTTGTTACCCAGGTTGAAGTGCAATGGCATAACCATAGCTCACTGCAGCCTCAAACTCCTGGGATCAAGGGACACTTCTGTCTCAGCCTCCCAAGTAGCTGGGACTATAGGTGAGCCTCGCAACACCTGGCTGATTTTTGTGTTTTTATAGAGGCAGGGTTTTTCTGTGTTGCCCAGGCTGGTCTTAAACTCCTAGACTCAAGTAATCCTCCCACCTCAGCCTCCAAAAATGTTGAAATTACAGTAATAAGCCACTGCTCTCAGGCTATTGTATTGTATTATAAAACCAATATGCAAAAATGGAAAAATGGATGAAAAGGAGTTAATTGAAATTTAAGTCATTATGCAAGTATAATTTGTGCAAACTTTGGATTTATATTATAAATATAGATACAAATAAGGACTCCCATCCTATTATTAACATAAAGCTTGTAAAACTATTTGTAAACTGCTGAAAAATATGGTAGTAAAGAAACACGATATCAGTGTCATACAATATTTGAGAGGAATTTCAATCATTTAATTTTTGAACAAAATTATTGAGATGCAATAAGGGAAAAGTGATACTTTAAAAATTATTACCCAAAACCCATGTTATAGTAGAAGAGATGCTTCCAAAAAGTAAGTAATAATTGCTTGTAAACTATTGTCTGGTGTAAAAAATGTATTAAGACTAATCTGATATGACGCTAGCCATAACTATAAAAATGAATGTGCCAGGTCACAAAAAATACTTATGTTAAAAAGTTTTGTGCATCAAAGGACACCATCAATAGGGTGAAAAGACAATCTATGGAATGGGAAGAATATTTGTAAATTTTATATTTATGAAAGGATTGATAAACAAAATAAAAAGAAACTCATGACTCAACAACAAAAAAACACACTATGATTAAAAACTGAGCAAAGAACTTGAACTGATATTTCTCTAAAGAATATATTTAAAAAATCAGTGAGTACATCGAGAGTTGCAAATCAAAACCACAAAGAGATACCACTTCACACTTATTAGAATGCCTATTATTAAAAGCAAATAAACAAACAGAAAATAATGAGCATTGATGAGGATGGAGAAATTGGAAAACTTGCGCATTGCTAGTGGGAATGTAAAATTGTGTGGCCATTGTGAAAAATGGTATGGCAATTTCTCAAAAAATTGAATATGGAATACCCAAAAGAAGTGGAGGCAGGGACTCAAAGAGACATTTTTACAACCATGTTCATAGCAGCATTATTCATAATAGCCAAAAGGTGGAAGCAATCCAAGTGCCCCTGATAGATGAATGGATAAACAGAATATGATATATATATGTACAACAGAAAATTATTCAGCCTTAAACATAAGGGAAATTCTGACATATGCTACAGCTTGAATAAACCTTGAATACATTATGCTAAGTGAAATAATTCAATCACAAATAGACAAATATTGTATGTTTCTACTTAGATGGAGTACATAAAATAGTCAGATTCTAAGAGACAAAAAGTAGAATGGTGGCATACAGGGAAGAATGGAACCTTGTTTAATGAGTACAAAGTTTCAGTTGGAGAAAATGAAAAAGTTCTGAAGATGAATGTTGGTGATGGTTGAACAACAGTGTGAATGTACTTAATGCCATAGGATTAATGGTAAATTTTAAAAAGGATTAAATGAAAAATTTTATATTAGGTTTATTTACCACAGTAAAAAAATGAATGTGCCAAAATGTGAATGACAGTTTCTACCCGAATGCTATTTCATTCTATACTTCAGAGAACAACTGTTAGTTAATGTTTTGCCTTCTATTTCAGGGTGGAAGAAAATTGAGGAAATTATGAATATTATCAAATTGCTGCCACTGAATATCTTTTTGGTATGTTGTAAAAGCACACACACATACTGGTCTGGCAAGAGATAAGCAATTTTTATTTTTCCTACTATATTCAATTATATGTTTAGTATTGAAGGATAAGCTATAAATCAAGATTTAGAATGATAAAGGGAAAAACTTACCATCATAACACTTATAAATTGGTAACAAAAATTTCTATGGTTTATAGTGGTCTGTTTATCAGAGCCAATTAATTTTACTAATACATGGAAGTCAGTTTCATCCCCTGTAAGTGTCAGCTATATATGATTTTGAAACTAATTGAAATTATACTGGTTGTGGTAGAGACTATGGTTTCCTTACCAAATATTCATTCTTTTTTTCCTCAAATTTATGGAATCCCAGTATTTTACCGTGTACATTTACCTAGCTAAATACTACATTTTCCAGCTTTCTTTGCAGCTAGTTATAGTGATGTGATGTGACTTAGCACTGGCTAATGAGATTGCTGTGGGACAGGTACCCCACCAGGTTATTTAAGGGTGTATACCCACCGCTTGAGCCCTCAAGGCTGGGTAGTGAGCCAAGGCCATCATGCCGAACCAAAGAGCAGGTGTCCTTGAGAAACCAAACATCCCACAGCATAGCTGGGAACATCCCATGGAAAATATTCTTAGCGTATATACACAGTAGACAAAAAGCCAGAAAATTAGCTTAAAAGCAGGTTAGCGATGGGTGGCAAGGTGGATCTCTGAAGCTGTCCTGCTGCTGCCCAGAAGTATCCTGTATGAAGGTCCTAATAAACTTATCTACTTGCTAAGTTGGACTTCTCCAAGTCATTCTTTGGTCTCTCAGCTACTTCCTAGTTTGGAAAGATGTTACAGTCCCAAATTTTTCTTGTAACAGAGATGTAAGTGGAAGAGTTGTTTGTAACTTCTGCAATGTGCCTTTAGTGGAGACGAGGCAAATATTTGTTCCTCTCTCTCTTCTCTATTTGGAAAGTGACTATGGCTGGAATGATAGCAGCTGTGAAGGAATTAAGGACAGTAGTTGCACACTAGTATTGCTGGAGAAGAAAGCCCGGAGAGGCCTAGTTTCCTGATGATTGCGGACTCAGCATACCAACATTGGACTGATCATAGTCAAACTTCTTTCATGTGGAAGAGGAACAAATGTCTGTCTTTTTAGAAGGAAAGCCCTATTATTTTGTTTTCATTATTTTTAGCTAAGCCAAATCCTAACTAAAACAGTTGAAAATTACCTACAAATGTATAAGCTCCAGTTAAGAAAGATTTTGTTTCTTTTGCAGTCTATGGTTTTGAATACTGATAAAGGCAGACTGCTACACTTTTCAAGCTCACTTTCCATTTCTGTCAAACAGAGATGAGATTTCTTTTGACACCACTTTGTTAGCAGAAATGCATTTTTAGACAACTTTCAGACCTTATGCACTCTTAGGCACTGAGTACTAAGAGACTGTGCTGGCCAAATTATATACTATAAATTCAAATATCTTATGCTAATATTGCTTAGACACCACCACACTACTATGTAAATCTTCTATGTCATAATATTTACAGCAATCTATTTCCTAATTTTGATGGAAATATTCATGTGTTGCATAAATATTCATGTGTTTCTACATTTAGGTAGCCCCAGAGGCCTAATCCTTGTTTAGAAATAGAATATCCTCCAGCTTGGAGAAATTAATTTATCATAGGCATCACTGGGTAAACATAAAAACAAAGGCAAAATAAATTCTCCTTCTCTGCATTTCTTCTTTTCCAAAAATTTCTGGATACCTAAGAATGGCCTTGACAATGTGATATTAATAGAAAAAGCCATTTATGCATTTTGCTGCAAGAGTTGACCCTTACTTTTGAAAACTATCTTATAGAAAACGAAGAGCATTGATTTTAGAAAGGCCATCACGAGCCATGTTTAGACAAGCTGTGGTTTGAAGACTGTGTGTGTGTGTATATATATGTATATGTGTGTGTATATATATATATGTATATGTGTATATATATATATCTATATGTATATGTATATATGTATATGTGTATATATGTCTATATGTATATATGTATATGAATATATGTATATGTATATATGTATATCTGTATATGTATATGTATATATGTATATATGTATATGTATATATGTATATATGTGTGTGTATATATGTATATGTATATATATGTGTGTATATATGTATATGTATATATGTATACGTATACGTATATATGTGTGTGTATATATATACGTATACGTATACGTATACATATGTGTATACGTATACGTATATGTATATATGTGTATGTATATGTATACGTATACGTATATGTATATATGTGTATGTATACGTATATGTATACATATATGTATATATGTGTATGTATACGTATATGTATATATGTGTATGTATACGTATATGTATATGTGTGTATGTATACGTATATGTATATATGTGCATGTATACATATATGTATATGTGTGTATGTATACATATGTGTATATGTGTGTATGTATACATATGTGTATATATGTGTATGTATACATATATGTATATATGTGTAAGTATACATATATGTATATATATATTTTTCTCATATACATATATGATTATTTTTTCTCAAAGTGATATGGGAAAGTTATTATTACTTGAAAATGCAGCAATTCTTTCCATTTTATATGGCATGTGATGGGAAAACATAAAGGGTGTATTTGATTTTGTTCTCTCTTTGTCAAAAGGTAATGTGGAAAATGATTTCCTGCACACTGTAAGTGTAGAAATTTGTAATTATCACTATTACTTTTTTCCCAAAAGGATTTTGTATATGTAATTTAGATAACTTTGACTGCTTTTAAAATGAGAATTCAATGATTTAATTTTTAAAAATCTTTTTAATTATTAAAAATTGATGTATCTATGAGATTCATATTCATGTCTTCTCATATCAAAAAGAGATTCAGTATCTTTTGAAAGCACTTGAGTTGAAAGGAATGATACTCTTAGCCAACTTTCAAATTCCACTTACGATAGTATAGTGTCACTATACTTACCACAGTATAGTGTCCTGATTACAAAAATCATGTGTTTATGGACTTTTTTCTACGGTTTTCATTTTGGAGCTCTTTCACTTGCACTTGCTAGAGATATTTTGTTTATGAATTTTTTGAGACAGTGATTTTCAAAACATTATGTGCATGAGTTTTATAAAAGAAGCACTGAATATACCACTCATAGGAACACAACCTAAACCAATCATAAAAAGGTGATATCACTAGTTTTGAAGTTGAGCAAAAGATATTGAGTGTTTCCAATTATTGGTTCCAGTGGTTTGTTTATAAATGGCTGTTTTTGTAGCTGTTAGTTTCTTTTTTCCCTCATCATGTCAAGAAAGGAATATAGAATTATTTAACGTAAAACCCATGGAAAATGATCCAAAAGAACAGAAAACTTTCTTTATCAGAGTAGATTAAAACCACTTGCTACATTTCTTATTTTGAGATCTGGATAGGGTCTGCCATTCAAAAGAAAATAACTTTCAGTGAGAAGTTTCTCCAAATTTCTTAGTCTAGGATTGATTCACATATTCAATATTTCATGTAATATTTACAAAATCTTCCTGTTCTATAATCATTTTAAGTTAGAATTTTTAAAAAGGATGAACTTGTGAAAGCATACTTTAGTTATAGGCTTTGTATCACTAAGCTGGATAGTGATAGTTTTCTGAAAGCCTGCAAAGAATATTACCCTTAGTGTATGTATTATTTTATTATAAAAATGGTAGAGAAGTCATTTGGTTTCCTAAAATTTGTCATCTACATATTCTGCTGTAAAAAAATCTACCCTAAATATTTATGGCATAATGCAACAAATATTTTATCATATCCCATAATTTTGTGGGTCAGAAATTCAGGCAAGGATCATCTGGATTATTCTTGTTTTACCTGGTATCAACATGGATCAATAAATATTATTCAGCAGGCAGCTCACTAATCTGCAGCTTCCAAGATGTTCATTCTTGGCATATTGAGAGGGATGTCTGGAAGGCTGGGCTCAGGTGGACTCCTCATATGCTCTAGGTAGTCCCAGGGCCTCTTCACCTGATCTGTTCAGCAGTGTAGTCCAACTTTTACATGGCAAAACAGGGCTCTAAGAATGAGTGTTTCAAGGGGTCCCAGTGAAGCCTATCAGGTGTCATATGACTAGGCCTTGCCAGTTCTAGAATGTCACTTCCAATAAATTCAACGGGCCAAACAAGTCTTTAAAACTAGTCAAGATTTAATGGGAGGGGATATAAAATCTGCCGTTCAATGGGAGGAATAGCAAAGACTTCACAGCCACGTTTATTTGACTACAACAATTCTGCCGAATACAGTTTAATTGATTCATAGAGATTGAGAAATTGTGCATCATTGGTTTAGGAATTTTAGACTTTGTCTTGGGCAACGCAGTAGTCAGTGAGAAAATTCGAGCTCTCTCATCTAGCTCTACAACTGGAGGGTATACTTCTGCTCTTCAGCTTTCTCATCATGGGGACTCAAATGCCTATTTCAGACATCGGAATTTTATCAAACGTGATCATGCTTACCCTTAGTCTAATCCTTTACCCAGTAGAAGTAGGTGAGAGAAAGCTTCTGCATTTAACCAGATTTTTCCGCTATTTAAAAGAATTTTGAGGCCAGGCAATGTGGCTCACGCCTGTAATCCCAGTACTTTGGGAGGCCGAGGCAGGCGGATCACCTGAGGTCAGGAGTTTGAGAATAGCCTGGCTAACATGGTGAAACCTTGTCTCTACTAAAAAAAAAAAAAAAAAAAAAAAAATACAAAAATTAGCCAGGCGTGGTGGCACGTGCCTGTAATCCCAGCTACTCGAGATGCTGAGGCAGGAGAATCACTTGAACCCAGGAGGCAGATGTTTCAGTGAGCCAAGATCATGCCATTGCACTTCAGCCTGGGCAACAAGAGCGAAACTCCATCTCAAACAAACAAATACCTTTTGATTTAGCAAATTTTAAGCATATTCAGTTAGATATCAATATTTAGGTTTGTCAAATGATGGATTACATATTTTCTGTCAATAGTGACTTAATTTATTGGAGTTTAATTTTTGTTATGCAATATTAAGTAACAATTATATTTTAATGACATATTATGCTTTGAAATTCAGTAAGTGATCTCATACACATAGTATTATCGACCCTTACAATGACAATTTAAAATCAATAGACTGGTTACTATTTCGTTTTTTCGATAGATACAGAAATTAAAAGTCAAGAGAGATTAATTTGCTTTTTGAAGTTCACATTGCCAAGGCAAGTTCAGGCCTCACAGTCAAGTTGTAAGTTTGAGTCACTAGGAAGAACAGAATATTTTTAACGTGTCATTTCCTAAGAAACTTAAACATGTGTGAAGGAAAGAAGGCACTGTAATGTGTTATGAAACATTCAAGTTACATAAACACTGAAAACTTAGATTCATAAAAAAGAAAACATTCATTGTATGAGAGAATACAATATTAGCTAATTATGACTACTCTTTAGTTTACATTCAACTCATTTACAATTAAGTGCCTTCTATGTGTCTAACTCTGGACTCATAGAATCTGAAAAAGAATCTGAAAAACACTACTACAGGAAAAAATTTATTTGGAAATTCAGAAGGGCTTTAGTCTTCATTATCATTCTGATGGTGCACGGTACTAATAATAGCACTAAGAAGCATTACTTTTACATTAGCGTAATTTCCTTCTTGATGCCACCATTATGGTTTTCTTCAGTTGACAAATGGCTGCTGCCCACTGCCACACCTGCTACCTTTTCCTTGAGAGTAGCCAATATTATGTTACTGAGCTCCTAGAAACGTTAATTTCTGTTTTCTGCAATCATGAATGACATGGTTAGAGGAGGTTAAAGATAGCTGAATTACTATGATTACTGTTTGCAAGAAATTATGCAAATATGTATAAAAGCAAAGTCTGTGAAACATGAAATTAGGATAAATTTGATTTAGCCTAGTATTATTAATGTTATAACTCAAAGTGTAAATAAAACACCAACATGATAAATTCCAAATATGAAAGTAAATATTATTACATAGCACGAATAGAATGCTTGTTAATGAAAAATTTTTACTGTAAAAACTTTGTATTTGATGTCATTGTTGAGGTATTCTGAAACACATTAAAATCCAATCTTAGTGTATAATTTTAAAATGATGTTCTACTATTTTTTTTCCTAGGATCATCTCATACAAATAAGTTAGACTTAGATGCCAAATATTTTCTTTCCCATTATAATTTTAAAAAGTAATATCATGATTCTACAAAGCATGTTTTTCTATAATTTAATTTATATTATAGTAACATCAATAATGCCTCAATTATTTACAGTATACTAATATTTAAATATTTGTTTTGAGGAAAATTTTTCTCAAGCTAAATTTACTGAATTATCATCACTAACCCATATTTTCATTCATGCTTACTTTTGATACTTTCTCTACTTCTTTCTTGGTATGATAATAAGGATGAGGGAACCGAAGTACTTTGAAGAAAAATTGGAAAGCATTTGTGTTCCTAATCTTAAAGATCTAAATTCTTACTAATGGGTAACTTTGCAATACTGTCTGTACTTGGGCAAATGTGAATAAATTATCATCAGCTTGTTGGTTGATATTAATAAAACTATATTAAAATCTCTAAATTGTAATTTATGATAAATTATACTACCTTATAAAATTTATTTCCAAAAATTATAACACTGAATAAAACTGATCATGCATGCATGAGAATATTTTATATGGACTGCTATATTTACATATATCACATATACAAGTATATAACAAATGTGCATGTAGCGTATGCCTGTGTGTTCAAGACTTATATATAAGAAAACAAATGCTTAAATATATGAAATAGGAAACCACTCTATGTTAATTTTTAAAAATTAAAACCAATTTTCAAGATCAACCATAAAATCATAGTTGGCTATGAGAGAGGCCAGCAATGTATTCAACTGATTTCTCTTTTTCCTAGCCATTCAGTTAAGCCACATATCCCAGCTTAATTTGCAGTAAGGTATGGTCCAGTAGCTAAGTGCCTTAAATTGGGATATAAAGGGCAAAATGATTATCACTCCCAGGCCTGTCCCATAAAGGCCTTCCATACATGATCTTCTGTGCTTTTGGCCACTGTGCTGCTTAAAGACATGAAGATGCTGGAAATGAAGAATTGAGTATGGCAGAGCCCAGTGTTGAAGACTCAGTTGTTCCAACACCAGTCAGGGGAGATGTGTCTGCTAATATGAAAAATAGTTTTAGTTTTTAAGGAAATGAAATGAATGCTTATCATATTTGAAACATTATACATTTGTGTGTGTGTGTGTGTATACCTGCATGTGTGTATGAGAGTAGCTAGCATGATGTTAACTTATACACACAAACTTAGAAGACATATGAACTTAAAAAAAAACTAAAATAAAATATTAAAGTGATTTGAAATGAGACTTTTTTCTGGTTTCACTTTTATTAACTTCTTATTCAAAATATTCTTTTTCGTTCTGTGGTTATACTCCATTAGCATAAATGTTCAAATGGGGCAGGTCCTTGGTTCATGACTCTATTTTGGAATAATTTATGCCATAAAATCTTCAGCTGTACTGGCTAAGACAGAGCATCTGATACAGGAATGCAAGGCTGCTTCAACATTGGAAAATTAATTAACATAAGTCGCCCATCTAACAAACTGAAAAAGATAAACTATATTAACATCTCAACAGATGCAGAAAATGTATTTTACAAAATTCATTTTCCATTCATGATAAATAGTGGCAAAATCTATTAATAAAACGAAACTTCTTTAACCTGATAGAACATCTACAAAAAGAAAAAAGAAAAAATCTTACCTATAGTTTAATCAATGGTAGAAGACTAAATGTTTTCTCCATAAGATCAGGAACAAAGTAAAGATTTTCTCTCTCAGCACTCCTTTAAAATATCATACTGGCATTTCTAGCCAGTGAAATAAGGTAAGAAAATAAATAAAAGGCATGCAGGATAAAAATAAAAAATCAAAATTGTGAATATTCTTATATGACATAATTACTTAGATACAAAATACAAAATAATCTACAGAAAAGCTCCAAGTACTAATGCATGAGTTCGCACACTTGCAAAATACAAGGTTTGATGATATTTCTGTATACTAATAATAAGTATTTGTAATTTGACAGTAAAAGACAATATTATTTATTATAGCACCAAAAATAAATAAATAGATATAAGTCAAGCCAAATCCATGCAGGATTTGTACATTGAAAACTTCAAAGCATCAATGTAAGAAATCAAAGTATTCCATTTATTTAATGGAAATATAAGCTATATTCAGGTATTAAATATAAGAATTAATAAGATGTCAATTGTCCTCAAATACATGAATAGATTCGATGCAATCCCAATTTTAAAACAATATAATTTGTTGTATACCACAACAAACTAATTCTAAAATTTGTATGGAAAGGCAAAGGAGCTAGAGTAATCAAGAAATTTTTTTTTAAGTTGGAGCACTCATACTATCTGATGTAAGACCTACTGTGAAGGTATAGTAATAAAGAAAGTCAAAAGAATGAAAATTGCTAAAGCATACACACCTATATCAATGGCAAGCAAGAACATCAAAATATACTCAACCTCATTATTTATGAGATAAATGCAAATTAAGCAACCATGAGACAACACTTCAAATGTATTACAGAAGCTAAAAAGTAACAACAATGACAATACCATACTTGTCAAAACACAGAACTGTATACCAGAAACAGTGAATTTTACCATACACAAATTAGAAAACAAATTAATGAAGCAAATTTTCAATCAGAAGTGGTCACTTCACAGTGAGGCACATTTTCTTTCTCTACAGTTTTGCAGGTTTGATGATATCTCTTCCACAGGCATGAAAACTACCTCTCTGAAATTTTGCTCATTTATCATTTCTACTTATAGGAGCCACAACATGGTATTCAAACTTAGGTAACATTTCAGGCAGCCCTCAGAATGTTTTTACATTCATTTGAAAATGTGAGGAAACATTTGTCAAATAAACATTTTGATTAAATATAAATATAACTAAAACAGGAGATTTGGCAGTGCTATTTTATCCCCATTATCCTTTTTGTCTCATTGCTCATAAACTCACAAACTATAAAGATGGCATATTCATACTCGGATTGCACTCCTTTGGGCAAATCCAATTCCATAACCATTCTAAATATGGCCTCAGGCAGCGAAGGACCTTCCTACACGATCCTTAAATCAACAGCAATTTTCTAATTAAAATAAGCTAATTAATCCCTAAGTATTTTTGGAAAATTTCAACTTCTTAAGACAAAACCCAAATGAACTCACTAAGCCATTTCAGAGGCAGTAGGTTGTTGACAGTATACCAACCAGGCTAATTAACAAACAGATAATCAAACTGAAAAGTTGGCTCAATTCAGTAATTGCTTGGAGTGCATGCAACATATCCGTAGCATATGACATATTAGAGATTCTATTCACCATGAGAATTTGTTCCCAACCATACTTTTGTACAAGTAATATATGCAAGAGAGAGAAATAAAAGCTTCAGGGGCAATTTCAAACACCACTTCAGATATTCATTTAAAAAAAAAAAAACGGTCTTTTTAAATTCAAAAATAAAATATACATAATAAACCTCTGTAGAAGAAAATATGTAAACCAATATGACATAAATATAAATATAACTTCCCTAATATGAGGAGTCAGATGTAGTTTTTGTTTTCATTTATTCAGGAAATATCATATTCCATGGCATGTCTATTTAATTAGGTTTACCAAGATAAATAACGTCACAATATCTGTTTTCATTTCTATAATAGGACACTACTGGAAGTCATAAGAGGAGGACCCAAGAAAGGCTAAGATGTGAACAGCCTGAATCATTTCTTTGAAGGAGATAAACTGTGAGCTGTACAAATGTACCTTGAAAGAGCAAGATTACATGGCTAGTCTTGGGAAACGAGTTAGCAGCATTTCTAGGAATGATGCTTACCTCAATAAAAGTATAGAGACTTTGAATACCATTGTGTTATTTGTTAAAAAAAAAACAGTTTGGTATTGCATGCATGATTATATCCTTGTAATATAAGGGGGGCAGTGAGTCTTCTCCATTTGAGTGGGGAAATGTGTTGAGCTAGAGCTAGTTCCCCATCCAAATGTTGTTTCCTGGAATAAACTTTTACAACTGTGAGAGCAAGAACTTTTTTAAAACCCTCACTAAAATACGTTAGCTATCTGATGACAACTGCATGAGGTACTCCAAACAAGAACTGTCCATCTGAGTCCAGTTAACTCGCAAGGAATGTGCATACCAAACTATATATTGTGTCAATTATTAATAACTATTAACATGTCTTAGGGTGTTTTTCCTCTACAGTGATAAATAGAGCAGATTTTGATGAAATTTTATGGCTTAGTTTATTGATTTTAGTAGCTAAATTTCCAAATTATAAGCTTCTTTGGGAACAGTTCTTTTTGTGTTGTATCAAATCTTAAGGATTTTTCCCTCACATATGCAATTCACATTATGTATACAATTCTAAGATGTTCATAGACCTCCTGAATCTCATTCATTCCATCTTTCTGAACAACAATTATTTCTATCTTAAATAAACCTGTTCAGAATATTTAATTTGCTTTGTAAGGTCCTTATATCCTTTGAATTCATAACTAAGTTCTAATAACTTTGAAATTCAGTGCACAGAAAGACAAAGGCAGATTAAGGTATTATACAGGAAGTAAAACTTTTCTTAGGGTCTTCATCTGGGCCTGAGAATTAAACTGACATGAATAGATTAACAGAAAAAAATACAGATTTATCTAATATAAGTTTTGCATAATACAGGAGCCTTCATAAGGAAATGGAGACTGAAAGAAGTGGCAAAACCTAAATGTTTTAATACTAGGCTGAACAAAGAAAGCAATAGTGAAAAAAGCTTAAATACAGTGTAAGAGGAGGCTAAATGTAGATAAGACTTATTTTAACAAGGTCTGTTTGTAGAGAATTCTCTTGTTCTTGATTCCCTGTCTCTGGTGATAAGAATGTTTATTTCCTCCTGGTATAGGGAGACATCATCTCTCACATGGGGGTTTTATCTTCTACTTTCAGGAAGAAAAGGGGAGGTCAGAAGGTATTTTGTGAATCTGATGTTTTTTAAGTGCCTTTAGACCAAAATAATCCTTATGCAAAAAGAGCATATGAGTGGCATATCCTGCCACTCTTCAGTATAAAAGTCACAAATTCAAACATCAGTAACAATAATACACGAGATATATCTTACCCAGTTCATGAAGTCAGGCTTAAAACAAGTATACTTATTTAAATTTTAAAAGATCTCTGTCTATTCATTTTTAGTTTATTCATATATTTATTTACTTTTTTCTCCCTCAGTATTTAATAAATATAGATGGAGTTTCTCTTAAAATCTGAGCCCTGTGCACAATACTGCCGATGTAGAAATAAATGAGAAAAAACATTTTTTTCAAGGTATTCATTTGCTAGTTGGAAATACAGATATGCAAACAAATAAAAGTGAAATTCCTTGACTATAACAGTAGAAGGATCAGATAATATATTCTTGTAGTCATTTCTAACCTGCATTTAGAAAGATAGACGGGAGTTTTGAAGTGCCTAAGAGATTATAACTATTCAGGAAGGGGTAAGAAATAGTATTTGGCGGTTACAGAAGAATGGAACTATCTGATGATTAAATGTGGATGTAGGATACAGCTGAGATAATCCTGCTGATGTAGCCAGGACCACCTCACAGAACCCTAGGTTATTTAGACTTTCTCTGGAAGGAAACATGGGGCAATTAAGGGGGTTCAGTCAGGAGACAGAGGAGTCGTTTTTTTTCTTTCCAAACTGTCACTCTTGAAGCAATCCAAAGGATGAGTTAAAGAGGAAGAACCAGGAGAAACAGATAGAAGCCCTTTCCAAAACTGAAATATGTCGAAGACTTGAATTAAGATAGTGTCAGAAGAAATGGAGAGGGGAGAAAGGATTGGAGATAGATTTAGAAGGTAAAACTAGCTGAATCTAGAGATTAATTTCATATAAGGATATGAAAGAACAAAAAGCCTTCTTGGTATTCTTATTTGGTGTGAGAAACTATGTAGATTATAGTATGAATAAAAGTATAGGAGCCAAGATGAAATTATGTTTGCATATTGCTATGGTCTGAATGTTTATGTCCCTCCAAAATTCATATTTTGAATCCTAATCTCCAAGGTGATGGTATTAGGAAGTGGTTCCTTTGGGAGCTGATTAGGTTGTGAGAGCAAAGCCCTCATGAATGGTATTACCGCCCTTATAAAAGAGAGCCCAGGAAGCCTTGCTCCTTCCACCATGTGAGGATACAGTTAGAAGGTGCCTTTTATGTGGAAATGGCTCCCTACCAGACAATAAATATGCTTCAGCTTTGATCTTAGATTCTCCAATCTCCAGAACTGTGAGAAATAAATGTTCACTGTGTATAAGCCACCCTGTTTATGGTATTTTGTTATAGCAGCTGAAATGTATAAAACAAATGGCTGAATAAAGAACAGTTATGAGCCAATGTTAGATATTTGTAGTTTTATTTGGGTATGAGATTGTCAGGGGAATGTATATGATAAAATGTTGGATAAATGCATATGATTATCAAGACCAATGTCTGGAAAAATTATACTGATTTGGGACTCAAACTGGTGAGACTTGAAACAATATTTTTAAATGAAATTAAGTTGAAGTTAGTAGTGGTTGAAAGAGAGAACTGAAGACAGAGCTGTGAGGAATAGCAATACTTAAGTAGCTAAGAGAAAAATATTCTAATATATAAGACTGAAAAATAATGGTAACAAATAGTGGATAAGATTCAGCAAAGTGTCCAAAGGTAAGGGAGATAATTTCAAGAAAGAAGGAATAGTCAAAAGGCTTGACATGCAGAAATGGCAGAAAAGTTGAGAATTAAGTATTTAAAAGTCATTGGTTACATTTTCCCAGAAATTTTAATGCAGTGTGGAGACAGAACACAGATAATATATGCAGAGTGAATTGCAGAGATTGGGTACAAACCACCTTTTAATGAAATTGGATTGAGGGAAAATATACTTGGACATAAATTGAAAGTCAAATGTGTGTATACGTTTATTATGTCATTGACTCTAAGGCACCATTATTTTTACGTTTTATTGGGAAAGAAAATAAAGACCCTTGCCAATTAAACTATACTACAATATAGTATTTTTTGTTAAATATTTCTACTACTTTTTTAGAAATATTTTTAAATATTTTGTTAAATATTTCTACTACTTTGGTAGAATTTTGTTAAATATTTCTACTACTGTGGTGTATGTGCAAAGAGCAAAACACAAGTGAAATGGCAAGCAATGGCAACTCCATTATGATTCCTGCCTGCCAATCAGCAATTGTAAGACTTCATTGATTTAAAGAAGCATTGTAATGTCAGAAACTTCATAAGGTGAAAAATCGTGCATCTTAGAATCAATAAAATAGTATAATGCAGATATAAATGCGTGTGTGTGTGTGTGTGTGTAGGGCAGACATTCTTATAAACTGAAAGAGTTGTTTAAAATAAAGACTACCAATCAACATATTTATTAAGAATTTAAATGTAAACAAAAGTATATTATTAAATGATTACCTTTGTTGTTCACAACAATCTGCATTAAATGTTAATAAATTTAATCTCTGTCTACTTTTAGTTAACAATGGAGAAGCAGAAAAAGAAACCTGAGGTTTTGGTATGACTTTAGAGACATGCAGTACATTTTGAAATAAGGCACAGCTTCATAAGTAATACTTTTAAAGGCAATAACATATTTCAAGGACTTTTGAAATTTTGATCATCTTAGATGAGAGATTAATGAGAGCTTTAATATTAGCATTTTTGTAAAACTCAGAATGTACCAGATTTTCAAACCTGCTGTGATGAGTTGAGTTTCTTTAATGAGAAATATTATAAGGTTATCTTTTTTGGATGAGAAAAAGAACAACTATTATCATTACACAAATATTGTTTTGTATCATTTCTCAATTCACAAAGCTGGCATTATCCAAGAAAGTACTAAAAAAAGTTCATATTGTAGTTACTTAGCATGAAACACCAAAAATATAGTGGTTTGACTACTGCTAATGAGTTAAATAATCATACCTCTCGTGAAATAAAACAATGACTTTCTTAAAATTTTCTTTTTCATCCAAAAGTAATAAATGTTCCAAGGTATTGACTAACTCATAGAATTGGTAAATGATTTTTTTTTTCTCCATTGGTAAGTTCAAAGCAAATTTTGTTGCAAAATGGAGATTACCATATCTAGACTAGTACATTTTATCTTGTAACTATTGATTATTTTTCTTAGAGATGGGGTTCTTGCTATGTTGCCCAGGCTGGAGTGCAGTGGCTATTCACAGGTGCAATTATTGTACACTACAGCCTTGAACTCCTGGCCTCAAGCAATTCCCCTGTCTTAGCCTCCCAAGTAGCTTAATTGTTGATTTTTACTGAAATAACTCAGTATACACATACTGAGAAAATTGTTCATGTGGCACTAACCACAAAATGTGACTAAAGTGATAAAAACTGTACAGCATCTAAAACATATGGTGAAAGGCAGGGAGTCGCTATCTATATATCATTTTCTTTTAACACTACTACAGAAAATCAAGCTTAGTGTGCTCATAGATAAGTATAGTTGTGAAAAAAGAAGGTGAGGGAAATGAAGTTATTTGAACAGGATTATAGCAGCAGAAAAACTGGAATCATGTTTTGTTATGTTATAACAAACAAACATCTATAATAGTAGTAAAAACATAATAACACCAGTAATCTACTCAGTTTTGAAGTTGGAAGCCCATGAGATTGATCAAATTTATAAAAATAAAAAATCAAAATAAAATTAGCCAAATCCTAGATTTTATAATAGAATGGAAACTCATTTTAGGGCAAAAAAAGGTTATATACAGAAATAAGTAGTAATATACCTGACTTTATTAGCTCAAGTTACTACAAGTTAAATGGATACTCATTTAAGCAAGAAAAAGCTGTTTTCTAATATATTCATTAAAAAGCCATTATCTGTGTTAAATATGTACATGCTGTTTTCAGTACTTAAACAATATCCTCCATGATTTTTTTTGCTTCTTTACCTCTATATTATATGTTACCTTTTAAAAACCCTCAAAAAACAGCAAACAAACAAACAAAAATCCTCCCAATTACATTATTTCCTCTAATTCTAGCCCCATTAAGTTCTTTCTTTTTATTGTAAAATCCCAGAAAATAGTTGCCTTTTCTCTCTATCGCCAATTCTTCATCTAGCATTTCTTTTTTATAGTAGATGTATTAAGACATAATTTAATTTACGTAATTACAATTAACCCATTTAAAAGTGTATCGTTCAATGTTTTAGTATATACACAGGTATACGTAACCATATGATTGTGAATTTTAGAACATTTCCATTACCTAACAAAGAAACCCTGAATCTTTTAGCTATTGTCTACTATTATTCACTAATCAAAGTCAATACAATTTGTCCGTGAAACAACCCAATCTTAACTGGCAAATTCTGTGGCATGGAGAAGGCCTCTAGTATCAACATAGCAAAAACTGACCAACAAAAGAACAAGGTAAAAATAGTAATTGAGTGCCCCCTCCTGGAATATCTGGCCAAGGACTTTCCAAAGAGAGCTCTGTGTCTGATTTCTCAAACACCGGGACTCAAAAGAGGAGGTTGATGAACCTCATTGCTAGGTCTGGGTGCAAACAGCACAACAGATGGCCCCGCCAGAGTCCTTAGGGTGATGATCCTTATGTCTAATAGAAGTACGATTTCCTCCGACCCTTCTTCTGATGAATCTGGAGATGAATTGGAGGAGCCTTGGCAACTTTTACCTGGATGTCTTGGTTTTCTAAAATAAAAAAGACCAGGGGTTAGGCTGTTGTAACTCTGTTCCCAGGAGGACAGAAGGCCCTCTGCCAAGGTTTGAGTTCAGTGGGGAGGTTGTGGAGGATTGTACTTGTTGGGCCTCTTAGATACCACTTCACAGGTGACTATGGTCTCCACAACCCCTGGCACCAAGATAAGGGTAAAACAGATCATTTTTCTGGTTTGGAAGTTGAAGTCACTACCTCTACTGGGACCATTACCCAAGCCTGACTATGAATAGCTTCCTTAGAGCCTTTACAAACTTCCATTTTTATGGCCCTCTATACTGAATGTATAGATGTCCTGTCCAAACTCACTCCTGCTTGCCTTCATCCCCAACTGTGATAGAAATTGCTTTGATTAGGACCCTTATATTGAGGCATGTGCAACATCATGAACCTATCCTAATACATATTCCTAGTGCTACTGTCTCTCAGAAACAGTATTGGTGGCCTAAAGGAGAGAAAATAATAACTTCCTTCACTGTTGAGGGTAAAGAAGCCAATGTTCTCGGTAAGACCACGGTATTTTTCCATTCCATCCTTCCTTCTAGCCCGTGAAAAGGCCTTAGGCACCTAGATAGTCACCATTGATAATAGATAGTTCAAAGTGCTAGTGGGCTGTTTGGCGCCTGCAATGCTATGATGGTTAATTTTAAGTGTCAACCTGACTGGATTAAGGAATACCTAAAAACCTGGAAAAACATTAGTTTTTTGTGTGTCTGTGAAAGTGTTTCTAGATGAGATTAGTTTGTGAATCTGAGTGGATGAGGTGAGTAAGATCCACCCTTAATATGGGCAGGCACTATCCAATCGGCTTGGGGCCTGAAGAGAAAAACAACAACGACAACAAACAGATAAAAGTTTAATGTGTCTATTTGTCTGCTTGAGCTGGGATACACTCTACCTTTCTTATTCTTGGATGTCAAAAGCTCAGATTTCCTAGCCTTTGAACTCCAGGATTTACACCAGCGGCTCCCCTGGGTTCTCAGGCTTTCAGCCTCAGACTGAGAGTTACACCATCAGCTTCCCTGGTTCCAAGGTCTTTGGATTTGGACTGAGCCATGCCATTGGCATCGCAGGATCTTCAGCTTACAGATGGACTGCTGTGAGACTTCTCAGCATCCATAATCATGTAAGCCAATTGCTCTAATAAATCTCCTCTCATATGTCTGTCTATCTATCTATCTATCTATCTATCTATCTATCTATCTATCTATCCATCTATCCATCCTATTCCTTCTCTCTAGAGAATCCTAGCTAATACAAATATCTAGCTGACACTGTAACTGTTAAAGAAGATACTGCCCAAGCAAAGTAAACTTGCTATGCAGAAATTAATATTGCAAATGCCCTTGTTGGCATCCCTCTCTACTTGGATGATCAGAATTCGTTTTCCTTCACGTGGAATGTGTCCAATACACCTATAATTTCCTTCCAAAAGGCTCTATAAATTTTCTGGCTATCTGAAACTTATGGGTAGATCATGACTCAAAATAAGTGCCACTTATGTAGGAACCACTGACTTCCCATTGTAATGATGACATTCTCCTGGTGGGCCTAGGACACCATTCAATAAGGACTTGATACTCTTTTAATGCACATGCCACAGTACAGCTAGGCCACTAATACAGACAAAATACAAGAACTGGATAAGTAAAATTTGTGAGTATGATCCGGGAAAGAACATTCCAGGGGGAAAGATTTTCAAAATTTTAACCTTTCCTACCCAACAGATAAAAAGAAGCCAAGAGATTAGTGGGGCTATTCAGCTACTAGAGTTCTCATATTCAGCATGCAGGGATCTTGATGGCATCCATATACAGGGCTACCAGAAAAACTGCTACCTTTGAACAGAGGCCCTGACCAGCAGGATTCTCTCCAAGCCTTCCAGCTGGTTATCCAGACTGCCCTTCTGCTGCTTTCCACATATATACACTTGCCATTTGAGTTGCAGATCTCAGCATCCTCTCAGTTCACCAAAGGCAAAAGACTGCCACAGGTTAGAGGTGCCCATTTGGACCTATAAGGACCTGAGTCAGCTAAAAGGTACATACTTCTTAAGAGATAATTATTGGCCCATTATGTGACCTCGATAAGTACTAAGCACATGACTAATGGCCATGAAGGAATCTTAAGACTAGAGATCTATGTCATGGGTACAAACAGTGGTCTCAAATTACAGAGCGAAGCCAGCTCAAGAAGTTTTCATAATAAAACCCAGCCTAGTTGGGGTCCCACAGCTCCATGAGAAAGTTTTAGAAGTACAGGGCAATTCTCCAGCTGGCCTTGTGCTGATCTAGCTTCCCCATCTCTCACTTGTAGTTCTCAGAAATAGCTGTGGAATGTGCTGAGAATGTACCATCCTGAGATAGGGAAGGAATGACCATAGCAGCCTAGGCTCTGTTCCAATTACCCCAGAACAGGATGTCTTAAATGCTTTGGTTCAGCATGTACCATAACCCAGAAATATAAAACTGCAATATGGGTTGCTTTCTACTTGCAGCCCCACTCAGATGAGGTGCAAATAAGGCAAGTGCAGGCAAAATTCCATCTGCCCCAGGCAGCTTTCCATATCCTTGGGGGGCTGGCTGTCAATAAGTCCCAGTCTTCTGTTTTTTCTCGCTACTTATCTGTAAGTAATAAAACTACCTCATGTAATTTGTTGTGTGTGTGGATGTTCTGTCTCACTAGACTCAGCCAAGTTGGTAAGCAGAGCGTGGGAGTGAACATGCTTCACAAGAAGTATCCCTCTGTCTCCCCTAAATATTTCCTGAGGTGTCTCTGCCTCCATTGGCCAAATGGGAACCGAGATATATAACCTCCTGGACCACACATTGATGTGGTTCACTGATGGCTCATCTCTGTTCAGTTCTGCTGGGCTGGAATGGAATGTTGCTGCTACCCAACCTGAGAGAGATCCGTCCGTTACTTAACATGGTGAGAGATGCTCATCATAATGGGCAGAAGTTCATCCAGGCCACCCCAACAGAGGATCCCTGATGTATTTTCACTGAGTCATGTGATGAATGGCTTGGTCATTTGGTCAAGCCACTAGCAAGGCTTAGATTATCATGAAAAACAAGCTGTCTTGTAGGGATGAGACATTTCGGTGAAAACACAGTTATGGTCCTAGAAAGCTGTCTTTAAGCCATGCTGATACTTACCAGGAAAGTTCCTAAACTAATGAGGGTAGAAATTACCAATAAACAGTCACACTTGTCAACTAAATATAAAGACTTAAATGTAACTGTCCTCTACCCAGACCAAGATGTGTGACTGATCACCTCCCGGAGTCATGAGAAGGCCCGGGGAATTCAGACACCATTCTGGACTGGGCCTGTACACATAGGCTGGCAGTGTTCTTAGAAGACATTGAAACAACATGGAAAAGCTGTCCCATATGCCAGTTCTTGGCTAAGGCCAAAAACACTTCCCAGGGACAAATTTCTTGAGCCAAAAAGCAAGGATGTTCTTAGCAAGTAGGCTATATTGGGCCTTTTGCCCCATCCAGCAGGTTCAGCTGGATTCTGACTGCAGTTGATATTTTCTCTGGGTTTTAGCCTAGCTCTTCCTGTGCATTCCACTTGCTCTGGGCCACACTATGTAGGCCTTATATAATCATATTTGTTTCTTGATTTTTTTTATTTCCTGAGCACATTTCACATGAAGACAATTCCAGATTTGTGAATTAAGCGACACTTCAGTGGGCTCAATCTTGGAGCAGGTGAACTCTCTATGCTCTGTACACGCACAAGGCATGGTGATAATTGAACATTTTGACGGGCAATTAAAAGACAAGCTTTAGCAGCTAAAAAACAGGATCTATATATTTGAGGTAAATAGTCTGGAGTCTCATTGCAGCAATTCCCCACAAAGACACTTTTCATTAGAGCCACATGTTTGCTAAGGTTTTCTTCAATATGTACCTTTCTTTTTACAATTATGGGCACTTTGGTCTCGGGGTGGGGAGGCCTTGCAAGGGCCTTCTATGCCTTTAAAATCTCTCTGAAAACTCAAATAGATTGGAGATGAGAATGGTTATTCAACAACGAGGAGTAGGAGATAGTAACCTTTCTACTTTAACCCTCAGGTGCACAGTGTAGATTTTTGTCCACAAGAACTTCAGTACTGACCTTCAGTTGGGGTTTCCAGCCCAACCTTAAGGCTATTTTTCTTAAAGTAGTCTTGCTGCTTTGCCACAGGTAGCCACATGGGATGGAAATAAACATCAATTTTGTGGGCCAAAGAACCAAGCCAAATACATTTCATTCACTACTATGTGGAATGGATTTTAAAGAGTTCCATCCTTGCTCATGGTACAGGACAGACTGACTACACTGCAGTCGATGAAAAAATGTTTCCTCCACTCACAGCACATAAGCACCTTGGTACCCATGAGCCTGCGTCTGGGGGAGGAAGAAGTTGGAGAATCTCACCTCTTGTCCCTCTCTCCTCTCTGTTCCACACAGCAGGCTGTGTGACTTGCAGTTTCCCAGAGTCCTTAATACATCTCTCTCAGGCAGTTGCCACCACCCTGAATTTAACAAATTGCTCATCATCACTGGCCATCAGAGAAATGCAAATCAAAACCACAATGAGATACCATCTCACACCAGTTAGAATGGCGAACATTAAAAAGTCAGGAAACAACAGGTGCTGGAGAGGATGTGGAGAAATAGGAACACTTTTACACTGTTGGTGGGACTGTAAACTAGTTCAACCATTGTGGAAGACAGTGTGGCAATTCCTCAAGGATCTAGAACTAGAAATACCGTTTGACCCAGCCATCCCATTACAGGGTATATACCCAAAGGATTATAAAACATGCTGCTATAAAGACACATGCACACGTATGTTTATTGCAGCACTATTCACAATAGCAAAGACTTGGAACCAACCCAAATGTCCAACAATGATAGAATGGATTAAGAAAATGTGGCAAATATACACCATGGAATACTATGCAGCCATAAAAAATGATGAGTTCGTGTCCTTTGTAGGGACATGGATGAAGCTGGAAACCATCATTCTGAGCAAACTATTGCAAGGACAAAAAAACCAAACACCCCATGTTCTCACTCATAGGTGGGAATTGAACAATGAGAACACTTGGACACAGGATGGTGAACATCACACACTGGCGCCTGTCATGGGGTGGGAGGAGGGGAGAGGGCTAGCATTAGGAGATATACCCAATGTAAATGATGAGTTAATGGGTGCAGCACACCAATACAGCACATGTACACATATGTAACAAACCTGTACACTGTGCACATGTACCCTAGAACTTAAAGTATAATAATAATAATAATAATAAATAAATAAATAATAAATTTAAAAAACACAAAAAAATTAGCCAGGTGTGGTGGAAAAAAACAAAACAAAACAACAACAAAAAAAACAAATTGCTGTATATATCACCAACCACTCAATCTTGCAAATAAACATCGGATTGCTGTGAGACTGAATACTACAAATGAGTCTTTCTCTAAACATGGACCTTCCTGGTTCTGCAGGTACCCCAAATTTATTAGTTCAAACCCAAGGGATTGTTACAATTGGGTTCCAACACCATAGATCTCTTTGTGTTTATCACATTTGGAGTTTGTTAGATTCCTGAATGTGAAGATTAATGCTTTTCAATGAATTTGAGAAGTTTTCATCCATTATTTCTTTTAATTCTTTTCTGTTCTTCAATCTCTCCTCTCCTGATAGTCCTCTTTTTCCCATTGTGCATACATTAAAGACTCACATGTCTCTGAGTGTCTGTTCTTTTTTTTTCATTTTTTTCTCTCTGCTCTTTGAATTGTATAATCTCTATATACCCGTCTTCAAATTCACCAACTCTTTATTCTGCAGATTAAGACCTACAGTTGAGACCATCTAGTGAGTTTTTTTTCACTTATTTTGTATTTCAACTCCAGAATTCTCCTTTTTAAATAATTTCTCTCTTTATCAATATTCTTTATTTGATATGACATTGTAGTTGTATCTGTCTTTACCTTTAAAATCATTGTTCCCATTATTGTTTTGAACATATTTATAATGAAAACTTTGAAGTCTTTGTTAAATCTGAAATATTTGTTTTCACAGGAAGTTTCTTGAACTACTTTTTTTTTTTTTTTACTGGAAATGGGTCATGCTTCACTGTTGCTTTGCATGCCTCAACTTCTTGCTGAAAATTGGACATTTTAGGCATACATTTTGACAACTCTGGGTATTGGCAATCCCCAGGACTCTGACACCATAGAAGCAAAATGTCTATAAGATATTTCAAATGGCTTTTGTATTTTAATTTTTACCAAGTTCACTGATAAGTGGGTCCATGGAGTTCCTTTTGCTGCCATGCTGCAAGTAAAACCTTCTTAACATTTTCTTTTGATGCAAGTTCTGACAGTGTTTCACTTCTACTACTCCTAAAAAATTACTCTACTCAGTAATAATGTTCATATTGGTAAATCAAATAATCAATTCATTTTTTAAAAAAAATTCATCTTATTTTGCATATCAGCTGCACTTCAAGACACTGATAAATATCTTTCCAGGAAAAAATAAAAACAAATAGAAGTTAACAAATTTAAAAGGAATTAAGTGAATTTAAAGGACACCATGTCCTTCCATTATCCTTCCTAAGTCATTGGCCACTCTTTAATATCCTTTTCTGATATATTTTTTGTTTTCCCATTTTCCTAACCTCTAAATATTGAAAATCCTCACTAATCATTCCTTGGATCTCTCTTCTATCTAAATTCACTTTCTTAGTAAACTTATCACATTACTGAAACCAAATGCAAATTTCTAGTCAATAATTTCCCCTTGAATTACAAACTAGTTTATCAAATAACCTAATAAAAATCCACTTAGATTTTATGTCATGTGCTGATTTTCCCATACTTCCTTGATACCAACCAAACCAAATCCTCCTGCACTTTTTCTCAACTAAGCTATTTACAACTCCATTCTCTCAGTTGCTCTGGCCTCAAAATATTGGAGTTACCTTTGGCTTCTCAATTTCTCTCTCACTCCATATTCAAATCATCAGCAAATCTTATCAACTCTACTTTCAAGATATATCTAGAATATTATCAATTATCCCCATCCCAAATGCAACCACCCTAGTCTAAGTCACTCTTGCATTACATCTGCATTACTGAATAGTACCTTACTGGTTTTTCTGCTACCACACTTGCTCTGCTATAGTTTGTTTTGAACAAAACAGCCAGAATGATCCAATTAAATCTGTATGAGACTGTATCACTCCTGTATTCAAACCTACGGTTGTTCTTTAACTCACATGGAATAAAAGCAAACTTCCTTACCGTGGTCTACAAAACTGTACCCAATCTGTCCTTAACAATATTATACTAATCTTCTCAGGATCTCATAGCAAAATACTATAGACTGGGTGGCATAAACAACAGAAATTTATTTATCAGTGTCTGGAGGCTGGGAAGTCGAAGATCAAGGTACCACTTTTGATCTTCTTTTCCTAAGGAAGACTTTCTTCTTGTATTGCAGACAGCTGCCTTTTTGTTGCATTCTCACTTAGCCTTCCCTTTGTGCTAGCCCAGAGAGCAAGATAGCTCCATTGTTTTCCCTCTTAGGTAAAGACACCAATCCCATCAGACTGGGGCCGTACTGTCATGACCTCATCTAAACCTGTTTACCTCTTGAAGGATTCATCTCTAAATGCCATCACATTGAAGGGTAGGGCTTCAAAATATGAGCCTGGGGGAGACACACACGTTCAATCCATAACACTTATTTACCCTCATCTTCTATTCATCTTCCCTTCATTACTCCTCTACACCCAACTGAACTTTCCATTCACTGAACACCCTGGACACACTTCTTCCTGGCTGCTTTTAATGCTTCTTGTTCCATCTCCTGGAAATATATTCTCCCAAATTACCTCTATAGTCTACTCTCTCAACTCCTTTAATATTTGGTTGATCTCAGCAAATCCTACCCTAGATCTTCTATTAAATATCGCAATGTTATTACTCTCCTACTTGCTTTATATTTTCATAACACTAACTATCGTAATAGTTGACTTAATTTATAAATGTTTAGTATTGTCTGTCTCCTATCATAAGTATTTAAACTTCAGTAGAACAGAGATTGTTTTTATTGCTTTATTTACTGCTACATTTCTAAACTCTGCAGTCATGCACAACATATAGTAGAGGCTCAATATGTATTTTCAATATTGATCAAATTGCAATGCATTGATTTGGGTCACCTGGTAAATGTATACTTAAAAATGTTAAAAACAAAATTACATATTAGTATAATAAGTTTTTGTTTGATATACATTTTTCTCCTTATTAGGTTGTTAATTCTATGGGCTAAGAGCTTTTCTACATTATTTAGTACTTAATTATTGGTAATCTGGACAGCCCCCTGCTCAACATTGGAGTTTGATAAATATTGTTTCAATATATGACCAATTTATCTATCTTTCTATTTGTATTTATCTTTCCATCTATCTATATTAGGTAAGAATAGCTTGTTGCTGATGGGACTCCTATTTGAAGACTTCCACTTTGCACTGGATAACTTGTATGTAAATTACTATGCATTCCTCTGTATTATCTATGTGGTATCTCTATGCTAGGGGAATAGATAATCTAAGAAACTCAAGTAAAGGAAGGACTCTTCCTTTTAAGCTTAAAAGATAGAATTTGGAAAAATTTGAAATTCTCTTACAGAGAAGTGTTTTTTTTTTTAAATTCAGCTGCCTTAATAAACTTAGTTTGTCAAAATAAATGCCACCTGCAACATTATGTATTACATTCATTGAAGTGATTCATTTGTGGACAAATCAGTTGCTGTGTAATGTTTTCCATAATGTCTGGCACAGCTGGTTTTTAATTTGTTTATAAAATAAAACTATTCCCTTTGGTGTAAGTGTTTTCATTTGGATGCACAGATTTGTCATGTTTGAAAACACTATTTTCTTTACTTTATGGGCAAAGAAAAGTGTAATAAGAGACCAAATATACACTCAGACAAATGGGCATTAAGTAACTTATTTTCTAATTAGCTCACATTTTATTTTAGAAAGTAGACAATATTCAAACATAAATTAATGGCTGTAATACTCTTAATAAAAAGGCACGTGCTCAATTGGCTTAACCTATATTTCAATTATGGACACATCCATCCAAATAAACACATTTGCATAGCACTTCCTAAGACATTTTCCCATTATTAATACAAACAATGAAATCAACATGGCAAGAAATAATATTGTCATTTTTAAATGAAAGAAAAATGCCAAACAATATGAATTATTTTTTCCCTTAATATCTGGGTCAAGATCAATTTCCTGATTCTTTCCTTTCTAGTCCACCTCTTTCAATATTCCACATATTATTCTACACCATTTATCAGTAGGTAATGAACTTGACTTTGTTTTCATTGACATTAATGTGTGCTCACATTTTCCTCTAAGATGTCTTTAGAATTCAAACTGTTTCAAAGCAAATCAAAGTGACCATAGAATGAAATGAATATGATTCCATTCCAATAGTAAGAAGCCATGATCTTAATATCCTTATTATATTTGGTAAAATGTATTAAGATTAAAAAGCTCAAAGTTTTATATTTGAATATTTGAAGTAAGTGTAAGGTGTGGTGCACTGAAAGAAAATGCATTTCAACAACACTCCACAGACCCTCTTTCATCAACGGGTAAATGAAGTGTACTATGGTTAGTGTCACAAACATATATTAAGGTTTAGCTTTTTAATTATTTCATACCTCATTTCTTATTCTTTTCAATGATTATATTATAAAACAACCTGTAAATTCTGCCACAATGCTGTATCTGTTGTTCCAAAGTGGTGTTGAAATCTCTGTTTAACATCAATCTATGTTTTAACAAGCCCTACAGGTGATGCTGATGCAAACCAAGTTATGAGAACTACTGATTTAAAATATGAGCTAACCATTCTGAGTGAAGATGTTTCCCAAGATGCAGTGGCTCAAATATAATACATATATATTTTCCTCAAACAAGATCCCAATGTAGGCAGGCAACATCAGTCCATGGTGCCCTGGATATATATGACACTGATACAGTGACCCAGTTGCTGTGTCTTTCTGAGAATGTTGGAAACTGTCTCACCAACATGCAGATATATTTCAGCCTGGAAAAGTAGGAAAGACCATGGAACCGTTAGTGAGAGCAATGTTTGCAGCTCCAAAGAGAAACCTCTAGATCTCACTGCACTTATAACTTGAAGTTTATTGCTTAATTCACATGAAGTCCTGAACAGAAATCTCTGTCTAGTAGATAGATCTATTTCAGGAGCTTCTTCAAGGATTCGGCCCCCTTCCTTGTGACTTTATTATTGTTGACATGTGAATTCTAGGCTTGTCATTCCTGTCATCCTCTAGCCTGCTGAGAAGACATGATGATGAAGAAGCAACTTGGGAGCTACTAATGGAGCAGCGGAAGTGGCACCAGATCATTTCTCCACAAATCTTACTCTCTGGAATGCAGTGCCATGGCAACACCTGACTGAAAAGGGGGCTGGGAAATCTAATCTAGCTGTGTCCTGACATGAAAAGGGAATGCGTTCATTGACTAGCTACAAATTGAGCAGTTACAAGGTTTCTCACAAATGGAAAACAATTGTATATTTTCAGTTCTGAACCAGAAGTTTCATTCTTCAATCCCTTTCATTTGTTTTTGACCTAAACTTAATCACATATTTACTGGAGCTGTAGAAGGTGGAATTAAAAATGCCCTCTCCATGTCATTTGCCCAGGGGAAAGTTAGGGGGTGCTGTTTTAAACGGAAGACAAGAATAATTGATACTGATGAACATTTAGCAGTCTCCACCACCCCTTTTCACATATAAATTTATCAAAATTTGTTTAATAAAAGTTGAATATGGGTCATATGAATAGCATTAACCTACAGCTAATTTTCATTTAGCAAAGTTTTCTGAAAAATGGTAATGTAAACATTCTTGTGTTTTTCTTTCAACTAGTGTTAGCTGTTTTATCTCTCAATCGTAACAATAAGCTAAAAGGTTTTATGAATTTCTACTTAGTATTTAACAAGCTATCATTAATTTAGTGAAATGTTTCTGATTCAGTACTCTAGAATTTTAAAGGAATCGTTTTCTAAAACATCGCATGTGTTTAAGTACTTCGCTTTTGTTGGGAATATAGCAGGTGTCAATCTAAATAATTTTCTTTATAACTGATTAACAGCTGTCTCTGTGTAATATTTAAGAAGCAGCATATGTGCTTGCTAAAGAGTTCACTCTTGGATAGCTGAATAGTTTGTTCTCAAAGCAAATTATATCTCTAGAAGAAAGCTGGCGTTTATCTAGCATTAAACTATTCTTTATCAAGAACACGGTTAAATATTTTCATATATAGTAGCTAATTTAAGGATGCCATTGGTAGTAAGGCTATTTCTGTAAGAAATTATTAAATAATGGAGAAAGTAAAGAGGAAGTATAACAAGGTAAAACACTGAAGAAAAAGGGAAAAATAAAAGACTGAGGATATAAATCCAGAGAGACAAGCCTCTAAGTTGACTTCAGTGCAAATGAAAATTCTTGGCAAATATCACAGAGCTGATAATAGCATTACTCTAAATTCACAGTAAGTTCAAATAGGCCCTCAACCACTCTCAGTAATTCTAATTTGCTTCGGATGAGCTGTTATAAGCTTGTTCTCCCATTTTCAGGAAAAGGCATTAAATTTTCTGATGTACCCAGGTTTCTAATTCCACCTCATTCCTTCTGTAACCCGTCTCACACATATTATCAGGTCATATTTTGTGAAGATAATAAAGTTTGCTAGACAGGACCTTCTTCATCTTTGTAAGGTGCGCCTGAAATTTTCTTCTTCTTCTTTTTGATACCATGAGTAAACGATCTCTTCTGGCAAACACCACTTCCTCCATGTGTTTTCTAATCCCAGACTCTCCTGCTCTCAGAAACTTCACTCCTTTGATTTCCACCCCTTTCTCACATATCATCAATGTCATTTTCCCTAAAAGGTAATCTCATTAATATACCAATTCCTCTAAAATTTGTTTGAACAGAAAAACCTTCTTCAATTTCACATCAGCCTTCAGAATGTCACATCACCAAGTGTGCATCCTCGAATGTCATTGGCACTTGCACCGTGCCCTTTACCCTTCACCTCCCTCCATCTTGGCTTTCTCCTCCTCCATTCCACAGAACCTATTCTTTCCAGTTACAAATGAGCTCCATGTTGCCAAAACCAACAGTATGTGTCTGTTATGTCCTCACTTTACTCACCCGTTCGGAGATATATTTAATCCAATAGCTAATTCTACCTTTGTCACACGAAATACTCGTGGTTTGTTTTGTTTTGTTTAGATACCTTGATAGATTATATTTTTGGGTTTCCTCATTTATCTGCTTCTTCATTTCTAGACATGTCTTTTCTATGTAACTCCTAAATATGGTGTTGTGAATAGCATCTTTTTTCCCCACTGGAGTCCAAATGAATTGAGAAATAAAAGAAGTATGTTAGGCAATAAGAGAAGAACATATTATTTATGAATCATGAAGTAGTCATTTAAGACTTTGGCTTATGTATGTGGGCAAGTAGTCTTCCTAATACTGATTCTGAAAATAGACAGAGCTACTCAGTCTATAACAGTGTAGAACTATTCTAGGTCTTCTCCCACAGAGATTGAGTCTTCACCAATCGGCTGAGAAAAAGAGAGAGTGAATGCTCTCTCCAAAAGATGATTTCCAAGGAAAAGAGAAGAAAAGACAGAGCTCAGCTTGAGCAGAATCACCATCATAAACTGAAAGATCATATATACCTTTGTGGAAGAGAAACCAGAAGTGACACATCTACTCCCTGTGGAAGGAAACAACTATGGATAAGCATCAATGAGTATAGACACTCCTGCAATAGCAAAGAACTCTGGAAGTTACATAAATAAATATAAGACCTGGACCCCATGTGACATGTATATGTCAATTACATAAAGCTGATGATGAGTTGCTTTCCTTTTAAGCCCCTTATAGACTGGCATACATGCTCATTTATTGCTTGAATAACATAAAAAGAAAAGTCCTTGAGCCCAGGGTCTTCATTTTGTTCTATTTATCCCCAGTGTTCTATTTATCACCAGTGTCTACGATGGAAACCACAATGCAGTAGGCAATTGTCAAAGGAATGAATAAATAGACACAAAAACAAGGCAAATATACAAATGAGAGCTATATCAGTAGTATATACAAAGCTAAGTGAGGGCAACTAAAAGAGATACAGGTGCTCATCAGTTGAGGAGATTATTGCTTTCCAAGTTGATCAGGGAAGACTTTTGGAGATGGACTATAAAGAATACGATTGTGCTAAGTAGGATGGGTGAGGAGAACAGCATGACCAAAGGTAAAGTTTTAAAGAATCACAAGACATTTTTTAGGTCTATGAAATGTAATGAAGTGGACATTATGTGAAGATTCTTTGTTTACTACCACAGTATAAAGAAACATCATAACATACATAAAATCATATATTTTATTTTTAAAATTAATTTTTCTATTGAGATTATGTGAAGTTACTGATTTTAATAATTTAACTTTGTAAACTTCTGCATTTTAGAGAAGAATATATTATTTAGATCCGTGCATGAGTGCATATATGTGTATGTGTATACATGTATGTGTGTATGTGTATAAATGCACCTACCAAAAAAATACTATTTTATGACTTAGTAAGCCTTTGTGAAAAAAATACAAGCAATAATTTAAAACTATGCTTTTTTATTAATCCTAACTTAGTTCCCAAAATTGCAAATGATTTCTGCCTAAATTTTCAGAAAACTGACATAATGGCAAAGGCATTCTTTTTCAATTACTCTAGTTTATATATTCTATTTTTCAGACTCCAAAGTTCTTTTAGTATAATTTTTTTCCTTTTTTACCTTTCAGTTTTTGCAAACATTCTATAAGTAGAAATGAGAGCAATCGTGTCCTATTTTATTTTCCAGAGTTCTATTAGTAGCAGTATGCAGTAACATAGCCCTAAAAATAACAAGTAAAATTATTATATGCTTATTAGCTCTAAATTGGTTTACTGGAAAATTAATGTGAGACTGGAAAATTTTCTAAGTTTCTTTGTCAGTAAGAACAAATATTTGAGAATATGAAATAATTGAGAATAGCACAGAGAAGATTCCTGCTGTTTTTTGCTAGGGGATTCAATAATTTTCTGATTCTTTCCCTATTGTGTTACACAGAATTGCTTGTGTTAGACAACCAGCAAGTATTAAAATAATTCTATTGTGAATGAGATAGCTTGTCAGATCTATAGACTGTGTCTGATTTTTAATTTTCCGTTCTATTTATATTTATTAGAATAAGTGAATAGTATCCATTAGATTAAATAGCTCAGCTTATGAATAAAAAAAGATTTTCACTACTATTTAAGAACTGAGCTATATGATTTATTTATTTTTTTTTTTTGCATAGTGCTTATCCAAAAGCCCCATGAAGGTCAATTCCACTGCTTTTCTACATGACAGATATTTTAGTCACACTACAGAACTGAGTGCAATTATAACAATCATACTTCAGCTGATAATCCTTTTTAAAAATCCATACAATGTGTGGTGCTGTGAAGATTTTATGTGAACTAGATAATTAGCAAGGTCTAACTTAGTGGCAACTAGGCCATGCACATTTGATTACTGACCTCTGTGAAACCATGGGCAGGAAGAATCAAAGTTACCTATCAGTCTTATCTTATAACTCTGATCTTTAAAAATTTGTCAATAACTAGATATTCACTGGTTCTGAGCTATATGTAATAATTTTGAAAACAGTATTTATAAGAGATTTGTATAATAAAAGTCACATTTACTTTCTCTAAAGATATTCCATGCAAATGGAAATTAAAAAGAGCAGAAATAGCTAGACTTATATCAGATAAAAGAGATTTCAAGACAAAACTGTTAAAAAAGACAAAGAAGGTCACTATATAATTAAAAAGGAGTTACTTCAGCAAGAATATATAACAATTGTTAATATATAGGTACCCAACAATGGAGAACCCAAAGAAACATCAGACAACCTGCATTATAGACAAAATGGACCTAATTGACATTTACAGAATATTTCACACAACAGCTGCAGAATACACATTCTTCTCATTAGCACTTGGAACAATTTCTGGGATAGGCCATATGTTAGGCCATAAAACAAGTCTTAATAAATTTTTTGAATAAAGAAATTAAGTTTTTTTTTCTGACAACAATGGACTAAAACTAGAAATCAACAAGAGGAACTTTGGAAACTATACAAATACATGGAAATAAAACAACATGCATTAAACAACATGCTCCTGAACAAACAGTAAGTCAATGAATAAATTAAAATGAAAGTTAAAAATATTTTGAAATAAATGAAAATGAAAATACAACATACCAACACCTATGGGATACAGCAAAAGCGCTAATAAGGGAGAATATTTCAGCAATAACAACATACATTGAAAATGTAAAAAGACTTCAAACAAACAACCTAACTATGGATCTCAAAGAACTAGAAAAGCAAGAGCAAATCAGACCCAAATATTAGTAGAAGAAAAGAAATAAAGATCAGAGCATAAATAAATGGAATTGAGACCAAAAAAATACTAAAAATTTTTAAAAAGCCATTTAAAATTTTTTTAAATTAACAATCTTTAGCACAACTAAGAAAAAAAGACACAAATAAATAGAATTAGAGATGAAGGAGAAGGCATTACAACTGATACCACAGAAATTCAAAAGATCATTAGGAAGTATTATGAGCAACTATATGCAAATAAATTGGAAAATTTAGAAGAAATGGATACTTTCCTAGACATACATAACCTATTATTATTGAATTCTGAAAAAAATAGAAAACTTGAATATGTCATATAATTATTAAGCACACTTTTTCTTTGAGGTGAAGATCAAAATTTCTCCTGCCAATATTATTTTAATTTGGCAATGGAAGAAGAATAGCAACAATACTCACCACACATTCAGAAGTGACAGTACCTCTAGCTAGATATTTATTTATAGACATTTCATTTCATTTCAATTTGATATTTTCAACTCTGATTTCTTCTAAAAAATTATCATATTGTAACTTTATAATTGATATGTTAATATCATTATTTTATTTATTGCATTTTCTCTGCACTGATTTTTGTTTGCATTTTTGCTAATTATAAATATTATTTCAATAAAAAATGGTGATTTTAATTTTTCTGGGAGAATCTGTAGAATAACTTCTATCTCCCTGGTGTATGTAAAACAATAGGAAATAAAAGATCAAATGTGAAGCAAAAAAAAAGAGATTGAGAAAGCACTAACGTGAGTTCATCTTCATCTTTCTATTTTTTTATATAAGCCATGGAATATTATTTTGTATTCTTTAGGAATATTTGTCTACATAATTACCTTTCTTAAAAATTTTAAGTAATGTTAGGTAAGCATATACATAAGAAATCAGTTATTCAAATCTCATTAATAGCTTTTCTTTTTTTAACGAATTTCATTTTTCCTCATTTATTGGGGGAACTCTGTTCATTAATCCAGCAAATATTTATTGAGGGATTATTAAATACCAAGTGTAGTTCTGATTCTCAAAGAGCTTAAATTCTAGCAGTAATATTTATCTAGAAAATGATAGTAATTTTCAATATCCAAGAGAATAAACAATGCTATAACACAAGTTTTCTATCACATTAGCACTTCTTTTTTTTATTGTTCTACAAATATTCATTGATCATGCATCATGAAAAGGTCATTCTTGTAAGGTACAGAGATTCATTGGTAGAAATAAATGTCAAATACTTCCTTTCTTTCTGAGTTTATTTTGTAATGCCAGCTAATCCTCCAAGCAGAGCTGTATATGTATGAGTGAGCCCAGGTCAGATTACCTAGCAGAAATCTTTAGTCTCTGTCTGATCCACGGACCAAAAAATTGTTGGATTCAGCCACTAAAATGTCGATTGGTTTGTTTAAAGCCATAGGTAACTGATGCAGGTCAAGATGCATGATATTCAAATAACGTGTAATATATTAGAAGGACAGTTCTCACTATTTTGGGGTCAGCATTGCCATACACTTTCAAAAATTATTGTGGGCTACGAGAGCTTTTGTTTATGTGGGCAATGTCTATTGATATTTACCATATTAGATATTGAAATTGAGAAAAAAATTATTTATTTGTTTAAAAGTAACAATATTTAACCTAATCTAGGTTAACCTAACATATTTTTATAAAAACAATATTTTCATATCTAAACAATAAAAATAGAGAAGAGTGCCATTGTTTTACATTTTTGCATATCTCTTTAATCTCTTACTACTTAGAAGACAAGTAAATTTTTACATCAGCTTCTTCAATCTACGGTGCTATCTTGTTTTCTCTGAAAAAAAAAAAAAATGAAAAAGCTCATTTTCTCTTGCTGCCACCATGGAAGAAGTGCTTTTCGCTTCCCACCATGATTCTGAGGCCTCCTCAACCATGTGGAACTGTAAGTCCAATTAAACATCTTTGTCTTCTCAGTCTCAGGTATGTCTTTATCAGCAGTGTGGAAACAGACTAATACAGTAAATTGGTACCAGTAGAGTGGGGCACTGCTGAAAAGATACCTAAAAATGCGGAAGCGACTTTGGAACTGGGTAACAGGCAGAGGTTGGAACAGATTGGAGGGCTCAAAAGAAGACAGGAAAATGCGGGAAAGTTTGGAACTTTTTAGAGACTTGTTGAATGGCTTTGCCCAAAATGCTGATAGTGATATGGCAAATAAGATCCAGATGGAGATGGTCCTAGATGGAGATGGGGAACTTGTTGGGAACTGGAGAAAAGGAGACTCTTGTTATGTTTTAGCAAAAACACTGGCATCATTTTGCCCCTGCCCTAGAGATCTGTAGAACTTTTAACTTGAGAGACATGATTGAGGGTATCTGGTGGAGTAAATTTCTAAGTAGAAAGCATTCAAGAAATGACTTGGGTGCTGTTAAAGGCACTCAGTTTTATAAGGGAAGCAGAGCATAAAAGTTTGGAACATTTGCAACTTGACAATGTGATAGAAAAGAAAAACACATTTTCTGAGGAGAAATTCAAGCTGGCTGCAGAAAATTGCATAAGTAGCAAAAAGCCTAATGTTAATCCCCAAGACCATGGGGAAAATGTCTCCAGGCCATGTCAGAGACCTTCATGGCAGCCTCTCCCATCACAGGTTTGGAGGTCCAGGAGGAAAAAGTGGTTTCATGGGCTGGGCCCAGGGTCCCCACGCTGTGGGCAGCCTAGGGACTTGGTGCCCTATGTTCCAGCTGCTCCAGCCATGGCTGAAAGGGCCAACATGCAGCTCAGGCTGTGACTTCAGATGGTTGAAGCCCCAATCCTTGGCATCTTCCACATGGTGTTGAGCCTGCAGATGCACAGAAGTCAAGAATTGAGGTTTGGGAACCTCTGCCTAGATTTCAGAAGATGTATGGAAATACTTGGATGCCCAGAGAGAAGTTAGCTGCAGGGGCAGGGCCCTCATGGAGAACCTCTGCTAGGGCAGTGCCAAAGGGAAATGTGGGGTCAGAGCTCCCACACAGAGTCTCTACTGGGGTACTGCCTAGTAGAGCTGTGAGAAGAGGGCCATGGTCCTGCAGACCCCAGAACGGTAGATCTACCGACAGCTCACACCATGCACCTGGAAAAGCCAGAGAAACACAACACTAATCCATGAAAGCAGCCAGGAGAGAGGTTGTACCCTGCAAAGCCACAGGGGCAGAGATGCCCAAGACCATGGGAACCCACTTCTCACATCATGACTTGGATATGAGACCTGGAGTCAAAGGAGATCATTTTGGAACTTTAAAATTTGACTGCCCCACTAGATTTCAGACTTGCATTGGCCCTGTAACCCCTTTGTTTTGGCTACTTTCTCCCATTTGGAACTACTGTATTTACCCAATACCTCTACACTCATTGTATCTAGGAAGTAACTAGCTTGCTTTTGATTTTTACAGGCTCATAGGCAGAAAAACATGGCTCTCCTCTGATGAGACTTTGGACTGTGGACTTTGGATTAATGCTGAAATGAGTTAAGACTTTGTGTGACTGTTGGGAAGGCATGATTGGTTTTGAAATGTGAGGACGTGAGATTTGGAGGGGTCAGGGGTGGCATGATATGGTATGGCTGTGTCCAAAATGTCAACTTGAATTATGTCTCTCAGAATTCCCACATGTTGTGGGAGGGACCCAGGAGAAGGTAATTGAATCATGGGAGTTGTTCTTTTTCATGCTATTCTCATGATAGTGAATAAGTCTCACAAGATCTGATGGTTTTATCAGGGGTTTCTGCTTTGGCTTCTTCCTCATTTTCTCTTGTAGCCGCCATGTAAGAAGTGTCTTTCACCTCTCGCCATGATTCTGAGGCCTCCCCAGCCATGTGGAACTGTAAGTCCAATTAAACCTCTTTTTCTTCCCAGTCTCAGGTATGTCTTTATCAGCAGTGTGAAAACGGACTAATACAACTTGCAGTGTAGATATAAACCACATCAATCTAACTCTTCATTTTCTTACATTAAAATCCTCAGTGTTTCTTGTGGTTTGAATGAAAACTTTACATATGCATGATTTTGTAAGTTTATGTCGTGGCCATTGAAAAATCACTAAGTTTTTCTTTTTTTTCTTGAGACAAAGTCTAGCTCTGTCACCCAGGCTGGAGTGCAGTGGCTATATCTTGGCTCACTGCAACCTCCGCATCTCGGGTTCAAGCGATTCTTCTTCCTCAGCCTCCTGAGTAGCTGGGACTACAGGCACCTGCCACCACGCCTGGCTGATTTTTTTGTATTTTTACTAGAGATGGGGTTTCACCATGTTGACCAGGCTGGTCTCAAACTCCTGACCTTGTGATCCACCCACCTCAGCCTCCCAAAATGCTGGGAATACAGGTGTGAGCCACCGCACCCAGCCCTGAGTTTTTCTCATGTTGACACATTTTATTGCACAATATTGAAAGCCACAATGGTTAACTCACCACTAACCTCATCAGGAAAACCACATGAATACACGTTTTTCAAAATGCTAATTTTTGCTTAAAACTTGACATATATTTTTGGCAACAACTTTTGTCAGGTATTTTCCTTTAAGTGACAGGCTTACTGGGTTCATTTTCAATGAATGCCTGTAATGCCAGGTTTACATGACCATTGGATGTCTATGTTTTCAAAAGACGAAAAAATGCTTTTACTTTTTTTTTCCAAGTAAAAATAAATATTCATTAAAAAGTGGCCAGTTCAGTTTGCACCTCAAATAGTTGCACAATTGTTTTCTTCAAGACAACCATCATGAAGAAAATGTGCTTTGTAGACACTTCTCATTTTATCATACATGATATGAAAATGGTGTCTATTTGAGGATCAAGATTGAGTAAAATCAGAAGTTATTATTGCTTTACCAACAGCATTGCTAAATAAGATTGGCTTTTAAAAAACTACAAGTACATGGTGGAGAAGAATGTAATGAGTACTGATAAAATGTCTGCTAGTCTGACTTAGTACACCAGTACTACAAGCACACAAATCCTCTGATTAGTGACATGATGTCAACAGTTATACCCATCATTGCTTCTATATCATCAATCCAAATGACACGGTAAAAAAGGCAAATAATGTCATTCTATTATTATGAAAGTTTTAGCCTCACAGATGACCTATAAAGGTCTCAAGGACCCATTCGGTCCTGAAGAATAGATTAATAATTTTTACTAGAAGATAAATACATGGGGAAAAATGAATGTCATGGGGGAATTAGGGATATTGGAAAAGGAGATGGTTTTTGATTTGTGAATAGGGTGACTGGTTTTGAGAGTATAAGAAGATGATCTTTGAAGAAAGACTTAAGGGAATAAAGAAGTGTGTCATTAAAATATCTAGGGGAGGAATACACAAGGCAAAGAATATAACTAATACTAATTCCCTAGATATTTTTCAAGAATATTCAAGAGGTAAGTGTTACTAGATGTGAGTGAACAATAGTGAAGATGAAGGACATGAATTTAGAGAGGTAACAAGGAGACCAGATCATATAAGGCTTTATAGGCCAATATAAGAAGGTTTTGTTTTATTCTTTATAAAGCAGGCATATTGCAGGTTTTTGAGGAAAGAAGAAGTTATGTGACTTAATTTTTGAAATAATCAGTCTAGTTGTAGAACATAAGCAATAAGTATATGGGTGAGCACACGATGAATTATGAGACTATTGTAGATGAGATAACCTAATGGCTTGGATTATACTGGTAGCATTTGAAATGTGTAAGATAAAATGGTTGAATAATCAAAATGTTTGGAAGATGGAGCCATAAGAATTTTTTAATGAATTCAATGTGTGGTGTGAGTAAAAGACTACTGAAGAAAGACTCTAAATTTCTTGGTCTGAGAAAATAAAATGACAATATTGTCATTAATCATTACCACTGGTTTAAAATCAGCTTCTTTTTTACATACTGTATTTGAGATATCTTTAGATAGACAGACAAAACCACATTTTATTGCACATCTCTTTAGTATGCTCATTAGATACCGGGCTTTTTTTGTGTGTTTTTGTTTGTTTGTTTTTGTTTTTAAAAATTGAAGGTTTGTGGAATTCCTGGGCCACACAAGTCTATTGGCACCATTTTTCCAACAGCATGTGTGTGCTTCATGTCTGTGTCACACTTTAATATCTCACAATATTTCAAAGTTATTATTATTGTATCTGTTATAGTGATCTGTGATCAGTGATTTCTGATGTTACTATAATAATTGGTTTGTGGCACTATGAACCATGCCCATAAAATATGGTGAACTTAATAGATACATGCTGTGTATGTTCTCATTGCTCCGCTCACTGGCCATTCTCCTATCTCCTTCCCTCTTCTCCAGCCTATTTTTTCTCTGAAACAAAACAGTATTGAAGTTAGACCAATTAATAAGTCTACAATGGACTGTAAATGTTTATGTGAAAGGAAGCGTCTCACTTTTCTCACTAAAATTAGTGAGGAAGCTTAGTGAAGCATGCTAAAAGCCAAAAGAGGCCAAAAGTGAAGCCACTTGTGCCAAACAGTTAGCTAACCTGTCAATGCAAAGAAAAGGTTCATGAGGAAAATTAAAAGTGCTACTCCAGTAAACAAACAAATAAGAAGAAGCAAAAATGCCTTATTGTTAATATAGAGAAAGTTTGAGTGGTCTAGATAGATTAAACTAGCAACGACATTCCCTTAAGCGAAAGCCTCATCCAGGGCAAGCCCCTATCTATCTTCAATTTTCTGAAGGAGGAGAAGAAGCAGCAGAAGAAAGGTTGGAAACTCATAGGAATGGGTTCATAGGTTTTACGGAAATAAGTAATCTCTATAACATAAACGTGCAAGGTGAAGCAACAAGTGCTAATGTAGAAGCTGCAACAAATTATCCAGAAGATCTAGTGAAGATTTCATTAAACAACAGATTTTTGGTGTAGATGAAACAGCCTTCTACTCGAAGAGGATGCCATCTAGAACTTTTATAGCTGGAAAGAAGAAAAAGCCTGACTTCAAAGCTTCAAAGGACAGGGTGACTCTCTTGTTAGGGAATAATGCAGCTGGTGACTTTAATTAAAGCTAGTATTCATTTATCATTCCAAACATCCTACGACCCTTAAGAATTATGCTAAATCTACTCATTTTGTGCTTTACACATGGACCAAAATGCTTGCATGACAGCACATTTTTTTATAATATGGTTTATTGAATATTTTAAGACTAATGTTGAAACCTAGTATTCAGAAATAAAAATTCCCTTCAAAATAATATTGCCTGTTGGGTGCGGTGGCTCACGCCTATAATCCCAGCACTTTGGCAGGCCGAGGCGGGTGGATCACTCAAGGTCAGGAGTTTGAGACCAGCCTGACCAACATGGTGAAACCCTTTCTCTACGAAAAATACAAAAATTAGCTGGGTGTGGTGGTGGGTGCCCGTAATCCTAGCTACTCAGAAGGCCGAGGCACAAGAATCGCTTGAACTCCGGAGGCAGAAGTTGCAGTGAGCCAAGATCATGCCACTGCACTCCATTCTTGGCAACAGAGTGAGACTCCATCTCAGAAAAAAATAATAATAATAATATTGCTTACTGACAGTGCACCTGGTCACCCAAGAGCTCTGATGGAGATGTACAAGAAAATTAATGTTGCTTTCCTGCAAGCTGGCACAAGGTCCATTCTGCAGCCCATGAATCAGAGAGTAATTTTGACTTTCAACTCATATTATTTAAGAAATAAATACATTTCACAAGACTACAGCTGCCATAATAGTTATTTATCTGACGGATCTGGGTAATGTAAATTGAATATCTTCTGGAAAGAGTTCATATTACTAGATATTATTTTAAGACCATTTTTGATTCATGACAGGTGGCCAAAATTTCAACATTCACAGGGATTTGGAAGATGTTGATTCCAACCTTCATAGATGATTTTGAGGGACTCAAGACTGCAGAAGTTATGGAAATAGCAAGAGAACTAGAATTAGAAGTGGAGCCTGAAGATGTAACTGGGTTGCTGCAATCTCATGATAAAACTTGACTAGATGAGGAGTTGCTTCTTATGGATGAGCAAAGAAAGTAGTTTCTTGAGATGCAATCTACTTCCGGTGAAGATGCTGTGAACACTGTTGAAATGAAGGCAAAATATTTAAATGTTACATAAATTTAGTTAATAAAGCAGTGGTAGGGGTTGAAAGAATTTACTCCTATTTTGAAGGAAGTTTTATTCTGGGTAAAATGCTATGAAACAGTAGCATATGCTACAGAGAAATCTTTCATAAAAGCAAGAGTCAATCAATGCAGCAAACTTCACTCTTGTGTTATTTTAAGAAATCACCACAACCACCCTAACCATCAGCAACCACTACTGTGATCAGTCAGTAGCCATCAAAATCAATGCATGATCCTTGAGGAACAAAAAAGATTACAACTCATTGAAGGCTCAGGTGATGGTTAACATTTTTTTGCAATGAAGCATTTTCTAAATTAAAGTATGTTAATTTTTTGAGCCATACTGCTATTTCACACTTAACAGACTGCAGGGTAGTGCAAACATAACTTTTAAATAAACTGGGAAACAAAATATTTGTATGATTTGCTTTATTGTGACATTTACTTTTTTGGAATATTTGCTTTATTGCGGTGGTCTGGAACCAAACACATAATGTCTCTGAGGTATGACTGCACAACATTAGTTATTAACCAGATAGTTAAATATATCGGACTGGATTGAGGGGCGAGTCCATGCTGGAGACAAAAATTTGAGGATTCTTCATCATTAGACTGATGAGATTACTGAGGAAGTGGGTGGAGAGTGTAGAGTATAAGATAAGTAAGTACTTAACCCTGGGCTCTGCCAATAGGAGGAAGCTGGGTAGAAGAGGAAGAAGAATGAACTAAGGGGAGCCCACAGTGAGATAGAGACTAACGCAAAACAGGGTGCATTATTTAGGTCAAGTGAAAATGATTAAGGCTGATTTTCTGTGTCAAATTCTTTTGACAGTAAAATGAGTAGTAAGAACTGATCATTGGATTTAATAACATGGAAACCAATGGTGACTTTGATAAAATGTTCTACTTGGGGTAGTGTGGGCAAAATTCTGATTAAATTGGATCCAAAGAAAAATGAAATATTTAAAATTTAGCTGAAGGGTTTAGAATTGAAATAATAGAAAACACTTTAAAGCAAAACAAAATAGAATTCTTAAAAATACATATAATTCGTAAAAATATATGTCCTTTTACATCATTTATAGTTCTGTTTTGTAAATCAGGGCAAATAAGTATTAAATCAGTCCAGTAGGAACTTCATAATTATATGCTTTGTTTTAAATTCTGAGTATGAAACTCAGAAAGAAAGTTAACTCTTACAGTATTATGGAAACTTTATCAAGATGTTTGAAGATATGATAGATAAATATGTTATCAACTCTAAAAGAATATTAGATTTTCAGCATTTTTAACTTCCCTTTTAACTTTCTTCCATGTCAGGGCAAAGTATTTTTATAATAATTATTTTGTTTTTCTAGTCCATATGATAAATATAGAAATATTACTAGAGTCACATTAATTTTATTTCAATTTCCAGTATTCACATTAAAAGCAGTCCAAGTAGGGATATCACCATTGATATGAACTCTCCTCCCTCATCTGTAAAGATGATCAAAATGCTTTCTTTCCACAATTCTGTAGTATTAAAAAAAAACTCTTGATTAATCTTTTTTTTTTTCAGTTTTTACTATCTACCAAGCATTTCCTCAGGGACTGGGTGAAAATTAGTAAATAAAATTGCTCAAAAAGTTTTCTCTCTATATATGCTGATTTGAAATGTTAACAAAACAGTAGATAATAAATCTTTGAGGCAATGGATGTGTTAATCAGCCGGATTTGATCATTCCACAATGAATATATTAAATACCACATTGTACCCCATAAGTATATACAATTATTATTTGTCAATTAAAAATAAAATTTTTAAAAAAAGTGGTTACTGAAGACTTTCATGAAAAGGAGACATTTAGGGAAAACTTGAATAGTAAGTAAGAAGGATTTTGGCAAGTTCTTATCTGTGTTGTATTGGGACACATGATTAATCATTGTTTATTGGCATAAACTTTTTTGTGTGTGGCAGCTCTTGTATCCATATATGCTCCTGAGGTACTGTGATCATCCCAGCATTATAAAGGTAAACTTTGCTTAACCATATTTTGATACCACAACCAAAGAGAAAAGAAATGCAAGCTGAGAGAATAGATGGGGGACAGAGAATCAGGCTTTGACAGTGGCTGGACACCACACATCTCTGAGGTTAACAAAATGGAAGTACAAAGGATATTTGGGGGATAAGAGGTTATAGCACAGGGAAAAGAGAAATTTGAGAAAATGATATTCACACACGACAAGGAGAGACCATTTTAAAACCAAAATCTTTCAAATTATTAGTCTAAAATAAAAGAAAACCCATCAGTGAATAGATGGATGTTAAAATGATCAATCCTGAAGAGTCAATCAGGGGGCCAGAAAATCAGGTAGCAGGGACTTCCAGAATACAGAAATCCAACCTAAAGGTCAACAAGATGAATAATTTGAGAAAAGGAAAAATGAGAAAACAGATCTAAATGAGCAATCAATTCAGAATTTTTCAAAATCTGTACAATTATAGTTCCAAAGATAGAAGTGAGAAAACAGTTTGAAGACTGGTCTAATTATAATAATGCAGTAACAATTTTCAGAGCTGAAGGAACACAACCTAAAAGGATCCACAGATTCTTAAGTAGATAAGGGCACAGGATCGGGTGCAGGAGAGTGCAGAGAGTGAGAAAGCAAAAGTGAGAGCAAGAGAAAAGCTCTAAACTACTTATATCACAATGAAAGATAGCGAAAAAAGGAGGAAAATTCCTACTACGGGATGAGATATACGTCTTCATGAAGACGACTCATTGTTAATGTTAGATTCTAGAATGTGATAAAATATACCTTCAAAATGCTGAAGGGAATTTTTTTTTCTGATTTTTGAACTGTTTGTTTAGCCGCATTATGGTTTATATATAGAGAGTGCTCGATAACATTTTTGGCATGCAAAATTTATACAATTTATCAATCTAAGATTCTTTTTTTTTTTTTTTTGAGACGGAGTTTCGCTCTGTCGCCCAGGCTGGAGTGCGGTGGCGAGGTCTCGGCTCACTGCAAGCTCCGCCTCCCGGGTTCACACCATTTTCCTTCCTCAGCCTCCCGAGTAGCTGGGACCACAGGCGCCCACCACCACGCCCAGGTAAGTTTTTTTTTTGTATTTTTAGTAGAGACAGGGTTTCACAGTGTTAGCTAGGATGGTCTCTATCTCCTGACCTCGTGATCCGCCCATCTCAGCCTCCTGAAGTGCTGGGATTACAGGCGTGAGCCACTGCGCCCGGCCTTTCTAAGATTCTTTAAAGCTTACCCCTCCTTGATCTTCATATGACTGGGCATAGGAAAAGGAAAGAAAAAACCTCGTAATAGTATTATTTGTTTAATGAAGTCATAAATGCTGTTTAATTGAAAATATTTGTAAAAAAACAGTAAGGATATTAATAAGTCAAGAATAAGCGCTAGAAACAATAAGCTAAATGCATGTTGCTATCTAATATGTAAAATAAAAGGCATGGAACTAATAAAATAAATGCAACAAAGGACAGAAAAATAAACAGAAAGAAAATATAAATATAGAACATCAAATAGTAATATAAGTCCAAGAATCAATAAACAGTAAATGTGAAGGCATTAAATTTCTCTTGTAAAAGACAAATATATGAATTTTGCAAAAGGTTTAAATATGTTAATATTATTATCAGGCAAAATAAAATTGAAAGAAAAATGATTACTGTGATAAAACAAGATATTTCAGGTTGTTTTCATGGACTGAATGCTCATGTCCCCTCAAAATTTATATGTTGAAACTGTATCTCCAATGTGATGGTATTTGAAAATGAGGTATTTGGAAGAATTAGGGTTCGATGATCCTAAGGATGGTGTCCAGGTCACAAGGGATTAGTATATAAAGAAACCCCTTATATAAAGAGTGTGATTTATGAACTTCCCAACCTCCAGCACTATGAGAAATAAATTTCTGCTGTTTAAGCTACCCAGTCTATGGCATTTGGTTATGACAGGCTAAGTAGACTAAGGCAATTATTTTAAGACAATATACTTAGAATTCATAATATACATGGACCTTCATGTGTGTAACATAGATATGAAATGTAGCAATAAAAATTAGTATAAAAACAAATTGACCACACATTTTTTTCAGAAATGATAGAATAAGTAAACAATAGCAACACAGAATAAAGAATATTTGATTAACACAAATGCAAATTTTCAGGCAACAGATACATATGAAATCATATATCCACAGAAACAGCATTTGCATTGGTTTTAAACAGTTATAGAAATAGTAATAGATATTTTCCATGTATTAGGTCTTAAAAGAAGTCTGAGATAATTTTAATTTTTTTTTTTTTTTTTTTTGAGATAGAGTCTTGTTCTGTCTCCCAGGCTGGAGTGCAGTGGTGTGATCTTGGCTCACTGCAACCTCTGCCTCCCGGGTTCAAGCAATTCTCTTGCCTTAGCCTCCTGAGTAGCTGAGATTATAGGTGCCCGCCACCATGCCTGGCTAATTTTTGTATTTTTAGTAGAGACGGGGTTTCACCATGTTGGGCAGGCAGGTCTCTAATTCCTGACCTCATGCAATCTGCCGGCCTTGACCTCCCAAAGTGCTGGGATTACAGGCGTGAGCCACCATGCCCAGCCTCAGATAATTTTTAAAAGCATACTTCTATTGATACTTTTTCAAATATAAAATATTAGCTAAAATTATATTTCATGATTAAATAAAAATACACTATTGTAATTAACTCTTGGACAAGAAGAAAATCAAAATTCAAAGTAGTTTTTTGCAATGAGGATATTACATGTGTGATGTGATTAACATAACAAATAAAAAGGTGTACATTTAAAAAATAAAATACTTATTTAACATTTAACTAATGCTAAAGTAAATTTAGTTTATGAGAACCTACTATGAAATATAAACTCAAAAATACGGAGAACCTTTAAAAAGACAAAAGAAAATAATTTTAAATAGAATAGAAAACTAATATTGTTCAATAAAACCCAATCCTCATCTGTTGGGGAAGAAAGGCACAAAAAGTAATAAACTACTAGCACATTTGGTCACTTATAAATACACGCAATCTCAGAAATCAAAAATAGAAAAATACATTCAGATAGAAAATAAACAGATACAACTCTGAGAGTGTATTATGTATAACTTTATGCTAATAAATTGAAAATTAAAGATGACTTTTTTCCTAGAGGAAAAACATGTAATCTATAAAGCAGTCCTTTTATGCAATTGACAAGGAAGAAAAAACATTTTCTTAAATTGCAAGCCTTTGATTATCATATAAATGAGTGTTATCAAATATTCATGGAAAGAAACATAGAGAACATTGGAAATCTCTCCAATCCAATTTATGAAGCCAGAACAGGACCACAATTAACACAAAAATAATATCGGTTTCTTCATTGAAAGTATCATCAGCTGAGTCATCTCAAATAAAAACAACTAAGTTCTCACAGGCAGTGGTTCTAATGTGGTGATGGTCTGGTTCCAATGCTTTTGGGAGGCATTTCAGACTTGTGGAGTGATGCAAATATCTGCAATTATTATACACTTCTTAAGTAATTTTGTATGTCTCTTCAGTGACCTGATTTGAATATAACATCAATAAAGGCAAATAGCACTTAGGATGTATTGATTCACCTCCACCCTAGCCAGTCATGACCCCAAATTAGGGACATGACTTTAATTAGACCCTGGGCTGAGTTCACAAGAAGATGTGGCTTCCACTATGTTGTATAGAATGGTTTACAAAAGTTTGTAAAATATTTACATTTAATATATTTTCTTAACTTTTTAGTAAGTGAGTTATTTTTGTGGACAAAATTCTTTTTAATAACAAATAATTATATAACTGATCTATTAGACTGGTGTTACTTTATGCAGTGGAGAGAAGTTCTCTTAAGATCTGTCTTCCTTCAGGGAAAGGAAGAAGCACAATGGGGAGAATATCTGAACCTCTGAGGTGGATGTCATGAAATGGCATCCACCTACGATGCCATCATTTCATGATGTCATGAAATGGCATCCACCTACGAAAGAGAGATGTTGAAACTCTCCATTGAAAATGCTAGGGTGTATTGGTTGTTGCTATTGCTATTGTTTTGTCTCAGTGTTACAGAGATCTAGAAATGTGCTGGAAGGTGCAAAATGACACAGCCAGACCACACAAGGGAGAAAATTCATTTTTCTGTTGTTAGTAATTGATATGGTTTGGCTGTGTCCCCACCTGAAACTCATCTTCAATTCCCACATGTCGTGAGAGGGGCCCAGTGGGAAGTAATTGAAGTATGGGGGCAGGTCTTTCCCATGCTGTTCTCATGATAGTGAACAAGTCTCATGAGATCTGGTGATTTTATAAAGGAGAGTTTCCTGCAGAAGCTCTCTTCTCTTGTCTGCCACCATGTAAGACCTGCCTTTTGCCTTCCACCGTGATTGTGAGGCCTCCCCATTCATGTGGAACTGGGAGTCCATTAAACCTCTTTCTTTTGTAAATTGTGCAGTCTCAGGTATGCCTTTATCAGCAGTGTGAAAACGAATGAATACAGTAACTATAATCCTAGATGTAGGTTATGGAGACAATGAAGGTGAAACAGGATTTCTAAACTAGAAACATTTTTTAAAATGTTTATGTATCTCTCCATGTCAGATTCAAATTGGCTTAAGAATGTCTACACATAACAGTGTGAAAAAGCAATTCAGAGATATTCACAAACACATTATGTCAAACAGTTTCTGTTGACCTGCTTTACACATAACAGTCCAAATAGCCTTTATAGCCTGCCACAGAATTTTCCAGTAGGCCTTTTAAGCTTATCCTTAGTGTTCTTTACATAGCCATTCTTATTTTCTCGATGCAGCTATGTGATTATGTTTCAGAAGCAAGAATATCAGGGCTGTTTTCTTTCTTTTTTTTTTTTTTATTGAGTTAGTGTTCGTTTTGGCAGTTACTATAATTGCATATTACTGAATTCAGGAACACTGGCCAGAAAAATAAAATGAGAACTGGTGCAGCGCTATTTCAATTCACATACTAGTTTCCGTATAAATGACTTCCCAAGCACACCACTCCTCTCTCTCCAAAGGCTTCCAAAGCACAACAAAAGGAACATGATCAACAGCATTTTTTAAACTCAAGGCAAAACAAGTGGCAGAAAACCAAAATATAAAAGGAACAGAGCATTCTCTATAATTACACTTCTAAAAATGTTTCATTGCATATGTTGTCAACAGTTCTTATTGTGTATGTTTAATGTTATTCATAGTTTCTGAAATATATGATTCTTGAGAATTCCTATTAAGGCAGAAGTCCTCTTCTGTTAAGCTAGTATGAATGAATGACAAAAGTAAACTTCTATGATATATTATAGAAGGTAATTGTTTCCTGAGCTAAAACGTCGTCATTTCAAAGTGATGGGAGAGAGGCTAGCAAATTCAGGGAAATTAGAAATGTATATAGTTAACACAGATAACAAATGAGAAAAACAATAACATTTACAAATAGTTATAAAAGTAACACTAGAATTTTCCTAGTAGCTCAAGCCGTTTTATTCTTCTTATTAAAAGCACAAGAAGATTTAATTTGATATAAAACATTTACTGTGCTGTTACTTTGTGTCATGTAAACAATAAAAATTGCTTATGAGATCATAAAGTTATAAGCTATGCTTTATAACTAAGCAGAGTCTGATTTTGTCTTTATGTGCTTGTTAATATGAATTTATCCTCACTGATACTTATAGTCAAAATTTAGGGCTACTCCTTTCAGTACCCCAATTTTTTAATTTTCCTGCTATTGTTATTCTAATCTAGTTATCTCATCATTTAAAATAACAGCCCAGATGATGTTTACAAACTAAACTCCATGCACCTAGTAGGATTTCAAAAAATATTTATTAAAAAAAGATGGGATCAATAATTATATAATTGACTTAACTTTTCAATAATATTTTTCATTCATGGGTAAAAGAGTATTAAGGACAAGTTTTAAATTATGTTAATAATGTTTGGCTTTTACAATTATCTTGGCTGTTGTGTTTGTTTTAGTTATACTTTTTCTTGTGAGATTATATGCTATTTATAAAGACAATGCCACACGAAAAAACATCGTTTTACATTTGAGATTTATTTAACTTTGTATTTTGAAAAAAAAATAATTGTAGCATATTCTAAAAAAGATACAAAGATTCCTTTTGTATCCTTATTAAGCTTCCCCTCAAAGGCAACAGCATACATAACTATAGTCCAATATGAAAGCAAACAAAAAATGATATTGGTACAATAGTATTAATTAGAACAGGCTTTTTCTAGATTTTACCAGGTTTATAAACACTCATTTGTGTGTGTGTGTGTGTGTATGCTTAGTTCTATACAATTTTATTTCAAATATAAGTTTGTATAACCACCATCAGAAACAAAATACAGAAATGCTTCATCACCACCTAGAAATATATATGGAGTGGTTTTGAATTCATTCTGTTTTAGTATTTTGCTAGCTGTTAGATATTTAAACTGAACTGGTTTACTTGGACTTGGTAATGTATTCAGTTGGCCTATAATCTTTTCAGCAATGAGAAGTTAAATTGTTTCATTTCCCTAGTATCTATACCACTAGGTTAAAAAGGTTTTTTAACAATGTAGTAGTAAAAATAATAAATTGTTTAATAAATTATTTTATTTGCTGTTATCTTCACAGGTTACCGTATTAGTTTTCTAGGGTTGCCATAATAGAGTACCACAGACTGAGTAGCTTAAACAACAGAAATTCATATTTTCACAGTTGTGGAAGCTAGAAGTCCAAGATTAAGGTGTTGATAGAGTTGATTTCTTCTGAGACCTCCCTCCTTGGCTTGTAGATATTCAGTCTTCTTCGTATGTATTCACAGGATCTCCCTCTGTCTGTCTCTCTCAATCTTCTCTTCTTATAAGAATACATGTCCTCTGGCCCACTGGATTAATGCATACCTATATGACCTAAGTTTAATTTCATTACTTCTTTAAAGATTGTATCTCCAAATATAGTCGTTATAAGGTACTGGGAGTTAAGACGTCAACATGTGAAGTTTAGAGGAGACCCAATTCAGCTTATAGCAGTTGCCTACACTTCTTTGAATAGTGGAGTTAGTGAAATAAAGATTACTAAAAACTGGTGTTGAGAGAGAAGGGTTCTTAGGTTTCCATCTTTACCGTTCTAGCTGCTACACTCCCCGTTAGGCACAAATCAAATTTGCTTGCCTTTACTGATTCATAATTTTGGTGAAACCACAGTCATTTGCAAGTTATCAAACTATATATCCAAGTAACCAAAAGGTCTTTGAATAATTTGACCACCTTATATTTGTTATTATTTGAATATTCATCTGAAAATCAGTGACAGGAGAACAAAAAGCATCTGTGAAGAGCTCCCGTTTGCAACACTGAGGTATTGTCTGGTTTCTACAGAGTTATCCCAAGTAAACAGACCTCACTGAGCATTCAGTTACAGCCAGCCATACAAACACGTGGGCTCTTCCCGGCACTGGGTAAATCTGTAGACTTTAGTACTTTCATGTGCCCCCAAATTAGTTAACTGGCTCCTAATTTTAAAAATCTGAATGTAAATTAAGAGTCATGATTTGTTTAATTCCAGTGAAATCATTAGTAGCACTACACTGGTAATGTTTTAATTTTTGGTTTCCTTCTGAGTACTACAAGGATTTCTGCAAGTATTTAAAAATACTGAATTCACAAATTATTTCCATTGCAACATAGCCTGCAACTAGACTAGACAAAAGCAAAACAAGGAAAAACTACTATACAAGAACAAGAACAACAAAATTTAGGCTTTTCTCATAATTTTAACACACCATATTACAAACTCTCCAGTGGTATTCCTGCATACGATTCAAACCATTGGTTTCACCAAAAAATTTATGCAAGCCCTTGGGGTCTAGATTTAGGAGAACTGGAATCAAATCAAAATTAAAAATTATTGGCTACAGATTGTAAACAATTCACTCAATATTTCTAATTTTTTCCTCAGTAAAAGAGGGATAAGTTCAGTGATGCTCAGACAAGGTTATTTTTAACTTCAAATATGATTATGAGTGAGAAGAAATCCAACTCTAAAGCAATATGGCAAAACTAATAATTATTATGCTTTCATCTTAAATACTATGAAGCTCAATTTGACAATTAAATCTATACTAGTATTTCATTCTCATCCACGTTTATGTTTGTCCAATGAGCTATTTATTAACAAAATCTATATGAAATATTTATCTTTCATAACTTTTCAGTCTTTTAAACAATGCACCACTATTTGTTTCTTTCTTTTTTTTTTTTTTATAATAACCACATATAATTACCCTTTAAGTCAGGCTTGCTACTGTTTATTGGCACAATTGTGCAGGTAAAATGTAGACTGACTTATGAAATTATATGTTTTGCTATACTGGCTTTAAAATTATTAGGAAGTTTTTGAAGCAAAATATAATATTTAAAATTATCTATCAAACATATCTTTTAAGTTTTGCTTACAAAGTGTTTGTACAGCTTAAAAGCAGCAAGTTGATTGTCCCGTTATTGTATAAATTATTTAAAGACACTGAATTCACATAAAATACATTCCAGTAAATAAACGAAAATCGCATTTACTTTTTCCTTATCTACCTGATTTTAAGTAAATTTATTCTTTGTTTATACTTAATTAATAAACAGCCATAGAGCAACATGTAGTTCCACATCAAAATATCCATTCAGTCAAAGGAATATAGGTACTTAAGATATGTTCGTGTACATTGTACCACATTGGTGGAAAAGTTGCACTGCTCTGTGTCCATTTTAAAGTTAAAATTATCACATAGCAGCATTGGAATCATTCTCTAAACCAACTTGTTTAGATTCAGTGTTAACAATTATAAAACAAGTTAAAGGGAGGAAAACAAAATAAACATTTTATTGAAAATGTTTGGTGTATTTTTTATGGTGGGCTTATGTTGTAATCAAGTTTTTCTCAGGATAATACTAAATTTATTTTAGATTTAATCAGTAAATTCTTTGACAAAACATCAATAAGATAATGGTAGCAGAAATTCAAACCTACACCAGGTTAGATGGGAAAACCTGCATTGGATTAAAATATTGCCAAAATCATACATGAAGTGGATCAGTTAAAGCTATTAGATCTTTATCACTTAGACCCATAGGAGGCCAATAAATGCAGACCTTACTAAACCTTGACAGAAAGAGTAATTATAGATAAGAAAAAAGAACTCAATGCATGCAATTTAAATGTCAGTTTGAAACCTGGTACCTGATAATGCAGTTTGTTACACAGCTTGAATAATCTCTGTAACTCACATGATCAGTAGGTGTGTCTGGATTGGTTCTAAGGTAATAGATAAACCACTATGACGAAAGATAAAACTGAACCAGCCAGGCCAAAAGAATGGGAAAAAACGTTCCAGGTACAAAAGCCCTGAAGTGGAAACTATTTTATCATACTGGACAAAAAAGTATTTCACTCTGTAATATCTCTTAGTCATGCAAAGTAAAATAGAGGAAGGCCAAATTAAAGATTTAAAGATTCATTCAACAATTACTAAGAATCTGTTATGTTTCAGACATTATTCTAATTTGGAATATATAAGCAAGGTTGTGATATTTACCTAGGAGAAGTTCATTTTATCTAAAAGAACCTTAAAGTATTGGAGTAATTTTTTTTTTTTTTTGAGACTGAGTCTCGCTCTGTCACCATGCTGGAGTGCAGTGGCGCAATTTCAGCCCACTGCAACCTCCACCTCCCGGGTTCAAGAGATTCTCTTGCCTCAGCCTCCCAAGTAGCTGGGACTACAGGCAAGCGCCACCACACCCAGTTAATTTTTGTATTTTTAGTAGAGACGGGGTTTCACCGTGTTGGCCAGGAAAGTCTCGATCTCTTGACCTTGTGATCTGCCAGCCTTGGCCTCCCAAAGTGTTGGTACAGGCGTGAGCCACTGTGCCCAGCCCAAATGTTATGTTTATTACTTTTATTCTAAGGAAACTTGATATTAGAGCAATGTGATACAGAAGATGGCACGTGAGGGAACTGTAGAAATACAGTGTTGAGAAGGGCTTGGAAGACAACATACACAAAGGCAAGGTGATGTGATGGCCTCTCCCAGTTAGTGGAACAAAATCTCCAGTGTGGATTGGATATAGAGTGTGAATAATTGGAAGAGACTTACCTGACACTCATTCGATATTGTGATTTGTTCAGGATGTTAAGCCAAGTATTAATATTTTTAATATACAATATTATGATGTTAATTATGCATGTATTTTGGACTAGTTACTGGCAGAAGTTTCAAATATCAAGAATCAATAATTGAAATGCATTGTTTTCTCATTTTCTATCTGTGGGGCTTATTTTTATTTTTCCAATTCAACTACTACTTTAGTTTGAATTAACTTTCATTAACATTTAAGCAGTGTAGACTTAATGGCAAAAATATATTCATAAATAATATTAAATAGGTAATGCTTGCTTTTTAATTTAATCAGTAACATTATCAACTCAGATTAGTGGAATTAAAATGTGATATCTCATCTTGTTCTTTATTTACTGCCCTTAAAATACAGCAGTGAAATATAAACCAGTACTTTTCAGCATAGTGAAGAAATTATGGCTTTGGGCTAACTATGCTTTGATCAATGCAGATGTTAAATCTAATTTGATCTAAATTCTCTGTGGATATTAGTAATTAACATACTAACTATTGCCTGGGGTTCGGTAATTTTTTTATATTGGAAAGTGATTTTTTATAACCACAGGGTTAAATTTTATTTTCCTCAAAATAGAAATAGATACTGTCTAAATTTCAGGTACATAGATTCTCAGAGAGTACAATTTATAGTCAAGCAACTCAACCGGAATCTTCAATTACCTTAGTATATAATAATTTCTGCAAAAATGCACTAAAATTCAGTAACTCTGTTGCAAATACTGCTGTGTTCTGCTCACAGAACTAGGACTTTTAAATTGCTAGTGCCTGCATCTCTATGCCTTGCTCTCCATTGCTATTTCCAAAAACTACTTTTTATATATTTTCCAAATCATTCAGTGTTGAAGCTCATGTAGTATCTCTGCTTATTGCAGACTTTTCTAGACACCTAAGTCAACATTATTCTAATATCTTATTTTTGTATGTAGTTTTAAATGACATCTTCTCTTTTCTTCTTTTTAATTTTCCAGCTAATTATTTGTTGATTTCATTTATGTTTTCAAAAAAACGACTTTTCATTTCGTTGATATTTTCATTTCCTTTGTCTCCACTTTGTTTTGTTCTGCTCTGATATTTATAATTTCTTTCCTTCTACTAATTTGGGGCTTGATTTTTTTTTTTTTATTTCTATAGATTTTTGGTAACAGGTGGTGTTTGGTTACATGAGTAAGTTCTTTAGTGGTGATTTGTGAGATTTTGATGCACTCATCACCCGAACAGTATACCCTGAAGCCAATTTGCAGCCTTTTATCCCTCACCCCCCTCCCACCCTTTCCCTCAAGTCGCCATAGTCCATTTATCATTCTTATGCCTTATGCCTTGCATCCTCATAGCTTAGCTCCCACTTACGAGTGAGAACATAGAATGTTTGGCTTTCCATTTCTGAGTTATTTCCCTTAGAAAAATATTCTCCATTTCCATTCAGGATGCTGCAAATGCCATTACTTCATTCTTTTTTATAGCTAGTAGTATTCCATCATATTCCATACTACATCATAGTAGTTTCATTATCCACTCATTGATTGATGGGCAGTTGGGTTGGTTCCATATTTTTGCAATTACAAATTGTGCTGCTATAAGCATGTGTGTGCAAGCATCTTCTTCATATAAGAACCTCTTTTTCTCTCGGTAGATACCCAGTACTTGGATTGCTGGATGAAATGGTTCTATTTTTAGTTTTTAAAGGAATCTCCACACTGTTTTCCATAGTAGTTATACTAGTTTACATTCCCATCAGCAGTGTAGAAGTGTTCCCTTTTCACGGCATCCACACCAACATCTATTATTTTTTATTTTTTTATTTTTTGAGTATGGCCATTCTTGCAGGAGTAAGGTGTTATCACATTGTGGTTTTGATTTACATTTTCATGATTATTAGTGATGTTGAGCATTTTTTTCACATGTTTGTTGGCCATTTGTATATTTTCTTTTGAGAATTGTCTATTCATGTCCTTAGCCCACTTTTTGATAGGGATTTTTTTTATTTTTTTTCTTGCTAATTTGTTTGAGTTCCTTGTAGATCCTGGATATATATTCTTGCTTTTTTAGTTTCTTGAGGTGCATTGTTAAGCAATTTGCTTGAACTATTTCTACTTTTTTGACATAGGCATTTATTGCCAAAAGTGTCCCTCTTAGTACTAATTTGGCTATATTATTAGGTTTCAGTATGTCGTGTTTCTATTTTCATTTGTTTCAAAAATTTTGTTGATTTTCTTCTTAATTTCTTCATTGGCTTATTGATTGTTCCAAAGTATGCTGTTCCATTTTCATGTATTTGTATATTTTCTGAAGTTTCTCATTATTGATTTGTAGTTTTATGTCATTGTGGTTTAGAAAATATTTGAAATGATTTTGATTTTTAAAAATTTACTGAGACTTATTCTGTGGCCTAATATATGGCCTATTCTGAAAACTGTTCCATTGTTGATAAGAAGAATATATATTATACAACTGTTGAATGAAATGTTCTGTAAGTATCTGTTGAGTCCATTCAGTATAAAGTGCAGTTTAAGTCAAAAGTATCCTTGTTCATCTATTGTTTAGATGTTGTGTCCAATGCTGAGAGTGGGGTATTGAAATTCTTAACAATTATTGTATTAGGGTCTATCTCTCCCTATAGCTGTAATAGTATTTGCTTTATATTTCTGGATGTTCCATTTGGAGCTCATGATATAATGATCTTCTTTGTCTACTTATAAATTTTTTGACTTAAGATCTATTTTATCTTATATAAGTATAGCTATTCTTGCATACATTTCATTTTCATTCGTGTGGAATATCTTTTTCTATCCTTTCACTTGCAGTGTATCTGTCTTTACAGGTGAAGTGAGCCTCTTGGAAGCAGTATATACTTGTGTCTTGGATGTTTTTATCTATTCAGCCAGTCTATATATTTTAAATGAGGAATTTAAACCATTTACATTCAACATTGTTATTGATATATGAGGGCTTACTCCTGCCATTTTGTTAATTATTTCTGATTGTTTCTTATAACCTTCATTCCTTTCTGTCTCTCTTATTGTTTATCTTTGCAATTTGGTGGATTTCTGTAGTGATAATAGTTGATTCCTTTCTCTTGCTTTTGTATCTGCTCTTCTAATGAGTTTGAAACTGTCCTGTATTTTCATGATGATAAACATTATCCTTTTACTTCCAGTTGTAGAACTCCCTTAAGCATGTCTTGTAGGGCTGATCTATCACAAAGAAGAGTGAGAAATTCTCTCAGCTTTTCTTGCCAGGGAAAGCTTCATTTCTCCTTTATTTCTACAGAATAGAATATTGTTTTTCTTTCTAAACTTTGAATATATTATTCCATTCTTTCCTAACCTGTAATGTGTCTGCTGAGAAATCTGTTGTTATTCTGAAGGTGATTCCTGTATATGTGGCTTGATGCTTTTCTCTTACTCTTAGAGTTCTCTCTCTCTTTAACTTTTGACAGTGTTCCTTGGAAGCTATCTTTTTTGGATTTAGTCTGTTTTAGAACGTTTGGGCTTTCTGTATCTGTATGTCTATATCTCTCCCACATCTTGAGAAGTTTTCAGCTATTATTTTTATTAATTTTTTTATATGCCTTTTCCCATGTCCTTTCCTTCCAGAATTTCCAAGTTGAAAATTTGTTTGCTTCATGTGATCTCATGTCATGTAGGCTTTCTTCATTTTTTAATTTTTTTTTTCCTCTGGCTCAGTTTTTCTAAAAGATTTGTCTTCAAGTTCCAAATTTTTTTTTTCTGCCCAATCTAGCCTATTGTTGCAGCCCTTAATTGTATTTTTTATTTTATTTATTAAATGTTACAGTTCCAAGATTTTGGTTTGGTGCTTTTTTATAATCTCTATTTATTTTGTTGAATTTCTCATTCAGATAGTGAATTGTTTTCCTGATTTATTTGGATTGTATGTCTGTGTCTTCTTGTATCTCACTGAATTTCCTTTAGATCATTATTTTTATTATTTTTTTCAGACATTACATAGATTTCCTTTTCTTTGGAGTCTGTTAATTGAGAATTAATGTGTCCCTTTGGAGATGTTATGTTTCCTTGTTTTTTCGTATTTCTTGTGTCTCTACATTGATATCTATACATCTTGGGTAACAGTCACTCCTTCTAATTTTATCAAGTACCTTTTGTATGGTAAGACATTGCACTGTAAATGTATTTATAGTGTTGGTTGAGCAGGGTGCATTGGCTTTGTTTCTAGCAGGATGCAGGAGTGTAGTCTCCATATGATTTCTTTGGCTATAATCAACATCAATGCTGTCTGCATGTCCTTCAGTGGCTTAGGCTGCACTTCTTTGTGGAGGCTGTGGCATGGCTTTGCTGGGGATAGGGATGCCAGGTGTTGCAATACTTGGGATCCTAGTGGGCACACATGGACACTGGAAGTAGTGGTCATGGATCCTGGATGAGCTGATCATTGGATTCCTGGACAGTGTGCAGAAGCATGCAGCAGCCTTGTTCCTGGAAGGTGTGGCAGTAGTGGTGGAAGGTCCTGGGTTGCATGGTCATTGATTCCCTGGGTGGCAGGCCTGGGCACTGGCAGTAGCAGAAGCAGCCTGAGTGAACCAGTCCCCAGGTCCTCAGGTGGCATACACAGGTGTTCAGTGACCCCACCACTGGAGCGGGTGAGGTCGCTGTCGATGGTGATGGCCTTGGGCAGGCGGCTGTCAGGCTCTGAGGAGAAGGCATTTCCACTTTCTATATCCTGTGGGTAGCCTCCCTGATGTGCTGGACCATCTATTCCTCATGGTTTAGTGTTCTGCATGGGCTCAGGTGCCAGGGATATGACTGCAATGCTGGGTCCAGCTGGTGTTGTAATGAAGAAACCCTCTGGGTGGATGTTGGGGATGTCAATGGGGCCTTAATGATATAGATATGCAGGGGCTATTGGGCTGCAGGACAGGATCTAGTCTGATGGTGACTCCATTCTCAAACGATGCCATGCTGCCTATGCTAGGGTTCTGGGAATGGAGTGGGGGCCCAATGTGAATTCCCCCTCTGAATGTAGATGCATGTACTCAGGCAGCTCCCTAAAATAGGCTCAGGGTCTGTGAAGGCTGAGGGGCTCTCCTGTAGCTAGGATTGCAGGTATCTATGTGGAAAGGTGAATTGTTAGGGACCTCCCACTTATCTTTTTCCCACAGTGGGGAAATCCCTCTTGGCTCCACGCTGATGCTGATACCAGCTGGCTGCTTTGCTTCCCTTTCCCTGCTGTCCTTTCAGATTTCAATGCCTCAGAGGGTGTTTGTCATTTCCTTGCTGAATTATAGTGTACTTTCTTTACTCTTTTAGATTCCATATTCGCCGTGTGATTATCTACTTGCTGTTTTTGTCCTTTCTTTGTGGAGGGAGTTAGTTCTGGGTATCTCTAGTCAGTCATCTTAATCTGAATCATCTTTTATTTAATTATTGATATAGTTATGTTTAATCTATCATCATGTCATTTATTTTCAATTTCTCCCAACCAATCTCCATTCCCTTTTTCCTCTTTTCTACCTATCAATATTATGTTGACTACTCTATAAAGGCCATCTGTAGTTCTCCAAAATATTTATTCTGTTTACCTGTATCCTCTCTGGTACTCTGTTCTCCAAATTCTATTTGATATGGAATCCACAGACTCAGTTCCAGCTCCTTAAGTCAAGGAGTCTATGTATCTTTGACTCATATCTTCCTTTACTTGGAAACTCTATCAAGGTGGTAAATTAAGTAATTGTAGCCCCCAGTTCATTTATTTCCCATTTCAGAGAGACCACTGTCCTTCATCGCCTGATATTCAGTATCTCAAAAATTGTTTCATGTATTTTTGTTTGTTTGTTTTCCTTGACCTGTTCAGGGAGAGGCTGAGCCTGATCTCTATTAGATCATGTTGGCTGGAAATGGAAGCTGAACCCAGACAATTTTACAATTTTGATAATCCTTCCCTTTTTCTGTCCACTTTCTTCCACCTATTTCCAGGCATTATTTTATTTTTGCCCAAACTAGTTTGAGAAAGAGTAGGGAACATAAATATAAATAAAAGACATTAGGTCATATGTGTAGTGTTACCCAACTGATGAACTAAAATAAGACAGTGATTTAGCGTATTGTGCTGATCTATTTTCAAACATTGATTTGATCTCCATTTCAAAGCTCAGTCTTTTGTTCCAATATCAGAGAGCTCTCTAAGTTATTATTTGCTCAGCACATTTTTAATCAAATATTAATTTATTTTTGAAAAAGAGTAAGTATATCTATCGTTTAGTGGTTAAGATTATGACCCTTAGCATTTGAATCCTAGCTTAAACAAGCAGGCAAGGTTTTTGTTATTCTATATTCTTTTTCCTCAGTAGTAAAACAGTGATATACACTGTGTCTATTTCCTAAGGTTTCTGTGAAGTTTAGATGAGTAAAATGTAACATAAGAAACAAAATAAATTAGCATTACTCTCATAAAATAATTTTACAAATAGTCTCAACAGCATTGAAAACAATGTATTCATTTTTACAATGTTTCAAATGTGTATTTTCTAAAACTATGTAAGAATAAGTGCACTAAACAAATTATATATGAAATCTCAAATTCTATCTATCCTAGTGTCGCCAGGGCTTATTCTTAAAGGAGACATCCATAATAATTCTCTGTATGAGATAGTGTCTTTCGTAACAGCCAACCTCAATTCACCTCCTCTGGAATGGTGTTTTTGCTCAATTTTCCTCGGTTCTTGTGACTGTAGGGAGCTTATCACAGCAGGCTTGCAAATAAGAAACAATATTTCTCTCTTCTTGGTCCATTACGTATAAAATTGTGATGTTAAAATGCTTTTTGAATCACTTGGATTAGCCTAAATGATGATGGCTTGAAGTTTTCCTGTAATTTTTAAAAAGACTTTATCATTTTTTTAAAGAATAATTTTGAGTTCACAGAGAAGTTGTGAGGAAGGAACAAAAATTTTCTGTATATCCTCTGAGCCCACACATGCCTAGCCTCCTCCATTGTCAATATCCTTGCCAAAGTGGAATATTTGCTGCAATTGATGAACCCACATTGACACATCTTTGGAAATTTTCAAATATCATTTTCTCCAAAATGAAATAATGATTCATAATGACTCACTCAAGGCAAAACGGATATGTTACTAATGAGCATTTTCTTTAATGGAGTGGGTCCTATTATTGCAAAATAATGCTCATTATTCTTTGGCAAATCTATGTCAATACATACTTTTGTGGATTCTTAAATAATAAGGATTTAAGCATATGCAGAAGCACAAGAAGTTAGATTTCTTTTTAACATAAACAGAGTAATACAACAAAACCCAGCAGACATCAGTGACTCTTCAACTGTGAATAAAGATTGCATGGAAGTGTATAATTAATAAAGTCAAGTCATTTTTAATAATAATATTGAATGTCACTATATGAGATTGGCAATAGTGAATCAAGCTTTATTGCTAGGTTTTTAGTGAAAATCAATTGGAAACCTTGTCATCACCATTGTGAAGTAGTTAAGTAATAAATATCATAGTGAATTGAAGAATCTAGTATAATCTGTTGTAAACAGATTATTGTCACATTACATTAGTATCATTAATTACATTACATATTACATTAGTATTGCATTGTTATTATCACTAATATGAAATTAATGTGATACTATCACATTATATTACTATCACTAATTATTATCATTATAGTGCACTTCATGAGAATGTGATTGTAGGCCAACATATTAGTGGCTTATTATGTCTACATAAAAAGCTTGTAGAGAAAATAATTAATTATGATCATGATCATCCTCAGCAGCAATAGCAGCAAGGATAACAGGGGTATTCTCACTTTAATGCAAAATTCTCACTTCCTTATTCTGAAGGAAACTTCCTAAAGATACCTAAAATATGCAGAGAAAGATGGATAGAGAGAGAGAGAGAGAATGGATTTATCTAATATTAAAGTTTTATGTATGTAGGTAGGGAGATAGATGATAAACAGGTGTTATGTGTGTCGTGTGTGTTCTTTTAAGTTAACAGATACTTATTTTCACTAATTTTCAAACAGAAGCAAAGTTAAAGACCTATTTAATAATTTTCTTTTTTCCTTTTATTTTGCATTAAGCAAGAAAGAATAATGATTTTAAGTGTTCTAGTCTGATTGGAATCACTCTTGTGGGGATTGAGAAAAGATGTTCTGAAGAAACAAATGCAGGAGTCTGTTCTATGTGAATTAAATATGCTTTTTTTTTACCCGAATTTTAAGTATCTTAAGAATTTTGTTAACATTATTTTAGAACATCACAATTAAGAGCATTTAGCAATGTGTAAAGAAAGAGAAGTTTTAAAAGTTTTAAGTCTTTTAAATGTAATAAGCATATAATAATACAGCCTATATCTCAGTATTGTGGTAAATACTCTATAATTTACCCATGAATGGTGTAAAAGAAATGGTAGACACAGAAAGCGAAAGTGATATGGTTATTGCTGCTACTTTGTTCTATAATATCAGTGACATATCATAAAGAGATCACTCCTGACCAGAAAATTCTTAAACCTTTAGAAGAAAAATTTAAATTATGTTTATATGTATGATTTGAACTCAGCTTTATGAACTAATGTTAACTATATTAATGTTGGTTATTTAGTAAATATCAGTCTTAAGTAAATACAACACACTAAAACAAGAAGGGGGGCATTCCAGTGCACTAAATTATTTGCAGAGGCATATTGTAGTCCTTCAGTTGGAGAAGAATTGGGGACTTAGGAACCTATATGACACATTAAACACTTTGTAAAATCTTACTGAATGAATAAATATAATATCTCTAGGTCTTAGAATTTCACATCAAAATATAAACTCTTGTCCTACTTTTGTATTAAAAATCAAGTGAAAGACAAATAACTGAGTGAAATATTCAAAGCTCTTGTTAGTTTTACAGTCTAACAGTAACACATAAAACCTGTCTCTTATTTCACTGTTGGGCATTTAGCAAGATGTTCTAAATTCCTATTTGTTGAAAAACACAGGTCTATAAAAATAGCATGTTGGATGAAGCCTGTGGCTTGCTAGGAACATGGACAAAGGAAGTAATGGCTATGAGCACAGACTATGTGTCAGGCAAATAATTTAAAAAATCACACTGATCCTTCACAGCCACCCTGCATGCTCAGGTCAATATCCCATGTCCGCTACTCCAAAATAAAATAAAGTAAAATAAAACAAAAACAGTAAAAAACAAAGTACAATTATAAGTTTTTGCAAATTCATTTGTTAGCAAATCATGCTTTAAATGTGATGCCTTTTATACATTTTTTAATCTGACCAAGTGAGAATACTTCTTTGTTTTTCTGCAGAAATATTAACAGATTTATTAAGTGTGATATAGTGTGCATTATATGTATTGTATTACTCTTCAAAAATTTTTAAAAATACATTCCAAAATATACATGGTCCCAAGCATTAGTGACATTGTGCATGAAATAATTCACTCGCATTAGTACAATATAGTTCACTTCGTGAGAGAGTGTGATTGTAGGCTAACATATTAGTGGCTTATTTTTTCTACTTAAAAAAAAACTTGTAGAGAAAGTAATTTATCATGATCATTATCAGCCTCAGTGGCAATAGCAGCAAGAGTAACAGGGGTATTCTCACTTTAATGCAAATAAATGAGTCAGGACCTTTTGGATTGACTTTTGATGAGCCAGAGCAGAGAGTAATTTCCTATTTTTAACTGTATATTTATGACAATAATATTTATAGGAAAGCTGTTTATGTGTTTCCCTTCTGTTTCATCCCCTTTCTGCTGAAGAGAATTATAGCTGTCCTATGAATGCTAAGGAGTATGAGATAGCACAAGCAAGTCTTACAGGTATCTGCGTCAGGCTTAGCTGGACTTCTCAGGAGCAGCTGGTTTGCTTTCCTCAGCAGAGGCTCTAAATTATATGACTGATCTTGTGTTTTATCATTAGGAAAACATGGTTTTGAGGATAGTTAGAAAAAAAAATTGTGTCCAAAATAGCAAGTATGTAAAATATCTTTTGGCAGATTTTTAGAATGATAAATTTAATAGGGTTTCAATTTATTTACTCCCAAAATTTTTCCTTTTCAATCATTTCCCAAGTTAAAATTTTTTTTTGTCACACTGAATAGTATGGAATTTTGGAAGCTATATTAAGCATTTTGGGAACAAGGAAGCAAATGTTTAAAATACTTCACATGCAATTTGTGTTGTACTTTTTCACTCAGCATTATAACAAAAAATTATATGTGTTATTGAAACTCTTCCTAAACACTGTTTTATTTCGATGACTACATAAGGTTGCATTCCTCCATGATTCACTTTATCATGCACTAGTTTAGGGTTTTTAGCTTATTCTCAATTTGTTGTTATTATAATTATGTTATTAACATCACTGTGGGTAAAACTTAGAAAATATTTCAGATGAGAGGCTGTCAAAAAGTGAAAGAGAGAAAAGTTTAATATAAGGCCTATGGTGTATGTTTTTAAAGTTCATCTATACTTGAAAGACATACACATTAGATTAAAATATACAAAATTTTTGTCTAGAGGTGTTGCAGATGTAGTAGGGTTAAAGGAATAGTCCTGAATAGTCCTGACATGTTCAGGCCTTAAGCAGTTCCAGGAAAAAGACCAAAATTATATTGTTACTTTCACAAGGGAGAGAGCTGTTAAATTAAAACACATTTATGATTATTTATTTTTAAAGGCCTTGTAAGACTCTCATTTTTAATATAAATGGGTTAGAGAAATTCAACCAATGTCTTTATGGCCATTTTTGGGTGTAAAATTGTTTCAGAAGTTTAGGTTAGTAACATCTGTATATGTTAAAAATTTTATTTGATTTATAAAAATTCTAGACCCCAAGAATGCTTACTGTAAAATACATAAAATAATGTCAGGTGTAAAAATAAATAAATACATAAAACATATCACTGCCTTTCAATCCTACTACATTTTTCTAGGAAATTTATTTTTCTGCATATGAAGATAAGATCCTATCTTTTTCTCTCTCCTCAGACTTCTTATAATTCCATCCTTGGCTCCTCCATTGAGATTCACCTCATAATTCATTGGGAAAGTACAAATAAATCTCCCCAAATCTTCACATTTGCAACACAAAGCTACTTGTATCTCTACTAATACTACTCATAGTCCCTGTCTTTGATTATCTTACAGGGGGAACTGGATTTGCTGTTCCAAACAAAGTCTAACTCCTAAAATTTGTATTTAATTCTCATGCCCTCTAGGTTTCTTAAAGAACATCATTCCTGAAATAATATTCACCTAAAATCCTAAATTTCTCTTTTTATATTGGGTCATTTCCATTGGCATAAAAATGAAAGAAACATTTCTCCTTAAAAAAATCAAAACACAAAGGCAGACAAAAAAAAATCATAATTGTACCTCTGGTCATTATATCACTCTACTCCCATTTTAATAAATGGTACCATCCTCCAATTTCTTACTAAATTCTCATATCTCAGAATTACTCTTAGTTATTTTCATCACCTTAAACCTCACACTTATTCCAGTAGCACCATCCTACTGCAAGCAATGACTGCCTCTACTTTCTTAGCTAGATTTCAAGCTTTTACATGTGTCCCTATAATATATTTTCATTTTAATAGCCAATGTGATAATTCAAAAACACAAATTACGTCATGAAATTCTCTGGCTTAAAGAGTCCTATTAACTTCTCATAGGGCTTAAGGAAAATATATACCCCTTTCCATAGTCATCAAGAAACTACACCTATATTTAGCTTCTTACTCATCTATATCTTCTGTTTTTTTTGCTCTCTTTCCCAGATTGTCACACTTTTGTGTCTATTTTATCATTTGCTACTCAACTCAAAAGTCACCTGGCCATGGCTACTATCACTGAAATTCCAAGTAAACTTAACAGTGAAACAAGAAGTAAAAATGAATTGTGTAATTATGGCAAGCAATAAATTTCTTTTAGGTCTTCAGAATAATCTTTAAGCAATTTTTCCTAAAACACTATAAAAGACAGTAGAATCCATGTTCATAGGCACCTCTGATTGGGCAGAATCTTTCTTCACCTGGGCTCATGCAACACTGAATTTCGGGTGTGTCTCTGTTAGCGGCGTAGCCTCATATATATTTTTTTGTGCAGTTGAATTTATTTACATACATTTTTGATACTTTGATAGTAAAATAGAAGCAGAAGTGTATTCAGCTGAATTTAAGTCATCATTCTCTCTAATCCTCAAATCTTCATTAGCCTTTGAGATCTAGCAAGCTCACCCTAGCTTATATGGCACGAGGATCTGTCAGACAGAGAGAGCAGGGCCTGGCTGTCCCTGACCACACTAGTGTACATTCCTCAACCACCAACTTTCTCAATCATTCACATCTATTTCATTTTCTTGATAACACTTGTCAGTCACTATCTGAACATATGTGATTTGCTTACTCATTTACCTTGTGTCAGGCCTCTGAGCCCAAGCTAAGCCATCATATCCCCTGTGACCGGCACATACACATCAGATGGCCGGTTCCTGCCTTAACTGATGACATTGCACCACAAAAGAAGTGAAAATGGCCTGTTCCTGCCTTAACTGATGACATTAACTTGTGAAATTCCTTCTCCTGGCTCATCCGGGCTCAAAAGCTCTCCCACTGAGCACCTTGTGACCCCGCCCCTGCCCCTGCCCACCAGAGAACAACCCCTTTTGACTGTAATTTTCCTTTACCTACCCAAATCTTATAAAACGGCCCCACCCCTATCTCCTTTCGCTGACTGTCTTTTTGGACTCAGCCCCCTTGCACCCAGGTGAAATAAACAGCCTTGTTGCTCACACAAAGCCTGTTTGGTGGTCTCTTCACACGGACACACGTGACATTTGGTGCTGTGACTCGGATCAGGGGACATCCATTGGGAGATCAATCCCCTGTCCTCCTGCTCTTTGTTCAGTGAGAAAGATCCACCTATGACCTCGGGTCCTCAGACCAACCAGCCCAATGCTGACTCTATTTTCGGACTCAGCCCGCCTGCACCCAGGTGAAATAAACAGCCTTGTCGCTCACACAAAGCCTGTTTGGGGTCTCTTCACAGGTACAGGATTGAAACCTTGTATTTCTCTCCTTCCCACAAAAGTTAAGTTGTGTTAGAAGAGACTCCTATGTCTTGCTGTCTTTTATATTCCTAGCTTATAGACTGTAGTAACTGGCACAAAGGTGTTCATTAAATATGTTTAATGGAATGAATAGAGCTATATTTATATTGTTATTCCTGGTTAATATATAAAAAAGATATATTTAATGCTGCATAATATGATAATTACTTATGCATCTTTCTTCTATTTTCTATAACATATTTACATTTATTCACCAGAATTCATTATACTGATGAATGTACTTGTGGTGAAATCAGTTTCTAAGGATGATTAAATTTCCCACCAGTTATCGTAATTGGGAAATATAATTGAATAAAAAAGTTATCGTGTATACAGAGACATATATTTAAAAAACACACCCATAAACCAAAGAAATAAAAAGAAAAATAAAGAACTAAATAGATAAAATAAATGTTCCCTTTTCATAAAATTTGTATTATTTGCATAGAACAATGCCATGCCATTGAGGTAACTAAAAATAAAAACAGTATTACTGGTTGTAACTCAAGAATCAAATATGTCTATATTTTAATTCATTAAATAACTAATAAAAATGAGAAACATTTTTAAACATTTATTAAAAACTTTAGTCAAAACTACATATAATTTTATCTGTTTATGAGAGTTTTCCTAAAAAACATGTTTATTAAAGAAACATAAAGAAAATGTTTCTTAAATAACTTTGAAGTAAGTCATACTTTAATTTTTCCATTGGGAAGTTATTTTTCAAGGTAATACATCTGGTTAGTGACTAAATCAGAATCTGACCTCAAGCCTACCCTGTTGACTCTATGCTGCCTCCCTTATATGTCCTCTGACACTGTATTCAATGACCAGGACATTTTAATCTACCTTTAGTTTATCCAGAGTTATAAGATCATGACTAGACTGAAAATTCAATGAGAATTGATAAATATTTTCCTAGTCTCCAGCATGGTCTTTCTTTTTGAAGTTACTTTTCCAACATTGTTCATAGTTTGCTGTTTCTGTTTTTAAAAATAATATTTAGCATTTGCTTCAGATCTTTCAATAGTTTGCCAAGACAAAACTTGCTGTCTCAGCAGGCATAATAACATATAAGCTATTTTAAACTTGTATATGACATTATGATTATATCCTGATCACTCACCTGTAGTTTTGGTTTTATAGCAAAATACACTTTCACAGGAATAATAACTTAGTACTTAATGTAACATTTGAATCCACATTCAGAAATAGAGTAATGGTTATAGTCAGTCATGTATTCACAGAGAAATCATTTATGTTATCTATTGAAACTATTTGATATCCTTCTCAGAATATCAAATATAATTGTGCTAATCAAATGAATGTAGAAATCACCATTTCAGTAATATTTTACAAATAAAATGATGCTTTATACTTCTTATTCCCTTATACTAAATATAATAATTTTAATGGAATATCTATAAAATGTAAAGCTGTTATCATTCTCTTTCTGGGACACAAAAATTTTAAGAAGCTAGAAAAAAAGTCTTTTACAAAAAGTTGGAACTTCATACCACTACTTTCTAGAAAATTAAAATGTATTATTTCTTAAGATCATTGACCTGTATTGATGTAAAAGCAATTTAAAAAATATGAAGTTGAAAGCTTTTCTTACACCATATACAAAAATCAACTCAAAGTGAATCAAAGACCTAAATATATGAGCTAAAAATTCTTTGAAGAAAACATAGGTGTACATCTTCATGAATATGGTGGTTTCTTAGACACGCAAAAGGACTAACAACAACAACAAAAATAGATAAATTGAACTTTACCAAAACAAAAAACTTCTATGCATCAAAAAAAATCATCAAGAAAGTGAAAAGACTGCTTATAAAATGGGAGAAAGTATTTGCAAATCATACATCTAGTAGGGTTATAGAATCGAAGCATATAAAAACTCAGCAAGACAAAAACCCAATAAAAATAAGTAAAAGACTTAAACTGACAATACTCCAAAGAAAATACACATATGGCCAAGAAGCACATAAAAAGAAACTCAATGTCATTAGTGATTAGAGAAGTGAAAACCAAAACCACAAGTTGTACTCATTAGGATGGCTATTATTAAACAAATAGAAAACAATTGTTATTGAAGATACAGAGAAATTGGGAATCTTGTGGACTGCTGGTAGGAATGTAAAATGGGTGCAGCTTCTCTGTAAAGCATGGTGATTTCTCAAAAATTAAATACAGGATTACCATATGACCCAACAATGAACACTTCTGGATATGTATTGAAATAAACTGAAAGCAGAGACTCAAAAAGATATTTGTACACTAATGTTCATAGCAAGATTATTTACATTATTCAAGAGCTGGAAACAAATCAAATGTTCATTGATGGGTATGTAAATAAACAAAATGTGATATATATATATATGTATACATTCAGTGGAATATTAAATTTTGCCACATGCTACAACTTAGATGAACCTTGAAAATATTGTACAAAGTAAAATAAACAACAAAAAGATAAGTATCGTATGAGTCTACTTATATAAAGTACCTAGAGTTTTCAGATTCATAGGGACAGAAGGTAAAATGGTGCTTGCCATGCCCTGTGGGCAGAAAGAAATGGGAGTTACTGTTTAATGGGTACAGAGTTCCAGTTTGAGGTGATAAAAAATTGTAGAAATAAATTGTGGTGATGGTTGCACAAAAATGTGAACATATTTACTGCTACTGAATTTTGAGCTTAACAGTTACCATGGTAAATTTTATGTTATGTATATTTTATCACAATAAAAAGAGATGCTGAATTCATTTACCAGTTCTAAGAGCTTTTTGGATAAGTCTTGAGGGTTTTCTATGTATACGATCATGTCATCAGCAAACAGGCATTTTCACTTCCTCTTAACGATTTGGATACCTTTTATTTCTTTCTCTTGTCTGACTGCTCTGGCTAGGACTTCCAGTACTGAGTTGAATAGAAGTGGTCAAAGTGGGCATCCTTGTCTTGATATATTTCTTAGGGGAAATGCTTTCAACTTTTTCTCATTCAGTATAATGTTGGCTGTGGGTTTGTCATAGATGGCTTGTATCACTTTAAGATATGTTCCTTCTATGCAAATTTTGCTGAGGGTTTAATCATAAAGTGATGCTGGACTGGGTTTTTTCAAATGTTTTTTCTGCATCTATTGAGATGATCATGTGATTTTTGTTTTTAATTCTGTTTATGTTGCATATCACATTTATTGAGTTGTGTATGTTAAACCATCTCTGCATCCCTGGTATGAAACCCAGTTGATCTTGGTGGATTACCTTTTTGATATGCTGTTGGATTCAGTTAGCTAGTATTTTGTTGAGGATTTTCACATCTATGTCAATCACGGATATGGTTCTTTAGTTTTCTGTTTTTGTTTGTCCTTTCCTGGTTTTGGTATTAAGGTGATACTGACTTTATATAATAATTGAGGGAGGGATCTTTTGGAATATTGTCAGTAAGATTGGTACCAATTCTTTTTTGAATGTCTAAGAGAATTCAGCTGTGAATCTGTCTAGTCCTGGACTTTTTTTTTTGTTGGTAACTTTTTAATTACCATTTTAATCTCACTGCTTGCTACTGGCCTGTTCAGAGTTTCTATTTCTTCCTGGTTTAATTTAGGAGGGTTGTATATTTCCAGGAATTTATCCATCTCAGCAAAGTTTCAGGATACAAAATTAATGTACACAAATCAGTAGCTCTGCTATACACCAACAGCAACGAAGCTGAGGATCAAATAAAAAAACCCAATTCCTTTTACAGTAGCTGCAAGAAAAATAAAATACTTAGGAATATTCCTAACCAAGGAGGTGAAAGGCCTGTACAAGGAAAACTACAAAACAGTGTTGAAAGAATTCATAGATGATGCAAACAAATGGAAACACATACCATGCTCATGGATGGGCAGAATCAATATGGAGAAAATGACCATATTACCAAAAGCACTCTAAAATTCAATGCAATTCCCATCAAAATACCACCAATACTCTTCACAGAACTAGAAAAAAAAATCCTAAAATTCATACAGAACCAAAATGAGCCCACATAGTGAAAGCAAGACTAAGCAAAAAGAACAAATCTAAAGGCATTACATTAGTAAACTTTAAACTATGCTATTAGGCCATAGGCACCAAAACAGCATGGTAATGGTATAAAAATAGGCACATAGACCAGTGGAATAAAATAGAGAACCCAGAAATAAAGCCAAATACAGCCAACTGATCTTCGATAAAGCAAACAAACATAAAGTGCGGAAAAGACATCCTATTCAATAAACGGTGTTGGGATAATTGGCAAGCCACCTGTAAAAGAATGAAAATGGATCCTCTTCTCTCACCTTATATATAAATCAACTGAAGATGGATCAAAGACTTAAATATAAGACCTGAAACCATAAAAGTTCTAGAAGATAACATTAGAAAAACACTTCTAGACATTGGCTTAGGTAAAGACTTCATGACCAAAAAAACAAAAGCAAATGCAACAAAAACAAAGATAAATAGATAGAACTTAATTAAACTGAAAAGTTCTGCACAGCAAAATAAATCATAAGCAGAGTAAACAGAGAGCCCACAGAGTGGGAGAAAATCTTCGCAATCTATACTTCTGACAGAGGACTAATATCCAGAAAATACAGGGAATTCAAACAAATCAGCAAGAACAAACAATCCCATCAAAACGTGGACAAAGGACAGGAATAGACAATTCCCAAAAGAAGATATACAAATGGCCAACAGATATATGAAAAAATGCTCAACATCACTAATGATCAGGGAAATGCAAATGAAAACCACCATGCAATACCACCTTACTCATGCAAGAATGGCCATAATCAAAAAACCAAAAAATAATAGATGTTGCATGGATGCAGTGAAAAGAAAACACTTTTACACTGTTGTTGAGAATGTAAACTAACACAACCACTATGGAAAACAGTGTGGAGAGTCCTTAACGAAATAAAAGTAGATTTATCATTTGATTCAGCAATCCCAGTACTGGGTAACTACCCAGAGGAAAAGAAGTTACTATACAAAAAAAAAAAAAAATACTCGCATGACCATGTTTATAGCAGCACAATTCACAATTGCAAAAATATGAAACCAGCCCAAATGCCCATCAGTCAACTAGTAAAGGAAATGTTTTTTATATATATATATGTGTGTATACACACACATATATGTATATATACACACATATGTATATGTATATATGTATGTATCCATGTATATGTATATATGTATATATAATATACATATAATGTGATATATATGTATATATCACATGGCATATATATATGCAAACACACACACACACACACACCCCCCCCCCACAGTATATTACTCAGCCATAAAACAGAATGAAACAATAGCATCTGTAGCAAGCTGGATGAGATTGGAGATCATTATTCTAAGTGAAGTAACTCAGGAATGAAAAACCAAACATTGTATGTTCTCACTCATAAGTGGGAGCTAAGCTATAAAGACACAAAGGCATAAGAATGATACAATGGATTTGGGGGCTTGGCGTGTGTGGGAAGAGTGAGAAGGAGGTGAGGGATAAAACACTACAAATGGGTTTAGTGTATACTGCTCAGTTGATGGGTGTACCAAAAATCTCAGAAATCACCACTAAAGAACTTAGTCATGAACAAAATAAATAAGTCAATAAATGAATAAGTAAAAAAAATAAAAGGAAAAAATACAAAAGAAACAATAAAATCAAAATAAAAAATAATTTAAGACACAGAAAAACCATAATGCTTCATATCGACTAGGATGGGTATAATAAAAAATAAAAATATAAAAGTAAACATTGCTTTTTTAATTCCCACTATAGTATTTCTGGATTTGAAATTTATATAAATCAAATAATAAAATATGTATTCTTTTGTGCCTACCTGTTTTTGTTCCAAATTATATTTTTGAAACCTATCGTTGTTATTACACACAGCTATGGTATTTTATTTTATTAATATAATTCAATTTGTTTATCTGTATGAGAGTTGATAAACATTTGGGTTGTTTGTTGCTTTGGGCTATTAAAAATAATACAAAATTAATATATATCATCTTTTTTTGTTCATACGTACACTTCATTTTTGCATACATCTAGGAGTGGATTGCTGAATGAGAGATGTGTATGTTTAAATTTATTAGATAATTTTGTACTTTTCTTAAGTAGTTGCATAAATTTATACTCTCACTAGCAATATATAAGAATTCTCAATGATCCGTATCTCAGGAGTATTTTGTGGTGTTTTTAATTTTGCCCTTCTGGTGAACTTATTGTAGTATCTCACTCTGGTTTTAACTTGCATTCTCTTGATGACTGACTAATGAAGTTTAGTACTTTCATATGTTGAATGGACATGTAGATATCTTAATTTGCAAACCTCTAATTTATTTATATTTGTCCATTTATTATATCCATTCCTTTCTGTCAGAACATCTTTCATCGTTTCATAGCAGTTTTTTACATACTCTGAATACAAGTCTGTTTTCAGCTAAATTTGCTAAAAATATCTTTCATTTTGTTCTTGCATTTTTACTCTCTAAAAAACAAATTATTATTTTTAATCTCTCTCTATATATATGTGTATATATATGTGTGTATATATATATGTATATATATATATGCGTGTGTATATATATATATACATATGTTTTTTTATTTTTATTTTATTTTATTTTTTTTTGAGACAGTGTTTGGCTTTCTCACCCAGGCTGGAGCACAGTGGCATTATCTAGGCTCACTGCTACCTCTGCTTCCCGGGTTCAAGCTATCCTTCCACCTGAGACCACAGGTGCCTCACCACGCCTGGCTGATTTTTGTACTTTCTTTTGGTAGAGATGGGGTTTTGCCATGTTGCCCAGGCTGGTCTTGCACTCCTGGACTCAAGCGATCTGCTTGCCTCAGCCTCCAAAAGTGCTGAGATTACAGGCATGAGCCACCGCACCAAGGCAATAATTCCTTTTATGGTTATTTTGTGTGTGTGTCATTTTAAAGAACTCTTTCCCTTTCTCAAGGACATGAAAATACCCCCTTGGGTTTTCTTATGGAAGGTTTATTGCTGGACCTTTTACACTTTGATCTATATTCCTCTGAAAATGATTTTTGTGTATGGTGGAATATACAGCTTATGTGCATTTCCCACATCTATATCTAACGTAAGAGCTTCAGTGTTAATCCAGAATTGCAAAACAAATCAATTTTTTACCAGACTAATAAATATAAATGAATAATACAAAATATCAATGATGATATAAAAATTGGGGTAACCCACATCCAATATGGGCTGTATTAAAATATTATATGACAATTTGAATCAGGAACAGATATCAAAACTCTCTTAAAATGTACATACTCTGTGACTCAATTCTATGGTAAGAAAATAATTTAAGAGTTTTTAAATTGAAGAGTTTGATATTTGGTGGTTGTTTCTGGATTGTGGAATTATAGATGATCATAACTTTATTTGCTAAACAATCATATTTGCAAATACATTTATTATTATGCAAAATAATTCTGAACTAGTAAAACAGCAAATATATTGAAACTTCACACGTGTAATTCAAATGGATTCTAAATCATGACTGTTCTAGAAGGTGACTCTAAGAAAAAATAAACAATTACATTAAAAAATTTTTATTGTTACTAAAAAAGAATGATTAAGTATTATAATACTAGAAATTTAAAATTCTTTTTGAGTTCTATTTTTTGTTTTGTTTTTGAGACAATGCTTCTCTCTGTTTCCCAGGCTCAAGTGCTGTGGCATGATAGTTCACTAGAGCCTCAATTGGGTTCTATTTTGTTAACTCCCTATACAACTTTCATTTTCAACTTAATTCTTATATATAGCATACATAAAAGCCTTCATATTTACAAAATATGTTTCAACTACTTTATGTATAATATCACTAAATACTTTCCATTTGATTTATTTTTTAAGTCAAATTTGATTTTCTGATTCCATCTTTATGCTTTCCACAGGGATATGCTTTATGCCATGTAAACCCAATTCTGAAAAATTAAGTGTTTCAGAAAAAGGTCTATCTAGTGCAGAAAAGAAAGTACTGTATATATACATTTATCTTGCTTTAGAGGAATTCTGCTCAAGATGATAAGCATATATGTGCTTAAATGATAATCAATGATTTATTTATCAATGAATATAAATAAAACAAAAGTTTTTCTTACCGAAGAACTTCTCTGAATACCTTCACTTTGGCAACTATTTCTTTTTAGGTCATAGAAAAATTTAAATTGTGGGCACACATAGGAAAAATATAGCATTTGGCTGACAGAAGAGAAATTAGACTCTTTATCATGCTCTATTTTGCTATGTTTTATGTTCGATAGCTTCTTGTTTACTTTAATGTTCACAATATTGACTCCTAGTCTTCTTGAAAATATTGATTTTGCATGCTTTCCATGTTCTTGAATGTCTGGAATGCCAATAATGTTTTGTAATTATTACCTATTACTTTGACACTGAGCTTAGCGTAATTTAAGCATACTTTGTTTTTTATATCACAGAAGTGTTATTAAAGATAAAACACTATGTGAGAAGAAAATACCTCATTTGAACACCTTCAAAAAACTTTTTAAGTTTTATAATGACTTTAAATTTACAGAAAAAATTAAATGTTTTAAATAATTTTAAATTTTAAAGAGAGCTCCCATATACTTAAAATGCAGTTTCTGCGGTTTCCCATATCAATATTGATACAGTATTATTAATTAAAGTCCACATGTTATTCATAGTTCCTCAGAGGTGTTTGTTTGTTTGTTTGGTTGTTTGGTTAGTTGGTTGGTTTTTTTTGACGGAGTCTCCCTGCGAAGCCCAGGCTGGAGTGCAGTGGAGCAATCTCGGCCCACTGCAACCTCTGACTCCCAAGTAGCTGGGACTACAGGCATATGCCACCATGCCTGGCTAACCTGTGTATTTTTAGTAGAGATGGAGTTTCACCATATTGGGCAGGCTTGTTTCAAACTCCTGACCTCAAGCTATCCGTCCACCTTGGCCTCCCAAAATGCTGGGATTACAAGCATGAGCCACCGCACCCGGCCATTTCCTCAGTTTTATCTAATGCCATTTTCTTGTACTAGGATCCCTTCAGAATACCACATTACAGATAGTAGTCTTGTATTCTTAGGCTCCTATTGTCTGTGATAATTTCTCAGACTTTTCTTGCTTTGCATGGTCTTGACAGTTAGAGGAATACTTACCAGGTATTGTAGAATGCTCCTCAATTAAGATTTGTCTGATGTTATTCTCATGGCTAGAATGGGGTCATATATCTTATTCTGCATCATTGGATAAGATGAAATTTACCTATGCAATTTTCCACCTGAACTTGCCTGACTCAGGTAACAGCATGATAAACAGGAAGCTCCATGGCCAGCTCAGGCACAGGGGTGTTAGCCTCCGGGTAGTATTTGCATGGACCAAACCAAGAACCACCTGGGAAGGTTTCGAAGAGAAAAACCAAAGTGAAAGTTGGGAAAAGCTTTTTACACACTCGATGAGATACATTATTTTAAAGGTATTAATGTTTCAAGGATTTAAAGGAGACCTGAACACTATATCTTGGAGCAATATTAAAAGATATATCAAAATACAAATACGCATAGTAAGTTCTCCTAAGAGAGACTCATCAGAGTCTCCACAGGGGACACCTGGGTAAGCAAAGAATGTGGTGCAGTAACAGAAATAGAATGCAAGACCTGAGAGATAGTATGTACTGTGAATTCCCCAGAGTCCTTATTTGTGCCAGCCTCTGGCTTGCACTGCCATGATCTGTGCAAAGAATCTTGGCTTTTGGAGAACTCCCTGGAAACAGTTGTCAGTAGCCTTTTCAATAATGAAGCCAGGGTTCAAACTGTTTAGGACAGTTGTAAACCATTAGTAAAGAAAGTCACCCTGGGGATCACTACAGGAGGATTTCAGACCTTAAACAGTACATATAAACTCCATTGTGCTTATTTTGTTTAAGGTTTAAAAACTAGATACTTAGGTATCTCCAGAGATAAAGAGTATTTCCAGTCCAACTGTAAGTCAACTCTATCTCCACAATATCAGAATACAATGTTGCTAAATTGTCTTTCAAATGATAGTTAATAATTATGAAACAGAAGGGGTGAGCGCCAAATAGAGAGACGGTGAGATTCCTCAATACTTCTCACAATTTAGAATGTTAAGCACTAAAATTCCTTGAGGAAGGAAGAGCTTTCCCTTTGCACAATGGTGTCTGAGCTCAAGGTTGTTCTTCTTGACTTCTTCCTCTTTGGTCACTGCCTGGTCACCACCTGGACTCATCACCTTCTCATTAGCTTTCTTTGTGATCTGTTCTTTTATTACAGAATATGGGCTGAATTATCAGGCAAGAAAAAAATTGCCATGGTTACATGACATCTTTCAGATAACCCTATGACATGTCATTTTGGATCTGCCTAAAGCTAGAAATAGTTTTAAGAAGGGAGTAATATAAAAAGTTGCCTAGATAGCTTCCATCAATATAGTAAAAATATTACCTGGAAATGATATTCTAGTAAAATAATTTAGAGTAATGTATTTTACTTATATATTGAATATAATATTTAATATATTATATTCAAGAGTGTGTTCTTTCTTTTCACACACTCTTGCTGACTTAAGTTTACTTCCCATAGACCAGCTGAGTGAAAAATGAAGAATAAAGCTAATTGGAGCTATCACTGCTACTGGAAAGAACAATAAAATGGTATTCCTATATACTTTGCATTTGATATCATGTAAGTTCTAAAAATTATCTGAAATAAAGTTGTATACGTGTGTGTGTGTATCTCCCAAGTATCTCTTCATCAGCATAAATCTTTTTAAAAGATTCAGTTATACCAAGCATATTCATAAAATATATTTTGGCTTATTCTTTTTATTAACATTGATACAAGTTATAAATCTTTCACAACAAAATTTGGGTCTTCTTCAGTTAATTCTGTTCTACAAATTTCAAAAGAACATTAAATATCCAAAACTGCAAAAACTATTTTGAAAAAAGTAACTTTATCAAATAATAGAAACTTATAGCTAAGCCTGGAAATGATACTTGTAATATATCTAGGAATACCTTAAGGCAGAAACCAATAGTAGCTATTATACAGAAAATTTTGCTTAAAATAGGGTATAGAAGTCCAAAAATGCTTCCCAGAAAAAATGAGTATTGTATGCTTTGGATTTATATAATAACACTGTCATATATCAGCAATAATTTATGGAGGGTTAACAATTACATGGTCACATAATATGGCCATAAAACATAGTAAGACAGTCACAAACACGCAAGGAGACCAAGTAAAATAAAGGTGAAAATATGAGTAATCTATACAAAATGCTAATGATAAATGCAGCCTAAAATATATGTTTATTTTATAAAATCCTAAGTCCAAATCTTATTTTGTACTTCTAAAAGCCATGAAGGGTTTTTTTTTAAATATTTATTTTACTTTTCAAATTATACTCATTACAGCTACATCTTCATATCATATACGCATGGTCTATCTAAGCATTTAGCAAGTAGATTTACCAGACATAATATCATTTTTCTAAAACCCTCTAGTCCCAATTTAACATTATTGTTCTTTTGATTTACTGTAACTCAATGAAGAAAAATTTATATTGAGGAAAGATGAATGAAATATGAATAAAATAACAGAGGAGACATGAAAATTGAAAGTGATTTTGTTAAGTATTACAGGTTTTTGATATGAATTAAGGCAATGTTCTTGGCATTATGTTGAGGCTTTTGCTGAAATACAGCTGAAAATATTAAATCTCCTATGCAGAACCCTGCAGTAGTTCAGAAACCAAGATCTTTTGGATTAGGTCACTGTGAAAGAAAAATGTCATGGCAATGTTTTTAAAGTCAGAGGCATTTAGATTAGCCTTGGTTAGTACTATAATTCTAACATCTCGTAAAAAGAAAAACCTCAAATGCCAGTTGTTTTCATATAGCATGTTGCATATTGCTTCAACAAATTATGTTCAAATATTTTTAGGTGGTACCAGGGCTATGACTTTGTAAAACACAAATGTGTAAACTGCAACAAATCCTTTCTGTTATTTTTAATCCCCTGAAATGATCAAGTTTTTAACAGCAACTATTTATGTAATGAAATAAGCGAATTATACTTGTAATAATGGGTTTGATGATATTTGTAATGGTTTTTCAATTTTAAATAAGTTGTATGGTTTTTGAATTTCTAGTTATAAAATGAAATGAAATATTACTTGACTCTCAGTTCTAAGCCTTATGGGGCACTTTAAATCATCTTTATCTTGAAAAAGACTCAAGTAAAAATGACATAAAAAAATCAAGGCTTCAGTGTTATCAGCGGTGCAGGAGTCATGAGTTAATCAAAAGCAATTAGGTTTCCTCTAAGAAGTGTGGAGTTAAGATACACTCAAATTGAAGCATTATATTCTGGTAATATGAAACTCTTTAGTCTCCCTTAGCCATTCTATTTTTTGCCCTTAAATCATGAAAGTACATCTTACAATAACCTAATCAAATGTAAAATGAAATGGCCTTGTTGAGGTATTAAAGAACCTGGTTTGCTGAAATTCTCTTAAGGCCATTGTTCTTCCTCTTCCCTCACCACCTATTCTTGAGTCACAAAGAATTTTTTACCTCTATCTTTACCATGTGTGATGGTTTTGCTTCAGACATTCCTCTACTTTTAAATGACCCATAGACCTACTGATTCAGAACTTGATTTTATGTTCAACTATGTCTATTGCTGACCATTTTATCCGTAGGATCATTGGGTTGACAGATTAAGGGAGGTCGGTAATAAGGCAGAGTATTTTGATTTTAGCAGGACCTTTGGCCACAGCTTCCCGCAAATTAAAGTAGTGAAACATGGATTGGATAACACCTTGGGATCTTTTTTTGATTGGTTGAAAAAGACACATAAAGAATGCTGTTTAAAGTATAAATATTATTATATTGGTCAAGACAATTTGTTCTCAATTAAGAGGAACTAAATCAAGCTAACTCAAGGATGCTGTACATCCATTGTGATGAAAAGGTGGTTATGCTGCTGGGTTTCAGGCACTAGTAACTGGGAGGCAACAGGAACATTCTCTACCTCTGCCTCTAATTACATATTGTTAGCAATAATTAGTGGAAATAACAATGAAAGAAATTTTATCTCAGCTTGAGAGAATTCTCAAACAAATCAAACTACAACTATTTAGCCGATGTTGGATAAAATTAAATAGCCCATGCCATATTTGAAGGATTGGATAGAAGTTCTGAGATGCAGCTAATTGAACTTTTACTTCAGATAGATTAGATACTTCTATAATTAAATGATATGTTTTAAATAATCTATTAAAAGTTCTAGATGTTAACTAAAATTTCTCTCATTATTATAGTGACCCAAAAGAATAATGACAGCAAATACCTCTATAATGTATACTATATGTTGGACATGTTATAAATGCTTCATTTATGTATTTAAGATATATAACCTTTTTAAAAGTCTATGAAATAGTGACTATAACCATCTCTATTGAACAGGTTGGTAAACTGAAGTTTATATAATTTAGAGTAAATTGACCAAGATCACACAACTTAAAGTGGCAAAATCAGGATTATACCATATGTAGGCTAACTGGAGATTCCATTTAATTTACCATTATATTATATTGTCTTTCAGAATAAAGGAAGAGCTAATATTATTTATTCAATAAAATATCCAAATTTGGAGTTAAAAGCAAAATAAATATCTCACATAGATTTGATTTTTTAATATCAAAGTTTTATAATTTCTTATTAAAAAGTAGTTGTTTTGCTGGAAAGACAGAACTATTCCTTCTATGTATCACCATAATCCATAATCATGAAACATACATCTAAGCAGAGATATAGGAAAACACATCTGACTTAAGATGACTATGGCTGTTACTCTTTAAGACATGTGGATGGGATACACAAAGCAGGTAATGAAAATTAAAAAAAGATAGTCAAATCTAAAGCACAAAAGAAAAAGACTTACTTTCTAGGTGAAACACTGGTTTATACTGAGCAAGCATGTGAACTCATGGGAAATATTTGAAAGACATCTTTTACTGAGTATGTTGGAAAAATATAGAAGCAAGATACAGAATTAGCGAAGCAATTCAGTTAAGGTCATAGTGATAGATTATGATAAGCCAGAACTAGTTTTAAACTGGTTGGAAGAATAAGTGATATAAGCAACATCATCAATACAGTTCTCAGCAACAGGATAGAGGTATACAGGAGAAACTACCAAACTAGACTTGGTAAGCTATGTTCCAGAAAGTCTAAAGACTGTAGAAGAGCCTCTTTATATGATCAGAATTTTAAATAACTCTGTGTCAGCTCTGCTGAAAGCAGTAAAATTTCCTGTTCCATATAGGGCCTGAATCATTTTGCCTTGAAGGTAGGGCACACTGCTCAGCCCAATGTATGGAATAAGATGACAAATTAAAATTAAACTCTAGAGTAATATATACTTTACTATATATTATATATAATTATTATATATTATATTATATATACTATAAATTATAGTATATATACTGTACTATATATACTATATATACTATACTATATATACTATATATACTATATATACTATATATACTATACTATATATACTATATATACTATATATACTATATATACTATACTATATATACTATATATACCATATATACTATACTATATATACTATAAATTATAGTCTGTATATATATAGTATATATAATAAAATAATATTATATATAATATATACTAATAATATATTATATATAATATATATTATATACTATATATAATCTATATATTATATAGATCATATATAATATACTATATAATATACAGATTATATATAGTATATATTATATATAATCTATAGATTATATATAATATACTATCGATAATCTATAGATTATATATAATATACTTTCTATAATCTATAGATTATAAATCTATAGATTATAGAAAGTATATTATATATAATCTATAGATTATATATTATATATAATCTATAGATTTTATATATAGTATATAATATATAGCTTATATATTATATAGTGTATAATATATAGCTTATATATTATATAGTATATAATATATAATATAGATTATATAGATTATATATAATATATAGATTATATATAATATACAGATTATATATAACATATAGATTATATATTATATACTATATATAATATACAGATTATATATTATATACTATATATAATATACAGATTATATATATATTATATACTATATAATATACAGATTATATATATTATATACTATATAATATACAGATTATATATTATATACTATATATAATATACAGATTATATATTATATACTATATATAATATACAGATTATATATTATATACTATATATAATATACAGATTATATATTATATACTATATATAATATACAGATTATATATATTATATACTATATATAATATACAGATTATATATAGTATATACTATAAATTATATATACTATAAATTATACTATATAATTTATATATAGGATATACTATAGCATATACTATATATATTTATAGTATATATTATAAATTACAGTATACATAATATATAATATTGTATTATATATTATAATTATATAGTTATATATAATTATATATTACTCTAAAATTTAAGACTCCAAAATTTAATTTAATTTAATAAATGTTAATTTAATTCATTTTTAATTTAATATATATTGCTCTAGAGAGTAATACATATTACTATAGATAAGTAATAATACATATTACCTTAAAGAGTAATACATATTAAATATAAAATGATATATAAATTAATATATTAATATATCATGTATAAATATACTAGTATATAACATATAAGTATATGATTTAATATGTAATATAATATATAACATACATGTATACTATGTAATATATAATGTATATATAATATATAACGTCTATATTTATATAATATATTACATATTATATATAATTATATACAGGAGACAGTAATATATGTTAATATATCTCTAAATTTTTATGTTGTATATATGTATACATACATATATTTGAAATATTAAATTTTATTTAATTTTAATACAATTTATATGTGTGAATTTAATAATATACATAAAATTTCAAATTATATATACAAATTGGTTATTGATATATAAATTTAATACTATATGTAAATTTAATAATATTTAACATGTAAATTTTAAATTTATATGCATACATTTAATAATATTTATACATAAAATTTAAATTTATATGTATATAATTTAATATTTATATGTTTAAAATTTAAATTTACATATACGTAAATTTAATATTTATATATAAATTTATATATGTGTGTATATTATATATGTATACATATATATGTTTACAGCACCAAGAGACATCTTTCAATAGGCTTTGCTGAGTTTATTCATAGAAATACTGTTCCTATTAACAAATAATCACACCAGAATAATCATAAAGAACAAAGCTTTAAAATCCAATGAGTCAAGGCTTAATGGCACATCATTTTGTCAGTCAGCCGACTATATTCACCAAATACTTATTCTGTGTCAAAGCCCTAGGGATATCATAATGACAAACAGAGACACATGGTAGCATTCACAAGATTATTTCTCATGTGCTGGTTTGTGGCAGATAATGACATAAAGACTTGAGACTGACTCAGCATTATAAGATTTTACATGAGGAAATCCATCAGCAAATGCATGCATGCGTGCATGCATCTATGTAACATATATGCCCAGCAGATTTTTGGTTAAATATGGTGAATTGAATATATGTGCTTATGTCCATGCTTTCCTAAATTTTTAGAAAAAGAACATTAAAAAACGGACAAATAATCTAATTCCATGGATGCAAAGAAGAATGGAAAGAAGGCAAGAGTGAATAAAAAAATGCTACAAAAATTTTTTGGCAAGTTGAATACTTGATGGATATTTGTCGGAACAGTGAAAGCTGAAACATAACATTTTGCAGATGGAGAAATCAACAAGAAGCAATTTAATTTATCTGGTAGATAATTGGAAATGCCAACCAGAAATTAGCAATGGGATTGAAAACTGGCCGCTGAAAACAGGTTTGCTTAAACACTATTTGGATCAGTTTTATCCCACCCTCACCCCCAGTTCTGCTATGCATCCTAACAGGAGGACAGAAGGATAATTCTAGGCAAAAATCAACAGAAGGGCTCCAGGATATTGAGCATAGTTGTGAACAGAGTTAAGGTATTATATTGACAACCACGGTGAAAGAGAAAGTCTACGCATAGAATGACAAGGGTTGCTACCTCTTTCCTGTACACCATTCCCAGGCTTCTGCCATGCATACCACCACTTTTGACACCCACACAGGTGAATGAGCCAGCATTTACTATTGAGGATAACATTTTTACGTTTGATCCTTGCCAGATCACTTTACTCTCAAGCCCAAGAATATATATTTCTGCCCATCAACAGAAAACATCTAATCAACTTTTCACGACTTTAAAATATTTAATGAAAGCCAGAGATTTTTTTTATTTTTATTTTTTAGTAGCAAAGTCTTCAGCATGAAAGAGAAAACCACAATGAGAAAGAACAGCAACTTAAAGGGAACAAGAAGGGAGCAGGAGAAGAACTAAAACAAACTATAATTAATGTCCTTCCATAAGGGAGAGCAATTGTTTCTAAAACTAAAAAATCAAGAAAGCAAAGTCAAAGTAATGCTGAAAATCTGAAGGTAACTAAAGAAATGGCTACAATATTTAAAGTGGTTGTTTCTGGAGGGTGTTATTTGGATATGGGGCACAACTTTTTATTATCTGTCTGAGGCTATTACATAATTTCTAAACTAGGTAGGTGTATTAGTTTGATAAAAGCAATTTTTAAAAGCATCACTAAAATTTTTGGAATTTGTTTTTAAAAATTCAAGAAATCCTTACCAAACAATTATTGAGATCCTGCTACACTAAAGTTTTATTTGCATCAATGTGATCACGTTCGAAAGAATGAAATGATTACTGGTTTCTTTGGGGAATAATTTTAGGTTAGAAGTTAAGGTCTTGACATAAGTGTTCTTTTCGCTAGGAAAATTGTCATGAATTCATAAGGTTTAAGTGTTCATTTTATGTACTCTGATAACAAAATGTTTTCTCTCATGGTCAACACCCACACTATTGTGACTAGCTAGGTTATCTGTTTGCCACTAGAATGTGAATCTCAATAAGACTAGGAAATGTACATGACATTTTAATCCCATATGCCAACCTTCTATTAAGCAGTTGCTACAACATTGGCCCTCAATATGTACTTCAATTAATGTTGAATGAATAAAATGTCTCTCTCTAATAGAAAAATTTTGTCTGGTTGAGGTGATAGAAAATTATAAATACAATCATTATACCTTAGAATTATATCGTTGACTTTTGACCATTTATTAGTCTTCTGGATTGTGAGATATTTTATAGTCTAAATTTATTTTGTAAAGTACTTTATCAGAGTCTCTTAGCACATTTTAGGCACCTTTACAAATTAATGACCATTTCAAAAATTGCATTATAGTCCTAATTTCATTAGCTTTTATTGGGAAGCATATATTCAGAAAAAAATGTTATGTTATTGGTTTAAAAAGGGCAAAATAGCATTCATTATTCTTTGATTAAATTTCTAATCAGTATTCATTTCCAGTTTCTCCCAAGTTACAGTAGAACATAACAAATAAAAAACAAATCACCAGGCCTGGAAATATTTAAAATATGAATGTCACTTTCCAAATCCATTATTTTCTTTCCCTCAAGGCAATAGACAGCTTCATTTTCATGGCAAGAAAAATAATTCCTTTATGGTCATTTCTATGCATTAAAAGATTTTAAATTTTCTGAGACATTATTCTTGTTTGATCTAACAAATGCTGAAGGCAAACATAGACTATTTACAGTATAGTATGCTTTCTCACCAACTAAATGTCTTTTACTATATTATTCCAACACCTGTCAGCCTATCTGATAATAGGAGAGTCTTTTTACTTCTAAATGTTGTTCATTTCATTAATCTAATATATGACATAGACTGTCATTTTAAAAGTGCATCAATATCTTCCCCTGAAGGAATGTGAACTAAGGTGAGCTTAGAAATAAGACAAGCTCGATTCCCTTCTATAGCCTAATTCTGTTAGTCACACTGCCAGGTGTGTGCCAGAAATGAATTCAAAGACAGTTTAACATGGTAGTTTTCTGCAATATTGTGAAATAATATAGTAGTGTCTCCAACTCATTTAAATATATTAAAGCTGATCTCTAAAATTGTATTTTTAATTAAAAAGTCTATGTCAAATTGAATTACTTTAATTTTGTGAATAAAAGTGAAGCATTTATCTAAATAATACAGACAAATTATCCAATTGCTGGTGATTTTCCCTCAGTACTTTTTGGGAATCCAGAATTTTTTTTCATTGTTAGATTGTCACTCACCCTTAATTCTGTAATATTTATCTTAAATAATCCTGTTCTCACACAGTTTTCTGGGTTATAAATATATCATTGTTTTCCCTATCTAGTTTGTAATTGAAAGCACTGCCCTTGAACTCTCATTTCTTATTATTTTAAAGTAGTTTATGCATTTTCATATAGTTGTGACAAGATTAAGGAAACTTCAGGTTCTGACTTTCATCAAACTGAGCTTCTAGGATCCACAACAAGTAAACCCACCCCCACCTTTACTTTAAGTAGGTTCACTCAATTAATTCTCACATTATCTAGCTTCTGGAGTATATACTTTATTATTTTTCTCAGTTTAGTGAATTTTTGAAAAGTTGAAGAATTCCTCCAAGGCCCCACAGCTATTAAGTAATAAAGTTAAAATTTGAGCCCAATAAATTGAACTCCACAGTGCAAGCACTTACCTTTTCTGCTATACAATGTAAAATAAAATGTTATATCTGTGCAATATTCATCTGTGAAGTGTATAGTAATTATTTGTTGTGGTCTTTGGAATGTCTTTGCCTTCCCCTAAAAATGCAAAATAGTGAGCTGCTGCAATGTCACATCTTTTATTGTAGTGACTATCTAATGTATTCTCTATAACGCAGGCATGTTAGGAATGCTGCTACACAGTATGTGTGCTCAAGATGGTCTCTGGCTTATGACAGAGTAATTAAGTGATCTCACAAAACTTCAGTGTTCACCTTTTATGAGTGTTCCTCCAAAGGCAATTGCTGCACCCTAGGGATTTTTAGATATATTTCAGGGGATCTCCAGCCCCTATGAAAAACTTTTTCTGATGCGAACCAAAAACTTTATGTATTTATTTTTGCCTTCTAATAAAGAAAATGAGATGTATTCATTAATGAAACAGAGGCAGCAAAAGTCAACATACAACCATGGGAATAATTGAATAGAATCATATAAATTGAGAGAAAGAAAACAATCTTTCTGAATTAAATAGCTTTTAGTAATACACATGAATGAAATATACATGTTTATATATGAACACACTGAAAAAAAGATGGTTGAACAATATAGTAAATGTGTGATTATGCCACTGAATTGTATATTTTTAAACAGTTAATTTAATGTTACATGAATTTGGCCACAAAATAAGTATTTGTATATATTATTTTATTTATTATATATTGAATGAGTAGAAAGTCAGTTGTTACTTTCAGATAGGTCTCAGGCTATGGGCAATTATTTTTACTCCAATTGCTTTACAATTTTGTAAGTGTTCAACATCATTAAGTAAAAATTTGCTAATACATTAAAAGTAAAAAATAAAAACCACTCAAACTCTCATCATCCATACATAATTAACATAGCAATTTAAAGCATTTTCCTTTAAACCTTTTTTTCTATGCACTGATCAATTTTTACACAGTTGGAATTATGTTGTTTATGGCTTTATGTTTTCACTTACCTTTTATAATAGCATTACATATCACCAACAGTTAATATTACTATATATAACTACTTTACTACTACTATATATCATAACTACTTTAATCATGTTAATATTTGTTAATATTTAGACACTGCTTCTTAGATTATATAAACATTTATTTTTTAAGATCATAGTTTGAGTAATATCCTCAAAAATGTTGAAAATATTGGATTTTTATATAGCTTTCATTACTTTTTGTTTTCAAAAAAATTAACAATTCAAAAAATATGAGCATTTTCTGGAGAAATCTAAATACTTTCAGAAAGTGAGTACAAATTTGCACTCTTATTAGCAGTGATTTTCTGTCAACATAGCTAACAATATGGAAATATTATTATATTTTTAAAGTCATTAGTTTAATACTCATAGATTTTAATGTTTCAAAATTGTATCTACTTATTTTCAAATACATGTAACATTTTTGGTATATTTGTGGGACTTTTGTTTTATTCTATAATATTTAGTTCATATTTTTTACCACATTTTGTAGTAGATTTATGATACTTTAAGGATTTGTAGTAGGTTTTATTTATGGCTGGTAATTTTACACTTGTCTTATTCGTTGCAGTCATATCCTATTTGGTGATTTGCCTTCAAATTTTATGTAATTATTTTAAAGTTTTAATGTTTTAAGCCCTGACTAAACCAAATTTTTCTTTTGTGACTATTTTAGGACTTGAAATTTATTGTATTTTGAATATTCATTTTAGCTGTTATAATTTTAGCCCAAAGTTTTACTTAATACACACTTATTATTGAAACAATAAACAGTGGTTGTTTCTATTTCTAAATTCTATTTGTTTACTTATTTATGCATTTATTTAACACTGTGTTGCCCGGGCTAGAGTGCGGTGGCTAATTACAGCCACAATCATAGCACACTCTTGGCCTCAAGGGATCCTCTTTCCTGAGCCTCCCAAGTGGCTGGGATTATGGGCACATGCCACTGTACCCAGATCCTAATTTCTGATTATAATGGTGTTCACCAAGATTTCACAGAACAGTGTGTGTATGTTTGTATAAGTATTAGTGGTATTCTGTGTAGTTTGGGCAGGCATATGGTTTGCCCAAAAGGTAGACATTGTGTTACTGTAAAAAAAAAAAAAATTGTCTTCCTAAATAATTTAATTTTTATTAAGAGTATAAGATTCTGTTTTACGTCTCACAAAAAAATGGTATTTTCCTCTAGAAAAAGGATAGTCATTTAAGCTTTCATCAAGCTTGGTGCACAATTAGTAATTTCACCTTGATAACAAGCATCAACTGGGACTGTCCCAGAAAAACTAAGTACAATAGGTGACTCGCTGCTTTATTTTGACATTTTAGTTTTACCATTGTCCTGTCTGCCTTTCTCTAACTTGTGGATAGTTAGCCAATACTGGCTAATTAAACAATTTGCAAATATGACCAAAGCCAGTATTTTGGTGACAAATTGCACAATACGGCAACCTGGAATGCTTAGCTTTTAATAGACACATCTATTAAACATATCAAAGTTGTACAAATGTGTAAGGAAAGTTATACAGAAAGAAAATGTCAAAAGTAGCATAATGCCCTAGGGATTATGTATTTAAACACTCATTCATTTAAAATATTTAGGGTCACCTGTAGATCAGTGACTCAACAGGGATTTTTTTCCTTATTTTTCATAGAGATAAATTATATACAATACAAGCAGAGCTGAACATATTTAGAAGTTATTGTGAATTTGAACCACAAATGAATAGATTGTAATCCAAACATTAAAATTTATTTTTACAAATAAAAATAGAAAAGATTTTAGCTTCCGCTTCAATGAGGGTGGACTGATACAAGTTGAGTCTCCAAAAGTGTGTATCCTTTTTAATATTGTTATAAAGTTATTTGTTGTAAAGTTATTTTAAAATAATTTACATTATAATTTGTTTTTTATATTTTTATAAAGTTCTTGTTATTTTTAATCTGCTTCAACTCTTTGAACAGAGATTTATGATTTAATTGAAGTGAGCTTTTTTCAGCATATTGTATATAAAACAACTTTTTTGACTTGCTCAATAGCACCTTGGAAACTTAAAAATGATACAAAGTATTCCTTAAATCATATTTTAACATTTTTAAAATCTAGTAAGAGATTGTCTGGATATTTTCAAATGCAGAATCATTTGAGTTGAATTGATTTTTCCACTATGGATTATGATTTCTTAGATATATGACATTCAGAGATACAACACTGATATAATGAAGTATTGAGTTTCAAACAACAAACTTTTAATACTTTCCTAGAAATATAACTTAATGTAAAATGGAAGTTTTAAAATTACAATAAATTTTAAAAATCATTGGCAGTTATACTTTTCCACATTTTCTTTGTTCTCAGCAAAACATTCCAATTACTCGCAGCTCTGTGATTGATGAAAGAAACAATGGTAAAATAAGGTGAAAATTTTATATATTAACCAAAGGAAGTCATTACTCAACCATGAGGAATATTAAATCTTGATAAAGATATCAATTACATATAGCTCTGTAGGTTCACTCAGAATTGTATGCTTTCAGTAATGATCTGCACATCACCATTAGAAAGGGTGAATATAAATCACTGAGATTTGATTTTATAAAATCCAGAGAACACATTATTATTATTTGCCTTAGGTGTCTAATACAATGATTTTGTTCTGTTTCAAGACACATAGCCAAAGAAAATACATCACGTTTAAAAAAATTTCCTTTTTTGCTCATTTTAAGTTTTACCTTTAAACTTTGAAGCTTTTCTAGAAGCAGTAGGCAACACAGTCCTCTACAAATGGTATTATTTCTTACCAGTGAATCTAAATATCTACTGTAGTTTATTTGCATTTGAATGAAAGCACTCAGCCTTTGCAGAGCAGTAATCTGGTATTTTTACCTAATTATTCTTGTTTTATTCAATAATGTATGGATAGAACAGTGTGTGCCAAAAAATATATTTATGGTGACAACATTTCTGAAGGTTAATTTCTGTCACCAATGTAAATGAGTTGCCTCACATTGTCTTTCAATAACCAATATGTAGGCAAACACCTACAAAAATGCTTTTAAGGCACATACCTTGGATTCATAGAGTAAAGTGATGTCAAATCTGTTGAGAGTGTCATGGTTGGGGCCTTGTAAAACAGTGTTTACCTTCAAAAGTTAAAAAATATAATTTTTAATTTTTAATTTTTTTGCTTTTTTTACTTCAAAACAAAATTCAAAATATACTTTTATGGAAAAGTTTAGAATATTTTTCAGAAGTGAGGGGATTGTGTGATATAATAGTGTGGCACTGAGAATCAGCTTAGAAAATAGGAGTTGAGGGTTTGATGTTTTTCATCCATTAATATAAATTGAGGAATTGATAGAGGATGGGGTAATGAGTACATATCCTTAAAGATTGCTCATGATTTTTTTTGTTAATGTGATGTGTAAAGACAATTACTGTCTCTTTAAATACCTTTGGTTAAAAATTTATTTGTAAGCTTTCTGGATTTAGATTACTGCTTCTTTAAATTAGCCAGTGCATAAATATTGAATAATGTGAACCAAAGTTTTCCAGGTTGTTTATCAGAAAGGCAAATAAGTTGGAGAAAGAACATTACATGGTCTAGCAATGATCAACCAAGCTCTGTAATCTTCTTAAATATTTAAGGTAGCCTACTGTAAGAATGTATAGTGATAATTTCCCTTAGATATGTATGCTTAAATCTTACAAACTCAAATACAGCCATGTGTTGCTTAACGACAGGGATATGTTCTGAGAAATTCACTGTTAGACAATTTTGTCCTTGTGTAAACATCGTAGATTATACTCACACAAAACTAGATGGTTTAGCCACTATATACCTAGGCTATATAGTGATCTTTTGCTCCTAGGCTACAAACCTGTACAACATGGTAATGTACTGAATACTGTAGGCAATTAGTAACACAATGCCTATAATACACAAAGTATTTGTGTATCTAAACATAGAAAAGAATACACAAAGTTTATTAAGTCTAGATACACAAACCATTTGTGTATCTAAACATAATACACAAAATATTTGTATATCTTAACATAGAAAAGGTACAGTGAAAATACAATAATAAAATCTTACAGGACCACCATAGTATATATGTGATTAATTATGGACTGAAGTGTCATTGTGGGGCATGTGACTTTATTAGTAGTACTAATATATAAAATTCAGCCGATTTCTAAATTAGTGTATAATAATGACTCAAAGTATGTTTCTTCTGGAATAATGTTCTTAATGGGATCTTTGAAACAGATTATTATTTTTTTTAAAGGAGTCTTGCTCTGTCACCCAGGCTGGAGTGCAGTCATGCGATCTGGGCTTACTGTGAACTCCACCTCCCAGGTTTAAGCAGTCCTCCCACCTCAGCCTCCCAGGTAGCTGGGATTACAAGCACCCACCATCACACCTGGCAAATTTTTATATTTTCAGTAGAGACAGGATTTTGCCATGTTGGACAGGCTGGTTTCTAACTCCTGACATCAAGTGATTCACCTGCCTCAGCCTCCCAAAGTGCTGGGATTACAGGCATAAGCCACCGCACCTGGCCCAGATTTTTCAATATACCATACTTAGTGTGAAACAAAACAAAACAAAACAAAAACAAAAACAAAGCAAAACATTGATTCACACGTATTATAATATCATTTTGTGAAATCAACATCATTCTGTTTTTGTGTTTTCTTTTTGCAAATTTTTGAGAGTAAATCAAAAGATTTCTGTGTATGTGTCATATATTTTAGGGTGTATAACTGCTGGAAAAGATCATTTAATTATTCTATGTGGTACAACTTAAATGTAGAAAGCATGTCTTTTGAGTCCACTTTGTCATTGCTGAGCACAGTACCTAGTACAGAGTAAAAAAATGTGTGTGTGTATATATATATATATGAATAAATAAGTGAATGTGTGAATAAACTAAAATAATTATAACTAGTTTATGATATTTTTGGATATGTTTTTAGAAGAAAATTTATCATTTTTCTTTACCATTCAGATTTATATGTTCCCCTAAGCTATTTCTTCCTAATATTATTTAGTGAAAATTATTTTTATTTTTAATAGTAATGTTTAAAAAATAGAATATTAGGCATTTGAGATGAATTAGGCAGTGACTAAAACACCAGAGGCAATTTTCTTGGAAATATGTATATATATATATTTTCTAGTACCCCTATATTTTTTGGAGGTTTTCTGAACATCTTTTCAGCAGTAGAAAATGTTAGAGGTGGTTAAAAAAAAAAGTGTTTAAAAATGCATTTTTTTTTTTTTTTTGAGATGGAGTCTCGCTCCTTTGCCCAGGCCGGACCACAGTGGCGCTATCTCGGCTCACTGCAAGCTCCGCCTCCCGGATTCACGCCATTCTCCTGCCTCAGCCTCCCGAGTAGCTGGGACTACAAGCGCCCGCCAGGGCGCCCTGCTAATTTTTTTTTTTTTTTTTTTTTTTTTTGTATTTTTGGTAGAGACGGGGTTTCACCGTGTTAGCCAGGATGGTCTCGATCTCCTGACCTCGTGATCCGCCCTCCTCTGCCTCCCAAAGTGCTGGGATTACAGGCGTGAGCCACCGTGCCGGACCTAAAATGCATTATTAAAGCCAAAAAGAGTGATGATGTTACAGCATCACTGCATCACCTTCACATTCAAAAGTAGCCAACATCTTCCTATTTCTCACTTTGCAAGTATTAATGTTACTCTATCATATCATTAATGCACTGTGAGTCTGAGCTCATGCTAATAATTCCGCTTACTTTCATTTTTCTTTCTCAGACATGTATTTCCACTTCTGGTAAAACTGAGTTATTCAGTTCCCTATTTACCTTTTTCATTTCTTGTTAAGAGCTTGGACTTTGGGCCAGAAATATTTATCTTTATTTTGGTTCTGAAAGGATGTGTTTCAGTTCCTTATCTGGAAAATGGAGATATAAGTCTTATCCTTAAGAGTTTTGTGAGGAATAAATGTCAAAATATGATAAAGGACAGCCCTGTGCCAAGCACAGTGTTAGTGTACAATAGATGGTACTCACTCATCATCATCATCATCATCATCATCATCATCATCATGATTTCAGAAATTTGTTCATTTTTTAAGGTTTAAAATAGTTTAATTCATAATTGCCCAAACTGAAAGAAACCAAGATGTCCTTCAAAAGGTAAATGCACCAACAAACTTTGTTACCCCTATTCAGTGCAATGTTTTTCAAAAAAAATTTATTTTGGATGCAAGGGCTTCATGTGCAGGTGTGTTACATGGCTATACTGAGTGGTGTCAATGAAGTTTGGGCTACAGATGATCCCATCACCCAGGTAATGAACATAGTACCCCACAGGTAGTTTTCCAGCCAACACCTCGTCTCTTTCTCCCCGCTTTGGTAGTCTCGAGTTTGTATTGTTCCCAGCTTTATCTCCAGGTGTACTCAATGCTTTGCCGCCCTTATAAGTCAGAACGTGCAGCATTTGGTTTTCTGTTTCTGTATTAGCTCACTTAGGATGGTTGCCTCCAGCTCCAATCATGTTGTTGCAAAGAACACAATTTTATTCTTTTTTATGGCTGTGTAGTATTCCATAGTGTAATGTATTACTTTTTTTATCCAATACAGAGTTGATGGGCACCTAGATTGATTCCATCTCTTTGCTATTGTGAATAGTGCTGTGATGAACATGAGTGGACGTATGTTATCTGTGGAGTAATTTATTTTTCTTTGCGCATATAACCAGTATTGGAATTGCTGGATCAAATGGTAGTTCTGTTTTTAAGTTCTCTGAGAAATCTTCAAACTGTTTCCCCTAGTAGCTGAACTAATTTACATTCCCATTAGCAGTGTATAAGCATTCCCTTTTCTCAACAGCTTCGCCAACATCTGTTATTTTTTTACTTTTTTTTCTTTCAAGATACCTTTATTGTTACAATTTTTGACAACAGTTAAATTATTTACTCATTTTTTTAAGCACACACTGCATTTTATTTTTTGTTTTTTGTTTGTTTGTTTTACTTTAAGTTCTGGCATATATGTGTAGAAAGTGCAGGTTTGTTACATAGGTATACGTGTGCCATGGTGGTTTGCTGCACACATCAACCCATCATCTGGATTTTAAACCCCACATGCATTAGATATTTGTGCTAATGATCTTCCTCCCCTTGCCACATAACCCCCAACAGGATCTGGTGTGTGATGTTCCCTTACTTGTGTCCATGTGTTCTCATTGTTCAATTCCAACTTATGACTGAGAATATGTAGTGTTTGGTTTTCTGTTCCTGTGTTAGTTTGCTGAGAATGATGGTTTCCAGCTCCATCCATGACCTTGCAAAAGACACTAACTCATTCTTTTTTATGGCTGCATAGTATTCCACAGTGTGTATGTGCCACATTTTCTTTATTTGGTCTATCACTGATGGGCATTTGGGGTGGTTCCAAGTCTTTGCTATTGTAAGTAGTGCTGCAATAAACATATATGTGCACATGTCTTTATAGTAGAATAATTTATAATCCTTTGGGTATATACCCAGTAATAAGATTGCTGGGTCAAATGGTATTCTGATTTTAGATCCTTGAAGAATCGCCACACTGTCTTCCACAATGATTGAACTAATTTACACTCCCACCAACAGTGTAAAACCATTTCTATTTCTCCACATCCTCTCTAGCATGTTGTTTCCTGACTTTTTAATGATCGTCATTCTAACTGGCGTGAGATGGTTTCTCATTGTGGCTTTGATTTGCACTTCTCTAACGACCAATGATGATGAGCTTTTTTCATATGTTTGTTTGGCCTCGTAAATATCTTCTTTTGACAATGTCTGTTCATATCCTTTGCCCACTTTTTGATTTTTTTTTTCTTCTCAACTTGTTTAAGTTTCTTGTAAATTCTGGATATTAGACCATTGTCAGATGGATTGATTGCAAAATTTTTATCCCATTCTGTAGATTTCCTGTTCACTCTGATGATAGTTTCTTTTTCTGTGCAGGAGCTCTTTAGTTTAATTAGATCCCATTTGTCAATCGTGGCTTTTGTTACAATTGCTTTTGGTATTTTAGTCATGAAGTCTTGCCTATGCCTATGTCATGAATGGGAACATATCTCAAAATAATAAGAGTTATGTATGACAAACCCATAGCCAATATCATACTACATGGGCAAAGCTGGAAGCATTCCCTTTGAAAACTGGCACGAGGCAAGGATGCTGTCTCTCACCACTCCTGTTCAACATAGTATTGGAAGTTCTGGTCAGGGCAATCAGGCAAGAGAAAGAAATAAAGGGTATTCAAATAAGAAGAGAGGAAGTCAAATTGTCTCTTTTACCCGATGACATGATTGTATATTTGGAAAACTCCATTGTCTCGGCCCCCAAACTCATTAAGCTGATAAGCAACTTCAGCGAATTCTCAAGATACAAAATCAATGTGCAAAAATCACAAGCATTCCTATACACCAATAATAGACAAGCAGGGAGCCAAATCATGAGTGAACTACCATTCACAATTGCTACAAAAAGAATAAAATACCTAGGAATAAAACTTACAAGGGATGTGAAGGACCTCTTCAAGGAGAACTATAAACCACTGCTCAAGGAAGTAAGGGAGGACACAAACAAATGGGAAAATATTCCATGCTCATGGATAGGAAGAATCAATATTGTGAAAATGGCCATATTACCCAAAGTAATTTATAGACTCAAAGCTATTCCCGTCAAAGTACCATTGACTTTCTTCACAGAATTAGAAAAAATTACTTAAAATTTCACATGGAACCATAAAAGAGCCCATATAGCCAAGACAATCCTACACAAAATGAACAAATCTGGAGGCATCACATTATCTGACTTCAAACTCTACTACAAGGCTACAGTAACCAAAACAGCATGGTACTGGTACCAAAACAGATATATAGACCAATGGAACAGAACAGAGGCCTCAGAAATAACACCACATATCTACAGCCATCTGATCTTCAACAAACCTGACAAATATAAGCAATGGGGAAAAGATTCCCTATTTAATCATGGTGCTAGGAAAACCCATATGCAGAAAACAGAAACTGGACCCCTTCCTTACACCTTATACAAAAATTAACTCAAGCTGGATTAAAAACTTAAACGTATAAGGTGTAAGGTAGGGATCCAGTTTCAGCTTTCTACATATGGCTAGCCAGTTTTCCCAGCACCATTTATTAAATAGGGAATCCTTTCCCCATTTCTTGTTTTTCTCAGGTTTGTCAAAGATCAGATAGTTGTAGATATGTGGCATTATTTCTGACGGCTCTGTTCTGTTCCATTGATCTATATCTCTGTTTTGGTACCAGTACCATGCTGTTTTGGTTACTGTAGCCTTGTAGTATAGTTTGAAGTCAGGTAGTGTGATGCCTCCAACTTTGTTCTTTTGGCTTAGGATTCACTTGGCAATGCGGGCTCTTTTTTGGTTCCATATGAACTTTAAAGTAGTTTTTTCCAATTCTGTGAAGAAAGTCATTGGTAACTTGATGGGGATGGCATTGAATCTGTAAATTACCTTGGGAAGGATGGCCATTTTCACGATATTGATTCTTCCTACCCATGAGCATGGAATGTTCTTCCATTTGTTTGTATCCTCTTTTATTTCCTTGAGCAGTGGTTTGTAGTTCTATTCAAGATGGATTAAAGACTTAAATGTTAGACCTAAAACCATAAAAACCCTAGAAGAAAACCTAGGCATTACCATTCAGGACATAGGCATGGGCAAGGACTTCATGTCTAAAACACCAAAAGCAATGGCAACAAAAGCCAAAATTGACAAATGGGATCTAATTAAACTAAAGAGCTTCTGCACAGCAAAGGAAACTACCATCAGAGTGAACAGGCAACCTACAAAATGGGAGAAAATTTTCGCAACCTACTCATCTGACAAAGGGCTAATATCCAGAATATACAATGAACTCCAACAAATTTACAAGAAAAAAACAAACAACCCCATCAAAAAGTGGGCGAAGGACATGAACAGACACTTCTCAAAAGAAGACATTTATGCAGCCAAAAAACACATGAAAAAATGCTCACCATCACTGGCCATCAGAGAAATGCAAATCAAAACCACAATGAGATACCATCTCACACCAGTTAGAATGGCAATCATTACAAAGTCAGGAAACAACAGGTGCTGGAGAGGATGTGGAGAAATAGGAACACTTTTACACTGTTGGTGGGACTGTAAACTAGTTCAACCCTTGTGGAAGTCAGTGTGGCGATTCCTCAGGGATCTAGAACTAGAAATTCCATTTGACCCAGCCATCCCATTACTGGGTATATACCCAAAGGACTATAAATCATGCAGCTATAAAGACACATGTACACGTATGTTTATTGCAGCATTATTCACAATAGCAAAGACTTGGAACCAACCCAAATGTCCAACAATGATAGACTGGATTAAGAAAATGTGGCACATATACACCATGGAATACTATGCAGCCATAAAAAATGACGAGTTCATGTCCTTTCTAGGGACATGGATGAAATTGGAAATCATCATTCTCAGTAAACTATCGCAAGAACAAAAAACCAAACACCGCATATTCTCACTCATAGGTGGGAATTGAACAATGAGAACACATGGACACAGGAAGGGGAACATCACACTTTGGGGACTGTTGTGGGGTGGGGAGAGGGGGGAGGGATAGCATTGGGAGATATACCTAATGCTAGATGACGAGTTGGTGGGTGCAGCGCACCAGCATGGCACATGTATACATATGTAACTTACCTGCATGTTGCGCACATGTACCATAGACCCTAAAGTATAATAATAATAATAATAATAAAAAGAAAAAAAAAGAAAAGAAAAAAGAGAGTTAGCAATAAAAGAGTCCAAAAACTGTATTTTATAAGCAAAAACAAAAAAACAAAAAAACTTAAACGTAAAACCTAGAGCCATAAAAACCCTAGTTGACTTTTTAATAATAGTCATTCTGACTGGTGTGAGAAGGTATATCATTGTGATTTTGATTTGTATTGCTGTGATGATTAATAATGTTGAGAATTTTTTCATATGTCTGTTGACTACTTGTATGTCTTTTTTTGACAGGCCACTACCAAGTGCCATAATTGAATCAATAATAAATAACCTACCAACAACAACAAAGAAATCTCTGGAACAGGTGAATTCACTTCCAAATTCTACCAGAATTGGTACTAAACCTAAAACTATTTTTAAAAATTGAGGCAGAGGCACTCTTTTCTGAATCATTCTATGAAGCCAGCATCAGCCAAATATCAAACTCTGGCAGAGAGAAAACAAAACAAAACAAAACAAAAAAGAAAACTTCAGGCCAATAAACTGCTGAACATAGATGTGAAAATCCTCAACCAAATACCAGCACACTTAATCTAGCAGTACATTAAAAACTTAATTCGCCATTATTAACTAGGCTTTATGCCTGGGATACAAGGTTGGTTCAACATAGACAAATCAATGCATGTGATTCACCACATAAATAGAATAAATACCAAAACCATATGATCATCTCAATAGACACAAGAAAAAGCATTTGATAAAATCCAACATCCCTTCATGATAAAAAAACCTCAACAGACTAGGCATTGAAGAAATAGTCCTCAAAATATTGAGCTATCTGTCATATTTGAAAGCCAACATCTTACTGAACAGCCAAAAGCTAAAACCATTCCTCTCAAGAAACAGAAAAACAACATTTCCATTCACACAATGCCTATTCAAAATAGTACTAGAAGTTCTAGACAGAACAACAGGTCAAGTGAAAGAAATAAAAGGCATCCAAATAGGAAAATAGGTCAAACTATTGCTCTTCACTAAGGATATGATTCTATACCTAGAAAACTCTAAAGACTCCACCAAATGTTCCTTAAACTGATAAATGACTTCACCAAACTTTCAGGATAGAAAAACAATGTAGAAAAGTCAGTAGGATTTCTATACAGCAATATGTTCTCACACAAAGTAAAATCAAGAATGCAATCCCATTTATAATATTCACAAAAAAATCCCTGAAATACATAGGAACACAGCTAACCAAGGAGATGAAAGATCTTTCCTGCTGAAAGAAGTCAGAAGTGACAAAATTAATGGAAAAACATTTCATGTTCATGGATGGGAAGAATCAATATCATTAAAATGGCCATACTGCCCAAAGCAATCTACAGATTAAGCAATATTCCTGTCAACCTACCAATGTAATTATTCACATAATTAGAAAAAAAAATTATTCTAAAACACATATGGAATCAAAAAGGAGCCCAAATAGCCAAAGCAATCCTAAACAAAAAGAACAAAGCTGGAGGAATCACACTACCTGACTCCAACTATATTACAAGGCTACAGTAATGAAAACAGCATGGTACTGGTACAAAAATAGACACATAGACAAATGAAATAAGATAGAGAACCCAGAAATGAAGCTGCACACCTACAAACATCTGATATTCAACAAAGTTGACAATAAAAAGCAATGAGGAAAGCATTCCTTATTCAGTAAATGGTGCTGGGATAGCTGGCTAGGCATATGAAAAAGACCCTTACCTTTCACCATACATAAAAATTAACTCAGGATGTGTTAAGAATTTAAATGTAAGACTTCAAACTATAAATATCCTAAAAGAAAACCTATGAAATACCTTTATCTACATTGACCTTGGCAAAGAATTTATGACTAAGCCCTCAAAAGCAATTGCAACAAAAACAAAAATTGACAAGTGGGAACTAATTAAACAAAAGAGCTTCTGCACAGGAAAATAAACTATCAACAGAGCAAGCAGACAACTTACAAAGTGGAGAAGATGTGGTACATATACACCATAGAATACTACAAAATTATAAAAAAGAATGAACTCATGTCCTTTGCAGCAACATGGATGAAACTGGAGGCCATAATCTTAGGTGAATTAACACAGAAACAGAAAATTAAATACTGCATGTTCTCACTTATAAGTGGGAGCAAAAAGCTGAGCATACGTGGACATAAGCAAATTAACACAGGAACAGAAAACCAAATACTGCATGTTCTCACTTATATGTGGGAGATAAAAGCTGAGCACACATGGAAATACATTTAGAAAAAAACAGGCACTGTGGACTACTAGAGTGTGGAGGGACAGGAGAATGTGTAAAAGACTACCTAGCAAGTATTAAGTTCACTACCTGGGTGATGGGATCTATACTCCACACCTCAGCATCATGCAATATTTCCATGTAATAAATCTGCTCATGTGTCCCCAATCCAAAATAAAAGTTGAGAAAAAAATAAAATAATATTAAAGCAGAGAGAAACTATAAATTAAATTTGAAACTATAAAAGAAACTTGAAAAGAGCCAAGCACAAATTAAATAAGTGAAAAATAAAATTAATTAAAAAATAAATTAGTAAATAAATTACTATATATTATGTGTAATTAGTTATTTAAAGTCATTAAGAGATTTTAATTGAAACTTTATACCTGCTTTTGCATGTCTTTTTTTTTTTTTTTTTTTTTAAAGACCAAGTCTCACTCTGTTACCCAGGCTGGAGTGCAGAGGCACGATCTTGGCTCACTGCAACCTCTGCCTCCAGGGTTCAAGTGATTCTCCTGCCTCAGCCTCCCAAGTACCTGGGACTACAGGCACCTGGCACCAGGCATAGCAAATTTTTGTATTTTTAGTAGAAACAGGGTTTTGTCATGTTGGCCAGACTGGTCTCAAACTCCCGGGCTCAAGCCATCCACCCACCTCAGCCACTCAAAGTGCTGGGAATACAGGCATGAGCCATCACATCTGGCCCTTGTATATCTTTTGTATAATTAGAAATATCTCCATATCTTTATTTTTAATAATAACACATAAATATTACTACAAAGTTATAAGAAACAGCAAAATCTACAATGTTCATTTTCAAACAGCAAGATAGTAATCAGTAACTATGCCATTATATCATCTGTCATTAGTTAATATGTTAATTGAAGCATATGTGTACCCCTTAGCTTTGCTCAACTAATTTCCACATTCATAATATGAATTTGTAGATGCTTTAAAAAGTCTTGTTACAGGAGGGATTATTTTTAGCAATTTCATCAACTCATTTAGGTAAATCCAAATATTGTTTGTAAATTAAAAAATAGACCTTGCCAAAAATTTTAATTTATTACAATACTCATACTGATCACCTCATATAATATTTTATGATGTGTTTACAAACTTGTCTAAGAAAGAAAGGTCAAGCACATTTTGAATAGATAGCATAAAATTTGTATCACTCATCTTCTATTTTTTAATTTTCTCTCTGAGTCACGATTTTGTTTAGTTACTATAAAGATGTAATGCTACATTAAATACTTGAAATGTTGGTTTTTATTGCGTATTGAAAAAAAAGTTTGGCCTATATATGCCACTTAAATTCATTGATTTCTAATGTAATCATTATATAAATATAGTTTCCCCAATCATTTCTTCTAAAAAATATGTCATTTAAAACAATTTTGACTTATGTGATAATTTTATTGAGGTATATTAAAATAAGTTTCCAACTAGATATTATCCTTGCTCATATGTTCTTTACAGTTCTCGTTACTACATATTCTAATTGTGCAGATGTCTGAGATTTTCTGGCTTGGAACAGTGGATGTTGATGCCATTCAGTATAAGAGAGAATCATGGAAAACAGCAAAGTGGCAAGATAAATAAAAGGATCAGTATGGGAATTGTTGACTTCGACATGCATCTTTAGGTTTGGGACAACCAAATGGCAATATAACTTGTAAGAATGTGCCTTTTATGATGAGACAACAGAGAAAACTACAATAGACACTTTGAATAGAATTAAGAATTAATGACATTTGCAAAGACTGCATATTGTGTAAATGGAATGACAATAATTCTATTACATTTGGAATATTAGAGTGAGTTTGTTAATGAAGAACAATAATTCTAGAAAGACAGAATCATACTAGATTGTGATGTGTTAAACTATAGTAAGAACTGAGTATTTAACCAATTTAATTATTTATTCAACAAAATTTAGAGAGCGGGTGTATTGTATGACATGCACTGTGCTAAAGGTTAGAAACACAATGAAGGGCAAAGGACCAAAAAATGTTTAATATGTTAAATCTTATGAAACTTCTGAGATTGTGTGTTTGTTTTTTTGTTTGTTTGTTTTGTTCTAGTCAAAACAAGTGGAATGTTAGCAGTTTAATTTAATTCAACCTAGTAATAGTAGAATTTTAAGTGTAAATGTGAAATTAATGAAAGTAAGGGCATTGAAACAAATATGAAGTTTGCAGACTTAAATATATATTTCATGTTAGCTGAAGATAGCATTAAACTTTTATCAAAAGAAATTTTACCGCTCTTCCCATTTTAGAAATAACCCAATTATTGTAGAAGAGACCAGGAATGGTAAAGGAAAGCAAATGTAGATATGGGCAACATTTAAGTGATTTTAAGCCAATCCTATATGAATAATTTTGTAACGACAAATATGTGAACCTGTAAAAACTTTGTACAACTTAAAAAAAAACTAACTTCCAAAGACACCGTGGAAAAAGATGGATCTATTTTAAAGAGCACCAAATGGGGTTAAAGTTGTTCTTTTCTTCTTTAAAAGACAATGACTGAAAACTTACATTAACTATTTCAGCACATCTAAGCAAGTAGATAATATTATAGAAATGCAAAGGAGAATGAAAAACAAGGTATCTATTAATACATATTTGCAGCTCAAATAAATAATATGATCATATTTAATATTAAAACTAATATTAATATATCTATATATTTGCAGTTCAAGTAATATGATTATATTTAATATTAGAGATTATAAGATCATATTGATAGATTCTGAAAAGCATAAGATAAAATTCAGCAGCCACTTATTATAAAAATTATAAATAAATCATTGAAAAATATAAATATGATGAATATTATTTATCAAAAATTATAGCAAATATTACCTAAAATGTTAAAGTACAGAGTTTAATAGCAGGAAGGGATTAACCAGATTGTAGAACATAGTATAAGGCATTGGGAATCAAATCAATGTGGCGTTCTCATTACTAAATAAACAAATGTATCAAATTTAATAAAAATAAAATCTAGGAATAGACTTCAGTATGTAAGAATTTTATGTATGTGAAAGTTGCTATCATCAACTTGGGCAAAGAGTAAGTTATCTGAAACAGTATTACAAAACTTACCCATCTAGATAATAACATAAAATTGAAGTTCCATCTTACCTGTATAAAATTATAAATTCTCTGTAGATAAATAAATTTTTGGCTGGGTATGGTGGCTTATGCCAGTAATTCCAGCACTTTGGGATACCAAGGAGGAAGGATTCCTTGAGCCCAGGAATTCGAGACCAGCCTAGGAGACATTGTGAGACCCTGTCTGCACGAAAAATAAAATATTAGCTGGTGTACTCTAGTTGACTCACACAAGCTGGTGAGAGACAATTTTTAAATTATCAGTAATTTACCAAGGCACTTGTAAAACAAATGAATAAAAATTAAATTATGTAAAATTATGATTAAATAATTTTTAAAGTAAAGGCGATATGCTAAATATAAATATAAACTCTATATTTTATATTATTTCACTACATTTTATATTATCTCTGCTTTTTTAAGGTTATTTGTATTTGTTGAATGGAAGCTGTGGAAACAGTAATATTCTGGTATTCTACTGAAAATCTTGTTCAACTCTGCCTTCAATTACATCACATGGGTAGTTTGAAATCAGTTATTGGGAGTACTTACAACATGGAAACTGGCATATGATATAAACCCGGCTCTTAATTATCATTCATTCAATTATTCTTCTCATCAAATAGTTCATTTTTTTCTTCTTTCTTTGTAGATGAGGATATAAGAAAAATGAGATGTAATGCACTTGTATATAATTTGTGTTTAAAAATATCAGTGATTTTAAGGCTGTATCTTTTAAAACCAAACTGCTATGTGCAAATGAATCTATTCAAAATATGAAATTTCCTTTGCATTTTATACATCTACCTAGATTTCTAGTATGTGTATAATTTTGAAATTGTAAATGCCTTAGCATTATCATAGTGGAATACAGTAATCACTAAATCCCATGGCAATTATGACCCATATTACTTGGTAGATCAGCAGCGGTGATCTCACAAAGGATATGACATGGTTATTGGTAATATATAATTTATCTGTGTGGTTATGTCAAGTAGTTTCAAAGTATTTTGACAATCATATTTAGACCAGAGAATTTACAAGATACTTGAGTCTGTGATAAAGAACAATTATTCAAAAATACAGTAGTGGTTCAATTTGACTCATTGTTTTCCCTACCTACAAAGCAGAGATCCATTTTATTATCTAGCCTTAGAATAGCAACTATTTTAGGTGCTGATAACCCTTATAGGGACCATGCAGATCATACCTGAGACAGTATGAATTCACTGGCGAATGTGAGAAGGAAGGTAATCAGCAAGTGCTTGTCACAGTATATTGGAATCTTCTCAAGTTGTTGATGCCTGGACCTTCTTCTGGAAACATACAATGTAATAGTAGTTTTATTTTTAAACATTTTTATTTATTTGTTTCTTTTTTGTTGTTGAAAGATGATATTTATCAGAATCAACTGAGACATTTTGTTGTTGAAGGATGATATTTGTCGGAATCAACTGGGATATTTGTCCAAAATGATGTTTCCTGAAACCTACCCCAAATATAATGAATTATAGCTCTGAAGAAAGGATGCAGAAATCTGAATTTTAAATAAACATCTCTGATGATATCTATGTATACTGAATATTAAAGACAATTACTCTAATAATTTGATTCATCTCTCATCTATCAAAATATAGAGATTAGTTATAGACCCAGTCACTGAAAATGTGAGAAGTCCATGGCTACTGACTTTTTGATTATTTTAGAAAGTCTTCTGACAATCTTTGACCAATGTTGGAAAGCTCTACATATTCCTGTGATCAGGTCCACATCTTATATCCAAATTCTGTTAAGTAGGTCCCTGGTCTGATCCCAGTGACCAAGTTCCCAGCATATTCTTTTTATTCTTTCTGGGGAGTAGAGGCAGCCACTAACCTTATGAATATAGTTTAATATGACTCATTTTTGTAACTAATGCTTCATTATTTATTTTTGATCAGCTGAAATCAAACTCATAGAGTCATTATTTCATGATTCTTCACAATTTTATTTCAGAATGTATTTAGAATACCTCTTTGTAAGTTCTTGCAGAATCTTCATTTTATTAAAGACATATTGTCGATTGTGCAACCTGTTTCCACTTGCTCATGTATTCTAGGGATAGTAAGCTCCACATCTCTAGTTTTCCACTGATTACAGTAGACTCTTCCTCATACCGTGTGCATATTATACCCTGTGAAGTATGGATTTTTTTTTTTTTAGGATTTAGACTCCCTATTCCAAATATACAAATCCTCTAGCACACAAACACAGTACTTTGAACCATAAGGGACCCTGCTGAGATATTATTTTATACATTGGGTGATCCTTCTTTTAATACTTCTATGAAATTTATTGCTTCTACATTTCAACATTCACCTATGATACACCTTCTTCCTGGATTAATGCGATATTGGACTTCTGCATGTGTCCTATTTCCATCTGTGCCTTTCTGCCTTTGCACAGGTTGATCTCCATGACTGGAATGTTTCTGTCTGCAGAACACTCATCCACTTTAAAAAGAAAGTAAGAAGACACTTGAGAAGCAGCAAAATCAATTATGACTGTATAGAACAGCTGAGACCAAAAGAATGTGTCTACATAATTTCTTCAATTGGAATTTATTCTGATATTAGTTATTTATGTAACTTTCTTCTACCAAACTCCAAGAAGCTGGAAATAGGGATTGTTTTTCACTCATGTTTATTTTATTTATTGATTGATTTTTTGAGACAGAGTCTTGCTCTGTCATCAGAGCTGGAGTGTAGTGGCACAATCTCGGCTCACTGCAACCTCTGCCTCCCGGGTTCAAGCAATTCTCCTGCCTCAGCCTCCTGAGTAACTTGGATTACAGGTGTGCTCCACCACGCCCAGATAATTTCTGTATTTTTAGTAGGGACAGGTTTTCACCATGTTGGTTAGGCTGATCTTGAACTCCTGACCTCAGGTAATCCACCCACCTCAGTCTCCCAAAGTGCTAGGATTACAGGCGTGAGCCACCAAGCCTGGCCTGACTACATTCTGGAATGAATTCACTTTAATATGTAATGTTCAGTAAAACAGTTATTATCCATTAGTTTTAAGAACAACTGTATAAAAACAATCAAATGTATTAACATTTTCTTTGAATCTTTAATTTTCATTCATCCCGAAATCCTAGGTTGTGTTAATGATCTGATAATTTTTCTTTGCAGAATTAATATACTATGCAAACATACTTAATTTGGTTCAGGAGAAATTTCTACCATTAGCATGCCACCTTGTTATTTCTCTAATCTTTGCTGATACACAATTATTTGGATATCACATTTTCTATTGCAAACTTCTCTCCAAATTTCTTTCTGAATTGTTATTTAGATTTCTTAGATTTTGTTGTAGCAAAAGACTTTTTATATTTTCATTCTTTTTTTTTCTACCCTTGTTTCCTGATTTGTCATTCTAGGATTCTATGATCTATAACTTTCCCTGAAAGAATCATCTTTAACCATTAAATTCTAAATATATAAGTTAAAACGCACCTTTTTGAAATAGAATAGGGTGATAAATTTCTCACCTCTTCCAAAAATAGTATTCAAAACCTGCCAGCATAATGTTAATTTCTAATTTGAATAATTACATCATCCTTAAAAAGGAAAGTAAAACACAACTTTCTTTAATTGGGTCTGTTTATTGTTAAAATGCATTTCTAAAGAACAGAAGGAGAAAATGTGTCACAGATTACGAAATTAAAACATTCTGTAATCAAATGTAAAAGTTAGTTTTGAACAACTCTGGAAAATACCATCTAGGAAATATAAATTTTAAACAAAGTGTATGAAAAATTGCTTGCGTTGCATGTCCTCAACATCCAAATGGCAACAACCTTCATGCTAAAGGACATTCTCTTTCCCTGGTAAGTTAACCTGAGTTGCTCATCTATCACTTGGCAGTCACTGAAGTTCCACATCCTCAGCTTCTTATGTTGATTCATTCTTTCCTACAGTTCTTTTGTGCTGGTGCGATGCTCCTTCAGGTCAGAGCATGGTCAGTTTCTCCTTCTTTTACAGGGTGCAGCTTCACAATATCATATCATAGTACAAACTGTTTCCTCATTATTTAAAGTGATTCATTCTTTTAGTAGTTCAGCCCCTTTCCATAAAGAAATTGGAAGTTCCTTTTGATTTCTCTTGTGAATACATCAGGGAAGATGCTAACTAAGTGGACCACAAAATAGATTTTCCTCTTTACAGATGGAATCCAGTTTATCTGGAAAATTTTTGATCTCTTTTTCTTTATATTTATTAATGTGAGATTTTATTGACTCAGGAAGTTGCCTGACAGGCCTAGCGGCAGTTTTTATGACCCAAACTTGTTGCAGAAGCTCAATCCCTGGTATTTCTGCCAACCTGCTTTTGTCCAGGGTATAGCTTTTCCTAGAGACACTTTGAGGACCTAGGTATATAGAAAATCTCACAGCTTATTTGATAATTAGAAAAATATAAGGGCCGGGGTCAGTGGCTCACACTTGTACTCCCAGCACTTTGGGAGGCAGAGGTAGGTGGATCACTTGAAGTTAGGAGTTTGAGACCAGCCTAGCCAGCATAGTGAAAGCTCATCTCTACTAAAATTACCAAAAATTAGCTGGGTGTGGTAGTGGGCACCTGTGGTCCCAGCTACTTGGGAGGCTGAGGCAGGAGAATTGCTTGAACCCTGGAGGTAGAGGTTGCAGTGAGCCGAGGTGGCGCCACTGCACTCCAGCCTGGGTGACACAGTGAGACTCTGCCTCAAAAAAAAAAAAAAAAAAAAAAGATATAGCAGCAGCATGTCTCCAAAGTATTGCTCATTCTGTTACAATATTAATAAAGTTTGAGACTTAATTTTTTTTTCAAAGATGGTTCTGCTCTCTCACCAAGGCTGAAATGCAGTGGTGTGATCACAGATCACTGCAAACTCCAACTCCTGGGCCAAGTGATCCTTCCTCATCAGCCTCTTGAGCAGCTGGGACTGAGGTCACATACCACTGTGCCTGGCTAATTTTGTTATTTTATTATATCATTTGTAGATGGTGGGCCTTGCTATGTTGCCCAGGCTGGTTTCGAACACCTGGCCTCAAATGATCTTCCTGCCTTGGCTTCCCCGGGCACAAGGATTACAGGCACAAACCACTACACCTAGCCTAGCACAGACTTTAGCTAGCACAGAACAGAAGTTGAAATGATAAAAACATAAGAAGATTTGATAATATGTCAGCTTGAATTGAAAGCTGAAATTAGCTTTAGTAGGATATAGGCTCTCTGCATCCCTACCTTATGGCAATGGATTTTTTAAAGTTTTCCTTCAATTATTCATTCAAGAAAAAAATTACTGAATACCTGTTATGGGCTAGATATTGTTCTATGCACTGGGAATACATTAGTGAACAAAAGAGATAAAAATCTTCTCCCTCAAGAAGATAACATAGTAGAAGAGGCAGAAAGTTGATATAAAATGAACATAGCAATTAAGTAAATTACATAACATTTTAGAGATTGAAATGAGATTTAGAAAATAAAGCAGAACAAGCAGGGTACAATTAGTCTGTTATGCTGGGTGGGAAAGGAGGTTGCAATGTTGAATAGAATATGATTGGTTCTCAGTCCCACCATATGAGTGGATTTCACATCCATGGATTTCACCAACCATGGATTAAAAATTTGCAGAAAAAACAAAAATATAGTAATAAAAATAATACAAATTTTAAAATTCACAGTGTAAAAGCTACATAATTTTTACATTGTATTAAGTATTATAAGTAATTTAGAGACTATTTTAAATATACAGGAGGATTTGTGTAGATTACATGTAAATACTATGGCATTTTATATCAGAGACTTGAGCATCCACAGAGTTTGGTATCCTCAAAGGTCCTGGAATCAATCTCCTAGGGGATAGTGAGGGACACTATCCCTCACTAGTTGGAATATAAACAGTAAAAAGGAATAATTTGATCTAAGACTTGAAGAAGGCAAAAGAGTTCATCATTATGATGTCTGAGGTAGAAGTACTCCAATCAGAAGAAACAGCCAGTGCCCAGGTCTGAAATACCCTTGCCCATTAAGGGATCTGGTATGGTTGAAATACAGTGAGCAGGGAGAACAGTATGATTTATCAAGAAAACAGATATAAAGATTAGAGGGCTTTTTTGCAGAAGTTATAGCATGGTGCTGATAATACCAATTATAATAAAGTTATATTTTTAATTATGAAAGAGATTCCTGCATTATAGAAAGAGAAAGTCGCCCAGAGGTGTATTAGTTTCCTGTGGCTGCTGTAACGAATTACCTACCGCAAAATCAGTGGCTTAAAACAACAGGAATTTATTCTTTCACAGTTCTGGAGGCCACAAGTCGAAGTCAGTATCACTGGGTCAAAATCAAGGTATTGGCCTCCTACAACTCCTGCAGGTATCCCTTGGCTTGTGGCTACATTACTCCAATATTTAAGGCCAGCATTTTTACCCTCTCTTGTTCTGTCTTCACACGGCCTTCTCTTTTGTCTGGGTCACACCTCCCTGTGCCTCCCTCTTTTAAGAACAATTGTGATCTCATTTAGGATACACCCGGATAAATCAGGTTAATCTCTTCATTTCAAACTCCATAATTTAATCACATATTGGTATATTTTCCATATAAGGTAGCATTTACTCATTCCAGGGATTACGACCTGATATTTTTAGGAGCTGCTATTCAGCCTACCACAGGAAATTAGGGAATTTGGGTATCACTGTAATTTTAAAAGGAATAAAATTAATTTTAAATATCCCCTATAAAATAAACATATTGGCACTACTTTTTTGCAGCTTACCTGAATCCTAGATGCATTAAAATAGATTATATCAGTCTATAAACTTTCTGGCAATTTCATGTTTGATTGTCTACATAGCATCATTGCCTTATAGAGGGGATTGAGCAACCCTCTGGTAAAAGTCTGCTTATCATCATTTCTAATCAGTTTCTCACCAGTTCCTCTCCTTCACACCACAAAAGTGCATGTGAAGTGCAAGTTTATATTGGGAAAATTTTCAAGACTGCCTGTAGGTGTGAATTTTACCTACTTTGTTCTTGCAGTTGCCTACGATTGTATTACCTTCTTCATCCAAGCGTATGCACAGAAGGACTTAAGGTTTTCCCATACTTGTTGGCCTTGGGTTTAGAGCATACACCTCATATACCTTATATTTTTCCTGATGGACCCTAGGTCTGGAGGCAGGTGCTGTTTTACTTATTTATTTCTAAGCAAAATTATTCCAACTCAAGTAAAATACAGCATTATACAGGTGAGAAAACCTGATTTGATGCACTTCAGGATATGAGTGAACTAAGGAATATAATCAGAATTTACTTCTATTCTATTTTGGTAGCATTTCACATGTTTCCCTCTTGCTAAGACGAGTTCAAGCAGTGCTACAGAAAAGGTCTTATTCTGGAAGAGAGTCCAGGACATAGAGTTGTCACCAGATAAGGCAAATATCTTGTACTTTGGCCAACCTTTAGTCCTAGTGCCATGAAGTGGCAGTTGTAGACATATAAGAAATATAAGGTAAAGGATAATATATTCACCATGCCCCACCTGGACCCCGAGGCATGGTAATAGGCCCGAAAGGAGTCTTCTGGAGACTAGACCTCTCTGGCCCCATGTCCCTGGCTCTGGAGCCATTTATGCCTCTACACCCTCCAAGTCTGCTTTGTGAGCATAGGCCTGCACTACTGTGTTCTGATTTCAAGAAATTTGCAATGTAGCTAGTGAGCCATATGAGGAAATTTTCTCCCTGCACTTTAAAATTATTGAACCCTACTTAAATGCAGTGTATAATGCTATTCTCAAATTACTGTTTTGATTGCCCACAATGATCTTTAATGCTGCTTTCTCTGTAAAATCATTTGTAGATTAAAAGGTGATGGAAGCTAACTCTAATTCTACTTACTGTATCTATTTTAAAGTATACTTTACAGTTTCACCTTTATCAGTAAGTTGCATCAATGCTTGCATTTCTTTAATAATTTGACCATGCTTTTTCCTGTCTTTTTCATTTTTCCTCTTGTTTAGTATCATTATCCTTGCATTTCTGCAGTTCTGACTAAGTCATGAGTGTGTATGGTGTTTGGAAAGGATACAAGCATTTTTTTTTTTTTTTTTTTTTTTTTACATCGTGTACTTCTTAGCACAAAGAAACACTTTAAAAAAATTGCTTCCTGATGACAGTGATTTTGTAAAGTGGCAGTCATTTGATTTAAGTACGTGTAAATTCCAAGCCAGTTAGCAGAACTAGAAATTTAACTGTGATTATTTGAAATAAATAAGAATTCTTGGAAATTTTAGAATATCAAATAAATGACTATAGCACTATCACACTGAAAAATAATGATGTTTATGGCAACTTTCATAATAGAATTTTTTGACAGTAGATGGCACTATTTGTTTTATTAATAGTCACTGACCACTCCCTTTACTTTTCTGAAAGGTAACATAGTTTATCTTTAACTATTTTAACAATATTCCAGAATTGCTTATATCTAGCTTACCAGATGAATCACTTTGATTATGTGTGATAGGGACATTTTTGCTTTTATTTTATAGAACAATTTTGGATGAAGGTGTACTTTTTTTTTCTAATGTCACTTTTAACTTAAGTGAGTATTCAAGGTGAGGCATACCAAGGAAGGATTGTAATAAACATATTTCTTATATTAAAGGGGCTAATTTTTTAACCCCTATAAAAGATTGTAAGATGGGAATTTGAGACAGGTTATCTAACGTATTCTGATTTGACAGAATTAATTTCTACCTCCAAATCCAGGCAGTCACATAACTTTCTGTTGATTAAAGACAAAATACAAGCAACAATTTGGGCAAGCAAAATGATGGTGCATTTCATAAAAATATAACCACTTGAAGGAATGAGAATAAATGTTTTTATAAGGAGTAGAATAGAACAAGAAATAAGAGGACCAAGAATATCCCAGGTAAATATGATATGATATATGAATATAATATTTTATATATATGTATAGTAACTCATGTCAATTATACTGCATGATGGTCTATTTACTTGGCTAGGCTGTGGTGCTCACTTGCCTGGTCAAACACTAATCTAGATGTCACTGTGGAGTTATTTTGCATAGTGATTGACATTTACAATCAGTTGACTTTAAGTACAGACCCATCGATAATGGGAAAGGGCCGCATTCAATCATGTGAAGACATTATAAGTGGAATCGAGGTTTCCCAAAGAAGGAATTCTCCCTGAAGAGTTTAACATGGAAATCCTGCCTCAGTTTCCAACTGCTAACCTGCCTTGCAAACCCACACAATTGCACAAGCTAATTTCTTACAATCAATCTCTCTCTCCCTCTCTTTTTTGTTAGCTATTACTATTTTTAAGAGGACATTGTGTCTATGAAATGATCAGGCTGCAAATTTCCAAACTTTTATGCTCTGCTTTCCTTTTAAACGTAAGTTTCGATTTCAAATCATCTCCTTATGAATGCATATAATTCTGTGCTTTCAGAAGAAACCAGGTCACCTGTTGAATGTTTTGCTGCTTAGAAATTTCCTTGGCCAGATACCCTAAATAATCTCTTTCAAGTTCAAAGTTTCACAGATCTCTAACACAGGGGGAGAATGCCACCAGTCTCTTTGCTAAAGCATAACAAGAGTGCCTTTGCTGCAGTTCCCAATAAGTTCCTCCTCTTCATCTGAAACCACGTCAGCCTGGACTTCATTGTCCATATCACTATCAGCATTTTGGTTAAAACCATTTAACAAGTCTCTAGGAAGTTCCAAACTTTCCCTCGTCTTCCTGTCTTCTTGGGAGCCCTCCAAACTGTTCCAACCTCTGCCAGTTACTCAGTTCCAAAGTCACTTCCATGGTATCAGGTTATCTATATAGCAGTACCCCACCCTTCCAGTACCAATTCTCTGCATTAGTTCATTTGCACATTGCTATAAAGATACTAACTGAGACTGGGTAATTTCTAAACAAAAGAGGTTTAATTGACTCACCATTCCTCATAACTGGGGAGGTCTCAGGAAACTTATGATCGATCGTGGCAGAAGGAGAAGCACAAAGCAGCAGAAGAGAGGGGGATTGCAGGGGAAACTGCCACTTTTAAACCATCAGATCACATGAGAACTTTCTCCCTATCACGAGAACAGCATGGGAGAAACTGCCCTGATGATCCAGTCACCTCCCACCATGTCCCTCCCTCAACACTTGAGGATTACAATTCAAGATAAGATTTGAGTAGTGAAACGCTAACCAGTAATTCAAAAGAATGCAACCATTTGTCACTTACCTACCTATGACCTGGAAGACCCCTCCCACTTCTAGTTGTCCTGCCTTTCTGGACTGAACCAATGTACCAATGTACATCTTACATATATTGATTGATGTCTCATGTCTTCTAGAAATGTATTAGACCAAGCTGTGTCCTGACCACCTTATGCACATGTCAGGACCTCCTGGGGCTGTTTCACAGGTGTGTCCTTAACGTTGGCAAAATAAACTTTCTAAACTGAAAAAAAACAAAAAAGATTTCGGTTGGGACACAGAGCAAACCATATCAGGATTCATTCAGTCAGCAGGTGAGTTCAGAAAGTGAATTTAAAATAGTTTACTGAAAAGAATTTTTTAAAGCAATATAGTCTCATGATCACCAATTAGCTTCCCAGGAGATTCCAGGCCTTGCCAGCATTACGAGGCTTTATGATTCACTTGCTCAGGTTCAGGAGGCCAAGGGCAAAGCTGGACGTGGGGAGTTGTGGTGTAAATTGTGTAGCCTATTAAAGAGAAAACAAGCAAACAAATAAAAAAGCTGCGAACTGGTGAAGTATAGAAAAAAAAGGGGTAAAACTTTTTTTCCCCCTTTTCATAAAACCTCTGAGTTTCAGGAGTTAAGAGCAAAGACAACCTTGTCTAGTGTTAAAACAGTCATTATAACAATTGTTAACTTGGTTATTACTGTGCATAAGGTGTTATGAACTATTTGATTTCTCATCATGGTCAACCCATGAAATAAAGGCTGATAGTACTCTCAGTTTACATGTAAGAAAACTGAGGACATGCAGCAACTAAGCAAGTTAGATCAAGAACACATAACCAGTATAAGTGGGTGCTGTTATTCCAGGCACTTTCAGCCCTGAGCTCACAATATTAATAACTAGGCAATATTGCTTTTCAAAAAAAGAAAATACATCCCGTAAAATCAATATTAACAAACAATAAAATGTATGTAAAATTAAAGGTTATCCTTAAAGATAGAAAACGCCTAATAAAAAGGTAGAAAAACTATATAGAATGACTAGAAAAGAAAATCGAAGAGCTGCCAGTTTTATATCTAAAAATTCTCCAAACAGATGTAGTTTGAGCAGAAGTTACTTTAAAATATTCAGAGTTTGAAATATTCAAGGTACAATTAATTTACATGCAATTGAAGCTCTTTCAGGACATAAAAGACAAGTGAGAACTTCTAATCGGTTTTCATAAAGTCAGCAAAACATACCTTAAAATGTCAGTGTTAGAACATAAAAAGAGAAAAATAACAAATAACATTTCATATGGAGAGATAATGGCATAAGCTTTTAGACATAATATTAAAAACTGAGAACAAAATCTAGTTTATGATCTTCCTTTATTTCTGAAAGATTTATCTCTTACTTACCTCTTTCCAACATTACTCCTTACATAATTGGGAGGATTTCAATATCTGGGCTAAATTGTCTATTGAAAAATCAGCCCCACAGTCTCCCTTCTATTATCTTATTCCAAGGACTGGAAGTCTGATTATTGCATTTCTGCCAGTGAAATGCAAGATGGAAAGGGCAAAAGAAGCAGGAGCCATAATTGCTCCACTGGCAACAATAACTAGATCCCTGGATTTAAGAAATTGGCTGAGATTTCTGTATGTTCTCCTGTGAATCATTTCGTTAGGGCTGCAGCAGCTGAGATTGTTGATAAAAGTTACCTGTGAATTCTACACTTAAAAATTTCTTTAGTGGTAGTAGCCTTCCTAGAGATGTTGCATGTCTCCAAATATCTGAATTAAATCTCTTCCAGTCTGAAATATCTTGAACAATTGATGTTTCCCTGTTAAACTCTCGTGAGTAATATTTTTAAGTAAAAAGTGATCCATGCAAAATAGATGATCAATGCAATCTGAGAAGAATATCTGACATGTTTGGATTTGAAAGTCATAATGATCTCATCATTAGTCAGGAGTGATACAGATAATCCATTATATATTATGGAAAAAGAGCTTATTAAATTATTGGCCATATTGTCCTGAGGTAAAGTGTCTCCTAAAGGTAAGGAATTGGGGGAGCAATAGTTTCTATGCTGTAATATGGTAGAAATGACTATACAGAACTTGTTGGTTTGCTCACATTTCTCATTACACAAGAGAATTTACAGAAATAAACTATGCTCCTGCTTTTCTATTCTTAGTTCGAGACATGGTTGGAAAACTAGAGGGATTCCATAACTGCTAAGAGACGTTTTGTTGCCATTTTTTAGCCAAAAAATTGAAGTAATCCAGATCCATATTTTGATTTTCAGAACTTAAAATTATAATAGATATTACATTTACTACCTCTTTATAATTTGTATATAAAATATAAGATGTTTATTGGCAAATATTGGGACTTTGAGAATGGGATGGGAATAATTGTTTGGATTGCAATGAGTTTGTATACCTTGAACCTATCGAGCTGGCTTTTTATTCTTCTTTTACTAATTAGTGAGTTTGACCAAAGAAATTTCCTTTGGCATTTGCAGCAGTATGCAATTTGTATTTTATCTCAGGGCTTTGGTAACTCTAATCTGGGTTGCTGCTTGCTTTCTTGCCTCCTGTTACTATGAATGGACTGTTTGCATTTCTAACAAAGGTAAAACCTTTTACTTGTGCTCCAGGTGAGATCTCTCCCAGCTGCTCATAAACAGTCCTCCAGAAATTTACTGTCTCTGTTCTGTGTCATTTTTTTTTCTCTAGTAGGAATGTTTCATAAAGATCATGCTCAACAGCATCAAACATGATGCAATTTCTCCCAACTTAAAAATGCTCCTCTCTTTACCCCATATCCATCTTACAGATACTGCCACATTACAACAAAACTCCTTGACAGTGTCATCAGTACTTTCTGCCTCTCAGTACTTTCCTCCATTCTCTCTTAAATCCTTTCTGATTAGACTCTCAGCTCCACTATGTTGAAAAAAAAAAAAAAAAAAAAAAAAGGCCTCACACAACTTCTATGTTTCTAAACCCAATGGTATTTCTCAGCCCTAATTTTACTTGTCCTATCAGCTGCATATGCTGCAACTGATGCATCTCTGCATCAGACAAAATTGAAAACCTGACTTAATAGTATTTACCTGTAATAATGGCTGAGTATTGACCAATCCCAGGGGCCATACTACAATCACCCATAGACTGCTGAATGTTCAAACTGCGTTCAAATAAGGCAGACTACGAGCTATAACCAATCTCACTGTTTCTGTACCTCACTTCTGATTCCTGTACATCACTTTCCCTTTTTTGCCTGTAAATTTGTTCTGACCATGAGGCACCCTTGGAGTCTCTGTGAATCTGCTGTGATTCTGTGGGTTGCTCAATTCATGAATTGTTCATTGCTCAATTAAACTCCTTTAAATTTAATTTGGCTGAAGTTTTTCTTTTATCAGTGTTTCTATATAAATCAGCAGTTTATCACCTCTATTAACATTGCTCTAAAGATTCTCTCCATTTCAAAATAAGAAAAATAAGTGAAAGTAAATACAAATAATCAAATAAAAAATGCCAGCATAATAAAAGAGATGATCTTATTAAATTTATAATAATTTACCTAGAAAAACTGAGACTGGGAATTGAATATTTAATCAATAACAGCAAACAAAATATAGAAATGGAATTTAAACGCAAGATTTTTGCTTTTAAATACCCAACTTGTAACAACCCCAAGATATTCCCTTGTCCTTAAAAATTTTTTCCGGAAACCTTAGTATTCAATAATAGAACCTTAATTAAATATTTTACCTTTATTAATAAATAATATAGTATTAAAATCATACAGTCAAATAATAGGGTATATAAGAGCATAAAAAGTGAAAATGGGTTAAAAAACAATGTTCAGTATGATCAATTTGTTCTCATAAAATAAAATAGTTGCTTAAGATGAAGGAAATATATACAGTATTGACAACACTCTCCTCTAGTTAGTGATGCTACTGTTAATTATTATATTTTTTCCCTTACCCATTTTGAATTTTAACATTTCATAAAGTGAACAGTCAATATTTTAAATTTCAGAAGTAATATAAACCAGTACATTATATTAACCAAACTTAATTTGCTTTATTTTTTCCCTGAGCTGCCAGTATACTTAGAGAAATATCAATGACCTTATTCTGTAATCTGTTCATCTCTAGTGACTGCTATAGTTTTGTTTCTGTTTGAGCAATAAATATAAGATTTTACAATATGCTTCCACATGTAAGTTATTTTAGGTTCTCCTAAACATGATAGGGAAAGATGAAATGCAGACCATAATAATAGAGTAATATAACACTCTGTAACCTCAATCATAGCAACAGATTTATGTATTGCCAATTGTGTGTTAACTACATACAGATTGACTGCTCTGTATTATCTACTAAAAGGGGTATTGCTAACCATCCTTCATACTTCCTGGATTTGTTCCCTCATCACCTAGACACTGCGTATATAGGGAATGCAAACTAATTTTAATGTGCACTGAAGCAAAATATTACCAGGAAGGTGATGCTTCTAAAACATATAGCATATAAATTGTTTGCAGCCATTCAGGACTTTATGATGATCAGGCATTCTGGATGTTCCACACTACTGCTTCTCCATATTAGAATAGATAACTGAGAGATGAGCATGACATCAGTAGGAAAAAAAAAACCAAAAACTTATTTTTACACCTATCAAATCAGAGCAACAGCTAAATTGACTTACAGGTATTCAGAGGGAAAAGCAAGTCAGCTTTTTGGAATGTATTATATCACTGTTCACAGGATTCTCAAGGTATTGCTTCACCAGCCAGAAACCTCGCTGACTGGTGCTGCCTTCTGCCTGAGTGTTGCTCATGCCTGCTGGGCTTGTTCTGCCCACTCAGCCTAATAGACTTTGCTCGCTCACTCTACCGGCCCAGATCCCACACCTGCAAAGCGCAAGGCAGGCATGGAGCAGTGAGGGGTGTGTAGATGAGTAAGTATGGGGTCCAGCCACTGTGCACAGCCAGACATGCTGGCTGCTGCAGCGGGCAGGGCAGGCAGCTCCAGGCACAGGTAATGGCTCCACACGAGGCTGCTACTGGACCAGATGTACTGTACATGGCTTCTGCTGTGGGCATCCACTTCTGGATGAGGAGAACACAGTGGTGTCCAGAATCTTGGAGTATTCAGGAACTTCAGAACCCTAATGAGGGTATCACAGCCCTGGCTCAGGAAGGCCCTACCTCTTGGCTCTCCAAAAGGCCACAGCTCTTCTCTTCTTCTTGCCACTTGCAACATGGCAAGTAGCAGGGTGTGTTTCAGCCCTGCTTGTGTCACAGCTCTTTTAGTCCTGCCATTTGGTGCATCCTGAGTTCTTGTCCCATGTCCAGGAAGAATGAGGTACAGAGACAACTGGAGGGTGAGCGAGGCAGAAAAGAGCTTCATTAAGCATTAGAACAGTTCTAAGGAGACCCGAAGTGGGTAGCTCCTTTCTGCAGGTAGGTTGTCCCAACCAGTGTACAACTGTCAGTGGAGTGGGGACCCACAGTAGGTAGCTCCTCTCAACAGGCAGGTCATCCTGTCCACTGCCTGAATCTGGCTGAGTCTGAGATTTATATGGGCTTCAGAGGAGAGGAAGTGGGTGCTGATTGGCCCACGGGTGGCCACGGCAGCCCTATAAAAGCATCATAAGTTCTCACTTTGGTCTGCAGAACTGACAGCTCAGTCCCCAGGCTTCAAGCAGTCTCTGGCTTGAAGGTGGGACTTCACTGGGGACCCACCCCTTTATACCCAGGAGCCTGTCCGCCTTCTGCCGCCACCAACCTCCTGTCCATGGTGCACATGGCGACCAAGCTGTTTGTGCCAAGGGGCTCTTGCAGGCCCACACTGAGCTGCCCTCAGTTCCCCCTCAGCCTCGCTCCCATGCTCCTTGGTGCCCAACCAGAGGGGCCCAAAGCAGCAGGGGGCTGGAGTGTCAGTGCTTCCCTGAGCGTATGCACACCCAGATGGGTTGTAACAGCACCCAGGCTGGGCCCCACCTTTGCTCTGAAATTGGAGTGGGCACTGGGAGCAGGGAGATTCCAGGCAGTGGTGGCAAAGCACTTCTGTGTCTGTGGAGCCAGGGAGGCTTCCCAGGTCCCTGAGAGCACAGGAATTCCAGGGTCCACAGCTGTGGCTGGGTAGCTGTAGCTGTGCCCAGGAGGGCAGGGCTCCCACCCCTCCAACTCAGAAGAGGTCAGGGATCCCAACTGTTCCCAGCTCCTGCCGGCTCCATGGAGCACACAGCCCCAGCCTTGCTGCTTCCTCTGCAGCCGGTGTCATGGCAGTGGCAGCTCCAGATGGGCCCCCACTGCCATCACCACCACACATCTTCTATTGTCTTTGACTATGATTATGCCCTAAATTATATGAGTGTTTCTAAAGTGTCCAAGAATTCCCCTCTAATTTCTTGGGGATTTAGCTAATTTGTATACTGAGGTATCCAGAATAGATGTCTCAGACCCTGGCACAAAGGATATACCATAAATACTTGTTTAAAAAAAAAAAAAAGACACATATTCATCTGACTGCATTATTTTCTATTTTTGCCTACATAAAAATTAGTAAATGAGGGAACCACTGACTATCCTGGCAATCATATTTCTAAGGCAATACTCTACAATCAACTGGGAACAGGATGGACAATGCATAACTTCTAACTTGATGTATTTAATTTAAATAACTAATGTGTTTTATGATTAAATTTATCAGTTTAAAAAATAGAACATATTTCTCTCTAAATTGAATGTCATATTATTTTATATTAAACTGTCTTCCAGTTGTGCAATTTTATATATTTATATTCTAAAGTTATTCAGAATTTATTTTGATCTATGATATGAATTAAAGATGAAAATTGTTTTAGTTCCAAGTTTCTTATAAGTTGTCTCATTGACATTGACTGAACCAAAATTAGTGAGACTTCTTGCATAAATTTTAATTCTCAAAGATGTATCATATATTTCAAAGTCTATATTTATAACTCCAATATTCTGTGATGATGTCCATCTATTGTATTTTATTTTGTTTTCTCCTATCAGTAACATTTGTACTGTCTTTGCGTTTTTCCATTATGCCCAATTATCTTTTTATTACATGTCAGATATTGTCAGCTTCAAATTTGGACTCTTCAGTCACTGGGTTTCCTTCTCTTGCTTGAGTGAAGACTTTCAGATCTGAATCACACGTAAAGTTTTCACCAGCCTCTTCCACTTTCTCTAAACCCTCACCATTTAGCAGCCTCTGCATTCCAATTTCCTTTCCCTCGATCAGTGAGACGATTAAACAGCTGCAAAGCTCAAACTCTCCAACACTCAAATGGCTGCTACGGAACTGGCTAAGTTGCAGAGGAAAAGCTGTTCTTGTTTCTGGGCGCTCTTCCTTGAGATGCCTTTCTTCTTTGGATTGTGTCCTAGAAATATTTCGGGCTCTATTGCCCTCAATTATAGTTTTTAAAAACACCTTTCACCTGGTTTTTCTTGTCTTCAGCAGAAAGGTAGTTCTGAATTACTTAATCCTTCATTAATGGATACTGGAATAAATAACCATTTTTAATAAATGTTTTAACATCGCTTGTCTAGAATTATTCACTCATTTTATTTTCTTCATTAACATTTTAAACATTTATTATTTTTAATGTTAAATAAATTTAATATAACTTATTTATATTAAAATGAAGCTGTACCATCTGATTTTTGGCAAAACTGACAAAGCAAGCAATGGGAAAGGACTCTCTGTTGAATAAACGGTGCTGGGATAATTGGTTAGCCATATGCAAATAAAACTGGACCCCTTTTATACCATATACATAAATTAATTCAAGACAGATTAGACTTAACTGTAAAACCAAAAAGTATAAAAACCCTGAAAGACAACTTAGGCAATACCATGCTGGACATAGGAACCGGCAAAGGTTTCATGACAAAGATGTAAAAAGCAATAGCAACAAAAGCAAAAATGGACAAATGGGATCTAATTAAACTTAAAAGCTTCTGCATGGCAAAAAAATAAATAAAAATAAAAATAAAAACTATCAACAGAGTAAACAGACAACGTACAGAAGGGGAGAAAATTTTTGCAAACTATACATCTGATAAAGGTCTAATATCCAGCATCTACAAAGAACTTAAACAAATTTACAAGAAAAAAAAAATTAAAAAGTTGGCAAATGACATGAACAGAAACTTTTCAAAAGAAGACATGCATGCAGCCAACAAACATATGATAAAAAGGTCAATATCACAAATCATTAGAGAAATGCAAACCAAAACCAAAACGAGATGCCATCTCACACAAGTCAGAATGGCTATTATTAAAAAGTAAAAAAAAAAAAATGAATAACAAATGCTGGTGAGGTTGTGGTGAAAAGGCAAGCTTACACAGTGTTGGTGGGAGTGTAAATCAATCATTGTGTAAAGCAGTGTGGCGATTCCTCAAAGATCTAAATACAGGGATACCACTGGAACCAGAAAACACATTACTGGGTATATATCCAAAGGAATATAATTCATTCTACTATAAAGACACATGCACACATATGTTCATGGCAACACTATTTATAATAGCAAAGACATAGAATCAACCTAAATGCCCACTAATGGCAGATTGGGTAAAGAAAACATGGTACATATGTACCATGGAATGCTATGCAGCCATAAAAAAGAATGAGATCATCTTCATTGCAGGAACAAGGATGGAGCTTGAGGCCATTATCCTTAGCAAACTAACACAGGAACGGAAAACCAAATACCACATATGTTCACTTACAAATGGGAGCTAAATGGTAAGAACACATAGACACGTAGAAGGGAACAACACACACCGGAGCTTATTGGAGGGTGCAGGGTGTTAGGAGGGAGAAGATTAGAAAAAATAACTATTGGGTACTGGGCTTAGTAACTGGATGATAAAATAATCTGTACAACAAACCCCTCCTGTACAGGAGTTTATCTATATAATAAACCTGCACATGTACTCCTGAAACTAAAGTAAAAGTTAAAAAATGAAGTTGTTTAATGTTTTATAATTTTCATTAAATATACAAATTATTTTGACAAAAAGTGAGATATCTATATCCTAATATATATGTTTTCATTACTTAAAGACTAATTTAATGTCTAAGAAAAGTTATTGTAGTATTTTTCATACAATAAACTGATTTATTTGTTCACAAGTTTCTTTAGATCTTTCCTAGTTATTTTATATGTTTGCAACAAATGTGAATGGAAATATATTTTATTATGGGCCACTCTATAAGATACTTTATGAAGAAATAACCCAATGTGTTTAATATCAACTATATTTCTACATTGTTAGGTTTAATATTGATCTATAAATATGCTATATGTAACCACTGTGCTAAATAATTGTGATATTTAGAAAAATGATTTTATCTACTATAAAGACATATGCACATGTATGTTAATTGCAGCACTATTTACAATAGCAAAGACTTGGAACCAACCCAAATGCCCATCAATGATAGACTGGATAAAGAAAATGTGGTACATATGCACCATGGAATACTATGCAGCCATAAAAAATAAGGAGTTCATGTCCTTTGCAAGGACATGGATGAAGCTGGAGCCATCATTCTCAGCAAACTAACACAGGAACAGAAAACCAAACACTGCATGTTCTCACTCATAAGTAAGAGTTGAACAATGAGAACACATGGACTCAGGGAGGGGAACATCACACACAGGAGCCTGTTGGGGAGTTGGGGGAAAAGGGAGAGAGAGCATTAGGACAAATACCAAATGCATGCGGGGCTTAAAACCTAGATGACGGTTGATGGGTGCAGCAAACCACCATGGCACATGTATACCTATGTAACAAAGCCGCACGTTCTGCACATGTATACCAGAACTTAAAGTAAATAAAAAAAGATAAAAATAATAACTAAACAAAGAAAATTGATTTGAATATATCAAGACATGGTTTTTAAGTAATTTGGAGGATATACTTTTTTCTTTTTTTTTTTCCTCCGGATTTATTTTTAGGTAAAATTTCCCAGGAATAATTTCTCTGTTAGTTTATAAATAAGTTCACCATTTGCATAAAATCACTACAGGGACCTGTAAGCATTGTTCCAGTGGGGTTTCAGTATTTTTATTGACTACTTATTCCTATAAACCTCTGGTTCTTCTTCTCAAATGGAACTCTCTGTCTTCTTCACTGCTGAATGTTGGTTCGATAAGGGTACAGATAACATTTTAAAATGTGTTTGTAGCTCTCTGAATCAAGAGGATCTATATCTAACCCTTGGTGTCAAATTAAAATTCCTAGGTGTTGAAGGTGATCCTATGATTAAATGAGACTTGGCGAGTTGAGCATGTTTGCTCATGAGAAGGATGTGAATAAATGCACATGTGAAGGTGGGCAATGTTGGATTACATTACAGGTTTACACATTTTACTTTACACTGGCCTCTCATCATGGACATACAGATTTGCCCCATCCTGTCACCTGGAGCTTGGCCATAGTACTTGATTTGGTCAGGGGATGTCAACAAGTATGACATAGACAGAGGCTTAACAGGGCATTGTATATTGGAACACTCTCTCTTACTCTGCTATTACCACAGAACATGACAGCACCAGGTAAATTTCAGACAAGAGACAAAGGGAGCTAAACTATGTTACCCCAGCTGAAACCATCCTAGGTGAGCTGACAATTACCTGAACCTTAACACTGAGAGTAAACCCAGCTCAAGATCAGCAAACTTTCCTAGCTTAGCTCCAGTTAACCCAGGATGCATGAGCAAAATATTTATTATTCTATGTCAGTAATGTTTGTTGCCTGCTTATTATGCAACATTATTTTGGCAATAGCTAACTGAAACACTAACTTGTGCAGATGTAATTGACCTGTCATTAAGTAAAATGAGAAATTATTCTGACGGAAATTTGAAACATTTATTCTGTTGAAATCAATATATGTTTGTATTTTACTTAATGACAAGTCAATAACATTTGTACAAGTTACTACAACTGTGATGGATCCTCCTGATTCAAACATGCAAATATGTTTACATTTATTTCTAAATTTTTGTTCCACTGTATGTAGTCATATTAGTCTGCTCTTATGCTGCTAATAAAGACATACCCAAGACTCGGTAATTCATAATTTATAAATGAGAGGTTTAATGGTCTCACAGTTTCACATGGTTGGGGAAGCCTCACAATCCTGGTGGAAGGTGAATGAGGAGCAAAGTCATGTCTTATACAGCAGCAGGCAAAGAGAGCATGTGCAGGGGAACTCCCCTTTATAAAATCATCAGATTTCATGAGAAATTACCCACATCCAGGAGAACAGCATGAGAAAGACCCACCCCCATGATTCAATTACCTCCCAGTGGGGCCCTCCCCAAAACGTGGGGATTATGGGAGCTACAATTCAAAAAGAGATTTGGGTAGAGTCACATCCAAACCATATCAATAATGTAAAAGCAAATCCAAGCTGGAGTGGTGGCTAACTCCCATAATCCCAGCACTTTGGGAGGCCAAGGTGGGTGGATCACTTGAGGTCAGGGGTTTGAGACCAGTCTGCCCAACATGGTGAAACCCCATCCCTACTAAAACTACAAAAATTAGTTGGGCGTGGTGGAAGGTGCCTGGTGCCTGTAATCCCAGCTACTCAGGAGACTGCGGCAGGAGAATCGCTTGAACCTGGGAGGTGAAGGCTGCAGTGAGCTGAGATCACACCATTGCACTCCAGCCTGGGCGACAGAGTGAGACTTCTTCTCAAGCAAACTTGTCATGCATCTAATATGCCCTAGAACAGTCATAGCAATTATTTACAGCTTGTGTTCATTCTGATTGTTTCATGACTGTAATTTAGAATGGCTGATGTATATATTTGACTAAATATTCAAAATGCCATCACCTCCCAACATTACATTTTTATTGGTATTATAGTTGAGCATTTAATTCAAAATTCTGTGATGAAGAGAATTTTATTTATATTCCAAGCCCTACATCATTATGTTATATCATCCACCATAAGTGTATATCTATATATATATATAATATGTTTAAACATTCTAACTATTCCACTTCATAAAATAAGTTTAAGTAGGCTAATAAAGTCAAGTGGATCACTAATAAGATAGCGTTCAGAAAGTGTGTCATTATTTAGTTCTTCTGTAGGCCTGGCAATTCATTTGTTTTCCAGTGAAACATGAGAATAGCTATTTTTAAAATGATTAATACGAGTTATGTAAAGAGATTGTTTTCAATAGTTTTATACAATTAAAATGGATATGTAATGCTTTTCATTGTAAAGGATTAGATAATGTACATTTATACAATTTGTAATAGAATACCACACTATACTAAATGACATCATGGAAAATGTCATTTATAGTCTATTCTACTTGTTTAAAGATAATGTGTCTAGTGCTTTAATGTTTGTTTGCTTTTTGTTTTAATAGTGCTAAAGTATTTTTACTTTAACCTATGGGTATATAGTTACAGCATGACAGAATAATTTCACATTAAAACTGTTTTAAAATGTATGTTATGAATTTCACATAAGTAGTATTTTATGAGGGTAGACATTCAAAGATTGTATTAAAGATTCCATGACCCATTATTATTTATTTGAAAATATATATATATAAGAGCATTATGTTGTTTACTGCATTTTTTCAGATAAAATTTTTGAGAATAGAAATTCAATTTTTTAAATTGGATTTCCCATTTAACTTATTAAATCTGCCAAATCTTCTGCCATTTTGTACATCTTTTCTTACAAATTCTGTAGCATATTTATAATAGTTATTTTATAGTCCTTTGTCTACAAAACCCATCATATACATCATATATGGATCTCCCTCTACTTACTGTTTTTTTCTCAATCATGTTATATTTTCCTTTTTCTTCATCTGATTCATAATTTATTATAATCCAGACATTCCATATGAAAATATAATGGACAGGAAAATATAACTTATTTTGCTTTTTTTTTTTTTTTTCCAGAGAGTGTAGATCCTTTGTTAGGAGGCTTGGACTGATCATTCAGATTCCTTTAAGAATCTAAGTGTCCTAAGATAAGGCTGCAGCATTAATTAAATTCAGCTCTCCTTTGTTTAGCTGCAAAAGTCTTTGATCTTGTCAATATTTTATCTAAGAGGTTGAAATGCAGTTTCAGGGCCAGGCGCGGTGGCTCATGCCAGTAATCCCAGCACTTTGGGAGGCCAAGGCGGGTGGATCACGAGTTCAGGAGATCGAGACCATCCTGGCTAACACGGTGAAACCCCGTCTCTACTAAAAATACAAAAAAAAATTGGCTGGGCGTGGTGGCGGGCGCCTGTAGTCCCAGAAACTCGGGAGGCTGAGGCAGGAGAATGGCGTGAACCTGGGAGGTGGAGCTTGCAGTGAGCCGAGATCGCGCCACTGCATTCCAGCCTGGGCAACAGAGCGAGACTCCATCTCAAAAAAAATAAAATTAAATTAAAAAAAGAAATGCAGTTTCAGATAGATTGGGCATATTTCAGATTCACTTGTTTTAGGTTTCTGAAATCCAAGCCTTATAGCATGTGGCTGAATGAATTCTCTCTCTTCCACCTTAGAAATTATCATTTATTTAAATTTAAACAAAATAATATTTAAATTTAAAAATATATTTTCTTATTACTGTATGAGCAAAAGCCTACCATGTCCTAAATTTTGACTGGAGGTGACTATTCTTACTGTTTGATGTGAATATTTTTTTAATTCCAGCATCTCTCTTCCATGTATATTAAAGGTTTCTTAAAATTTGTATTGTAAATTTTTGCCTTTCCAGGGCAATATTTATTTTACCTGTTTTATGTAGTCCTTAATGTCATTCCACAGTCTAATGGGCACTGGTAAATATTAGTTCATTCTTGCATTTCTTAAAGAAACATATTATATCAAGTACCTTAAAATGAATAGGAGTAAGTATTTCCTCTTCTTGTATGAAACAAAATATGGTGTGAACGTGCATAAAATTTCTGAAATCATCAAATGTATAGGAGTAAAGGAGTATTTTAACTGCTACCCTAAGCAGGTTCATTAAATAAAAATATTAGTCAAAATTTAAGATGCATTTGAAAATGTGGGAGTTTTAGAGTTAATTTCACAATAATAATACCAACTTGTTAATAATTTGCATTTTCTTCTTTTGCTATGGGACATTTGCTTCTATGATACTCTCTACCTGTTGTGTGTGTATCCATCTATATCTATGTATCTATCATCTAGCTACCTCTATAAGTCATAGTGTAGATTTCTTAATGTAGTGTTTCCTTTGAAACATTTAGTCATTTGAACTACATCTTAATAGTTGCTGCCCTTAGTAGAATATAGAACAGAATAAAATGTTTTACACTGAAATTATTGTTCTCTGTGGACAGAATATTTTTCATGTACTTCTAGTAAGACAACAGTATGAGATGCATATAATGGCTTTATAATGGAAATAATCTGTATCTCATAACAACTAAGCAAGCAAAACCATCAATATCATCCCCCAAATAGAGATAAACATTTTTTTCCTTCAAATATACTACAGGAATTAATATGTTTCAATTGCCTAGCACTGAATCTGATATACAGACTTCCTTGGATACAAGTAACTTTATACCTTGGCCTGAGAATGCTGAATCAGGCAAAAGGAAAGTTTTTGATGCAGGAAAGATTTATACTTATGTAATTGCATTTTATTCCACCCGCTAATTTCTACTTTCTAATTCTAGAAGACTTCCCAGTTGAACATCCATTTTAGTTTCTCTTATATTCAATTTTAAGATGCATTTGTTTAGTCTTAGCTTATTTAACACTTTTTTTGGGTAAGAAGGTTTTAATTGCCTATTTGAATTTTAAATGAGACCACTGTTCCAAGGGTAATAAAGAATATGGCTTGAGTAGGTAAGACTATTTTTTTCTTGCCAATTTCTGTAGCATGGTGGCAGCAAAACGCATATTTTGATCAGAAGAAACATATAAAAGAGTCCTTAATTGATAAAGAATTTCCTTGTCCAAACCTGTAAGTGTTGGTTACTTCTGTTACAGAATACATTAGCTAAAGTAGAATAGATATCAAAATTACTTTGTATCCTATAAGGGTGCTAGCCGCTGGTCAAATGAGCCAGCTGTGCTCCAGTCCTTGTCCTTAGGGAATTTTACATACAGCCACCTTCATAGAATTCATTTCCCATTGTCACTGGGTAAATTTTTTTTGTCACATTAATCATTATATCAGTTCACAGGGAAAGTGGTACCTCTCAGCACTTTGATGCATGGCCTGAACACCTACACGCTTGTTCATTTTATGAACTCAGGAAGTTGGCTATAGAGAGAAAATATATGCTTTATGACTATAGCCTTCATCTGACCTGGCACATGGAGGCTGCTGCTCCTGCTGCCTTTCTTACTTCTCTTCCTCTTCCTCTCCTTCTTCTGCTTCCTTTTCCCTCCCCCTTCCCTTTCCATTCCTCCTTTTCTTCTTCCTCCTTTTTTTTTGTTTTTTGTTTTTTTAGTAGAAAGAACTACATCATTCACTTTAATTCTTCTTCTAAGTTCCCAAAATGTTTCTGTAACTAGATGCCACATTCAGTGATGTTTCTCACCATAAATAACTACTCCAAACAAGAATATTCTTTACCATAAAGATTGATCTATTCTAGGGTATTCTTTATTGTTCAGTCATATAGAGCCAATTTGCCTGATCATACAGTAAGGCTGTCGGCTAACAGATCAAGAATGTGAATATCCAAATACTTCCCAGAGTCTGTGAGCGTCAATTCTACTCTTAAATAGACAGCTCTCATCTCTTGCCTTGCCTTCTCCCATCAAGCATTAACTACATGGAGTTCATGTTCTTGCTAGTTTTCAAACAGCGCTGCAGCTGATTGTATCCTCTGGAATATCAGACAGTAGTAAAAAGTTATGAGTTAAAGCAACATACAAAAATATGATTAGATTTCAGAATCCTAATGTTAAGTAAAAACAGATGTGATCAATATTCCTTATAGTATGATAACATTTTCATAATGTTAAAAATGGAAAGCAATTATTACATTTATGAGGGACTCATATATAGGTAATAAAACTACTTTTTAAAGGCATGGGGTTAATAATCAAAAAATTTCTTATCAGTAGAAGAAAAGGTAGTAATTTTTTTTAACGCACAATTGTAGATGTAATGTTACAAGTAATACTATAGTTCATAAGATGAGTAGTGGTTCACAGCTGTTCATTGTACTAGTGTTCTGAATAATTTATATATATAGTATTTAATTTGTGTATATTAACTTTTGAGAAGGCTATTTTATGGCACCTATGAGGTGTTTTGTCTGGTTGGAATCCTTAGGTTTTACAATAATCTAGCATATAACTAGAAAAATATAAATGTTTGGAAAAACTTTTTGTTCTCCCAGATATTTTAGACCTGGGTCTTATTTTACTCTGGAAGCTAGCCACTGTAACAAGTACCAAAAATAATAGCATGACTGAGATTACTCCCAGCATAACCAATTTAATAACATGAGACTGCATTCAAATAGGATTCCAATTATTATATTAAAATCTGTACTGGGAGTGTAAATTAGTGATAGTTATACTTTATCAAAAAAATAAAAATAAATATTTCTGTACCTGTGCAAATTATGTATTTTGGTAAAGAGATAAGCTATTATTGGTGGGGGTAGATAATGTATAGAACTTGATGCATAGTCTGAGGGAATTGTGCTGGGCCAGGATCATACATGCAAATAGGAAAATTTTAGAAATCTATATGATCAGTCTTTAGTGCTTCAGAAACATGAATTATTAAATTTATTAAACTTGGAAAGCTATTGATCATTACTTAATTAACCTGATATTGGTGGTGAAATAATTGCAGAGTAAAATCTCTGAGTGTTGCATCTGAGGTAGGAAATGAGACTCAACTCCAAAGGTGGATCTCGGACAGCAGACCAAACTGAGGAGTATCAGAAGCTAGGGACAGGCAGAAGCAGCTTCCCAGAAGACGTGCCATGTCAGTTTACTATTGCCATTGCAACAGTTGGGAGTTAGCGCCCCGTCCTTTACAATGGAAAGTCACCACCGACAATTTACCATCCTTTTCCTATAAATTTCTGCATAAACCACCCCTTAATCTGTGTGACACTAAAGGTTAGTATAAATATGACTGCAAACTTGCCCCTGAGTTGCTACTCTTAGAACACTGCTTATGAGGCACCCCGATCTATGGGAGCAGTCACAGAGCTGTAACCTTGCCTGAGCTGTAGCACCACTGGTGCTGTAACATTACCATTTCAGTAAAATCCTCGTGGGCTAAGCCCAGTTTGGTTCTTGCCAGCCCTTTTTCACATCCAATGTTAATAACAGTCTAATCCAGGAAGAAACATGGTAAGAGAGAATCTTTTTACTTCAAGCCTAGGCTTGTTGGTGCTTCCCATAACAACAAAGAAAATGGCTTCTATAATCATGTCCATCATCATCAGATCATAACACGAAAGGCAAACAGAGTATACCAAAAGAAACAGATTTAACAGAACTTATAACTTAGTGCATAGTGTAATATTAAATTTATATTTTCCTCTCTTCCTCCCAACCTATTAACTAAATATGTTATGCTTATAGTGGATGTTCAACACATTTTTGGAAATAAAATAAAATTGTTTCTGGATCTCATCTTATATAAAAATGCCAGAATTAAATTAGAATAGTTCTCAATTCTTCGTGATGCAGCTTAATTTGTTGGAAAAAATATAATGTAGTCACACATCTAGATTTAAATCCTCACTGTGAAGTATAGTAGTCCTGTTATCTACTTTCTCTGGATGGCTATAACTTTATTTGTAAACTAAATTCATTTACAGCAAAGGGTTGGCAAGAGGGAAAATGCCTAGCAAACAATAACTCAACAAATGGTAGCTAGTACAACCATTTGTAAATATCAGGAAATAAAGACTCTAACACATAGCAGAAGCTGTGCTTTGCTTTTTTTCTTAATTTAACCTGAATTATATATAGACCCTCCAGACTAAAAAAAACTTTAATATGATCCACTGTGTTAATGAATTATATTTGGGGCATCATATGTAATTTTGTTTCTGTTTTTTATTTTCCCATTATACCGCCTATGATGTTAGAATATTTTTGTTTTGCTTTAGTGTTCATATTATAATTAAATAAAAGTCAAATGCATTAATGACTGCTACATTGGAAGTGCTCAGTTAATGTTAGCTAATATTATTATTATGTTTATGTATATATGATTCATTTCTAAGACTTGCTATTAAGATAGACAATCAATTATTGAAGTTGAAATTATATAATGTGAAAAATATATTAACTGAGATATTCAATAGTCACTGTTAACTAATATAATCAAAGGACTGTTAAAACACTTTTCCAAGGTTACATTTCAACAAATTATTGATGTATTTTAAGATAAGACTTACCAGATAAATGAGACTTTAAAACGTGAAACAGCAATGTCGTGAGAAAAATAGTTAATGGCTTACCATCAGAAGTTTTCCAACGTAATTTATTCTAATAACTAAATAACAAGTTCTGTTTTGAGTTTATCTAACAATATATTTAAAAGAAAATTATATTTTAATGTCTCAAAATAAATATAAATATATGGGTTAATGTTATAAGTTATATTACATGTACGTTTTATACCATAAGGAGCATTAATGGCATAGCTATAAAATATAAAAAGAAAAAAATCACACGAGGCTATACTTTAAATGGTACATAGGTAGAATTTAGAAATATAATGTAATAGTTTAAAATGCATGCAGCTATTGCAGCTGTATAATTACTATTTGAATCTTGATTCTACTCCTTAAAGCTCTGTGTATTTGTGCAAATTCTTCACATTTGGATATGGTGAACTAATAGCTCTGGAGAATATGTTTTAACATAATGCTTATATATACATTCATATATATATATCATCATTTATCTGTGGCTAATATAACTGACTTGACACTTTGACAGAACAATTCTCTCTCTTTCTCTCTCTCTAAATATATATATGTATGTATCTGTATCTATATGTATGTAACACTTATATAAATTTATCAATTTGTATATATCATGAATCATATAATAGCAGATATATATAGCTTTTTGACAATATCTTTGTCACATTGAAATATATTACACATTACACATTGAAATACAGTTCTCTGTGGATATAATGAATAATAGCTCAGGGAAACATGTATCATGTTATACACATCAGATATATACATATATTCATGCTTTTATACTTAAAATTAATCAGAAAATAAACATACACATTCATTTCTTTCTTTTGGGTACTCCAGTAAAATTGTTGTCAGTATTTCAGAAAAATCAGCTCCTTCCTCTTATTTATGAAAGAGTTTATCAGAGCATAAAAATATGTGTTGTTTATATTGCTGTAGAATATATGATGATAACTTTCATACACCATTGAGAAATGGTTCCAACCACTTGCATTCTGAGTTTATTCATGAAACACATAAAGCTCCTGCACTATATTTTCTCCTTCTTTCTTCTCCATAGGGGCAAAAGGACTATAAATTTACCATCTGCTCTAAGACTTTCATGCCATAAAGACTGCAGTTAAAACTATGTTAATAGCTCAGTTCAGACAAGAATGATTCCTTAATTTTCATTTCTTATAGGGTAAGTTAATGAAATCCATTAAAACCATTTTATCCCTCCATAAGGCTACTCAGGTTCTTGCTTGCTTCCGTTTTAAAATTCCAGTCTAAATTCCGCATATTTGTTATCTTCATAATTTCATTCTTACACAAAGTCTATTTTTATGGTGTCTTGTCTCACATATTTAGCAGTTAAAATAAGTTTTAAATAGTATATTTTCTACAGATTGTTACTAAGTTTAAAATTTTATTGACTACAAATACATCTATTGAGTAAAATAAATAATCTAGGCATTCATTTGTGTCCAGTATCACGCTGAAGGCATGCACACAAAGGAGTATAATACACAGGACCCCAAGATGAAAACTCAATTCTGAAGCTGCTCATGCTATGTCAGGCTAAAGTAAATAAAATTCATAAAATACAATGCAATAAGTATATTATGGGGCACAGTTTTAAATACCTACAATATAAAAATTATCAGGCCTTTGTCTTCTGTTTCTAGCCTAGTGTTGAGTACCATGTACGATGTTCATGGATTCAGGTTTGTTTTTTCTTTTTTTAAAATAAGCATTTTGAGAAAATAGAAGAGAGACAAAATACATTTGGTAGCATTTGTGAAGACTTGTTGGAGGATTCTCTAGTGATTAAAAAATTTGTCAAGGTGAGAAATAGAGGAATGAAAATACATCAAAAGAAACAGCTCATTATTCATGTGGTGTTTCTCTACATTCATGAGTGACTCAAAATTTAGTAAACAATTCTGTAGAATTCTCTAACAGTTTAAACTAAAAGTTTATTCATTTATTCAGCTGACAAATATTTATTGATTGCCAACTATATGCCTGGAGATGCAATGATATTCAAGACATGCTGAGCTTATATTCTACTGAGAAAGAATAAATTTAGATATAGTGTCTGATGTAGGCTAGAATAAGGGAAGGAGAACGTGGTCTGGGACCATATACAAGGTGAAACCATTTAACTCCTAACATTCAGGAAAACATCTCAGTAAAACAGATATTTAAATTAAAGCATATTAAAATTGTTACAGAAGTATGTTGCTTAACAATAACTTAGATTTATAGGCAAAGAAGCTACAGATAACTTCTTCTCTAAAAACATTATATTAATTTCCTTTGGAACATATGCTCTTGCTAACTAAAAGGCTTGATTTAATTAAAATATGCATTAACTATTATTTGGTTTTAACTTTAATTTTGTGACAATCCCACTCTAGATTACTTCAAAAACTTTAACAGTGGTTGACACATTTCTTTCAAGAATGGAAAATTATAATCTTAGATACCTGTTTCCTGGAGTCTATGATCGACTGCTAATTAAATAACTCTTTTTGAAATGTATTTGATATATTTTCTGCCAATTGTCTATCTAAAATATTCTATTAAAAACTCTAAAACTCTCAACTTTTTAAAGCCATTGCACTCTATTTTCTGCTCAGATATAGAAGCATTCAATGTTTTTATACTTATCCTCAGTTTGATTAATGCAGCATTACCTTTAGTTTTTAAGAACTGCCAATGAATACATATTATAATATTCTACCCCATCTGAGTGATTCCTTTACCATTTTCTTATGAAAATATCTATTGTCTGCTTTATAATTTCTTTTCATAAACATTTACACATGCAAAATTAATAAAAGCAGAATTGTATAATGCATTCATATTAAAAAAAACTTTAAAAAGGCACATGTTATAAAACTCAAGATGTTTAACTCGATGAAATCTGACTTTAAATTAGCATCTCTCTGGAAAATATTATTTTTTAATTTTGAGATGAAAGAATATTCCCAAGTCAAGAACCCTTGGGAAATAGAAACCACTGAAGTTTTTATTACCACCACACCCATCAAAACAAAATTCTATGATCCACAAATATTTTTGAGTATCTACATTGAGCACCAGGAACTCTTACAAATGATAATGAAGATACAGGAATGAGTGAAACTGATATGCTAGCATAACCAGAATCCTGGAAGTCATTTGAGGACTCTGGCTTTCTTCACTAATCCATGTACTCATTCATACTTTTATTTTTTCCATGACATTTTGAAGACATTATCTCTTCCTGTTTGACTACTACAGTACTAGGTACTGTGAATTCAACAGTGAACAAAATAAGTTAAGATTTGTTTTCTTATAACACAGTGCAATAGAGAGAATCTACACAAATGATAAATTAACATATAAATACAATTATATTGAATATAATGCAAGAAAATTAAATGCAATATGTAATTGGAAGGTATAAAATGGCTTTTGCTGAAGAACTGACATTTAATAAAAAATTAAAGGCTGTTTAGAAAGTAGTAATATTAACTTTAGGGAAGGGATATTCTAGACAGAGCACTTACTATTTAAAGTTTCTAAAACATAAAGGAGTGAGGCACATTCAAGGAACTGAGAAAATATCTATTGAATGTGGCATGCGAGGAGCAAGGGGAGCTGATGTTATATGAAGAAATAAATAGGAAGAGGCTATGCAGGGCATTGCAAGCTATGTTGACTGTTTTCTATTTAAATAAATTTTAAAAACCATTTTAAATGCTTAAGGCATTAAAAAGCTAGTAAAAAATGACTTTTTGACAGTAGAATTGCTGAGTGAATGGTTATTTTTTAAAAAGCATCTTTTGAAGAATAGACAATGACTAAGTCATACTATAACTAAATCTAAATCTGGCCTTCTTTCTCATTCTTAGCATAATTTCTTTACAAATTTGCTAAATTTAACAGATATTAGGGTGAAATTGTATATTCATGACTTTTGTTTTTATACTCTAAGGATAATAATACAAACATAATGTTTGAAAAAGGATTACTTCTTTGAATATATTTTTTCAAATAATCAACAATCTTAAAATAGAATTTTCTATGTTAAATGTGTTAGAGATTTTAGTTAAAGATTAAATAATATTACCTTTGTCTCTTTATGCTACCTAAAATAGATTTCCTAAGCTTTGTAAAGTACAGTATTAGGGCCTTCAGCATGAAATAGCAGAACCAGATTTTCTGTCAGTTTTAGTGAGTCATCTTTAGTGTTATTTGTTCTTTCTGTAATTATATTCTTTTGTATCATGGAGAGAAAATAAAACACACTGATGAAATGTGGGTTTAGCTAATCATACTTTTAAACGTTGCACACAGTAGGATTTATGGACAACCATCTCACTTTCATAGTTAAATGGTTATAAGTAAATATGTAAGCTTAGGCTCAGAAATAGCACACTTTTTGGCCACATTCTACTGGCCCAGAAAAATGCTAAATTTAATTGAGATTAAATATCAGCAAATAGACTCTACCTCTTAATGGGAGGGCTGCAAAATTATATTGTAAGATGCTTAGACCATGGGGAGAGAAAGATCTGAAGCTATTTTCATCAATTTACCTACTACCCTTTGTTTATCTCAGGAGATGCTGCTTACCAATAACCAAAAGTTGTTAACAATCCCACCAGTAGTTTATGCAAGTTTTAGTTGATCCACATCCTTACTAGCAGTTGTATTTTCATTTATTCTCCCCCATTCCAGTGTGTTTGTGTGGTGATAGCAATTTGTGGTAATCTAGATATTCTGAAGGTACTTGTAACAAAAATGTTAAGTATATCTTGTATAAACTACAATAAACATAATTGTTACTCTCTGACAATACCAAGCATTTTTAGTGAATGAACTCTTGCCCATTGTTGATGGGTACTTGACTGCTTTTGTAAAACTACTTTAGGAAATAATTGGATCATATCTAGTTAATCTGAAGTCATATATAAACAAGGATCCTTCAATTGCACCCCTATGAATAGATGCTACAGAAATAAATGTTTATGTGTACTAGAATATATGCAGAAGAATGTTCTCTATACTATTATTCACAGTGACCCCATACTGACAACAATTCAAATGTTGATCAGCAGTAGAAGGGATAAATAAACTCTTTATATTTATACAATGGAACACTACAATATGATAAAAAATGAATATACTGCATCTGCTAACACATTAGGATGAATCTTAAAGTATGTTAGGAAAAATCTAAATGCAAAATAATACTATAGCTTTTATTCCATTTGTATAAAGTTCAAAAGAGATGAAGCAAATTGTATTTTTAAGGATGCATGCTTATGTAGTAAAATTATGAAACAAATTAAGGGAATGATTATTACAAAATTCAGAATACAGGTTATATGTGGCCTTGAGGGAGAGGTCTGTGACAGAATAGGAAACATACACAAACTAGAGACGCAAAAAATTGGAGGGAACTTAAAGAGTGTTCGGAGGGCGCAGTGGCTCACGTGTGTAATCCTAGCAGTTTGGGAGGCCAAGGCCGGCAGATCACCTGAGGTCAGGACATCGAGACCAGCCTTGCCAACATGGCGAAACCCTGTCTCTAGTAAAAATACAAAAAATACAAAATTAGCTGGGTGTGGTGGTGCCTGCCTGTAATCCCAGCTACTCGGGAGGCTGAGGCAGGAGAATTGTTTGAACCCAAGAGCCAGACTCCTCTCAAAAAAAAAAAAAAAATGTTGGTGATATTCTGTTTCTCAACTTGGATAGTGTTATACAGGTTTGGATTAATAGTAATTGATTAAATTTCACATCTACATAGTATGTACATTTATGTACATACTCTATTTTTAAATTAGAAAATTAAAATAGTACATATAGAAGGGAGAAGATAAAATGATACGAACAAATTCAGTTATATCAGTAATCTCAAATTAATGGCACTAAAATCTCTACATAAAAAAAATCCAACTATGTACATTTTCTCCAAGAGATATCCAATACATACAAACATGAATGGTTTAAATTTATAATGTTGGGAAAAGATGAAGTTTGAAAACTATAACAAAAAAGTTGGAATAGATATAGTTGTATCATACAAAATACACTTTTCAAAAACAGAAAAGCATCAATGATAAAGATTGTGACTACACATTTTATAAAATAGTTAACTCTACAGAAAAATATAACAACCCCAAGAAGGTGTGAACATAAAAAGCAAAGCCACAAATAAAAGATACCAAAACTAACTTAACCATTAAAAAATAAACAGAAAATTCCTACAATATTGTAAAGTATTTCTAGAAGCTTCTCTCAAGTATTAATAATTCGTGCAAAACATATGAATTAAAAATAGGCCTAATTAATTATTCCTGTTGAAAATAAGAGGAGACCCCTCATATACCCACTATTTGTTTTAGAGTATTTACTTTAAAACATTGTGATTGTAAACCTTTTCTTAATGGAATATAAATATGTATTTTTATTATTTTTTTAATTTTTTTTTTTTTTTGAGAGTCTGGCTCTGTCACCCAGGCTGGAGGGCAGTGGCATGATCTCGGCTCACTGCAAGCCCCGCCTCCCAGGTTCACACCATTCTCCTGCCTCAGCCTCCAGAGTAGCTGGGACTACAGGTGCCCGCCACCACGCCCGGCTAATTTTTGTATTTTTAGTAGAGACGGGGTTTCGCCTTGTTAGCCAGGATTGTCTGGATCTCCTGACCTCGTGATCCGCCCGCCTCGGCCTCCCAAAGTGCTGGGATTACAGGCGTGAGTCACTGTGCCTGGCCTTTTAAATTCTTTTAAAATTTTACTTTAACTTCCGAGATACATCTGCAGAATAAGCAGGTTTGTTACATAGGTATATATGTGCCATGGTGGTTTGCTGGACCACCATGTCCAATTGGTCATCTAGGTTTTAAGCTCTGCATGCATTAGTTATATAGGTTTTACAAAGCACTAAATAAGCCTTTTGTCAGCTTTCAGAGCTAGGAATCTCTTTCTCAAGGAACAGGACATCTTCTCTTTAAAGTGTAATAATTAAGGAAGAAAGCACCCCTACTCTCATTTTCTGTAGGAGCCTAACTTAGGCACCTGATTCCAAAACTTCCTCCATTCATAAAGATGTAAGATTTGTTTTTTCTTTAGATAAAGCCAATGAGCTAATACAGCTTGTCATCCCAATTACCAGGTGAATCTAGGGCAAACTATTCGTGACAAATGATGTTGTCAAGTACTCGTACTTGAGGACCATTTATTATTTATCTTTAGAATATGTGTGTAGTGAGTTGTATCTGCTGTGCATCACAATCAATTTAATGCTTATTCTATAACAAAACTCTTCTCTTTTCCTTGTACCATTGGAGAGGTTTCGTTAGGTTGAAAGATGTTTTTTAAATTGTATTTTCCCAACAATTTTTAAGAAGCCAAAACTCAGTAAAGGCAGAGACGTTCTGAGTAACATAATTAATAAACTCAATATAATGGATATACATAAATATCTACACCCAACAATTAGAGACAATTGTTTTTCTCAAGCACACAAAATATGCTTACAAAAATATCTTCAAAAATAAGAAGAAACAACTACCATGAAATGAAGTTCTCTGGCCTAATTAACTTAGCCGTAAATGACAAACTAACTGCATAAAAGTCTTCACCAATTTAGAAAGTCAAGAAACACATTCATAAATGGCTTGTATTTCAAAAAGGAAATTATAACAAAAACAATATAATTAGAGCTAAATTTGAATAAACACACTTCCTGTCAAGAAGTGAGTTTCAATGAAAGTGATATTTAAAAGGAAATGTATAGTTTCCTTTTAAATAAATGAAGAAATAGATGGAAATAAATGAAGACCAACTAAGTGAGAAAAAACAAAGGCTATTTATGAAGAACTTAATTATAGCAAGGGAATCAGTCACTTGCATTTTGGCAGAGACTCAAAAGCAGACACAGGAGTGGAATAACTTTATAAAATTAGCCCTATAGTCTTTGCTTACTGGCAAGCTAAATCCCAGGAAAAACAAAGGTAATATATTAATGACACTGAGTTTCTGAAAGGAAATATGGTTGTTAATGCAAAAAAAAAAAAAGAGAGATGTTAAAAATACGATGTGATTGTGGAAAAAACAATTGATAAAAAGCAGTCCTGATTTAACTATATAAGCTATTCAACAACCAGGAGAGTAGGGAATTTCCTTATCAACCATGAATGACCAATACACATTCTGTAGTTAATGTTGAATCATTAATAGTCTTCTTTTAATTTCAATAGTAAATAAAGGATATCTACATTTGTTATATAATGTAGGATTTGAGTCATATGTATTGGAAGTATAAAAACAGGCTAGGTACTGTGGTTCACACCTGCAATCCCAGCACTTTGAGAAGCCAAGGCAGGCAGTTCACCTGAGGTCAGAAGTTCAAGACCAGCTTGGCCAACATAGTGAAATTCCGTCTCTGTTAAACAATACAAAATTAGCCCAGCGAGGTGATGCGTGCCTGTAATCCCAGCTACCTAAGAGGCTGAGGCAGGAGAATCACTGGAACCTCGGAGGCAGAGTTCACAGTGAGTCAAGATCGCTCCACTGTTTGTATAAAAACAAAACTCATAAGATTAGGAGACCTAACTGTTTATATAAAGACCAACAGATTACGTATGAAGATGCTTACAAAAGAATTTAGTAGGAAAGATTTACATTAAAGACAATATATAAAAATGCTCAACTGTATACAAATCACAAATATTTTAAAAGATGGCTTTCAAAAAGACATTTGTTAAAATTGATACAATTACAATTATAATACAATAGTATAATTTACCTAGGATTGAATATAACAATATGTATGTAAGGCCTTTATGGCGAAAATTATAGAACTTTATTGAACTGAATGAAGAAAACATAAGAAACCAGAGACTGCTGATCAATTACTCCCAACTGTGCTATAAAAGACTGAAAAAGAACCAATGGAAGAATGATTGTATCACCTCAGTGAACGATTCAGACCATCTTTTAGATTTTTTGTGTATGTTCCTCAAAGTATTGAATCATGTTAACAGAAACCTGGAGAAACCATCTTTGTAGACTTAGTTATTTTTTAAGATTTCATGACACACAGTTGAGAATTTAGATTTTTGTTTTCATTTTCAGCCCACAATAGCAATATGAAAATTGACAACGGAAGATATTCTAAAATTATTGAATTAATCAGAAGATGAAAAAGAAGAGACCATTAGGAGCAATCCAGATGCTAATGATGATGGTGATTTTGACTTTGTAAATGAGATCTCAGACTATGAATCTTCAGTTATTAATAGCCTAAATGAATTTTCGCAAAACAAAATACATTCTGTACATATTTATAAAGACAAAGGGAAATAGGGTGTTTTTATACCATTAGTCATTCAACAGCCCGTATTGCTACAATAGATGTAGCAGTATACAGTATTTTCACCTTTTGTGATGTGTATGTGCCATAATTTAAGAGATGCAGTTCGTAAGTGAGCAAATGCTGAAGGCAAGAGTGTACAAAAAGATTATTGGAAGGAAATAGACGGTACATAAATGAAGAACATATTGGACTCATCATTCTTATATGTGTTTATAAATCTAAAATTGAGAATGTTTGCAACTCCAGAGCAAAGGAGACGATTGTTCTTTCTTAAAACAGTAAACTCCCCCCAATTTTTTTTTTTTTTTTTTGAGACAGAGTCTCGCTCTGTAGTCCAGGCTAGAGTGCAGTGGTGCGATCTCGGCTCACTGCAAGCTCCACCTCCCGGGTTCAAGCCATTCTCCTGCCTCAGCCTCCCGAGTAGCTGGGACTACAGGCGCCCACCACCACGTCCGGCTAACTTTTTGTATTTTTAGTACACGGGGTTTCACCATGTTAGCCAGGATGGTCTCAATCTCCTGACCTCGTGATCCATCCGCCTCGGCCTCTCAAAGTGCTGGGATTACAGGCGTGAGCCATTGCGCCCAGCCCCAAATTTTTCAAAGTATTGCTTTATGGACAATTCTAGTACAAGAAAAAGGATAGAAGTAATAATCAGCTATAAACTATTGAAGGTATATTTGAAATCTGAAATCAGTATTGCATTTGGGTGATATAGATGAGTGCAAAAAAGAGGAACCAGAAGTAATGATAAGCTAGAACTCATATAAGATCTGTTTAAAATCTGGAATCAGTACTTACCAGACAGATAGGTTCCAGGTCCCAGTGTGACAAATAAAGAGTGATTCATTGTATTCACATGGTATTAGACTTCAAAATCAGGAAAATGGGGATCTAAAATTTGGTTTAGCTTTGTTTAAATTCCTATTAAAATTTCTAATAAAGTTGTTTGCTACTACTGAAGACTAGTTGTAAAATGACTTAACATATATTTTTAAAAATAATAAAAGAGGTTCATTGGAGCCTGTAAAATATACCATGACATGGTTTTATTTTATACTTAATTGGACAATAACAAATAATGGCTAGGGTGTGGAGTAACAGAAACACATAATTTCTTGTGAAATATAAAACTAGATGACTATTTTGCAAAACTGTTTGTAATTACATTTAAAACTGTAAATATACTATAAATTAGCAAGTCCTTCTCTAAGTGCATACCCTAGGGAAACTCTTGCATATATTTATCAGAAGATGTACAAGAAATCTAATAGTGACAGTTTTTATAACAACAAAAGACATTCTTAATTGATTTTAGGATATCCACACAATAGCATATTTTGCAAGAGTGAACATGGATTGAATTATCATTTTAAGTGACAACATGGGATAGATATAATGCAAGGGGGAAAATCCACATAGTAAAAACTATTATCTTCAGGAATCACTTCTAAGTTCAAAAACAATCAAAACTAAATTAATATTATTCAGATGGGTATGCATGTGCATAAAACTATTTTAACCAAACATAGGACTGTTAACATTATTTTTCAGGTCTGTGGTATTTCTGAGGTGTTCCAGGAAGACAGGATGGGAAGAGCACATGGAATCAATTATATTACAATGTTCAACTACTACTTAATTTTCAGGTGGATTTATGAATATAAGTTTTATTATTATGCATTATAAATTATCTAGGCTGGGTGCAGTGGCTCACGCCTTTAATCCCAGCACTTTGGGGGGCTGAAGCAGGTGGATCACCTGAGGTCAGGAGCTCAAGACCAGCCTGACCAACAGGGTGAAATCCCGTCTCTACTAAAAAAAATTCAAAAATTAGCCGGGCATGGTGGTGAGCACCTGTAATCCCAGCTACTCGGGAGGCTGAGGTAGGAGAATTGCTTGAACCTGGGAGGTGGAAGTTGTAGTGAGCCAAGATTGTGAAACTCCATCTCGAAAAAAAAAATATCTAAATTGTTGTAATATATTTTACAAAATATTTAATAGTATTAAATACTAAGATGTTTTGTTTGCTTTGTATTCCTTTGTTCCAACCCATTTACTCAAACACCTAGTTTGTATTTGCAGAAAATTACTAATAAATACTTATCCACCTCCTTGTGGGCAACTTCATTACTTCTGACAGGTTATCATGAATACACACGTACTAAATTTTTAGTGCAGATGCATTTTAAGAAATAATGGGTATTTAGACATGGGATATATGCTCCCATTATATTAGAAAATTTGGGTAATTTCTAACTTTTGTGTAGCAGTCCCCATCTATATTTACATGCTAGTTTTCAAATGATCTGAACAATTATTATTGTTTCCATTCTTTCTCCAGAGTGACAAAAACAGTAATGCTTAGAATTTACAACAATTATAAAAGGAAGGAGACAGTAGGATAATTCCTTCATCGGAAATTTGTGTACAAATTTAGAACCCAAACACAGTCATATGAGTACACTAGAATATTTAGAATTTATTTTTAAAGATTTGTATTTAAGTCAACATTTATGAAAAAAAAGAGTCTGGGTATTCATGGAAAGCATAGACTATTGAATGAAATGTAATCACAACCTTATATTAACAGTGCTCTTACAAGAATTCAATACAATGTAATAATAATTTTATATTCTAAAAAATTAGAGGAAAATTCTTTATTCAAGATTATTTACATAATTGGAAGCTATTTTTATTGTGGCACAAACACAGTATGACCTACCCCCTTAATAACTTTTTAAGTGTGCAATATAATATTGTTAATTATAGGGACAGTGTTGCACAGCAGATTGCTAGAATGTATTCATCTTGTATAAGTGTAACTTGGTATTCATTTAGCCACAATTTCCTAGTTCCTCCTTCCACCCACTCAGCCTCTAGTAACCACCATCCTATACTCTGTTTCCATAAACTGAGCTATTTCGGATACCTCATGTAAGAGGAACCATACAGTATTAGTCCTCCTGTGACTGGCTGCTTGCACTTAACATAATGTTCATCCACATTGCTGCATATAGCAAGATCTCCAGTTTTTTTGTTTTTTTTTTAGACTGAATAACATTCCATTTTATATATATATATATATATATATATATATATGACATTTTCTTTACCCATGTAACTGTGGGACACTGAGGCTGATTCTGTATCTTTGCTATTGTGAATAATTCTGTAATGCATATGGGAATGCAGATATCTCTTCAACATACTGATTTCATTTCCTTTGGATATATATCCAGAAGTGACATTGTTGGATCATATGGTAGTTCTATTTTTACTTTTTTGAGGAATTTCTATACTGTTTTTGATAATGGTCGAGCACATTTAAATTCCCACTAACAGTGTACAAAAGTCTCAATTTTTCCAAATCCTCACCAGCTCCTGTTATTTTTATGTTTTTGATACTAGCCATTTTAACACTTAACCTGAGCTGATAACTCACATCTTCATAAATTCATATCTTCTACATTGCATATTGTTTTCTGTCCCAATTTTAGTAAATTTTGTAATTTTTATAAACTTGTATTAACAAATTTTTACTTATATGTTTATTAATTTTTCGCCCCGTAACCCTTTAAATGCTGTGATTTATAATACTACCAAAAATGTTTACATTTTTCTAATTAAGTTAAAGCCAGAAAACATAGTTCACGGTTTAGAATTTTTAAAAATTTTACTGTCTTAGTCTTTTGAATTTAAACATTGTCTTCAGAATATTTTCACATACTTTTAAAAGTAAACAAATTTTGATTTGTTAATTACAATACAGCAGTCATTGTAAAGATATATGTATAGTAAATATATATATCTTTATTTTTGTTATATAACTTATGATCTTTATCTTAATATAAAATATTAAGATATCTACATATATCTTTATTTTTCTCTGGAAGATGTTAGTTACTGACTGATCTTTTACAATTTGCTTTTGGTAAGATGGAAATCCAGATAAAGCTGAAGATTTTGATTTATTATTTTATTTCTCTGTAAGAAAGTCATTTCATGGGTTAGGTGGTTTTTTTTGTTGTTGTTAATGTCTCACTATCATGGACAATGCATACTTTTATGCTGCTGTGAGTTATTCTAAAACAAAATTGTTTCTTAAACACCATTAATTTGCATCTGAAATAGTAGTGAGGTATTAATAAGCAATTTGTCTCTAGATCTCTCTGCTAAAATTATGAGGCCAACAAATGTACCATGTACTCTATAGATTAATTCAGCAATTTAAAAAGTTTAAAAATACAAATTTTTTGAATAAATTGAACAAAATTAAGACGATCACCAATAGAAAATTTTAATATGCTTTTGCAATAGAAAAATCTGTGAGTTTGACCTTAAAATTTGATACTGAAATGAAAATTTCAAATGTTTTCAGTTTTAGTAGTTTCACTTTTCAATAGCAATAACAATTTCTTTACTGTTCAGCACTTGGAGTGTTTTTTGTAGTCATCAGCATGCTTTGTGTCTGCTTCACAGTATTTTGTGAATATAACTATACCTTCTCTTGCAGATGATAAAAACTGTGGGCAAGGGATTTATCTATGTCTTTTACTTCTCTCAAATAAACAGCACATAACACATAGAGTTTATTTGAAGAGCTTTGCATTTAGGTAGGTTAACTTATTTTAGGGACCAAGTTGGAATCTATCACTCTGAATACCTATTGGTTATTTCAATTATGTACATTCATTAAAATTTGGGCATAAAATAAAAATGTAAGATAATAAATATCTATTTTTCATGTGCTCGTATGTTGTTAAAACACTGAATGTTTTGTTACATATTCTTTGTGTCAGAATCATAAAATATGATAAGAAAATAATAAGAAACATTTATGCTTTCAATATTAAATTAAAACAATAGATGTTTTAGAATTTTCTTTTTAAATGTTTCGGTTTTTTAATGTAAGTGACATTTTGCCAAACAGAGCAGCTATCACTGTATTACAATCTATTGCTTTGGTAGAGGGAGAAGAACATTTAGCATTAAACAATTATCAAGTAACTGCATCAGATGCTATACTATACTAGCTGATAATTGAGAATATAGCATGTGAAATGAAGTGATAGCTAAAAACCTGGAAAAGTGCACAAAACTTGCCTCAGATAGTTGGCAATTTTATCAGTGTTTACTAAAATAATCATCCCTTTGCATTTTATGTTTTTTTCCCCAAAAGTAAGCATTTCTTTGTTTTCTGTTTGCAAATTAAAGTATAAAAAATAGAACAATGCTATGTATATCCATACAATTTTATGTACACAGCACATGTTGTACTACAATTTTAACTTTTTTTTTCCTTGAAGTATGTTAGCCAAGAATGTGTCTATTTTACTGAAGATGAATTGGCTTTACCTCATTTTTTTCTTGAGCTTTTTATAAAATTAGAAGGATTTAAAACTGTGAATTTATCTAGTCACCAAAGTTAAATTTGGTGATTTTTAAAAATTCAATCCTTATGCTAATAAAGAGCTAAATAAATTACCTTAAAGTTTGAACAAATGAACTGAATTATTGATCAATATTAGGAAAGTGGGAAAAAAATCAGTGTCTTAGGATATTTGCTTTATTTATAAATAACTTAAATTGGTTTTAAAAAACATGACCCCTTATAGGTCTTATTTATAGCAAATGAAAGCAAATCAGGCTCCCCAACTACTAAGGCCAGAGACTTGTTTGCCTATTTAAAATAAAAATGAAGCTAATATTTGTTACTAGCAAAAATATTGATATCCTTATAAGTGTCCTATTTTTAAGAGTTGCTACGTGCTCAGCAATTTTGTAAAACAAGCATGTTTATTCCTAAGTCAGGGGTGAGTAAAGCGTACCTTAGAATATTTATAACTTTAAAAATTTGCAATCTTATAAGGTAGCAGACCTTGGATCCATTCCAATGCTTCTTGACTACCAAGCTGGCCTTCTTATCCTCAACATGTGTACAATCTCCCTGATGGATGCCAACCACTCTCATCACCAGTCTGCTGCAACTGTTCCCAATAGATCAATAGAATACATTCTGTAAACCTGTAAATCTACAAACTCTTGCAGTCTCCTTGACTGCCAGGTTTTTAAAACTTTTCTCAATTCTAAGCTATCTGGATATGCCTTTGGGAAAATAAGAAGATGTGATTCAGTGGGGAAATACTGGAAACTAAAGGCTATTTAATGCTCTACTTTTCTATATCTCTCTTGGCATGCACATACACACACACAGAAAAACACAAACACATACACCTGTGTGCATATATTATTTTGTACAGTACTAATTTTCACAGCTACCATATTGTGAAAATCAATATGCTACAATTTAACTCTGAAATACATATAATGTTAACCATACACAATATATAGCATGAGTCCTACTGACCACTATTATTTTAGTACACATATTGTGCTAAGGACTGCGCTAAATATTACCTATACTTTATTCTCACTCAATTCTCATACAAATACTTCAAGGGACATATTATTCATTATAAAGATAATACCACAGTGTTAATTTCCTAGGGCTTCCATAGCAGAATACCACAGTTTCGGTGGCTCAAATAACAGAAATGTACTTTCTCACATTTCTTGAGGCTATCAGTGAGAAATCAAGATATTGACAGCTTTGGTTTCTTCTGAGACCTCTCTCCTTCGTTTGCAGATGGCCACCTTTTTGCTGTGTGTTCACATGGTTCCCTCTCTCTGTGTGTGCACGAATCTGGTATCTCTCTGACTGTGTCGCGACCTCTACTTATACCAGACACTGGTTATATAGATTAGCTCCCACCCCAACAGCCCTGTGTTAACTTGATTATCATTTTAATGGTCCTATCTCCAAATACAATCATTCTGATGTACTGAGGTTTACAGCTTCAATGTATGACTTTTGAGGGGACACAATTTATTCCACAATAAGCAATAATAGAAAAAATTGGGTAACTTGGTTGGAGTTTCACAATTCTTAAGTGTGAGAGCCAGGATCTGGGCTTAGGTGTGTCTTAATTCCAAAGTTCATGATCTTAATCATTTTAACCCTATTTTATAGAGAGCAAAAACAAGGCATAAAATTTAATTATGTGCCTAAAATTTTAAACAGCCAGTAAACAATAGTTACCAAATTTCTATTGCCAATTTATATTCAACTTCATGTTCTTAAATTGTGTTATAGTCCCTCTATAGATTAAAGGCAGGGTAACATCATCTGTGGTATATTCCATAAATATGATTGACTGACAAATATAGCTTACATTTTGGCCTATTAGGAGATTACAGAAAACAACATGAATTATTAAAGTTTAAAACAAATTTTTAAATAATGCCGACTAAGGTGACTGCAGAGGAGAGCAGGATATCCAACCCCTCATCCCTCTCCAGAAAGCAAATGAATTAATTAGTGCTTAGAAGAGTCTGATGCTTAGGAAACAATGACTAGATGTTTGTTGAGTGATAAAGGATGCACAGTATGAAAAAGAATGCAAGACAGAGAAACTGTATTAGTATTGGAATTTAGAGGAGGGAAGAATGTCTTTTAAATATAGTACACATTATTCTAGAATACAAAAGGACTTGGGGGATTCAAAAATCACCCTTCCTGAGAAAGTAGTGGGTATACTGAGGTAAAAAGAAGTGGTCATACTCATAGAAAACTATTAGGACTCTCTATAAATTAAGGGGTGGGGGGAGGGGGGAGGGATAGCATTGAGAGATATACCTAATGCTAGATGACGAGTTGGTGGGTGCAGCGCACTAGCATGGCACATGTATACATATGTAACTTACCTGCACATTGCGCACATGTACCATAAAACCTAAAGTATAATAATAAAAAAAAAAAAAAAAAAGAGTGCAAAAAATAGAACTAAGGGTGGAGTTAAGGGCAGATGGGTTACATCTTGCTAGTGCAGACCCAGAGCTCATGTAACTAGTAATTCAAAAAAGGTACAAGAGCAACTGCCATTGCAAAATTCAGGCAGCCCCTAGGAACCTGGGTCACCCTTAACACTGAGTATCTCACTGCTAATGAGGCATTCAGCTATTAAGAAATGTCATGGTATATACTTTGAGTACTGATAAGAAGAAAAAATGTAGAGATATATGAAGATAATTCTCAAGATGTCAGTTTAACCACACTGACTACATTGTTTAGGTATCAATATCCCACAGCACACATTTTCTCCGGAGATTCCACAGTCTGATAAATTCCTGAATGAATAACTTGCATCAGCTAATTCTAGAAATTACTACAGTTTTGAGATAAACATTACAACAGTGGTCAAAAAAACAGGACTTTTTTCCCCATAAGATGTTTTGCTTTTATATATACGAGTGATTGAAAACGTCCTGGGAAGTGTCCATGGAAAGAGAATAACTAAACAAGATTCTAAACAACTTGAAAAAGAAGAAAACACTTTGAATAGAGCTATCATTGGAAACATGATTTTGTATGGTATCTACATTATGACATCAAGAAAATATAAATTCTGTAAAATACAAGATTAAATGAGATTATGAAGTAAAAATTTGAGATGAAATACCTACTATAGAGGATATAATCACAAAAATGTAAAATAATAGATGTTATCAAGGACGTGGAGAAATAGGAACACTTGGACATTGCTAGTGGAAGTATAAATCAGTTCTGCTGATGTCAAAAACAGTTCAGCAGCTCCTCAGAAAGTTAACATCAAATCACTATATGACTCAGCAATTCACTCCTATGCAACTCAAATAATTGAGAACAGGTACTAAAACAAATAATAGTGTAGGGCCATTTGGGCAGCATTATTCAAATAGCCAAAAGTTGAAGCAGTCCAAATATCCTTCCATAGTTCAAAGGATGAATGGCTAACCAATATGTGAAATACACATACAATAGAATATTATACAATCATAAAAAGAGTGAAATACTGATACATGCTGCAGCATGGATAAATCTGGGAAAAATTATTCTAACTGAAAAAATGAAAGATCACATATTGTACGATTCCGTTTAAATGAAACACCCAGAAAAGTTAAATCCATAGAGACAGAAAGTAAATTGGTGGCTGTCCAGGACTCAGGAAATAAGTAAATTGGGGAGAAACTGCTTAATGGATGTATTAGTCCATTTTCACACTGTTATAAGAAATACTACCTCAGACCAGGTAATTTATAAAGAAAAAGAGTTTAATTGACTCACAGTTCCACATGGCTGGGGAGGCCTCAGGAAACTTAACAATCATGGCGGAAGGTGATGGGGAAGCAAGCACTGTCTTCACAAGGCAGTAGGAGAGAGAAAAAGGACACAGGAGGAATTTCCAAACATTTATACAACCATTAGATCTTGTGAGAACTCACTCACTATCATGAGAACAGCATGCTGGAAACCGCCCCCGTGATCCAATCACTTCCTTCCCTCAATACGTGGGGACCACAGTATCCTCCCTTAACACGTTGGACATGTGAGTATTACAATTCCAGATGAGATGTGGGTGAGGACACAGAGCCAAACCGTATCAAGGAATATAGGGTTTTATTTTGGGGTGATGAAAAAGTTTGGACATAGACATGGTAGTTGTACAACATTGTGAATGAACTAAAGCTACTAATTTCTCACTTTAGAATGGTTAATTGGATGTTATATAAATTTCAGCTCTATAAAAACAAAAAAGTTGAGGTGAATATGAATTAAGATGAGTCAAGGCAAGGATAATTAATGCTTTGGAAGATAAGAAAGAAAAGCAGGTAGATTGCCAAGGTAAATGAGTAAATGAGAATATTGCAGAGGGAAAAATATAAAAGTGCAAACTCATGCATGTTAATGATGTCCAAAGAAATCAGAAAAAATAAGACAGAAAAAGATACACAGTGTTATAATAGAAGTCTACTCTCCTGATCTTATGAAAAATCTAAATGTGCATATAAAAATACCTCACCAAGTATCAAGCAAACAATAAAGTGAAAGTTCTTCAAAAAATTTAAACATAAAAATAAATCCTGCTCACATGTAAGTTGATATATAGATGTTTTACAAATATACAATTGTAGAAAAAAAAACTACATATCAATTTTTCTTCATACATTGCATCAAATATAATGTAAAAACATCAGATAAAATGTTGAGAGCATTAAAATTTATTTGTTACCAAAACAAACAAACAAATGGTATACAATGCACAATTTGATTTATATATGATTGTCATAGACACTGTCTTAGCTTTCTAAAAGTGAAACAAAATTCTACAAAACTGAACAAAGGGATTGAACATTGTATTTCCACCAAATGAAATATTTAAAAGTTCATAAACATATAAAAATGCAAATACAGCATAACCAGGGAAAACGAAACACTTACAGTATAGATTATCTAATAGGTTTGTTCTAAATTTTAAAGTGTCCTCAACCTATGACTCAGCACTGAACTCTGAGTCATGATTGCTGTGAATAAAATTCACCACAAGCTTTCTGGTTGCCAATTAACCAGTAGCTATGTAAAATTAATATGTACATACATTAAAGCAAACTTTTAATATTCAAGGTGTTATTTGGTAGAATCCTTCCTACAAATGCATAGAAATATGTACACAGGACCAGGCACAGTGGCTCACACCTCTAATGCCAGCACTTTGGGAGGCTGAGGTGGGCAGATCACGAGGTCAGGAGATCGAGACCATCTTGGCTAACATGGTGAAACCCTGTCTCTACTAAAAATACAAAAACTACCTGGGCATGGTGGCACATACCAACAGTCCCAGCTACTTGGGAGGCTGAGGCAGGAGCATTGCTTGAACTCAGGAGTCAGAGATTGGAGTGAGCAGAGATCACGCCACTGCAATCCAGCCTGGCAACAGAGCAAGACTCCATCTCAAAAAAAAAGAAAAAGAAAAAGAAAAAGAAATATATGCACAAATATGCTTATTGAAGCATTATTTATAAGGGATAAATGATAACCCTGACAAAAGGAAAGTAAGTTTCAATATCTAAGATATCTGGACAGACTTTAACACATTCAGTAACAGAATACTATTCAACAATTAAAAGTTTTTAAACAATTTATGTGTAGTGAATACATAAATTTCGATATAATACATGTGTAACAGAAATCAAATTTTATAGCAATTTGTTCATTATGACTTATTTTGTAATAATATACATTAGGAATATATTACCTGTATTATTTTCAAAAAATGGTACAATAAAATGTATATTATTCTGCAATTTACGCTTTGCTAGTTAAACATAGCAAAGCATCTGAAAGACTACCCCCATATTTTATCAGAGGTCAATTTTAGAAAGCAGTATTGAGGATAGAGATATTTATGTTGTGTTATTATATTATATATGCCTACAGCTTCATGTTTAAAGTGTTAATATTTTAATTAAAAGTATGTAATAAGTTATGTGTTTAAATATAAATTATTAGTGCATAATTTCATAAGTAATTCTAGTGTCCAAAAGAGTTCTTGAGAAAGAATATACAAGTTGTAAAGCCACTTAATAATGGAAAATATGCAGAAATACTGTATTGTATTTTATGAATACAATATTATTGGGTTCAAAAGGGAAAATATGAAGATGCAAGAATGGTGATTTCCAAACTTTCCTAGGTGTAATCAACTTTTTCATGTTGAAAATTAAATAAATGTTTTGAAAGAAAACAGTATAAAAATGTCAAAATATAATTATTATTGAAAGTTACTGTATCTAGAAAACTTTAGGGATCATTTTTCATTATTATTCTGGAAAAAACTTGTTTCCAATTTAGATTAATCCTTCCAAAGTTTTGTTTCTATTTAAAAATATTAAATTTAATTTATCAGAATCTGATAAAAAGATCTGAGAGAGACAGTGAGAGAGAGGGAGAGAAAGAGAGAGAGATAAAGTGAGCATTTTTAGGCCTACGAAAGTGTAATAAAAATTCTAGATAATATTCTAGATAATTGTATCATAGTATTTATTAAAATAGTAAGATGATATTGCTGACTATGGTTTATTATGGAAAATAAACATAATTCCATATGAGATTACACTATGCATGTATTACATTTCAAAGGTTCTCAAGTAAACATTTTTTCTTAATATATTAGTATCATTAAATTCAACACGCAAGCAATAACATCACAAAATTACTGCTGGTTTAACAGTAACAGTGATGTTAATCTTGGTGTTATGACTGGAGATCAGAAATCTTCTTTCCACCTAAGAAACATCTGAGGAAGAAATATATTTCTCATTGTTCAAAACCCATCTTTAACACTTTCTGTTAAAATTCTGTATTTATTGATTTGGAAGAAAACACTAGAAACAAGAGGGAAGTGGTCTTTTAAGAAAGCCTGCAGTATCATCTCTCTTGTTGCCATAGAAAATATAATTATTTGGAAAAAGAAGACAATGACAGATGATTTAAAAGTGTTTTAGAAAGGTAAGCCAACTGTGAAGACATTTTAGAAACATTTAACCAATTAATTAACATGTATTGTCTTCCTAACATATGCATAAGGGTCATGTAAGTTAAAACAATCTATGATTATGTGTCTAAAAGTGTCCTTTCAAATTTTCAAGGAAATTTTCTAAGTGTTAAGAAAGAATTATTACATACCCAAAGAAGTCTACGCATGATCTTCTGGTAAATATAAACTGAACATTCTAAGCATAACCGTTTAATGGTACTGGTACATAAAAGAGTGTATTACAAATATAATGTTTTTAATACAAGGACACATGTTGATTAATTGTATCAAAATTCAAAGAAAAAATAGTGATTCTATGGCTAGAGGCCTCAAATCTAATGCAATAAATTTATATACTATCCATGAACATGTATTTATAGATGACTAATTAATGTTATTTTCATGGTGAACTTACCATAAATATGGAAAAATATACTGAAATGGAGAAGTTAAATAGAGGGAAGGAGCTCAGAAATCAGTGCAGTAAGACAAAGAAATGAGAGCACATTTTAAAGTTTGGAAATGGGTTCCTTCAACGGGGGAAAGAAAACTCTCAAGTGTTACATCCCTCTTGATTCTAAGAATAGACAGAAATAATACTGCTCTGAATTATACTCCAGATGACTAAGCCAAGTGCTGATTCTACTCAGAAATATCTCTGTGCTTTGAAACAACATCCTCAACATTGAATACAAAGAAGAGATAGGAGTTGTGACAACCACGAAAGACAGAAAATGTGATAGGAAAGACTGGAGATCCTAGTGCTGACACCCTAATGGGCTGTCAGGGACTGGAGCTGGTCTAGGCGCCTTCAGGCAACACCAAGGTGTGGCTCAGCCAGATGCCTTCATTTCCTCCAGGACCTTATTCCACGTGGAGGCAATGTCTAGACCTCTGGGAAGGGAAACTGGGTTGGAACAAAGCCAACATTTCCCAACACCTGAAGGCGACAGGGGGATTGACAGTATCCTTGCCTGCAAACCTGTCCTCTATGTCTTAAGTCTGACAGCCATGCTGCTTGCCCTTAGCTGGCTGACAGAGGCCCGGTGTTTTTCTTTCATTTTAGCTATTGTGGAGTTTAGGGACTCAAAAAAAAAGGACAGAAAAGCAGCAAGTCTGCTTTTACTCACACTTCTACAGATCCTGGATGAGCCACTTAAAATGATGCAGGATTTTTTGGGGTGTTGCTTCACCAGCCCCAGTAGCCGGTGGTACCTCTGCTTGAGTTTTGCTAATGCCTGCTGGTCTGGTTCCACCCACTCGACCTGGCAAGCTGCACTCGGCTCACGCTACCATCCTGGATCCCACGGCTGCCAAAGGCAAGCCAGGCACAGAGCCAGGTACAGAGTGGCAAGGGGTATGTGAGCAAGTGATCGTGGGGTCTGGCCACTGCACACAGCCAGGCACGCCAGCTGCTGCGGCAGGGCATGCAGCTCCAGGAACCGGCACCGGCACCAGCTCCTTGCGAGGCTGCAGCTGGACCAGGTGTACCACAGGCGGCTTCCGCTGCAAGTACCAGGGTCTCCGGATGAGGGGAACACAGTGGCACCCAAAAACCTGAAACGCCAGCAACCACAGAGGCCAAAGAGGTAGGGGGCGTACTCCAGCTCTCTCGTTCCTACTTTCCGCGGCCACCAAAAGCTCATTGCTCACACTACTAGGAGGAGCTCTGCAAACCTGATTCTGAGAGCTGCTCGTTTCATGAATCATTTTTTCCTCAAATAAACTGTTAAATTTATTGTGTCTAAGTTTTTCTTTTAAAAAATTTAAAATATGTTAAGAGGATAGTGCCCATTATAAGTATTCTTTTAACACATGCACACAGAATACAAGGAAATTTTTAGAGGTGATAGATATGTCTAGCACCTTTATTGTGGTGATAGTATTATAAGTGTATACAAGTTCAAATGTATCAAAGTATGTACACAAAATATGTACAATTTTTGTATCACAATTACACCTTCATAATGATTTTAACATGTAACAAATAAATTTAAAAATGTATTTTACCTCAATTAACATAGTCACAAAAATCTATGAAGTTAATATGTCCTCATCTGAATTTATCCCTATTTTAACTGTTAGGAACTGAGACCGCAACAGGTTAAGTGAATTGTTAATGATCATACTGATGGCTAGTGACAGAGCTAATATTTTTTTGTTAGGTATAGCTCTCTCTTTTTTTCTACATAAACACTACTTTTGAGTCTGAAAGATTTTACATAGATTATTTTAGCATTTTATGTTATTTGTTGTTTTTATGTATAGAATTTTTTTGGGTTGATTTATCTTTAATCATTAATCTTAACTTCTTCTACACTAACACATGGTGTGCATTGTTGTTTGCTGTTAAATGTTTTCATGAAAGTTTAAGGAAACCCAGAGAAATTGTGTATGATTATAGCATTGCTTAATTTCCTAAGATCCAAGATTTTGATATTTGTGTTATTTCCTTTTTTCTTCTTTTATTAGCAGCAATGTGATTATATATCCATGAGGAAAATTCATTGCACATACACATAATTAATTGTGGAGTATGCACAGAGATGAAATTGTTGGTTGAATGCATGCAAATTTTAAAGGAATTTCGTATGTAGTGGCCTCAATAAAAATGCAATGACTTACATATCCAGCAAGTATGCGTGAAGGAATTGCTTTGTTGCATGCTTTTAAAAAATAAAATAAGGAAAGAAAAAGCTAATATTTAATGATGAAAAAAGCAAAGAAAACACTGAACATAAATGATCTAAGTACTCAACTTCATAAGATACAAGAAATCAAAATTTAAAAATTGATATACACTGAAAAGAAATAAAATTTTAAAAGATATGACCTGAGATCAAAATATTAAAAATGTGTTTCAGTTTCTTATTTAATTTATACAAGTTGTTTTTTTTCAGCAAGTTTCTGTGCTCCAAAGTTTAAGTTTGCAACACAACACAAATGGTATCATAAATGGCGACATAAACAGATCTCTCCATTCTTAATTATAATATTATATAAAAGAGCAACCAAAGACAACATAGATAGTAATAGTTTGAGGTTCTATTACTTTTATTTTGTATATCATGAATCTGAGATCAATTTTAGCAAAATATTATCTTACAAAATAAAATTTGTGATGTTACTATATACTCTTAAACAAAATAAATGCCTAATAAATAATTTAGTTTACAGAGTATGTATACTATTTCAAACACAAACAAAATGACAAAATAGTACATTAGCACATATATGACACTAGAAAATGTCAAAATTCTGGCATTAATATTTGTCTTAAAAATAACAATACTAGTTAAGTTTTGATTTAGTCTTTCTATTAAACTAATCCATTTTTGTGTGTGTGTGTGTGTATGCACAGGGGTGTGATAATTTAATGAAGAAATTTTCTAATGTTACAGCTTAAACAACGTCTCTAAATTTAGACTTCTTAAAGCTAATTTCCAACTCTTCCTGCCTGCAATGAAGAGCAAGAAGTGACTAACTGTTCAATTGCACAATCAACTGACAACAACTACATGACACCTTCAAGAAAGGGATTAATCTCCACATGGCACAAAGGTACTAAAATTAGCCTACTTGTGAGTAATTGTTTAACATCTTGTAAATACAAATGCAGTACTAATTTTCCTTGACCTTTCTGAGTATGAGCTATGAATAAGGACATTCCAACCTTTTATTAGATAAAAACAGTCTTCATCTTGGATCATGAGTGACATTTGAAAATTATAATGTTAGAAATAGTGTAAAAATTATACGTGCTTATTTTTAAGACAGAAACAAACATATATAAGAGAGAAAAATGCAAGGATGTTAGTGAGCATTTGGTAAATATACTTTCAGATACATTGGCATAAAAGTTACAGAGAAGTTTGAATAGATTTAAACACAGAACACATTTAGGTTTTGTTTCAGAATTGGAGAAAATCACTTTTTGGAAGTCCTATGAGCAGATGACCGCTCATTACAATTTCTAATAATATAAAAATGGTATTACTATTTATTACATTCATTATTTTGAATTTATATATATTCATAAATAAACTTGTACTTGATTTATAAAGTCTAACAACTTTAGTGATACAAAGAGTTATGGATTTGAATGTACTAATAATATCAAACATTTACTTTCATTTATAGGAAGGCATTTTATGTGTAATTTGGAGTAAAGCTTTTTTATATTCTTTCTGTATTAAAATTATATTATTCAATAAATACATAAAAGTATATTATTTACTCAATTGCTGAGATAATAATGATTATAAAAATTGTTTAATTCCTATCAAACCAACATAATAAACTTTCAGAGTCTATTAAAATGTATTTAGAAAGTATTTTAGCTAGAGAATTTTTTGAAAAATACTATAGTCTTTGTGCCAAATATTTATAAAAAGTTGATTGATAAAATAATAATAGCATTTAGATATTGTAATTCTAATCTTGTACAATTATTTGATATTTCAATATTTATAATGTTAATAAAGCTTTAATAATTTTAAATTAAAATAATGTTTTAAAATTTAATGATTTTCATACCATCAGTTTTGAAAGAAATCCTACTTACAAATACCCACATTCTGTGAGGGTAAAATAAAATAGAAGTTACTTTTGTTATCTCAGATTTTAACTGGTTGAAAAAACGAGGAAATCACAAATGAGACCATATCAGATTATTCAAAATTGGTCCAGATATAATGAAGCAAATAGGGTACCATAAAAAAAGTGAGATATTAAAAAAATTCCTCATTCACTAAACTTCATTTAAAAAGGTATTCAGTAATGTACATAAGAGTAATGAAGTAATCTGGCAGCCATCAGTGCAGAGAAATCATAGTTCCAGCCCTGCAATTTGTAACTTTAAAGTTAATTGCAAATTTTTAAATAATAAAATTACAATTTTAGATAAAATTTTAGATATTTATTTGTATTCCAATAATTTTCTTACATGATGATGATATTCACCAGAACTTCAGAAGTGGTAAAATCTTAATTTTAAAATGAATATCATTTAAACAAAATTGTATTTTGTCTGACTTCTAATCTATGTGTATATATATATGTATATATATCTATATATATATATGACAGATAAATTTATAGAGATAGAAGGTAAATAAAAGGATATAAATATTATAAGAATCCTACTGTATATATCATTTTAAATAAGCATTTTAAGAAAAATTTTAGATTGTTAGAAAAGTTGAGCATAACATACCCAAAAGACAGTTTTTCCTATTAATGTCTTACATTTGTATTCTACATTTGTTACAATTAATAAAGGGATATTGATACGTTATATTAACTACAGCTTTTTTGTTTATTTAGACTTCCCTAATTTTTACTGAATGTCCTTTATTTATTCCAGATACCATCAAGGATACAACATACATGAAGTTGTCACGTCTCTTTAAGCTCATCTTAGCAGGCACTATTTCTCAGAACTTTCTTTGGCTTTGAAGACCTTTTCAGTTTTTGAGAAGTATTGGTCAGATATATTTTAGACTGCTATTCTATCAGAATTTGTCTTGTTTTCCTCATGACTAGACTGAGGTGATGGATTTGGCAGGCAGAGATCAAATCGCTGAAATTATTCCAGTTTTGGTCTTTGGGAGCTCGTGCAGATGGTTCCTATGCCACTTTTACATAGTTCCATCAATGTATTTTTTTCTTTCCTTTAGCACTTCTTTACTTTCTGGTACGGTAAGACACTCTAAACTCATCTTGTATATTTTCTGCCTCAGTCCTAGAATCTGCCATTTTGCCAAGGAACGCTTGTTCATCTTATTGGATAATGATGTTAGAAATCAAGATTTGGGTACTAAATGTGTTTTGCTACTGGGATGTTGCTTCTTTTAGTTTCTTTCAGCCAATGAAGCAAAGGAATATACAATATAAGTGTATGCTAACCTGAGTGTGTATACACACCTATAAATACTTCTGTATTTAACCATCCACCTCTATTTTAGTTAAACATGAATTCTTAATAATATCTCCAACTCTAACCCATTATAGCATGGATCAATATAGCCTCCTCCTGTTGCTGACCTGTAAATTTCCACTCCAGCAGTCAGAAAACAGGTTTCCATTTGCCATTCATTTCTTAATTGTTCAATTCCAGTACACATGTACAGTATCATCAAAATTGTTAAACTGTCCTCGTAAAAGAAACTTTATTAGAGTGCTTATGTGCAGTGTCTTTTTCTTTAGTTATGTAGACTATTTTCAGTTACTTCCATCAGCCCCTTTCCCTCACCACCTTTCTTAGAATATTTCATTTGTAATACAGTGAAATCCCCATGTTTGTCATAATCTGCATTCTTTCCTAGGATACCCTGACTTCCTGCATAACCTTTTAAAATTGGCAAAGATTATGGTTTATTCTTTTTGTAGTAAAGTTCTACAGGATTTGATAAATGCATAATGTCATGCGTCCACCATTAAAGTATCATAAAGAATAGTTTCACTATCCTAGAGTTCCCTTGTATTTCATTTATTTGTTCCTCCTCTCTTCTCCAACCACCGAACTTTTTACTATCTCTATATAGTTTTGCCTTTTTCAGAATTTCATATAATTGTAATTATACAATATGTAGTCCTTTGACTGGCTTTTTTCACTTAGTAATATGCATTTAAAGTTCCTCCACTACTTTGTACGGCTGAATAGCTAATTTATTTTTTACATATCAACAGATATAGCAAATACGCAAATATGTTAAAGGTGACTAATAATAATATAGCCCATGATACTCTATTAAACAATTTATTTCTCTTCTTTTTAAACTTAGAGTTTGGGGATTATTTCTCTATTATTTCTTCCCAAGTCAGAATTACGTTTTTAGAGCTCTATATTGTCCTGGAATTAAGGGAAGGTCACCTGCCTTTATTTCTGTCTTAGTCAAGATTACCCAGGATGCTTGGAGTAACAACCTCAAAATCTCAATACTTTCATTTCTTGCTTCTGCTACTTGTCCTTCAAAGGCCAATGCATAATTCTACCTTTTATTGTTATTATCTTTTCTGTGGTGCTCATGATAACAGCAAAATTATCTGAAAAAGACAAGACATGTGATATGTTACTGGTAGCTGTAAACGAAGGGAAAAAGTGCTTTGGAGAGCCTACTATTGGAAATCAAATGCTCATTCTAGACATGGAATATCCCATTTCCCATTTCTGCTCACAACTCATCAACCAGAAGTAGCCCCAAGGTCCCATCTGGGCACAAGTAGTAAGACATTTTAATCTTACTTTAGGCCTACAGGGAGAACTGAAATACTTGGAGCAGTATTGATCTTGACAGGTACCTCTCTCTTTCTCCCTGACCTCAGCTGTGTTGTAACTCACCTGGTTTGGGTTCTTGACACCCACTGTTTTTATTGACCATCTGAGAATGTCTACAGATACTCTTATCTAGACATAGCTATCATACATCATGACTCTACTTGTCCTAAAGACAAGCTGCTTTAGCCTTTGGCAAAGGTACCATGTTTAACACACTTTTTGAAGATTTAGTTGTTACTGGGTTATATTATGGAAAGGACAGTAATGCCATTTATGCCCCCAAGACTCTTCAAATCTATTTATGAATTTTTTAGCCTCCCTGTATTTTTTTTAGTTCAACCCAAAGTGTAGGGAAGAGATGGTCACTTCTTAGAGATCTTAGAGTCTATGAGATCTAGTCACAGACTCTCTGATTCTCTGCCAACTATCTAGTCTTTACTGTTAACCCATTTGGGAAGGGAAATTTTTCTCATTTGACCACCGCACACCCATATCTATTCTCAAGTTCATCTTAAAATCCTTCAAGACAAGGTAGAAATCCAAAAGATTTTGTTTTTGAAACATATATTCGACATTTTAGAATTCTTAATGAACAAAAAACCTTATCTCAAGAGTCAAAATTTAAAAGGTAAAATATGTTTGCTTTAAAATGATGCTCCTATAATAATGAGCATACGAAGCACTCAGATTTTGGCACTTAAATGCCATTCTCAGCTGGGAGCAGTAGCTCATACCTGCAATTCCAACACTTTGGGAGGCTGAGGCAAGAGAATCCCATGAAGTCAGGAGTTCGAGACCTATCTGTGTAGCATAGAAAGACCCTATCTCTACCAAAAATAAAATTAATAATTAGCTGGGCATGGTGGTGTGCATCTGTACTCTGAGCTATTCAGGAGGCTGAGACAGGTGGATCATTTGAACCCAGGAATTTGAGGCTGCAGTGAGCTATGCTTGTGCCACTGCATTCCAGAGCCTGAGCAACAAAGCTCAATCCTGTCTTTTTTTTTTTTTTTAATTATTCTCCAACAAATAAAAACAAGCACTCTTAGAATGAATATCTCATTTTAAGGCTAAAGCAGGGGAAATGCCAAGTGAGCCTTGAGCTCAAATAGAACCACAAGGTAACAAAGTATTCAAAAATTAAAGTAGAAGGGGCATGCCAAAGGGACACTGGATTCAATCTGAGAGAGCTCCAAAAGGTCAAGCTGGAGAAAATTGAACAATGGGATAGATAATGTAATATTGCACAATAACTCAATCTATAAAATATATATGTGAGCTCAAACCTATATAAATTATTGCATAGACAAACAAATAAGGAAAAAAGAAAAAAAAAAACCTTCCTTGCAGAAGCCCAAATAATATACATAGATACTGCCCCCTCCAGAAGTGCTTAATTACCAGCCAGTCACTATCCTTTGAGGATGGCCTAGACTTAGTGACCTGTTTCCAAAGAAGAGGGTATGCAAAGAGAAAAACAGTAACTTTAGCTCTCAGAGACCTGGCAAACACTACCTTAAACAGGTGGTAAATTATTAATGGTCTCATGTGCTTATCATATTTAATCTGATATATGGGAAGAGCACATCACCTCTGTTGTATTCGTTTCAAAAACCCATAACCCCAATCTAATCATAAAAAAAAAATCAGAAAAACCCATTTTGAAGGACATTTTACAGGTGACCTGTAAAATGGGTTATTATGTTATTAATCCTCAAGATTATCAACGTATGAAAAAATAAGAAAAGAAAATATTGAGAAGCTGTCACACATCAGAGGAGACTGAGTACATGTAACAAATTTCTGAAACAGAGAGAGAATGTTAACCAGAAAAAAAAAGAAATCTAAATAATGTTTACAGTTCAGTTAGTAATAAAGAGTCAATGGCAGTTTCCTCATTTTGATAAATGCACCATGTTAATGTAAGATATTGACAATAGATAACTAATAATTATATGGGAAAATTTTCTATTTACAATTTTCTGAAATTTTAAATTATTAAACTTAAAATTATTTAATGTTATTCAAAATAACTTTACATTCATTAAAATTTGTTTGATCATATACTATTGCATTTGCTATCACTTAAAATTCACCAATTGATTAAATTATTTGTTTTATGCTAAATCCACACTTCTCTTGAGACAATGAGTACAACTTACTTGATAGGGAAATGGCAGTGGAGAAATAAGAAAAAGAAGTGAGGTAACATGGGTTTAAACTTCATTATTAAAGTATGATATTTATTTTAAGCATGACTATGTGATTAATATTAAACTTTCTTATTACTGGCTAACAACCTAAGAGATTTGATATCAGGAAGAAGACATTCAGTATAGCTTACTTGACTGTTGAAAATATATGAAAATTATCATTCCTCTTGCAAAGAATTGTATTCTAATCTAGACTAGCCACAAGGTTTGGTTAGAATGAATCATTCCTTAAGTGTCTATTGATTTGTGAATGCTGTGGTGAAATTGAGTCTAAAGGGAAAGATGAAAATTACATGCTGAAATTGTGCAATCCCACATAGGAGCTACAACCAGGCGCCGATTATTATCTGTCACTTTCATCTCAGTAAGTGCATGTTCTAATATTTATGATTCATTGGTTTATTTAAAAACCATTGTTCCATTGAAACAGTATAAAATTGAGGTTGCTTTTTTTAGATAATACATGTTAACCACGTATTTCTCTCTCTCTCTCTCTCTCTCTGTGTGTGTGTGTGTGTGTGTGTGTGTGTGTGTGTGTGTTTGGACTGAAATAGGCAATCATATCTGATTATAAAATGGTTGATATAGGAAATGAGATATCTTAAATGATTTGACCGAGTATATATTATATCACATAATAGTGATGATTTAACTTTAATTTTTATGGCATAGCACAAGAAATGATTTCATAAGAGAAGAGATACCTTCTCTGCCTTATTTTTATTTGTTTCTCTCTGGGTATTTTTGACATGTTTATGGAGATTCACTCCATGCTGACATGTATTTTTCTGTTTTCAGTGAAATTTTGAGATACTGGGGCACGATATTCATCTCAGTAAGTGCTTTGTCTAGAAATTATTCATAGGCTAACCCTAATTTAGACATTTTGAAAATTTACATCCTGACCTTAATGGCTTAAAGGCATAATTCTGCTTTTATATCTGTTTGAAAAAGCACTGCAGGCCAAAGTGAATGTAAAAATATTCAGAGACTTATTTTTTCAAGCCATAAGTCATTCATTTATCTCAAAAAGTAATAGAATTTGGAAATGTCATACCAAATAAGTTTTTATTCATATAGTCTTTCTAAACTGGACCCTCCTTCAGAGTTTGCCATTATTGTTCAAAATATTTAATTTGTAATGTCAAAGAAAATACATTGTAAGTAATATGATTATTTAATGTCAGCATTGAGTTGATATCAACATTTCTTTTTTCTGTAATTTAATTATACGCATCATTAATTTAAATAGACACATATGTAGTGTACTATATGCCAATCAATGTACTAAGTGATGTAAAGATAAGCAGAAATTAGAAATGTGCTTTACCCTCAAGAAATTCAGAAGTGGGACATGTGAAGATGTTAATAAATAAATACAAGATTTTACAATATATGTGAATGACAATATGAAAGATAAATTTATTTTGCTGGAAAGATATAATCCTTGCTACATATTTTGTCATATAACAAGAATTTCTGTCATCCTGAAGTAATCTTTATGTGTCAAAGTTTTAAAATGGGCAATAAAGTGGGTAATTTTTTCTACTATCGATAGGTTCATTAAGAATAACCCTGGGACCACTGACACCCATCACCTGCCTAATAATGTCTCCAACAGTCAAGCAACTTGCTAGTATCTGTTGAAAAATGCCTTTCACCTAAGTGGACTTTTTTTTATTATTTCATCAAATAGGGTAATCTATGCCTTATGAACCACTCTACAAAATCTTCATCCTGCCTTTGCTACTAACAACTTCACCAAACCACTGGAAGAGGAACTATATGAGTGAAAAAATCACATCATTCTTCCTCAGCATTTGTATTAGTTCTTATGATGCTAATAAAGACATACCTGAGACTGGGTAGTTTATAAAGAAAAAGAGGTTTAATGGACTAACAGTTCCCCATGCCTGGGGAGACCTCACAATCATGGGGGAAGGCAAAGGAGGAGCAAAGGCAGCAGGCAAGAGAGCGGATGCAAGGGAACTCCCATTTATAAAACCATCAGATCTCATGAGATTTATTCACTAATATGAGAACAGGATGGGAGAACCACCCGCAAGATTCAATTAACTCCACCATATCAGCATTAAACTGGACATGATAATAGTATTGAAGGGTAATAGATTTGTAAAATAGTTCAAAATAAGCAATAAATATTCACCATAAAAAACTTAATTATGTGTTTTTATCCCAATTTGATTTTTCTACACCCATTCTTATTTTTAAAAATGGCTCTCTATTTTTAATAGAAAAAATGTTTTTCTATTAAAATGCATGTAGAAGCATTAGCGGATTTTATAACTACTTACAAAAAAAATGTCAGGTAATGCAAAATAATAGTATGTGATTAAATAAATAGAAATTAGATCTAAGGACCATTACCTGAAACTAGCATCACATTTTAAAGATAAATCTACATGCAAAATTGTTTCTTTTATAAAAACAAATGCTATTGTACCTTTCTTGTTTATCTAATCTCAGTTGATTCTTTGCCCCAGTACTCCATCTTTTAACTATTAGGGGTCCTTACATGAGACAAAAACTCCCAGAAATTTGTTTTACATTTCTCCCTACTTATAAGGCAAAATATTAATATGATATGAACATATTATACTTTGTTGATTACCTCCAAACTAAGACATTGGGTTAAATGTGCAGAAGTAGAAACTGCTATGGATCAATATCAAAATTCTCACATTATATTTGGCCTGTTTTTTCCATGTTTATAAAATATGTTTGTAAAATAAATGTTTATTAGTTTATAGAGGGACATATTCTGTATTTAAAAAACCTTTTATTTTCTCTGCTAAATACATCCAATTGATTACTGCTATACTAATAGGATTTATTTTTCAAACTTGACATGAAAATTCACATGTTCCTTATGCCCAGGGCCTGAAGTCATATAGGGAGAAAACACTCATGAATTTTAATAAGTTATCTATTTTTTAAAATAGTTATGCACATTTATATTAATATAATTTCATATGAGATAACAGCAATAGAAGAGGAGGGTAATTTTTACATGTTGATGCCTTTGATCAATTCAGTAACATAAACTGAGTAAAAGTTATAGGCTAAAACTTCATTTGAACGTATTTTATATACTGTTACATATTTTATATATATATATTCTGTAGTAACATTCATATATTTTTCTTATTTTTTCATATTTTCATTTTTTACCCTTAGAAATATTGAAATTGTTGGCAAAATCTGTTGGAACATATTTCCTGGCAAAAGAGAAAGTATGAACATAAGATGAAGTGAATGTGATCTTGGGGACAAAAAAGCAAGTTCAATCTCCAACTCTAAGAATTTATTGAGTTAGCAGCAGCTATTTATTGCATTTTCTGTTTACTACTTTGCTTCTAAATTTTACATATATGTTTACCTCTGTATTCAAACCAATTTATAGGAATAATATACATTTTACAACTGGATTATTCATCATATTTAAGAGTTATTTTTTGTCTACTGAAACCAATTATTATTTATATTTACAGGCAGTTACATTCTTTTTTTAAATCTATTTTCCTTTATATTGTCAAAATCATGTATTTTTCTCATGTGTTTCACATATAACTCATAAGTGAACAAACAAAAGAGAGGAGTGTTTAACTTATTTTATGACTAACTTTTCTTTTCTTTTCTTACACCAGATAGTCATCTGCTATGATAGAGGACTGCAGAAATTGAAGAACGGATTTTTAAAAACATTGTCAAACTTAGGTGCTAAGCCAAATGTTATAATAAACCACATCAATATCAAGAGTGAAAAATGTCAGCAAATAACTGGCAAGGGTGTTAATATCTTCAGTTTTAGTATCTATCTGCAATATTGTTCATATCTTCATTTTCTACTCAGGATGTGATGTAGTTCAATTTGAAATTGTGAGAATGTTAACTAGGTAGAGCACTTTAATAAAAGTTTAGCTAGTTCTACTTTGGGAGGCCGAGGCAGGTGGATCATGAGGTCAGGAGATTGAGACCACCCTGGCTAACATGGTGAAACCCTGCCGCTACTAAAAAATACAAAAAATTAGCTGGGCGTGGTGGCGGGCACCTGTAGTCCCAGCTACTCGGGAGGCTGAGGCAGGGGAATGGCGGGAACCCAGGAGGCGGAGCTTGCAGTGGGCCGAGATCGCGCCACTGCACTCCAGCCTGGTAGACAGGGAGAGACTCCATATGCGGCTCTGTAGTATTTTCCCCACAGCAATAAGTGTCAATTTACAGTCACTGTGTTGTCCAAACTGTCTCGTAATAAATACTGACAAATCATTATCTATAGAATAGTTAAGCAGTTTCTCACTCCATTAATATTTCCTGAGACATGCTAAAATTATTTCCTTCATTAGTGTTTTCTTTGTTGAACTTAAAAGAAGAATATTTTGAACTTTGTCTTCATTTTCTATCAGTTCACTTGAACCTTGGCTTTGTTTGCAAATATGTAGGAACAGGCTTAAATCCTCAAAAGCTTGGCTAATAAGAATTACTTTTACCATTTATTCAATTTTATTCAGTTAATATTTTAATATAAACAGTGAAAACAATCAACTTAATTTTGTATAATACAGGTCTGAAAGATATCACATATGATTCATTAGTTTAAGCCTTCCCATTTGAAACCGCTGCAGAACTCATATTTTCTGTTTCTTAAAGTTGAGATTGATATAAATCATAAAAAATTTAAAAACGTGTCTCTTAATGTTAACTGTTAACTGGTATAGTGACCATAACTAATCACATTCATCTTTGGTGAATCACTTTGAAATTTAATGAGAAAATAACTTTAGGAACCAAAATTAGTGACTGAAAACATTTTATTAGCCAATTGTTTCAAGGCATGTAGAGATAATAAAGAAAATCTGAGAAGATGAAGATTGCAGCATACTTTTCTAAATCCTAACATTAAAAAAAAAGGAGAGCAATTATATATGTAAAACTCAAAACCCATGAACACTGTTTACAATAAAGTCTAGAGACAAGGTATCCCTATGAACCTCAGAAAGTGCAAAAGGCAAACAACCACAAGACGTTCATGTAAATATTATACGTGCAAAGAAAAAGTAGTGAGACTCAATACAGTATTTGATAGTCATGATAATAGGAGAACTCTTAAATAGCCAACAGCTATTTATTGGAAAACATGGGGTCCAGTTTGAAAATAACAGTTGAAAAAGGGAAGTAGTTTTGCCGAATCCAACAGCAGATGAGTACAAGGAGTTCATAGTGGTTCCCCATGGCTGGAGCTGTGACGTCACAGTAAACACTTAAAACTGATCAGCTAAACCTGTTTTCTACGACAGGACAGCAAACTGAAGAGAAATCATTTGAAATGGAATCAAAGTAAGCCAATTAGAGGCAACAACAGAACAAAAGAAAGAAAAGCTACAGATAAAAGTGGAAAAAAGATAGATTACAGATACAAGTGGAGAAAGGAAACTGTATCAGAAAATTTCAGAGTGCAAAACCACCATATTTTCTAGCAGTATACCAAAAGTGACCACACACAGAGCTCTGTGTCATTAGAAAATTTATCCTGAAGCATGCCTACTTCAGTTTAGAAAAATTCAATTTACATAACAAATTAAGTTTTAATTTCACAAAAAAACTATTGTAAGGAATAAACAAGAATAACAAGAAGAAAAACATACTTTTAGAAAATAAAAGCATTCTAAAATGTCAGGCTTTCAGGACATCTTAAAACCATAGTTTTTCTCTATTTGAAAATGGTCTATTAATAAATAACATTAAGAAATAATAATGAGACTAGTATTTTCCTGATATTAAAAGAAGATCGAAGACATCAGGTAAAAAGAACTCTACAGACAGATGTCTTTTATGAATGAATATACGCACAAAAATACCCTTGCCAAATACTAGCACTGAATCAAGCAACATATACAGATGTGTGGACACCATGTACAGATGGATCTATTTCAGAAATGTAATGTTGGTTTAATATGTAAAATATTAACATAGTAAACCATATCAGTAGAATGAAGGTCAAAAACCACTTGATCATCTCAATAGATGCGAAAAGTAAAAGTATCTGACAAATTCTTATTCATTTTCATGATTAGAAACACACACACAGACACACACACAAACACATAAATACTAGGAGGGAATTTCCTCCATCTGAAAAAGTGGATTTACAAAAAATCAACAGCTCACATCATACTTAGTGATTAATAAATAACTCAAGGATTTTTCAAAAAGGAGAAGGCACGAATATCTATTCTTTCAGACTTCTGTTCAACATTGTACTGGAGGTGCCAGCCAGGTCGTTTATGTAAAAATATGAGAAAAAAAAGTAATCCAGATTGAAAAAGAATAAAAAAAATTATCTCAATTCATAAATGTCATGATGTTGCATATGGAATAACTTAAGAAATCAACTAAAAATCAAAGAGAACTAATAAATTAGTTCAGCAGAATTTCAGGATACAGGATAAAATAATCAACTATATTTTTTACACACCAGGAATGAACAATTTAAAATGATATTAAGAAAATAATTCCCAGCCAGGCACGTAATCCCCGCACTTTAGGAGCCCAAGGCAGGAAGACGGTATGAAGCCAAGAGTTTGGGGCCAGCCTGGGCAATAGCAGGAGTGTCTGTACAACAAACAAACAAACAAATAGACAAACAAACTAAAAACTTAGCTGGTCGTGTTAGTCCTAGCTACTCAGGAGGCTAAAATGGAGAACCACTTGAGCCCAGGAGTTCAAGGTTGCAGTGAGTTATGATCATGCCACTGTACTTCAGTCTGGGCCACAGAGCAAGACTGCAGGAAAAAAAAGTCCAATTTAATAGCATCAGAAAGAATAAAATACTTGGCAATAAATTTAACAAAAGTGCAAAAGTGGAATCTTATACACTTACAACTGCCAAACATTGTTAAAATAAGTTAAAGAAATTTAAATAAATGGAAAGACACTCTATGTACATGGCAAAGAGACTAAATATTGTTAAAATGGCAATACTTCCTATTATTGTCATTTTAACAATTAATGCATTCATGCAATCTCTAGCAAAATCCCAGCTGGCTTCTGAAAATTGACAGGCTGGTACTAAAATTTATATGGAAGTTCTGGGGAACCAGAATAGCCGAAACAATCTTGGGAATGAAAAGGAACAAAACTGGATAACTTCTACTTATCGATGTCAAAATTTACTACAAAACTTAACACAATGTGGTACGGGCATAAGGAGACACATACAACTCAGTGGAATAGAACTGAGCGTGAAAATAAAAGTACAAGCCGGGCACGGTGGCTCACGTCTGTAATCCCAGCACTTTGGGAGGGCGAGGAGGGCGGATCCCAAGGTCAGGAGATCGAGACCATCCTGGCCTACATGGCGAAACCCTGTCTCTACTAAAAATACAAAAAATTAGCCAGGCGTGGTGGTGGGTGCCTGTAGTCCCAGCTACTCGGGAGGCTGAGGCAGGAGAATGGCATGAACCCGGGAGGTGGAGCTTGCAGTGAGCCGAGATCGTGCCACTGCACTCCAGCCTGGGCGACAGAGCGAGACACCATCTCAAAAAAAAAAAAAAGAAAAAAAAGAAAAGAAAAGTACAAAACAGAGAAAGAAATATTATTTTTGCAAATCATATCTTTGATAAGGGATTTGTACCTAGAATATATAAAGAGCTTTTACAACTCATTATTAAAAATAAATCAATTTTTAAAAATTTAATGGAGAATCTGAATAGGTTTTTTTTTCCATAGAAGGTATAGAAATGATTAACAAGCACCGGATAAGAAGATCAACATCATTAGAGATTATAACATTGCAAATCAAAACCACAATGAGATACTACTTTACACCTACTAGAATGACTATAATGAAAAAGACAGATAATAGCATATTTTGCCAAAGATGTGGAAAAATTAAAACTCACATATTGCTAGTGAGAATGTAAAATGTTACAGCCACTTTGGGAAACAGCCTGGCAGTTCCTTAAAATGTTAAACATAAATTTAACATGTGATCCACCAAACATATGTCCACACAAAAACTTGTACATGAATGTTTTTTAGAAACTTTTAATAACCAAAAAGTGTAAATCACCTTATTGCTCATTAACTGATGAATAAATAATATGTGGTATAAACAGAAAGTGAAATATTATTCAGCAGAAAAAGAAGGAATTACTGACTAGTACATTCCACAAAATTTGAATGGTTCTTGAAAATAGTAAGTGAATGAAAAAAGTCAGTAACAAAAGATGACATATTATATAATTCCATTTTCAGAAAGTGTACGGAAGAGATAAATTTATAGAGACAGAAAGTGGATCAATAGGTATTTTTTTAAATGTAACTTGGTGTGGAATGTGGGAAATTGGAGACTCAATGCTAGAAGACATACGGTTTCTTTTGGGGTGATAAAACTGTTCTCCAGTGGATTGTGGTGACGGTTGCACTACTCTGAGACTATACTAAAACCCATTGAATTGTACAATTCAAATGGGTGAATTGTGACATGTGAATTCAATCTCAATAAATCTATTACCAAATAAATTATGCAATATTTCAGACTAAATGTATTAAATCATGTGCACAAGTTTTCTTTACATTGCAAAATATAAAATACTGCTAAAAGAAACAAAACATAAACTAAATAAATGGAGAAATATATTTTGAAAACTGTAAAATTCATTATTGACTGGGCAGGGTGGTTCATGCCTATAATACCAGCAGTTTGGGAAGCTGAGGCAAAATTGCTTGAGCCTGGAAGATTGAAATGGCTGGACCTGTACTCGCAGTCACTTGAGAGACTGAGGCAGGAGGAGCGCTTGAGCCCAGGAGTTTGATGATGCAGTGAGCTTTGATTGCACCACTGCATTCCAGCCTGGGTGACAGAGAAAGACCCTGTCTCTAAATTTTTTTATTAATTTAGAAATTTATTATTGTCAGTTTTACTGAAATTGACAAATAGGTTCAACAAAATTTCATGCACAATATCAGCAAGAATTTTATATATTATGCAAAGCTAATATTAAACTTTATATGGAAATACAAATGGTGAGTAATTGTCAAAAGGATTTTGAAAAACAGATACAAAGCTGGATGATTTTAACTACCTGACATTAAGACAATATAAATCTACAGCAATTGAGACAGTGTGTTATTGGCATAATGATAGATCATGAAAATAGCGGATCAATAGAATGGAAATAGATCGACATATCTGTGATTAATAGATATTTCACCACGTTGTTAAGATATTCAGCTAAATATGCTCTTTTCGGGCAAATAGTAATAAAACAGCTGAATATCCATTTGGGAATAAATAAACTTTGGTCCTTACTTCACACTATATGTAAAAATTTCACTTAGATCTACATTTAAAAGTTAAAATTATACAAATTCTAAAAGGAATGTTAGGAAAAAATCATTGTGACTTTGGTGTAGAATAAGGTATTCCACTTGTGACACAGTCATAAAACAAAAATAAATTGGTATTTTTTTCTTTAAAAATGTTAACATCTGCTTTTCCAGAATACCCAGAAGAAAATAAAAATATAAGCCTCAGCTTTCGAAAATGCATTTACAATATTATCTGTCTATCTATCTATCTATCTATCTATCTATCTATTCTATCTAAATTGAAGTGATATAAAACTCAGCAGTGACTATTAATAAAACTTATTATTGAGCAAAAGTTCAATTAAAAATGCTCAAAAGTTTTAATAGACCTTTCACAAAAGAAAGTATATGGATTGCTAAGAAGCACATAAAAATATGTTCTACATTTAGTGTGTGAAAAACTTCAGGTACTATGTAGCCAGCTGTCTGCTTCTGTAAATAAACTTTTATTGGATCACAGCCACATCCACTCTCTTATATATTGCCTCTGGCTGTTTTTGAACAACAATGGCAGGGTTGAGTAGGTTGGAGATACAATGCATGGCCAGCAAGCCTATTTTTTTCCTTATTTAACCCTTTAAGACAAAAGTTCTCTGACTTCACTATTCAATAATATACATCATAAAAGTGCAATTTAAAGCAAAACCAAAATGAAATACCACTATGTAGCCACTAGATTGACTAAAAAGAAAGAAAATATAAATATCCACATCCAATACTGATGAGCGTAACAATTTGAACTCTCATGCGTTGCCTGCAGGAATGAAAAATGGCACAGCTACTTTGGAAAATAATTTGGCAGTTGTTTGTAAAGTTGAATAGATACATATCAAATGGGATGGTAATTGCACTCCTAAGTATTTAGCCAAGAGAAATTTTGTTAAAAAAAAAGTATTTGCATACAAGACATGAATCATCATAGCAGCTTTATGTAAGACACACTAAAATGTCTATTGACTCATGAATGGATAAATGAGTCTTGGTATAGCCAAAATGAAATAATACTCAGCAATAGAAAAGAAAAAATTAGTAACAGCATGGGGGAAGTTCAAAAGCATTATGTAAAGTGCAAGAAGTCAAGCCTGTAAGGTTATTTTCCATATAATTTCATTTATGTGAAATTTTATGTGAAAAGTCAATGTCAGTCCCAGAAAAAATATCATTGGTTGACAATTGTTGATGTGTGAGAAGGGCATTGACTGCAAAAGGGCATAGGGGAACACTTGGGTGATGTAAATGTTTGATAGCTTAATTATAGTGGTGTTTACACAGGTATATACACTTATCAAAACTTACAGAACTGAACATTAACATGGATACATTTCACTATATATATCATAACTAAAAAACTTAATATAAAAATAGATAGATAGGTGTAATAAATTATTTGGCATCTTGAAGTCAAGTTTTAGGGTATTTTAGTTTACTCTTCTATTAGTGGTAAAAGTTTAGATTAGGTTCAAGCTTTTTCTCCAAGATTTATATTATTTAAAAATGAAAGATAACCATGAATACTGCAAAACGTTTTCTCCATATTCTGCAAATTGTAAACTTTTGCAGTTACTTCCCATTGAATGTACTATTATCTACAGGTCTAACTAACAAAAGGAAAAGACTAGAGGATGAGCTATAAAATACCTTAGCTGAATTTAAATCAAAACGATGCAGGATTTTTCTTAGTCTCTTTGTTGGACTTGCAACAGAAGGCCCCCATCTACTCAGCCAGCCAGGCCTCCTCTGGCTTGCACTCTGGCCTGCTTCTCCCGTGGTCATTGTGACCGTGCGCTCAGTTCCTGGCAGGAGGGAGCATGTGAACAGGCAAGAGTGGCATCTGCCCGGCCACTCTGAGTGCCAACACAGAAGCAGGCTCCATGCGGTGCCTGTGGCCAGACCAGGAGTCTCACCCCGAGGGGAATGTGGCCGCTCCCAGAGGGGTGCTCTTGACCCTGAAGCCTTGGAGGGTGTGTTACAATGTGGTAATTAGCTCTTTCAGTACCACAGTCTGCAGCCTGAGAGACAGCAGTGTGTTAGCAGCTCAGTCAGTCCCTGCCCTATTCTGGTCCACAGCTCTGGGACCAGCTCAGCCCCACCACTGCTTCCATCACATGGGGCATCTGCTGTCTGTCAATGAGGGTTAATGGCAGAGGGCCAATGTGACAGCCTTTCTGGGTACCTGTGTTCAGTGGGTCCCTAGCTCTTGTCCTGCCTCCAAGAAGAAAGAGGTCATGTTGATAACTGAAGAGTGATGAGGGCAGAGAATTTTATTGAGCGACAAAACAGCTCTCAGTGGAGAGGGGTTGGGAAGATTGGGTCGTCTCTCCTGAAGTCAGGTAATCTCCCCAGTGTGGCTGACTCTGGGGCTTTTATAGGCACAGGATAGGGGAGTGTGTGCTGATTCGTTCATGAGTATGCAAGAAAGGTTAAAACAAAGCCACCAGTCAAAAGTGAGCAGTGTGAAAGCAATTAGAGAATAGTAGGTATATGTAAAATAGGTGAAGGGTCCCCATGATCAATCAAAGGAAAGTGTACCTAACAGGAAGACAGTTTCTTAATCTGTTCCATGGATTTGACTTGTAGTCTGGCCTTCAGGCTTTAAACTGTGGCTTGAAGGTGGAGTTTCACTGGGTACCTGTCCCTATGAGCCCAGGCGTTTGTCTGCTCTTGCTGCTATCAAAAACATTGTTTTTTGATACTTAAACATACAGTCTGCAATGAAATGAATTTTAGTGTGCAACTATTTAAAAGAGCCAACATAATCATTGAATGTATGATGTGTGTGTGTGTATGGCTCATATGTAGTGTGTGTGTGTGTGTGTGTGAGAGAGAGAGAGAGATATAGGGTCTCCTTGTGTTGCTTAGGCTGGAGTGCAGTGGCATAAACATGGCTCACTGCAGCCTCAACCTCCTGTGCTCAATAAACCTTCCAGCCTCAGCTTCCTGAGTAGGTGAGAATACAGGTGCACACCACCAAACCCAGCTGATTTTTGTATTTTATGCATAGATGGAGTTTTGCCATGTTGCCCAGGCTGGTCTTGAACACTTGGGCTCTTCTGATCCTCTCACCTTGGCCTCTTGAAGTCTTGGGATTACAGGAGTGAGCTACCATACCCAGCCTGAGCTACATTTGTAATAAAAAAGCACAGTTTTATAAATTGGAACTCCAAATGTCAGGTACATAGTTACCATAAATGTTTATTGAAATACACAGTATTTTCTTGTTGTGTAAAATTTTAAATAACAGTGAACTTTAATTGAAAAGTTTATCCTCATGACTATTTAGTGATATGGTACACAGCTGTTTTAAAGACAGCATAGAGTCCACTGGATTATTCAACAACTAGAGTGTAAGTATTCTGGTTGTGGTCAGCAGAATCAGTGTACCATATTTTATTTTTCTTCCTACAGCATTTCTTAAAGGGACCATAGTTCATTTAACTTAATGATATTTATCTATAAACTTAATGTTCAGGTGTTTAGGACTTTAATTTTTTTCTCTAATATTCAGACTTGGTTGTTCTGCTTTAGAGGTATTATGTGGAGGTTTTAGGTTTAATGGAAATAATGACAGCTATTTTGGTGGAGGAAGTTTATTCAAATTTTTATGTAGAACTAGTTACTAAAAACAAAATTTTTTGTGATCCTTAGTGTCTAAAATTAGTTTATCATCATTTGTTTTATCAGAGATGTAAGCATCCATTTTTCAACACTATAAATTGACTGTGTTAATTAGCACTCAACTTCCAGCATTTTTTTTCTCATTCAAAAGGAAGCACCTGTATTGGACAAATTCTAGCGCTGCTGTCTGCAGAGAGAATTAACCTTCCTTAATATCAGTATACTAAACATAGTTACCATTGGGTGAAGTATCACAGTTGTGATGAGATTAGCATCATAAAAGAAATAGGAACCTTACACAAAGAAAACCAACTCTGTTTCCTTGAGATTCTTCCTCAATGCACACCCATCTGTTTTGTGTAACCATTATTCTATCAAAACACTATTTCTATGGACCAATGAACATGTTGCTAAACCCAGCAGACATTTTTTCTGTTGTTTTTTAATATGACTTGTAGCAGCATCTAACTCAGGCTTTTCTTGCTGAAATACTCCTTTCCCTTGTCTACAAAAATGACGTATTTCCAGTTTTTCTCATGTATCTCTGGCTGGCTGCTTGGTTTCAGTATCTCTGTAGAATCTTCCCCCAGCACCCAAATGCCTCCATTTTCACTAGTCTTTTTAACCCATTCCTGTAATGGTCTATCCTGCTCTGTATGCTGACAATCTCACCCACCCATCAAATTCTATTTTCAGTCCACCTACAATCTCTACATTTTAAAATGCAATAGCCGTGTCTCATGCTTCATACACCATGATTTGTTAGCAGCACTGGGCACAAATGATCATTCTTTCTTTCTTAAAACAGCTTTCTTACTAACCTGCAAGGGCAACAAGTGCTCTTGTTAGTTTCTCCTTAGTTAGTTGTTCCATCTCTGCCTCTTGCTGATTCATGGTTATTCTCCAAAGTCTAACAGTAGAATGTTAAGGGCTGGTGCCTTGTCACTTGATTCTAATTACTTTTTACTTTAATTTACCCTTCATTCTTTTGGTGATTTTATCCAGTCTCATGTTATCTCTTCATATACCATCAATACCCTAGTTGAATATCAGATATCTATGTATCTCTATCTCCTTCTCTCTCTGTCTCATCCTAGACTTCCTTCCAAAGATACAGATTCATATATACAATTATACTACCATTGAATCAAATTTCCAATAAAATTTCTGACAGATACATGAAACCTACGTTCGTTTACTTTTATCATTTTTTTCTTAGGGTATATACTCTTCAAGGATACAATTTGTTTCCACATTTTCATTACTCTATGTTTTACTCTTAAATCTTACATTTTTCCATAAGCTTTAGTATTACATATGTAGGTTCTTATAGGGCTCTTTCATTTGATTGTATTTGTAGGTTTTATATTTCAAATTGTATAGGACAGAGTTATTTTAAAGATGGATTGATAGAGTTCTATGCTTATCTCCAGTAATGGTGGAACGTCTAGTACTGACTCTTTGCCCAAATAGGGTGAGTGGGCTGACTAATAACTGAAAATATGTTGTTTAACATCTGAAATTCCCCTGGAGGCATGCAGATCTTGCTTGATTATTCATAAATTTTTATCTGATGTCACTGGTAAAAATGTGTCATTTGGCTATATGATCAATAAAAGCCCCATTGGAATCTTTGCTTGAGCTACCTGAAACTGAAATTTCTTTCACACATCTAGGTGGTGGTTTTATAAACTAAAGATAAAACATGTCCTGTGTAATTATGACCCTAGGAAGAAGTACCTCAAAGTCAATAGGGCTCCAATTGTTTCATGTTCTTTATTTTTCCAGTTATACCGTAATTGTTGCCTATGTAAAACACCTTCAAGGAGTATGCTCTGTGAAGTCTTGTGAGTTCTTCCAATCATCTGATTCCATGATTTTATTGCACATCCTATCCAAAATTTCCTTGTTGCCTATCTTCACAATTTCTTTTTTCCATAAAATCTCCTATTTAAATTAATAAAGTCAACATTCTTTGATTTCCTTCATGGCCTGCTATCTGTCATATGATGCTATATCAGAGTCAGGTTGGTATTGCTGTCTTATTGCTACCAAAAGCCTATTTTTCCAGTCTTATGATCTCTATTTCAATGTTAATGCTAGTCAGTTGTGTCTAAACTCCGAAGAGAAGAGAGTATAAAGAAGCATACCCAACACCTCCCTTTCTGTCATGACATGAACTAGTTTCTCAGGTTTCTTTGAAATCTTCATGACCAAGTGGGGTTCTGTTCAGTCACTGAGGGGCTTAGAATTTTAGTTCTAGTTCACACCTAGATCTCTGCTTTATCTTTTTCTATGTGTATATGTACATTTTAAGTTTCATGTTATTTGAAGTTTACTTATATTAATGCATCTTTGTAAGTGTTTTCCCCTTGGCCTGGAATGCACTCATTACCACCCCCCCCCCTTTTTTTTTGGATGGAGTTTCACTCTTGATGCCCAGGCTGCAGTGCAATGTTGCAATCTAGGCTCACTGCAACCTCTGCCTCCCAGGTTCAAGTGATTCTCCTGTGTCAGCCTCCCGAGTAGCTGGGATTACAGGTGTGACCACCACAACTGGCTAATTTTGTATTTTTAGTAGAGATGGGGTTTCACCATTTTGGTCAGGCTGGTCTTGAACTCCTGACCTCAAGTGATCCACCTGCCTTGGCCTCCCAAAGTGCTGGGATTACAGGCATGAGCCACCGTGCCCGGCCTCTCACTATCCCTCTTGCTACTCACTTTTTATTCTGTGAAGAGTAGTAGCAAATAATACTTAGTACTAAATGAATTTGGGCAAGGGATGTAACTGTACTGAACTTGTTTTCTTTCTGTTAAGAGTTAATATTTTAAGATGCGGCATCAGTTCTTTAGATAACCATCTCTAATCCATCCAAGTTGGTTGTACCTCCCCTTAATGTGACTCCATAACACTTTGGGATGTACTTATAGGGCTGTAGAGAAAATTTTTCAATATTTCTGCACCATTAGGATTTTGTGAGTTAATTTTAGTGGAATTTGGGGCTTGGGTTTAAAGGACAAGACTTAAGAAATTAATTTATAACTGAAGAAAGAGTGAGAAATCTAGAAAGATTTGCCTGTCCTGAGCTGTGTGTTTACATATCAAAGATACACAAGATCCTGGGGCCATAGAGGCATCCCTAGGGTGTTTTAGCTGGAAACAGTGATCTTATCTTTCCCCTAGCAGGATTTATTTGCATTCCAAACAGTTAGAGGAAGTAACTAGAATTATTTCCATTACTTTCCAAGAAGATACTCTAAGAAGTGGAAAGGGGACAGTTGCCTCTTTTTCTTAAATAAATAAGGAAATATATATTTTTGAAATTTCTTACCTACCATAGGTCTCTTTAAGCTTAGAATGATATCTAGTTCTCATTGTCTTGTCCAGGAGTAGAAATTGGAACAATCTGCTATAAATGTTAGTAGTGGAATTTATCTGAGTCACACTGCACCAAAGTATGCTGCTGGCGGCAAATTTGTAGGCATCTGCAGCAACCTCAATTCTTGCCTCCTTAGAAAAAAAGGGGTGTTTAGAACAAAGAACTGAGGGGCATAAGGCAGAAGCAGAGATCAAGGTATGTTTTAGAGCATGAGATAAATTTATTAAAGAGTTTTGGGGCAGGATTGAAAGGAAGTAAAGTACATTTGGAAGAGGTACCAAGCAGGTGACTTGAAAGATCAAGTGCATGGTTTGACCTTTGACTTAAGGCTTTAAATATTGGCATACTTTTAGGGTCTTTTGTCCTTTCACCCCTGATAATTCCCTTGGGGTGTACTTTCTACTTGTGCAGTGGCCTGCAGGTGCTTGGCAGGGAAGCCTGAGCAGTGTGTTTACTGCAGTTGTACGCATGCTCACTTGAGGTGTTCTTCCATTACCAGTCAAATGTCCTAAGGAAGTCATATGCCAGTTAAACTCTTCCATTTTGCTTCTTCATGCACACCCTTAAGCCCACTCACCCAGCTCCTGAGATCTTATCAGAAAGCTGCTGGTCCCCAGTTTCAGGTGTTTCCCTTTATTGAGAGACTGCCTTTCTCTGGCATGGGCTGTGAACAATTATTTTACAGAGGCAGTTTAACAACTGCCTGACCATCATGTGATGGTTGCCTTGACATTCCTGGTTGGGGAAGGGAGCCCTCTTCTGCCCTGCTTATGTCTGACTACCTACCTACCATAGTATTCCACCCATCAAGACTCAAAGACCCCAATTCTTTAGGACAAATGGATGAAGGTTTGTCTTTGGTAATTGCTTCCTGCAGACAGGTGTGGTGGTTGTTGTTCTGTGAGTCTTGGCCTCTTGTTAGCTATCAGGGCATGAAAGTAACTCCGTGGGTTAGTGAAAGTGGTATCCAGCTAGGTCCAAAGGACACAGCAGCAGTGTTTTGCCCCTGTCATTTCTCACTTGTGGACGGTGTAGGGTCTTCTGTAGAAGAATGACTCTTGAATATTGACAGGAGGGTATCCCTCACTGAGGATCATCTGGATATTGATGGCCTGAAGGTGAAAGGAGACAAATTGGGTTATTAGATTTAGAACAACGTAAAAACAAAATAAGTGGGTGAGGGCAGCTCCAAAAAATTCAGAGGCTTCCAACAAGCCCAGGTATCTTGTGGCTATAGTTATGTCTGCTAAGACTTGGGTGCATGGGGTTGCTAGACAATTCCATTATGTTCCTAGAAGCACAATATTGATCCAGATTTTTTATATTATCCATTCCTATTGTTTCTTCTGACCTGAAGCCAGAGATCACTAGTTGGTTCATAAGGCTAAGCAGGGTTAGTCTAAATTGAAGACAAAAACTCAAAAATAACTGATGAGACTAGAATCTAATAAAATGTATACCATAGTTTTTGAAACATAATTTTTTTCTTCAGTCTTCAATTTTCTTAAAAACAAATGATGATAGGACTGATTTGTTTGCAAACTAAGCTTTAGTTTTATTATACTTGGGTCGATTATTTGCATAAAGCACAACAAATGCAATTATTTGCCATATAGACTCCTTTTTAAATTGACTTTGATGGAACTTCATTTCATAAGAAATTTCAGATAAGTTTTTTTAAAGCCTTAAGCCCCGCCATAGGTTGGTGCCACCAAGTACCTGTGTGAGTTGGATAATTCTTCTCCTCTTGAGGTCACAAGATAAATTGGGTCTCCTGGTCCTGTCAGAAAGTGACATTCTTTATTTACCACAAGAGCTGTACAGCGACTGTGTAGAGAAGGTAAGAGGCCAGTTTTCTCAAGGGGCTTTTATCAGCTCCATACACAACTTAGATTCCTTAAAGAAAAGCAGGCAGTCAAAGGCTTGGTAAAATAGTTTCTCCAATTGTGTCCTGCTGCTAAAGAAAAAAGACTTTTAGATTACTTATGCAAATAGCCATATGGCTATAAGTTAATAATACTCAAAAATAGTTTCAAAATTCTGGAGAAATCAGGTAGAGAGAAAGAAATATGCTCCAAATTTTGTTTATAGGATTACACTACACTCAATTGTTAAAAACTGAAAACAGCTCAAAAGAAAATTTTTTTAGATTTGAAAAGCCAAAGATTAGCAGTTTTAAGCAAAAAATCATAACAGGATGATTTTAGTCTTCTATTAGTTTAGTCTTGTTATGCTTATATTCATGAATATTTCCACTCTCCATGATGGTCCTGAAAGTTTTTTCCTTTATTCTAATGTCACAGTCTTGAAAGTTATTATAAACCTGCCTTTAAGATCACCTGTTAAGAGACCTATAGTTGATTATAAAACCACCTTTGGAAGAGGATTAAAGTAAGACAACTGTCTGTAGATCACAAATTGTCTTAGGACAACCATACTGAAAGTTACAATTGACAAGGAAATTTGTTACCTTGGTGGCACACAATAATTTAACATAACATTTACTATTTAAGTTTTATCAGAATGATAGGAGTTTTAACACATATCATTGTGTTATATACTTTGGAACACATATCAATAACACATTTACACAAATACAGTCCAAATAAAGCCAGATATTACCTTTGTATTAGCCTACTATTAGTGTTAAACCAAATCCTTAATAAAACTTTGTAGACAAATGTATTCAATCTTAATCTATTTGACCATAAGGTAAGATTTTCATAAACATTTTATAACTATTTACAATTTTCTCTTAAAGAGTAGGATAATGCTCTAAGAAAACAATGTTATACTTTTATTCCAATGTTCAATTTATGGAAAACTGAATAACATCCCTTTAATTTTAGCTAATATGTTCACACACAGAATTTTTTAAAACATTAATTTTTTACAAACCTTGTAAAACTTGCTCAAACTTTAGCTTTACCCTGTTTAACTTAAAACAATCCTTCAACCATCTAAACTAGGAGAAAATATCCTCATCCCCATGTTGTCTTAAAATTAAGTACATTTTACTATCCTTACATGTCTTTTATCTAACACTGTTTTTCTGGTAATCTCAAATACGTGTTACACTGTTAACTCTTAGCAACTTTTACTTTTAGTGAAAAATATGGTAAATGATTCTAATTATACCAGGATTAGAGCCTACTACACCAGTCAGAAGTGCAGATAAGTTCTGACTCTTTCCAACATAGCTGGGGGGACATAGCTAACTCTGTATGTCCCCAGGCCTTACCTAATATTAAAGCAGGCAAGTTGTATATTTGAAAGTCATACATAGTTGCGAGTTAGGAAGCATTCAGTAAGCCTAATAACTTTTAAATTGTACAATATTTCTTTTATAAATTCCCTTTCATGAATATTTTCATGACTTATACAGACCATCTATTATATGCTTGAACTTTCTGACTTTTCCTAAACATCCCTTTTTAAACAACCAGTTATTTTACTTTAGGACAAGAATTTACTATACAAGATAATTTCTGATATAAAAATCTCTTTTCTTTGTAACCTTCCTTACAAAAATACCTCTTTACCTTTATAACCTTCTTGTAGGAATTTATGGTTTGTACTGCATATTGCTGTGTGAGTCCTGTTAAGGAGGAGCAAATAAAAAGGTTATCTAAATACTGTAGAAATTACCCCGACCACCCCCACAAAATTACCCCCACCACCCCCACAAGAGATTGCTCAGTTCGATTTTTGCTAGGGCTGGTCCAAATAAGTGGGGGCTATTTTGAAACCCCCGATGTAGGACTGTCCAGGTTAAAGTTATTGCTTAAAGATTTACTAAGCTTTCCCAGGAGGAATGGGGCTGTAAAAGGGGAGGATGAATTCAGAGACTGGGTAAATATTAAGCAAGCATCCATCTTGGAAACTTTAGGATTCCTCCAACAGGTGTGGAGTGTTTAGACATTCCCCGGGACTGGTGGGAGAATGTTAATTGGTCCTTTAAGTAATATAAAGGGGTGTGAATTTCTTCTTTTGGAAAGAGGAGTGCTATTTTTCCTTATTACCCAACAGGATTTGAAGGAGACTTCTTCAGAGACGATTAGCACAGAGTAGGCAGCTCTGGAACCTAAAAGGGAAATTTATGATGTTACTTGTGGCCTTCAGAGTTGCCCTTGCCCTTGTCCTTTTAATGACAATGTCTGATTTGGAAGCCAGCCAGAGCAGAGAGCCCCTTAAGCTCAAGTCTATCAGGAGTTGAAATTCTGTCTTGGGGGAACTTTGGCCCTCAGGGCAGTCTTGTTTTCAGCAGCCAAGCTTGTGGCAGAGAGAGCAAGCCATGACGGGCTTTTTCCCATTTAAGCTATTGGGGCAGTTTGCCTTCCAGTGGCTTCGCTTCTTGCACCAGTGGCTTCGCTTCTTGCACCACTGGAAGTTACCTGGGAGGGTATTCTGAGGGCAACAAGGAGGGCGCTGGAGAGCTTGTAAAGCAGCCAATAGTTGAGCTTGCCTCTAGTCCCTGTGTTTCTTCTTTTTCTTACCCTTGTCTTCCTTTTTTGTTCTCAGTTATGAAAGATTGAAGAGGCTAATCTGAGTATCTCCTGCATAAGGGCACTGGGTTTCAAGGCTGTCTTCTGTAATCTCCTCACAGTTCATTTTTAAGCCAAACAGTATTACAAAGGAAAACTGTTATTTGTTTTAAGGTTTGGGAGAATCAAACTTTTCCCTTTTTTTGAGGTTGCACCAAAGGACATGCCTGTGCTATGGAGATGCAATTACCCATCTGAAAGAAGAGAGGAGAAAAAAGGAAAAAGAAAGTGTTCCATCTTACTTTCCTATGAATGTGGTCCCCCATCATCCTTTGGGTTCTGGAATGAACTGGTCTTATCATGTACCCTTAACTTTGGTCTCATCTCATCCCCACAATTACCCACTTTAGAACAGAGGAGATACTGGAGTGAACAGTGTGCCCCCTGTTCATCCTTGGGGTTCTGGAATGGACTGGTCTTACTGTATACCCCTAATCTTGCCTTCACCTCTATTCTAATGTCAATCTGTTAGCTGGGGACCAAACTTTATCTCTGTTCTATGGATCTCTTGGGCCTGTGGCATTGGGCTGGCCTATATCTTTGTCTCCATGACCTTATAGTGACTCTCTCATAGAGCATTTTAACAACAAAATGATTATCACTTTTCTTAGATTCCCATTTCCCATGTTCTTTAAGTAGATGAGAAGCCTGCTTTTCAGTTAACTCCCACAAGGGGGCTGGACTTCTCTTCCCTCTTGCTTTGAATATGACCTTGAAGGTCTTGATGCATGTTGAGATGGGTGTGGAAGTAATTAGAGAAAAGCAGGCTACAGGAGGAAGTGGGAGGAAGTGAGAAGAATACTCCTGGAAAGGCTTCATGTGCTTGCAGAAATAGCAACCCTTGGATTCGAGAGGGCAATGTTTATTTGCCCTCTTGATGTAAAGTAGTAACTTCTGGATAATTTGGGACTTGGGATAGAAACTTCAAAATGATTAAGGAAGAATTTTACCTTTTCCCAAAGGGGTGCTTACTCAAAAAAGCAAGTAAGTGGGATCCTTAAAGGTCCAGAGTGTGGCCCCATGCTGGTAAACAAACTGCTTCAAAAGACACTAAGAAACTTGGCCCTGAGATGTAACAGGAACTAAAAGCGTATAGTGTGTCATAAGGAGCTGGCAGAGCCAGTATTCCAATTAGTGTCTGTAGCAGGGGTGGTGGTCATCCTAGCTGTTAAGGTAAGAACAAGTATAAATCTCAAGGGGTATCTGCAAGGGAGCCCATGCCTTTGCTGCTAAGCAAATGCAGTAAGAGCTGTGGGCACACAAATAACAGGGAGTGTGTGTTTGAGAAGCCACGTGGCCTGTGAAGTGAAAGCAAAGAGGAAGATTTGCCCTAAGGTTGATGGTCCAGCGTATGCTTAAGGCCATTTCGGAACACAAACAGAGAAAATGGGAGAATAGTAATGTGGGTTTTTGGGAAAGAGACAATTTTAGTTGAAAAAGCAGATGAAACCCCAGACATTGCACAGTTTTAGGCTTTAGCTCTACCACTGTCATGAGCCTCCTGTCCAGGAGGGCCATTAGGGCTTCAGTTCTACTTGATGCAGACCCCAAGTTTCTTCCCACCCCCACAAGCCACCTATCAGGGTGAGTGAAGAGATCAGTTGGTGGGAGCAGAGCCATATGTGTCTGAGAGGAATCATTTTGGGGTTGGTTAATAAAGAGAAGAGTGAAAGGGGAGAAGAAAACTATTTATGAGGGTTGAATATCTCCAGCCAAAGGTGAGGTGTGGAGGTTTCTTACCACTAGGGAATGTATCTGAGTCACGTGGCACCAAAATATGTTAGCAGTGGAATGTATCTGGGTCACAGCACCAAATTATGTTAGTGGTGGTGAATCCACATGGGTCTGCAGCAACTTCAATTCTTGCATCCTCAGAAGAAAGAATTCGACTGAGAGGCACAAGGAAGAAGAAGTGATCAAGGCAAGTCATAGAGCAGGAGTGAAGGTTTATTAAACAGTTTTAGGGCAGGAATAAAAAGTAATAAAGTACACTTGTGAGAGGGCCAAGTGGGCGGCTTGAGAGATCACATACCCTGTTTGGGCTTTAATTGCACTTTTATACATTGGCACATTTCTGGGGTCTTGCATCCCTTCTCCCCTGATTCTTCCCTTGGGGTGGGCTGTCTGCACGCGCAGTGGGTGGCTAGCGCTTGGGAGGGGACTATGCATAGTGTGTTTCCTGGAATTGTGTGCATGCTCACTTTGAGACATTTTCCCCTTACCAGTAAAATATCCCAAGGAGGTCATATACCAGTTAACCTCTGCCATTTTACCTCTTAGTGCACATGCTTGATCCCACTCACCCAACTCCTGAGATCTTATCAGGAAGCTGCTGGTCCCCAGTTTCAGATGTTTCTGTTTATTGGGAGACTGCCTTTCCCTGGCATGGGCTGTGACCAATTATAATTTTTGAGAGACGGGTTAACAACTGCCTGATCATCACAAGATGGTTGCCTGACATTCCTGGTTGGGGCAGGGGCCCTCTCCTGTCCTTCTTATGTCTGACTAGCTACCTACTATAACATAAATAAATAATAATCTTTTCTGCTCCAGAAACATAGTGTCTTCATTTGGAATAATATTGATAGATCAATAGATAGATATTAAAAACTTAACTATACTTCACAGAATTATTATTGTTAATTATTATTTGACACAAAGTCTCACTCTGTTGCCCAGGCTAGAGTGCAGTGGTGTGATCTTAGCTCACTGCAACCTTCAGCTCCTGGGCTCAAGCCGTTTTCCCACCTCAGCCTTCTGAGTAGCTAGGCATACAGGCACACACCACCATACCCAGCTAATTTTTGTATTTATTTGTAGACACAGAGTTTCACCATGTTTCCCGGGTTGGTCTCAAACTCCTGAGCTGAAGCAATTCAGCCACCTCAGCCTCCCAAAATGCTGAGATTACAGTTGTGAGCCACCATGCCCAGCTACTTCACACAATTATATCATACAGAATATATGAAACATTATATATGCCTTTCTTCTAATCTTGATTAAGAGTTTCTAAAAGGAATGTACTCTATAACATTCACCTTTTTCTTGCTTAATGTCTAGCATTTGGTGAAATCTAAACAGAATAAATATTGAAAGATTGGATTTAAACAAAAATAAGATGACATGGCAAAATTTACAACAAACGAAATCTAGGCAAGAATTTAAGACAAATGAAGAATAAAAGAAAACATGAAATATTGTCTAACATCTTTGTTGTATCAGAGGAGCTTTGAACTTTCAAAACAGTACTTTTGACAGTAAAATAGTAATTGTTCTTGTGTATCTATACATATGTAACATATATTATTAAGAGTTTGGAAAAAGGATGTTGAGCATGTTAAAACATGTTTTTTAAATAAAGTTAGTTCCTACTCCTATAACAGTTAACTATAAAAAGCTCCACAACAGGTTTCAAAGTTGAAGGAGAGGAGACAACCTATGGAACAAAATCTGTTCTTTGTGGTTATAAAGAAATGTTAGAGGAAAAAAATCTGTCTTTTATCATTCATAGTCAGGGAACAGAGGTTGTAAACTATGTCTAGGCAGGGACCAAGTCTGTTGTTTTCATTGTTGTGTCCTAGGCAGCAAGTATAATGTCTCAGTAATTATTTTTAGATTAATAATAAAAAATTCAACTTTTTATGTCTAGAAAATATTTCTTTTATATAATGTCCTTTTATGTAATGGCAAATGCGATATAAAATAAAAAATCACAGAAGAAATAACAACCTGTCATTTAATGTGCCACTTTGTTTCGAATGTACATATTTTGCATGTATTATAGTAATACAAAGAAAATAATAATCAAAGACAATATTTTATTTAAATCAGGTATTTTAGAAATAGAAATACAATTCACTACTATTATAGGTGTATATAAGGCAGCATCAGCTATGTTTAAGCAATATTCTAAATTGTAAAATGTCACGTAAACTTGAATTTGTAAACTAATTTTTGCTCCTGCAGAAACGGATGAAACATATTTTGAGACCTAGTATGAGAAACGAATGCTTTCTGTTTCCAATTAATTGATTCTATTATAAAATATTCCCCACTTCTAGAACGTTCAAGAGCAGCAATTTCAAAGAACTTAGAATATGCATTTTATAATAAAATATATAAGTATGTTTATAGTCTTAAAAAGAGATCTTTTATAGATCTTAACAAAACATCGATGAAATTCCTCAAATACCATTGTACTTAAGTAATTGGTTAGAACAGTATACGAAGTAGTATTAGTAAAGCTAACACGAAGAAAATATAAGAACCTATTTAGCATCAGGACAGAAACCATAGTATAAAAATACCAACACCTTTTATTTAATTAAAACAAATTTTTTTGAGACAGGGTACTTGGTCTGTCACCCAGGCTGGAGTGCAATAGTGTGATCTTGGCTCTCTGTTACCTTCATCTCCTAGGCTCAAACAATCCTCCTGTCTCAGCCTTCCAGGTAGCTGGGACTACAGGCATGTGCCACCACACCTGGCTAATTTTTGTATTTGTTGCAGAGACAGGGTTTTGTCATGCTGCATAGGCTGGGTCTCGAACTCCTGGACTCAAGCGATCCACCTGCCTCTGCCTCCCAAAGTACTGGGATTACAGATGTTAGCCACCAGGCCCAGTCTATATTTCTTTTAAAAAGATTCCACATTTCAACTACCTCTCTTTGAAAGCTATAAATGGTCTTGAAGAGTTTTTGTAGACATTTCTGTGTTTTTTTTCTCTCATCATTAGGTGCATAAAATAACTTCTAAAACTTCCAAAAATGACTTCCAAAAACTTCCATCATCTTTCATGGCTCATTTTACTTTTGTTTATAAACTACCCTCATTCATCAATTTCCGGTGGAGGGTAGCACCACATGTACATCATAGACATAACAAAATTATTTTACACTCAGATACTTTTCTCATGCAAATTGTAAGAGAAGGTAATTAAACATCACATAAACTGTGTTATTTTGGATATACCAATGGTTTGAGCTAATTAAGTGAAGTAATTAAAGACAAGTGAAATCCAGACTGATGAATGCAAGCATAAAACCATACAAAAATTCGCTCTCCAGAATGCTTATATTATGCGATAGTCCCTGTGTCAAAATACTATTCTTCCCTACACATATACACAACTGTTATCTGTCAATTAAAAATACATTTCTTAATGTTATAAAAATACTATTTTACAGTTCTTTTTAGATATCCTGATATCCTTTTAAGAAGGCAGTAATGAGTAATACAAAAAAACTGGACTTGCAGTTAGAATAATTATGTTGTATTGCTAACTAGATAGTAACATGCTGTGGGCCAAGGCAATTGTCTTAAATTCTTCAAACCTTCTTTAATAATCTACAATATTATGGTATTGAACTAAATGTTAATAAGTGCTTTTCAGACATGATTCTCTCTTCTTTCTTTTGATTCCTTAATTAAACAATCTAGCTGTGCTTTTAGAATTTTGGGCAACCAGTGTGTGATAAAATGGCATTAATAGAAGAGGCTGCTATCAAATTTTAGTAACTCACCAGAATGGAAACAAAATGGGAGAAATTTGAGAGGAGATAATTATATGATGAAAACTTAAGATTCCACATTTAATAAAAATAAAAGAAAAAGAAAATAAATACATACAACTTTACAATAAAATTATGTTAAATAATATTAAAAAATTCAAATATGTATATTAGAGCCAAATTTCCTTTACTTACTTCTTAACTAATTTTAGCTTATTGGATTTTGGGGGTTTTACTGGAGATTCACATATAAATGACTTTTGTTGACATTTTGTTTCTTGGGCCTCTAAATTATGGATACCTAATGAGTTATCCTAGTAGGTGTGTTTTCACCTGAACCCCATACTTTTGTCCTAGCAGAATTTAGTGAGAAAAAAAACTAACTCTTGTGTAATATTTATGATTTCCAAATTTATTATAAACTTATACTTAATCTTATTTTTGTAAGAACAGTTTTATGCAAATTGAGAAAGAATTAGGAATCGTTATTGATCAGCTATCTTAAAATTAAAGACACTATGGACATTAAAAAGTATAATTTAATCTGCATTTCTCTGATTAACAATTTTTTAAAAATGAAATTGTGCCTTTTTACTCTTTTCACATAAGATAAGGATTTACTACATTTTGGTTTTACACACAGATTTTCCTGTCTTTAGTTTGAGAACCAAGTTTTTTATGATATGACTGTAGTTAGATTTATATAAATAGATCAATGCAAGCAAAAATAACATATTATTTCTATCAAATGATCCCCCTCAAGTCTACCACAATAAGAGTTCTAGGAAAGAGGCATAAGCATAGATAATTTTAGGAATAGTGGCTATTTTGGTTGAGGAACAAGACAAGTAAATCCACTTTATGATTAAGTAATTTGAGCTCTATGCTCCACTTAGGAAAGGAGAGGTTGGAGCAAAGAGGAATTAAACAATTCAAAAAATATTATTGTATGAGTTGTCACTGGATAAAAAGGTCGGTTTGGAGGTGGATTTGGTTATTGAGAGGAAGGTGAAACTTGGAGAAAGGTTTCAGGTTAAATAAGGGTTCATGTGAGAAGAAATTCTAGATAAAAAACATGCTGGATGGGATTAATGACAGATGAGACTTTACAGAAGAAAAGCTTAGGAAACTTGAAACAATAACAATAGAAACTACTTGAAGAGAAATAAAGATTAAAAAAAAAAAAAACAGCAACATCAAGATCTGTAGGCCACCCACCAACATCTTTTTATATAAGTATCTGGAATTGCTAAAGGAGAGAAAAGTAGAGAGAAAATAATTTGGAGACATAATCTTCAAAGATTTTCCAAAATGATAACCATAAACCCATAGGGCCTAAAACCTCAATGAACCCAAATAGTAAGAAAAATGAAGTTAACTATAAAAGGCATATCATAAGAAAATTACAGAAAATCCATAAAAGGGAAAAAAAACTTAAAGAAATCAGAGAAAAATACAACTATGAATAGAGGATCAAATATAAAGAAAATAGAAGATTTCATGTCAAAACAGTACAAGCTATATAACAATAAAGCAATGTCTTCAAAGTACTGAAATGAAAATAACTGCCAAATGAGAATTATTTAACTAGTGAAAATATCTTCAAAATACAAAGACAAAACAAAACATTTAGAATACATAAAAAAGTATCAGAAAAAAATCATCAGAAAATTAAAGAAATGCTTCCGGTAGCAGTAAAATGATAACCATATAGTAACTTAGACCCTCACAGAAAAAGGGCACTAAAAATTATAAATATATGTGTAAATATAAATAATATTTTTTGTTATTTAAGTTTGTGTTAAAGATTGTGACTTTAAGTAAAAATAATAACAATGTTTTGTGAGGCTTGTAACATGTCAAATATAAAAGTCAAATACATAAAAACAATATCATGTAAGCCAGGAAAGGAGAAATGAAATTACATTGTTGCAAGGATTACATACTATATATGAAGTGGTATATCACATTAACATAGGCTGTGATAATTTGATAAGTTAAAAATGTACACTACACACTATAACACAGCCACTAAAATAATAAAAGAAAGATTTATAGCTAATAAGCCAACAAACAGCACAAAGTAGGATCATGAAAACATTTAATTAGTGCATAAGAAGTAAGAAAATTGGAGAAAGAAAAGCAAATGACAGATGGAACTTCCAAGTACAAAACAATTAACAAGATAATTATCACTTTAATGATTACATTAATTGTAAGTAGTCTAAATACCCCAATTAAAAGTCGGACTGTGGCCAGGCAGGGTGGCTCACCCCTGTAATCCCAGCACTTTAGGAGGCCAAGGCAGGAGGATCCCCTGAGGTCAGGAGTTGGAGACCAGTTTGGCCAACATGGTGAAACCCTGTCTCTACTAAAGATACAAAAGTTAGCTGGTCATGATGGCAGGCACCTGAAATTCCAGCTACTCCAGAGGCTGAGGCAGAAAAATCACTTGAACCCGGGAGGTGGAGGTTGCAGTGAGCCGAGATTGCGCCACTGTACCACTCCAGCCTGGATGACAGAGTGAGGCTCTATCTCAAGAAAAAAAGTCAGACTGTCAGACTACATAAAAAACTATGACCTATTTGTACGCTGCTTATGAGAAGCCTATTTAAAGCTAAAGATAAAATAGGTTAAAAATAAAAATACAGAAAAAGATATATCAGGCTAAATCTAAAGATCAGAAAATTCTACTAATTGTGAAAGGCAAAAACGATAGCATTTCTCCTGTCTTCCAGAAAAATTGCTGAAAGCCACAGGCAAAAAATACATAAACAAATAAAAAATAACAAATCACATACTTGGTAAAGAACATGTGTATAAAATATGTTTAAAAATATAATAGCTTAATAAAAATAAAATACTAATGCAGACTATTTCATTTATCTATGTACAAATTTTTTCAGCATGGGTAAAGGACTTTCCTTCTAGTCCTAGTTTAGTAATCATTTTTAACATGAATGAATGTTGACTTTTGACAAATGTATTTTCTCTCTCTAGCAAGAGAATTACATCATTTTTCTACTTTAATCTGTTAATACAGTGAATATACTAACTTTCAAGTGTTAAACCAGTCTTACGTATGCCAGATAAAACTTACTTGGTCATGATATGTTTTTATTTTAATATATTTCTGGATTTCATTTGCTAATATTTCGTCGGAGATTTTCTTTATTTTTATTTTTATTGGTAATAACAGCCTCTAGTTTTCTTATTTTTGTCTTGCTTTTGTGTCAGAGTACTGCAGACCTCATAAAATGAATGAAAAGTTTTCCCTAGTCTTTAATTTTTTGGAAAATTTGCGTACAATTTGTATTACTTCTTCCACACATGATAGGAAGAAATCTCTATTGAAGACTCCTTGATTTGGAATTTTTGTGGTTGTTGGAATTTTTAAAATTATGAATTCAACTTATTAACAGATATAGGATTACATAAGCCTAATATAGTGCTATCATTTTAATGTTTATAGCATGTGTTATAATATCCCCTCTTCACTTATTGGTAATTTGTGTTTTTCATCTTTATTTTGCTCTAAGTGGCTTGATTTAGCAATTATAGTGTATTGTTCTTTCCAACCAACCCCTATTGGTGTTATTGATTTCCATTATTTAAAAAAAAATTAACTGTATTCATTTCTACATGCACTTATTATTTATTTTTGTGTTAGGTTTAATTTTCTCCTGTTTTTTAATCTCTATCCTTTAAATGGAAGCTTTTTCATTGTTATGCAATATTTTTATTTTCTAATAAATTTTTCTTTACTGGTCAGTTTGCATCACACAGCCTTTATATGTTGTCCTTTCATTAACAGTTTGTTTAAAATATTTTCTAATATCCACTGTTTCTTTTTGACTTGCAGGTTAATTAGAATGGTGATATTTCCTTTCCAAGTATTTGGGTAGTTTAGAGATATCTTTCTGTTCTCTCATCAATTTCCAGTTTAACTATGCTGTGATCAGAAAACATACGTTATATTATTTCTATTATTTCTTTTTTTTTTTTTGAGACAGAGTCTCTTGCTCTGTTGCCCAGGCTGGAGTGCAGTGGCACAATCTTGGCTCACTGCAACATCTGCCTCCTGGGTTCAACCAATTCTCCTGCCTCAGCCTCCCCAGTAGCTAGGATTACAGTCACGTGCCACCACGCCTGGCTAGTTTTTGTATTTTTAGTAGAGATGGAGTTTTGCCATGTTGGTCTGGCTGGTCTCAAACTCCTGACCTCAGGTGATCTGCCCTCCTCGGCCTCCCAAAATGCTGGTATTATAGGCGTGAGCCACCACACCCAGCCAGCCACCATGCGTGGCCTGTATTATTTCAATTACTTAACCATGATCCAGGATTCAACTTATCTTAATTAATGTTCCATGCCCACTTGAAAATAGTACATATTCTTTCATCGTTGGGTATAGTGTTGCATAAATATAAACTATATCAAATTGGTTGATAGTTTTGGTTGAATATTTTAAATCCCTGCTGATTTTATTGATTCTCCTGGTTACTGAGAAAGGAATGTTAAAGTCCACAACAATAATTTTCTAAGTTGCTACATTTAAAGTAGATGTCTTACAGACAATATACAGTTGGTTGTGCTTTTCAAAGTTTTAATGTCAATCTCTGTATTTAACTGTAATATTTAGATTATATATTCTTCTTGTAATTATCCATATACTTGGAATAATATATACCAACTTTTTAGTTCTATGGGGTTTTCATTTTATTGGTTCAGTCTCATTCTTAGGCATACCTTTTGTCTAGACTTGGTTTTCTCAGTGATCTTTGTCTTTCTTCCCAAGATAGACAATTCTCTAGAATCTATAACAAGCCTTGTGTCACAAGAATTTTTCAGCTCTTTCACAAGATCCTTTCTCAGTGGTCAAGGATCTTTGTCACTCTGGGCTTAAGATGGTTTCTTGTGGTTACTATACCCCTTGAAGTATATTGATTTTGCTGCTCTTTCTACTGTAACAAAGGCTTCCATTCCACAGGGGAAAGGACGGAATAGAGGTATGTGCCTCTTCTGTAGCAGCAGCTACTTCCTTCCAACACGCCTGCAACACTCTAGGAAACTTCTTTGGTATCCTATCCTGCTCTCAATCTCTCTCATGAACCCCTGTTGAGGCCAATGAAGAAGAAATTCTTAGTGAGGTCAAATTCCCCTCACCAGTTTCAGGGTTTCTAATTTCTCACTCTAGTCTAGTAATTTGTCACCTGACCTTTAGAAAGTTCTTAAAAGTGTGGCTAAAATCACCAGACCCTCTTTTAAGCCGGACTTATTTTCATCTTACAGTCTGCTCCAGGGAAGCTCTTGTCTGTCTCTCCTTTAAGTCTTTGTCTTTCCTTAGATTTCAAACTAATTGGTTGCCTTGTGACCTTAGGTCTCTAATAAGCTCAAGTAAATACATGATCTTTGTAGTGTGATAACAAAGCCTTTAGACAAATTTGACAGTTTGCTTGAACCAAGAATGATTCATGAATTGAAAAGCATTCAGAACAAGAGGAGCTTAGGAGAGCTCCACCCAGCAGCATGAGCAGCAAGCTGTTATAGGACAAGAAAAGAAACGTGGGAAAGAGTTTCTGGGAAGCCAGATAAGCTGGTCTCCCCTGTGTGAGACACCCATGGGGAGCCATGGGCGGCCTCTGAGGAGAAAAGTTTCCTTGAGAGGTGACAGTGTGCTGGCAGTCCTCACAGCCCTCGCTCACTCTTGGCGCCTCCTCTGCCTGGGCTCCCACTTTGGTGGCACTTGAGGAGCCCTTCAGCCCGCCGCTGCACTGTGGGAGCCCCTTTCTGAGCTAGCCAAGGCAGGAGCCGGCTCCCTCAGCTTGCGAGGAGGTGTGGAGGGAGAGGCGCAGGCGGGAACCGGGGCTGTGCGCGGTGCTTGCGGGCCAGTGCGGGTTCCGGGTGGGCGTGGGCTCGGCGGACTCGGCACTCAGAGCGGCCGGTCGGCCCCACCGGCTCCGGGCAGTAAGGGGCTTAGCACCTGGGCCAGCAGCTGCTGTGCTCAATTTGTCGCCCGGCCTTAGCTGCCTGCCCACGGGGCAGGGCTCGGGACCTGCAGCCTGCCATGCCTGAGCCTCCGTGGGCTTCCTGTGCGGCCTGAGCCTCCCCAACGAGCGCCACCCCCTGCTCCACGGCGCCTAGTCCCATAGACCACCCAAGGGCTGAGGAGTGTGGGCGCACGGGGCGGGACTGGCAGGCAGCTCCACCTGCAGCCCCAGTGTGGGATCCACTGGGTGAAGCCAGCTGGGCTCCTGAGTCTGCTGGGGACGTGGAGAACCTGCTAAGAGATTGTAAATATACTAATCAGCACTCTGTACTAGCTCAAGGTTTGTAAACACACCAATCAGCACCCTGTGTCTAGCTCAGGGTTTGTGAATACACCAATCCACACTCTATCTAGCTACTCTGGTGGGGCCTTGTAGAACCTTTATGTCTAGCTCAGGGATTGTAAATACACCAATCGGCACTCTGTATCTAGCGCAAGGTTTGTAAACACACCAATCAGCGCCCTGTGTCTAGCTCAGGGTTTGTGAATGCACCAATCTACACTCTGTATCTAGCTAATCTGGTGGGGAGGTGGAGAACCTTTGTGTCTAGCTCAGGGAATGTAAATCCGCCAATCAGCACCCTGTCAAAACAGACCACTCGGCTCTACCAATCAGCAGGATGTGGGTGGGGCCAGATAAGAGAATAAAAACAGGCTGCCTGAGCCTGCTGCTGGGGTCGGCTTCTACGCTGTGGAAGCTTTGGTCTTTCGCTTTCTGCACTTAAATCTTGCTGCTGCTCACTCTTTGAGTCCATACTGCCTTTATGAGCTGTAACACTCACCGCGAAGGTCTGCAGCTTCGCTCTTGAAGCCAGCGAGACCACGAACCTACCGGGAGGAACGAACACCTCCAGACGTGCCGCTTTAAGATCTGTAGCGCTCACCGCCAAGGTCTGCAGCTTCACCCCTGAGCCAGCGAGACCAGGAACCCACCAGAAGGCCGAACGCATCCAAACATCAGAAGGAACAAACTCCGGACACGCCACCGTTAGGAACTGTAACACTCACCACGAAGGTCTGCGGCTTCATTCTTGAAGTCACTGAGACCAAGAACCAACCAATTCCGGACACATCCTTATTGCCGTCATGTTTTTATGCCCTGAGAGCATAACAGCTCGGGGCATGCCACAGGTGCTTGGGGAGATAACACTCCCTTGAAGCAGTGGCATATAATCAAACAACTTGGCTCCTCCTGAGACTCGCTCCCACCTGTTTCAGTCCCGGTAAGATGTTAAGTAGTTTAGACACACGCCTTTCCTCGAGGAAATTGACAGAAACCGCCACTGCTTATTGAATGACTCACAAGTTCTCCTTTACTGATTAATTCTTTTCCTCATCCCTTCTTACCTCTCCCATTTGCCCTAAGAACAAAGAGCTTGTAAACCAATAAATTGGGTGGAGGCTGAGAGCTCTGGGCCGTGAGCAAGGCTCCGCTCTGGTCCCCTGGACCCGCCTTTTAAACTCTTATTCTCTTTCTAATTCCTTTGTCTCTGCTGGACTTGGGGTACCCGCCGGGTGGTGTGGGGCTGGTTTCCCCAAAAAAACAAAAAAGGGAAATTATCTGGTTGGCTACAATTAGGTATCTGCCTTATCTGGGTATGGTGTGATGAGGCATTTGCTTTATTTGGGCATAGTCTGATCCTTGCCTATCTGATTGCCTGAAGTTCAGCTGTTTGTGTTTGGCTGAAAACCAGCTGTTTGTTACAAAACTATACTAATAAGCATGGTTTAGCCTGCCTGCCTGCCTTCTTCCTTTCCTTTCCTTTCTTCTTCCTTCCCTCCTTCTCTCCTTTTTCTTGTACTTTTTCCTTTCTTTTCCTTGTTTGTTTGTTTGGTTTTTTTTTTGGACAAGGTCTCAATCTGTTGCCCAGGCTGGAGTGCCCTGGCACAATTACAGCTCACTGCACCCCTGAACTCCCAGGCTCCCACCTCAGCCTCCCCAGTAGCTGGGACTGCAGGCATGCACCACTATACCCAGCTAAGTTTTGTATATTTGTAGAGCTGTGTGGTTTCATTATTTTGCCCAGGCTGATGTCAAACTCCTGGGCTCATGGGATCCACCTGCCTCCACCTCCAAAAATGTTGGGATTATACACAGGAGCCACTGCTCCAGGTCTTGGTTTGTTTTCTTAATAAGTTGTGTTACAGTTTGTTACATAGGAACTAAAAGTATGGAGATAGTCTGTCAATGACACTCTGCTTTTTAAATTTTACAGTAGATTGTATATTTGTTTCAACCCCCCACCCCCACCCTTGGTAATAGAGTAGAAGTAATGGTCTTCTCAGCTTTTTATATATTAAGCAGAAACTAAAAATGTAGGTGTATCTTCTTAAATTCAGGATGTGATTACTATTTCTGTCAGATATATTGAATTTTTACAGATTGTACTGGAGTTGATTTTGAACACATCTTTCATAATTTTTTTAAACTGAAAGGGAGACAGAAGTTTCCATTAAATACTTTTCTTCTTGAGACTTTGAAATATAAGTTATCTTGAATTTAAAGTGTCTCACGCGTCCCTGTGAAGGGACCACCAAACAGGCTTTGTGTGAGCAACAAGGCTGTTTATTTGACCTGGGTGCAGGCAGGCTGAGTCCGAAAAGTGAGTCAGCAAAAGGTGATGGGATTATCATTAGTTCTTATAGGTTTTGGGATAGGCGGTGGAATTAGGAGCAATGTTTTGTAGGTAGGGGGTGGATCTCACAAAGTACATCCTCAAGGGTGGGGAGAATTACAAAGAATCTTAAGGGTGGGGGAGATTACAAAGTACATTGATCAGTTAGCGTGGGGCAGGAACAAATCACAATGGTGGAATGTCATCAGTTAAGGCTATTTTCACTTCTTTTGTGGATCTTCAGTTGCTTCAGGCCATCTGGATGTATACGTGCAGGTCACAGGGGATATGATGGGCTAGCTTGGGCTCAGAGGCCTGACATAAAAGTAAAAACAAATTTCAGAAGCTCTATTCTCTGAAGGAATAGGAATAATTACAAACTTTTTTAATAAGAAATATAAATTAGTCATATAAAACAATAATTTTTAAAAAAAATTAACTTTATTAAGGTAATTACCACAAAGGTTTTGATAGTGTAAAACAAATATACATGAAAAATATGAAAACATCCTAAACAACAAACTTTTGGAGTTCTGAATCACGAGAAGTTGATACATTGACCTCTTTTTTTTTTTTTTTTTTTTTTTGAGACGGAGTCTTGCTCTCTCGCCCAGGCTGGAGTGCAGTGGCGCGATCTCAGCTCACTGCAAGCTCCGCCTCCCGGGTTCACACCATTCTCCTGCCTCAGCCTCCCGAGTAGCTGGGACTACAGGCGCCTGCCACCACGCCTGGCTAATTTTGTATTTTTAGTAGAGACGGGGTTTCACCGTGTTAGCCAGGATGGTCTCGATCTCCTGACCTCGTGATCCGCCTGCCTCGGCCTCCCAAAGTGCAGGGATTACAGGCGTGAGCCACACATTGACCTCTTAAAGCTGTTTCTACTTTCTTTTTACATGAAAATTACCTGTACTTGGTATGTCAATTAGTAATTTATGCTAACTTGTTAATTGTTAAAGATTGAGACCTTCTCTTAACTTGGGAATTCATTTTGTTTCCAAAGTTTCCCCCAAATAATGAATATTTTAACAAACAACATTTTTGCTATGTTTTTAATTTTTTAAATATACACTTTAAAACAAGCTTTGTTTATCTTTTCTCTAAATAAATCAATGGCTAATTGTAAAATCAATAATCAGAACAACACTTCTATCAGGCCTGCTTATATAGCATTCTAGCTATAGAACATTATGTGAAGCATTCTAGTTTCAGAACAGTCTTAATCACTATGCTATAGTGCCTCTTTGAAAGTTCTTTACATCATATAGATTAGTGGCATTCCATTATTTTTTAAATTTGTTTTTGTTTTGATTTGCTGTTGTTTTTAGCCATGATGGCTTTCCTTAAATGAAAACCTAAGCAATCTAAATAAAATTATACAGATAAAAACTAGTGTAGTTCCTTTGTTGAAAGCAGAGGAGAGGCCCTGGCACTTGGGAACACATTTCTTGGCTCTTTCTTCTCTGAGGTTGCACAGCTCATAAAGGGGCATGCCTCTGTGGGTCGCATTTTTAAAATACCAATCCAGGTGAAAACTATTTTTTGAAAAACTATTGAAGGTATCTGGATAGATAAGCAAGTATTTCATTATTTAGATATATATATTTAAAAACCATTGCAGTATATAGCAAAGTATGTACTTCAGTATCTTTTTCCAAACTTTGACAAGTTCATGAGGCATTATCTATTTCCAGTAGTTAATCCTCATTACTAGTGATTAACAATGATGATGGAAAAACCAAAGATGCCATTTTAATGACAGACATCTGAATGTCATGCTTGCCAGCCTGCCTAGGAGAGTGAGGCTTTCAATCACATCTAAGATGCTCCTCTGGTTAAATTATGCAGTTTATATTCCAGGACCAGTGAGAAAATAAACATATTTGATACTTAAGGAAAACAGGAACACAAACTAAAACTCAAGAAAACAATGAAATATACAGAAAGTGCTGCCATGTCTTGTAACACTGCTGGAACTGTGCCCATTCTATTCCTACCTTGAGGAATCAACACTGAAAGATAAACAAAATTCTGCTGCTGGCAAATGTTCCAAAATGAACACAAACCACATACTCCCTCTTCCACCAGCACCAACTCTACCTTTACCATAGATTTAAGAATTAACAGAATATATGGCACCATAATATTTCTGAGCTACATTGAAAAATGATAGCGATATAGTTTCCTTAAGCACTTCTCAGGTTTGTAGGAAACGTGTTGTTTAGTTGTGTGTTGGATCACATTAATACCGTTTTCCAGATCAGTATTACATGAGCCTGCACCATGAGGTCAGCCTCGGCCTTGTGACTTTGGTCAGTAAGATGTGAGCAGAATCAAGTTGTGCCACTTCTGGGTGGAAGTTTCTAGAGTCTATGTATGTTCTTTTTTTTTCCTCTTTGCAGTTTCCAGCAATGTCCAGAGATTGGTTGAGTCTGGAGTTAAAAAAAAAAAAAAAAAAAAAAAAAAAAAGCAGGATAATTGTGAAAAACATGAAAAAGTGGGAAACAAGCACCTTATATTTTATGTCGATGAGATTTGAGAATTGTTTTTACTAAAACATAAGCTAGCTCATTCACACTGGTATAGGAATAAGATATTATTATGTTGTTTTATGAACAAAGAAATTTCGGCTTTAAACAGTGGGCAAGTAAGATTCTATCATTGACCACTAGAGGATACTGCTTCTCTTTAATCCAGAAGTTTTTCAGTCTTTGTTGGCGAAGCTCCAGAGTTCTGTAGAGATGAAATGGAATGGAGGTGGAATGAGAAAGCTTCTGAAGTGGAAAAGTGGACCTCCAATCCATTTTGACCATTTCAGTTCTGCTTTAATCAGTCATCCTGTCCCCCCATCCATTGAGATTTTATGTAAGATGTTAATTAACCTAATTTGGCTTCTCTCAATTTCTTATGATGTGTCCTGTTTGTAAAAAGACTGTGATCAGAAAAGGAATAGTAAGGGGAGTATCTTTAGAAAAGTAAAAGTTTGAGAGCAAAGATGTTGTATGGTGTCTTCAGCCCTGGTCCTTAGAGCAGCCCTGCCCAGCAGATGCAGACGCCTCTGGTCACAACTGCTAATTATTATCATCACCCAGCTGTAGCTTCTTTGTGCTTTTCAAGAGGACTTTTCTCCAGAGAATATTTGTCTCAAATAAGGAAAATAAGTGTTACACTTTCTTTTAGAGTTACATTTTTATTTATACATTAATGATTTCTCATTTGGTCAGGTCAGTCTCCTATGAATTTGGCTAATGTGAGTCATTTGTACTGAGGGAACATTCCCTTAAGCACATGCAAATGTTACAAAAGGAATTCTGGAATTCTGTAACCTTGTCTCAACCTGTGACCCTGTGAAACCTTGCCTGGACTGGAGGCTAGATTCCTTACATAACAGGCATTATTTCTGTTTGCTGATCTGTACCTTTAACATAAGGCAGTGTTGTTTATTCTTTAGTTGTTTGTTAACATTTTCTCTACTTTTAGCACAGTAGAAAGCATTGAGAAATGCTGAGCTGAGAAACGAGCTCAGCTCCCATCAGAATATAAATTTCGTTTGGAGTTTATCAGATTTTAAGAGTATATATATTATACTCTTAAATCTTTCCTAGGATTCATATACTGAAAAATTTATGTATATATATAAATATATGTACACACACACACACCCCCACATACACACACACACACACACACACATATATATATATATATATGTCTGAGAAAGATTTATGGTATCTTTGTGCCCTGAAAAACTACTGGCACCTCTAAATATTTCTAACCTTTCAAGAAGCATATTAGCATCAGGAACACTATATGCCAACTTCAGAAATTTCAACCTTCCAAAGATTTTTCATTTAAAAGTATTATTTGAAATACTAAAAGTGGTGTTATTATTTCCTGAAGCACTATACTAAAACAAATCATAATTTTAACACAATGATTCAGAACTAGCAAAAAAAACTCATAATGTCTCCGAGCTGAAAATCACAGCTAAGCCTCATATTGTGCTTCTCAAAAATTAAAATAACGCATTTGAAAAACTTTGTATAGGGCAACCTGAACAAATGACAATTGAAGTTCATAAAACAGAATAAAATAAAGTTCCGATTTTTTTCAATGATACTTTATTTTCATTCATTTAAATTGATTTTGAGACTAAGACATTTTTTACTGCAGTGTCTAGGAAGAGTAGAAAATTTGATAAATTTGTATTGAAACTGATTTGGGGTTTTGGGGTCTTCATTCTCAAATTAGATGTTCTCTTTTTCTCAATAGCTCTAAAGTTGGAGAGACCTTTGAGATGGTATTGTTTTAAATTTTCCTCTAGCTGGGCATATTTTGTTAAAGATATTAATGTTCTTAACTGATCGATGAGTAGTGTTGGATTTTATCTAAAAATCCAAAAAAAATACAATAGTAATATCACTTTTCCAAGCATTTTCTGGACATCTGACTTTTTATCCTTTTTTATTTTTTTCTAATTTTCTGTTACCTGATGAAAAGTTTTTTTATTGGTTCATATAGTCAATTAGGATGCTTTGGTCCAATTCTCCAAATTTTTTAAAAATTTCAGTTGTTATTAACAATTTGATTGTAATCTTTTATCATTATATTCACTTCATTTTTATAATGTGGTATGATTGTAATAGTGGAAGGAATCTTAGCATGACTGACTTCATTTTTCCTCTGACTCACCACCTCCTGTGGTCATATCTTTTACGTTAAAAGCGTCTGCTTAGCTTTGCTTGTAGACCAGCTAATTATAGGAGACATTTAGGTTGTAGTTCAACTTTAAGAAAAAAAAATGATAACGGTTCCTTTATCAAAACTAACTCACAAGGAGATACGGAAGTACACATACAAGTAAGGTATTTGGTGAAGATTTAGGGGAACATTGTGACCTGAGCTACTTCATCGGAACAGAGGTCAGTTGACCAAGCACAAAGAAGTTTCACAACCTACTGGGACCCTTGCTGATGCCCACATGTCTGAGGTTGTCAGTCACCTCTTGACCTCAATCCCCTTTCTTCCCCCTTCCCTTAAAATAAAAATGAGCCTAAAGTTCATGCTAACTGAAGATGGTTCTTTGGAACAGAAGTTCATCTTTTTGGTTTGCTGGACCTCTGAATGAAGTCACTTTCCTTGCCTCATTGCCTTGTTTCTATATTTATTGGCAGTCATGCAGCAAGTGGTACAAGCTTGAACTTATTTACAGGATCAAACAAGATGAAATATATGCCCCCAAATTAGAATACACACACACACACACCCCCCCCACCTTTGACATTTCCTGTCTAAGAGGCAATCCTCTAAGGAAAATAAAAGTCTAATTTTTAATTAATTTAATTTAGCTAATATGCCTAAATCTTTCTTTACAACCAGGATATATTCTATTTCTCCATTGTCTTGAATTCACGCATATTTCTGTTTTAAGTCATTCGGCTATTCATACTTTGATTTGTGGATTCAGATATTCTCCTTTTTCTGCTGTTGAGTCTTCAATTGACTTTAATTCTATTACTTACACCTCAGCAAGAAAAATAGATTCTTCTTTTCTGGTTGAAGGATAGGATTAACCTTTCATACAAAATATGATACTTTTCAGTGGGATTCTCCAAGAAATGAATTAGAAGCAGAACTTAGCTCTTCACACAACTGCCTGATGAGAATTGCAGTCTGTAATGTGATATACTGTATTCCTTTACCTTCAAAAGAGAACATGAATGATTGCATTTGCAAGTCAATGAAGAGAATGACATGTGAAATTCTTTGTTATTAACGTTCTGCTAGATAGTCATTTACCTTAAAGGAGCAAATTTTAGGAAAATTGAAACAGTAAAAATGCAACTCAGAAGAATGGTGATTTCATCCAGAAATTGCTCCGGAATATATTAGAAGACTACAGGGATATGTTAAAAATGGTCTGTTTCACCTGATACAGAGAGAATCCAAATAGTCCAAGCCAAGCCAAGTATAACATAGTATTTCTCCTTGGATATAAAATAACCTTTTGGTTTTACCACACTGTCTTTTGTAGCTTTAATGCTTAGTCATAGTTATCCACATCTAACAAGCATAAATAAGCATGAACTTGTCATAGAACTTCCTCTAGTTCTTTGATAACCAGGGATGCAGTAGTTGATTCCAAAGTATCTTATTCAGAAGAATTACAGAGGTGGATAATGTCCTGTATTTAGGTGGCAGATAGAGAAAGAAGATATGTTTCTACCTCAAACATTCCAAAAGCATTATATAAGATGTCTGCAAAAATATGTATTTGTACCCCTAGATGTTGGTTCTTACTATAAATTTTAGCAGATTAAAATTCTGTATGATTTTATAATCTTTCAAACCTTTAGATTTTTTTTTTTTATAGCTTCTCAGTAGAACTTGGAGTCTGGTAAAAAGATTTATGTTGAATGCAAATATTGTCAATATATTTTACTAATAATATAAACTATCCTTTTTAAAGATTTTTTTCCTGTTCATATACAGTTATCACTCCTAAAATTCTTATTCTTTTAAGCATGAAATGCATTAAAAAATAGCATCAGCAACTGTCATTTCTACAATGGTAAAATGTATAAGTCATTTCTGCTGGCAAGGCTGTTTACTTGGACTGACATTTGGCATAGGGCAATCTGGGCATGTATACCATGTAGAATATCTTGATGAATTAGGATTGAGGAAGGACTTTTTTTGAGATGTGGTCTTGCTCTGTTGCCCAGGCTGGAGTGTGGTGATTACAGCTCAATGTAACCTTGAACACCTCTTTTCAAACAGTCCTCCTGTCTCGGCCACCTGTGTTGCTAGGATTACAAGCATGAGCCAAAGCACCCAGTAGTAAGGATTTCTTAAAGTTTCAAAAGCAAAACATAATGTGCAAAATATTAATTAAATATATTATAATAAAATCAAGGAATTTTTATTTAATGAAGTAAATCACAAAGTGAACAGGAAGAGAACACATGTAAGAGAATATTCACAATGTCTAAAAATGAAACTATCTAGAATATATAAAGACTTCTGCAAATCAATAAAAAGTGAGGAGAGTTAAGAGTGAAACAGGTAAATGGTATAACTGGGCAATTTATAAAAGGAAACAATAAAAAGAATATATTTGTTTGAAATAATTGATGCTTAGACATGGAAATTTTTAAAACAATGATATAGCCATGTCCACTACACTAGCAAAAGTTAGTCAAAAAATTTGCTGGTAGATGTTGGTGATATGGCACTTTCATGCATTGCTGGCTGGAGGAAGCCCAGAAAACAGTCATTATGTAAATCAATCTAGAAATATTCAAGCAAATTAAATGTAGACTTAATGTATAATATAGAGGTAGTGGTATATTTCAAATAAATCCCTACGGTATTCCAAGTGGGATATTTATAAGCATGTTCATTGAACATTATTTGTGGTGTCCAGATTTGGAGGTAATACAGCTTTCTGTCATTAGAGAGTGGTTTGACAAAGATGATGGGTGCATACCATGAACTATCATGAAATAATTAAAAGTGATAAATTATATGCACATATAGTAATAGGGATGAGCTTCAAAACTAGATTCCTCCATGAAAAATAAAATGGGTGATATAGAAAAACGAACATGGGATTAAATGCATACCAATAAAATAGACACATTTTGAAAGAACACAGATATATAAAATATAGACAAAATTAACACATAATAGTGATCTATTGGAATTCAAGGCAAATTTAGTGTCATAGATGAGAATAAAATAGAATAGATAAGAATGAATAGCAAAGGAGCCATAAACGTTCCAACAGTGATATGTTAACATAAGTGAACAAGCAACTAATAACAAAATAACTGAACAAGTATCAAAATCTGTGAAATAAAAATTTAAGAATGTATGTCCATGCCCATACTTGCCACCTTTTTATCTACCTAACAATGTAATTTTATACATAAATCCTCCAATGTTGTTTTGTTCTAGGTATTTTATATTTTTAGTGCTATCGTGAATAGGATATATCTTCATTGTGTGTTCTAACCTGTCAAATACACCGTATAGAAAAATAATTTATTCTTTATTTTAGGATTTTTAAATCAAAACCAACATTTATTAATCCTAAAACAGTTGATGTAATTTTCCTGGGTTTTGTGGGCAAACAAGTATGCCTTCTAAATTATTCTCATTTTCAATATTTATAGACTTTTTCCTTTCTAACTGAATTGTTTTGAAATAACTGAGCTATTATGCATGAGCCAACGGCATCTTGTTGGCTGTTCTGATTTTTAGTATTTATACAGTTTTGTTTTTATTCATAGCTGAATTGTTGGATTATAACAGCTATTTTAAACGTAGTGAATTCTTTCATCAATGTCTTGTCATTCCATTATCACTTTTATAAATGATTTTGACTTTAGATATGTGACATATTCATTGTCACATTGGAAAGTTTCCTTTTAATCATAACTTACAATGACCTTTCTTTGCTATTTGCATGATTTTCATAATATTCTGATGTGATTAAAATAAAAACTTCTAACATACATATAAATCACACATTTTTAGTAGAAAAAGTTCCAACAATTATTGCGATTGTAAAAGTGGACTACTATACACTATGCTCCTAATCGTGTGTAGGATTTGTAGGTTTCTTTAAGTTGAGCAGAAGGGTTAGGGTGTTTATTAGTTTTCTCTTGCTTTGTAACAAATTACATAAAACATTAAAATAGCACACATTTATTATCCCACATTTTCTGTAGGTTAGAAGTTCAAGCATGGCATGGCTGGATGCTCTGCTCAGAGACTCATGGTGGGACTGAAATCAAGGTGTGTTGGTGGGGAAAATGAAACTTGGAATCTTTTTCCAAGGTCTTGTTGAAAGAATTAATTTATATACAGTTGGAGAATTGAGGTTCCCATTTTCTTTGAACTGTTGTTCAGAGACCATTTTCAGCAACTAGAGGCTGCCACAGTTCTTGGCTATGTGGCTTTATGGGCATGAGACCTCTGTAGTCAATCTGACTCCATACTCTGAAGGACTCTATGCTTAGTTTAATGCTCTGTTCTTATCATCTTGAACTTATTTGATCTTTAAACTTGTGTTTTTTATTTGAAGCCTGATGGAATAATCGGGCACGTGCTGAGAGCCTGGAACCTCAACTCATGTACATTTCCTCTCCCTGTCATCACTCTCTTCCCAGCAGGGGCCTAGGTACTCATGAAATAGATAAAGTGGAGGTTGTACACACATGCACTGAAGTGTTTCAGTAGTGGATGGCAATAGCCATCCTCATCTGAGTAGACAGCACCAGACAGCACCCAGCTTTGTCAGGTAGGCATCTAGCTCAAGACTGTGTCCTTGCGAAAGAGAACCTCCAACTTCTGTCCCACCCTCAATCCAGTATCTACCATGTCTTGCAGCAAAAGTTAAAAGACCCTTGGGGGATACCTCTACTATGGATTGTAATCATGTGCCTGTAGCACAGGGAGATGACAGACTTGGCTTTCCCAGACTCCATCTCCAGCTAGGTTGCAGCAAATCCACCCAGAGGCTGGCAGGAGGTGGCATCCTTTAGCTGTCAGGCCTGGTGCTTGCCATTCATCAAGGGTAGCACTCTCAGGAGCCTTTGTGAGTTTATACTTGTCCCATGAGTATCCCTGCTGCCTTAGAGTGCATACCCTTGGGTTGGCTCCTGGTCTGGAAGGGCCCTTTCTTTCTTGTTCAAACCTTCCTGAATCTGGCTTACATCTTTTTTCTTCAGGCCTGCTAGAGGCACTGTCAGGGACAAGCTAAAAATATGAATTGTGCAATTTTTGTGATTCTGCAAATTTAGATGCTCTAATATTTGTATTTAAAAGTGACATCACATGATATAAACAAATGGTAGCATGCATGCAAATAATGTACAATTTAAATTTTTTCTTTCTTATAAATAAAAAGCATCATGGCAATTTGAAAGGGAAACCACAGGAAGAAAATAATGTATATTTTAATACCTTAAACAGGGCTCTTTTTCCTGTTTTTAAAATAAGCCCTCATTTTGAACATGGGCACCCATAATTTATGGAGATATACAAATTATGAAGTGGGCCCTGTACCCGCATCCTCATGATACCTATTTTGTAGACAATCTGCTTTTTGTTTTATGATTTTTAGAGTTAAGTGCTTTGTAGGAGTATGTTTTTAGTCTAAGATAGATATGATTGGGTATTCAATTGGCTGTATGTAGCAGGCCGTTGATATGGTTTGGAGGTTTTTTCCTCTCCAAATGTCATGTTGAAATGTGACCTCCAATGTTGCAGGTGGGCCTCGTGGGGTGGGAGGTGTTTGCCTCATGGAGACAGATCCCTCATGGTGCTGTCATCGCATTAATGAGTGAGTTCTCACTCTACGAGACAGCATAAGATCTGGTTGTTTAAAAGGCCTGATACCTCCTTCCTCTTTCTCTTGCTGCCATATGCTGGCTGCCCTTTTGCCTTCTGTCATAACTGTTAGTTTCCTGAGGCCCTCACCCAAAGCAGATGCTGACACTATGCTTCTTGTACAGCCTGTAAAACCATTTCTCTTTATATTGCCCAGCTTCAAGTATTTCTTGGTAGCAATGCAAAATGGACTAACAAAAATAAATTTAGAAGTGCTTAGAAATGGAGGTTTCATTTTCTTATATTTAACACAGTTTTTCAGACTGACAGGTCTAGGAGGTATTCAAGAATTCTATCATATTAAGGCTCAGAGTCAATGTCTCCATGTTTCTTTTTATCAGTTAATCACTGTCACCAGCATCCAGTCATTCTCAATGCACAAACCTGAAGCAAAGGGAGAATTATCTTCACACACTTTATCAACACACTTCTGCAGGGCCATAGGCTGGGATTGTATCTATGCTCAAATATAATTAAGGCTGAGAAAGTACCTTGCATTTTCAGCTCCTGTTATTACTAGAGGTAAGCTCTGATAGCGCCAAAAAAAAAAAAAAAAAAAAAAGGTGCTGGGGAGATATGGGGAATAGGTGTAGAATAGACAAAAGGCACTGTGAAGTGATGTATGTAAGTGGCTCAGTGGCAGCTCAGCAGATCTGAAGAGCAAGGGGTTTGGGAACTGGACCCAAGATCCTACTATATGAAGTGTCTTTTGGTTTCACTCTCTTGTCTTCCATCTTTTATCTCTTAATATGCCTTCTTAATTTGTATTTTTCTCTCAGAAAAACCTTTGCATGACAGTTAAGAAAGCCACAAACAACTTTTTTTTGATTTCTAAATACAGTGAAAATTGTTTTTCTATGGACTTCCAAATAAAAATTCCATAGAAGTCCTTTAACTGTCTCTGATGGGGTGACGTTTGCATGACTTGTGGCATTCATTATTGCCAGGTAGTTGGATATTATGACCGACTAGGCCTAAATTACACTCTTATCACTGGGTAAATGGAGGATAGTGGTTTGGGGTGGAGAAATAAAGGACAGGAATTGAAAACTTTATCATAGGTATTGACATGAGTGAGAATATTTTCTCAAAAAGATTTTGTTTTTCTTATACACTATCAATTCTATTTTGTGAGTTTGAAGAGTTAGATATTTTAGCATTAGATTTCTAGATTCATCACATTCTTTTGCTCTCAATCAGAATTTTATGTTTTGTTTTTCTTCAGTTTTATTTTGTCTATTGCAGTTATTGTACATATCAGCTTATTTCTCAGTTCTTTAACAAAAATATTGGGGGGAACACAATACAGATGTATAACAGTACTATATTCAGCTATCTTTTAAAATATTTTACACCATATTCTTTTCATGTTATCTTGAGTGTTTTATGTTTCAGGCTGCTTTCACTAGCCCTGTAATGGGGTTTTTGATTTTTGTATTTACTTTTATGAAAATGAAGAAAGTCCCAATCCTCACAGATTTGTTGTACTATGCTAATCTCTGCATGATAGCTTTTAAAATCTACTCCAGGTTAAAGCCATTATGAGAAGCCAAGGAAAGTAGTACCTACATGGGGAGAGTGGAAGAGGAACCATGGTGGGAAGACCTTAGCTGATGTTAGAACTTGAGCAAGATGAAGCAAGCCTATTAGTAGGTGGACTAATGAATGCAGAGTCAGGTGGGAGACCACGTTTGGAGATAGCTTGGCAGGAGGGTTGGAACCAAAGTAGGTGTGCTTGAAGTGGGGTGGGAAGCAGAGACGTAGACACAGGGGAGAGGAGATTGCTTATATACTATGGGATTGACTTTTAAAAAGTAACTATATTTAAAATAATGGGAGTCAGGTTTTTCACTTTCAGAAAATGGAATTTAAAATATAGAAATGGAAAAAGCTACTATGAACACCCTGATGTTTTTTATGTAGATATAAATGTATAGATATTTATATAGATACTATTATCATTAAAAGCATCTCTTTAAAAGTCACCTAATGACTCCTTTCCTGATCACTCTGTCTAAAATAACAGAAACTTCTCTTTATTCTTCTTGTATCAGTTCACTTTTCTTTATGACTTTCATTATTGGAGGAAGAGATTTCAAGGAACAGAGAATATCAGTTTCAATATTTTTGAGTAGGGAGCATGCTTGTCCTGTTTGGGTGAAGCCAAGAGGCCAGTGTTCTAGAACAAAGTGACAGAGAGAAAGGAGCAGGGAGAGAGTAGATGAGGTCGTGGAGGGCCCTTTTGGGTCATGGGGGGGGGGGTTTATTTTTAGTCTATGTGAAATAGTCATAGAAGAGCTTTGGCCAGAATTGTGATGTGACCTGACTTACATTTTAAGGGATCACTTCTGTTGCTTATTCAGAAAAGAACCTGGTCATGGCAGAAGGGGAAGCAAGAAAGCCGGTCTAAGGGTAAAGATGATGGTGGCTTGGGCAAGGTTGCTAGTGGTGAAATTATTGACAGTTTAGCCAACATTTTTTGACTGACTAGTTGTGGATTCTATAAGAAAGAAAATAATGAGACATAATATCAATTTTTTGGCCGGAACTACTGTGAGAGTTTTGGCACCACTAACAGAGTTGGAGCGTTTTAATAGAATACAAGGTTTAGAGGCAGAGATCTTAGACTCTTAGTATACTTGTTTTAAGATACTTATTGTACATCCAAGTGCAGATGACAAATAGGCATTCTGGAATTTTTGGAAAAAGTAGAGCTCCAAAATTGAGAGCCATTTTTAAAGAATGTATTTAAAGGTTTTATAAATTCACTTACAGGTTAATGTCAAATATATAAGGGATGTTGTTCTCAGACTGAGCCCTAAGGTACATCCACAGTTAGAGGGTGAGGCGATGAAAAGAGATGAGCAAAGGACCTCGAGAAGAAGGGAACATGAGGAAGCAGGAAAAAAATTAGAGACAATAGTATTTTGCTACATAGAGAAAAGTGTTTCAAGAAAGAGAGGCTAATGAATTAAATCAAGTGGTACCAAAAATGCCAGTAAAATGAGGATTCAAAATGGAATTTGGAACTCAGATAATAATGCTTTTGACATTTTCTCAAACAATTTCAGAAAAAAGTCTAATCGATTCAATAGAATAAACAGTTTCAAGAGAGAACAAAAGGGAAGAGAACGAAATGGTAGTATAGATATCTATTTAAAGGAAACTTATTTCAAAGAGTAGTAGCAAAAGGGAGCTTCAACTAATGGAGCAAGATTCAAGCAGAATCATTCGTTGCACAAAAGTAGGAGTGGATTCTAGAACAAAGTATGGTTAGTTGTTTCATAGTAACAGGAAGGAGGTCATGGCATATAGCCACAGATAGCAGTACACGGGCAAATTCTGTCAATGAGAGTATGTGAAAGTTTCCCACTGACTATATATATATATATATATATATATATATATATATGAGAAATGTCATCAAGCGAAGTTAAGCGGTCTGGGGAATTAGAGTTTTAAGCAAAGAGTAGAAAGGATTTATCTTGAATAGTAGAAGAATCCTTTGATAGTTAGAATCACTGAGACCCATTTGCAGGTGAGGTTATAAAAATACAATGAGACCATTTGATGTGTCTGTAAGTTTAAATGCCTGTGTAGAGTGTGTGGAGAGTTTTGAAAACTTTTGGTTTTGTTGTTATTTTTGTTGCTAGCCAGGTATATCAGCTTCCTAGGGCTGCCATAATAAATGACCATAAACTAGGTGACTTATAACCACAGTAATATATTTTCTGACAGTTGTGGAAGCTACAAAACTGAAATCAAGGTGTTGTCAACAATATACTCTCTGTGAAGGCTCTGGGGGATGATCTTTCCTTACCGCTTCCTAATTTCTCGTGGTTTCTAGTCATCCTTCGCACTCCTTAGATTATCAGTTTATCACTTCAATCTCAGCTTCCATTGTTATATGGTAGTCTCCCTTTGTATTTCTGTGACTTCCCTATGCCTTATAAGGATACCAGTCACTGGATTAGAACTGACCCTAATACAGTATTATTTCCTCTTAGCTAAACAAATTACATTTGCAAATACCCTATTTCCCAATAAGGTCACATACTTAAGGTCTGGGTGGCCATGAATTTTTAGAGACAACATTCATCCTAATTCACAGGTGAGAATGATCATGGGGAAAAAAAATGGCAAAGGGGCTGAGAGTTTATTCAAGAGAGTGATTAACAATAATCAGTGGAATCTAAGCTGTACCTAACAAAGTGAAGATAAGAAACTGGTGACAGTGAAAAATTAGTAGGGTCATTGAACCAAGAGTTTTCATGACACCAAATAAAGGTTATAATAAAAATAATTATTGGAGCAAGCACAGAAGCTCATGCTTATAATCCCAGCACATTGGGAGGCTGAGGTGAGAGGCTGACTTGAGCCCAGGTGTTCAAGTCCAGCCTGGACAACATAGTGGAACCTCACATCTACAAAAATTAAAAAAAAAAAAAAAATAGCCAGACATGGTGACATGCACTTATAGTACCAGCTACTTGAAAGGCTGGAGTGGGAGGATCCTTTGAGAATGGAAGTTAGAAGATGTAGTGAGCAATGATTGTGCCACAGCACTCAGCCTGGGTGACAGAGTGAGAGCCTATCTCAAAAATAAATAAATTATTGGAATCATGATACTAGACGGACTGCAAAGACTTGCATGTTGTCAAAGAATGGAGAGTTTGAAACTGATATCCTGGGGGTAAAAATATTGGTAATAACAGTCTAGAATATGAAACAGAGGGCAAAATCCATGGAAGGAAGAAAGCAATTCTTATAAATGAGGTTATTTGATAGTTATTTATATATAGAGACAGATCACCAATAACTATATGAGATATATATCATATATACGGTATAGATGATATGTCTAGCCTATGTACGGTGTAGACGAGATGTGTCCAGCCTATGTGCGGTGTAGACGAGATGTGTCCAGCCTATGTGCGGTGTAGACGAGATGTGTCCAGCCTATGTGCGGTGTAGACGAGATGTGTCTAGCCTATGTGCGGTGTAGACGAGATGTGTCTAGCCTATGTGCGGTGTAGACGAGATGTGTCCAGCCTATGTGCGGTGTAGATGAGGTGAGATATATGATCTATATATGATACACATGATATATCATATATATATATATATATATATTTTCCTTTGGTAAGGCGTCTCTTGTTTGGTCAAAAGCATTTCTTTGGAGAAGAAGGAAACTGTCCGTAGTTAGCAGTCAATACTGATAGCAGCTGGGATGTGTGTATATATATCAGGTAATGAGGATCTGGGGTGAAAACTAACAGCATTCCTTAAAGGTGTAGAATGGTATATCCTAAATGTATTTGCTGCACAAAACCTGCGAATTTTTTGGAGATGGTCGTTCAATGATCTGCCAGGGAACTAAAGAGTGGGGAGGTCATCGAACAGCCGATAGATCATACAGTTCATGAAGTATGAGGAATGAATAGCCACAGCTTGAATAGAAACAGTGCTGAAAAGGATAATATTCTTAGGGAAGAGCTGGGTTCTGTTAAATGAAGAAGGCTAAAGTGTGAGTGGAGGATAAGGAAATAAGGGAGTTTGTTTATGATAGATAGCATATTCCAGAAAGTACAGCGGCAGAGTCTGTAATGTGGAGGAAGAGAGAGGGTAGCATAGAAAACTGTTCTAGCCTGTATGAAATGAGGAAATACTTGGGGAAGCAGAGTCCAGGTGAAGAGCAATAACCTAAGATTCTTGGTATTCTTGTGATGACTGAAATAAATCGATTCATAAAGGAATTAAAACTGATTTTCTGTTGGGGAAGAAAGAAAGTTCAGTTCTAATGATAATGTATTTCATAAGTCTGGGTATTTGAGTATTTTGTCTTGCAAAAAGTAGTTGTGTGTGTGTGTGTGTGTGCATGCGCATATGTGTGTGTGCATGTGTGTAGACATCTAGGGGCTTTAATTGCCATTACAGCTGGAAGGTTTGGGTAGAGCCGGTCTTATTTGGAGCTACAGAAATATTCTAGACTCCTTACAAGGTTGTCAAGTTTCTGGTGTTTTTGTTCTGATGCTTTGTTGTGTTTTTTAATTCAGTAGTGTTCCACGTGAGAGGGTATTTAGTACTTGGCCCTAGATTGCCATCTTAACTGGAAGTTAGATGTTAAGGTTGCAGTAACTTAGATGGATACTTTAAGATAGACCTGCTGAATATGAGTGAACAGAAAAAAAATACACATCAATATTTTATTTAAGTGGTTTTTAAAGATTATATATTCAGTCTTGTGGGCATTAGATAATGATCTATTCAGTTCAGCTACATTTATTTTATATCTTGCTGATTTTTAAAAGTGGAGCAGTATCATACTGTCTGCATTTAGCCACACTCAAGGTTAAGATCAGAATTATCCACAAGACTGTCCTCACTTAAGACACAACTGCAAGTTCCAAAGCCACCATTAGTTCAGACCAGCTGATTACAAACTTGAAAGCCCTCATGTACTTCCTCAGATTTGATAATTTGCCCAAATGACTGATAGAACTCAGGAAAGCACTATACTTTATTATTATTGTTTTAATACAGCAAAATAATACAAATCAGAATTAGCTGAAGGAATTGATGCATAGGGAGAGGTCTGAGAGGATTCCAAACTGGAGGCTTCTGGTGAGGTCATCAGGGATGTATTACCTCCCGGGCAGAGAAATGTGACAATACTCAGAAAGTACCGGCCACCAGGGAGGCTCATTACACAGGCATGATTGAATCACTCTCTGTATGGCTGAACTTAATCTGTATCCCCTCTCCCGTCTCTGGAGGTGGAATTGATATTATCAGGCCCAAGACACTAACCCTTTAATTACTACACCGCCATAAAAAATAAAATTATGTCCTTTGCGGTAACATGGATGCAGCCAGAGGCCATTATCCCAAGAAAATTAATGCATGAAGAGAAAACCAAATACCCCATAGTCTCACTTATAACTGGGAGCTAAATATTGGGTACTGCTGGACATAAATATGGCAATAATACATACTGGGGACTACTAGACGGGGTAGGGAGGGGAGTAAGAGTTAAAAAACGAACTCTTGAGTTCTAGGCTCACTATCTTAAAGACAGGATCATTCATATCCCAAACCTCAGCATCGTGCAACATACCCATGTAATAAACCTCCACCAGTACCCCCGAAATCTAAAATAAAAGCTGAAATTATTTTTAAAAATTATAGCCATTTTCAAGTTGTTATTGTTTTATTTTATGCTATATTTGTATATTACATATTTGTATATAGGTATATACATTATATTTGTTTGTAACTATGTAAGTTATAATTGCATTACGTATAATTTGTTGCCTTATTTCAAGTTATTGTGGTAGAAATTTTGGCAGATTTTTTTCTGGCTATAGATGATTAGGCAACTGATCATGACTTAAGAAGTCTATTGATAGAAGTTCTCATCACATAAAAGGAAAGAGAAAGTAGGATAAATTATCAAACACTAGTGCTAAATTGGGTATACATATTTCACAGAATTCAAATTTAGTTATATATGTGTGTGTGTGTGTGTGTGTGTGTGTATATATATATACACACATATACATACACACACATTGCTGATTATGTTTGGTGTTGGGGTAGGAATTTGTGAATGTTGTAAGAAAATAAGAATTGTGTTGTCTCTTCTCTGATTAGTATGTCCCTAGAAAAGAGAAAGATTATTTTAAAAGATTAGATTGAATCAGCTGTGCCCAGTAATTTATTAACTCAGAGAAAATAAGTGGTTAAAGTATTATTTTATTCAATGGACCAGTTTATTGAATTTACAGTTAATCCATTTAAGTCAACATCCCTCTGATATATGTAAACATCAAGTATAAACAATTTAAAGCAATTTAATATAGCTCTCCTCAAGTTACAGCCTTGTAAGCATCAGTAAGCATCAAGAAAATATATTTTCTAGTTTTAAACTACAGCAAAATATGTACATGGACATGAGAGGGCATATGTAAAATGAGATATCTCAAGGTTTCTCTTTTTCAAATTAGTGCTTAAATTCCTTAGATTATGCTCACAGAAACAGAAAATTCTGTTTCTACTTATTTTCCTTATACTGAATAATCTTATGTTAAAAAATTTGTGCCATCTTACTTTTGAAAGATTTACTGTTAAGATAATATGTGCCAAACACTAGGCTGGGTACTGGGGATAAGAGATGAATAAGTATGTAGTGAAGAAATAGCTTTACTCAATGAGAGATGGAGCCTTTGCTCCAGCACCTGTAAGGTAACCTGTAAACCTGAGTGTTAGGAATTTCCTGAATGATGAGTGTGCCTCTGTGTTGTTGATGGGCCCCTTTGACCACACTTGATAGTTTGTCAGATAGAGGTGACCCATGGTCTATGCCGAAACAGTGTGTGCTAATAAGATGGCTCAGGATGGAAGCTGGCCATGCCAGCAATTGCTTTTGAGGACTTAGTCATAAATTCTTTCCCAAGGCCGATGTCCAGAATGATGTTTCTTAGATTTTCTTCTAGAATTCTTATAGTTTGAGGTCTTACTTTTAAATCTTTAATCCATCTTAAGTTAATTTTTGTGTTTGGTGAAAGGTAAAGGTGTGGTTTTATTCTCTGCATATGGCTAGCCAGCTTTCCAAGCACGATTTATTGAATAGGGAGTCCTTTCCCCATTGGTTGTTTTTGTCAACTTTGTCAAAGATCAGATGATTGTAGGTATGTGGCTTTATTTCTGGGTTCTCTATTCTGTTCCATTGGTCTATCTGTCTGTTTTTGTATCCGTACCATCCTGCTTTGTTTATAACCTTAAAGTACAGTTTAAGGTCAGGTAATGTGATGCCTCTGGCTTTGTTCTTTTTGCTTAGGATTGTTTTGGCTCTTGGGGCTCTTTTTTGGTCCCATGTGAATTTTAGAATAGTTTTCTTTTTTCTAATTCTGTGGAAAACAACATTGGTAGTTTGATAGGAATAGCATTGGATCTGTAGATTGCTTTGGGCGTTATGGCCATTTTAGTGATATTGATTCTTCCAATTCACGAGCATGGAATATTTTTCCATTTGTTTGTCTCATCTAGGATTTCTTTCAGCCAAGGTTTGTAGTACTCCTTGTAGAGATCTTTTATATCCTTGGTTAAATGCATTCCTGGGTGTGTGTGTGTGTGTGTGTGTGTGTGTGTGTGTGTGTGTGTGTGTGTGTCTCTATTGCAAATGGGATTCCATTCTCGATTTGACTCTCAGCTTGAATGTCATTGGCATATAGAGATGCTACTGATTTTTGTAGACAAATTAGTTATAATTATAATGATTATAAACAGAATAAAATGTTTTCATTATAAAACATGTCCTTTCTCACTGTAACAATGTCAAAAATATATAAAGCCAAATCTTGTAATCTCAGATAGTCATGAATATGTAATAATCTTAAGTAAACATTTTATTAATATTAAATTAGTTCAGAAAAGTGTACCTCTAATAAAAGTAAAACTCAGTGACTATTCACAAACTGAACATATCTGTTTAACTAGCTCCCAAATACAAAAAGAATACTATAACCTCCCTGAAGCCCTCTAGTAGCTTTATCCAGTCACTATTTTCTCCCCACCCAGCAAAGATATCCACCATCCTGACTCCTAATGAAAAGTTATTTTGTAGCATAATTCTTAAATGCATCTCTATTCAGTAAAAAATCTATTATTAGTTCTCCCCAGTAATAGCACACCATTTGGGTTTTGAATCATAATAATGTTTATAGACTGGTGACCCAAGGTTCAAAATTTGCCATAAAAATATGATTTAATTTTTAGCTGTCACATCTGCATACTCACACCTTAACTTTACTCTGTGGTTTGCTCTTGGGCCCATCCATCCTCTAGTCTATACATATCAATTTTTCTATATTCAGCATGATGTGAACATTTTCAGTAAATAGGAAGCAAATAGAAATAAGTTGTGAGTTTTTCAGTGGATTTAAGGATATGCAATACTATACACTAAGGTGAACAGAAACAAAACAGTTGTGGGGGAAAAATATCAGATCCTATGTAGATGAAGAAAGTTTCCATCTCTGAAGATCAGTGGTACACTCTGAAGAACACAATTAAACTTGATGCTGTCAATATTCATTCACAATACATTATTGAAGGTGAAAGTGAATATTTGTGTTATTTAGCCAAACTAATACCTGGTAAATAAATCTTGCTAATAATGTCAACAAATAATTATCGCTCAACTGTGTGTACAATCACAGTGACTGAAATCCATTATATTTTAAGGCATTTAATTTTAGGACAATATTAATTAAATGACTGCTGTTTTTCTTGCTGTACACGAATGTTCTCCTTTTTTTCACCTATATCTGATATTTTGGTTTTGGTTTGGGGGCTCCAAGCAAAATATATAAAATATCTTTCCCATATGGCCACACTAAAGTAATGACATTGATGGAAGATGTCATTAACTTCAAATTTCATTTTATTCAAAACAACTGTCCATAGTTTCATTGATTGTCCTTCACTTGATCTTGTTTAATTTCCTTTCCCATGTTTACCCCAATTAATCAATATAGTATTATCTATCTTCTCATTCCTTTTATATTTTTATTTTTAATTGATGAATTATAATTGTATATATGTATATGGTACTTTGATATATGTATACATTGTGTAATGATTAAATTTAGCTTATATCTATCACCTCACAAACCTATTATTTTTTGTGGTAAGAACATTTGAAATTTACTCATAGCAATTTTAAAAATATGAGACTTTATTATTAACTATAGTTATCATCCTGTGCAATAGATCTCAAAAACTTATTCCTCTTGTATAACTAAAACCTTGTATGACCTCTTAAAATTACAATAGCCACTGAAATCATTCATGACTACACTTAATCATTAATGCCTTTCGAGTTTCACAAAATGTAAATGTTTTCAATGGCTTTATTATGCCACTAAGAAATTGCAAATCATATGACCTCATCACATAAGCCAGTTTATTAGTGTAGGTAAGACATAAATCTGATTTTTATAATATCTGCATAACCAGTCTTTTCTGTCTGAAACTGTTTTGGAATAAATATGTGCTGAAACAGTTAAAGAATGAAATTCTTGTCTTTTCTAATGTGAGGAAAAAATGAGATTTATTCATAAAAATACTTGTTATTTTAATTATAAAGAGTAGAGCCCAGATTTTACATTTGATTGCATACATTTAAATGCATTATGTAATTTACAGTCATAAATATTGTTAGTTTCATTAAAGAGTTTTATTAAATAATTATTTAGTTGATTTCTGCTATGTATTGGACTTTGTTCTAGGTGCTTAGGTATAGCAGTAAATAAAACAGACCTTTCTGCCCTTCTATAGCTTATAAAACCAATGCTTATAGCAATTACAGACTTTTCTCAGGCTCACATAAATGCAAGGGGCAGAATTAGGAAAACTCTAATATAATGAGGCTCTAGCCAGACAATGATAAATAATAGTGGAAAAATATTTTATTTGTTTCTTCGACAAGCACAAAGAATCACAGACTTTAAGGACATTTTCCCTTGATTATAATAATCAGGAATCCTATTTTTCTTGCTCTGTCAAGAATGTAAAATGCTAAATTGTGAAAACTCTTAACCATTCTATATCATTTTTTTCCTTCATAAAATGACGAAACAGTGTAAACACTGAGGTGAATATATGTGGCTTTGACTAAAGGCGGGAATCACTATGAATGTCTTTCAAAGAACAATTATTAGTCAAAGTAGTACCATTGTAGATCCTATTTATTTGATAACTCTATAAAGATTCAATTATGCTATATTAATCTGAATATGGAAATGTCCTTCAAATAGTATTAATTAAACACATAATTTTGCTGAAGTTTCAAGACTGGAAACATTGTTTTCTATTTGCTAATTTCATTTTCCAGAAGTTTGGTGCTTTTCTAGCTAAAAGGAAAAATAATTAAAGGGCAAAAATAGAATGTATTTTGTACCAAAGATTTAGTGACGTAAATTTAAAATTAAAGGAGGCTTAATAAAATCTTTACTAAACTATATGATTTCTAATAATTACTTTGAAATTTTCTTTTTAAAAATTATTTGTTCTGTACACATAAGTTTATTTCTCCTTAAGTTCTTTTGCAGAGATTGCTCTCTTGCAGGGATGCTGCTCCCCGTTCTTTAAATGAGGACTTATTTCAAATGTCATTTCCTCAGTGTGACCCCCCAGACCCCCAAGGTCATACAATCTAACATAGCTGCCACTACCACTATTTTCTTTCACCACATCTTGCGATTTCTTTCATATCATTTATCGTATTATATCCTTATTTGTATATTTATTTGTTTAGTGTTTGGTTTATCACTCTAAACTTGTTAGGAGAATATATTTAACACCTTACTCAGGCATGGCATATAATAAATTCTTGATATTCTTCAAACAACAATTGTTAAAGTTGAGAAATAAATTGAAGATATTATTAAATTATCTGAAAATTAGTCTTGTTACAATGCTAAATTGATTAATTTTATTACAAATGGCTTTAACATAGTCTAGCATTATTAATCTATAAATAGTCAAATATGTAGGTGATTGTGTAAAAATGTAGTTCATGCTTTTTGAAGAGTAAGATGCTCCTGATTGTTTAAGCAGGGATTGTTTGAATAGCACAATCTCCTTTTTGTTAATTAATTCATCATTTCACGAAGTGTCTTAAGGAAGATGGCTCCATCCTTTGTTCAAATGCAAAGTCTAGTTGGTGCTAAGCCAAAGAGATTTCCATTCCTTTTGCCAGTGATTGGCTTAGGGGTTAGTGTTGTGGGAAGTCAGGGACCCTGAACTGAGGGGACCAGCTGAAGCCATGGCGGAAGAACATAAATTGTGAAGATTTCATAGACATTTATTAGTTCCCCAAATTAATACTTTTATAATTTCTTATGCCTGTCTTTACTGCAGTCTCTGAACATAAATTGTGAAGATTTCATGGACACTTACCACTTCCTCAGTCAATACCCTTGTGATTTCCTATGCCTGTCTTTACTTTAATCTCTTAATCCCTTCATCTTCACAAGCTGAGGAGGATGTATGTTGCTTCTGGACCCTGTGATGATTGCGTTAACTGCACAAATTGTTTGTAGAGCATGTGTGTTTGAACAATATGAAATCTGGCCACCTTGAAAAAAGAACAGGATAACAGCAATGTTCAGGGAACAAGAGAGATAACCTTAAACTCTGACTGCCGGTGAGCCGGGCGAAACAGAGCCGTATTTCTCTTCTTTCAAAAGCAAATGGGAGAAATATCACTGAATTCTTTTCCTCAGCAAGGAACATCCCTGAGAAAGAGAATGTGTCCCTGAGGGGAGGCCTCTAAATGGCCGCTTTGGGGGCAGCTGTCTTTTATGGTCACAAGTTGGGATGAAATAAGCCCTGGTCTCCTGTAGCGCTCCCAGGCTTATTAGGACGAGAAAATTCCTGCCTAATAAATTTCGGTCAGACTGGTTGTCTGCTCTCAAACCCTGTCTCCTGATAAGATGTTATCAATGACAATGCGTGCCCAAAACTTCATTAGCAATTCTAATTTCGCCCTGGTCCTGTGGTCCTGTGATCTCACCCTGCCTCCATTTGCCTTGTGATATTCTATTACCTTGTGAAGCATGTGATCTCTGTGACCCACATCCTATTCATACACTCCCTCCCCTTTTGAAAATCACTAATAAAAACTTGCTGGTTTTACGGCTCAGGGGGCATCACGGAACCTGCCGACATGTGATGTCTCCCCCAGACACCCAGCTTTAAAATTTCTCTCTTTTGTACTCTGTCCCTTTATTTCTCAGACCGGCTGACACTTAGAGAAAATAGAAAAGAACCTACATGAAATATGGGGGGTGGATTTCACCAGACAGGTTAGCATGTGATGCACCTCGGGTGAATGAGAGTTACAGGGAAGTCTGGTGGTATTTCTGTGTACGTTTTCTTTTTCTTAGGGTGAGACATAGGAAAGTTTGTTCACTTCTGCTTCAGGTAATTATCGTGTATGGCATGCTCATGATGACAAAAGGAAGGAAAGAATCTGGGTCCTTGATGTCATCATTGTGTGAATGAATTAATCAACAGTAAAAACACCTAAGTTCTGAATTTCTATTTAGTGAAAGCAGGTTTGAGAGGATTTTTCTTATGTCTTCAGTCAAAAGCTTTGAAGTACATTTTCAAAACAATAATGCATAATTTTTTAAATATTGAACAATATTTTGAAATATTGTTACTTTAAAATAATATGTGAAATTTAGGACTGATACTAGTGAATTCTATTTCAATAAAAGATTTAATGTGCATAATTATTAATTTCACCTTGATGGTCAATAAGAAGATTGTGCATTAGTACAGAATAAAAGATAAGTTTAGTTAAACTGGAAAAGAAACATGCAATTGTCTACTGTTTTCCCATTAAAATCATCATAAATTACTTTATGCCAAACAATATAATAGCTATACCCCAGCTGGAGTTTAAATTCATCATCTGACACTGTGGGAGTCAAAATGTTACGGTATCAAGTTTATGAACTTCTTTACTTTCAAAGTGACTTAGCTAAAATATACAGCTTTAATGATTAATGTTGATAACAATTAACATGCACATTTGTCTGCCATGGGATGCTTGCTTAATTTTCATGGCACATGGCATTAAAATAAATGATCGTTTTTGTGTGATCTTCTCAAGCTTTATGGCTGAATTTGTGATACTCAGAGATTTTAATGACTATATTATTAAATAAACCATTAATAATAAGTTACTTCCATAACATTGTTTACATATGAGAAAATATTCTACTATATTAACTTAATCTTTCTAAAAATATTATGAAATAAAAAAATTTACTGTCTTCTTAGAGATGTGCAAATCGATGCATAGAGGGACTATGAGTTGCCCTGGGTCCTTCAGATCCTAGGTTGTGAAGACAGCCTGAATGTACTTTTAACCACTGTGTTGGCTCATTTTTATTAGCTAGAAAACATAGAATAAATATTCAAGTAATTTTTATTCTATTAAATATATATGTGGTTTATTATTTGAAATAATATTTTACTTGTATCAAATAAAATACCATTTTATACCACTAGTACACAAATACATTTAATTCACTGTTTCTGAGAGGTGTCATAAAATTTTAACTTAAGGTTAACTTCTGAATATAGTAATTAATTTATTATAAAACATAGGGAAAATTTCTAGTAAGAAACAGTCATATTTACTGAACTAATTGTTGTTTTTAAAGCTAGGGCTATCATCTGGCCTATCTGCAAAAATGAGTTTTGAATTAAACTGTCAATGTAATTTATTGGGTTCCTTTGCAGGTGCAACAGCCCTGTATTTAAAATCTATTTAATCAATAAGCTCCTGAAGAAATTACTTATACAAATGATAGACCATAATAAATAACATTCCCAGAGGTGCAAATTAAAAATTCTTTATTTTCCAAAGGTAAGTTTCATTCAAGCTTCAAAGATTGAATGTTGCAAAGAAGCTTGGGGAGAACTGTAAAGCCATTAACCATGTATGCACAGGAAAAATAATTAAGAAGTCAAATAAAATTGATTGATTGCTAAATATTAGCATTAAATAATTATGTCCTGTCAGTACATTGTAATATTTTGGTGGTTGAAGATATCTATGAATTTTTCCCATTTATATATCTTCCCATCTATCTTAGATCTGTGCACATCATACATTTAATCATCTGAGCAAAATTCCTTACAAGTCTAATATCTTCCTCACTTGTTTTGTTAATTTTACACTAAGGTGTGCACTCCAGATAATACTTTCTTATAAAAAGCCACTGAAGTATAAAGAAATATAAACATTTCATAAGTTTTGGAAGCCCAAAGGAATTAGGCTTACTCTAAATAGTACCACTTATACATTGATAAATATTTTATACATATTTAACCTTTATTGAGGAACTCTTTATTTAAGACTTACTATACACTTAGGTGAAACACATATATGAAAAAAAGAAGATGAACTCTCTACCCCCAAGGAATTAACATTTTGGTGGAGGAGCTTATATAAGATGGTCATGTAATATGGTCATAGGTATGATATAATTGAAATCTCACAACATAAATATATGACACTTATTTTTAATTTACAAATAACCTAAATTTTAAGAAGTACCTTACTGAAAATTATATACTATCTTTGCAGTCATAAGGACCTTCCCCAGATCTTTCTACACTTATACTTTCTCCTAACCTTGCTATCTCCATTTTTTTTCATTTTCTACACTGCAGTAAAAATGATAGTCCTACAACTAAAAAATAAAAAAAAAAACTTAAAAAAAGACCATGCTGGTCTCCTGTTTAAAACACTTAAATTCTGCCAATTGCTTTCAGGGTAATATCCAATTTCCTCAACATGAATATGGTTTGCTTGAATTTGATCCAAAAACTGGTTTGAGAGGTAGGGGTGTTCCTGGGGCTTTTTCTTTTACATCACAGATTTTGGAGGACGTCATTATTGGTTAAGAATTGGAAGCACTGAAGCACTGTTCCCAGTATAGCAATAGGTGTCTAGGAGCCCATTCCCTTTCTTGAAGGAACTTAAGAATGTCTTTGGTGATAGAAAGCCTTTTTTTTTTTTTTTTTAACATGGAAAAAAAGTGAAAACAAAGTGAAAGTAGACTTTGCTAAGTCTTTGGCATGGCCGAGTAGCTTAAACATTCAGCAGCTATTAATGACCTGCTTTGAACCTGAAACTAATGGATAAGACAATCCAGGTAGCTTCTCAGATTTAGGCGCTTTAGGTGCTCTGATGAACAAGATGTGTCAGCTGCCTTGACTTTCAATTATTGGTGATGAAATATAGAGGATGGGACAGTGGCATCTCACAAAAGTCTCTCCATTTCTTTCCACAAAGGCCGTCTGCATCCTATCCCCTCTCTTGGGCCTAAAGCCTCCTCCTTTCATTGCCTCCACTCAGTCTATTCCTTGCTTTCCAGCCTGGGCATGGGTGGTAAGTGAAAGGTTTCTTATTGCATATATTGCTTACTTGTTTCTTGGTTTTTCAAATCTCAATCATCTAGTCAAATAACTATATTCTTAAGTTATGAGGGTCAATGATCTATTCCCTTCTTCTCCCTCCCCTCTCTTTCTTCCTCTCTGTTTTACTTAGACTTATATTCCACTAAGATAAATAAATATAAGGTGCTGAATGCCTAACTGAAAAAAAAGTAGAAATTAGTAACAGAGATATACTGTCAAACTGGGATTGAAATGGCGTAAGTTTGACATGTTGATCCTTGGCATACTTAAACTTCCATTAGAAAATAACTGAAAACATAAGAACAGGAAAAATATACAACTAATATGGGAAAATAAGTCTACCATTAATTTTCTGGAATTTGGAACTTGAGTCTGTTATTGAGGTTATAATTGTAGGACCATAAATTGACATTATTGGCTAATACACACTTCAGCCTTATGAATTTATGAATATGACCATGCATAAGTTCACAGAAGGTTTATGCTAATCATGTCTTATAGCTTTGAAGTATAAGAACCTTATCAAAGAACATTAAAGGTAATTGTCCCTCTCTCCAAATTAGCTTTTTAAAAGAGAAAGCATTTAAACTTTCAAAAATCCAGGCCGGGCACAGTGGCTCACACCTGTAATCCCAGCACTTTGGGAGGCCGAGGAGGGCAGACCACCTGAGGTTTGGAGTTCGAGACCAGCCTGGCTAGCATAGTGAAACTCCATTTCTATTAAAAATACGAAAATTAGCTGGATGTGGTGGGGTGGGGGAGGGCGCCTGTAATCCCACCTGCTGGGGAAGCTGAGGCAGGAGAATTGCTTGAACCCAGGAGGCAGAAGTTGCAGTGAGCTCAGATTGCATTACTGCACTCCAGCCTGGGCCACAGAGTGAGAGACTCCATCTCAAAAAATAAATTTTTAAAAATCCAGTTTCTACGATAATAAATGTTAAAAGAGACAGAAACACAAATATTAGGAAATTAAAAGAGAGGAATAAAACTAACCTTAACCCCAAATTAAGATCCAAACAAAACCAATAAGCAAAAACAAATCTTAAAAAGATCATATTGAATACCTAAGAGTATATTTACCTTTCTATAATTATCATTGAAAAGTGAAAATAATGTTTTATTAAAAATAACTAAATTTGGCAGGGCACGGTGGCTCACGCCTGTAATCCTACCACTTTGGGAGGACGAGGTGGGCGGATCACAACATCAAGAGATAAAGACCATCCTGGCCAACATAGTGAAACCCTGTCTCTACTAAAAATATAAAAATTTAGCTGGGCGTGGTGGTGCGTGCCTGTAGTCCCAGCTACTCGGGCGGCTGAAGCAGGAGAATCGCTTGAACCTAAGAGGCAGAGGTTGCAGTGAGCCGAGATCACGCCATTGCACTCTTGCCTGGCGACAGAGTGAGACTCCATCTTAAAAAAAAAAAAAAAAAAAAAAAAAAAAAAAAAAACCTAAATTAAAAAATAACCATGACATAATTTCAAGAAATATTCAAATATCTACCACTTTCCATGTGCTGTTTGAGGTATCAAAAGTTATTTTTAAATATTAAAAAAGAATGTAGACTACCAATATTAACTTGTCACTTAACATTTTCTCTTTATATCCCAAATTCATTGCATGATGCTAGAACAATGGATTAGGTAGTGTACCTTGATGGTGCTCTTTACAGCTGTTAGTTTCATTTACTATCATTGCGGTAAGCCTCCTCTCCACAAAGCAACCGCACAATGTTTTCATTCTTTAGTATAGCTAAACACATTCTGTTGCATCACACTTAAGTCTTTCACACTGAATACTATATTATCTGATAATAGTCCAGTAAGAGGTTGAATTAATTAGAATTTCAAAGCACGGACTCTAGGGCAAATGGTCTGGGTTTATATCCCAGCTATTCTGTTTACTATGGGCACATTAACTTTCTATCTATAAAGTATGAATGCTAATAATACAACTTACCTCAGATGATTGCTGTGAAGAACACGTGAATTAAGAGTACTTGAAAAATAAAACACTTAAAAGAGGTGATGAAACACAGGAAAACATTTTTTAAATGCTGGCTATGCTATAATATTACTATAATTTGAATGATGTGAGGACAGAGGCTTATTTTTCCTTTTATACATTAATATATTTTCAGTCCTTAGAATAGATGATAACACATGGTAGGTGCTCTAAACATTCTGTTGAATAAGTGAACATTTACCAAACACTTAACTGTCAGGCGCTGGGATAAATATTTCATATATATTACTTCTTTCATTTTGCTAATAAACCTTTGCATTTAATAGACTTGTATGTTCCTTTTCCTGACACAGGGATTAAAACATATGTTAAATTAATTGCTGAGTATTACCTGTTTAGGAAGCTTATTTCTTATTTCTGCTATAAAAATTACCAAACTTAACAGCTTAAGCAACCCATAATTTTCATCTTACAGTTCTGGATTTCAGAAGTCCAAAATATGTTTTATCAGGCTAAATTCACGTTATTAAATGTTTATCTCTGGAGGCTTTTGGGGGGAAACTTTTGTTGTTGTTGTTTGTTTTCCTTTTGCCTTTTCCAGCTTCTAGAGGCCTTCTGATTTCTTCAGCTTATGGTTTACTTCCTCCTATACAAAACAAACACACACACAATGAAAACACCCCAAAAGTGTAAACCCTGAGAAGAACAAAATGTTTTAGTTAAAAGGACTGTAGAAGGCTCAAATAAATGAAATTGGAAACAGAAAAGGGGACATTACAACTGATACCATTAAAATGAAAAAGGATTATTAGAGAGACTATTACAAACAACTATATGGCAACAAAATCGAAAACCTAGTGGAAATGGATAAATTCATAGATACATACAACCTACTTAGATTGAACCAAGAAGATTGAACCTGAACAATTGCAAATAACAAGATTGAATCTGTAATAAAAAAGACTCCAATCAAAGAAAAATCTAAGGTCTGATGGCTCATCTGCGGAATTCTATCAAAGAAGTAATATCAATTTTCCTCAAAACTCTTTCAGAAAATTGAAGAAAATTCTTCTAAATTCACTTCATAAGACCAACAGTATCCTGATACTAAAACTAGACCAGAACATAAAAACAAAAGAAAACTATAGGCCAAGATACTTGATAAACATAGAAGCAAAACTCCTAAACAAAATACTAGCAAACATAATCCAGCAGTACATTAACATGATTATTCACCAGGATCAAGTGGGATTTATCCCAGGGATGCAAGGATGATTCAACATACTCATATCAACTGACTTGATCCATCACATCAACAGAATGAAGAAAATACTCATATGATTTTTCCATCTATGCATAAAAAGCATTTGATAAAACTCAACATCTCATCATGGTAAAAACTCTCAAAAAACTAAGTAAAGAACATATTTCAACACAATAAAGGCCATATGACAAAACCACAGCTAACATCATATTAAATGGAGCAAAGCTGAAAGCTTTTTAATCTAAGAACTTGAGTAAGTCAAGGATGTCCACTCTCATCACTCTTATTCAACTACTCCTAATCAGTTCAATTAGGCAAGGGGAAAAATAGAGGGCATCCAAATTGAAAAGAAGGAAGTCAAATTGTCAAGTGGTCAAATTGTTCCTGTTTGCGGACAAAATGATCTTACATATAGAAAATCCTAAAAGCTCTACCAAAAAACCTCTTAGAACTGATAAATGAATTCAGTAAAGTGGTAGGATACAAAATCAACATGCAAAAATCAGTAGTGTATTTATACACTATGACAAAATAGCAGAATAAAAAATCAACAAAGCAATCCCATTTACAGTAGCTATATATAAAAAAAATCCTAGGAATACGTTTAACAAAGGACATGAAAAGCCTCTACAAGGAAAACTATAAAACACTGATGAAAGAAATTAAGAGGATACACAAGAAAATGGAAATACATCCCATGTTGATGGATGGGAAGAATTAATATTGTGAAAATGACCATACTACCAAAAGAGATCTAAAGATTCAATGCAATACCTATGAAAATGCCAATTCATAGAAATGCTTAAAAACTATAAAATTCATATGGAGACCAAAGACTTTAAATAGGAAAGCAATATTTCAGCAAAAAGAATAAAGCTGTAGGCATCATACTTCCTGGCTTCAAATCATACTAGAAAGCTATCGTAACTAAAAATGCATGGAACTGGCATAAACCAAAACATAGACCAACGAAACAGAATAGAAAACCCAGAAATAAATTCACAAATTTATAGCCACTAATTTTTGATAAAGGCACTAAGAACATACATTAGAGAAAGGGCATTCTCTTCAATAAATGGTACTGAAAAAACTGTTACTAAACATTGTATGAAGGCTTCACAAAAAAAGCTATAAATAGAACTACAATATGATTAGGCGATTCCACTATTCAGTATGTATTCATAATAAAGTCGGTATGTTGAAGAAATAATTGCACTCTCATGTTTACTGCAGCTCTATTCACAATAGCCAAGACATGAAATCAACCTAAATGCCCATCAACAGTTGAAAGGATAAGGAAAATGTTTATATATACACAATGGAATACTATTTAGCTACATAAAATAATGAAAATCTGTTATTTATGCAGAGTGGATGAGTTTGGAGGATAAGTAAAAGAAGGCAGGAATAGAAAGTGTCCTCATACGTGGAAGCAAAAAAAAAAATAATATCATAGCATGATTTATAATCCTTTGGGTATATACCCAGTAATGGGATCAATGGGTCAAATGGGTCTAGATCCTTGAGGAATTGCCACACTGTCTTCCACAATGGTTGAACTGGTTTACACTCCCACCAACAATGTAAAAGTGTTCTTATTTTAATGTACTCATTTGTCATATTTTTTTAAGTTAATATAAAACAGATTCAGGCATGTCCCTCAGGATGCATTCCAGAAGAAAGCCTTGTTTTCCTAGGAGATGACAGCTCCATGCATGTTATTGTCCCTGAAGACCTTCCAGTGGGACAGGGTGTGGAGGTGGAAGAAAGAGGTATTGATTGTCCTAACCCTGTGTAGGACTGGGCTAATGTGTGTGTGTTTGTGTTTTCATTTTTAACAATAAGTTTACATACTAAAAAATAAAAAAATTTTACATAGAAAAAAGCTTATAGAATAAAGATATAAGAAAATGTTTTGTACAGCTTTAGAATGTTTGTGTTTTAAGCTAAATATTATTACAAAAGAGTCAAAAAGTTTGCAAAAAAATAAAAAGTATATGAAGTGAAAAAAGATATCATAGAAGTAGAAGGTAGAATACTGGTTGCTAGAAACTGGAAAGTATGCAGAGGATAGCCATAGGTTGGTTAATGAATATAAAATTACAGCTAGATAGAAGGAAGACATTCTGGTGGTCTGTAGCACTGTAGGTTGACTACAATTAACAACCATTTATTGTATATTTTCAAAATCACTAGAAGAGTAAATTTTGGATGTTCCCTACCCAAAATAATGGGAAATGTCTTAAATGATAGATATGCTAATTACCCTGATTTGATCAGCACATTGTATACATGCATTGAAACATTTTACTGTATCCCATGAATATGTACAATCATTATGTGTCAATTAAAAATAAATGCAAAAAACACAGCTATCCTAAAAACATATCATGAGTGAACAGATAGGTAATACTAGGAAAATAAAAAAAATAAAAAATGCATACAGAATCAAAACCTAAAACTCAATTTCTTATGAAAAACATTATATTCTATATCGTATATCCGTTTTTTGAATCCTATAATAGAAAAAGACAAGGAATAGCAAGTGAGAGAGTGTCTCCTTATGGTTTTGAACTAGATTTCCCAATGACTTATGTTTTTCATCTTTTTATGTGCTTTTTGGCATATCTTATTTGGAGAAATTTCCAGTAAAGCATTTTGCCCACTTTGAAACTAGGTCCTTTGTTTTTAAGTTGTGTTGTAGGAGTTCTTTATATATTCTGAATATAAGACCTGTATTAGGTATATGCTTTGCATATATGTTCTCCCATTTTATAGTTTGTCTTACTTTTTGTTAATGTCCCTTCATGTACAAAAGTTTTTACTTTTGATGAAATCTAATTTGTCCATTTTTTTGTTCATGTTTTTGCTGTCATACCTAAGAACGCACTGCCAAATCCAAGATCATAAAGATTTACTTCTATTTTTTTCTTAGAGTTTAATTGTTTAACTCATATTTGGGGTTGTTTTTCTACTTTGAGTTAATTTTGTATATGATGTGAGGTAGGAGTCTAATTTCCTTCTTTGCATGTGGATGACCAATTATTCCAGGACAGTATCTTGAAGAAATTATTCTTGCCCCACTCAATGATCTTGGCACTCTTATTGCAAATGAATTGACCATGAATGTATGTGTTTATTTCTGGACTCAATTCTGTTTGATTGATCTATTTGTCTATGCTTATGCCAGTCCCACAGAGTCTTGGTAACTAACTGTAGCTTTGTGGTAAGTTTAGAAATCCAGAACGTGGACCTTTTTTAAGATTGTTTTGGTTATTTTGAATCCCTTGCAACTCCATATGAATTTGGGGATTGGCTTTTCCATTTCTGCCAAAAGAAAAGGCCATCAAAATGAGGATTCAATTAATTTTATAAGTATTGTATTGAATCTGTAGATCACTTTGGGTAGTATTGTCAATTTAACAATATTACTGCCATGAACATGGAATGTTTTCCATTTATTTAGGTGTTCTTTTATTTCTTTCAGTTATATTTTTTCAGTAAACAAGTCTTTACCTTTCTTTGCTAAATGTATTCCTAGATATTTCTGGGTTCCTTTTAGTGTTATTGGGAAAGGAATTGTTCACTTAATTTCCTTTTCTAATTGTTTATTGCTAGTATATAGAAACACGACTAATTTGTTTGGGTTCATTTTCTGTCCTACAACTTTGATGAATTTGCTTATAGCACTAGCAGTTTTGGGATGTGTGTGTGTGTGTGTGTTTGTGTATGCGTGTGTGTGTATACCTTGGAATAATCTATATATGGAATCATGTCATCTGCAAATAGACACTTTTATTATTTTCTTTTCACTTTGGATAGGTTTTTTTTTTTAACTGGGTAATTGCTCTGACTAGAATTTCTACTACAATGGTAAATATTAATAGCATAGCAAAAGCAACCATCCTTGTCTTGTTCCTAATGTCAGAGGCAAAGCTTTCAGAGTTTTAGCACTGAACATGATGTTAGCTAAGAGTTTTGCATACCTACCCTTTTTAGGTTCAGGGAGTTTCCTTCTATTCCTAGTTATCTGAATGTTTTTATTGTGACAAAATATTAAATTTATTATGTTTCCTGCATCAGTTGAAATGATCATTGTTTTTTTTCCCTTTGGTTCTATTAATGTGGTTTATTATATTAATTGGTTTTCTTATTGTGAACCACATTTGCTTCCCTGATATAAATTCCATTTGGTCATTAAATAAAACATTTTTAATATGCTGTTTACAAAAGTACTATGTGATTTTTTACAAACAGTCAAAAAATAGTAAAAAAAAAAATACAGTTTGCTAGTACTTTGTTGATAATTATTTCACTTATATTCATAAGGGATATTGATATGTAGTTTTCTTTAATTATAATGCATTTATCTATTTTTGGTACCATATAATGCTAGCCTTGTGGAATAAGTTAATTTTCTACTAATATTTTGGGGGCAAATAAATTGGGAAAGATTAGTGTTAATTATTTTTAAAATGCTTGATCGAATTCATTAGTGAAACTATGTGGTTCTGGAATTTTGTTTTTTGGGATGTTTTTTGATGTTTTTGATTACTGATTCATTTTCTTTACCTTGAGTCTTATCATATTTTTTATTTATTGAGTTAATTTTGGTAGTTTATTTCTAAAAATATGTTCATCTAGATTATTTAATTTATTGCAATATATTATGGGTCAAATTTTACACCCCCTCCCAAAATACATATGTTGAATTCCTAATCTGCATTACCTCAGAATGTGACCTCATTTGAAAATATGGTCTTTGTAGATGTAAGCAGTTTAAAATGAAGCTGTCAGGTTAGAACTTCATCCAATCTAACTGGTGTTTTCTTACAGAAGGGGACATTTGGATACAGACACAGGCATGAACAGAGGAGACCATGTGAAGAGTCACAGGGAGAACGCCATGTCAAGACAGAGGAATGGAATTATCCATCCACACACAATAAAATGCCAAAGATTGCCAGGAAGTCACCAGAAGCTTGGAACAGTCTGGTAAGAATTTTTCTGCAGGTGTCAGAGAGAGCATAAATAGCCTCCAGAGACACAATAAGGTTGGTTCTGACCATTTTCTCATGTTTTTTGGTGTTTCTGGGGCAGATGGGCCCAGAATTTCTGATAACTCTACTTCTGGTGTCTCCCCTTGCCTGATTTTGTAAGCAAAGTTTTGCTGAAACACAGGCACAGTCATTTGTTTACATTTTGTCTATGGCTGCTTTTGAACCACAGTTTCAGAGTTGAATAGCTGCTAACTAGACTGTATATGCTGCAAGCTTAAAATATTTAATAACTTTTCCTTTATAACAAGTCTGCAGGCTCCTGTTTTAGAATTTTTAATGAACATGATATGTTGCAAAATAGTGTCTTATGTCTTTTGTTCTAACATAATAAGCCATTTCTTTCTTTTTATTGTTTTATTCCACTGGCTTGAAGATGATCAGTAAAATGTCGCATAAAAATATTGAAAGTGAATATTCTTGCCTTATTTCTAGTCTTAGGAAAAATGCATTTCATTCTCACTCTAATGTATGATGCTAGCTGTATACAAGAATATATTTCCCTTTTCAGCCCCGCTCCTTGAACTCCTTGACAAACATTTACACTTTTCAACAAATTTTAAATGTATTCAGCCATTATTTTTTCAAACATTTTACTATTATTTTTCTCTTATTCTGGAGCCCACATATATATATATATATATATATATATATATATATTCTAAACCAGTTAATATTTTCCTGATGCTCATTGAAGCTTTATTTAATTTTTAACATTTCTTTCTCCAGGTTTAATTTTAGTTTCATTGTTATGGCTTCAATTTGCTTCATATTTTTTTCTGTAGTGCCTAATTTGTTATTAACCAAAAATAATGAATATTTCATTTCAGATTTTGTATTTTTATATCTAGTGGTTTTGTTTTGGTTTTATAGTTTTTGCTTCTCTTCAGATATTCATGATTTCATTATAAATATTAAGCATATTTATAGTAATCATGTTTAAATCATTTTCATTAGCTTCATTTTTCTCTTAAATGTGGTTTACCTTTTCCTGCTTCCTTGCATGTTTAGTACTTTTGGTTAATTGTTTGACATTTTGAATAGAATGTTTTTGTGTGTATGTGGTTTTCTAACCTTAAATAAGAAAAAGAATAAAAAATTCAGTGAAGTGGAAAATATATCAAACTGTGCAAATATGCAATATACAGTACTGCTACAATTACCAATAAAGAATGACCAATTTAGCAATCATTCAAGAAAATTCAATTTAAAACAAGCAACTTATTCCTCAACCAGGAAGTAAGACTTATGTACCTTACTAAGAAATTAGTAAGAGTTTAAGTGTTTTCAGTAGAATAATCTTAAAAAATTATGATCCAGGCAGTTAATGAAAAAGTTAAACAAAATGTCAAATGCATAAACATGCCAGTATCCACAAATGGTCAAGGCAAGTTGTTAAGTGAAAAACGGCAGTTTCAGAAAAGTACATAATATGTAATGAATTGATACAAACACTACACACACATACCACACAATTACATATTTCTACAAGTAAAAATCATATCAATATATTCAAAATAGCCTGAAAGAACTCATATCAAACTAATAATGGTGACTATTTATGGGATTCAGGAAAGGATAGGACAAGTGTAGATTAAGTGTTATTGAAAGCTGGAACATTAGATTTAATTGATGGGCGTATTTTGCCTTTTTTCTGTAGAATTTAAGCTATTTTTAAAATATGAAAATTCCCTTTAGATAATTAAAATAAAGTAGTCTAAATGGATAAACACTAATAAAAGGGTTACTCTCTGTGGAAGGGAGAGTGATGGTGGGTGAGATATTAAGAATGGATAAGAATCATGGATGCTTTGGCCTATATACTTGAATATCATTTGCCTACAAGATAAACTACTTTTACATTTTTCAAATAATACAAATATAATTGTGTTATGCAGAGACCAGCACATTTTTAAAATGATAAACATCAGAAAGTAAATAGTCTAGGCTTTGAGGGCAATATTATCTCTATCATAACTACTTCTCTTTGTCATTGTGAGAAAACATATATTGTTGCCTTTTTTTTTTTGAGACAAGGTCTTACTCTTGTCACCCAGGCTGGAGTGCAGTGGTACGATGTTGGCTCACTGCAACCTCCCCCTCCCAGGTTCAAGCGATTCTCCTGCCTCATCTCCCAAGTAGCTGGGGTTACAGGTGTGCGCCACCATGCCTGGCTAATTTTGTATCTTTAGCTGAGATGGGGTTTTGCCATGTTGGCCAGGCTGGTCTCAAACTCCTGACCTCCAGTGATCCTCACGCCTCAGTCTTCCAAAGTGCTAGGATTACAGGCATGAGCCACCGCACCCCGCTGAAAGCAGATATTGACAATATATAAATGAATCAGTTTGGCTGCTTTCCAGTAAAACTTTATTTGTCGGCCGGGCACGGTGGCTGATGCCTGTAATCCCAGCACTTTGGGAGGCCGAGGCGGGCGGATCACGAGGTCAGGAGATCGAGACCATCCTGGCTAACACGGTGAAACCCCGTCTCTACTAGGCGTGGTGTTGGGCGCCTGTAGTCCCAGCTACTTGGGAGGCTGAGGCAGGAGAATGGCGTGAACCCAGGAGGCGGAGCTTGCAGTGAGCCCAGATCGCGCCACTGTACTCCAGCCTGGGTGACAGATCGAGACTCTGTCTCAAACAAACAAACAGAAAAAACCCACTTTATTTGTCAAAATAGACGGTGGGCTAGATTTGACTTTTGCACTGTAATTGGTCTGCTAATGCTATGAGTACTTCTATTACTGTGTAGAGAAAAAAAGAGCAATTTATATGTGATTATCTGTGCTATTGACATATCAGATAAATTTTGTGTAACATGTATAGTGACACATCATATTAATTTAAGAATATGATTAAAAGTCTATTTGAATGATACAATTAAAAATATAGTCACCTTTTCCAATTCAAAAGATATTAGTAATATTTGCATAAAATTCACTTGCTACTGATTTAATCAAAATGCCACTCACATTTTACAAAATACCTATAAAAATATAAAATATGAAACTTAAGAATTAAGAGGAAAATTCACGCATATTTGAAAAATAGTTTCTTGTAGAAAATAGAGTAAGTATAATTTTAAGACACATTCAGAAATGAATTTCTAGAGAATTACACACCATCTTATTTTTTGCAAACAGTTCTAAGGTGAGCATAAAATTACCATTTGATATAGTTGAGTTAGCATGTCACAGAAAATACCCAAATCGCTAACATATTGTAATATTTTGCTGAACTAAAGTCATGTGTTTGAACTAGAACATGAACCAACATCTTAATAGCTAAAAGGTCTCTTGAATTACTTAATTTTAAAACACTGATTTATGATGCTATAAAAAACCAATGGAGCATTTCTTTATTCTATCTGGAAATACGTTTTCTATTCTGTCTTTTAATTTACAAAAACAACTCAGGCTTATTATGTCTAGCAGCTTTACAAAAGAAGGAAACAATGAAACATATTGACAATTTTTTCAGAATGAGAAAATTATCAAAATGATTACTACAATTTAATGAACACCAATTATATGCTGTAAATTTTACATGTGGTATCTAATCTAATCTGCAGATAAACCTCTATGTCAACTAAAGTTACCACCACTTTACAGACATATGGAAAGGAAACTTAAGTTGTTACCTTGATTGTAGTGATGATAAATAGTGGAGATAAAATTATTTTAGCGTGGGTGCTATCTTGTAAGAAGTTATTTTTTCCACTGCACTTTGTGAGCTCTCCTCCAAGAAGAAGCCTGTACTATTCAGCTAATTTCCAGCTGAATTCAAAATCAATATGATCTATTCTTAAAATCTTCATATCTATGGTAAACTGAGGAACTGTCATGTTTTGGTAATTATTTTTGTAAAGCAGCATTGTACATTAAAAAAAAAGCTTTTAGCTGTATGGCCTAAGGCAAATTTACTTAACCTCTATGAACCTCATTTGTCTTATATGTAGGAAGGTAAAAATAATAACACAAGGACAGCAACAACAATAGTGACAACAACCACAACTCTCAGAGGAGTTTTGGAAATTAAATATGAAGGAAGTGGAAAAATATTTTAAGTTTAAACTCAGTATGTAAAGGGAAAATCACATATAACCAAAATTAGATTGAAAAATCATCCATCATATTGATTTTGTTCTTTCCTGCCACACAGTGATAAAGATAATATGATGAGTTCACTATGATAGTTAACCTGTAGAGAATGACTTTTTAATTAAAAAACTCTATTTTCCCCCAAATATTCTGATATGTGCATATTGTTAGGAGATAATTCTCCATAATTTTCAAATTTCTGCAAATTTTGAATTCAATTCTGTTTTGGACCATCTTTTCAAGGATGTTAAATAAAAACAGCCTAGAAATACAGAAACAGTGTATCCCTCCAAGCCAAGGTTCAGAATTATTACTTGAACAGAATAATTAAGGTAATATTTCCTCTGGGGGCATAGTTGGGCAACTTTCTAGCATCATCCAGCTGTGACTGAAGATTCCTAACCTTAGGCATCCTCAGATGTAAGACAAACCTATTGAGTGTGCACATGGATCTGGGCCCGTCTTGCCATCATCCCTGTGGTACTGGGGTAGGGGAGGCAAAAAGAACTGAAGTGAATGCTACCATCTGATTCGTGAGTGAGAGACTCCTTTGTTTCTGACTCAGGAATCTTGTGTTTTCCATAAAGCTGTAGCAGGATAACTTGTTAGCTTTGAAGTAGGGAATGACTTTTTATATCCTTCACAAATTTTAACATGTATGAGACACAAATTTTCTGCAGAGCGGGTGAGTTTAATTAAGGTTTTGTTTTATTGTGTATCATATAATTTTAAAAAATTTAAAATTCATCCGATCTCCAAAAATTGTCCTTTTTTTAAAAAAGTATGCCTTTTTGGTTGTTTATCTTTATGAAGTTTGTGGTTTGTAAATTGAACTTGGGCAAGTAGCTTTTTGCCTGAAGAAAAAAAATATATATTTAGTAATTAATTTCTAAAGAGTATAATAAATAAGGAAAGAGAATTTTGATGTTCTTTCCAAAAGCGTTTTTTTAAAATAGCAATCATTTAGAAACAATCTTTGGGTGAAACCTTTCAGGCAAAATTATAAGTCCCTTCAAATTTAATTTCTTTTTTTTCCTCAACATGTATATGATCATAGTTAGATATCACATTGTAATCTGACATGTGATTTCTCAGCAAATTTGATCATGTATTTCTCTTCAATTTTGAAATTTTTTTTTTTAATTTTCTGTTTCATATAAGCACCAGATAAGATAGTTAAAACCATCTTGGAAAATATATGTGTACATATGCACACACAAACACACACACACACACACACACACACACACACACAAACTTTAAAAATAAAACTCACACTCCAGGAGGCTATATTCTCTCAAGTGCTGAAGAGAAGTGCTCAAGAACTGGGGCTGCTGGCAGACATGGCAGTCTTTCCCCAAGACCCATAGCCAGTAGGTTGATCAATAAGTAGAATTACCACATTTCAATTTTAAATTCTTGCTCTCTTGTCTTTTTTTCCCCTGATGACTTTCTTCTCTTTCTTTGTCTTCTATTTTCTATCTCTCTCATCTTTAAGCAACTTTTCTGAAATTACATTATATATGCAAATGATGAAAATGCATTGCTTTTAGTTTTAAAAATTTATTATTTGTTTTATTATATTGTCCTTGAACTGGACAGACAGGAAGTCATAATTCTGGGTATCACGAAGTCAGTATTTGTCACTGTCAAAAATTATACTTATTTCCAAAAGACTAGTAATGACATAGTTGCTGAATATATTGATTTTAAACCACCAAATGGCCAAGCAGGTGCCTGTGTGACTCCCCAGATATGATGCTACCTGCAAATATTTGGGAGTTGCTACACCTGAAGTATTACTAAGTGCAGCTTTCCTGCACTTGAATTTATAATAATGCAATAAATTCACAAAACAGATTCTCAGACATTTAGTGTCTATCAGAAATTATTAGTCCCAAACCAAGAAAACCTGGGTCTGAAATACAGCTTTATCATTTATTCACTGTATAACATTGAAAATGTTAGTTAACCTTCAGTTTCTCATCTCTATAATGGAAATAATTATGGTGTCTATCAGAAATTATTTGGTCCAAAACCAAGACAACTTGGGTCTGAAATACAGCTTTATCATTTATTCACTGTATAACATTGAAAAGTTTAGTTAACCTTCAGTTTCTTATCTCTAAAATGGAAATAATTAACATTTATTTATAGTTCTGTACAGTATTAAATGAGGTAGCATGTATTAAATAGAATGGATGGCCTATATTGATCTCGACATTACTAGGTACTACTATTGCAAATGAACCCAGAGGCTTAGCAAAGGTCACAGATTTGAAACTAAATCACAGCAATTTTTACTGCAAATGACCAGCTTGTGTCCCTATAAATTCTAAAATAGATTCTGAACTTTGCTCATTGGGTGATTGTCAGTCACTTTTGTTGTTATGACATCTATCTTATTGTATTAGTATTATTTAAAAATTAACAGGTGTTAAAAATAACAGTTATTTCATGGATAACATTTTCATTAACATCAATATTTTTAAGTGTGTACATTGTTAAGTAAAATTCATCATCTTTCATCTTCTGTTGTTTTGAAGTTTATCTTGCCTCAGCTATTAATTTCAATGAGAGTTCCAACTATATTTTAGCACAATTATTAATAGTCACTTGTTTAAAGACTGCAGAAACTCATTTGGATAATAGATACTACCAATTATATATTAGGCTTATTTTTTAAGAATAGTCAAAAGAATAAGATAGCAATAGCATAAAAGCCAATGAGAGACAAGTAGCATTAAAACTCATCTATGTAGCTAATTATAATAGAGGCACATAAAAAATACTGGAAGCCTGGAAGATCTAAACAGATAAGCATGAATAAAGAAGGCAACCTAGGGTAGGACATGTTAAGGTACCGTATTTAAATTCAAATTGCAAGAAAGCCATATTTTATCATGGCTTTGTGGCTGCCCTCTTGCTTTATTCATAAATTTCTCCATTAGCGCTTTATTGTCAAAAGATTTAAAAGCACATTTTCAGAGTGTGTCCCATACCCCTCCAAAATCTCTAAACAATTATCCTTATGTTGGGGCTCTATTATTCACCACATTTCTTTTACCAACTTTGTGCCTACCATTTCTGAAAACCATTTCCCTTTCCCATATGTCAAAGGTCTTAACTGTCTACTTCACATCAGCAGAACAAGTTTTCTATGTCATTTTACACTATGTAGATTTACATGCATATCATCAAAATGATTTAATACATTTGTATTATGTCAGGTTTTCTTTTCCTCTTGTTCTTTTAACAAAATAAGATTATATTATCCCTCTGAACTCTAAATCATTATCCTGTGTTGTCATAATTCTTCCTTCCTTGAATACAGTTATTAATGAAACTTAGTTAATATCCCAAAATAGCAGCCACTTTTATAATATAGATATAATCCCAGGCCCTTGTAATGGGCATAAATGTTGGATCCCAAGTTAGGGAACCTCGGATGCGCATCATTATACATTTAAGCCTATAAATAGAACTATTTTAGTTTCTTATAGTTTTTCTTTCTCTTTCAGATTAATTTGATTTTTTGGATCAACTTTTGCATGGAGATAAATTTATTTTTTTAGATCTTGCAGAGCTACTTAATTTCCTTTTAACAAATGATAATAATAAGTAGCAATATATCAAAGCCATCTACAACAATATAATAAAGTGAAAAATAAGTTTGAAACATACTTAGAAACCGAAAGCAGAGACTAATATAAAGTGAATAATCATCAACTTTACTTGATTCATAAAGTTTTATTTTTCAATAAATAAAATAAATCTTGAAGGTTTAGAATAGCCTTTCTTGCAGCAGTAAATGGCTGCTCTTTTTCTATGTTGTATTTTTAAAATTAATTAGACTTGTCTGATAAATGCAAGTGGTACAGTTTAATTTGAATTTCAGATAAACGACAAATACTGCATGGGGCGCAATTATACTAAAAACTTTTTCTTTGTTTATTTTAAATTCAAATTTTATTGAAGTTCCTATTTTTAATTTAGTAATCTGTAAACCCTAGTAATTATAATAAATGGAAAGTCACTGAAAGCAACAATGTTAATATAGTAAAGATATTCTTTGAAAAATCCATTAGCTTTACATACCAATTTATTATAAATGAGAATTATAATGAATTTTAGAGATATGTAATTCAAGAGTGTTGGGTATATTAGTTTCCTCTAAATTATTATTGTCCAGACTACTTTTTCATAAAAAATCATCATTTATAGTTCATGGCTGGGAGTTTAAGTATGCTGCTACTTTATTTCAAGAATATTTTTAAAGCCTTTTATACAAATATAAAGATGGAATAAGTTTGCAACAATCAGATAAAGATACTGCAGTGGCAACAGAATAGCCTCTCGCTAAATACTAGTTTCTTTTACAGTATTTCTAGAGTATGATGATAATCACTGTATTTTTATCAATATTCTCATTTCCTATTTTACCATCTCTAGTTGTTTTAACTCTTTTGCATCCAGCATACGTTCATTCTACTTGTCATTCTAATCACCCTCTTTTTGATACATTCTAATTTATTATTGCCTTCTATTCTCATCTGGTCATCTCAGAAATTTGTTAAATCGCCAGACTCCACATTCTGAAAATTGTACATGTGTAAAGCCTGCCTAAAATGGTGTCTCAGCTTTTTGAACAGATACATTGTATGATTATATTGCTTCATGTTAGTTTTAGCCTAAAAGCCTTCACTCTTCTAGGTATGTATTTCTTGCAAATCTCTTGTTTGTCTTCACATTTTACTGGTTGGTTTAGTTGTTTGTTTGTTTGTTTGTTTTTAATGCAGGAATTTATAATTATCTCTATATGAATAGCTGATATTCTGCCAAAGTCATTCATTTTGTCAACAGTCAAACTTGCTTCTTTTGCCTCTTAGCTTTCTCTCTCAAGTTCCTCAAATCACTGATTTTTTAAAAAATGCTGTAGAAGATTACTGTGGTAGGAAGAATAGTGACTCTCAAGGATATCCACATCCTATAATCCCCAGAACCTGTGAATCTGTTACAGTCCATGGCAAAAGGGATTTTGTTGATGTGACTAAGTAAAGGAACTTAATGAGGGGATGATCCTGGATTATCCAGTATGGCCCAACCTAATTATATACCACTTTATTGGTATAAAAGGACATGGGTCCTTAAAATTGAAGAATCATTCCTGGCTACAGTCAGAAGATGTCAGTACGGAAGAATAATCAGAGAGGTGAACTGTTGCTGGATTTGGATGTGGACCAAGGGGGCCACAAGCCAAGGAATGGGGACAGCCTCTAGGAGCAGGAAAAGGCAAGGACAGATTCTTTGCTAGGACCTCCAGAACACACACCTTTATTTTAGCCTAGTTAGACCTATGTCACACATCTAACCTACAGAACTGTAAGATGATGAATTTCTGTTGTTTTAAGCCACTAAGTTCGGGATAATTTGGAAGCTAATTCACCAATAGGATACTAATAAAATTACCTTTCCTATTTGATTTATAATCACTAGTTCTGAGATCTCTTGGTACCAATTTTTAATTATATATTCATTGTTCTAACTTATATCAGCTTGAAAATGGAATAACTGGATTTGAAAACAGAACAAGTGGCTTTATTTATTAAATTAGACATAAAGTTATTTGGTTAAATTATAGATAATATAACATTTTCCCAATGGTTCTTGGATATTGAAAAGAGCATTGTGCTCAAAATCAAACTAATGAATTATTGGTAACAAAATAAAATAGCTTCAAAGGATTTCATAATAAAAATTAGGGAGACTATAACACAACATTATGAAATCTGAAAGTTTTCATTTTATCTGAAAGTTTTCATTTTAATTTAAAGCAATGATTGTAAAAACTTAAAGACAAAAAGTGTATAAATTTGGTCTTTAGATCTTTTTGCCTATGATTAGAAGTCATTAGTGTTATGGGATTTTTGTGCAATGTCTATTTGCATGTGTTTCTAGGAGATTATTGTTTTGTTTCCACTTTTTATGTCACATTATATGAGAGGACAATTTGCTCACTGCTTAGATTGGGAAAAAGCTCATTTGAAAGCACAAATTAAAGTGCTTTAGTCCTAAATGACACAGGACACCTAACATTTATACTTTATATAAACTACATGCTATGCCTATATATTGGAGTAAAGCTACAGATAATTGTCTATGAAAATAAATCTCAAAATGTTCATATATTGTCATATATTGTATAACAAGAGTTGTTTGCTGTGTCATTCAAAAATGTAGACTTAAAAGTAAATGAGCACCATGGTTTATGTCAATTTCTGGTTAAGATCAGTTAAGGAGTGGTAACATGTTCCCAATACCAAATACTATACAGGACACAATTGTTGATACAAGTGAAAAAAAATCATGAGAATTCATAGATTCAGCAGCAAATAAAGGTGCTACTGGAATAAATATGCACATACTGGAATAAATAAGTAAATGCTTATATGAAAAAATTAGTAGCCAAGAAACTTAATTCTTTCCTGAGTTTAACATCCTAAACAATATTACCAAGGAATTCTTTCCATAAATTTTTTACAGTTTCTAGTTTCTATATAAAATTTTCTAATGGGCACATTAGTTTTCAGTTGCTCTTTTAATAGATTGCCCCCAAATTTCTTCAGACAACACAAATGTATGAACTTGCAGTTCCGGAGGTTAGAAATTTGAAATAGTCTCACTGTGCTAAAATCAGACTCTACGAAACTGCATTTCCTCTGGTGGCTGTAAGGGAGAATTTTTTGCCTTTTCTAGCTTCTGGAGGACACTGCAATGTTTGGTTGTGGCCCCATCCTCCTTCATTTTCAGTGTATATCACTTCAGCATCTTATTCCATCTCCACATCTCATGGACTCTGACCTTCTTCCTTCCTCTTGTAAGGACCTGTGATATCTCAATCTCAAGTTTCTTTAATGATATATGCAAATCTCTTTCGCCGTTTAAGGTAACATATTCATAGGCTCCGGGATTAGGGCATAAGCATTTTGTGGGAGCATTTTTTTCCTACACATAATTACTCTTTTCAGTTTAATGTATCTTAATGAAATAATCGGTTTTTCAAAGTTAGCCACTGAAATAATTTATATATATATATATACACACACACACATATAATTTTTTAAAAAGCTATTATTTGGTAAAGGTTTATTTGCATTATAGAGTGAAAGCCACAGCCAACTGAAAAGAATGCTGTATGTATGTCAGTTAGATACTTTTCAAAAAGAATCGGGAAGCAAATGCTAAGACTGGCGTTTGAGATCGTATCAGGAGAAAGATATAATTGAAGAATGAGTTACTCTAGCTAGCTACCTGCCACTAGCAAGCCATTATCAATCTTCCAGGAAAGCACCCGGGTAGACTCAGGTTTTAGGGGTAGCTTGTGTTCAACAGTGAACCCTCACACATACCTCTTGGCTTGGCTGGCAGAAAAGCACTATGCAGTTGATGACTTGATGTTAGACATAAAGAAAATAAATGTAATTATTTTCTTATTTGGCCAGATGATAGGAGAGCAATCTTAGTTTAATTAACTGCTAGATTCTCTGGCACTCCAATTTGGAATTTATTTGCTTTTCTCTTCTTATCCAAAAATTCTGCTCTCCCACCCAACCTAATACAGGGCCTTCTTGATTGCAACTCCAAATGATTATCATTCTAATTACAAATATCTATCAATACAGGTCTCAAATGCTGCCAATTATGAAGCACATTTGGCCAATACATAGATAAATTTTATACAAGAGTAATTTTAGCCTAGTATAATTATCATACTTGGCCACAGATTTGCATATATAAGAAAAGTGTCAGTACTTACTAACATTGTCTATAAACAAGTAATCAATGTATTTACACATCCTTATATGCAAAAGCAAAGCATATGATAAAAATACACTTATCTTAATTTTGACTTAAATAATATTCAGTATTGTAATATCAGTGCACTGTTGGATAAAATGAAAATAAAGTTAGTATTTAAAACACAAGTGATAAAACAACTAAAGGAAAAGGAATACTCTAGGCAGAAGTTTCTTTTCTCTGTGGATACAAGATAGACTTTCTTTGCTACTCTTTAGAAAATTATAACTTGGCCAGTGTGGTGGCTCACGCCTGTAATCCCAGCACTTTGGGAGGCTGAGGCAGGCAGATCATGAGGTCAGGAGTTAGACCAGCCTGGCCAATATGGTGAAAACCCGTCTCTACTAAAAATACAAAAAAAAAAAAAATTAGCCGGGAGTGCTGGCGGGCACCTGTAATCCCAACTACTCAGGAGGCTGAGGCAGGAGAGTCGCTTGAACCCAGGAAGGCCTCAGGAGGCTGAGGCAGGAGAGTCGCTTGAACCCAGGAAGGCAGAGGTTGCAGTGATCCGAGATTGCACCACTGCACTCCAGCCTGGGCAACAAGAGCAAGACTTCGTCTCAAAAAGAAAAAGAAAAAAAAAAGAATAACTAAAGTGACTGAAGATTTGGTAATAATATTTTTTATCTAAAAAACACAAAAACCTTTCCTTTCTTCTAAGATTGTTTTAAAAAAATAATTTCTTTGCTGTCAAATATCAGCCTTTTAATAGTACTGAGAACATAGTAAAAGTAATAGAAGAACAATGTGTTGAGGTTATCTTCCTTGCCCTGGTACCTTCAAGTAAAGAAAGTTAACTGCTGAGCGCAGCAGTGCTCAAAGAATTCATACAGTGAGCAGCTGCCTTCTTTGGGAAAACATGTGTTTAAAAATACCTTCTGCTCCAGGTAATTTTGCTTTTGCAGTCTAAGAAGTTTCAGCTGCTTTCAAGGACAAAACTCAAGAAATCAGGATGTTTTGATAGAAACTGCTGTAAATAGTATAATGGCCAAAATCAGTGTTTTGGCTGTGTCAATATAAAGCTAATAGATCAATAACTTTGATTATACATTCAATTCTGTCAAATAATTTAGACTAGTTTCTACATACATGATTAAAGTTTTAATGGACCAACCATATTGACACATTTGCAGAGTTATATCAAAATGTTTAATTTTCCTAGTTCTGAATTTTGAATTAAAGTCCCAAGTTTGGAAGTCATTACTTAAAAGTATGGGTTTAAAGATAACTCTGCTAAGTAGAATACAGAGAATATTCTAGCTATTTTTATAATCATTTCTGCTTTTTGATGGCAATGGTTTTTGATAATAAACACAGTGTTTGAGCCAATAAAATAATGGTCACAAATAAATAAACGTCAGAGGCAAAATTAATTTTAATTATATAGATAGTTACTTAGATTTTTTCATCTTTGAGAAAACAATGTATTTTTAGAGTAAAATTTAATAACACATAAAATAGAATTTATCTTTATAAATGCTATTCCATATGTAAAAATATGATTCACTTTTTGCAATCTGGCCAGGGATTTTTTTCTTTGCTTGAAAAGAAAAAAAAATTAATCATATTTTGCTCATAATATATCAACTAGGTTAATATTTCCAAACATCTGTATAATTGGTCTATATTTTTACGTTTAATTCATGTCTTTTTCAATTAGAATTTATATTTTTGTTAATCCTCTTTAAGTAAAATATTCTTCATAGTTCATATAGTGCTTGATTTTAACAACTTTAAGTTATAACTATAATGCCACAATTAACTCAACCAATTTAATAAGGGTGAAATAAAAAGTTAATTTACTAGAAATAATTGGTATGAATAGTTGAGCATAGCATTCAATTTTTTTTGCTAATTTTTGGCATTGTATAATCAGATCCTAAGATTTGCATCATTATTGATGCTTCTAAATTTTGAAAACATAATTTCAGAATGCAAAGCAATCTCAGTTTTTGATTCTCTCCATTTTTGTTCAATAGTGAATTGAGTTTCAAGAGATTGACACATTCCACTGGAAATACATATGTCAGTATATGTTAATCTTCTGTCCAGTTAATCTGATAAGTAGGGGACATAACAAATTACAAATCAATTCCATCAAACTTATTACAGTAGTCAATTTAACCCATTTCAATTTTATAATTAAATAATATTTGAACACTTACTGTTCCATGCTGTCAAAATAAACACATTTAATCCATATCACACTTCAAATTACTCTATTTGGACTCTAGTAGCTCATCTATCCCAAAACACATTTTCTCAATGCTCACTACACAAACAGATGTGTGTTAACAAAGGTATAAAGGTATATACATCAAGATCATTCCTCCAAGAAGTTTGAAATGATTTCTAGAGTTTGAGACACAAACATGTCACCATAATCCAAGGTGATTATTACTGTGAATAATAATTAAATATTATAAACTATTGTTATAATAGTCCAAAAAGGCAGAATATATTATATTTAACGTCAACAAGACATCATAGAAGAAGTGGTGACTCAGATTTTGAAACACGGTGTGTGTTTCATACACTCAAACAGATTTTGTATGTTTCATACACTCAAATTTTGTATGTTTCATACACTCAACATACACAAATTTTGTATGTTTCATACACTCAAACAGATTTTGAAACATGGTGTATGTTTCATACATGGTTTTATGTATGAAAAACACAATGCCTTTTTTGTAAATGACTATTTCAATAGAAAGGAAAGTGAGATTTATAAATGACAGTATTGATATATAAAGCTGGAAATAGACTGGGACTTGGAAAATACATTAATACTTTACAATTTTAAACTAGTTATTATCATAAGACAAATGTTTTTTTTGACTGGGAAACCAGTTAGAATTAATAATTTAGGATATTAAAGCAGAAAGATAATTAACTTATTTTTGGAGCATATAGATACTAATATAAAAGAGGTATAAAACGAATAAGCCTGGGCATGGTGGCTCACACCTGTAATCCCAGCACTTTGGGAGGTTGAGGTGGGTGGATCACCTGAGGGTCAGGAGTTTGAGATCAGCCTGGCCAACATGGTGAAACCCCTTCTCTACTAAAAATACAAAAATTAGCCAAGCGCAGTGGCATGCGCCTGTAATCCCAGCTACTCATGAAGCTAAGGCAGGAGAATCAGTTGAACCTCGGGAGGTGGAGGTTGCAGTGAGCCAAGATCACACCACTGTGGTCCAGTCTGGGTGACAGAGCAATACTCCATCTCCAAAAATAAAAAAATAATAATAGTGAAGTTAGGAGAAGGAAAGAACAATGATAAAATCAAGTGTAGTGTTATAAAAGCTAAGGAAGACACTGGGTAGCAAGGAAGAGACCAACTCCATTCTTTGGAAATAACTGTTGAAGATAATGGTGTTCCTTTGGGAAAGTTAGACTTTAATTCTGGTATGTATGTCAATAGGAATATCACTGAAAAGTGTAAACATATACATTTGTCAATCACCATGAAGCAAATACAAAAATATAGTGGGATGAAGAGATTTGTGAAAGACTGAGTACAAAAAACAATAGTAGAAAAATAAGATGCATTGGGTGATTTTTTTGTGCTGATGCTGTTACCATATCATTAAGGTACAGGTAGCAAGGCATAGTATAAACTGAAAGAAGGTAGACACGTGATAAGATTAAGATTAGACTGGCATTTTGTTTTTGGAAGAGATTTAATCTGAATTTTTCAACTAGAATCCCTTCTTTTTGATAGACAGTGTTCAATAGTTTCAATTATGCCATATTTTTTTTTCTAGCATGACTATATACAGGATTTAATACATCCTCTAACCTGGTGCCATAAGCCAGCCCACAGATATTTTGGCTCCTCCCACTATTCAAATTTAAATGGAATTGTTAAAGCTCTTCTGTGTTTTGGTGCCCATGCATAGATTCTGAAAATAAATGGGAGCCTTTATTTATTGCTGAAGCCCCTAATCTAATGATTACCATATATGTAAAACAACACAAACTATGAGGTCAGCTATACCTGTGTTTGAAATCAGCCAGTTGCGTTCATTCACAGCTTCAGTGTCATTATTGGCAAAAGGAAGATAACAGTATCATCCTTCAGGGTTTCTACTGTAATTACGGTCGATGTATTAAAGTGATACATAATCACAATTCAATAAATAGCAGTTATTAAAAACCTAGTGCAACTGTATGAAATCTTGATATTGTATGTTTTTATCACTCCTGAAATACCATTATAAGTAATAGATACTATGAAACTCTTCTATTTAGTAATACAAATCACCAAGAATGTGTTTAAGATAACTTGACTTCTTTAAAAAGTATACTATTGTGTCCGGAATTGGTGGGTTCTTGGTCTCACTGACTTCAAGAATGAAGCCGCGGACCCTCGCGGTGAGTGTTACAGCTCTTAAGGTGGCGCGTCTGCAGTTTGTTCCTTCTGATGTTCGGGTGTGTTCGGAGTTTCTTCCTTCTGGTGGGTTCGTAGTCTTGCTGGCTCAGGAGTGAAGCTGCAGACCTTCGCAGTGAGTGTTACAGCTCTTAAGGCAGTGCGTCTGGAGTTGTTCGTTCCTCCTGGTGGGCTCGTGGTCTCGCTGGGTTCAGGAGTGAAGGCTGCAGATCTTAGCAGTGAGTGTTACAGCTCATAAAAGCAGCGTGGACCCAAAGGGTGAGCAGTAGCAAGATTTATTGCAAAGAGCGAAAGAACAAAGCTTCCACAGTGTGGAAGGGGACCCGAGCGGGTTGCCAATGCTGGCTCGGGCAGCCTGCTTTTATTCTCTTATCTGGCCCCACCCACATCCTGCTGATTGGTAGAGCCAAGTGGCCTGTTTTGACAGGGTGCTGATTGGTGTGTTTACAATCCCTGAGCTAGATACAAAGGTTCTCCATGTCCCCATCAGATTAGTTAGATACAGAATTTCGACACACAGGTTCTCTAAGGCCCCACCAGAGCAGCTAGATACAGAGTATCGATTGGTACACTCACAAACCTTGAGCTAAACACAGGGTGCTGATTGTTGTGTTTACAATCCTTGAGCTAGATACAGAGTGCCTATTGGTGTGTTTACAATCCTTGAGCTAGACATAAAGGTTCTCCAAGGCCCCACCAGAGCAGCTAGCTACAGAGTGTCGATTGGTGCACTCACAGACCTTGAGCTAAATACAGGGTGCTGATTGGTGTGTTTACAATCCGTGAGCTAGATATAAAGACTCTGCATGTCCTCACCAGACTCAGGAGCCCAGCTGGCTTCACCTAGTGGATCCCTCACCGCGGCTGCAGGTGGAGCTGCCTGCCAGTCCTGTGCCGTGTGCTCGCACTCCTCAGCCCTTGGGTGGTCGATGGGACTGGGCGCCGTGGAGCAGGGGGCGGCGCTCGTCGGGGAGGCTCGGGCTGCACAGGAACCCACAGAGGTGGGGGAAGGCTCAGGCATGGCAGGCTGCAGTCCCGAGGCCTGCCCCACGGGAAGGCAGCTAAGGCCTGGCGAGAAATCGAGCGCAGTGCCAGTGGGCTGGCACTGCTGGGGGACCCAGTACACCCTCTGCAGCCGCTGGCCCGGGTACTAAGTCCCTCACTGCCCGGGGCCGGCAGGGCCAGCTGGCTGCTCTGAGTGTGGGCCCACCAAGCTCACACCCACCTGGAACTCCAGCTGGCCCGCAAGCACCACATGCAACCCCGGTTCCCGCTTGTGCCTCTTCCTCCACACCTCCCTGCAAGCTGAGGGAGTGGGCTCCGGCCTTGGCCAGCCCAGAAAGGGGCTCCCACAGTGCAGCCGTGGGCTGAAGGGCTCCTCAAGTGCCGCCAAAGTGGTAGCCCAGGCAGAGGAGGCGCCGAGAGCGAGCGAGGGCTGTGAGGACTGCCAGCATGCTGTCACCTCTCACTATGAAGCTTCTAAAATGTAAGTAATCATATTTTAAACAATTATAATTAAAGTAAATGTTAATTTTCCCAGGTGTTTTAAAGTATTGATAGTCAATTTGTACCAATAACACATCATATCTTCTATTTTACGTAGCAGGAATATTTTAGTGCTGCCCATCTTGACTTTAAATGTCACAATAAATAAATATCTCTAAAAAGCATGTCTTCCTTTACCCTTAATTAAACATGATTTAACACACATTAATTTAACTCAGCCCTTTAAAAAGCAAGTTTCAGCTCATCCATTTATCTATACATTTTCTACTTGAATTACTCTCTGTAAGTTTTAATGATATAAAACTGACTTAACTGTATGACTCAGTTATAAAAATTTAATGTTGGAAGCTTAACCCTTCACTTGTAAAAATCGGTAGTTCAACTTGGTGTTAATTTTTCATTATCTTAATATTTTCCTCAAATTAGTTTAATCTTTTCACATTATGATAATAAAAATATTAGGCTCTTAATACTAGGAGCCATTTAAAGTTTAACCTCTAAAGCTTATAGAAGTGAAACAAGTCTCTTCTACCTGCGTAGCTGCATTCTAATATATCAGAATGTTATGAACCTCCTTCATTCCTTTGAAAATTCTGGGGACCGAGTAGAATTATGGTGAAAGAAAAAACAGTTAAGGAAAAAGTTGCTGCTTCCCTTGATGAATAGCTTGGCTTAAGGAGAACAGAGTTAGCAGGTGTACTTACTGATCTGGAAATCAAGGCATTTAAGCAGTGCTAAAAACCAGTGCACTAGAACTGCTTTAGTTATACTATTTATATATTAAATTATTTAATGGGATATTGGAAATGAGCCTTTCAGGAAAATAGCATGTAGTGTTATTGAAACATAAAGCCTATTTGTATGTCTGTGTGAGGTGTTTAAAATGTGCCCTTTAATGTGATAATGTGTTTTATTAAAACACAACAGAAAAGAAAATGTTTGAACTAAAAGTTCAGGGGAAGATATACTTAGAATATGCTTCCTGATTTCAATAAGTGCCAATAATCTAAACCCATTTGTAGATACTCATTAAAATTAAAAAAGGATCATAATCAGAATTATGATCCTTTATTTCAGAGAGAGGTTACTTGATTATTTGAATGATTCTCACTCAGTTATTTGATTTTCATTTTCTTATTTTGGACATGTTTTATGTTCTTATAGTTTAATGCATAGAAATACTGTCTAGTTGCTGTGGCCTTTTGTATCTGCATATTATCTATGTTCTAACATCAGTTTTACTATCATTATCTAGCAAGATAATTATATTGATAGAGGCCTAATATAAAATATAAAATTGATTGAATCGGGGAGGAGGGAAAAATGTTTCAGGGTTATTGGGCTGATCTTTATAAGTGTAGTTTGATGCAGGTATTCTATTGTCCTTATAAGTTGATGAGATTTACTACAACTTTCCTTATGTGTTTAGAATTTCTGCCTTTAAATTGTTACTGAGATAGCACTTTCAACATTCCATTATCTTGTAATCTAGAATATATTTTCTACATATTTCCTCTAGATATACAGACTGGAGTCTGAGTGTCTAGGTTTAAGTCCAAAGTCCACAATTCACTTTTTAAAATTGGAAAAGTGCATAAACTCCTTCTGCCTCAATTTTCTCATCTTTCAACAAAGACAATAATATTACATTGTTATATAGATTAAATAGTATTACTTATATATGGTTTTAAAAATCGTGGTGTTACTCCTCTTGCAATTACTTGTCACAGTTACCTCAAATTCATTTGCTTATATTTTACTGTTTGTTGCAACCTACAACCTATACTTGATTGTGTTCGGGTTTGGACTCCTTAAGGTCGTTTCACAAATGACTTCTTAAATAAACTCAGTAATTCTATTTTATATTCCATAAATTTGTAAAGGCTGATACTAGAAAATAATCATTTATATTATTTTTAAGGCAACTTAACTGATGATGGTAAACCACTAAATAAGCTACTTTTCTGGTAGCTTAATCAGATTTAAAAATACACATGTTTCAAAAGAACATGGATAAATAACAAACAGTTTATTCATACAAAATACCATTTTGCAATTAAGATTAATAACCTGGAGCAATACATATTAGCAGCGTGGATCTTAGAATAGTGGGTGAGTAGCTCCCAATAAAGGGGAAGGTTTTAGCATATGTCAACATTTCAGTTCAAACCTTGGGACAGACCTTCATGGAATCCACTTAGAAAGCTTGGGGACAAAATAAATACAGATCCAATTCATCACTTGCTGACATAGCCTATGACAGGGCATAAGAAGTCTGAAGTTTAAAATTAATGTATTCCCAGATTCTGGTAATGGCAATGCATTTTTAGATTCTGTTGAGGCTCAGAATTGCATGTGAAAGAAAGCTGCTACTTGCCAGAATTAATTCTTTTTAAGTGAGCTGCTTGAAAATGTAAAAAACTTCAGTAGAAATAACAGTAGATGTATAGGAAAGCCTGTGATTTTTGCCCATTGATTTTGTATCCTGAGACTTTGCTGAAGTTGCTTATCAGCTTAAGGAGATTTGGGGCGGAGACAATGGGGTTTTCTAAATATACAATCATGTCATCTGCAAACAGGTAATTTGACTTCCTCTCTTCCTATTTGAATACCTTTGTTTCTTTCTCTTGCTTCATTGCCTTTGCCAGAACTTCCAATACTATGTTGAATAGGAGTGGTGAGAGATGTTATCCCTGTCTTGTGCCGGTTTTCAAAGGGAATGCTTCCACCTTTTGCCCATTCAATATGATACTGGCTGTGGGTTTGTCATAAATAACTCTGATTATTTTGAGATATGTTCCATCAATACCTAGTTTATTGAGAGTTTTTAGCATGAAAGGGTGTTGAATTTTATTGAAGGCCTTTTCTGCATCTATTGATATAATCATGTGGTTTTTGTCATTGGTTCGGTTTATGTGATGGATTACGTTTATTGATTTGCATATGTTGAACCAGCCTTGCATCCCAGGGATGAAGCTGACTTGATCATGATGGATAAGCTTTTTGATGTGCTGCGGGATTCGTTCTGCCAGTATTATCTTGAGGATTTTTGTGTTGATGTTCATCAGGGATGTTGGCCTGAAATATTATTTTTTTTGTTGTGTGTCTGCCAGGTTTTGGTATCAGGATGATGCTGCCCTCACAAAATGAGTTAGGGAGGAGTCCCTCTTTTTCTATTGTTTGGAATAGTTTCAGAAGTAATGATACCAGCTCCTCTTTGTACCGCTGGTAGATTTCGGCTGTGAATCCGTCTGGTCCTGGGCTTTTTTTTGTTGTTAGGCGATTAATTACTGTTTCAATTTCAGAATTTGTTATTGGTCTATTCAGGGATTCGACTTCTTCCTGGTTTAGTCTTGGAGGGGGTGTATGTGTCCAGGAATTTATCCATTTCCTCTAGATTATCTAGTTTATTTGTGTAGAGGTGTTCATAGTGTTCTCTGATGGTAGTTTGTATTTCTGTGAAATCAGTGGTGATATCCCCTTTATCATTTTTTAATGTGTCTATTTGATTCTCCTCTCTTTTCTTCTTTATTAGCAGGCTAGCAGTCTGTCTATTTGGTTAATCTTTTCAAATACCAGCTCCTGGATTCATTGATCTTTTCTGAAGGGGTTTTCGTGTCTCTGTCTCCTTCAGTTCTGCTCTGATCTTAGTTATTTCTTGTCTTCTGCTAGGTTTTGAATTTGTTTGCTCTTTCTTCTCTAGTTCTTTTAATTGTGATGTTAGGGTGTCAATTTTAGATCTTTCTCACTTTCTCCTGTGGGCATTTAGTGCTATAAATTTCCCTCTGAACACTGCTTTGGCTGTGTCCCAGAGATTCTGGTATGTTGTTCTCATTGGTTTCAAATAACTTATTTATTTCTGCCTTAATTTCTTTACTTACCCAGTAGTCATTCAGGAGCAGGTTGTTCAGTTTCCATGTAGTTGTGTGGTTTTGAGTGAGTTTCTTGATCCTGAGTTCTAATTTGATTGCAGTGTGGTCTGCAAGAATGTTTGTTATGATTTCCATTTTTTGCATTTGCTGAGGAGTGTTTTACTTCCAACTATGTGGTCAATTTTAGAACAAGTGTGATGTGCTGAGAAGAATGTACAGTCTGTTGATTTGGGTGGGAGAGTTCTGTAGATGTCTATTAGCTCTGCTTGGTCCAGAACTGAGTTCAAGTCCTGAATATCCATGTTAATTTTCTGTCTTGTTGACCTGTCTAATATTGACAGTGGGGTGTTAAAGTTGCCACTATTATTATATGGGAGTCAGAGAGCCAAATCATGGGTGAACTCCCATTCACAATTGCTACAAAGAGAATAAAATAACCTAGGAATACAATTTGCAAGGAATGTGAAGAACCTCTTTAAGGAGAACTACAAACCACTGCTCAAGGAAATAACAGAGGACACAAACAAATGGAAAAATATTCCATGCTCATGAATAGGAAGAATCATTATCATGAAAATTGCCATACTACCAAAGTAATTTATAGATTCAATGCTATCCCCATCAAGCTACCATTGACTTTCTTCACAGAGGTAGAAAAAACTGCTTTAAATTTCATATGGAATCAAAAAAGAGTCCGTATAGCCAAGAAAATCCTTAGCAAAAAGAAGAAAGTTGGAGGCATCATGGTACCTGACTTCAAGCTATACTATAAGGCTATAGTAACCAAAACAGCATGGTACTAATACCAGAAAAGATATATAGACCAATGGAACAGAACAGATGCCTCAGAAATAATGCCACACATCTACAACCATCTGATCTTTGACAAACCTGATAAAAACAAGCAATGGAGAAGGGATTCCCTATTCAATAGTGTTGGGAAAACTGGCTAGCCATATGCAGAAAACTGAAACTGGACCCCTTCCTCACACCTTATACAAAACTCAAGATGGATTAATGACTTAAACGTCAGACCTAAAACCATAAAAACCCTACAAGAAAACCTAGGCAATACCATTTAGGACATAGGCATGGGCAAAGACTTCATGACTAAAACACCAAAAGCAATGGCAACAAAAGCCAAAATTGACAAATGGGATCTAATTAAAATAAAGAGCTTCTGTACAACAAAATAAACTATCAGAGTGAACAGGCAACCTACAAAATGGGAGACATTTTTTTCAATCTATTCATTTGACAAAGGGCTAATATCCAGAATCTACAAGGAACTTAAACAAATTTACAAGAAAAAAAAAAAAACTACCCCATCAAAAAGTGGGCAAAGGATATAAACAGACACTTCTCAAAAGAAGACCTTTATGCAGCCAACAAACATATGAAAAAAAGCTCTTCATCACTGGTCATTAGAGAAATGCAAATCAAAACCACATTGAGATATCATCTCACACCAGTTAGAGTGGTTGATCATTAAAAAGTCAAGAAACAACAGATGCTGGAGAGGATGTGGAGAAATAGGAATGGTGGGAGTGTAAATTAGTTCAACCATTGTGGAAGACAGTGTGGTGATTCCACAAGGATCTAGAACCAGAAATACCATTTGACCCAGCAATCCCATTACTGGGTATATACCCAAAGGATTATAAATCATTCTACTATAAAGACACAAGCACACATATGTTTATTGCACTATTGTTCACAATATCAAAGACTTGGAACCAACCCAAATGCCCATCAATGACAGAATGGATAAAGAAAATGTGGCACATGTACACCATGGAATACTAGGCAGCCATAAAAAAGGATGAGTTCATGTTCTTTGCAGAAACATGGATGAAGCTGGAAACCATCATTCTCAGCAAACTTACACAGGAACAGAAAACCAAACACCACATGTGCTCACTCATAAGTGGGAGTTGAACAATGAGAACACATGGTCACAGGGATGAGAACATCACATACCAGGGCCTGTCTGGGGGTGGGGGTCTAGGGGAAGGATAGCATTAGAAGAAATACCTAATGTAGATGATGGGTTGATGGTGCAGCAAACCACCATGGCATGTGTATACCTATGTAACAAACCTGCATGTTCTGTACATGTATCCCAGAACTTAAAGTATAATAATAATAATAACAGAAGAGTAGGGGTTATTTCCAAGTACATGGGGACTGAGAAAGAAGCCAGCAATAACATGAACTCGTATTTAAAAAATCATTCTTGATCCAGAGAACCATGGGCAGTAGGCTACTGGACCTCAATAAAATAATCTGGGAATCTCAGGGCTGATACTTTTGGCTACTCTGGATGGAAGCACTTATAGTACCCTGCTTCTTCCAGAAAACCACACACACACAAATGTAAAACTGGACAACCTCTCAGAACACAATCATTTGTGGACTCTGTTAACTGACAAAGGAAATCAATAACTCCATCCTGGTTTTCCTATAAACTTTCTGCCCATAGTTTTTCAATTCTCCTTATTGAATCTGTTTCTTTTGAGAGATTATCAAATATCAGTTTTCTAGTGTTTCATGTTTCCTTTTCCCATTTTCAGAATTGTCAAACATTTTTCATTGAATCTCATTATTTTAACCATACGTACCAATGACTCCTGATTAGATATTTTTAACTCCATCTTTTTAGTTCCAAGCCCTGAACTCTAATTGCTACTGGACATCTCTACCTAAATATAATAAAGGGGGTTTCAGATAACATGTAAATAACATATTCATTATAATCAACCACATACACAACTTATTCTTTGTCTTATATATCATTTTCAATTTAGTGGCTTCATCTATTACGTAGTGATGCAAGTTAAGGCAATCTTGGAATCTTCCATCTCTCTCATTCAATACAATCAATAAATCAACAACTGCATTCACAGTTCTCAATACTTACTGCCTTGCCAAACTCCAGGAACTTGTTTCATCTTGCCTTAACAATTGTAATTGCTTTCTATTTCTTTCTTTTTCCTCCAACATTGCCTACTTTAATTCATCAAAACCTTTCCTGACTTTTATATGCTCAGCGAAGCCTTTTATTTTATTTTGTACTCTGTACATTAAGGCCAAGTCTATTGATTACATATCATACTTTTCTTATTTAATTAATTTTTAAAAATTGACTGATAACCTTGTATATATTTATCATAGACAACATAATTTTTAAGTTATATATGCATTGTGAAATTGTTAAATCTAGCTAAGTAACAAATGCATTACCTCATATAATTCTTATAAGAGTGGACAGTAGAATAGTGGTTACCAGAAGCTAGTTGGTTGCAGGGATGGGAGGTTTGGAGATGTTGGTCAAAGGATACATAATTACAATTAGACAGGAGAAATGAGTATAAGAGTCTGTAGTTAATGATTATATATTTTATTCTTGAAAAATAAAAACAGAGTGGATATGAAATGCTTTTACTTATTTAACCTTTATCAGCTGATTTCGACACTTTGAAGACAGACGACATGTTTTAGTCATTTTTGGTTTTATAAAATTGAATATTGATCCTCTCATAAGAGATGAAGATGCATGCACTTCTGACTATATAAATTGGTATTTATATTTTTAAAATAGTTTATTTTTTATTCAACCTACAGTCAAATTTAATAACGGCCATCTATATGTATTTGAAGTTATTATATTGATTTTATTTAGATGGACCAAATCAAGCATTTCCAGAGTGAAAAATAATAAATCTTATTAAAATATACTGAGTAAACTGGGCTGCTCTTAGCTGTAAGAGAGAGAGCGAGCACAGTTTAAACTGGATTAAACAAGTGGAAATTTATCGTTCAGAAAAGACATTCAAAAGTTGAGGTGGAGGTAGGGGTAACTTTAGCTTGTCTGTGTTAGTTTAATCTACAGTCTTGGAGGAAGTAGCTGCAGTAATTTTATATGTCACAACCAAATTGTGACCCCTTATGGAGCACACATAGAAACGATGTGCTTCAATGACTTTCTTAGGAGTGAGAAAAAAAATTTTGATAAATCTTGTAACTAATTTTCTCTTATTTTTCATTGGCCCTTATTTGGTTACCTGCCCATTCATAAGCCAATCATTCATTCTTGGAAGGAAAAGTATTACCGTGTTTGTTTTATAAGAATCACAATCTTAACTCCTGGAACTTGAGGTGGGGGCCACATTTCCCTGGATCATGTGAGAATGCCTGAAGAAACTAGATTTATTTTAGTAAGAAGTGGGAAAAGGATGTGAGGAATTAATTAGCACAGAGCTTATACACAGTCAAGGCTACAGGACTCTTCTTGGGTCCACCTTCCTCTTTGTCTCTCTGGTGGGAAGTGCACTGTTAGTAGGGCTTAATGGAGTAGTTACGTAGATAATGAATTATTTATCTATTGGTATGATTCTCTAAATACCGTCTGATGTTTTCCTTCATCTTTTCCATCTTGTACTACTAATTTTTAAGATTTCAGCTTCCTTTGAATTTATAGGATCATTTGATTTTAGAAGCTATATGGCATGTGAAGAAAAATGTAAAAAAATCACATGCTTCAGGCTTGCATGTACTTTGTCACAGCTAATTTCATGATTCAGCTTTTCAAGAAAGTGAACTCTATTCATTCTTGGGGTTGGTTTTGCAAATGTCTTTTCAAGTTAAATAACCATTTAGAGTTGCCTCCACTATTATACACAAGGATAAAGTTTAGAAACCAAGATCTTAAAAACACAGTGAATTTTTGAATGAAGACACTTTGAAATGATGGTGTTGGTGCTAGTTTTCATGTTTGCTTCTGGGATATAATTTTACTTTCTTCCAGAACATAAATTGGTAGAAAGAATCATTATAAACAGCAATGAAATTATGTAGTTGTAATTTGAGAAAGACTGATGTTTTAATTAATTTTGTACATAGGACACTAACATTTGCATTCCAAAAATGCAGCTTTATGGATATAATATCCAATTTAATTTTCATATTATTTTATTCTAGAGAGTAGAGTTTTCTCAGTTGGAAAATTGGTGAAAAATTCCATTTTCAATACAGTTATGTTTATTACTGTAAAGTAGTTGATAGTCAAGTTGCTATTTTAAAATTATTTGAAGATTAATTATAATTTTAGTGGGGAAGAAATTTAGCAGACAATGTAGATTATTTTGCTCTCCTAGAAAATTTATATTTAAATGAACTATATTTCTATATAATGCAATTTCAGCATATTGTGTGCCCTATAAAATAAATGAAACCTCAATTACTGCATGTTGCAGAATCAGTACTTGTAAAATGATATCTAGGGAATTTCATTTCTACATACCAAGCAAAATGTAGTGTTAGTAATACTGTAACTTAACCAATAGTTGATTTTCTTGGACGGGAGGTGAGCAAGTTTTCATCAAAATGTTAAGTAAATAGTTTGAATAAAAAAAAGAGGACGTGTTATATTTTCACTGTTCTCTGCACTGAAAAATTTCATTCTCTTAACTTCTTGTATGTCAACTAGTAAGTAAAACACTAGAATGATGGTAACAGTATTTAAGACACTCATTTCAGACATGGTGTCCATACCAGCTCTCTTGATTCCTGGATATTTACTATAAAAACCTGAATTTCAGAACAACTACCTTATCACTTTGGAAATACTACCCCCTCTGAAAAATACCAGTATTGGAATAAAAAAGACTCCTGTGTAATGCTAGTAGTAAAAGAGAGACTTTCTGTAAAGGGACATTGAGTAGAACTTTGAAGGAAGGAGAGGAAGAATGACTCACTAAGTTTATCACCAGTGCACAAAAAACTATTATGCAAAAGCTACAATGTCAATTGATTTGGAACTGTGTGTGCACATACACATTACACACACACACACACACACATTCAGTTTTAAGCCTGATTGTTCCTAGATGAAAGAATCCCAGGTTAGAGTGTTTAAGCCAGGGCCATAAAATCAAATTACAACTTATAATTTTGAAGTAAAATTCTACCATGGACAACAGTTATCCAGAGTCACACTCACATTCATACGGTAGCTCCAAGATGGAATGCAATTTGGCTTTTAAATAAAATCACTGTATGCCAAAGACATTCAAATAACCAACAGAGTACTAAGAAGATGGTACTTGTTTTAGTCAAGATACAGTCACCTATACCAGGAATTGAAGTGTGGGAAAAATTAACGGAATTATTAGCTAGAAAAAAGGAGGTGAAATTGGTCACAGGAGCACCCTAAGGAATACAAAAAAAAAAAAAAAAAAAAAAAAAATTTAACAAAGAAAATGGCTGCTATCTCCAGGACCAAGAGAGAATGAATAAAAAAGAAATTAAGCACTTAGATGATTCCCTTTTTCTCCCTTTTTCAGCTCCCCAGTGTTGAGATTATAACCTTGTCAGTCAGGTCATGGCTATGACAGAAACAAATGGAGTACTGGTGACAAAGAAACTTGCCAGAGGTTTGGGCGAAAACTGGACTGAAGAAACTGGATATTGTGTAGTAGAGGTACTTGCTGGAAAGTGTGGCAGTCTGGAGCTGAGTCAAAGGAATGACTCATAGGGTGGTGGAGAAATTCACCAAATGGTGAGCTTTAGTTGTAACTGGTTCACAAGAAGTATGCAGTAGGTAGCTGATAAATTCACTGGAAGGTGGGCTGGAGTTAGTCCGTGGGAATGATTCAGTAAGTGCTGAAAAACTTACTGGATAGTGAAGGTGGGCTAAAGCTGGTCAAAGGAATGGCCCCTGAGTAAGCAAAAAAAAAAAATCACTGGTACATATGAGTAAGGTAGAAGTGATCTGCTGGGACTACTGAGGTCAGCGACATGCCCTGCAGCATACCACCAACGGGTAACCATGCTTGAAGGAGAAACAGAAACCCAAGATAGGGGGATCTCCTTCCTCTCGTGATAGCCTTGCATCATCACTCCAGTAGCCTTTATTGACATAGCTTCTTTTGTCCTATCTAGCAAAGGAGGCATTCAGAGTGCAGCCCCAGTATCACAAAGAAGGGTAAATAAGGATAGATTGGAAATGAGGGGAAATACATTGATAACTGTTACAGTGCCTATTAGTGGTGATAACATGTGTAGCTATTTCTCTTCAACCTTAATTTAGGTTATAAACACCCTTTATATTTTTAAGACTGATCCATGTTGAGTGTTGCTGAATTATTAATGCACCCCTTTTGTGCATTAATGCTTCAGATTCTTTGAGGCACAACTTGTTCCTGGACTCTCATCCCCCATTCCAGCTGAGCCACCCTGGTCGTGACTGACACTGAGTATGCCTGTTCATTTGCCCAGAAGCTGCTTATAGACCAAATTCAGTTACACAGAAGTGTTGATGGGGTTACTTACCGCTCAGACAAATTCTGAGCAGTGAAAGAGTGCAGAGGGGAGGTGGTTATAAAGTAAACTCCTTTTTAATATCTTAGTCTAATGGATTTTTCCAAGGATAGTGGCAGTCTTTGTAAAAGAAATAGAATTTGGTAACAGATAAACTAATATTTTCTTTCAACTCTTTATGACATTTTATTTTAGTATCACTCTTCTTCCCTGGGCCTCCTAAGGATCAATACATTAATAGCAAAGCTTTCCTTTATATTTTTGTTTCTCTGTTTTTGAACTTACTTGATCGAAGATTATCACTATACAACATAATTTTAAATGATAGATGCTCAAGATATTATTGTGGATTTTAGTTACAAACTTGTTTGAAAGCAATATGGGCATCATTCCTCTTGGTAACTGAGAAAGTAATTATATTGGCAGGAAGTGACATAGCATTTTTTTGTGATTAATTAAGATAGAAACACGTAGACTTTAAGGTATTGAGAGGACAAGCAGCCATAACACTTAATATGAGTAGCAGTGATAATTACGAAGACTGTGGACTGGATTCACCTGCTTCAGTGTTATTTAGACCTTACAATAATAAAATGGTAAGTTCAGGAAAGTAAATTTTGATGTCAGGGTACCAAAAATTCTTTTTGATCCTACAGCTGTGGCATAAGGAGGTAAGGTGATAAATTGAATTTGGAATCAATTGATGGCTCAGTTTGTTCACAAATCCATACTCCGTTTAATTTATTGATACACACATTTGTCTGTTTATCAATGTATCTGTCAACAGCTAACATATCATTACATACACTTTTGACCCAAGGATTAAGATAATTATAATAATAGAAAAGGCCAAATGAAGGCCCAGGAACTGCCTACCACCCTGACACATTATCTTTATGATAGAAAATAAGAAGAGATACTGTGCTTCTGAATGAATTCAAAAGTTAGAGTCACAATCAAATATTGAAAGATACAAGGTGGTATTTGCCATTCAATTTATCTGTCAGGCCTCTTGATAGAACAGCTAGGTTATGGTAGAAATCAGTCGACTACTGTAAATATAACAAGAATATATTCTTTATTTCAACTATTCTGCTGGATATTTTATATTTACTAGTATGGTAACACTCTGTCTAGGATTTAGTTTGTGCCCATTCTTTTTTTTTGCAACTTACATTAAAGTCAATTCATCTTTGTATGGTAAGGACAACAGTACATTTTTACCATATTGTCTACATTGCTACTGTATTAGCTGTAATTATTCTCTTGCTGTTAATTAAAATATATATACTCACAAACATGTATGTATATCTGTGTGTATACCTACACACACACACATATTTTAAGAGACAGAATCTTGCCCTTTTGCCCAGGCTGAAGTGCCGTGGCATGATCATAGCTCACTGCACTTCCAACTCCTGAGCTTAAACGCTCCTCTCACCCTCAGCCCCTTGAGTAACTGGAACCTCAGGTGTCTACCACCACACTGGGCTAATTTTTAAAACTTTTTAGAGATGAGGTCTCAGTATGTTGCCTGGGCTGATCTCAAACTCCTGGCCTCAAGTTATCCTCCCATCTCAGCCTCCCAACTTGCTGGGACTATAGTCAGCTCTATAGGCAGTGCCTAGCTCTCATTAAAACATTATGTGGGAATAACTTGGTCATAATCCCTTTTTGAAAGACATCATTTTGTTCTTCTCTATTAATGGCACATTTGGGAACAGCTTTTAGTAGATAGAGAAGGAATGCACAAACTACCTGAACAGGTGGGTAAAACTCAATGTCACTTACCTTTGATTGCATTCTTCCTGAATATACAAGAAAGACTTCATGATGCCTGTGATGGTTAGTTTATGTGTCAACTTGACTGGGCTAAGGGATGCCCAGATAGCTAGTAAAACATTATTTCTGGATGTGTCTATGTGGTGTTTCCAGAAGAAATTAGCATCTGAATCAGTAGACCTAGCAAACAAGGTCTGCTCTCAACAATATGGGTGGGCATCATCCAATCTACTGAGGGCTGGGACAGAGCAAAAAGAAGGAAGGGCAAATTCACTCTCTTTGTTTGAGCTGAGACTTCTATCTTTTTCTGCCCTTGGACATCAGCACTCCTTGTTCCCAGATTTTCTGACTCAGAATGAAATACACCAATGGCTTTGCTGTTTCTCCAGCTTGCAGAAGATGGAGCTAGCTAGATAGATAAATATATTGATCAATAGATAGATAGATAGGTAGATAGATGGATAGATAAATAGATTATTGGTTCTGTTTTTCTATGGAACTGCGACTAATATAATAAGACCAAGTAAAGGAGAGATGAAAGGAATTAGGTTCAAAAACAATTGAATGAAGAGTTAAACCTTTATGATAGCATTAACTGGAAATGAATTGTTACCATATTACTGGCACATCAGCATAGATCCAAAAGATAAAGGTAGAGAAAAACTCTTCTGGTACATAGAGTTGCAATCAGTAAACTTGGTTATCTACTTCCTATGGAAGAAAATTATTCTGGAATATATGTACATGTATGTCCTATCTTCTGTGTAAGGTAACTGTAAACACCTGGTCAGTGGCCTGGCATGAACAACTTAGAAGATAAGTGCGAGGTAGTTCTGACACAAATGTGTGTGTGTGTATATATATATATATATATGAATTTCTTTTTGTGAGTAAAAATATATGAATCTTTATGTTTCATTTAAATGTCAAAGGATAGCAATGGCACAGATGAATTTTTTTGTTTTTCAACCAGTAGATGGAGAAGAGTATATGCTGTAGAAATTAGACAGCTTCTTTCTTGTGCCACCTAAGTTATTTAAAGTGGGCCCATGGGCAGGGTGGACATAGTGACAAATATGAGGACTATGCATTGTTCTAACAAAATGGAATTCTTCTCAACAAGGCATCTAGCTTTTGACACTCATAAATACCCAACCTGCTCACAGAAAGAAAGATGCTGAGCCCTTGGTAATGCACAGGAAACTGCCTGCCACCTAAGAGCTGGTCAATTACATTATGTTTCTTGCACTTTGAAAGGTGTAGTTATTCATTTTACCAGATTTAATACACATCCTAGAGAGACAGATGATTTTCTTAATCGTGCTGTCTCTATATGCAGTCTGAGGGCTTATAGAATGCCTGATTCATGAACATGAATTAATAGAATATAGAATTATTGAAGAATAGAATATAGAATGCCTGATTCATGAACATGGTTCATGGCCTGATTCATGAACATCAGCAATGCTGATTCAGACCAAGAGGCACATACTGTGCAAAGAATTGGAACAATAAGCTTAGGATCATGGATCTCACGGGCTTTACATTATGCTTTATCACTGAGAAACAACCAGACTGACAGAAGTGTTGAAGGCATATGTAAGTTTTAGGGGAAACACCTTGTGGAGTTATACCAGGAAAGTCAACATACATTGAACCATTTGCCAATATATAGTGGCATGTTCCAATAAGTAGATTAAATGAGCCATGGAGATGAGGGATTCAAACAGTAAAACACATCTGGCCATCGTACCCACTGAATCGCTGTGCAATTATTGTTTCTCTTTCTTGTAGTTTTAAGTTTTGCCAGGGATGGTATCCTAGTTCCCAGAGGGAAAACATTTTGTTCTAGGGGATACTAATGATGATGTTGAACTAGAAGCTTCACCTAACTCATGTCTATCTGCCCCTGCCAGTTGAAGTGTTGGCAAGGATGAAGAAAGTCTAGAATGGGTGGTGATGTGATGAACGGAGTTGTAGCACAAGAGGCTATAGCTTTTATTTCATTTTATTTTTAAAATTAATGTTCTTTCTTAAAGATTCTAGAAGATTGAGATTGATGTCCATTTAGATTCTGCCTGACTTAGCTTGTATTTTACAATTAGTAAAGAAATGTTTTACATAAGTGGTGTCCCATTTGTTGGTATGGAATTCAGATACACTAGTGGGGCACAATCACATTTGAAAACCACAAATAAAACAGACTATATGGGGCACATCTTCTGTGTTGCATAATATTTGCTAAAACTTACCTTTCTTCTGGGCCCTTGTTCACTTGCTCAATCCCAGTGCCCATAGGAACCAATTCGATTAACTGTCTCACTTACCAGGGACTTCCCAGGGCTGTCTCACATGGCTCAGTGACAGTCATTGCTCTTCACAAAGTGGCAGCCAGCTCAGTAACATATCACCATACATTTGCTTCTTGTTCCTCCCAGCCGCATATCACTGTGCCATCGCTCTCAGAACCCAAAGATTACACCCAATTAAATATTGCCACTTAAGGTTTTCTCAGTTCTGTTTTCTAGAATATTGGCCTAAGACACAGGAAAATATGCATAAGTTTTCATAATATATAAAAGCATTTTAATATTTATCATAACAGTTTCTATATCAGTTCAAATAATGGTGTGTGTCTTAAAATACATAATACATATTAATTACCTTTTTAAAATTTTCAATAAATTAGCCATATGCTTATTTTGGGGGATCTATACTTGAAATAAAAAGTCAATTAAGATAAAGAGATATAGATCAGTAAGGTCACCATTCACAAATTAATTATCACAGAAGTGGGTAATAAAGCCAAAATGAAGACAAAATGGTTTACATTTGTAATTGAACAGTTTCTTTATAGCAGATAAAAAATACAATATTCTATAACTAGCATTCATATTCTCATCCAATATTAGAAGAGTCATTGGAATTATATTTATCTTTCAATACTAAAAAAGGTCTTTCACTTCTTAAATAATAAAGAGCTCAATTTTATGAAAAACATATAGAACATGTTTAACTGAAATTAAATAGCATTATACTGCAAATATTCAGCAATATCTTACCTATCCCCAAATAAGCCTTTTTATATTTAAGGCAGCTTTTTGATTCACCTGGAATCCAATCTATGCTGAATCAAACATATTATGACTTATCCCAGAAAAAAGTGTATTTCCTTAAAATACTTATAATAAACTGCCCTGGTTGACTGTATTACTTTTGTCCCATTTATTTAGAAACTCTGTTGTGCACACGCATAGACACACACACAGCATGCAGACATGGAAATGGATTCCAATAGCCTTTAATAATTGTGGTCTTCAGCTAAGTAGCTATTCTGGTGATGACAGACACACAGCTCTTAGAGAGCCATTGTCAATCATTGAGAAAAGTGCCCTTTTATATAAATACTTTCGCCACATTATACCACAGTAGTCTTGTATTAGGTAAAATGAATAAGGGTGTAACTCTCTGTTCTTGACCTTCATAGATGCTTTGAACTTTTAGAGAGAAAAGTGCTCTAAAATTTATTTATCATTATCACCATTATTATTATTCAGAAATGACATGACTGACAGGACTATTTCCCAAGTTATTTTTTCTTTCAATCACAAGTTTTTATTCTTGACCCAGAGGCAACAATGTTATGCAAAATGAGATAGTTAAAAGGGGAAGAGTGCATCTTTCTGAATAAAATTACTGTCCCACTGTACCATTTCAGAATGATACAAACCTCTTCATTTGGGGGTGTATCTCTAAGGGGATTATGAGTTATTGCATTTATTTATGGAAGGCAATAAACTGTAGGAATGCTTTCCTGAATTCGTTGAATTTGTTATGTGACTTTTTGGACAGGTGTGACATGGGTATATTATTCAGATTCAGGAGAATGGCATCTCACTACAGCAAAATCATTGGTTAAAAAATAAACTTTCAAACAATATTATTGAATTCAGTAATAGTGTAAACTATATTTACTAATAAAATATTAAATAATAGAACTCTAGTGTCTAAAGATTATGTCTCACAGTGTATTATCTTCCTGTTAAGTCACTTAGCATTTGATTTCACGTTTACATTGACTGTGAGCTTACTGCTTCACAATGAAAAGCACCATTTTAAAATCTGTTGTTGACAGGGATTTGCCTCTGTAAAAAAAATAAAAATACTTAGGAATCACTAATAAAGACAAGATGAAATTCTATTAATTCAGCCCAACTAGAGGAAGCATCATCATAATCTGAAACGTCGATTATTTTTAAAGAAAGACTTTCAGTCATTCCCAGGGCATACAGCAATTAAAGTTAATGTACAAACACTGCCAAGTAGAAATCTTGCCAAACCGTATTTATTGCACGAATAAGGCTCATTTTTAGTTATAATTGGTATGCAAATCGTTGCTTCTAATTTCATTGAAATGAGATGTTTCCCTAAATAGAACATTTTCTTCCTCATATCCTGTTTACATTATTAATTTATTTCCCAAATCTTTTAAAATAAATAGTGCGAAGATAATAAACCCTAGGCCAGTGTTTGTCTGACTCAGCATATAATGAATTTAAAGTTATTCACAATAAAAAATTTAAATAATTAGTAACTTTTATTAGTGGATTTTGAGTTCATTTCTAGGTGCTATTATTGATTAAATGTGTATGCTTGGTTTAATTATAATTTGTATACATTTGGAAGGATTATTATATTAACTAGGAAGAAAATCCAAATGAATGCTATAAAAATTTTGTTGTGTCAAACCATGAAATTCAGTGATGTGATCCTTGTTTGAAATAATTTTCCCGTTTAATGGAAATGTATATAGCTTCAGGAAAAAGAATGAGAAAATTTGCTATATTATAAAGTTTTTACAAGGTTAAAGGCTATAATCATTTGCATATTTTATAATATATAATATGTATTTATGTGTATTATTTAAGCAGTTATTATTTGTACTGTCATTGGAAAATATATAAGGAACATTTATAAGCTCTTTTTAAATTAAAACCTAATACTGCAGGCTGTATTTTTTATTGGTTTGTTTTCTTTGTTAGTTTTAAGACAATATGTATTTATTTTTGGATCTAAAGAAGAAATATTCTTTACTCTTTTTGCCTCAGAATATTTTTCCTAAACATTTGCCTGAATTCTTATTACACCTATCATTATATAACCAGTTTGTTCACTTAACATCATGTAAATATTATGGCATAGAATTGAAGGCCCTAAGAGTAATGAATTATATGTAGATAAATTATGACAATCAAATTTTTGAGTTTTGGATTGCTACTCCAAGTAGTAGTATAAAGATTTTCTATGAATACATCTTTAAATATACAAAATTATTTTCTTAAGGGATTTATTCCAGAATCAAAATTAAATTAATTTGGGATTTATTTTTTGTATATTTTTTTCTAGAAATACTACTAATTTGGACATAGACCTGTAGAGGATATTACTTTTAATGCACAATCTTTTAATTAAATTTTTGAAAAATGTATGTTATACAGATGTATCTATTATTGTCAAAGGAATTGAGATTTGACCAACATATACAACATTGCAATATGAATCTTTATAAAATGAATATCTCCTTATTCCCAGAATGTTCCCTAAAGCTTTGCAAATATTTCTGCCACTCCCCATATCCATTCTTGAATTTCATATTTTATATAACTCAGGGTACTTTTTATAACTCAGGATTCTATATCTAGTAAAATAGATTAGATATAGAATCCTGAGTTAACAGTTTTTATTTCTTTTTTAGTGCTTTAAATTATCCCAAAGAAGAATCCAATATGTTTTTTTTTTTGGTCTAGCTAAAAATATAGTTTTACTCAACATAATACCTATATGATTATTTTATGATGCTGTGTGTCTCATATTTTTCACTTTTATATAAGAATAGTATTCCATTTTATAAATGTAAACGTTATTTCACCATTTAGAATTAGCAAACATTTCACCATTTGTTCACATTATTTCACCATTATTTTCCCTATTTAGTCTCCTGTTGACAGACATTTGGGTTAATTACAGATTGGGCTATTATAAATGACACTGCTGTTAACATTTGTATATAATATTTTTGGAGATATAAGTTTTAATTTATCTTGGGGAAATACGTAAGATTGGAATCTCTAGGTCAAATATTTAAATTTTAAGAAACTTGTAAATTGTTTACTCTAGTTGGCCATTTTATACTCCCATAAGATTTGTATGAGAGTTCCAATTGTTCTACACAGTTGCAAACATTTACTATTGCCTTTTCTTTTTTTTTTTTTTCTGAGACGGAATCTCGCTGTGTCGCCCAGGCTGGAGTGCAGTGGCACCATCTCGGCTCACTGCAAGCTCTGCATCCCAGGTTCACGCCATTCTCCTGCCTCAGCCTCACGAGTAGCTGGGACTACAGGCGCCAGCCACCAAGTCTGGCTAATTTTTTTGTACTTTTAGTAGAGACGGGCTTTCACTGTGTTAACCAGGATGGTCTCGATCTCCTGACCTCGTGATCTGCCCACCTCAGCCTCCCAAGGTGCTGGGGTTACAGGCTTGAGCCACCACGCCCTGCCTAGTACTGTCCTTTTTAAAAACTTTTTGCATTACAGTGGGTGTGTAGTTATAGCTAACAGTGGTTTTAATTTCCATTTTTCTATTGCCTAATTGTGTTGAACATCTTTTAATGTGTATACATTAGCTATTTATATAACTTGTGAAGGATCTCTTGAGATCTCAAACCTAATTTGTATTAGAGTCTGATCTTCTAATATTTCTGTGTTTGTTATATAATCTGTACGTAATATTTTGGGTCATATGCATATATGTATGTATGTGTGTATATAAATTTCTCCCAGCCTGAGTGCTGTCTTTTGTCTTTTTTTTTTTTAGTGCTAACATTTGAAAAGCAAAATGTCTTAAGAGGTAACAATTTTTATAATTAATTTTTTGTTGGTAACAACTTTTGCTTCCATCTAATATACTCTTGCCTATCTCAAGTTCATGAAAATATTCCATGATTTTCTTCTAAAATTTTATATTTGTGTCTTTCACATTTTAGTTGATATCTACTTTGAATGAAACTTTATGTAAACTTTGAGGATGAAGTTTCAGTTTATTTTGTTTTTCTCATGTGGCTACTCAGGAATTTAAAGGATAAAACGATAATCATTTGATATAAACAAATGATACTGGTAGCATTTGTTAAAATGATTATCCTTTTTTCCTTTAAATTACCTTGACAGGGACGGGCGTGTTGGCTCACGCCTATAATCCCAGCACTTTGGGAGGCCTAGGCGGGTGGATCACCTGAGGTCAGGAGTTCGAGACCAGTCTGACCAACATGGTGAAACCCGTCTCTAATAAAAAATACAAAAATTAGTCGGGCATGTCGTGGGGGTGCCTGTAATCCCAGCTACTCTGGAGGCTGAGGCAGGAGAATCACTTGAAGCTGGGTGGTAGAGGTTGCAGTGAGCTGAGATTTTGCATTGCACTCCAGCCTGGGTGACAGAGCAAGACTCCGTCTCAAAAAAAAAAAAAAAAAAAAAATTACCTTCGCAGGCGGGCATGGTGCCTCATGCCTGTAATCCCAGCACTTTCGGAGGCCGAGGCGGGCGGATCCCTTGAGGTCAGGCCAACATGGTGAAACCTTGTCTCTACTAAAAGTACAAAAACTAGCCGGGTGTGGTGGCAGGCCCCTGTAATCTGAGCTACTGGGGAGGCTGAGGCAGAGGCAGGAGAATCTCTTGACCCCGGGAGGTGGAGGTTGTAGTGAAGTTGAGATTGCACTACTGCACTCCAGCTTTGGCAGCAAAGGGAGACTGTCTCAAAAAAAAAAAAAAAAAAAGTTCCATTGGCATTTGTATGAAAATCAATTGACCTTAAATATCTATGTCTATTTTGCTGCTCTTTATTCTATTCCACTGATTTATACAAGTATGTATATACGTATGTCCTTTTTCAATGACACATTGTCACTTTCAGCTGCATTATTATACCTCTTAAAATTAGTGTTATAAGATTTCTAACTTGTTACCCTATCTCAATTTTTTTCAGGTGACAATTTGTGTTTAATTTCTCACAGTAACATTTATCAGTTTCCATGTAGATAATTTTCACATATTTTGTTGAATTTGTTCCTAAATATTTTATATACTGATGTTCTTTAATTGAAATATTTACTTTAAAATTATAGTAATTGTGGATTACAACTATTTTCAAATATAATTGATTATTTTATATTGATTGTTTATCCTGTGAATTTACTAAATTTTTTCAAACATTTTTTGGTAAACTCATTAGAATAATTAAGACAGACAATAATATTGTCTGTTAATAAAAATTTTTCCTTTCCAGTCTTTAGGACTCTCATTATCTCTTCTTGTCATATCCTCGGTGAATTACATACATTATGTTCCCCATTTTTCAGTGGTGGTATTTTTGCTTTATCAATCATGTGACTTTTAATAATATCAAGATAAGGTTAAAAAAAATCTAGTCCATTATAATTACCCACAAATTTACTTTTTTTGGTTCTCTTTATCCTGTCTTGCATATCTAAGTTTCTGACCTGGTATAATTTTCTTTCTTCATCAAGATGTTTCTGCATTAGTTCTTGAAAACAGGTCTGCAAGCAAAATATTCTCTTAGTTTTCTTTTATCTGAAAATGGCCTTACTTCACTTTCACTTTTGAACAATATATTTACTCGATATAGAATCCTTAGTTAACAGTTTCTATTTCTTTTTTATTGCTTTAAGTATGCTTTTTTTTGTCTTATGACTTCTATTATTTCTAATAATATGTAGGAAATCGTCTGTCTCATAACTTTTTAAGTATACGATCTTTCTAGATGCTATCGATCTTTAAAAATTTATTTTTTATTTTTCAGAAGCTTGACTATGACATGCAGTCTTTTTAAAATTCCCTTTGAGATTTGTTTGCCTTCTTGGAACTTTGAATTTACTTCAACAGATATAATAAAATTTTGATTATCATTTCTTCAATGTACTTCCCTAACCCTTATTCCTATACTCTCTCACTCTCTCTTTCTCTCTCTTCGTTCATTTAGGAAATTCAATTACACACACACACCCACACCCACACACACACACACCACACAGATATAACTTCTTGATTGCCCAAGCTGTCTTCATTTTTACATTTTTTATTAATAATTCTGAATTATTATTATAAATAACTATTATTATTAAGTATAATAAATAATTTACCTTTCTAAGAGCAGTGTTAGGTTAACAGCAAAATTAAGCAGAAAGTACAGAGCATTTCCATACACCCCCGTCCCCATACACACACAATCTCCCCCACTATTGACATTCTCCATCACAGTGCTACATTTGTTACAATTGATGAAGCTATGTTAAACCATTATCACCCAAAGTTCATAATTTACATTAGGATTTACTCTTAGTGATATGCTGTCTATAGATGTTGGCAAATGTGTAATGACATGTATTCACCGTTGAAATATCATACAGTATAATTCTTTTGCCTTAAAAATTATCGTACTCTACTTATTCCTCTCTCTCCTCCACCCAGTTGGCAACCACTGATATTTTTACTGTTTGCATACTTTTGCTTTTTCCAGAATGTTATATCTGGCATCACACAATATGTAGCTTTTTATATTGGCTTCATTCACTTAGTAATATGCATTTATCTTTCTTCAGTGTCTTTTCATAGCTTAATAGCTCATTTCTTTTGAGCACCAAATAGTTATTTTTTTATCTTGATGTACTACTGTTTATTTATCCATTCAGCTATTTAAGAACATTGTATTGCTTCCAGGTTTACATATAAAGCTGCTATAAACAGCCATGTGCAGGTTTTTGTGTGGACATAAGTTCTCATTCATCTGAATAAGTATTAAGGAATATTATCACTGGATTGTATGATAAAAATAAATTTGGTTTTATAAGAAAAACTGTCTTCAAAAGTGGCTATACTATTTATCTTCTCATCAGCAGTGAATGAGAGTTCCTGTTGCTCCACTTGTCAGCTTTTGATGTTGTTAGTGTTCTGGGTTTTGGCCACTTAATAAGTACATAGTGGTATCATATTGTTGTTTTAATTTGCAGTTGCTTAGTGACATGATATTGAATACCTTTTCATATGCTACTTAGCATCTATATATTTTCTTTGGAGATGTGTCTGTTCAGTTTATTTGCCTATTTTTTGAGTTGTTTTCTTATTGTTGAGTTTGAGTTATTTATATATTTTGGATAAACCTCCTTTACCAGATATGTCTTTTGCAAATAATTTTTCCCAGTCTTTGGTTTGTCTTCTCACTCTTTTGACGATGTCTTTCACAGAGCAGAAGTTTTTAATTTTATTGAAGTCCAGCTTATCAATAGTTCATTTTATAGATTTTGCCTCTCGTGTTGTAGCTAAAAAGTCATTGCTGTAACCAAGGTCATCTAAGTTCTCTCCTGGCAAGGAATTTTATAGCTTTTCCTTTTGCCTTTAGGTCTATGGTATACATTGAGTTAATTTTTCTGAATGGTGTAAATCCTGTGCCTAGACTATTATTTTTTGTCATGTAGATGTCCAGTTGTTCTAGTACTATTTGCTCAAAAATTATATTTGCTTCATTGCATTGCATTTGCCCCTTTATCAAAGATAAGTTGACCATATTCATGGGTCATCTTACTGTCCAGGGAGCCCCAAACAAAAGGCTCTGGAAGTTTTATAGGCCCTGGGGAGACAGCAAGGGGAGGAGGGCTAGGAGTGCAAAAGTACTAGGTACTGAGTCATAGTAGATAAAATGTCCTTAAAGATCTCCTTACTACCCTCAAAGGAGGCCTCAGCACAGGTGACTGAGTAATACCTCTGTCCAAGGCCTCAGATAAAGAGGCCTAGGAAAGAAGGTACAGGGGCTAGGATGTAGATATGCAAAATGTATGATGGGCTAGAGGGGCATGAGGCCTGAGCTCTTGGCTGCACTGCTTCCCTTTAGAGACTGCAGTGCATTGACTGTGCACCAAGTCTGGTGTTGGGAGGGTAGCTTTCCCTCATGAAACCTGCCATATAAAGCCTGTGTAATTGCCCGTGTTTAGGCCTGAAAGATCACACACAGTTTTTGGCCAAAAGCAATACTCCTCAATGACTTTTCTTGCTCCTAAAACTAATTCCCTGAGTATTTAGGATATCACTTTACTCTAGCATATGTATACCCTCAATATCCCTAAGCACTGTACAATCTCAATTAACTTTCTCTTCTAAACCCTGTAGTAGCAACTTTCTGCGAGGGCTTATGGGGCTTATGGTGCTCTTTACCTTGTATATTTGCAACCCAGCTCTCAAAAGGGATGATGGGGAATAATTACACATCTTTATTGAAGCCTACCTTTCATCTCCCTTTCCAATGGTAAATAACCTACTTTACATGTTGTAGCTGCTTCAGCAGCTCTGAACTCCAATATCTGGCTCCTTAGCAGAGTGGGAATGGCATGACCTTAGAGTCTATCACCCATGCTCCCTGTGCAGATATTTGAAAATTGTTTCAAGGCAGAGTGCAAGAATGAATATAAAACTCACTTTGTGATTGTTTTTCTTTTTTTTTTTTTTTTTTTTTTTGCTCAGGCATTACAGTCTTATGCCATCTATTGTCCAATACCTGAAAAGAGTTGCTGCACACATTTTTTCTAGTTTTATGGTTCTTCAACTGGAGGGGAAATCTAATACCAGTAGTTCATAACTAGTAATAATAGTCTCTGTAAACATATCCTTACAACAAACTATTAATTACTTACTAAAATTTGCAAAAAGTAGTACAGGGAAAAGTATTTAATTTAAAATAAAAAATATAACCACCAATTCTGAAAATAAAATAGTGGTTGGTAAAATAAAATACTAATAAAATAGATAAATGCATTAGCCATGAAACAAAATAAGTGAAAAATATAATTTTGATGCATCAAAGCTACATAATTACAGTTGGCATTTTAAAGTGAAAAAAATGGAAATGTTTGAAAAACTAAGTAATTTAATTGGCTAACGAAATTCTTTAATTATTATTATTATAATACTTTAAGTTCTAGGGTACATGTGCACAACGTGCAGGTTTGTTACATAGGTATACATGTGCTATGTTGGTTTGCTGCACCCATCAACTTATCATTTACATTATGTATTTCTCCTAATGTTATCCCTTCCCCAGCCCCCACCCCCGAGAGTCCCAGGTGTGTGATGTTCCCTACCCTGTGTCCAAGTGTTCTCATTGTTCAATTCCCACCTATGAATGAGAACATGTGGTGTTTGACTTTCTGTCCTTGTGATAGTTACTGAGAATGATGGTTTCCAGCTTCATCCATGTCCCTGCAAAGACATGAACTCATCCTTTTTTATGGCTGCATAGTATTCCATGGTGTATATGTGCCACATTTTCTTCATCCAGTCTATCATTGTTGGACATTTGGCTTGGTTCCAAGTCTTTGCTATTGTGAATAGTGCTGCAATAAACGCACATGTGCATGTGTCTTTATAGTAGCATGATTTATAATCCTTTGGGTATATACCCAGTAATGGGATCACTGGGTCAAATGGTATTTCTAGTTCTAGATCCTTGAGGAATCACCACACTATCTTCCACAGTGGTTGAACTAATTTACATTCCCACCAACATTGTAAAAGCATTCCTACTTCTCCACATCCTCTCCAGCATCTGTTGTTTCCTGACTTTTTAATGATCAACCATTTTAACTGATGTGAGATGGTATCTCAATGTGGTTTTGATTTGCATTTCTCTGATGACCGGTGATGATGAGCATTTTTTCATGTGTCTATTGGCTGCATAAATTTATTCTTTTGAGAAGTGTCTGTTCATATCCTTTGCCCACTTTTTGATGGGGTTATTACTTTTTTCTTGTAAATTTGTTTGTTATTTGTAGATTCTGGATATTAGCCCTTTGTCAGTTGGATAGATTGCAAAAATTTTCTTCATTCTGTAGGTTGCCTGTTCACTCTGATGATAGTTTGTTTTATTGTGCAGAAACTCTTTATTTTAATTAGATCCCATTTGTCAATTTTGGCTTTTGTTGCCATTGCTTTTGGTGTTTTAGTCATGAAGTCTTTGCCCATGCCTATGTCCTGAATGGTATTGCCTAGGTTTTCTTCTAGGGTTTTTATGGTTTTAGGTCTAACATTTAAGTCTTTAGTCCATCTTCAATTAATTTGTGTATAAGGTGTAAGGAAGGGATCCAGTTTTAGCTTTCTACATATGGCTAGCCAGTTTTCTCATCATGATTTATTAAATGGGGAATCTTTTCCCCATTTCTTGTTTTTGTCAGGTGTGTCTCAGCACCACATCACACTTATTCTAAAATTGACCACATAATTGCAAGTAAAACACTCCTTAGCAAATGAAAAAGAAGAGAAATCAGAACAAACCTTCTCTCAGACCACAATGCAATCAAATTAGAACTCAGGATTAAGAAACTCACTCAAAACCACACAACTATATGGAAACTGAACAACCTGCTCCTGAGTAACTACTGGGTAAATAACGAAATGAAGGCAGAAATACAGATGTTCTTTGAAACCAATGAGAACAAAGACACAACGTACCAGAATCTCTGGAACACATATAAAGCAGTGTGTAGAGGGAAATTTATAGCACTAAATGCCCACAAGAGAAAGCAGGAAAGATCTAAAATCAACACCCTAACATCACAATTAAAAGAACTAGAGAATCAAGAGCAAACAAATTCAAAACCTAGCAGAAGGCAAGAAATAACTAAGATCAGAGCAGAACTGAAGGAGATAGAGACACAAAAAACCCTTCAAAAATCATTGAATACAGGAGCTGTTTTTTTTTTGAAAAGATCAACAAAATTGATAGACCTCTAGCAAGACTAATAAAGAAGAAAAGAGAGAAGAATCAAATAGACGCAATAAAAAATGATAAAGGGGATATCACCACCGATCCCACAGAAATACAAACTACCATCAGATAATACTATAGACACCTTTATGCAAATAAACTAGAAAATCTAGAAGAAATGGATAAATTCCTGGACACATACAGCCCCCCAAGACTAAACCAGGAAGAAATTGAATCTCTGAATAGACTAGTAACAGGCTCTGAAACTGAGGCAATAATAGCCTACTAACCGAAAAAAGTCCAGGACCAGATGGATTCACAGCCAAATTCTACCAGAGGTACAAAGAGGAGCTGGTACTATTCCTTCTGAAATTATTCCAATCAATAGAAAAAGAGGGAATCCTCTGTAACTCATTTTATGAGGCCAGCATCATCCTGATACCAAAGCCTGGCAGAGACACACCAAAAAAAGAGACGTTTAGACTAATATCTCTGATGAACATTGATGTGAAAATCCTCAATAAAATACTGGCAAACCGAATCCAGCAGCACATCTAAAAGCTTATCCACCCCGATCAAGTTGGCTTCATCCCTGAGATGCAAGGCTGGTTCAACAAATGAAATTCTTGCAGGAAAACTGTATCACTGCTTATCAATAGTCATGTAATGAAAATTAAGATGTTTATATTTATAATAAAGAAAAAAGATATTTAGGAACTTGTGGTAACATAAATGTTTACTTATATATAGTTAAGTGAAAATGGTAGGTGTAAAATAAGAGAAATTAATTTAACTAACATAAGAGTAATCATTTCTTTTGAAAATTTAATAACCTTAAAACATTATTGGTAAATTACTTTTTGATAATAATCATTTTAAAGCATGTAATTTTATTTCTGTGTATGTAGTTTTATGTTTCCCTTCTTTTTTCTTGGCTGTATTTGAAAATATATAATTTTCTGATAAATATTCCGTCTGCTGGTGTTACCTATTGCCCAAAGATAGGTATGAATCAGTCTTAGGATTTTGAAAAATCTTTATATTGGTAGTTGTAGCTAACTCATTTTTAATGTTGTGTAATTTTTTATATTTGTTCTCTTTTTTCTTAGCTTTTGCACAATTCAGTTGTCGTGGTGCATTTTATACTTATGTATTGATTTCAAACATATTCAATCTATATAATTATTATATGTTTCCTGTTGCTTTCTTCATTTTGTATAATGCTTGTCTTGATTTACAAGTTTAACTTAACCAGTAAAATAAATATTTTAAAATTTGAGTGAAATGATTTTTATACTGTTTCATTATAAGAAGGATTTATATTTTAAAACTTTATTAACATTATTATACTCTGTTTTAATAGAATAAATTAGTTTTAAATATTATCTATTTTATTCCATTATTTTGCTCATTTTGAAATTTATATCTTTAATTTTCACCATTTTTATGTAGTCTGCAATCTTAATTTTGATTTTCCTTTTGATGCAAAATGAATTTTAAACATTTATCTTTACTCTCAAATTTTAGGGTATTACATAATCTTTCTTTCTCACCATCTGTTACTTTTACTTAAATACCATTGTATTCTGATAATTCAGCCTATATAACTGATTTTTATTTATTGAGATTTAATTTTTATGATAATATGTGAAGGAAATTTGAAAGGTTTTATGGACATTATAAAAAAGATCCTTCTCTTGCAGAGAATTGCAGACTTTGAAAAATATATCAAGGAAAAGAAACAGAGAGATCTGTGTGAATACATACACAAATATTATTGAAACTATTGATAGGTCGGCTGGGCGCGCTGGCTCACGCCTGTAATCCCAGCACTTTGGGAAGCCGAGGTGGGTGGATCACAAGGTCAGGAGATTGAGACCATCCTGGTTAACACAGTGAAACCCCGTCTCTACTAAAAATACAAAAAATTAGCCCGGCGTAGTGGCTGGCGCCTGTAGTCCCAGCTACTCGAGAGGCTGAGGCAGGAGAACGGCGTGAACCCAGGAGGTAGAGCTTGCAGTGAGCAGAGATGGTGCCACTGCACTCCAGCCTGGATGAGAGTGTGAGATGCCATCTCAAAAAAAAAAAAAAAAAAAAAAAAGAAAACTATTGATAGACTTGTTTCCATTTAGCTTACCAGAACAAAAATGGAAAGAACGAAGTTTTCTGAGTATATTTTATAAAGTTTTTCCATTAGAGGGATTGGCACAAGGTTCATCTGTATTGCAAATTTTAATGTTATCTGCATAAAACATCACTCTTACTACTGCGCTGAGTGCTTTTTTTCCCCTTGCATTGTTTATGGCTGATACATATGTGGCCATCTGCTTTCTTTGTGTTTTCATTTATTTGACCCTATCTTCATGCATTTAGTGTTGCAGAAGGTAGTAAGCGAATGTGCCTGGTTGGTGTATGCTTGCAAGGAAACATTTATTTACTTACTTATTTGATCCTGACCAGTTCAGAATTGTTAATCAAATAGGTATAAGTCTGGGTCTGTTTTCATTAGCGTAGCTTGACACTCAAATAAAAAGATTAATAATAAGAAGGATTATGCGTGGACAGAATGTTTGGGTCTCCCAGAAATTCATATGTTATAATTCCATCCCCCTCTATGATGATATTAGAAGGTGGGGCATTTGGGAAGCATTATGTCAACAGTGTAGACCCCCTCATGTATTAAATTAGTGCCCTGATACCGGTTTGGGCTATGTCCTCACCCGAATCTCCTCTTGAATTGTAGCTCATGTGTGACAATTCCCGCGTGTCACAAAATCTACCTGGTGGGAGGTAATGGAATCATGAGGGCGAGTCTTTCCCATGCTATTCCCCTGAGACTGAATAAGTCTCATGAGGTCCGATGGTTTTATAAAGTGGAGTTTTGATGCCGAGCTCTCTTCTCTTGTTTGCCGCTATATGAAATGTGTCTTTTACCTTCTGCCATGATTGGCCTCCCAAGCAATATGGAACTGTGAGTCCGTTAAACCTCTTTCTTTTGTAAATTGCCCAGTCTCAGTATGTCTTTACCAGCCCTGTGAAAACGGACTAAAAAAGTAAATTGATACTGGGAGTGGGGTGCTGTTGAAATAATACCCAAAAATGTGAAAGAGACATTGGAACTGGGTAACAGGTAGAGGTTGGAACAGTTTGGAGGGCTCAGAAGGAGACAGGAAAATTTGGAACTCCCTAGAGATTTGTTGAATGTCTTTGACCAAAATGGTGATAATGATAAAGACAGTGAAATCCAGGCTGCGGTGGTCTCAGATGGAGATGAGAAACTTGTTGGGAACTGGAGTAAAGGTGATTCTTGCTATTTTTTGTCAAAGAGACTGGCGGCATTTTGCACCTGCCCTAGAGATCTGTGGAACTTTGAACTTGAGGGAGATGATTTAGGGTATCTGGTGGAAGAAATTTCTAAATAGCAAAGCATTCAAGAGGTGACTTGGGTGCTGTTAAAAGTATTCAGTTTTAACAAGGAAACAGAGCATAAAAGTTTGGAAAATTTGCAGCCTGATGATGCAATACAAAAAAGAAAACATTTTCTAAGGAGAAATTCAAGCTGCCTGCAAAAATTTGCATAAGTAATGAGAAGATAAAAGGTTAGTTGCCAGGACAATGGGGAAAATGTCTCCACAGCATATCAGAGACCTTTGAGGCAGCCCCTTCCATCACAGGCCCAGAGGCCTAGGAGGAAAAAAATGGTTTCTTGGGCCAGACCCAGGGCCCCCCTGCTGTGTGCAACCTAGAGACTTTGTGCCCTACATCACAGTGCTCTCGCCAGGGCTAAAAGGAGCTAAGGTACAGCTTGGGCAGTGGCTTCAAAGGGTTGCAAGCCCCAAGCCTTGGCAGATTCAATGTGGTGTTGAGCCTGCAGGTGCACTTTAGTCAAGAATTGAGGTTTGGGAACCTTCACCTAGATTTCAGAAGATGTGTGAAAATTCCTGGATGCCCAGAGATAAGTTTGCTGCAGGGGTGGGTCCCTTATGGAGAACCTCTGCCAGGGCTGTGCAGAAGGAAAATGTGGTGTCAGAGCCCCCACACTGAGTCCCTACTGGGTCACTGCCTAGTGGGGCTGTGAGAAGAGGACCACTCTTCTCCAGACTCCAGAATGGTAGATCCATCAACAGCTTGCACTGTGTGCCTGGAAAAGCTGCAGACACTCCACACCAGCCCATGAAAGCAGCCAGCTATACCCTGCAAAGACACAGGGGCGGAGCTGCCCAAGGCCATGGGAGCCTACCTCTTGCATCAGCATGACTTGGATGTGAGACATGGAGTCAAAGGACATCATTTTGGAGCTTTATGATTTGACTGCCCTGCTGGATTTTGGACTTGCATGGGGACGGAAGTCCCCTTATTTTGGATAATTTCTCCCATTTGGAATGGCTATACTTACCCAACGCTTATATCCGATGCCCCCTGTGCCCCTCCCCAACTCCCCACCCCATTGTGGCTAGGAAGTAACTTGCTTTTGATTTTACAGGCTCATAGGTAGAAGAGACTTGCCTTGTCTCAGATGAGACTTTGGACTGTAGACTTTTGAGTTAATCCCGAAATAAGTTAAGACTTTGGGAAACTCTTGGGAAGACCAGATTCGTTTTGAAATGTGAGGACATGAAATTTGGAGGGGCCAGATTATGGAATGATATGTTTTGGCTGTGTCACCACCCAAATCTCATCTTGAATTGTAACTCCCACAATTCCCACGTATCATGGGAGGAACCCTGTGAGATGTAATTGAATCATGTGGATGGGTATTTTCTGTGCTGTTCTCATGATCGTGAATAAGTCTCACAAGATCTGATGACAATAAAAACAGGAGTTTCCCTGCAAAACCTCTCTCTCTCTCTTTGCCTGCTGCCATCCATGTAGATGTGACTTGCTCCTCCTTGCTTTCTGCCATGATTGTGTGGTCTCCCCAGCCATGTGGAACTGTAAGTTCATTAAACCTCTATTTCTTTCCAGTCTTGGGTATGTCTTTATCAGCATGTGAAAACGGACTAATACACAGATTTTTTAAAATTCAGATACACTAAGTTTGTTAAAAATATTATCTATTTGGCCTAGTGCAGTGGGTCACGCCTGTAATCCCAGCGCTTTGGGAGGCGAGGTGGGCAGACCACCTGAGTTTGGGAGTTCAAGACCAGCCTGACCCACATGGAGAAACCCCATCTCTACTAAAAATACAAAATTAGCCAGGCTTGGTGGCACATGCCTATAATCCCAGCTACTTGGGAAGGCTGAGGCAGGATAATCGCTTGAACCTGGGAGGTGGAGGTTGTGGTGAGCCAAGATCACACCATTGCACTCCAGCCTGGGCAACAAGAGCAAAACTCTGTCTCAAAAAAAAATATTATCTTTCAGAAACAACACTTAGATTAAAAAGTAAGAATAAACATAACAAATGTTGTCAGAAATGTGAACTGTTACTTTTATACATTGTTAGCAGAGATAAAAAATGATATAGTCTATTTAGAAATAAGGTTGTCAGTTTCTTGAAAAGGTAAAACATGTAGCTACCCTATGAATCAATCATTCAACACCTAAATATTTACAATAGGAAAAGAAAATAAAAATACTTTTACAAATGCTCATAACAGCTTTATTTATAATATCCTTCAAACTGGAAGTGACATAAATGGTCCATCAAAAGTTGACTAGGTTAACAGTTGTATATCTCTAAAATGCAGTATTTCTTAGCAATGCAAAGGAACAAATTATTTAGGCAACTACAATAATCTCAAAGCATTTATGCTGATTGAAAGAAACAGAAAAAAATAGCTGCATACTGTATTATTCTACTTATATAATATTCTTGAAAATGCAAATTGATCCATAGTGAGACAAATCGTATCAGTGTCCTGGGGACCAGATGGGGAGGAATGGATAACAAAGGGACACAAGGACACAAGGAAATGAATGATGGATTTTTTTTATCATCCAGAGTATTGTGATTGTTTCATGAGTGTATACAAATGTCAAACTCACAAAAATATATATTTTAAGTATTTGGGATTTATTGTTTGCCAAACATACGATACAGCTGTAAAAAATAATATGTGACATTTAGATAATAAACAGCCTAGAGAGGTTTTTTTTTTTTTTTTTGAAATGGTGTCTCACTCTGTTGCCCAGGCTGGAGTGCAGTGGTGCGATCTCAGCTCACTGCAACCTCTGCCTCCTGTGTTCAAGCAATACTGCCTCAGCATCTCGAGTAGCTGAGACTACAGGCACATGCTGCCACTCCTGGCTAATTTTTTTTTTTGTATTTTAGTAGAGACGGGGTTTCACCGTGTTGTCCAGGTTGATCCTGAACTCCTGAGCTCAGGCAATCTGCCCACCTTGGCCTCCCAAAGTGCTGGGATTACAGGCGTGAGCCACTATGCCCAGCTGAGAGGATTTTTTAATTAAGTTATTTTCATGCAATGAAATTCACTCACTCTATGTAAAAGTTGATGAATTTATATAACAGTTTACAGTTGTGTAATCATAATAATGCCTTTTTTATCATAAATTTTTCTAATTTTTTATTGTACTTGAGCATTGCACCCCACCCCTGGCCCCAGCCATCCTCTGATCTGCCTTCAGTCACTATAATTTTGCTTTTGTAGAATTGCATCTGTTTGGAATTATACAGTACATAATCCTGTGTGTTTAACTCTTCACTTGAAGTATTGTTATAAAATTCATCCATGTTGTTACATGTATTAATTTTTTTTATTGTTGAGTATTATATCATAGAATAGAAATACTAAATTTGTTTATCACTTATGGGTACGTGTGCTACTTTGGATTTTGGCTATCTGGAAGCACATCTTTGTGTGTGTATATGATTTCATTTCTCTTGGGTAAATACCTAGAAGTGGAATATTTGGACCATACAGAAAGCATATGTTCACCTTTTGCCATGCTTATTCCAAAAGTGCCTGTACCCCTTTGCATTCACATCAGTAATCTAGTAAATATCCAGTTGGGTCTCTCTCTCATCCACATTTCTAATGTCAGTCTTTTTGTTTGTTTGTTTGTTTGTTTTAAGAGGGAGTTTTGCTCTTGTTGCCCAGGCTGGAGTCCAGTTGCACCATCTCGACTCACTGCAACCTCTGCCTCCCAGGTTCAAGCAATTCTCCTGCCTCAGCCTCCCAAGTAGCTGGGATTACAGGCATGTGCCACCACGTCCGGCTAATTTTTTTTTTTTTTGTATTTTTACTAGAGATGGGGTTTAACCATGTTGATTCTAATGTCAGTCTTTAACATTGACTGTTCTAGTGGGTGTGTATTGATAACTCATTTTTGTCTTAATTTGCATTTATCTCATGAATATCAATGTTGACTCTATTTTCTGTGCTTATTGGACTTTTATATGACATTTATTTTGAAAGTTTGTTGAAATAGAGTTGTTTATCTTCTTATTGTCAAGTTGTAAGACTTCTATAAGTATTCCAGATATAAGCTCTTTGTCAAATATGAGTTTTCAAAAATTTTCTCTAAGTGTACTTGCCTTCTTATTATCTTAATAATTTTTTTGAAAATATTCCCATTTCTTGAATTCCCTTTTATCTTTTTAATTGTAACTTTTGTTTATATTGTTCTCTTTGAAAAATCTTTGCCTAACCTACTGTCACAAAGATTTTCCAACATATTCTTCAAAATAGGATTTTTTTTATTGCTTATAAACCTAGATTGATAATCTGCAAAAGGATCTATTTGCAGTTTGGGGACCTCATACTATGTCTCTATAAACCTAATTATAATAAAATGTGATTACGATATGTCTACTTCACTTGCCCTCCTAGTCGAGGAGGACCATGGGGCTACAGTCGTAACTCTAGCAGCCAGGGTTTTAAGCTGCCTTGACCCTAGTATGGACAAAACATGAGACTGAGATTTCAGGAAATGGCATTTTCAGTTAAATGCAGGGAAATACAAGAAAGATACTCAAGGGTCAAGTGGTCAGCACCATTCTTGAGTAGTGACCTCCTGGCTGGATTACCAAACCACAGGTCAATCTTCATTGATGGGTAAATAAAGAATCAAAGAAAAAGAAAAAAGAGGGAGGCTCCCCTCTGAATAGTCCCTCAGAGGGAAGCATGTCTGTTTTTTCCAGTCTGTGTTCTATTGTATTACAAGGGTAATAGGGAAGAAATTATTTATTGATTTGGCACATATTGTTCATATTCAGCATGCTTAATTACTATTATTTTTAAATGTTAATTATGATAGCTTGTTAGTTTTAGCTAGATTACTAATGTACCTCTTACTTTTCAGATCCAACTTAATTAGGATACTAATGCAATAGTGTCCACTCTGTTTACTGTCTAAACCATGTGAAGCCTGGGCCAAATGAACCATGTACAAGAGAGAAGTGTTTCAAAAGTTTCACTGATATTGGCATTAGCAGCTTTCGTGTTTACGTATTTTGTTCTGATTTGTTTTTCAGATACAGGGTCTTGCTCTGTTGCCCAGGCTGGAGTGCAGTGGTGCAATCACGGCTCACTGCAGCTTCAACCTCCTGGGATTAGCGATACTCTTACCTGCCACCTGAAGCTCTTGTGGTCTCAGCTTGGACCTCAGGTGCACTACCAGCCCAGTTATTTTCAGTTATTTTTTGTATTTTTTTTTTTTTTTTTTTTTTTTGTAGAGATGCAGTTTCTCCATTTTTGCCAGGCTGGTGTTGAACTCTAGCACTCAAATGAGTTCTGACCTCCCAAATTGCTGGATTACAGTCGTGACCCACTGCGCCCAGTTATGTTTATGTGTTTTAAAAATACCTACAACTCTTGAATTGTTTTCTTTTCATTTTTTCTAGGCTAAGATTATTACCTTACACTTTACCAAAATAGGAAAGTCAGGAAAAAAAAGCTGATATATTCTGTGGTTTTTCAATTTTTTTCTTTTTAGTTAAGTGCAAAAATCTATTGGAGAGGTTTTTAAGGTTTGTTTTTGTAGAGTCTATGAGATTATGGTGATATGTTCAATATACTGCTAATAGGTGGATTATCAACTTTGAGAGAAAATTCTGGGAGTGTCAATGAATAACCTTAGTAGTTGAAATCATGTCAGGATGAATGAAACCGACAGGACATGTAAAAAAGAATAGAATATTTGGGGAAATTTATGTATTTTGGGAAGTGAAAATAAGTGCTGGCACCAAAGAAAATATAAAAGACTAGGAGAAAAATCAGATATATGTACTGTATTGAAAGATAAATGAGAATAATTTGAGAGAGAGTAAAAGAGAGATTTTGTCAAAAGGATAAAGACAAAAAAAAGTTGCATGTGAAATTTGGATTATTACTGATGACTTATAAATAATAAATTTCAATGACATGGTAGTTATTGAATCTACATTATTAGGTATTATGGAATATCCTAAAATAGTTTCGAATATTATGTAAATATTAGTTAATATTTCTGTACCCAGGTTTCCTCTGTAATAAAATATAATTATTTTATGTTTCAGAAAATTTCAGTTTTAGAATATTACAGTGTAAATTGTTTTTCTGCTTCTGTGTAACAAAGGTTCAGCAGCTGTGTTAACTATAAACAGTAGAGAACTATAAACAGTAGAGATATGTTTATATGGTTGTCTTTGCTTTTTCTGGAGAACACTTTTATCCAACTTTTCATCCCCTTTTTACTCTCAACATAAATTAGCTCCTGACCACATTAAAGCTGATCACCTTGTCTTATTCAAGGTTATGCTAGCTTTAAATCCTTTCCACAAATAAGCTTTAAGTTCTGCTCTTTCTGCTGACATTTTCGTACATTGCCATCCTACAGCAGATGGCTGAGGATTCTAATCAAGAGATTTTGTATGAATCAACAGAAATCTCTGGCCAGAATCTGTAGTTATTGAGAGAAAACAAACAAACAAAAAAAAACATCCAGAACCATATGTTCCGGTATCCTGCATGCTTCTCAGGTAGGAAGTTTGCATATCACTTAATCATACTGTTCCATATTACAGCGTAATCCTTCGCTATGTCAGCAGCTCTGTGCTTAATGCTGCTAAAGTCAGTCTCCTTTGCATTAAAGAACTTCATGGATTTTTAAATATAATATTATCATCTCTTCCTTTCCATTATGGCTCAATATACCATTATTGAAAGGACATAAGTATCTGCTTTTCAAGTTTCAATCCTTTCACAGATTTAAGATACATGAATTCTGACATGCATTGTTTTCCAGAGCACAAAATACAATATGATTTTTTAACAAACAGATTCATGATCTAGGTCAAACTCTAATATGAGTTTAATTCTAGACAATTATAATTTTTCTTATAATCAAGATTGAGATCTGAACATGTATGTAACAAGTAAGAGTAAAATAGTGACTTTAAATAAATTTGACTTTTTGAGCAATAGACATAAGTGCAGCTAAAAGATATATTAAATATATATGATCATAGCTTAATTTGCATGTAAAGTTTGTAACTGCTGTATTGCAATTAGACAGGGTTATTATACAGTACATTATATGTGATATTTCATGTCTGCTTAAATAGCTCCAAGACTTTTTTAAGTGACCTTAAATAGAGATCAATTTCAAAACATTTATACACTAAGACTTGTATTTTAATCTGTTTTCCTTCTGAATATCTTAACAAAGAAACACCAGTTAACTACGTAGAATCAAAGGTATACATAAATTTTAATCTATATGCAATCTAAATTTATAACTCCAATGCATTCCTAGAAATTGCATCATAATTTAGTTCTTGTAAAGTGGATGATGATTTCCCATAAGGACAACGATAAAATTGTAGGAGTTAGCATTTCTTACTAGTGTCTATATAAAATCATAGATAGGATCAATAACATGCTTTTAAAGCAAAGCTACAACAATTACAGCTTTACAAGAATCTGGAATAATACAATTTGGTGTGAGTACCATAAAATAAACATGCACATATTTTAAACTGTATTTATAAAGGGTTCACAGTGCATTTTATATATGCATAATAGAAAAGGTACTATATACTTCTATCATAAGTTTGATGCATCAAGATATATATGTTATGATGAATATTAAAATGCAATTAATACTTCATTTTTTCCCAAAGAGTCCTTTATAGAATTATTTCATTGCCCAAGTAATAATAAATGCTGTTCAAGAAAGCTTGAGCTGTTTCTCATTTTTCTGCCTGAAAGAAGCATTTGAAATCTTTCAGCCTACCTTAAACTTGCTTCAAGGTTCTCCAAGATTAGTCAATAAATATTTTGTGATTGAACATAATGGCTCCAAAAAAAATATTAACAGGTAAATAAATTTTCAACATATTTTTACTTCAAATTCACCTTGATTTAGTTAAAAGTTTTCTTAAGGCTTCTATCAGAATAAGTAAAGGTCAGAACAATTTTATTAGTATAACTGTTGTTAAAAAGAATTGTGAGTTTTATTATAAAGCCATGAAATACCACTAGACTATTAAGCACATTTCAAAACAGAGTCTCTCTCTCCCTTTCTTCCTCTCTTCCTCTCTTCCTCTCTCAGAACCACCCGAAGACACAAAATAAATGAGACACACACACACAGAGGAAAAACGTTTAAATTACGTTTTACACCTTTTATCAGACATGGTTAAAAATAAATCTAGGGCAATTGAGTTATATGCTAATTAGGCATCAGTAAAGAAGGAAAGACATGTAAATGAAAGTAATTGAATATTACATACGTTATTTTCCTATGGGCTGAAATTCACAATTTTCTCTCTTTACAGTTACATGATTGGAACAGCATAGGATTAAGAGAAAGTACCCTAGATTCAGACTACCTTTATTCAGTTTTATTTCTGACACTTAAGAACAGAGAATCTTTGGGTTTATTGCTTAAACCTGCTTTTTCAGAATTTTTTCAACTATAAAATGAAGATGACAATAGTAACACCCTCATAGAATTGTGACATATATATATGTGTATCTGTGTGTGTGTGTGTGTGTGTGTGTGTTTATACATGTGTGGTATATATGTATACATACTGCAAATATCACTGGATGTGTGAAATGGAATATTTGGCATATTGGAAGAGAAAAAATAATAACTTGAAAATAGGTAAAGTTGAAAAAATCTCTCATACATTTAAAACAGAGTCCCCAAATAGGATAATATGAAAGCAAAAAAGGAAACCTTTTTGAGACAAAAATGAATTTTCCAAATTTATGTTTAAAAACCATTAACCCAAAGACCCAACATATATCAAAAAAGATAAATGATAAGAAATTAAAATTTAGGCACATTACAGTGTGTTTATATAACTATAGACAAAAATAATATATTTCAATCTACAAGGAAGGCAAACCAATTACAAATAAATGACAATTTAACTGACAGCAGACTGCTCCCTAATAACAAAAGCAAAAAGGTAATGGCATTCTGTCTTTAAAGAGCTGAGAAAAAATAAGCATGTAACAAAATTTCATCTATAAATTGTGAAATCATTTCAGAGCAACAAAATCTTAGAAATTACAACGATTATTACATAATATTAAGTTATATTGTTTAAGGACAAAAATATAACGCTAGAAAGAGACCCCATAATGTGTGTATTTTAAAGTCCTTATGTTGTATCACGGTCTAGAGGGACAGTAATTCATTTTGATTTTTCAGGAAAAAGTAATGGTGAAATCTCAAGGGGAACCAACATAATGATATAAAAAGTATGTTTAACTTTTAATCATGTAGAAGGAATAAAATAATATGAGAGCATAAAAAGAAGGGGAATCTTTATCTATATTGAGTAAGATAGAGAAATATAAGAGCCATTCAGGTAGAAATAAATGAGATTGAACTATCTTAAAGCATATATTTATATATAAATATATTTACATATATATGTTATATAAATATATAATTTATAATATATATATTATATATTTATATAATATATAAATATATATTTTATAAATATATAAATTAAATATATATTTATATGTTATATAAATATATAAATATATTATATAATATATATTTATATAATATATTTATATATTTATATAACATATATTTATATCTTTATATAATATATATTTATATCTTTATATAATATATATTTATATCTTTATATAATATATATTATATATTATATAATATATATTTATATCTTATATCTTATATAATATATATTTATATATCATATATTTATATCTTATATAATATATATTTATATATCATATATTTATATCTTATATAATATATATTTATATATCATATATTTATATCTTATATAATATATATTTATATATCATATATTTATATCTTATATAATATATATTTATATATCATATATTTATATCTTATATAATATATATTTATATATCATATATTTATATCTTATATAATATATATTTATATATCATATATTTATATCTTATATATATTTATATATCATATATTTATATCTTATATATATTTATATATCATATATTTATATCTTATATAATATATATTTATATATCATATATTTATATCTTATATATCATATATCATATATCATATATTTATATCTTATATATCATATATCATATATCATATATTATATATTATATATTATATATCATATATATTATATATTATATATCATAATCATATATATATTTATATATCATATGATATATATTTATATATCATATGATATATATTTATATATCATATGATATATATTTATATATCATATGATATATATATATATATCATATGATATATATTTATATATCATATGATATATATTATATTTATTTATATTTATATATTTCTATAATTTTTTATTTATATAAAATAAAAAATTTATATAGAAATATATATAAATTTATATATATATTTATATTTCTGTAAGTTATATATTTTTATAATATACACATATATATTTATATATTATATATAATATACATATATAATATATAATATAATATATACTATATAATTATATAATTATATATTTAATTTATTAAATATATATTACATATATTTTATATATATGTAATATATATAATATATATTTAATCATATATAATATATATTATATAATATATTTAGTAATAAATGAATATATTTAATAATATATATTATTTATATATATTTATATATTAAATGTATAAAATATAGTATTATATATAATATAATATATATTAAAATATATATTATAAATGTATGTTTATATAATATATAAATATATAAATATTATTGTGAAAATGGCTGCAGTGAACATGAAAGTGCAGACACTTCTTAGACATACAGATTTCAAATATTTTAGGTAAATACCCAGAAGCAAGATTTTGGAGTCATATAATATTTCTATTTTTAGCTTTTAGAAGAAACTGTACCATTTTCCATAATGGCTCTACTAATTTGTATTTCCACCAACAGTATTACAAGAGTTACCATTTTCTCCAAATCCTAGCCAACCTTTTGTTATCTTTCATCTTTTTCATAATTGCCATTCTTATAGGTATGAGATATCTCATTATGGTTTTAACTTGCATTTCCCTAATGATTACTGATGTTGAGCATTTTTTTCTTACATCTTTTGCCCGTTTCTGTCATCGTTTGAGAAATGTCCGTTCTGGTCCCTTGCTATTTTATACAATTAGGTTATTTGTTTTCTTACTATAAAATTTTGTTGGAGTTCCTTATGTATTTTGGATATTAACCCCATATTGGAGGTGTGGCTTACAAATATTTTCTCCCAATTTCTAGATTGGCTCATCACTCTGTTAATTGCTTTCTTTGTTGTGCAGAAGATTCTTAAAGTGATGCAATCCCATTTGCTATTTCTGCTTTTGTTGTCTACATTTTGGGAGACAAAAAAAAAAAAAAAGAGTCATTGCCCAGATCAATGTTGTGTAGTTTTTTCCCCTATGTTTTCTTATAGCAGTACTGCAGTCTTAGGTCTTACATTTAAGTCTTAAACCCATTTTGAATTGATTTTTATATATGGCGTAAGAAAAAAATTTAATTTCATTCTTTTTCATGTGAATATGAACAAAACTTTCCCTGCTGTGTATTCTTGGCAACTTTGTAAAAAATTGGTTAAACATACATGCATAGTTTCGTTTCTGGGCTCTCTATTCTGTCTTATTTGTAAATATGTCTGTTTTTATGTCAGTACCATGCTGTTTTATTATTGCTTTGTAGTATAGTTTGAAATCAGGTAGTGTGATGTCTCCAGCTTTGTTCTTTTTGCTCATTATTGCTTTGGCTATTCAGATTTTTTTGTAATTTCATATAAACTTTAGGATTATTTTTCTATTTCTATGAAAAATAATGGGATTTTGATACAAAATGCATTGGATCTGTAGACCACTTTGGGTAGTATAGATATTTTAACAATATTAATTTTCATTATCCCTGAACATAGAATAATTTTCTATGTATTTGTGTCTTTGATTTCTTTCATTAAAGTTTTCAGTGTATAGATCTTTCATCTCCTTGGTTAAATTTTCTAGAAAGTATTTTATTTATTTTGGGAGGTTAGCTACTGCAAATGAGATTGTTCTCTTGATTTTTTTGGATAGTTTGTTGTTAATAGAAAGGCTATTGGTTTTGTGTGTTGATTTTTTTATTCTTTAACTATGCTGTATTTGTTTATTAGTTCTAACAGTTTCTTGGTGGAATCTTTAGAATTTTCTATCTATAAAATCATGTCATCAGCAAACAGTAACAATTTTACCTCTTCCTTTCCTACTGGATGCCTTTTATTAATTTTTTCTGTTACATAATTGCTCTGACAAGGACTCTGAAATTATGTTGAATAGAAATAGTAAGAGTGAGCATCCTTATCTTTTTATGAATCTTAGAGGACAAGATTTCAATTTTTCACCATTGTGTATAATGTTAGCTGTGCACTATTATATATGGCCTTTATTGTGTTAAGGTACGTTTCTTCTGTTCCTAATTGGTTCAGTTTTTATAATGAAAGGATTTTAATTTTATCAAATGCTTTTTCTGCATCTAATGAGATGATCATATGATATTTATCTTTTATTCTATTAATGTAATGTACCATGTTTATTGATTTGTGAGTGTGTGTCCATCGTCACATCTAAGAAGAACAATCTAAGCCCAAAGTTAGCAAAAGGAAAAACATAATAAAGAGCAGAGATAAATGAAATACAACCTTTTATTAGGATAAACCCTACTTGCTTATGTTGAATGATCCTTTTAATGTGTTTTTGAAGTCAGTTTGCTAGTATTTTTTATTTTAGGATTTTTGAATCTATGTTCATCAAAAATATTGGCCTTTAATTTTCTTTTCTTGTAATATTCTTAACTGGCTTTAGTAACAGAGTAATGCTGGCCCCATAACAATAGTTTGAAGTATTCCCTCCTTTTTGATTTTTAGGTTTGTGAAGGGTTGGTATTCTTTAAATGTTTAGTAGAATTCAGCAGTAAAGTCATCAAATCCTGAGGTGGTTTTGTTTTGTTTTATTTTTGGATGAGAGACTTTTTATTACTAATTCAATGTTTTTACGTATCATTGATTTGTTCAGATTTTTTATTTCTTTATGATCCAGTTTTGGTAAATTGTATGTGTCTATGAATTTATTCATTTCTTCTGGATTATTCAATTTGTTGGCATACAACTGTTCATAATAGTCTCTTATAATCCTTTGTGTTTCTGTGATATCAGTTATAATATAGCCTCTTTCATTTCTTATTTTCTTGATGTGGGTCTTTTCTCTTTTATCTTAGTCCTCCTGAAGGTTTGTTGATTTTGTTTATCTTTTCAAAAATGAACACTTAAGTTTGTTATTTTTTGTATCATTTTCTAGTTTCTATTTTATTTATTTCTGCTCTTGATTATGTCTTTCCTTCTGCTAACCTTTCGCTTAGATTATTCTTCTTTTTCCATTTCCTTGAGGAATATGTTAATGTTTTCTTATTTGAGAATTTTTTTTTTGAACTCCTGCCCTCAGGTGATCCTCCCTGGCTTCCCAAAGTTCTGGGATTTCAGGCATGAGCCACCGTGCCCAGCTTATAAGTTTTAATATTTATCCCTTCACTAATTTATTTCAGCTACGGTTGTTATTAACCATTTTTTCTTTTACCCTCATGCTAGGTAGAAAATTGCTTTACAGAACACCATTACAGTCCTTACAGTATTTCAGATAGGGTTCTGCCTTTGTATTATGTGCTTACTTGTGTAAATTTTATGTTATTAATTAGTGGCCTTTTAGCTTAACTAGCTCTGTTAGCAATTCTTCTAAGGCAATTCTTGTGGTTACTAACTCTGTTAGCCTTTATCATTCCAGAAAAGTTTCTAATCTGTCTCATTTCTGCCTGACAGCTTTGCTGGGTAAAATATATTTGGTTGGCAGCTTTTTTTCTCCTTCAGCACTTTGAATATATCACATCATTTTTCTTTTCTTTTTTTTTTTTAATTTTTTTTATTTTGAGACAGAATCTTGCTGTGTCACCATGCTGGAGTGCAGTAGCGTGATCTTGGCTCACTGCAACCTCTGCCTCCCAGGTTCAAGTGATTCTCCTGCCTCAGCCCTCCTGAGTGGCTGGGACTGCGGGCGTGCACTACTACACCCAGCTAATCTTTATATTTTAAGTAGAGACAGGGTTTCACCATGTTGACCAGGATGGTCTTGATCTCTTGACCTTGTGATCTGCCCACCTCGGCCTCCCAAAGTGTTGGGATTACAGTCGTGAGCCACTGCGCCTGGCCTCCATCTCATTTTTCTTCCAGACCTGTAAGATTTCTGCTAATGAATCTGCTGATAGTCATATAGGCACTCCTTTCCATGTGATGAGGTTCTTATTGCTTCCTGCTCTCAGAATTTTTCTTAGTCTTTAATTTTTGAGTTAAATTGTTATGTGTCTTGGTGAACTCTTCTTTAGGCTGAATTTGATTGGATATTTCTGCACTTCTAGAACCTGGATGTTGGCTTTTTTCCCTACAATAGAGATGTTTTCAGCATTTATTTCTGTAAATATGTTCTCTGGTCGTTTTGCTGTATCATACCCTTCATAAATCCCTGTTATGCAAAGGTTTGGTGTCTTAATGGTGTTCCATAATTTACATAGGCCTTCATTCCTTTTCATTGTTGTTGTTGTTGTTGTTTTCTTAATTTCCTTTTAGATCCTCTGGTTGCATTCTTTCAAATGTTTTGTCTTTGAGCTCACTGATTCTTTCTTCAACTTGATCAAGCCTATTGTTAAACCTTCCTGTTGCATATTTAAGTTCAGTCTTTGTATTCTTCTGTAGGATTTTGGTGGGTTTTTTTGTTTGTTGTTTTTCTAATTTTTTTCAAACTTCTAATTTTCTTCATATATTTTCCAAAATTCACTTAATTTTTAAAAATCTATTCTTGTAGTTCACTGAAACTTCTTAGCAGAATTATTTTAAACTTTTTGTCTTTAATTTTATAGCTCTCTATTTATTTGGAGTCCATTGTTGGAGTTGTTTTTGGTGTCTTTTGGAAGTGTAATGATTTTCCTGCATCTTTTCATCGTTGTGTCCTTGCATTGCTGTCTGCATTTGAGGAGACAGCTACATCTTCTAGCTTTTATAGGTGTTCCTTGGTGGGGATAGATCTTCATGAATTTAGTCTATCCTGTGGTTCTGAATGGGCCAGGTGGTAATGACCCTGAACAGACAGAGCTTGCTTTCATGTTCTATAAATGGCTGGGCTGTTTTCTTTGCTCTTAGTTCAGGTGGAGCAGCTGGCTGAGCTCTGTTGTTTGAGGAGACCACTGACTGAGCTTTGCAATTAGAATGAGTAGGTGAATGGACCCTATGGTAACCTGTAATCAGGCTTGGCTACAGGGTGTATTTTCTGGACGGATGGTACCACTATTTGAGTTCAACAGTTGGATAGGGATGTGGGAAGCGGCCCCAATGTTGGGTGGAGCCACTGCTCAGATATGCAAGACCAGCCATTGTGCTTAGTAGAAATACACAGTTGAGTTTTGACTGCCTGCCCAGGCAGGGCCTTGGGGTGGCCTTTAAGACTGAGCTGAGTGCTTTTTATACTCCCGGACATGTCACAATCAGCTCCTGCTCTTTGCTGAAATGTGCTGCAGGGTGGTCATCTCACTCCCTTGGTGGGACCCAGGGGGTAGGCTTTGAGGCCACACTGAGTGCTGTTTACACTCACAGATGTGACAGTTAGTCCCTGTTGTCTGCCAAAATGTGCTAAGGTGGTTTTCTCTGGGTGGGGCCTAGGGGAGCATTGCTTTTCTGACATGTACACAGGTGGTAGCGGTATTTTCCCAATAACCTGTGGAAACCTGCTTCAGTGTTTCACAATGAGGTCCTCAGGAAGTATTTTCCTTCTTGATCTTCTCTCACCCAGCTCTTTATACATTCATGTAAATCAAGCATTAAATGTATATCAACTCCTTTATTTATGTAATATTTAAAGTGGCTCTGTATTCCTGGCCACTCCTAGATTGATTTAAGAGGTGTTTGCCTGTAGTATGCTGGCATCAAAAATATGTGTTCATATTAACTCAATTGTTGTTGTTGTTATTGTTGTTTTAGATTGGTAGACTTGTTTTTTTGTTTTTTTTAAAAGAGCAGGGATAATGGTTGCCAGAAAAAGCTAGGGCTACATATCTAAACTCTACCATGTTTCTAATCAAAACAACTTAAGAATAATTATTTTCTCCAGCTTGATCCTGTGAAATACCTGGAAGCTCCGAAAAAAAGCCAAATTATGGTAGTGGGCATAAAATCCATTTTCCAAAAGAAGAGAATTCTCACCAACAGAAAGTAGACAAACAAAAATGCATAGTAAGTTAAACAACATATCACTTTATTATTTGGTGGAAATATTGAGAGGCAAATATTAAGAGGGTGTTCTCTAGAACCAGTTAAACTAAGTTTGATTTTTGTTTTTATACTTTACTAGCAGTTTTCTTAATCTTTGAACATTGGTTTCTTCATTAGTAAACTAGGGTGAATAATGGTACCTACCTCATAAGGCTGTTGTAAAATAAAAAGCATTTGTAAGTGTAATATATTGAAAATACATATTATGATATAGTAAGAACCCAAATAATGTTAAGTAAAATTTACAATTTTAGTTAATCTGTTTTTCAATCAAAAGTCTAAAGTTTTATTTAATTTACTTGTGACATAGCAATTATGAAAACTATCAACATAACACGTGACTTGCTTTTGCATGTTGATACTGTTTATATTCTTAACATTTAGAACAAGATACTAAAATTACAAACTCTATAGAGAAATATTAGGGTTTCCTGTGAAACATTTGCTTGGTTAAACTGGGTTTTCTTCCCCTTTTGGACTAGTGCATCATTGGAGGAAATTACATAACTTCTCAGATCACTACCTAGAAATGTTTTGCAAATAGATTGTTGGCTTCCTACTAAAAAATCCTTCACAAGTGCATCTCAGCCACACAAATTTCTGACATTTTGAAAATCATTATCTAGTCTATATTTTAGCTACTTTCTCTTCCTTTACTTGCATTACCTGATATTCAAATGGGAGAGAAAACATCAATACAAAAATTTAACTGAAGTGACATTCACATCCCTTCTAGATGGGGCTAATTTTAAATTGGCATAGACAATGATAACTGCATCAAAGCTTATCACTTTGGTGGTAACTGGCATATGTTCATGACTTTGATTTTAAAACATATTGTATTTTCAGAAATATTAGCATGGGAAATGTGTATCTCAGAATAAAAAAGGATGACAATTTTACAATAATGCAATTTGGCTTCAATTATTTTGCTTAAACTCAACAAGTATTGTTTGGCAGAGGGCGAGACAGTAAATTGTGAGGATGAACTTTAGATAGCAAGTCTAGAAAAAATAATTGATTATCTGAAGAAACATAAAAGTAGAAATTAAAACCACACAAATAAATATAAGATATATATATATATGACACACACACATATATATGATATCTATATTATATATAACTAGCATGGATAATATATAAATGCCTCTAAGAAGAACTATATGGTAAAAGTATTGAATTAGAGTTTATATATTTATAATCTGACCTAAATGGTAGACCTCAAATAATAAAGAAAACATTAGAAACTTAAATCAAATACACAATATTAGTTATATAACATGAAAGAACTTATTTTTAAGACATTTTCTGGATACATTTCATAATACATTTTCAAAGAATTTTTTTGGAATTCTTTCCTAAAATAAGTTTCAAGGATTGGACTTTTACATTTTATATTTTCCTAAAATGTGATCAACCAGAGACTTTTCTTCTTTTGCCATGAATCTTAAGTTTATACAATAGATTTTTTTAAAGTACTAATTTTTTTTGAGTTCATTATCCAAAATTATCTTAAAGAACTTATGTTGCCTTATCTATTTTTTCCTTTGGAAAAACCTTTTTCTCCAAATAAATAACTCATTTTGTAGGAATGCTATACAGAGCTTTTCAACTTTTGTAACTTGTAAAAAGAGGCTTATCATGAAAGCACATAGAATAAACAGTCTATTTCAAGACTTGACAAAATGGAGGCCAATCGGTAACACGCTGCTCATTGATTATTTTAATATTCTTGGCTGTATCAGTACTTGTAGAGACTAAATTAACTTGTTCTTCAGAAATAATTTTGGTTTGATATTGAAAAGGATGTATCATTTACTTAGAATTGTGATTTTCTTTGGTGCTGGGTAGAACGCTTCTGGAATGCAAAATGAGAGTTCACAATAAGATATTTTTTGTTCTATTATTGTTTAATTATTGGGTATAATTTTGCAAAAAGAGAAAACACTATTCTGAGACTGATGATGGTATTTAGGAGGAACAAGGATTTATCTTTTCAATGGATTTTTCTATAAGCCATTCTATTTGCAGAAGGTATATGTTGTGCCAGTTTGCCACATGGCACAAAGTTAGAAACCTCTACCATGGTCTGTTTTTCTTACTATTTATGAAAAATATTATCATATTAAAGTCAAACATTTTTATCTTGTTAAAATAGTAAGCATACTCTCTTTCTTCATAAGATTAAATATTAAAAGAGTAGAGTTATTTAACTATTTCAGGGAAGTATCCACTTCAAGTAACTTATAATAAAATATTTAAAAATGGTATGTATTTAAATGCCACAATTATTCAGACATGTATTCTTACATATATGCACATGAACAAGTAGATACGCACACGTATGTAAATAATATGGAATTTTGGTTAAAAAAAAACAGTATGAGTTTGTTTTCATGCTGCTAATAAAGACATAACCGAGACTGGGCAATTTACAAAGGAAAAAGGTTTATTGGACTTATAGTTCCACGTCTATGGGGAGGCTTCAAAATCATGGCAGGTGAAAGCCATGTCTCACATGGCAGCAGACAAGAGAAGAAGAGAGCTTGTGCATGGAAACTCCCATTTTTAAAACCATCAGATCTTGTGAGACTCATTCACTATCAAAAGAACAGCACAGGAAAGACCCACCTCCATTATTCAATCACAACTCACCAGGTTCCTCCCATGACATGATGTGGAAATTGTGGGAGTTGCAATTCAAGACAAGATTTGGGTGGCGGACACAGACAAACATATCATTCAACCCTGTCCCTTCCCAAATCTCATGTCCTCATGTTTCAAAACCAATCATGCCTTCCCAATAGTGCCCCAAAATTTTAACTCATTTTAGCATTAACTCAAAAGTCCACAGTGAATATCTGATCTGAGACAGGGCAAGTCCCTTCTGCCTATGAGCCTGTAAAATCAAAAGCAAGTTAGATACTTGCTAGATACAATGGGGGTACAGGCATTGGGTAAATACAGCTGTTCCAAATGAGAGAAATTGGCCAAAACAAAGAGGCTACAGTCCCCATACAAGTCCAAAATCCAGCAGGGCAGTCAAATCTTAAAGCTCCAAAATGATCTTCTTTGACTCCATGTCTCACATCAGGGTCACACTGATGCAAGAGGTGGGTTCCCATGGTCTTGGGCAGCTCTGCCCCTGCGGCTCTGCAGGGTACAGCCTCACTCCTGGCTGCTTTCACGAGCTGGTGTTGAGTGTCTGTGGCTTGTCCAGGAACACAGTGCAACCTGCCAGTGGATCTACCATTCTGGGGTCTGGAGGACAGTGGTCCCCTTTTCACAGCTCCACTAGGTGGTGCCCCAGTAGGGACTCTATGTGGGAGTCCGACCCCACATTTCTCTTCCATGCTGCCCTAGCAGAAGTTTTCCATGAAGAGCCCATCCCTCCCTGGGATCTAGGCATTTCCATACATCTTCTGAAAACTAGGTGGGGGTTCCCAAACCCCAATTCTTGACTCCTATGCACTCGCAGGCTCAACACCATGTGGAAGCTGCAAAATACTGGGGCTTGCACCCTCTGAAGCCACGGTCTGAGCTCCACGTTGGCCTCTTTCAACCATAGTTGGAGCAACTGGGATTCAGGGCACCAAGTCCCTAGGCTGCACATAGCACGGGGACCCTGTAAGCCACTTTTTCCTTCTAGGTCTCTGACCTACGATGGGAGGGGTTGACATGAAGACCTCTGACATTCCCTGGAGACATTTTTCCCATTGTCTTAGCAATTAATGTTTGGCTCCTTGTTACTTATGCAAATTTCTGCAGCTGGCTTGGATTTCACCTCAGAAAATGAGATTTTCTTTTCATTTGTCAGGGTGCAAGTTTTCCAAACTTGTATGCTCTGTTTCTCTTTTAAAACTGAATGCCTTTAAGAGCACCCAATTCATCTCTTGAATGATTTGCTTTGAATAGGATATCTTCTGCCAGATATCCTAAATCATCTCTCTCAAGTTCAAAGTTCCACAAATCTCTAGAGAAGTGGCAAAATGCCACCAGTCTCTTTGGTGAAACAACAAAACTGCTTCGTTTCCCAACAAGTTCCTCTTCTCCATCAGAGACCACCTCAGCCTGGATCTTATTGCTCATATCACTATCAATAATTTCTCAAAGTCATTCAACAAGTCTCTAGGAAGTACCAAACTTTTCCACATTTTCCTGTCTTCTTCTGAGCCCTCCAAACTGTTTCAACTCCTGTCTGTTACCCAGTTCCAAAGTCACTTCCGTATTTTTGGGTGCTTTTTCATTAACACCTTTTCCTACTGGTACTAATTTACTGTAATAGCCTGTTTTTATGATGCTGATAAAGACATACCCGAGGCACGTCTCACATGATGGCAGACAAGAAAAGAAGAGAGGTTGTGCAGGGAAACTCCACTTTTTAAAACCATCAGATCTGGTGAGACTCATTCACTATCACAAGAACTGCACAGAAAAGATCCACTCCCATAATTCAATCACCTCCCACCAGGTTCCTCCTACAACACATGGGAATTGTGGGAGTTGCAATTCAAGATGAGATTTGGGTAGGGACACAGCCAAACCACATCAAAAACCTTAAGATAATATGACTGTTAACTTCTAATTATTTTAAGCTCTTTACCAACCACCCTTACTTCTGCCCTCTAACTGACATTTCTTCCATGTTCATTAGTGTCTACTAGAAAATACACATACACTTTAATTTGCACAAGGTGTAGTGAATGAGTAAATGAGATAAAATAACCTGTTTTCTTTCATACATATCTAAATTGGTATACCTGTGTTAATTTAATTGTAAATACCCGCCTCGTATCAAAATAAAAGACTCAAATTATTGTAAATGAGATCCTTTTATAGTGTGTGAATAAATAACAAAAATATATTTAATATATAAGATATGGCTCTACATAAACCCTTATGAAAGTTAATAATCTTTTGCATCACCACCACAGTGAAATCTGCTCTGCTACTTTACAGAAATGGTACAATGTAATGCATACTCAAAATAGACCTGTCCACTTCTAAGATCTTATCACTAATGTTTAGCTTAATAACTGAGATTAACACAAATATAGACTCGTTCATCTGTACTGCAAATGTACTCTTCATAAAATTCCTTTAAATAACTGAATAATTAAGCAAAGGTATCCATTTCCATTGTAAAATACAGCTGCTGGTTCTCATTGGATGCTGATTATTTATGGCCAATAAGACACTCTTTAATATCTTGGCACACTTCCCAAAACTGATGGTGTACTCATTTGCATTTGTTTTCAACCTTATGTTGTATTTTATTGTTATTATAAAATTAATATTTATTAACCAATGAGATATTGGTTTGAAAAGGAATATGTTTTAGGGATACTTAAAAGTTGTAGAAATATCAAAAAGTATTATAAAGTAAAAAAAAACATGTTGGTGAGATTGCAGAGAAAAAGGAATGGTTACACTGTTGATGGGAGTGTAAATTGGTTCAAACATTGTAGAAAACAGTGCAGAAATTCCTCAAAGACCTAAAAACAGGACTACTATTTGACCCAGCAATCCCCTTACTGGGTATATACCTAAAGGAATATAAATAGTTCTATCATAAAGACACATGCATGTGTATGTTCAGTGCAGCAGAATTCACAATAACGAAGACATGGAATCAAACTAAACGCCCATCAATGGTAGACTGGTAAATAAAACATTATCTATATACATATGTGTGTGTGATTATATATATATGTGTGATTATATATATATGATTTTATATATATATATGTGTGTGTATATATACATATGCAAAGAACATTATCTCATTCTTTTATATGGCTGCATAATATTCCATGGCCGTGTTTGGTTTTCTGCATAATATTCCATGGCCATATTTGGTTTTCTGCCCTTGTATTGGATTGCTAAGTATAATGGCCTCTAGATCCATCCATGTCCCTGCAAAGAACAAGATCTCATTCTTTTATATGGCTGCATAGTATTCCATGGCATGCATGTGTATATATATATATGCATACATATGTACATGATACATATGTATACATATATATGTTAATTGATAATGTTATAGAGAACTAAGAATACATGTTTAAAAAATATTTGGAACATACCTAAGTCTTTTTTTTTTTTTAAATTATACTTTAAGTTCTGGGGTACATTGGCAGAATGTGCAGGTTTGATACATAGGTATATATGTGCCATGGTGGTTTGCTGCACCCATCAACCTGTTATCTACATTAGGTATTTCCCCTAATGCTATTCACCCCCAGGCCCCCACCCTCTGAGAGGCCTCAGTGTGTGATGTTCCCCTCCCTGTGTCCATGTGTTCTCATTGGTCAATTCCCACTTATGAGTGAGAACATGTGGTGTTTGGTTTTCCATCTTGTGTTAGTTTGCTGAGAATGATGGTTTCCAGCTTCATCCATGTCCCTGCAAAGGACATGAACTCATCCTTTTTTATGGCTGCATAGTATTTCATGGTGTATATGTGCCAGATTTTCTTTATCCAGTCCATCATTGATGGGCATTTGGGTTGGTTCCAAGTCTGCTATTGTGAACAGTGCCACAATAAACATATGTGTGCATGTGTCTTTATAGTAGAATGATTTATAATCCTTTGGGTACATACCCAGTAATGGGATTGCTGGGTCAAATGGTATTTCTGGTTCTAGATCCTTGAGGAATCACCACACTGTCTTCCACAATGGCTGAACTAATTTACACTACCACCAACGGTGTAAAAGTGTTGCTATTTCTCCACATCCTCACCAGCATCTGTTGTTTCCTGACTTTTTAATGATTACCATTCTAAATGGCATGAGATGGTATCGCATTGTGGTTTTGATTTGCATTTCTCTAATGACTAGTAATAATGAGCTTTTCTTCATATGTTTGTTGGCTGCATAACTGTCTCCTTTAGAGAAGTGTCTGTTCATATACTTCATCCACTTTTTGATGGGGTTGTTTTTTTCTTGTAAATTAGTTTAAGTTATTTGTAGATTCTGCATATTAGCCCTTTGTCACATGGAGAGATTGCAAAAATTTCTCCAATTCTGTAGGTTGCCTGTTCTCTCTGATATTTTCTTTTGCTGTGCAGAAGCTCTTTAGTTTAATTAGATCCTATTTGTCTATTTTGGCTTTTGTTGCCATTGCTTTTGGTGTTTTAGTCATGAAGTCTTTGCCCATGCCTATGTCCTAAATGGTATTGCCTAGGTAGAGTAGGAGGTTTTGAAGAGTAAAAGGGCTGTTAGGTTCAGGAGTTTAGCCTTGTTTTTGTGTGTGTGTAATTTTTAACCTGGCAAATATTGGAATATCAGACCAGTGTTATATGGCTGTCGTGATTCCCTGATGAAATGGTAAATAAATTCAATTGTGAGCAAACAAAATTTATGTGACACGTTCAACTTCAATTAAAACTAGAAATTGCATCTCGACTGAAATCTAGTCTGGGTTACCATTTCCTCAAGACTTTCTATTGAATTTAAACCATCTCTTTTAGTATCTTAATTCAAATAATTTAGAATCAGTACATTCCTTGGCGAGTATTTTGCATTCAGGAAATGACATAGGAAAATCTATGAGCTTTCTCTGTATGGAGCTTGCATTCTGGTTGGGAAGACAGATAGTAGCTAACATAATTAAGTAAAATACCTGATATGTGGTACATAATGATAATTATAAACGAGGAAACAAAACAGAAAAGGAATGTGTGGGATAGCGCACTTTAAGAAAGGCACTTAGAAAAGGATTCAACGAGAAGTTGATATTTGAGTGGAAAAAGTGAGGATCTGCATGTTTAGTTTTCAGGGGGAAAAAAAACTCTGCAAGCAGAAACATCAACAAAGGCAAAATCTTGAGGACAAACATGCCTACAAGTAGCACAGTTTGCAGATTGAACAAGGGGCAAAATTGTAGATGAGGCCAAAGAATTAAATATGTATGGACAGACAACTGGCTACAGGGCTGTTCAAAAAGTGATCCATATATCAGTTGCCAAGATAAATAGAAACACTGAAGGGAAGTGTTTAAACACTTTTATAGCTATTTGATATTACCATAACATCTGAGCATGTGATCACTAAACTTAAATTTGCATGGCTTAAACTTTTCCATTAATATTTATCTATCTATCTATCTATCTATCTATCTATCTATCTATCTATCTGTCATCTATCTATCTATCTTTACAATAGCATTGGTCCATGAAAGCTGGGGGAAAATTATCCTTTGTCCCACACATAGTTTAAGAAGCACTGATTTAGGACACGTTGACTCTTTCTTTGAGTGTGATGAAGAGTAGTTGGTGTTTAAGGAGAGAAGAGATAGAGGATGACTTACTTATTAAAAGCATCTCTCTGGCTTCTGTTGGAAAATAAAGGTAGAGCCGGAGATGAAACACAGACATGAGTCAGGTGCCTATTCAACAAACATGTGAGGGAGAATGGTGATCAAGGCACAGTGGAAGTGGAGGAAGAAGTGAGGTATGTGCTGGTTCTGGATATATATTTGGAACCAGAAAAAGAGGAAGTTTTGAAAGATTACATATGAAGTGAAAAGAGAGAGAGAAAAATCAAGGATGACTCAAAGGTCTGGCCTGAGCAAGTAGAAGAAATTGACATTTACTGATCTTGAATAGTTTGTGAGAGCAGCAGTTTCGGCTGGTGGATGAGAAATAGTATGCAAATCAAGAGTTCAGCTTAGGAAATATTCATTTTGAAAGACGAGTTATACAGCCTACTGAAGAATGTCAAATAGAAACTCACTTTAAGTAAGAGAGAATGTGAAGAAAGTACTGAAATTAATGTTTAGCAATAAAAGCATTAAACGGTGAAAACTTAGTTAAATGATTATCATTTCAAACAAATACAAAGGTATCTTGGATTGGTTACTTAGCATATCCTGAAGTGCAGTGCTAAATTTCATACTACACATTTTCATATTTGGTTTGTATAATAGTCTTACAAGGCAAATATAATTTTTCCAAATTTTTTGAATTAGAGACTGATGCTCAGAAAATTAAGCATTTTGCCTACGAGAATGTATAAAATCAATAATATGGCAAACAAAATATAGTATATATTAAGTTCTTACTAAAATAGCCATTAAACACTACCATTATCACTTATTTACAGAGAATAGAAATTATAAACAAATTATTAAGTACCTTGCATAAGCTCTTAGAGTTTGTAATTGGTGGAGACACAATTTCAATGCAATTGATAGGCCACGATATTAAACAATTATCTTCCACTGCTTCCTCTGGAAGAGCAAGTATTCACAATTAGGTACTTCCTATTCTAGAACTCAGGTATTTCCTACTATCCCTGGCTATTTTTATTAAATTTATTTCTTCACACTTGTGCATTAATCAGAATCACTTGGAGAGTTTATTATATACTGATTGCTGGATTCCATGCCCATAATTTCTAATTTAGTTTGTCTGGGGTAGAACCCAGTAGTTTCAATTTCTGACAAGCTCCCTGCTGCTGCTTATGCTGCTGGTCTGAGAAACACATTTGAGAACACTGCCTTACTGTATGGAATATTTATATATAATATTATGAACTCCTCAGTTAGTGTTCTAAGGTATATAGTTTAAAATAATCATGCCAGGGCTCACATATTCAACGAGAGGCCAGAAATCTTTTAATTTCTTATCAAAGTGATTTTCTAGCTTCTTCCTCTAAGACAGGGCATCCTTCCTGAAGGAGACAGGTGAAACCTCAATGACAATTTTATAAGAAGCGAAATCATGCTGACAGCAGGCAGTTTCTTCCAAGCAGAAAAGGGGTGTCACACTCAATTAGCTCTTTGGAACTATGGTGAAACGAGCCAGGATAATAGCTATATTATGAACTCACTTTTTTTTTCTTTGTAGTTAAAAGATACATGAATGAAAAGACCATACAAAGGATGTCTACAGAAAAACGGAGAATGCAAAGAATGTGAGGAATTGAAATACTAATGAAAAAGGTGGAGAATATTAGCTCCTCTATAAAAATACGTATCAATGCAATTTGCCTGTACATGTCATTTCATGATATATTAATTTCATAGTCATATTTTTCTCTGTAAGTTGTACATATTCATCTTTTTAAAAAATTTGCTGTAAAAATTGTAGAGTAGAATTTTATAATTCACTTTACAACTATTGTAGTCAGTGCTAGGAATGAAATCTCTCTAACATGCTTTAAGGCTTCCATCATTTGACATTCTGCTAAATTTCTCACATAATTCCTGTGGAATCTTTAATAGGGTTTCAAACAAAAATATTCCTGAAGATGCTCTTTTTAACACCTTTAGATTTTCTTCAATAGCTATAAGCTCTCATTTTTTAAATTTCCTCCATTTTTGGGCTTCCAGGAAACAAATGTATAGAATGTATTTTTGAAAAATTTTATTAAATTGCTCTACTGTCAAATACATAAAATGAATTAGTGACATGTCTAAAACTGAAGTTGATAGAATGTGTTTTAAAAATGCTCAGTTTAAAAGGCAGGCGTTAAAAATGTTCATATTAATTAACATCTGTGTAGATTATAATATACTGTGATGGCATTAAATAATGTAGGCTGACAGCCATGTTTAAAGAGTAAGTTCTCATTTCAGCTACTTATTTCTCTCATTTGATTTCTTTTTGACACTTTTTCTCACTGAACTGTTAACATGTAACTTCTCAAAGTATAATTACAAGCAAATACCTTTTTTTCTCATTAATAAGTAATTTTGGGGTATGATGGTGCTTGCCTGTAGTCCCAGCTACTCTGGAGGCTAAGGTGAGAGGATAGTTTCAGATCAGGAGTTCAGGTCCAGCCAGGACAACATAGAGAGACTTCATCTATAATAAGTAAAATAATAAGTAACCATAATAGTTATTATTCTTTTCTTTTTTAAAAATTAATAATTATACTAATTTTGGCAATTTTACTTTTTATGTGAAAAACTATGCTTTATGAGCCATGTCCTCAGTCTCTCTTGTACTGAAAAGAATTATTCATCACATGAATCTGCATTTTAATAGTCATCTAAATATATAGTCTTATGTTGCAGATCTTAAATTTTTTAAATTATTGTTTTTTAAGAAATGGGGCCTCACCATGTTGCCCAGGTTGGCCTTGTACTCCTGGGCTCCGGCAATCTTGTCTCAGCCTCACAGGTAGCTGGGACTTCAGGCCTGTTGTCATGACTGCCACACCTAGCCAAGAAAGACTTTTTTAAAGTATGAAATCAAGGCTGGAGGAGGTGGCTCATGCCTGGGAGGTGGAGGCAGGTAGATAGCTTGACCCCTGGAGTTCGAGACCAGCCTGAGAAACATGGGGAGATCCCATCTCTAGTAATCAATAAAAATTAGCGAGGCCTGGTGGGGCGATGCCTGTAGTCCCAGCTACTCCAGAGGCTGAGGTGGGAGGATCACTTGCACTTGAGGGGAGGCAGGGGGATTGCAGTGAAAGCAGATTGTACCACTGCACTTCAGCCTGGGTGACAGAACGAGACCCTGACTCAACAACAACAAAAAAACAAAACACACTTTCTTGTTTAGCAGTTGAACATTATATACATTTGATACACTATATTCAAACTCTACATATTCTATTTTTACTTTAAAATCTTTATGGGCAGGGCACGATGGCGCAGGCCTGTAACTTTGGGAGGCCACAGAGGCAGGCAGATTGCTCGAGCCCAGGAGTTCCAGACCAGCCTGGGCAACATGGCAAAACCCTGTCTCTACAAAAAGTACAAAATTAGCCTGGTGTGGTGGCATGCTGTGTGGGTAGTCACAGCTACTTGGGAGGCTGAGGTGGGAGGTTGAGGCTGCAGTGAGATGAGATGGTGCCACCAAACTCCACTAAACTCCAGCCTGGTCTACAGAGTGAGACCCTGTCTCAAAAAAATAAAACCAAAAATATTTATGTAATATTAATAGATAATAATGCTCATGTTACAAAACTCAAAATTTATTTCCAAATATATTTATAATATAATATACTACCAAAATATATTTCTTTTGAAATTTATCTCTAAATACTCTATTTCATTCTCAAGAGACAGCTGCTGATCTGACTTTGCTTCTATCCTTTGAACTCAATTTCATGCCTTACATGGTTATAGATATTAATACATATAATTGTTGTTTGTTTTGATCAAGTTGTACTAGAGTATACATATTGTTCTAAACTTCCTTTTTGTTTTAAATCCTCTCTCTTATAGATTTTTCTAAACTAGAACATATGTAGCTTTATTCTTCTGTATGGCTATGGAAGTGTTCTTATGGATGTCATGTGATTCATGTAGCTAGTCCTATTGCTTCTGATTATTTTTAGAAAAGATAAATTTTCTATAAATAATTTTATGCGTATATTATTATGCAGACATTCAATTATATCTGTAGGAAATAAGCAAACTATGGAATTTTTACATAAAAAGCTATACTCTAGTTTCAGTAGGCCTTCTTAATTACCACTCATTAAATTTTCATTAATTTCAATCCTAGAAATGTGCAAATAACAAGAAAATTTTACTGTCTGAAATTTCTTTGGTTTCTCAGTTTTCAATTATTTTTCAAAATACTTTTACCATCAAAAAGTATCTTACACCAGTCAGAATGGCGATAATTAAAAAGTCAAAAAACAAAAGATGTTGGAGAGGATTCAGAGAAAAGGAAAGCTTATAACTGTTCATGAGAGTGTAAATTAGTAAACCTCTATGGAAAACAATATGGAGATTTTTCAAAGAACTAAAAATAGAACTATCTTTTGACACTGCAATTCCTCTACTGGCTGTCTACCCACATTAAAAGAAATCATTATTCCAGAAAGATACCTGCACTCATATGTTTGTTGCAGCATTATTCACAATAGCAAAGACATAGAATCAACCTAGGTGCCCATCAATGGATGATTGGATGAAGAAAATGTTATATATATATAACATTTATATATATATAATAAATGTTTTATATATATATATAAATGTTATATATATATGTATATAAATGTTTTATATACTACTCACAAAATACTGTTCAGCCATAAGAAAGATGTAATGTTTTTACGGCAATGTGGATGAACCCAGAGGCCATTATTTAAGTAAAGTAACTCAGAAAGGCAAGTACCACTTGTTCTCACTGATAAGCAAGAGTTAAATAATATGTAAACATGAACAGAGATAGTGGAATAATAGACGCTGGAGGCCCAGGTATAGGAGAGGAGCGAGGAATGAGAAATCACTGAATGGGTATGTAGACAATTCGGGCAATGGGAGCACTAAAAAAAGCCCATACTTCACCATTATGCAATATATTGTGTAACAAAACTGCACTTGTACCCCCTACATCTATAAAAACAGAAAAAAAATAGGAAAACAAAAGCAGTCCCTCTTCTTGTGTTCTCAAAAGTTAGTCCAATTTAATTTTCCACAGTAGATCTTTGATATGAATGAATTTGGTCAGATGTTTGGTAAAAATCAAATTTAATTCTTTACTCAATTTTTTAGTGAGACATAGCAATACAATCTGTTAAAAAATCTATATTTCCCCCAATCATTGAAAACATCCTTTGCTGTGTTTTTAAATTTGCCTGCCTTCTTTCCATTGCTTTATCTTTGTATTCATGCACTAGAATCACTCTATTCTAAACGTTATGATTTTGTTATATGTTTAAATATTAAGGAAGATTGGGAATTCCTCATTATCCTTTCTGAACTATCCTTTCATGCATGCTTATTTTAATGTAATTTTTATTTTTCTTTTTTTATACTTTAAGTTCTAGGGTACATGTACACAATATACAAGTTTGTTACATATGTATACATGTGCCATATTGGTGTGCTGCACCCATTAACTTGTCATTTACATTAGGTTTATCTCCTAATGCTATCCCTCCCCCCTCCCCCAACCCCACAACAGCCCCCGGTGTGTGATGTTCTCCTTCTTGTGTCCAAGTGTTCTCATTGTTCAATTCCCACCTGTGAGTGAGAATGTGTGGTGTTTGGTTTTCTGTCCTTGTGACAGTTTGCTCAGAATGATGGTTTCTAGCTTCATCCATGTCCCTGTAAAGGACATGAACTCATCTTTTTTTATGGCTGCATAGTATTCCATGGTGTATATGTGCCACATTTTCTTAATCTAGTCTATCATTGATGGACATTTGGGTTGGTTCCAAGTCTTTGCTATTGTGAATAGTGCCACAATAAACATATGGGTGCATGTGTCTTTATAGCAGCATGATTTATAATCCTTTGGGTATATACCCAGTAATGGGATGGCTGGGTCAAATGGTATTTCTAGTTCTAGATCCTTGAGGAATCGCCACACTGTCTTCCACAATTTTTAAACAGAACTTGGTTCATTAAAAATTTTGTGTTAGTGTATGTGTATGTATGTGTATATGTGTAAGTGTATCTATATTATCTGTTACTACATAAAAATATGCTAAACCTTGGCATCTTAAAAACAACAAACATTTATCATCTCACTCAGCATTTTCTGTATATCTGGAAACCAGAGTCCTGTATGTGGAGTCTTGTTAGGTGGCAGTTAGGCTGTCAGCCAGGGCTACAGACATCTGAAAAGTCAACTGGGGATGAAGAATTCCACTTCCAGGATCATTCACATGGTTGCTGGCAGGCCTCAGTTTCTTGCTGGCTGTTGGCCTGGGGCCTCAGTTCCCTGCCAGGTGGGCCTTTTCATAGGGTTGCTCAAAACATGGCAGCTTATACTGCCCAGAGTGAGTGACCTGAGGAATAAAGAACACAAGACGGAAGTCTTGGTTTTTAACAACTTAATCTTGGAAGTGACATAATATTAATTCAACATGGATGCATCTGGAGGGCATTATCCTAGTGAATTAAAGCAGAAACAGAAACCAAATACTGTATGTTCTCACTTTTAATTGGGAGCTTAACATTGGATACACATGGACGTATAGATGGGAACAATAGACACTGAGACCTGCAAGAGAGAGGAGGCAAGGAGAGGATCAAGGGCTGAAAAACTACAAATTAGGTACTATGCTCACTACCTGAGTGACGGGTTCAGTTATACCCCCAAACCTCAGCATCATCCAGTATTCCTTTGTACCAAACCTGAATAGGTGCCCTCTGAATTTAAAATAGAAGTTGAAATTTTTTAAAAATAAATTCTGTTACATGTTATTGTTGTTCATGCAGAGCAACCTGGTACAATATGGGAGGTAAGCATGCAAGGGTGTGTGAAAACAGACAAGAAGTGAACCTAGAGGTCATTATGGAGGCCATCTACTACAGTTTGTCCATTGGCTCACGATGTGTCATGTTCTTCCCACATGCAAAATACACTCATCTCCTCCAAAGTTCCCAAATATCTTATGTGTAACAGTATCAATTTGAAGTCCAGAATCTTGTCCAGGTGAGTAGAGTCCTTAACTCCTTTGATTAGAATAATTAACTACTTACTGTAGGACTAATCTGTGTTAGGAGCTGGGAATATTGAACCTGACCAGAAAGAGAAACATCATAGTGCATGCATTTTAGAGCACCATCAAATATTTGTTTCTAAAATAGAAAACTTGTGTCTTGTGTTAAGAACCAGAAGAACATCATTTAAGGTCTCCAACCTATAGATCCCTCTTCTGAGAGTTGCATATAATAATGTCTAACCATCTATATCATTCTGATATAGTAAAGATTAGATTAATGGATCTCAATCTTTTTTTTCTTTTTCTTTCCATAATTTTTCCCTGTACAATTTACTCACATCAGTAATATTTTTGTTTATACAGTGATTATTATTTATACAGTAATTATTAAGATTAGGAAAACTATGGCTAGACAATGAGTAGAGAATCCCTGGATTCAGTAAATTACTTGAGTGCTATTTGTGAGCCTTTTTTTTTTGGGACGGAGTTTCACTCTGTCGCCCAGGCTGGAGTGCAGTGGCGCAATCTCGGCTCACTGCAAGCTCTGCCTCCCGAGTTCACGCCATTCTCCTGCCTCCGCCTCTTCGAGTACCTGGGACTACAGGCGCCCGCCACCACACCCGGCTAATTTTTTTTTTTTTATTTTTTTATTTTATTTTTTAATTTTTTTTTATTTTTAGTAGAAGACGGGGTTTCACTGTGGTTTAGATCTCCTGACCTCGTGATCCGCCCGCCTAGGCATCCCAAAGTGCTGGGATTACAAGCACGAGCCACTGCGCCCGGCCTGTTTGTGAGTCTTAAAAGGTAATAACAGAAAGTATCACACTATTTTTTCTTCACAGTTCCAAATCTTTCTCTCTTTTTCTTCATACTTTCAAAATTCTATTTCAGACAATAGCCAATGCCCATCCTCTCTCCGCTCAAAAAGGAGATCCATGTTTTAACCCCTGCAACCTAGGAATGCTACCTCATTTGGAAAAGCTTTGCAGATATGATTAAATTAAAGGTGTTCAGATAGGGAGATTATCCTTGATTATCCATGTGGGCCCTAACTTCTATCACATGTATCCTTTATAAAAAGGGATGCAGAGAGAGATTTTACATGCACATGAACATACACAGGAATAGGTAATGTGAAGACTAAGCAGAAAGATATTTGAAGATACTGACCTTGAAAATTGTAATGGTGTGACCTAGATCAATGTGTGCAGACAGCCATCAGCAGCTGAAAGAAGCAAGGAATGGATTCTCTAGAGGGAGCAGAGTTTTGGAAAACCTTGATTTTGGCCCACTGATAGTGATTTCAGACATTTTGCCTCCAGAACTGAGAAAATATATTTCTGTCTTTTTAAGCCACCAAGTTTGTGGTAATTGGTTACTGCAGCCACAAGAGACTAATACATTCATTAACAGCTTTCTGTGGTCTACCAATCCAGTGATTGAAATTAGTATTATTTGGATTGCCACTAAGGCACCCATAATTTTGGCTTGCTCCAAACTGTGTATATTTTATTCTACTAGTTGGCAAACTGTTTCTGGCATGGATGAGATTAAAAAAAAAAAAACAAAAAAAAAAACTTAGACTTTGTCAACCATGTGGACTTTGTCAAAACTACTCAACTCTGCCATTGTTATATGAAAGCAGTCACAGACAATATGTACCTGCGAGTACGGCTGTGATCAAATAAAACTTTATGAAAACATGTGGTAGTTCAAATTTGGCCCACAGGGCATTTTTACTGACCCCTGTCCAATACTATATACTTGCTCGATTCCAGTAATTTTCTTTCTTCCGTTTCATACTACATAGCAACCAGGAAGCATTTTTTCTTTTTATTTTTTTTTAACCATCCACAAAGATTATATATTGTGCACCTTCTCTTTTAAGCATAAATATTTGTTGAAAGAGTAAATGAATACATTGCTGATCTCCAGTCTTACTAATATGCTCATTTCCTTCAAAAAATAATTTACTCAAAAAATAGCAGAATATTTCTCCAATCACTCTGCCTATGGGTATTCTAATCACTCACTCATCCAGGTTTAATTCCAGTACTACCTCTTCTATGAAAACAGCTTCAAGTACTATAACTTTTATTTCTCTGTTATTGTGTATATAATCAGTATACCAAAATAGTACATACTGCCTTTTTAATACAATTTGTACGTATTTAATCTAGGTGATTTTCATAATTTTCTTGAGAGCCACTGTTTTGACAGCATACAACCATTGTAGATTTCTCATAACATGAATTAAACTTGATATATTTAGGGTATTTTTTGCTTTTCAAAATTGATTTATTTATATATTGAGCAGCTTATATACACTATACATCAAAAAATGCTGACCTCTGTTTTCAGCTGTGCTTTATATGTGTAGAAATCCTGTTTCTCTTTTCTAAGTAAATATTCAACATTATTTTTGAGATCAATTTCTAGAAATTTGATTACTTGATATTGGCTGATGTTAAATTACATGCCTATAGAAAATACATTAAAGAACTCCCGCAGAAAACTCTTGGTCTATTTAGTTAAAAAATCCCATGGCAGGTAAACGCAATTACTTATTCATGACAAAGAGAACAGAATCCAGTCAGTTTCCTACATTAAATGAAAAAAGCACCAGCATGGCACATGTATACATATGTAACTTACCTGCACGTTGCGCACATGTACCATAGAGCCTAAAGTATAATAATAATAATAAAAGAAAAAAAAAAGAAAAAAGCAACATTTGGATTTGATAACTGAAAAGAAATGAGAGTATGTACAGAAAACTAAATTCTTTCCCGTATGTTCTCCTTAAATTTAAAATGAATTCTGTTGCCATTGCAATATGTAAACTTTCTTCATTAAACAGATTATTTTAGCCTTGTTAATATCACCAAAAATGTAACGTTTGTGAACACAGAAAGCCACTGTTTATTTTAGATATCTTACGAAAATTGTTTATGTAAAAAAAAAAATCCCTGTTGGCATGTACATATTTTAATATTATTTTTCCTATATCTTCAATAATTACTTAACGTGCTGCAGACTCCCTCTAAAATCACCTGAGGGTTTTAAAATTATATTTCTCTCCATTTTCATGTGTTACCACAAAGCCTTCAAGAGAAAGTCTGTAATATAATGCCTTCAGATATGCAAACACAAACAGGAAAGTATTAAAATAATAGTATATATAGCTTTTTCTTTAATAATAATGCTTATACATGATTCTCAATAAACAACATTATTCTAAAACTCATTTTATAGGCTTATTATTACAATTGAAGTAAAAATTACTTTATACTTGAGATAATGTGTACTGTAATATAAATAAGCAAAATATTATTGATTCTCTTATTTAGGAAGTACTTACTGCTGGCCTATTATGGTATAATATTGAGATACATTTCCATTATTTTAATACATTCCTTATAAAGAAATAAAAAATATAATTTTAATTAGTATAATGTACAGACCTATGTGAATATTTCTGATATGTTAGAAGAAAAAATACTCTCCTCAGTTGTTCTTCATTGTGTTAAGACCCTTTGCATAAGGACTAGGTGTCTTTATGTTGAGACAAACTGTAACTTTAAAGTTCATTTAAACAATGTTTGGCTTAAACTCTTCAAAAGTTTCCTTATTAAAATATTAAGATTGATATCATTTTTTTGCTTTGTCACATTAGTTTTACCCATTTTTAATCTATCAAAACAGTGTGATGTGACAGAATTGATGATGTAATCAAAACTGCTGCTTTTCAGATTCAAATATATACTAGTATAATTTTAAAATTATTTTATAATTTTAATGTATATTTTATAAACAAAAATTAAAAGCATTTATTAGAAAATATAAATTTAGATAAATCTAAATTTATTATAGAATTATTTTATGAAGTGCAAAATTTCTTGAATTTGAGTAACAGCTATTTCTTCAGGTTAATTATGTTTATACTTAATTAAAAAGAAAACACAAAGTACGGGATGCATCTGTGTCACAGTCTATTCACCTTCTTTGCTTTTTCTAGTAATGTTCAGGGTCTTCCTTACAAAACTTCTTCCCATCACTTTAGAGCACCATTACATTTGGTTGAATATTGGCTGAAAGAAGTCATTAAGAGCAAATATTTTATCTTTGGCACCTATGATTGATCCATATAACCAAACTTAATACCCCCTCATATCCCTAAGGATTGGTCAGCCATAGTGCTGCTCTGGAAATCCCAGTATACACATTTCCTCTGAGAATTTCCTGTGGGACCTGTAACAGCTGATGTCAGTTTACTATAAGGAGGGCAAAAGTGGACATATAGCAAAGAGTGTAGTTAAATTATGTATAGAAACTACCACATAAATATTGATTAAAGCATGTCTTACATGATAAATAAAATTTTGTTTAAAATAAATAATTTTTTAAGAAAAGAGAAACATACCTGAACTATCATCCACTGGTTGCTCATGCCAGTTAAAATGCATTGTCTATTATATTTAAACCAAACATCCTATTTCATGTAAAATTGTTAACAGGAGATAAAGTCCATATGATAAACAACAAATTATGATGTGTAGAATGAGCTGATCCAAGGAAGCAGGACAGAAGGCAATGATGGAAGTCAAGGGGAAAAGCGCCTCAGAAATACAAATGCAATCAATTGTGTCAGAGGCTAAAGAGAAAGATCACCAAAAAGAGAAGTATACTGGTTCAGAATAGGTATCAACCCCAAGAGAGGCAACAATCTGCCAGTCAACCTGGATTATGCAGAATAATTAGTTCCTAACGCATGCAAAATCCTCTGCAAGACAAGGAAATTCTTAAGGACATCTATCCTATATGCAGTGACTCAGTGAACTTGTTGGCCTTCATATTGCAGCTCCGTATTCTCCACACAAGGCTTCTACCATTATGTTGACAAAAAGAACAGAGACTGGATAATTACGTGGGCATCTTCACTGCCTCAGCTCCAATAGGTCACACATTACTTACCTTCATATCACAGTGGCCAGACCAATCACAACCTTCCATGTAGGCTCCGGAAGCAGAGGAAAACTGGGTATCTGTGAGACTGAGAAGAAAATTGTTAATGTATAAATGATTTACGTGTAACACTAGGAATAACATATTCTCCATAGTTGTTTAAATAAATGCAAAAAACTAATGAGTTGAGTCCTGAGGAAAATCATTGACTCTTTTGTAAATATTTTATTTGTTGTTAAATAATCAATTTTCTTATTTTTATTATAAAATATTAATACAAGATAGTTTGTATATATTATATCTCTAGGGAAATTATAGTGGAATGAAGGAAAGAAAAAGTGACACCTAAAAAGAAACCCAAATTAGATAGGGGAGAGTGGTTTTCTCGGATTATATTGTTTGTTTGTATATATTTGTAAGCTGGAAGAGGTTGAGCCAAGTGTATGCTAAAGAAAATAGTGAAGAGAGAAAATATAAAAATACAGAATTTGGAGAAAGGAAACATTTAATTACATAGATTCCTCCAAAATATAAAATGTAATAGGATCCAGACTAGAATAGATTAGATTAAAGTTAAACAGGAAAGAAACCTACTACTCTAATATAGGATTGCAGGAAGGGAACGTATGTACAAAGTATTTTCTTTTTATATTATGGAAACATAAGGGAGTTGCTATTTTATAATCTTCATTTTCTCTGTGAAGTAAGAGGCCTGGGTTCTTAGAGAAGGAGATAAAGACAGATTGTGAGAGACAGAGACAAAGATTGAGAGAATCTGAGACAAAGGTTAGTGTGCTTAGGGTTAAGATCGGTAATGATTATTTCAGTGAGATCCCATAGGAAGTATGAGATGACATTTACCATTGGCATTTTCAAGGGTTACAAAGAAAGTTTGGTAGAAATTTTTCCCTGGGATGCAAGGATGATTCAACATATACATAAATCAGTAAATGTGATGTATCACATCAGCAGAATGAAGGGTAAAACCATGAGATCATTTCCATTGATGCTGAAAAAGCATTTGATAAAATTCAACATTGCTTCATTATAAAACTGCCAAAAAACTGGAGATGGAAGGAACGTACTTCAACATAATTAAAAGCCATATATGACAGACCCACAGCTAGTATCACACTGAATGTGGAAAAAACTGAAAGCCTTTCCTCTAACAACTAGAACATGATAAAGACACCCATTTTTACCCCTGTTATTCAACATAGTATTGGCAGTCCTAACTAGAGGAATCAGTTAAGAGAAAGAAATAAAGGACATCCACACTGAAATGGAAGAAGTCAGAATATCCTTGTTTACAGACATGATCTTACATTTGAAAAAACCTAAAGATACCCACAAAACCTATTAGAACTAATTTTAAAAAGTCAGTAAAGTTGCAGAATATAAAATCAAACGTCAGTAGCATTTCTAAATGCCAACAGTGAGCAATCTGAAAAATTTTTTTTTAAATCCCACTTACAATAACTACAAATAAAATTAGATACCTAGGAATTAACTAACCAAAAAAGTGAAAGATCCCTATAAGGAAAACTATAAAATACTGAGGAAAAAAAAATTGAAGAGGACAACAAAAAATGGAAAGGTATTTCATGTTCATGGTTTGGAAGATTAAATATTGTTAAAATGTCTCTACTACCCAAAGCAATATATAGATTCAAAGCAATCCCTATCAAAATATCAACGACATTCTGCACAGAAATAGCAAAAAAATCCTAATATATATATGGAACCATAAGAGACTCAGCATAGCCAAAGATATCCTAAGTAAAAAGAACAAAACTGGACTAATCACATTACCTGACTTCAAATTATACTACAGAGCTGTAATAACCAAAACAGCATGGTACTGGAATGATAAAAAATAATAAATAAATAAACAAACATAGACTAATGAAACAGAATAGAAAACCCAGAAACAAATCCACATACTTACAGGGAACTCATTTCAATAAAGTTTCCAAGAACATACATTGGGGAAAAGAAAGTCTCTTCAATAAATGATACTGGGAAAACTGGATCTCCATATGCAGAAGAATGAAACTAGACCCTTATCTCTCACCTTTTACAAAAATCAAATCAAAATCAATTAAAGACTTAAATCTAAGACCTCAAACTATGAAACTACTACAAGATAACATTGGGGAGAATCTCCAGGATATTAGTCTGGGCAAAGATTTCTTGAACAATACCCTGCAAGCACAGGCAACCAAAGTAAAAATGGACAAATGGGATCACATCAAGTTAAAAAGTTTTTGCCTAGCAAAGGATATTATAATCAAAGTGAAAAGACAACTACCCATCTGACAAGGGGTTAATAACTAGAGTATGTAAAGAGCTTAAACAACTCTATAGGAAAATATCTAATAATCCAATCAAAAAGTGGGCAAAATATTTGAATAGATATTTCTCAAAAGAAGACATACAAATGCAAACAGGCATCTGAAAAGGTGATCAACACCACTGATCTTCAGAGAAATGAAAATCCTAAGCATTTCTAAGAAATATATCTAAGAATGGGATATCCTCTCACCCCGGGTAAAATGATTTACATTCAAAACACAGGTGATAACAAATATTGGTGAGGATGTGGAGAAAAGGCAACCCTTGTACACTGTTAGTGAGAATGTAAATTAGCACAATCACTATGGAAACAGTTTGGAGCTTCCTCAGAAAACTAAAAATTGAGCTACCATATGATCTAGCATTTCCACTGCTGGGTACATACTCAAAAGAAAGAAAATCAGTATATCAAAGAGATATATATGTACTCCCATGTTTGTTGTAGCACTGTTCACAATAACTAAGATTTGGAAGCAATGTAAGTGTCTATCAGCAGATGAATGAAGAAAATGTGGTACATATACACAATGGAGTACTACTCAGATGAGATTCTGTCATTTGCACCAACATGGAGGGAACTGGAGGTCACTAAGCTAAGTGAAATAAGTCCAGCATAGAGACAAAGATCACATCTTCTCACTTAATTGCGGGATCTAAAAATCAAAACAATTAAACTCATGGACATAGAAAGTATAAGGATAGTTACTAGAGGCTGGGAAGGGTAGTGGGATGCTGGCAGGGAGAGGTGGAGATGGCTAATATTTAGAAAGAATGAATAAGACATACCATTTGATAACATGACAGCATGACTATAGTCAATGATAATTTAATTGTACATTTAAAAATAACCAAAAGAGTACAATTAGATTGCTTTTTATACAAATGATAAATGCTTGATGGGATGAATGGATACTCCATTCTTCATGATGTGATTATTTCACATTGCATGCCTGTATCAGAATATCTCATCTACCCTATAAATGTATACACCTGTTGTGTACCCACAAACATTAAAAATTAGACTATTTAAAAAGAATAAATAGTACAAAGAAAGATTGATAAACAACTGGAGACTAGAAACCACAAATTTAAACTGTATCATGGTTATCTCGGCTCCAAAAACACCAGGAAAAAAATGAATGTTAGGATTAACAAAAGGCTAACTATTAACACTTATAACTCTACAAATATAGAAACAGTTTAAAAAAAATAAGGTGGTTAAAATGGGTTAAGTGCAATTGTGGTTGAATAAAAAACATTTTGATTAAAAAAAGGGACTGGCTGGGTGTGGTGGCTCACGCCTGTAATCCCAACACTTTGGGAAGCCAAGGGGGCGGATCATGAGGTCAAGAGATCAAGACCATCCTGGCCCACATGGTGAAACCCCATCTCTACTAAAAATACAAGCATTAGTTTGGCGTGGTGGTGCATGCCTGTAGTCCTAGCTACTTGGGAGGCTGAGGCAGGAGAATCTTTTGTACCCAGAAGGCAGAGGTTGTAGTGAGCAGAGATTCCGCCACTGCACTCCAGCCTGGAGACAGAGTGAGACTCCGTCAAAAAAAAAAAAAAAAAAGGAAAGAAAGAAAAAGGGTCTAGAAGCTAAAAGTAAAAGGGTATCATAGGAAAGAGAGAGAGTATTTAAAAGCTTAAGAAAGCCAAAGCACAACAGAGGTAGAAATAAGGGATTGAGAAAAGTAGAAGTTAATTTATTATGAAGATTAGGTGAGGTTTTTAAAATTATATAAAAAATTATTGATATGGTTTGCCTGTGTCCCCACCCAAATCTCAACTTGAATTGTATCTTCCAGAATTCCCGTGTATTGTAGGAGGGACTCAGGTGGAGGTAACTGAATCATGGGGGCTGATCTTTCCCGTGCTATTCTCGTGCTAGTGAATAAGTCTTACGTGATTTGATGGTTTTATCATGGGTTTCTGCTTTTGCTTCTTCCTCATTTTCTCTTGCCACTGCCATGTAAGACATGCCTTTCACCTCGCACCATGATTCAGAGGCCTCCCAGTCATGTGGAACTGTAAGTCCAATTAAAACCTCTTTTCCTTCCCAGTCTTGGGTATGCCTTCTTCAGCAGTGTGAAAACAGACTAATGCAATTATGGTATGACCAAATTCTAGGTTATGATATGACCAAATGAGCTGTCTAAGGAGGGAAAACTCTAGGAAGGTGTGGAAAACAGGCCATAGAAGTTAGAGTGGTATTGAGATTATGAAACAAATGTATTCACTTGATCATCTACGAAGACATAGAAGTCATCTAGGATGATGTCTGGAAAGTAAATTGTGACCCAGAGTCCAGATTTTCAGTCAATTTGGACTCATTTCTATAGGTTTAGGAAATTATTCTAATGAAAATCAATTGAAGATGTTATTGCCTAAGGAGAGAAACCTAGAAATGGGAACAAAGCATATGAATGATAGCACTATATCACCTTGGGACATTAGGGCCATGGGCTACAGGAAAATTAGCAACCTTCTATAGATGACATAGAAGAAAGAGTGATCTCAGAAGAGATCCATATTTTAGTTCAGGCAAAGAGGAGAGACAAATTATTTGTAAAAAATGTTGCATATGATGAGGATGGGGGAGGTTGTTTACAATGTAACTAAAGTATCTGGGTATAAAACTCTATGAAAGACAGATTATAGATAAGATTTGCATTTAGGAATATTCCAAAAAGTAGGAGGAATGAGAGATTTCAGGCAGATTCAGGTTGGGGAACCAAATGTGAAAATTTAAAAAATTCATGGCTTGCTGTTAAGACCCTCTGAAGTGCAAGAATTCTTAGAGCTTTCAGCCAGATTGGTTCACTAACTGACTATGTGGCCTTAGATGAGACTTAAAATCTGAGCATGGATTTTCTCTGCATTTTGCTCCAGCAAAAGTCAACCTTGTGCAGTCAGACAAGGGAGCTGCTATTCCTGCTCTGCTTGGCCATGTGGAATTTCTTCACAGTGGAGATGGGAAGCAACAGGAGGAGTAGCCTGTGATTAACAGAGTACACACTACAGTTGTTCTGACATTTAGCAGCTATTTTGAATATGTGTTGCTAAATTTACCTTGTCACTTTGCAGTCTTTAAATTATGTTTTTGACAATATTGTTCAGTTTTTCTTTTGCCTGTTCGGGAGAGGATCTGCTGAGCTCCTTACTCAGCTATCCTCAAAGTCCCAACCTGTAGCCATTTCCCTTTATTGTATCTCCATCAGGAAACTCTTTTGGTCAAAGACTTATTCCTGGACAAAAAGCTTGTGGTTTTAGAAGAAAACAGACTTTGGGAATTAATTCCCAATGGTGAGTGGGTACACCCCTGCCTGGTAGCATTCAGTCCTTACCTCAGCAGTGCTTTCACAGTATCCTTATCTTGTCCCACAGTTCCTGATGGCTTGTGCTGTCGGTATTTTCCTTGGAGAGGAAAAATTCAGCTTACTTGTGTTCCCTAACTTGTCTTTTCAGCATTGCTTCACAACCACCTCTGCCCCATGTTTCAGTCCTCACTTTTACACACACAAACACCAATTCATGATTCTTACTACTTCCAGAGGCTTTTACCAATTTCTTTATTGATTTATTTTGAGCATTTTATAGTTGTTATTAAATACTCATATGCCTGCTCCTATTTGGACTCTACATTTTAAAAATTTTATTAATTTAATAACTTTTAATAAAAATTTTTTAAATTTGTTTGTGATTTATGTAATTTATTTATTTTTTAGATTAGTGAACTGCAGGGTGGAAGCAGTAGCCATGCTACTAAATGTGTTCACTCTTCATTATTTGTTGGGAATATACTGATTCAGATTGTCAAATTTGACCCAAAGAATCTGAGATGCTACCCCTTTTCAGACTGTTCTTAAAATCCAAAAAGAAATAAATAAATGCATGTAAACATGTGTCACAGGTAAGTCATGCTAGAATCTGAGAAACATCAACACAGCTTCCTGGGTTCTTTTTTGGTAAGCTCCCTGCTTCATATTTAAAACAACAGAGCCCTCAGTGATGCATATGAAAATTATTTTACAGAAAGGGAACAATACTGATCTTGAAGCATCTCCAATTATATACTCCAATAATTACACAGTGAAGCATCTCCATTATATACTTCAATAATTACATAGCTAAACCTGGCATTTTCTAGCAGGACTTGTCCAGTGAGCATGGGCTACGTGAAAATTAGCAAATGCTCCCGATGCTGTATGAGAAGCAGCGACCTAACAAAAGATGCATATTTTAGATCAGACAAAGAAAGGAGAGAAACTCTTTTTAAAGATGGAGCTTTTTGGCTGGGCACGGTGGTGGCTCATGCCTGTAATCCCAGCACTTTGGGAGGTCTAGGCAGGCAGATCACTTGAGGTCAGGAGTTGAAGACCAACTTGGCCAACATGGTGAAACCCCATCTCTACGAAAAAAAAAAAAAAAAATTAGTTGTGTTTGGTGGCAAGAGCCTGTAATTGCCGCTACTTGGGAGGCTGAGGCAGGAGAATTGCTTGAACCTGGGTGGTAGAGGCTGCAGTGAGCTGAGATCATGCCACTGCACTCTAGCCTAGGCAACAGAGCAAGACTCTGTCAGGAAAGAAAAGAAAAAAGAAAAGAAAGAAAAGAGAAGAGGAGAGGGGAGGGGAAGGGAGGGGAGGCGAGGGGAGAGGAGAGGAGGGAAGAGAAGGGAAGAGAAAGAGGAGGAGAGGGGAGGGGAGGGGAACGAGAAGGGAAGGGAGGGGCTTTTTGTTTATAATGAAAATAAATATAAGGGGGATGATGAAAATGATATGCTGTAAAATACTTAACATTTTGCTCTCTGGTGGAGGAAGGGAGAGATGAAAGCCCTGATTTGACGTGTATGCTACTTTTTGTCATGTCAATGCATTGTGGATGATTTTGAACAATTGATGTGTTGTCATTGGGCTCTAAATAGAAAAGAAATGCACACTATTAGTGCTCAACAGCAAGTTTGCACCAAGTCAACTGTACAACTGGCCACACCCCATAAATACATACATTCTAGGTTCATTTACCATAAGCAGCCCAGACAGACCATGCTAAAAACATTTCACAGATTAAGAATCTCTATTTTTCTATTAGAGGCCATCAGATGATTGATTAGCATATTTACAAATAATTTTGACAAAATCATGTTTTTATTTTTCTTTCTCCTCAAGCATCCTCAAAGGTAGAAGAATGAGCTGCAGATAAGATGTCTGCCTTTTTCTTCCCACTCATGAATTTGCCTTTTTCTTCAGTCTTGGATAGAGATAAATGTACATATAAACATTTATATAGATTTTACATCTATATTTTTAATTCTACAATGAAGATATGCCTAGAGGGACTTTTTTTTTAAATTGAGATGTCTGTATTTCTACATCTGTATTATATTTAATTTTATTCCATTTTATTTTAATTCCAACATTTTCTCATGATGTTCAACAGGTTTGAAGAAACCAGAACTTTCAGTTTTTGACCATTTCTTTTTAGTTGTGTTTCTTTTAAATAGAATATTATTTTCTGATTTAGTAAAACTTTTTTGGAAGAAAATAAAATTTCAGCTTAAAAGACAAAGCATATAATTTTCGTTACAAAGGGAATTGCTAATGGACATTATGCATAATGGAAATTATGGTTGTAACACGGAGTTTTGAAATTATCAAAATGGAAAAACAAAGTCGTTTTTAATTACTTTAAGAGAAGAAGAAAGCAGTAGTAAGCATACCAGCAGCTTTCCCAAAATGATATTAGATTAGATACTATATGTGAAAAACAAAGTGTAACCAATGGAAAAACAATAATATTATTTGTTATAATTTGCATGGTTCAAGTCATCTCATTAAAATCATGAGCTCTTTTTGACAGCCATATTCTATATTTTATTAAAATTATTTCAAATAAATTATAATTTTGCTGGCTTATCAAAAATAATTTTATTAAAATAAATGTTTTTATTGTTAATAGTGTATTAGGTATAATCTCATTCCTCTCGTGCAAGAAAAATGTCATTCTTAATTTTTCATTAACTTAGTTGATTACTGTTTCAAAAAACCTTTTTATTAGGATGCTGAGATATATTTTATGCTACTTGTAATTCTTGCAGTTTCCTCAGGTTTTGCTAATTTCCAGGATGCTTATACACTATATATTTTTTTGTTAACATGTTGACTATGAACGGTGCACATTGTAAGTCATGCCATTTATCTGCTGAGGACTGTTTATCAATGTCCAAAATACTTTGAACATAATGGTTTAAATATATTATACAATTCCAATTAATTTCACCTTTTTCTTTATACTGCATGAGTGTGTAAGTGACCTACTCTATTCTTAGTGTAATTGTATTTTATTACTATTAGATAGTGTTTGACTAGAATTTGACCAACCATGAGTGTGGAAAGCTTAAAAAAAAAAAAAAAAAAAGAAAAGGAAAAAAGAAAAAGATGAAGGAAAAGAACTTAGCTCTAGAACTTAGAAAGGGCTGGAAAAATTACTGTGTTGAAAATGTGGTTATGCAATAAAATCAAAATGTCCATGAGTTGTGATGGACAAAAAGAGAGTAAACCAGACACTCAAGTTATAAATGTTGTTACTACACAACAGCTAAAAGCTGAGACAAATTGAGAGTGAAAAAATAAAAATAGGTTCTTTTAAAGAGTTGAGATTCTATAAAAATGAAGGGGTGGATATGGTGTAGACGTAGAAATTAGGATGATAATATATGCTCATATAACGAATATAGTGTCCTTATATTTGTGTCTTTCAATACTAACACATTTTTTTCTAAATAATAGCTATCAATAAAAAGTTTAAAAAATAACCTCAAATAAGGAGAAACTCCACACGTAGTTTAGATGATAAAGGGATTAAGCAATGATAAAGACCATGCCTAGCAAGCATCTTAATTTTACTGACAACATTACGGACACTGTTTTTAAAATCCTTTTTTGTCTATACGTGCCCATCATTATCAATGTGAAAATTCTTTGTCTTTATAATGAAAAGTAAATACTTGGGCAAATACCAAAGCTACAGGATGTACCAGTCAAATTATATTCTATGTGAATAGTGCCTACCAGTTTTGGATTGTGCATCAATTACTACATATCATTTGCAAAGCTGAGAGAGTTGTTATGGTAAGTGGATTATAAGTATTATGTAGCAGGGCATGAATGCAAAAACACTTTTCATTCTTTTTCATTTTCAGAGAATTTTTAATTGTGTGTGTGTTTGAAAGATAGAGAATCATTTAGAATCAGACAAACATAGTATTTAATTCAAGGTTTATTGGTATTTAGCATGGGTCTACATAGATCGTTATTTTAAAATATGTAGTAAAATTAAGCCTATCACTTGAAATAATTCACATAATCAGTTTATGGAAAAAGAAAATTTAACTTTTTGTGACTTGTGTCCCCAAATGTTGCCACCATTTACTTAACAAAAGAACTTGTATATACTGTTTAAAATAATTGTTGGATATTTTTCTAATTTTATTTTTAATTGACATGTAATACTTGTATATATTTCTGGGGTACAGAATAATATTTCAATACATGCCTGCAATATATAGTGATGAAATTAGAGTAATTAATAATTTTATCATCTCAAATATTTGCTATTTATTTGAGTTGGGAACACTCAAAATTGTCCTTTAGGTATTTGACAATACACAATAAATTGTTAACTACAGTCACTCCACAGGGGTATGGAAGACTAGAACTGATTCTTTCTATCTAGATGTAATTTTATGACTGGCAACAAACCCCTCTCTGTCCTCCACTTCCCCATTTCTATTACCCACTATTCTACTCTTTACATCTATAAGCTCAACATTTTAGCCCCCACATATGAGTAAGAACATACAGTATTTATCTTTCCATGCCTGAATTATTTTACTTAAAATAATATCCTCCAGGCTTATCCGTGTTGCCCTGAATAAAATGATTTCATTCTTTATTATGACCAAATGGTATTCCATTGTGTGTGTGTATATATATATATATATATATATATATATATATCCATTATATCTTGGCTTAGGTCCATTCCATATCTTGGCTATTGTGAATAGTGCTGCAATAAATATGGGTGTGTGTGCATATATAACTTCAATACACTGGCACACCTAGTTTTATTGAACTTTATTATACCTCACATATATTTTCTCTTTTAGAAAATAAAGGTTTGTCACAACTCTACATTGAACAAGTCTATTGGTGTCATTTGTCTAAAAGTATGTGCTCATTTCATGTCTCTGTGTCAAATTTTGGTAATTCTTGCAATATTTCAAATTATTTTATTACTGTTCTATATGTTGTGGTGTTCTCTGATCAGGGATCTTTGTTGTTACTTTTATAGTTGTTTTTGGATGCCACTTAGCACAACAAACTTAATTGATAAATATTGTGTGTGTCCTGACTGCTCCACCAACTGGCAATTTCACTGTGTTTCTCCCTCTCCTTGAGCCTATCTGGTCCCTAAGACACAACAATATTGAAATTAGGCCATTTGATAACTATACAGTGGCCTCTACGTGTTAAAGTGAAAGGAAAAGTGATCTGTCTCTACTTTAAATCAACAAATAGAAATAATTACGCTTAATAAAGAAGGCACCTCAAAAGCTAAGATAAGTTAAAGATAGGCTTCTTGTGCCATGCAGTTTGCCAAATTGTGAACGTCAAGGACAATTCTTGAAGGAAATTAAAAGTGCTACTCCAGTGAACCCACAAATGATAAGAAAGTGAAACAGCCTTATTGTGATATGGATAAAGTTTGTGTGGCCTGGATAGAAGATCAAACCAGCCAAAACATTTCCTTAAGCCAAAGCCTAATCCAGAGCAAGGCCCTAACCCTGTCCAATTCTATGGAGGCTAAGAGAGGTAAGGTACTGTAAAAGGAAAGTGTGAAGCTAGCAGAGCTTAATTAATGAGCTTTAAGGAAAGAAGCCATCTTCATAACCCAAAAGTGGAAGTCACAAGTTCTGAGGTTTAAAGCTGTAACAGGTTATCCAGAGGATTTAGCTAACATCATTGATGAAGGAGGCTACACTTAATGACATTTTTTGATGTATTTTTTAAATGTAGACAAAACAGGCCTGTATTGGAGGAAGATGCCATCTAGGTCTTTCACAGTTAAAATAAATGATGGCAATGTCTTCCTTCAAAGCTTCAAAGGCAGGCTAACACTCTTTTTCAAAATTAATGCACCTGGTGGCTGTAAATTGAAGCCAATATTCATTTACCATTCCCAAAATCCTAGGGCTCTTAAGAATTAATCTAAATCAACTCTGCCTGTGCTCTACATTAAGAACAATAAAGCCTGGCTGACAGGACATCTGTCTGTAGTATGGCTTACTGAACATTTTCAGCCCACTTTTGATACCTATTGGTAAGAAAATGTGCATTGACAACGTATCTGGTCATGCAAGAGCTCCAGTGAAGATGTACAAGGAGATTTATGTCGTCTTCATGCCTGCTAACACAACATCTATTCTGCAATCTATGGATCAAAGAGTAATTTAGACTTTCAGGTCTTATCATTTGTAAGGCTAGACCTGCTGTAGATAGTGATTCGTCTGATAGTTCTGGGCAAAGTAAGTAGACAACCTTCTGCATAGGATTCACCATTCCAGATGCCATGAAGGAAATTCGTGATACATGGGAGGAGGTAAAAATATCAACATTAACAGAAATTTCGAAGAAATTGATTCCACCCCTCATGGATGACACTGAGGGTTCAAAACTGTGGTAAAGGAAGTAATTGCAGATGTGGTGGAAACAGCAAGATAACTTGAATTAGAAGTGATCCCTGAGATGTGACTTAATTGCTATAAACTCATGATAAAACTGATGAGGAGTTGTTTCTTATGAATGAGCAAATAAAAGTGGTTTCTTGAGATGGAATCTACTCCTGATGAAGATGCTGTGAACTTTGTTAAAATGACAACGCATAATTTAGAATATTATATAAACTTAGTTGATAAAGCAGTGGCAAGGTTTGAGAAGACTGACTCTACTTTTGAAAGAAGTTCCACTGTGAGTAATGCTATCAAAGAACATCAGGTGCTATAGAGAAATCTTTCATGAAAGAAAAAGTCAATTAATGTGCCCCCCAAAAAAGTGTTTAATGTTTTCATTATTTTTTCTCAAGTCAGATATTAAATTTTTGTCACAAACCTTTTTTAAGTAAAGTTTTTATTTGAAGTAATTACATATTTATTGTTGTCTTATTTTTTAAAAATTGCCACAGCTGCCCCAATCTTCAGCAACCACCACTCTAATCAGTTAGCAGCCATTAACATCAAGACAAGACCTTCCATCAGTAAAAAGATTACTACTCACTTAAGGCTCAGATGATGGTTAGTATTTTTAAGCAATAAAATATGTTTTTAAATTGAAGCATGTACATTGTTTTTAGATATAATGTTTTTGTACACTTAAACTACACTATAGTGTAAACATAACTTTTGCACACACTGGAAAACCAAAGTATTTGTGTGACTCACTACATTGTGGGGATTAAGAACCAAAACAGCAGTCTCTGAGGTATGCCTGTACTGATTTATTTTCCCTTGAATAAATATCGGGTATTTATTCCCTTGAATAAATATCATATGATCCAAATAAAATTTTTGGATCATATGATAGTTCTATTTTTAATTTTCTGACGAACTACCATAATGTGTTCCGTAATGGCTATACTATTTTTAAGTGGTCAAATAAAGAAAATAGGCCTTTAGATATTGATCAATCCTCTTGTTACATAGAGAGTATTATAGAAAGGAAATTTTCCATCCTTTGTAAGTTTTCACTTTGTTTTCCAACCACAGTTACCTACATTTATTATAACATCAATTGTTCAGATGAGGTTACTAACTTTCTATCCTCTCTGCTTTTTGAAGCTTAGGTTCTAAATGAAAAGGGTATGTGTTCTAATGGAATTCTCCCCTGGGGCACATTGAGTCATTTTATACAACGACACACTAAGAAAGGCAATTTATGATGTGTGACTGACTCTAATGTGACTTTTTCATCATTTCATTTGTTTTCCATTAGTCAGAAAAAAAGACATAAGAACCACATACAAATCTTTTTGTTGCACTCCACAGGGATTTTCTAGTATATTAAATTCTGGTGGAATACAATATTTTATAAAGCTTAGAAAAAAATGTTGTTCAAAAACATTTTTTACCTTCAAATCTCTGTCAAGAATTCCTATAATGTTCTTGAAGACACCTAAATTCTTTTTAAAAAATATATCTTCCAAAATATATTTTTATGTAAGTGCTTAAAACTTTAATCAGTGCTTGTAAACAATTTTCAGCTATAATTCAGAGCTCTGAAACCATTGTCGTTCAAATATAAATCAAATAAAATCAGAGTTGATTGCTCTGATTATATAATTTAAATCTGTAAATCCTTATTTTTAGTTATCTAGTGTGTTTTTCATTACAGTTTTTCTACAACTTGGGTTTCTAATAAATTGTCAGCTGTAAACGTGCAAATATCATTGTGATAAAAGTAGTATCATAATAGTATCAAGACTATTTACATAACATCTTTAGTGAGGTTTTACTCCTTAAATAATGTCCATCACTGTATTCCCTTCTCACCCTATTTTCACACTAATTTCTTTGCTGCTGTTTTCATTAGATATTTGTATTAGTTCGCTTGGTTTTCTCACCTTTTCTTGCTCTCCACTTACCCTCTTCATGTTTACTTTTTAGCATTATTTGAGATATACTGTAAATATTAGCACATTCATTCAATATAGTGGCTCATTTAATTATTTTTAGGTTAAAAAATATGGGTACACAGTAGGTGTATATATTTATGGGACTAAACAAAATGTTTTGATATAGGCATGCAATGTGAAATAAGCACATCATGAGGAATGGGGTATCTTTCCCCTCAAGCATTTATTATTTGAGTTATAAACAATCCAGTTATGCTCTTTAAGTTATTTTAAAATATATGATTAAGTTGTTATCAATTATAGTCACCCTGTTGTGTTATCAAATAGTAGGTCTTATTCATTCTTTACAAATATTTTCTTTCCTGTTAACCGTCCTCTCCTCCACCATCCTCCAGCCCTCCATTAACTTTCCCAGCCTCTGATAATCATCCTTCTATTTTCTAAGTCCATGAGTTCAACTGTTTTGATTTTGATAACCCACATATAAGTAAGAACATGTGATGTTTGTCTTTCTGTGCCTGGCTTACTTTACTTAACATAATGATCTCCAGTTCCATCCATGCTATTGCAGATTACTGGATCTCATTCATTTTTATGGCTGAATGGTACTTCATTGTGTATATGTACTACATTTTCTTCATTCTGCTGATGAACGTTTAGTTGCTTCCGAATCTTAGCTATTATAAACAGTGCTGCAGCAAACATAGGAGTGCAGATATCTCTTTCATATACTGATTACCTTTCTTTTTTATGTATACCCAGCAGTGGGATTGCTGGATCTTATGGTAACTAACTTTTTAGTTTTTTGAGAAACCTCCAAACTGTGTCCATAGTGGATGCACTAATTTACATTCCCACCAACAGTGTACAACTGTTCTCTTTTCTCCGCATCCTCACCAGCATTTGTTATTGCCTGTTTTTTGGATATAAGCCATTTTAACTGAGGTGAGAAAATATCTTATTGCAGTTTTGATATGCATTTCTCTGATGATCAATGATATTGAGCACTTTTTCATATGCCTGTTGCCATTTGTGTGTATCCTTTTTGGAAATCTCTATTCAGGTCTGTTGCCCATTTTTTTTCTCAGATTATTAGCTTTTTTTCTGTAGAGGAGTCTGAGTTCCTTATATATTCTGGTTATTAGTCCCCTGTCAGACGTGTAGTTTGCAAATATTTTCTCCCTGTGAGCTGTCCTTTTAATTTATTGATTGTTTACTTTGCTGTGCAGAAGCTTTTTAACTTGATGTGATCTCATTTGTCCATTTTTGCTTTGATTGCCTGTGTTTGTGGGGTATTACTCAAGAAATCTTGGCCCAGACCAGTGTCCTGGAGATTTCCCCAATGCTTTTTTGTAGTAGTTTCATAGTTTCAGGTATTAGATTTAAGTCTTTAATCCACTTTGATTTGTTTTTTTGTATATGGCAAATAATAGGGTTCTAGTTTCATTTTTCTGCATATGGAAATCCAGTTTTCCCAGCACAATTTGTTAAAGAGACTGTCTTTTCCCCAGTGTATGTTCTTGGAAACTTTGTTGAAAATCAGTTCACTGTAGGTGTGTGGATTTGTTTCTGAGTTCTCTATTCTGTTCCATTGGCCCATGTGTCTGTTTCTAAGCAAGGACCATGTTGTTTTGGTTGCTATAGCTCTATATTTTAATTTGAAGTCAGGTAATGTGAATCCTCTTTTTTATCTATTTATGTGAAGAATGTCATTGGTATTTTGATAGAAATTGCATTGACTCTGTAGATTGCTTTTGGCGGTATGGACATTTTAACAGTATTTACTCTTCCAACCCATTAACATGGACCATTTTTCTTTGTTTTTAGTGTTCTCTTCAATTCTTTTGTCAGTATTTTATAGTTTTCATTATACAGCTCTTTCACTTTTTTGGTTAATTTCTAAGTATTAAATTCTGTGTGTGTTGATTGTAAATGGGCTTAGTTTTTTATTTCTTTTTGACATTGTTCACTGTTGGCATACAGTAATGCTACTGATTTTTGTATGTTGATTTTCTATCTTGCAGCTTTACTGAATATTAGTTCTAATTGTTTTCTCATAGACTCTTTAGTTTTTTTCAAATATAAAATCATATCATTTGCAAACAAGAATAATTTGACTTTTTCCTTTCCATTTTGGATACCTTTATATCCTTATCTTGTCTGATGAATCTAGCTAGGACTTCCAGCACAAGGTTGAATAACAGTGGTGACAGTGGGCACACCTGTTGTGTTCCAGATCTTAAAGAAAACGCTTTCTTTTTTTCCCCATTTAATATGTCACTAGCTGTGGTTTTGTGGTATATGGCTTTTATTATGTTGATATATGTGTCTTCTATCCCAGTTTTTGGAGAGTTTTTATCAGAAAGGATGTAGTATTTTATAAAGTGATTGTTCAGTACCAATTGTAATGATCATGTGGTTTTTATCCTTCATTCTGTTGATATGATGTATCACATCGATTGATTTGCCTATGTTTAACTATCCTTGCATCCCAGAGATAAATTCCACTAGTTCATGAGGAATAATCATTCTAATGTATTGTTGAATATGATTTGCTAGTATTTTGTTGAGGGTTTTCACATCAATATTTATCAGAGATGTTGGCCTGTAGTCTTCCCTCCTTCCTTCCTTTCTTTCTTTTTCTTTCTTTCTTCTTTTTTATGTATCTTTGTCTGGTTCCAGTATCAGGGTAATACTGGCCTCACAGAATGAGTTTGGAAGCATTTCCTCTTCCTCTATTTTTCAGAATAGTATCAGTATGACTGGTGTTAGTTCTTTAAGTGTTTAGTAGAATTCAGCAGTAAAGACATCAGGTCCCAGGCTTTTCTTTACTGGGAGACTTTTTATTATCACTTAAATCTCATTACTTGTAATTAGTCTGTTCAGGTTTTGAATTTCTTCCTGGTTTTATCTTGGTAGGTTGTTTGTGCTAGGAATGTTTCCATTTTTCTAGATTTTCCAATTTACTGGCATATAGTTGCTCATAGTAACCACTATGATTATAGTTATCCTGATACTGAATTTCCCCAGTATCAGTCGTAATGTCTCCTTTTCAATTTCTGATTTTATTTATTTTTATTTTTTCTTTTATATTTCTTTGGCTAAAGAGTTGTCAATTTTGTTTAACTTTGCAACTAAACAACTTTTTGTTTTATTTCTCTTTTGTTTTTTTATTTCAATTTCATATATTTCTGCTCTGATCTTTATTATTTCTTTTATTCTACTAATTTTGTGTTCAGTTTGCTGTGGCTTTTTTAGTTCTTTAAAATGCATATTAGATTATTTAAACTATTCCTGTTTTTTTATGCAGGCATGTATAGCTATAAATTTCCCTCTGAGTACTGCTTTTGCTGTATCTCATAGGTTTTGGTATGTTGTGTTTCCATTACCATTTGTTTCAAGAGTATTTTCTATTTTCTTCTTAATTTTTTCATTGACTCACTTGTCATTCAGGAGCACTTTGTTTAATTTTCATGTGTTTGTATAGTTTCCAAAATTCCTGTTGTTATTAATTTTTAGTTTTATTCCATTGTGGTCAGAGAAGATGCTTGATATTATTCCAATATTTTTGAATGTTTTATGACTTGTTATGTGTCTTAACATATCACCTGTCAATGAGAATGATACATGAGCTGAGGAAAAGAATGTATCCTGTAGCTGTTCAATGAAATGTTCTCTAAATATCTATCAGATCCAGTTGGTCAATAGTGAAGATCAAGTCTGAGTTTTCTTTGTTGATTGTCTGTCTGGAAGATCTGTCCAATGCTAAAAGTAGGTGTTCAAGTCTCCAGCTATTATTGTATTGAGACCTCTCTCTTTAGCTCTAATAATATTTCCTTTATATATTCCAGTGTTGGGTGCATTTATACTTAAAATTGTTATTTTCTGTTGCTGAGTTGACCCCTTTCTCATCATATTGTGACCTTATTTGTCTCTTCTTATAGCTTTTGTCTTGAAATTCATTTTTTTATTATTAAGCATAGCAACTCCTGCTCTTTTCTGGTTTCCATTGTCCAAGATATTCCAAAAAGATAGAATAACATTTCCGTCCCTTTATTTCTAGTTTATATGTGTCTTTACAGGTGAAGTGTGTTTCTTGTAGGCAACAGATCAATGGGCCTCGTTATTTCATCTATTCAGGTACTCTATATCTTTTGATTAGAGAGTTTAGTTAATTTACACTTAATGTTATTATTGATGAGTAAAAACGTATTTCTGCTTTTTTTTTTTTGGTTGTTTTGTGGTCTTTCTTTCTTTCTTTCTTGTCTTCCTTTAATGAAGGTGATTTTCTTGGTGATATGGTTTAGTTTCTTACTCTGATTTTTTTATGTATCTATTGTATTTTTTTGTTTTAGGTTACCATGAGGTTGCAAATACTATCAGATAGCCCAATGTTTTAACCTGATGACAACTTAACACTGTTTGCATAAACAAACAAATAAGCAAAAATAATACTAATACAAACTCTATACCTTAACTTCATCTCCTTGCTTTTTAACTTTTTGTTGTTTCTGTTTATATCTTACTGTATTAAATATGTCTTAAAAATTTTTATAGTTATTATTTTTGATTGGCGCATTGTTTAGTCTTTCTACTTAGTATATGAGTAGTTTACACACCGCGTTTGCAGTGTTACAATATTCTGTGTTTTTCTGTGTGCTTACTATTACCAGTGAATATTGTACCTTCAGATAATTTATTATTGCTCATTAACATCCTTTCCTTTCTGATCGAAGTACTTCCTTTAGCATTTCTTCTGGGATAGGTCTGATGTTGATGACATCCCTTAGGTTTTGTTTGTCTGGGAAAGTCTTTATTTCTCTTTCGTGTTTGAAGGATATTTTCACTGGATATACTATTACAGGACATTTTCTTCAGCATTTTAAATGTGTTATGCCACTCTTTCCTGGCCTGTAAGGTTTCCACTGAAAATTTTGTTGCCAGACGGATTGGAGCACCATTGTATGTTGTTTCTTTTCTCCTGCTTTTAAAATCCGTTCTCTATCCTTGACTTTGGGGAGTTTGATTATTAAATGCCTTAAGGTAGTATTTTTTGGGTTACATCTGCTTGGTGTTTGAATATTAGTGTCTTTTCCTAGGTTTGGGAAGTTCTTTGTTATTGTCTTTTTGAAGAAACTTTCTACCTCATCTCTTTCTCTACCTTCTTTTTAAGACTAATGACTCTTAGATTTCCCCTTTTGAGGCTGTTTTCTAAAGCCTGTGGGCATGCTTCATTGTTTTTTATTCTTTTTTCTTTTGTCTCCTCTGACTATATATTTTCAAGTAGCCTGTCTTCAAGCTAATTCTTTCTTCGGATTGATCTATTCTGCTACTAAAGTAGAATTCTGAACTCCTTCTCTGTGTTACCTTGAAATTTTCAGTTTCCTCAACATAGTTATTTTGAGTTATCTGTCTGAACATTCATATATCTCTGTTTCTCCAGGATTGGCCCCTGGTACCTTATTTAATTCATTTGGTGAGGTCACATTTTCATGGATGGTGTTGATGCTAGGAAATATTCTTCAGTGTCTAGGCATTGAAGAGTTAGGTATTTAATGTAGTCTTCACTGTCTGGTCTTACATGTACCTATCCTTCTTGGGAAGGCTTTCTAAATATTTGAAAGGACTTGGGTATTTTGAGCTAAACCGTATCTGTTTTAGGGGCACCCAAAGCCCAGTAACACTGCTGTTCTTACAGACTCAGTGGTCCACGTCGATGGTCTTGGACAAGATCTGAGAGAATTCTCTGGATCACCAGGCAGAGACTCTTGTTTTCTTCCCTTACTTTCTCCAAAGAAACCAGAATCTTTCTCTCTCTCTGTTCTGAGTCACCTAAAGCTGGGGGTGTAGTGGCCCTTTGGTCACTGCCATAATGACTGCACTGGGTCAGACCTGAAGCCAGCACAGCATTGGGTCCCCAAGGCCTGCTGTAACCACAGCCTGGCTACTGCTTGTGTTTGCTCAAGGACCTGGGGCTCTACAGTTAGCCAGTGTACAAAGTCAGCCAGGCCTGTGTCCTTCCCTTCAGGGCAGCAAGCTTCCCCTGGCCCCAGGTGGGTCCACAGGTATAATTTAGGATTCAGGGATTAGAGTCAAAAACCTTAGAAGTCTAACTGCTGTTCTTGTCTACTGTGGTTGAACTGGCACTCAAACCACAAGGTGCAGTTGTCCCACTCCTCTCTGCATTTTCCAAAGACAGATGAGCCTCAAACTGTAGCCACTGCCACCCCAGGCCATGAGGAGTACTGCCAGGCTACTGCTGATGCTCCCTCAAGGCCCAAGGTCTCTTGAGTACACTTGTCACGAATATTGCCTAGCCTGGGACTCACCCTTCTGGGCAGTGGGCTGTCCTCTGTCCCAGGAAAGGTCCAAACTTGCCATCTAAGAGTCAAGTCCTGGAATCAGGGATCTCAAGAGTCTGCTTGGTTCTTTACCCTTCTGTGGCTGTGTTGGTACCTAAGGTGTAAGACAAAGTCCCCTTTACTTTGTGTTCTGCTTTGCTCAAGCAGAAGGACTTTTGCTCTGTAGCAGCTGCGTAGTGGCTCATTTAAATTCTTAGAATTCAGCTTAACCTTGCAGGGAGGAATGAATAACTCTAAATGAAGTAATGTATGTGTAAAGCTAACATAATAACCTATTAAAAATAATAATGTGTTTGGGGGTATAGAGTTTATCTGGCATTAAAAGCCAGATAACAGTAGCAAAACAATGCAAGAGAAAGAGTAAATAGATTTAATTCATTGTAAATTGCTTCCTTTGCTTTGAAGTGGTGAAGCACCAGTATATCATGTATTTATAATGACTACTGTAATCTTAGGTATAATTATTAAAAGATGATATAATAAATAAGGTGGAGAGAAAGAAATGATATAAAAATATGATTTAATTTATTCTAAAGAAGGCAAAAAATCCAATGGGAAGAACAAAAATGAAATGAATAGAATAAATAATGTTATGATAATATTATTTCAAACATGTCAGAAAAATGTAAATAGGACTAACTATTTCAGTAGTCACTAAACAAATGAAAGTCATATACATCAAACTTCTGCATTACCAGACTGAATTTAAAAATTTTTAATCTAAAATTATTTTAGTTGTGTCTGAAGAACTTTCTTTAATTTTTAGTGCAGGTTTTTGATAACACATTTTCTTAAATTTGGTTTCTCTGAAAATGTTTCAGTATTTCCATTATTTTTCCAAGTCAGATATTAAATTTTTGTCACAAATAATCTTTAAGACAAGTTTTTATATAGATTTACATGCATTTTTAAGAAATAATAGAGTGATTTCGAATATCCTTTATTAATAAATTTTCTCCACTGAAACCATCTTGCAAAACTATAATATAATTGACCTTGTTATATTGAAGATAACAGAAAATTTTCATCACCACAGGGATTCCCACACCTATTTCCCTTTCACCTGTTCTTCTACAGTTTTACAATTTTAATAATGTTATATTAAGACAGAAACATTTAATGTTTTTTGTTTTGGCTTTTTGAATTGTTTAACTTTCTCATAGATTCTGGTTATTAGATCTTTGTCAGATGCATAGTTTGCAAATATTTTCTCCCATTCTGTGGGTAATCTTTTTACTTTGTTGATAGTTTTGTTTGCTATATAGAAGCTCTTTAATTAGGTTCCTTGTCAATTTTTATTTTTGTTACAATTACTTTTGAGGACTCAGTCATAAGTTCTTTGCCAATGCCAATGCCCAGAATGGTTTTCCTAGGTTTACTTTTAGGAATTTTATAGTTTCAAGTCATACATTTAAGTCTTTAATCCACCTTGACATATATATATATTATATATAATATATAATACAATAATATATAATATATAATACAATAATATATAATGTTATAGTATAACATATAAAATACATAAGTAATAGTATAATATATAATTTAAAATTTAAATATATATTGATATGTGTATGTGTATGTATATATGTATTTTTTCAGTTTGTGAAGATAGAATAGTTCTGGTGATGGACAATGTTGATGGTTGCACAACATTATAAATGTAATTAATAGCACTGGACTGTACTCTTAAAATTGTTAAGACGGCATATTTTATTTTATGTACATTTTACCACAACTAAAAAATAACTACAAGAATGAAGGGAAAATCTAAATAAGCTCAGATGATGGAAAACTAAGAGACTCTATTGCCAGCAACTCTACCTGGAAAGAAGAAAGTAGTATAGACAGAAAAGAAATGACAAGAAAAGGAATACTGGAACATCAGAAAGGAAGAAAGAACAATTTACAAAGTACAAACGTAGATAAATATAAACAACTCCCTTCTTGAGTTGTCTATGGTTAAAGGTTGATACAAAAACTACAGCACTGCTGGGATGTTAAGTATATATTTTAAATAATTTTACGTTAAGTATATATTTTAAATAATTTTCAATAGTGAAAAGTAATAGGATACAAAAGGAGATCAGGGTTCTGCGATTCGCTCAAAGTGGAAAAAGAACTGTACCAGTAGGCTGTGACAGGTCGTATATATGATACCCAAGGCCACCACTGACACGTTAATACAAAGATCAGCGCTCAGAAACACCACATTTAAACCAAAATGAATTGAAATAATGCACAAGAAGGCAGAAAAAGGAAAACAAAATAAAAAATACAAGATTAAATGTCAGATTTAAGAGCTGGCATATTAATGACTACAGTGTGTGTAACTATTCTAAATATCTCAATTAAAAAATGGGAATTGGGAGCGAGGAATAAAAAAAGACATAAACAAACTATGCATCTTTTGATGGACAAAAGTTTGATATTAGAATGCAGTCCAGTTTATCTATTTATTATTTTGTTGTTTGTGCTTTTGGTGTCATATTTAAGAAATTATTGTGTCATGAAACACTTCCTAATATTCATTTCTACGATGGTTTACAGCTTTTTTTGTTTTGTTTTGTTTTGTTTTGTTTTGTTTTGTTTTGTTTTGAGACGGAGTCTTGCTCTGTCACCCAGGCTGGAGTGCAGTGGTGCGATCTTGGCTCACTGCAACCTCCGCCTCCTGGGTTCAAGCGATTCTCCTGCCTCAGCCTCCCGAATAGCTGGGACTACAGGTGCCCACCACCACACCCAGCTAATTTTTTATATTTTTAGTAGAGACAGGTTTTCACTGTCTTAGCCAGGATGGTCTCGATTTCCTGACCTCGTGATCCAACCGCCTCGGCCTCCCAAAGTGCTGGGATTACAGGCGTGAGCTACCATGCCCGGCCAGATGGCTTACAGTTTTATATACTACGTTTAAGTTTTTGATACCTTTTGAGTTAATGCTGGTATATAGTGTAAGATAAGGATCTAACTTCATTCTTTTGCATGTTGATCCTTTCCTCCATTGAATATTCTTACCCTACTGTTAAAAATAATTTGACCAAATGTTCAAGTGTTCATTTCTGGGCTCTGTATTCTCTTCCATGAAGCACACTTTTTACTGGATGTAGAATTTTAACTTGATAAATCATTTCCTTCAATCTTTGAAAAATGATGTGTCATTTCCTCATGGTCTTTTTGGTTTTCAATGAGAAATTTGATGTCTTTAGGATAGTATTCCCTGTAGAGAGGGTGTCATGTCTCTCTGACTGCTTTCAAGGTTTTTCCTTTGTCTATATCCTATAGAAGTTTGATTCTATTGTTTCTCCATTTAGATTTCTTTGAGTTTTTCATGTTTGGGCTTCACTCAATTTCTTGAATATGTAGGTTTATATCCTTTACAAAGTATGGGTAGTTTTTGCCATTATTTCTTTGAATACTGCTGAGCCCTACCTGCTTTTTTGTCTCCTTCTATATAACTCTAATACTTGGATATTTTGCTTATTGTACTTTTCAGTTTTAAAATACCATTTGGTTCTTTTTTACATCTTTAATTTTTGCTAAGACTATCTCTGTTTCAAGTTATTTTATGTGTTTAAGTTAGATTTTAATTGATGAGTGAATCATTTTTATCATGGTTTTTATAAATCATTGTCAAAGAATTCTAAAGCCTCTGCCTTCTTGGCACTGGCATCTACTGATTGTCTCTTTTTATTGAAAATTATATTTTTCTGGATCTTGGTATGATGATTGATTTTCAGGTGAATTCTATACATTTTAGGTATTATGTTTTTATGCTTTCAGTGTTATTTAAATCTTTTGTTTAGCTAGTTGCTTCTTATATCACTTCAGCAGAAAGAGGGGGCCCTGAATAATTACTGTTAAGTGGAGTTGAAAATCTAGTTTCTACATACTGCTGCAATTGACACAAGTGGGGTAGGTCTCCTCCATACAGCCTAGCTAAAATAAAAGTTCTGGCTTTTCCCCAGGCCTCCAGTGATACCTGGCTTTATTGAAGGAATAGTATTGCCTAATTATTATTCCCTACATAGGCTAGAGTGCTCTTGTTATCACTGGTCTACGGAAAATGTCTTAACTCTTCACCAGGTCTCCTGTGACTCCATCCCAGATAAGAGGGGCATTGGTGCTTTGGTACCAGCAGAGGGTGTGGATAAGTCCAGGATCTCCTGGTGGTCTCCACTGATACCACTGGGAAGAGGCCTTGTTATTGCCTGGCTGTATTCAGTCCTGGTTCACTACTTAGCCTTCTCTGACACCACCCTGGCATGTGGTGGACATAACATGCCTGAAAAGGTTTGGACTCTACACTTCCCGCATGGTCTTTGCCGACATGGGTAGAAACTTGTACTCTTATGCCTATTTATTTTGTAGAGCCAGAAACCCACATTGGACTTCTCAAACTAGTGAGATACAGTGGGTTCCAGGCTACCTCTTTGTGCTAAACTTCTGTTTCACCTGTGAGGAACAGGCAAATGCCTTGAAGAAAAAAATTGTAGAGAAAAATAAAACTTCTAGTTACTTTCCCATTCTTCAGAATATTGGCCTTCAAATCCTGGATATCTTAGTTGCTTTCAAGAGCTTTCAAACAGTTGTTACTTCAGGTTAAAAAAAAGTTCTTGGCTATTGTAGTTGATATTGGTAAGAGTTTTACGGTGACACAAGTTATTCAATCATGGTCAAAATTGGAAGTGGATCACACAATATATTTAATGTAGGTGTTTGGTTACATTCTTACAATGGAATTCAAGGGTCAAAAGTAGGAAGCCCAGTAGAGTTTAACAGATACGGGAAAATAGTATTACAAGTGGATTTCGAGGCAAAGAAAATAAATGGATGTTTGAGTTTTATTGTTATTGTAGCATAATACCACAAATGATGTGGCTTAAATCAACACAGGTTTATTAACTCACAATTGTAGAAGTCAAAAGTTCAAAATATGTCAGCAGAGATGGGTTCCTTTTGGAGGTTCTAGGGAAGAAAAAATTTATTTTCTTTGTCCAGCTTCTAGAGGCTCCCCATATTTCTTGATTCATGCCTGGCTCTGAATCTCTCCAGTCTCTGTGGTTGTGGTCACATCATTTTCTCTAACTCTGACTCTCCTATTATACTGAGCTCACCCAAATAATCAAGGATAAACTCTCCATTTATACACCTTCGACATAATCACATGTGTAAAGTCCCTTTTGCTATGTAAAGTCATAAATTCTTAGGTTCCAGGGATTAAGATGTGGACGTTTCTGGTGGGAGGCATTGTTCAATGTACCACTATGGGTTATAAGATACCAAGAGCAGAAATCACCAATTAGGATCTAGCAGCATGGACTGTAGAGCAGAGAAACTGGAGCCATGAAGAGTCAGAACTGCTGCCAGAAGCATCACCTTATTTAGGAGGAGAAGGAAAAATGCTATAGCTTATTTCTCATTGTACACTCTAATCTCCTGTCAACATTGCGTGTGGTGGACTGAGCTGGAAGGCAGATAACACTGGAGCCTGAAGACTACATCCTGGATATGTTGACCCTGTTTAGATAGAGCCAAACAAGCGAATATTGAGTAAGGGAAGTGAGTTCAGGCAGGCCCAGGAAACATGGCAACAAACATACTATTTTATCTGTGTTTGATTTTAACAACAACAACAAAATGTATGGCTTATTTTAGTGTAAAAATTAAAATTGCTACAATAAGGGAGCATGTGTATCTTAGTGGAATTTCACTGTGAGAAAATGAAAAATTTCCATATAACAATATACCACTTTATAATGTCAAATTAGCTCATGGAGGTACACAAAACAATAATGAATGGTGTTTTGTTTCTAGTTTTTAATGGGCTTACAGTAAAATAATTGTGATGCAAAAAGCACCTTGTAAAGGTAATATTTTCAGTCCTTTAAAAAGCAATGGGCAGGGCTCGGTGGCTCATGCCTGTAATCCCAGCACTTTGGGAGGCTGAGGCGGGTGGATGACCTGAGGTCAGGAGTTCAAGACTAGCCTGGGCAACATGGCTAAACCCCGTCTCTACTAAAAATAAAATAATTAGGCAGGCATGGTGGAAGGCACCTGTAATCGCAGCTACTCAGGAGGCTGAGGCAGGAGAATCGCTGGAACCTGGGAGGCAGAAGTTGCAGTGAGCTGAGATCACGCCACTGTACTTGCACTTCAGTCTGGGTGACAGACCGAGACTCAGTAAAAAAAAAAAAAAAAATGCAATGAAGCTTTTTATTGACTGTGTGTTCATTGATTGGAATTCAGTGTATTGATTCATCTTTTAAAGGGATGAATCAGTTTATGAATTTTTAGCTATTTTATGATAATAAGACTGTGCTCTAGCATCACTTTTTAAATCATTTTCCAGAAGTTTATATGGCCTAAGAGATTGGAAGCCTTTTATTTAGTTTCTATTTTGCTTTGTGGAAATACCCAACCCAATTCAAGTTAGAATGGACCTTTATTTAATATTACATTGCTTTGTGTGTACTGTGGTAGCCCAGTTAAAAATATATGCAAGTCACAGATGACAGCTTGTTAGGGAATTAAACACTGCTTAGGTTGAGCTTCATCTGTAAGCAATGAAGCAGAGCTGTAGCAGAGAATGGCACCTGGAGCACATGTAAAGTCAATTGAACTAAATACACTCAAACAGCTCTGTTCAGAGGGTGAAAGAGAAAATGAATGGCCACTACTTCAGAATGGAAATGAACCTGCAATAAGAATGGAAAGTGGTTTACTTTAGACAGGCAAATCTGAAGCCTAGAATTAAAATTATTAGCCTCTCTAAAGAATAGCTCTAATGCTATGTAACAGCTACAGCTTTAATCTGTTGGTTTATTGACAGCTAAATACAGAAGCAGAACTAAAACATACGGAGAAAGATAGTCACTGTATATATGTAGAATAACTGAGCCTTAATATATCATTGTATTGAATGGCTTATATTTGGTATAATGAATTGGAAAACCACCATATTTGATATGAATATGATTTTGAAATAAAATATTTTTCTTTGAGCATGTGTTCTATTACTTATTTTGCTTATTCCATTTACCCCAAAATGTATACATTAAAATATTATGCATGTATGTATGCGTGTGTGTGTGTGTGTGTGTGTGTGTTGGAGTTTTCAAGGAGAGAGCATTATTTTGATTCAAATATTGATTACCACCTGTCTTAGGCACTATGCATATTTTATCAATAATTCCTATAATAGCTGTACTGTGTAGGTGTTATATAATATTACAAATATAGAAACCAAGGATCTGAAATTAGGTAACAATAAATGTATACTAGGGTCATGAGAACCCATGTCTGTTTGCATAGAAGAATGATTTTTAAAAGATAAAACACTCAGTTAAATGATTGGTACAAACTGTTTATTTTTGTGTGTTTGAAAACAGGGCATGTTTTGCAAGATCCAAGAGTTAGATTTCTTTCTGCAAAATAAATAGTTATTTGATATAATTACTTTTACTTCATTTTAAAGAAGAAATCATAACAGTTAATTATACAATTTTTAATCACACCAAACCCTAATTTACACGTGTTAAAGTAATAGTAAGGAAAAGAGTAGGTTTTCCTCAATAAGTGTGCATAGTATTTGTTCTCATCAGAATAGTATATAATGAAATGGATTATTAGGTTGATGCAAAGGTAATTGCAATTTTTGCCAATAGAAAGTATTCTCTGAGCAGGTGGCTCAAATATTTCCTTTAATTAGAGACACCTTTGAGGAAGAATACTTTGGTAACTCTTCTAAAGTTTCTAGATCCAAGGATAACTTGTACCAGATTTCCAAAGGAAACTCATTTGTATAACAGAGGAAAACAAGTTTGGGGAGGAAGATAGAGAAAAAATGAGAAGGAAAGTGGCAGAGCGCTGTTAAATAGGTGAAATGACTTCATCCTGTTAGTACACAATTTTCAGGAAAATATGTGATAATTGAGGATTTTGTATATACATGGAGTTCTCATCAAAAGCAGTGAAAGACAGAATTATTGTTGTGGTTAAATGAGCAAACAATAAAAAATATGGATGGACAGAAGGGAAAACAAACCGTAGAAAACAATGTTGAAAATGGTTCACTCTAGACTTTATGAGATATTGTCAACTTATTAGCCATTGGCTTTATGGTTGTTCATAATCTCAGCTATATTTCAAGCTTTTTAAATTATTTTACATTACATACTAAACATTTTAAAACCTGTCCTTATGAAAATGTGCCTTACTCTTTTATGCATATTTGCTATGTACAAGAAGCTTATTCTTTCTGAAAACTTTCTCTCATCCCATTCCTTGTCTCTCCACCAGAATAACTTTTAATTATCATTCTAATTTCAAATTTTCCAAAATGTCAAGTTATTGACAATTTCATTTTGTGGGATATTGTTATGTTCAGTACATAATATCTAGTATATGATTATTTAAATATATTTATTTTTAAGTTGACAGATGAGACTATATATATTAGTCACCTACAGCTAGGTGTCTTAACGTATATATGCATTGTGTAGTGGTTCAATCTACCTAACAAATATGATACTTCACATATTTGTCATTTTTATATTGAGAAAATTTAACATTCACTCTCTTAGCATTTTTCTTTTTCTTTTTGTTTCAGAGACTGGTTCTCACTTTGCTGAGCAGTCTGGAGTGCAGTGGTGTTGATCACAGCTCACTGCCACCTCAAATTCCTGGGCTTAAGGGAATCTCCTACCTCAGCATTTTTCAAGAACACAGTATATCTTCATTAACTATACTCACTATGCTGTACAACAGATCTTTTAAAGTTATTCTTCCCATTTACAATAATACTATATATTTTGATTAATATCTTACCAACCTACCCTCACCCATCTGCCCCAGCCTCTGGTAATTGCCTTTCTACTCCATTTCTGAGATAACTTTATTAGATTCTACAGATGAATGAGATTATGTGGTGTTTGTCTTTCTGTTTCTGACTTATTTGAGTTAGCATAATGTCCTCCAGATTCATCCATTTATCAAAAATGAAAAGATTTCCTTCTTTTCTATGGCTGTAAAGTATTCCATCATATATATACACCACAATTTCTTTATCCATGCATCTTTTGATGGACACTTAGGTTGATGCTATATCTTGTGAATAATACTGCAATAAATGGTATGTTTGACATGGTGATTTCATTTTCTTTGGCTATATACCCAGGAGTGAGACTGCTAGATCATAAGATAGTTCAGTGTTTAATTTTGGGGGGAACCTCTATACTGTTTTCTATAATGGCTGTACTAATTTATATTCCTACCAACAGTATATAGGAGTTTCCTGTCTGGGCATGGTGGCTCACGCTTGTAATTCCAGCACTTTGGGAGGCCGAGACAGGTGGATCACGAGGTCAGGAGATCGAGACCATCTTGGCTAACATGGTGAAACCCCGTCTCTACTAAAAATACAAAAAATTAGCCAGGCGTGGTGGCGGGCACCTGTAGTCCCCACTACTCGGGAAGCTGAGGCAGGAGAATGGTGTGAACCCACAAGGTGGAGCTTGCAATGAGCCGAGATCGCGCCACTGTGCCACTGCACTCCAGCCTGGGTGACAGAGCAAGACTCCGTCTCAAAAAAAAAAAAAAAAAAAAGAAAGTTTCCTTTTTCTCTACATCCTTGACAACATTTATTATTTTTTTCTTTTTCTTTTCATTTGTTGGGTAACAGTCACTTCAACAGGTGTGAGGTCATAGCTCATTGTAGTTTAAATTTATATTTCCCTGATGATTAGTGATGTTAAGCATTTATATGTAGTCATTAGTTATTTGTATGTCTTCTTTTGAGAAATATCTAATCAGATCCTTTGCCCATTTTTCAATTGGCTTATATTTTTTCTTTCTTTGCTATTGAGTTGTTTCAGTCCTTTATATATTTGAGATTCTAAAACATTAAATACATAGCTTCTAAGGATTTTTTTTCCATTTCTGTAGGTTGTCTCTTTACTCTGCTGATTGTTTCCTTTGCTATGCAGAGCTTTGAGTTTAATGTAATTCAATCTGTCTATTTTTGCTTTTGTTGCCTGTACTTTTGAGATCACATTGGACAAATTACTGCCCAGACTAATGTCATGAAGTTTTTTTTTCCTGTGTTTTCTTCGGTAGTTTCATAGTTTCAAGTTTTACATTTAAGTCTTTAATCCATTTTTGTATGTGATGAGAGGTAGAGTTCTGATATCATTCTTCTGCATGTGGATATCCAATTTACCAAGCACCATTTATTGAAGAGACTGTCCCTTCTACAATGTGTGTTCTGGTCACTTTTATTGAAAATCAGTTGTCGTGTAGGTTTGTGGATCTATTTCTGAGCTCTCTATTCTGTTCTATCAGTCTATGTGTCTGTTTTTTTTTTATGCCAGTATCGTACTGTTTTAATTACTATAGCTTTGTGATATATTTTAAAGTCAGATAGTCTGGAAATTCCAGCTTTGTTTCTCTTGCTCAAGATTGGTTTAGCTATTCAGGATCTTTTGCATTTCCACAGAAATTTTAGGGTTACTTTTTCTATTTTGGTAAAGAATGTCATTGGTATTTTGATAAGGAATGGACTGACTTTGTAGATTGCTTTAGGTAGTGTAGACGTTTAAATAATATTAATTATTCTAATTAATGAACAAGGCATGTATTTCGATTTATTCGTATCTTCTACAATTTTTAAATCAATATTTTATAGTTTCCAGTGTAGAAGTCTTTTAGCACATTGGTTAAATTTATTCTTAAATAATTCTATCATTTTTTAGCTATTGTAAATGAGATTGTTTCTTTATTTCTTTTCAGGATAGTTTGATGTTAGTGTATGGAAGTATTGCTAGTTTCTGTATGGTAATTTTGTATCCTGTTACTTTATTAAATGTGTTTTATTAGTTCTAAATGTTTTTAATGATATCCTTAGGGTTTTGTATAGATAAGCTCATGTCATGTGTAAACAAGGAAAATTTATCTTCTTCCTTTCCAGTTTAGATGTCTTTTATTTCTTTCTCCTGCCCAATTGCTCTGGCTAGGAGGTCCAGTACTTTGTGGAATAGAAGGGGTGAGAGTGGGCATCCTTGTCTTATTTCACATCATAGTGAAAATCTTCCAATTTGTCCTCAGTGAGTATGATGTTAACTGTGGGTTCATCTGTTAAGGTCTTTATTATGTTGATGTACATTCCATCCATACCTAATTTGTTTAGAATTTTTATTTTGAAACAACATTGAATTTTGTCAATCACTTTTTCTGCATCTACTGAAGTAATCATATGGTTTTTGGCTTTCATTCTATTAATTTGATGTATTAATGTTTATTGATTTGCATATATTGAAACATTATTGAATCCTTTGTATGAATTCCACTTTATCATGGTGAATTATATATATATATAAATATATATAACATAAATTATATATAATTTATATATATATAATTTTTTTTTCTTTTTTTGAGATGGAGTCTCCCTGTGTCACCCAGGCTGGAGTGCAGTGGGGCAATCTCGGCTCACTGCAACCTCCACCTCCCAGATTCAAGTGATTCTTCTGTCTCAGCCTCTGGAATAGCGGGGATTACAGGCGAGCGCCACCATGCCCAGCTAATTTTTGTACCTTCAGTAGAGACGGGGTTTCACCACGTTGGTCAGGATTGTCTTGAATTCCTGACCTCGTGATCTGCCCGCCTCAGCCTCCGAAAGTGCTGGGATTACAGGCATGAGCCACCGCACCTGGCCGGTGAATTAAATTTTTAATGTGCGTTTGAATTCAGTGTTCTAGCACTTCGTTGAGGATTTTTGCATCTCTGTTCATCAAGGATATTAACCTGTAGCTTTATTTTCTTGTAAGGTTTTTGTCTGAGCCTGGTGTCAGGGTAATTCTGGCCGCATAAAATTAGTTTGAAAGTATTTCCTTTCTTTCAATTTATTTGGAAGAATTTGAGAAGTATTGGTATTCGTTTTTTTAAGTTTTGGTAGAATTCTCGAAAATCATTGGATCCTCAGCTTTATATTGATGGGAGAATCTTTATTCCTAATTTCAAACTCTTAATTAATTATTGAACTGTAAAGATCTTCTATTTCTTTATAATTTCATCTCAGATTGTGTATGTCAAGGAACATATTTTTTCTCTATATTATTCAATTTGTTGGTATATAATTTTTCATAACAGTCTATTATGATGCTTTGTTTTTCTGTGGTATCAGCTGTAATGTCTCTTTTTTCATCTTAAAAATGTATTTGAGTCTTCTCTTTTTTTCAGTCTATTATATTTTTGTCAGTTTTATCTTTTCAAAAAACAACTCTTCCTATTTTTATTTTTTCCAATATTTTTCTAGTTGCCATTTTTAGGTTTACTCTGATCTTCCTTCTGCTAATGTTGGGCTTAGATTTTTTTTTTTCCTGTTTTTCTAGTTCGTTGTGGTGAAACTTAAGAGCACTTTTTTTTTTTTTTTAGATCTTTCATGTTTTTATGGTATAGGTGTTTATTGCTGTAAACTTTCCTCTTACAACGGCTTTTGCTGCATCCTATTAGTTTTCATATGTTGGGTGTCCAGTTTCATCTCAGTTTATTAAAAGTATTTTCCTTTTAAATTCTTTCATCAATGTATTGGTTGTTTGGTCACATGTTATCTAATTTATTTGTGTTTGTGAATTTTCCAGTTTCTCATATTATTGATTTTGGTTTTTATACTATTGGGAACAGAAAATATACTTTATATGATTTTTAAATTATTAAGGCTTGTTTTGTGACCTAAAAATGACCTATCCTAGAGAATGTTCCATGTGAGCTTGAGAAGAAAGTGTACCCTGTTGCTGTTGGATAGAATATTCCTTAAATGCCTGTTAGGTCTATACAGTCTAGCATGTAGTGTAATCCCAGTGTTTCTTTTTTGATTTTCTGTGCAGATGATCTCTCCTTTTAGGAATGTGGCATGTTAAAATTTCCTATTAATGTTGTATTGCTGTTTTTCTTTTCCTTGAGACCTATTAATCTTTGCTCTATATATTTACAGTCTTCAATATTCAGTGCATATATATTTGCAATCATCATATCCTTTTGCTGGTTTGACCCCTTTATAATTATATAATGCCATTTTGTCTCTTTTTAATTTTTGACTTAAATTCTATTTAATCTCATATACATATAACTACTCCTATTCTCCTTTGGTTTCCAATTTCATGGAATATCTTTTCCCATCTTTTCACTTTCTTTCTGTGTGTGTCCTTACAGGTAAAGTGAGTGTCTTATAAACAGCATATAGTTGAACTGTATTTCTTTTATCCATTCAGCTACTCTGTATTTTGATTGGATAAGTTAATCCATATATATTCAAGGTAATTACTGATAGGTAAGAGCATACTGTTGCCACTTTAAAACATTGTTTTCTAGTTGTTCTGTAGATCTTTTGTTTCTTTCAACCTCTTTTATTGTCTTCCTTTTTGGTTAAGTAATTTTCTCTCAAGGTGTGTTTTGATTCCTTGCTTTTGTTTTTTGTGTGTCTTCTATAGTTTTTTTGCTTTGTGGTTATTATGAGGCTTACAAAAAATATTATAGTCCTAACAAATTATTTTATACAGTAACAACTGAACTTTGATCACACACAAACACACAAATCTATATTTTTACTCCAATCCCCCCCCACTTTTGGAATTGTTGATGTCACAATTTACATCTTTTTATATAGAATATCCTTTAACTAATTATTATATTTATGAAGATTTTTAATATTTTGTCTTTTAACCTTCATAGTAATAAGTAATAGGAATCAGTGGTTTACACACCAACATAACAATATAGTATTTTCAAGTTGACTGTACTTTTAACCAGTAAGTTTTATATTTTCTGATGTTTTCATGGTATTCATTAGTGTTCTCTTTTTTTTTCCACCTTAAACTACTTTAGCATTCCATGTAAGATAGATCTGGTAATGATGAAATCTCAGCTTTGGTTTGTCTGGGCAAGTCTTTCTATCTCCTCAATTTCTTTTTTTGCTTTTTTTAAAAGGACTCTCGCTCTGTCACCCAGGCTGGAGTACCGTGGCACAATCTATGCTTACGGCAACCTCCACCTCTAGGGTTCAAGCGATTCCCCCGCCTCAGCTTCCCAAGTAGCTGGAATTACAGGTACGCACCTCCGCACATGGCTAATTTTTGTATTTTTAATAGAGACGAGATTTCAACATGTTGGCCAGACTGGTCTCAAACTCCTGACTTCAAGTGATCCACCTGCCTCGGCCTCTCAAAGTGCTGGGATTACAGGTGTGAGCCACCACACTTGGCCTCTCCCTAATTTCTAAAAGAGAGCTTTATTCAGGACAGTATTCTTGTTTGCCACTTTAAATGTATCATCTCATTCCATCTGGGCTGTAAACTTTCTGGTGAGAAGTCTGCTGCTAAGCACATTGGAACTCTTTCATGTTTTATTTGCTGCTTTTCTGTGGCTTCTTTCCAGGTTTTTTTTATCTTTGACTTTTGACAATTTAATTACACTATGTCTTGCTGTAGTCTTATTTGGATTGAATCTGACCAGAGACATTCCTGTATCTGGATTCTTTATATCTTTCTCCAGGTTTGGAAGGTTTTCACCTATTATTTCTTTAAACAAGCTTTCTATCTGTTTATGTTTCTCTTCTCTTTCTTATACTCCTATGACTCAAATATTTACTTATTTAATACTGTACTATAAATCCTATAAGCTTTCTTCTTTCTCTTTTGCTTCTGTGTATTTTTAAAGAACCCGTATTATAATTTTTTCTTCTGCTTAATCATTTCTGCTGTTGATGCTGTCTATATTGCATTTTCATGTTTTTCATTGTATTATTTAGCTCCAAATTTTTGTTTCATATTTTTAAAATGTCAGTCTTTCTATGAAGTTTCTTTTCCTGCTCACTTATAATTTTTCTTATTTCACTGAATTGTTTTTCAGTCTTTTTTTGGAAGTTTGCTAAGATTATTTGAAACAGTTATTTTAAACTATTTGTGAGATGCTTCTTATCTTCATTTCTTTAAGATTAGTCACTGGTATTTTATTTTTTTCATTTGGTGCTACCGTGATTTTGATTATTCTTGATCCTTGTGGGCATACATCAATGTCTACACATGTGGAGAAGTGGATCCTTATGCTAGTCCTTACAGACTGACTTTTTCCTAGGTATGCCCTTCAACAGTAAGCCTGTCCAGAGTTTCTGAATAGACTATCTGGTGTGGTCCCTTAACCCAGGGCCACATTGATCGTTGCAGCACTGAGGGGTTCCCTTAGACAAAGACTTCTGAGGCTGATGCTGTACCAGGCTGGAATTCCATGGATGTTCAGGCTAGTTTGGAGCTGGGGCATGCGTGGAGTCTTTTTGAGGTCTGTCTGCCACTGGGGTTGCCTAAGGCTGCTGTAGTTAGCTGGGAGTGATGCCGACTGGAGATCAAGTCTACTCCACAGGGGGTTATGTATTTCTACCTGGGTCCAGGACATATCTGAAAGCGCATGGTTACCAGCGTGGAGTCAGGAGCTGTATCTGCTTTGCTGAGTTTTACTGGTGTAGGCCCAGTACCTGTTTCCAAGGAAAAATCCTATGCTTACTTCCCTTTCTTTCCTCATTTGGGAAGTATCACTATCCTTGCTGTGCTACCCAAGGTTGAAGGAAGGAGAGACAGGTAATGTAAAACTACTTTTTCTACCCTTTTCTTACGATGGTATTATAAATAGATACTGTGACCACTTGTGTGGTCTCCTTAGCTCTTATGAAGGTATTTTTACTTATGGATAGTTGCTCAGATTGATGTTTCTGGGGGAGAATGATCACTGGTGAGTCCTGTTCCACCATCTGGCTCCTTGGGCAATTTTTAACCTACATTTTCATCATCTGCCTACTAATCTGTCTTTCCGACTTGACTGCAAAAACTTAAGGCAGAGGCTCTAAATTATTAGTTATGCAATCATAAATTCACATAGTAGGTACTTAAAATGTAGTAAGTAAAGAGTAACTTAAATAGATTTTCTTTAAGAACTTCTTAACAATGTAATTATTAATGTTATAGATCAAACATATATGATATTCTGTTACTCAACCTGACAAAAATGAAAAAGTAATATTCTTTATTGTGTAATTTCTTATTTTTGTTTAAATGTTACAATGTATCACTTCATTGTAATTTTTAATATCATAGTCTACTTATTTATGAAGTTTAGAAAATAACTTGTAGGACTTGTGACATATTAAGCTGCGACATTCACAAGGACAGTAAAATCAAATCGGTATAATTTGTTTTGGCATTATTTTATGAATAAATATATAGAAAAACTCCAGAGCAAAGAACTCTTTATTGCTAGCCAAAGGCCTTGAGGGGCACATAAAAATATCGTTGCAATGACTTGTACTGACTTTAATGTGACCTATGGTTTTTCTATAACTGCTCTATATAAATGTGTTTATCATACCTAAGTTGTTTTGTCCTGTATTATAGGTAGCATTTCAAAAAGATAGAAATTTTTAAATTACATATTTCTAGTGAGATGTCCGCAGTTTTGTTTTAAACAAGGACACATTTATAATACAATAAGATTTATTTAACACGTATTTTTCTACTCTTTTTTAGCATCAAGCTTTCCATTCCTTCCAGTTCTTCCTCTTCTCTTAGTGGATTAGGGAGGAAATAATGGAATATTAGCAATAGAAGCTTTGAAGGGCTATAAAGAAGGGTTACACTGAAACAGAGAAAAGAACAAGCTGATGGTCACATCAAAGGTCATTTACCAATGTGTTTACAAATATTACAGGGACTTATTCTATCATATGTTGATCTCTAACTCTTTGGAATAACAATATAATCTTTCAAGCAAGATCGTAGTTTATTTTGGGGCATGGCACATATTTTCTCAGTCTTCTTCGATTTAACTCACAGTGATTAGAGGGTTTCTCAAAATCTGATCCACTGAATACTCGCATCAGAATTCCCGGGGTATGAATGTAAACTTTTGAGTCCTCATAACAATTAAGTCATAATTTCTGGGTTTTAATTTCAGAGTGCATATTTTCAGCAAGTTTCTTAATAACTTTTATGTAAAATGAGACCCACTGTCTTACCAGCATCTTGGCTTGAGGTTAATAAACACCTGTTTATTTGGTCATTATATTGCCATGAAGTATGATTCATGAAATTTGATATATTAAAATATCTATGTATACATACACATACACACAGTGAAAACAATATTTAAAAATTATTAACTAATTATTTAATAATATTAGTGTAATGTGGTCCAATTACTCCAAAACATTGTTATTAAAATTGTTTTTTCATAGTTCTGCTTCTTTTTATTAATTTGTATCAAGAGATAGGTGAAACCAAGAACCAAACAAATACTGCAGAGACTTCTTTCTACTTCTGGCAAAAATGAACTAACACGCATGAGAATTACCTACTGCTTGAAATAAACAAAAAGTAGTAAAATATATGAAACAGTTGTGTTTCAGATGGTGATAGTCAACCAAAGAATGTTGAGCTTGAGAAGAAACACTTACGAGATGGAATTATCTAGAATAATGCCCAGTGTTTACAGAGTGCTAGCAGTAGTGCCTGTTCTGACCACCTATACTAGAAAAACACAACACAAGAATATTTATAGACATCACCAGCTGTGCTATCCACATGGCCTCAGAGGTCACATAGCATTTCTTCCACTGTATTCTGTGGGTTGAAGCAATTGTAAACTTGAATTATAATCAAGGGAATTGGAGACATCTGAATGGGTGGAGTGTCAAGGAATTTTAGTGCCATGTTTTTAAACTGCTGCAGTTATATCACGAACTCATTTTGGTGTTACTGCATGAATATTGGTAATGAATTTACTTTAAATATTATAGAAACTACTTGATGAATTCATGAAATTGTCAGTATTGCAGATAAATCACATGATAAATGCCCCAGAGCAAGAAATGTCTAAGAATGAAAAAGACAATATATATGCTTTGATCATTCTGAAAACATTTTTCTGCATGTTCCAGTTCTAAAGATTTTATGTTCTTATCCTATACAGAGAGTTAAACTCTATTGAAAAGTAAAATATGTTCCTTTTGGTTTGAGTGAATTCATTTGCAAATTAGTGTATTGTAGTTTTAAATTTTCATGATTTTTAAATAAAAGGCCATAAGAATAACATTTTTAAGAAATGTCAGTTTATCATAACAATTCATAGCTAGAATTATTATCTTTTAGATTAATGGATAGGTTATATGGATAAATGGGCATGTGTTTGATTTTTAAAAATCTTTAAATGGTTTAACAAATTAATAGAGTAACAGAAATGCTGTGAAATGACAGTGTGTTCCTCATTTATTTTCATTGAAAATAAACAACTTTCCATTAAAAATCCTAAATGTTTTTTATTATAAAAAATACAGTAATACATAGCCTTAAGGTAATATAGTCTTAACAATATAGAATATAGTTTCAAGTATTCATCAAAAACATTCATACTATTCATTTAAAGAATTAAAATAAGACTTATTTCAAGTTATTTATATTCATCTTTAATTTCATTTTTATCTTCCTAATATGGCAATTTGAACTCTATCAGTGACTTGTTCTGTGAACACAAAACTAGTCAGTATTTTTATGAACTTGACTGATTCAATCTATCCCACACAGTGAGTCTAAAGGGTGTCAAGATGGAAAAAGACAGAAAAAATACACAGAACTTTAAAGGGTACAGTGCTGAGGACTAATGGTATATTCATATAAGCAGGTTATATTTTTACCTAATTCTTTCTAGAAGGGCTGACAATCAAAACCAGAGAATCACTGTGCTCTTTGAAAGTAAAGTATTCAGATTGTGCTTGTGAATAGAATGTGTCATATTTCATTTGCCCTAAACACCAGAGGTATAGGATGTGTCATTATTTTATGTACACTACAAAGCGAAACCTGTTGCCAATTAAACAATGTAAGATTGCTTTGTTACTACTATTTTTAAAATCTGAAACACATTGAATGTAATTTTTTTAGTTATTTAGAATTTTTTGCAAAAAGAAAAAATATTGAAGTAAATTTTTTGAAAATGCATGCACAAAGTTGTCTTCTAGATAGTTTAATATTTTGTTATGTTTTAATTTATACATAAGAATTGTATGTACATATGAGTTATACTGTGATGTTTCAGTGTATATATGTGTGTATATATACATACACACATATATACACATTGTGTAATGATTAACTTAAAGTGATTAGTATATTAACCACCTCAAATACGTTTTTTTGGTAAGAACATTCAAACTGCTTTCTTCTACCTATTTTGAATTGTACAATACATATTGTTGACTGTAGGTACCTTACTGTGTAATGGAACACCAGAACTTTTGCTTCTATCTAATCATACTTTGTACCTGTTTATTGGCCTTTTTCCATCCCCCTTCCCCTACATTCCCCACCTATGATAACCTCTATTCTACTCTGTAAGCCTATGACTTCAGTCATTTAAGATTTCACCTATGAATGAGATCATGTGGTATTTGTATTTCTGTCCCTAGCTTATTTCCCTTAATATAATGTCCTCTAGGTTCATCCATTTCATTGCAAATGACAGGATTTTGCTCTGTTTATGGCTGAATAATCTTCCATCTTGTATGCATACCACATTTTAAAAATCCATCCATCGATTTTATTTTTTTTAAATACAGGCTCTTACCCTATCCCCCAGGCTGGAGTGCAGTGGCAATCACGGCTCACTGCAACCTGGACCACAGTAGCTGGGACCACTGGAATACACCATTATGCCCAGCTAATTTGTTTTATTTTATTTTTTGTAGAGACAGGATCTCACTGTGTTGTCTGGTCTGGTTTCAAACTCCTGGGCTCAAGCACTTCTCCCTCCTCAGCCTCTCAAAATACTGGGATTGCAGGCATGAGACACCATGCTTAACCATTCATTTGTTGATGGACATTTAGGTTGATTCCATATCTTGGCTACTGTGAATAGTGCTATAATAAATATGGGAATGCAGAAATCTCTTTGACATACTGATTTCATTTCCCTTGAATATATACCCAGTAGTGGGATTGTTAGATGATATGGTAGTTATATTTATAGATTCTGCACAGCAGAGGAAATAATCAACATAGTGAAAAGACAACCTACAGAATGAGAGAAAATATTTTCAGACAATGCAGCTGACAAAGTATTAATATATCCGATATATAAGGAACTCAAACAACTCAATAGCAAAAATAAAAGTACTTTATTTTTAAAATGGGCTAACGACCTGAATAGACATTTCTTAAAAGACATATAAACAGCCAACAGCTATATGGTAAAGTGGTCAACATCACTAATCATCAGGGAAATGCAAAGTGAAACACAATGAGATATAACTTTACCCTGGTTAGAATACCTATTATCGAAATACAATAAAAAACAAACACTAGCAAGAATGAAAACAAATACTAGCAAGAATGAAACTCATACACTTTTTGTGGGAGCTATAAATTAGTACAGCTATAAATGTCACCAGTATGCTTGTTTCTTAAACATTTTAAAAACATGAATAATCTATGACTTAAAGCTAGTTCTGATGCTTTTCACAGGTTATCATCTTCAGTGACTTCATCACCTTTCTTAAAAAGGTGGTATTTCTCTAATGTCTTTAGGATTTTCTTTAAAGCAGCAAGGAACTAATTAGATCACTGGGGTGGATTTTAGCTTCAGAGTGTCAATCAGGCTCACAGTAGCCTCACCCAAGAACAATTTCAAGACATGTTACAGACTCCAGAGCAGAGTAGTATACACAGCAACAGTATCATGGACCTGTCATACAATCAATATGGCTCCTAATGTCATTGTCGCCAGTTGGGATATGCGCGGTTTTGAGACAAGAGCTGATGTAAGTGAGGATCACATTAACACAGGAAAACGGAAGGGTCTAGAGACTTCTGGCTTAAACAATTTTTTAGTCAAGTTGCACCTGAAGAGGTATGAGTCTAACTTCTGTTTTAGTGCTGCTGAAGTTCATAAATTATACATTATATAAAAACAAATCTTATTTAAAAAATTTAAAAGTTGTAAATGTTCTCAAATCAATAGTCAATACTTAGTAACCTCAGTAGGATGCTCATTTGTCTTCAGCTGGATACATAATATCAATATTTCAAGAATTTTAATTAAAGATAAATAATTCCTTAGTTGTTCTTAACACTGGAGTGCAGTGAAGTTGTTAAACCATTCTTCTGGTATCTTTGGCATCCTTTGACATTGCTTCTGCAGTTTGATTAGATCTGAAATTTATGTCTTTCTTTCATATTACTGTTATGTATTTAGTTTATTTTTATTTAGGTTTACCCATGTGTATTTCAGATTGTTTTTTATGTAAATATCTTATGGTATTAAGTATCTTTATTGTTTCTGCACACTCTTGCTCAGAGTAATCTGTAAACAAATTCCATAATATTCCATCAACTATTTTTAGGAATTTTAATTAGAGTGGAACGATAAAGTATAAATCAGAGCACCATATTACTAAAACTAGAACTGATTCATTTCTTTTTTAACTGAATATCAAATCCTCATTAAATGTAATTTTTATCTATCCTTCACAGTTATCTAGTAAATTACTCACATAAAATTACCAATCTTTTAGGCAGCTGTGACTTAACAGGTTTACCTCTGGCCCCATTCCTTATAAATGAAACTCTGTCCTCGGGTTAAAAAGATAGACCGACCCTGATTGGCTCTCTTTTGCTTCCAATTCTGGTGCAGAACTCAGAGAGTCCAAGAATTCTACACCGTAACATAGCCTTCCATATTGTTATAAATTATAGTTTTCAAGGTAGAAAAACAAAACCATTTAATGCTTTGTTTTATTGATCTATTTTAAGTATTACACAAGATATGTTGGCCTTTATTTGTACACTTTGTGTCCAGCCCTGAATAGGTTAAGGGATGTTCTAATTTCAGGATACAATAAATGCAAATGCCTAAATACAACCATGAAGTTTTTAGGCTAGTTTGATGCAAATACAATGGATGTTTCTATATTTTTGAATTATTTGAATAATATTTTTCCCAGATTTCTCTTCGTTTTAATCGCATAACAACTGCCACCTTCTTTAGTTGTGAAAAAATTTGTAATAACATTGGATAAATTATATGTGAAAAATATTTTAAACATTTTTCCTTCAACCCACTGCATTGTCTTGGCAGTAAAACGTAACATGCCAGTGTTTAAAAATGCAATTAGCACTATTTATTTATTTATTAAACTTGTCACAATTTTCACCCAGAAAACAAATGAAACATTTGAGCTACTTTCATCCAGTTTTCTTCCAGGGATGGACATATCAATTAGTGATATATATATAATGCCTCTGGTCTATCAGGGAAATGATGAAGTCTCAAACTCAGATGCCTTAATGTCTTTTAAGCAATAATTTTTAAACAAGACAACTGTAATTTTGTTTAGTACACTTAAATTTGGGCTAGGCATGAAAATAAATTATTCACTGCCTTTCTGCAGTACACTAATTATTTCTTGCACTTACATTTATCTAAAAAAACTGATAATGTATTCCACGGATTTGACAATATACAAGTTGGGCATCCTTAATCTGAAAATCCCAAATCCAAAATTAAACATTTTTGACTACCAACATAGTCAAAAACTATGCCACAAACGGAAAAACATAGCCACAAACGGAAAGTTCTTCATCTGATCGCATGTTCCGGGTTACAGTCAAAACACAGTAAACAACACACACTTTATTTAGCATCCACAAAGGAAAAAAGTCCCTCCCAGCCTCCTTTAGCTATACTGTATTTTCCTTACATGCCCAGATTCCCCAATGTAAACCCGCTCAAAAAGGATAATAAAATAACACATGTGCAGATCAGGTAAGCCAAGAGCAGGTTCCTCAGGTTCCTTCTTCAAGCTGCCCCACTTGAAGCCAAAACTGACGTGCATTACTCACTGTATTTTTTTTTAATTCTCTGCTCTGGTGTAAATATATTGTTGAAAATATTGGCTGGGTGCGGTAGCTCACGCCTGTAATCTCAGCAGTTTGGGAAGCTGAGATACGTGGATCACTTCAGGTCAGGAGTTCAGACCAGCTTAGCCAACATGGTGAAACCACATCTCTACTAAAAATTCAAAATTTAGCCAGGCGTGGTGGTGTGTGCCTGTTGTCCCAGCTACTTGGTAGGCTGAGGCACGAGAATCGCTTGAACCAGGAGGAAGAGGATGCAGTGAGCCAAGATTGCACCACTGCACTCCAGCCTAGGCGACAGAGCAAGACTCTGTTTCAAAAAAAAAAAAAAAAAGAAAGAAAGGAAAAAAAATATCAAAAAGGCCTGCAGATATTTCTGTGAGCAACAGTGATCAGAAAAATAGTAAGCATTTGTTTTTCTATGTTGCAGAAAGTAAGTTATTGGAGAAACTGGACAGCAGTTTAAGTGTGAAACATCTTACAGAGGAGTATGGTGTACAGTGTTGAAATGACCTCTATATATATTATCTGAAGTAGTAGAATAATAAACTGTTGAAATTCTATGCTAACAGTTTATTAGAAGTAACTGAAAAATACAAAATCATTGTGTAAAGCAAAGCTAAGATTCAAGATTATGAGTGTTTATTGAAACAGTGGGTACATCAGCATCACAGTGAAGACATACTATTTAAAGGTTTGGTGGAATCATGAAGCAAGTGAAAATTCATCATGAAAATTGAAGGGAACTGATTATTCAACAATGTAGCCACAGTAATATTTGACTATACATGGGATTAAGTTTTTAAATATTTGTGGAATAAAGCATCTGCTAACTACAAAGCAGCAAATCCATTGACAAATTTGCCAAGCTAATTGCTGATAGAACAAATCTACAAGGGTGAAGAAACATCACTGTTTTGGTGTTATTGCCCCAGAAAGATATTAATTATAATGGATAAGACAGCTCCTACAGGAATTAAAGATGGCAAGGACAGGCCGGGCGCGGTGGCTACGCCTGTAATCTCAGCACTTTGGGAGGCCAAGGTGGGCAGATCACAAGGTCAGGAGATCGAGACCAGACTGGCTAACACAGGGAAACCACGTCTCTACTAAAAATACAAAAAATTAGCTGGGCATGGTGGCGGGTGCCTGTAGTCCCAGCTACTCGGGAGGCTGAGGCAGCTACTCGGGAGGCTGAGGCAGGAGAATGGCATGAACCCAGGAGGCAGAGCTTGCAGTAAGCCGAGATCGCACCACTGCACTCCAGCCTGGGCAACAGAGCGAGACTCTGTCTCAAAAAAAAGATGCCAAGGACAGAATAACTGTGCTGCAGTGTGCTAATGCAGGAGGCATGCATACGTGTAAACTTGCAGTGACAGGAAAAGCTTTTGTCATCATTGTTATCAAGACATGAATTTACCAGTCTATTATGCTAACCAAATATTATGCTAGCCATGGATCAGTAGGAACATCTTTTCTGATTGGTTTCATATTTTGTACCAGCAGTTTATACTCACTGAAGGAAATCTGAACTAGAAGAGCACTGCAAGATTTGGTTATTCCTTGACAACTGATCTGCTCATCCTCCCGTTGAAATTCTCATCAAAATAATCTTTATGTTCTGTACTTTCTCCCAAATGTGACATCATTAATTCAGTCATGTGATGAGATTATCCGAAAATCAATAAACAGTAAATATGAAAGCATGCTTTCCTAAACAGCATGCTAGCAGCAGTGAACAGAATACAGAATAGTGGAAATGGGAGGTTTTCAAAGGGAGTTTAATGTGAAGGAAACTATATTGGTGTTGCCAATCCTTGGAACACAGTGACTAAAGGCACAAGTTGTGCATGCCTGGCACAGTCTCTGGCCTGCAAATATGTTCAGTGTTGATGATGAACAAGATTGTGACTTTGAAGAATTCTGTATGTCAATTGTGCACACAATTATATCTGACCTCCTTACATATGCAAACATATACCTTCAGAGTCTGTCAGTACGCTGACAAGTAAGAAGTAAATGCTGAACACATTTTTAACATCAATAATAAGGCTCCAGTTGTTAATTCTTTGAATGATGGTGAATTAGCCAAAACCATAATGAATTGAGATGATGATAATAATGATGATGAAGTTGATGTTATTAACACTGCACAAAAAAAGAACCTATAGATAATGTGGTGGAAAGGTGTGATGGGCTTATTAAAGGAGAAAAAAAAGTGAAGTTAATGAGCAGATGACTCTCAGGGAAACATTTAAAAAGCCATCCACCAGAAGCCCTCCTCATTTTTTGAAAGACCCACTTCCTGGTCCCTCAACTGGTTTGATGTTTCTGCTCACTCCCCCAAAATAAAATAAGTTGTACAAAAACCTTCTAATCAAAATACAGCATCGTGGTGGAGACCGGAAGCCTGCCATTGTTTGATGTTGCTGCTGTCTAACAACTGATGTAAGTATTCTGTTGATGTTACTACGCTGTTTTGTTACTCAGAACACATTGTTTTTCACTGGAATAATGGTATGTCACATTTTTCTGCTATGTACTTATGTGTCAATAAGCCAAAGAAAATGATTGCTTATCAGTAGTGTATAAATTTAGAGACAGGAATGATGGTGATGCCAAACAAACAGATTGTCCACATTGGTGGCTGAGATAGTGATAGTGACTGTGTTTTCTGATGGTTCAATGTATACAAACTGCATTTTGTGCACAAATTCATTAAAAATATTGTATAAAATTATCTGTAAGCTATGTATAGTAGGTGTATATAAAACATAAATGGATTTTTTGTTTACACTTAAGTCCCATCCCCAAGATACCTCATTGTCGGTATGCAAATACTCCAAAATATGAAAAAATCTGAAATCTAAAACATATCTGGTTCCAAGAATTTTTACATAAGGATTACTCAATCTGTACCAGTTACCATGTTACATATTTCTAGTTAAGTGTCTCTTTATTCAAAACTTAGTTTCAAACATAAGATATAACATATTATTGCATATGATTTGAAACTGTTTACTGTCAGTTTTCAAGCTTAAAGCTTTAAGTCAAAATTTTGATTATCATTGTAAATGAGTTATATAGCCTATCCATTATCCCTATATTATTGAAATTTTAGTTGACTTGATCAGCATTAAAAAGAAGTAATTTTTAATAAATTAGAAGTTCTCAAATTGGAGTTATCACTTACTCAAGATTTGCTTAATACTTTTTCTTAACCGTAGGAGATAAAAATAGTGTATATAATAAAAGTGTATTATATAAGTGTATATAATAAAAATTAAACTATAAGGAAATCATATATAATATTCTAAAATGATTGCACTAAGTGTAGATGTAGAGTGTCCTTATATATTTCTTTTCAAGAAAAAATAGTCTTCTATGTTACGTATCTGTTTCACAATTTTGTGGGCCTCTCCTGAATGTTGTTTTATAATTTCTTATATGCCAAAATAAACACATTTGACAATTTTTAAAAGAAAAATCATGCTTTAAAATACATAGTCAATGTAAAGCAATGCAAGGTAGGAGATTGTATTTGGAACTTCTGGTTTAAGAATGTCTATATTCCTCAAAATTAAAATTATGATACTTTCTGTTGAAAATTTGTCAATGTAAAAATGATAAATGATGTCACATTTTTTATTGTGTTTTCTCCTAAGGTTTTAATTAGGGTACAATGCACAACACTGAAGATTTCCAAATATTTTATTAAGATGATCAAATTGTATTTGCCTAGGGAAAATTCAAGGCACTAACCTGTATTTTTTGATTGAAATTATTTTTGTTATCATTCTTGAAAACTTTAAGCAACTATATTTTTCCCAAGCACGTGGGGAAATTTGTTCAATTTGGGGAAAAAATATCAATTGCAAATACACTCATATTAACTTTACAACTTTACCATATTTTGTAGATTTCAATTATAATATATTCAATGTGTTTAATATCTTCCATATATCTAAAACAGTGAGCCAGGTTTTTAAACTATTGACATACCAGAGATAATTTTTCCCCTGAATTTTTAACTTTGAAGTAAAATAGATAATTTTCTCCTTTCTAACCCACATGTCTGCTACTCTACCAACATGGAGAATTTAATTCTCCTTCATTTTAATGGGCAGTGGAGCAGGTACAATCAATATTTGATGAAAAACATTTAATTTTCGTTTTCATCATGACTTTTCCAGTGTGAGAAACATAATGTTGCTCTGAACTTGAGAGTTCTTATAATAGAACTTTCACATAAAAATAACTTCATTTTTCTTTTGTATAACACATTATTACAATGTATAAAAGGATTATTTCTCTTTTAACAATCTTACAGGCTACTTACTCTGTTTTTTTTCACAGATGTGAAAAATGAGGTTTACATAGGATAGCAGACTCATGGACTATGATTCCAATTATAGATATTGTCCTGCAGGCGATAAAATACCTAGGCTACTACTGCTAAATACCTAGGCTGTATATTATAGCCTATTGCTTCCAGGCCAGATACCCATACAGCATGTTACTTTACTGAACCCTGTAGGCAACTGTAACACAATGGTATTTGTGTATCTAAACATGTCTAAACATAGAATAGATACAGTAAAATACAATAAAAAAGATAAAAATTGGTCCACTTGTATAGGGCACTTATTATGAATTAAGCTTGCAGGACTAGAAGTTGCTCTGGGTGAGTCCCTGAGTGAGTTGAGTTTTGAGTAAATATGAAGGGCCAGGAAATTGCTGTACACTACTGTAGGTAGGCTTTATAAACAAGGTACATGTAGGCTACACTAAATTTATTTAAAAAATTCTTTCTTCAATAATAACATTGGCTTACTGTAAACTGTTCATGTCATAAATATTTTAATTTTTGTAATATTTTTATTCTTTTTTAATAACACTTAGCTTAAAACACAAATACATTGTACAGCTGTATAAAAATATGTTCTGTCGGCCGGGCGCCATGGCTCACACCTGTAATCCCAGCACTTTGGGAGGCCGAGGCGAGCGGATCACGAGGTCAGGAGATCGAGACCATGCTGGCTAACATGGTGAAACCCCGTCTCTACTAAAAATACAAAAAATTAGCCGGGCATGGTGGCGGGCACCTGTAGTCCCAGCCACTAGGGAGGCTGAGGCAGGAGAATGGCGTGAACTCAGGAGCATAGGTTGCAGTGAGCCGAGATCTCACCACTGCACTCCATCCTGGATGACAGAGCGAGACTCCATCTCTCTCTCTCTCTCTCTGTCTATTCATCTATCTATCTATCTATCTATCTATCTATCTATCTATCTATATCTATTTATATATATGTGTGTGTTCTGTCTTTATATTGTTATTCTACAAGCATTTTTCAATTTTTCTATTTTTTAATTTTTTTGTTAAAATCTAAGACACAAGCACACACTTTAATCTAGCCCTATACAGGGTCAGGATCATCAATATCACTGTCTTTTACATCTGTGACTTATCCCACTGAGAAGTCTTTGGGGGTAGTAACAGGCATGAAGCTGTCATCTCCTATAAAACAATGCCTTCTAAAATATCTCCTAAGGATCTGACTGGGGCTCTTTTACCCTTAACTTGGTTTTAATGAGGAGGAGTACATTCTAAAATAATGCAAAAGAACATAGTGTAGCAAATACATAACCACTAACAGAGTAGTTTAATATCATTACCAACTATTATATACAGTGCATAATAGTATGTGTCATACTATTACACAACTGGCAGCAAAGCACATTTGCTTATCTGAGGGATGCATTGCCCTGTGACATTACAACAGCTGCGATGTCACTAGCCAATAGGAATTTTTCAGCTCCTTTATAATTGTTGGGGCCACTGGAATGTATTCAGTCTGCCATTGATCAATGTGTCCGTGTGCAGTGCATGCCTGTATTTCTTTGTGCAATAGTTGTAAAGTCGCTGTCTTCAAATACTTCAGGTGGCTATTAAAAATAAATGGAATATGTATGTTGCTTAGGGTCATTACTGGAACAGAATAGAAGTTTACTGAAAGGAATCTAGGTAACTTCATGGAGAACCAGGTGCAATACACTCCAATTAGGAACAAAGTCCCAGTACAACAATAGCAACAGTAACAACACTAACAAATCTGCAGAACTGGTCTAGTGAAGAAACCATGCCTCACTGAATTCTGAGTGCTATGGTTTGATACATTCCAAGCTGGGGCCTGGAACCCATCCAATACTATTTTCTGCTACCATGGAAGTACTAAGAGCTCCACTGCATGGATTATTTTCATCCAGAGCTCCAGGACAGGGGTAATCCCTATAAATCATATCTCCTGGAGTTGTAAAAAGTGAGCTCCTGACTCCAAAATTAGTCTTTGGTCTGATTGTGAGAGTCTAGACACATGACTTGAACTCTTTAGCTGTAAGGGCTGAAGGGGCACATGTGACATTTTCATATCCTATAACAAGACAGATCTAAAACTGAGATGATAAAGGTGTAGACTGAGTTGGGTCCGTATATTATTTCTGGAGTTCTTTGAATTAAAATATATGTATATATATAGATAGTGTATATATATAAATATATTTATATTATATATAAATACATCATATTATATATAAATGTTATATATAACGTTTATATTATATATAAATATATATAAACATTTATATATAAACCTTATATATAAACATTTATATTATATATAAACATATTTATATATAAACATATTTTATATAAACATTATTCATATTATATATAAACATATAAACATATATATAAACATATTATTTATATTATATATAAACATATTTATTTATATATAAACATATTATTTATATTATATATAAACATATTTGTATTATATATAAACATATTTATATATAAACATATTATATTATATAAACATATTTATTAATAAACATTATATAAACATATTAATATATATAAACATATATATAAACATATTTATATTCTATATAAACAATTATATTCTATATAAACATTTATATTCTATGTAAACATATTATTTATATTCTATGTAAATATATTATTTATATTATATAAATATATTATTTGTATAATATAAATATATTATTTATATTATACAAATATATTATTTATATCATATATAAATATATTATTTACATTATATAAATATATTTATATCATATAAATATATTATTTATATCATATATAAATATTTATATATAATTATTTATATCATATATAAATATTTATATCATATATAAATATATTATTTATATCATATAAATATTTATATCATATAAATATATTATTTATATAATATATAAATAATATATTTAGGTTCAGACTTTTTTAGGTCTAAATAGGAAAGTTTACAGATGATATCTTTGTCTAGACATGACTTATGCAAGAAAGACATTGTCTTTGAAAATTAAGTATAATATTAGCTGTAGGTTTTTTCAGTTTTCATATCTCAAGTTAAAGAAGTTTCCTTTTATTCAAAATTGGTTGGTAATTTTTAAAATCATGAATGGATGTTGAATTTTGTAACTTTTTCTCTACTTACTGCTATAATTATATTTTTTCTTATTTACTCTGCAAACATGATAGATTGCATTAACTGATTTTCAAATGTTGAACTAGCTTTGTATCTCTACTGTAACACCTCTTGATTGTGAAGTGTTATGGTTTTTATATGTTATTACAATTGTCTAGTATTTTGTTAATGATGTTTACATTTATATGAGTGTTATTGGTGCTTTTAAAATCTCTGCCTTATGTATCCGGATATGCTGATCTCATGGAGATGAAAAGTGTTGCTTTCTTTTAAATTTTCTGGAAGACATTGTTAAGAACTAGCTTTAATTCTTCTTTAAATCCTTGGCATAATTCACAATTAAGTCCATTTAGGTCTGATATTTTCATTTTTAAAAAGATCTTAGCTACAAATTTAATGCTCATTACATTATCTATTTATTATTGAGAGAGTTTTGGTAGTGTCTTTCAAGTAACTGATCCATTTCATATAAGCTGTTAAATTTTGTCCATAGAGATTTGTTGTAATATTCCCTCATTATCCTTATAATATGAGGTCAGTTGTGATAATATCTCTTTTCTCCTAATAACAGTAATGTGTGCCTTCTCTTTTATTTCTTGTTCAAACTACCTGAAGGTGTAATCAATTTTGTTTGTTTATTTTGGATAACATAAGCAGCTTCTAGTTTCACAAATTTTCTGTGCTTTTGTATATTCTCAATTTCATTAATTTATAATTGTATCTTTTTCTTCCTTCTGTTGTTTACTTTGGGTTTGGTCTTCTATTCGTTTTTTTTTTTTTTTTTCCAGTTTCTGGAGGTGGAAGCTTATATTATAAACTTGAGAAGTTCATTCTTTTGTAACATGAGCAAGTAATGCTGTAAATTTCCCTCTAATCTTGCTTTAAATATGTTTCTCATAATTTGACGTGTTTAATTTTCATTTTCATTTAGCTTAAAATATTTTCTATTTTCCCTTGAAACTTCTGCTTTAATCTGTGGATTATTTAGTACAACATTGATTGCTTTTTAAAGTATTTTTGGATTTATCAAACATCCTTCTATTTATTTTATATTTAGTTTTATTTTGATCAGAGAACATAGTGTGAGTAATTTCCATTCTTAAATTTAATAAGATTCATCTTGTGACCTAGAATGTGATCTATCTTGGAAGATGAAAGCATTGCTAAATCATGCAGATCAATTCTTTGTTGTGTAATTGTTCTGTGCATTAGAGGATGTCTAGCATCTGGGTCTTCTGTCCCCTAAATGCCAGTAGTTTATCACATTGTTTTGCAAGCAAATTTATGTCCGAAATTTTTACATGTCTTTGGGGGCACTGATGCCTCTTTTGGAAAATGACTGGTTAAACATAAATATTAAACTTGTTTAATAAACTGGATATTTGAATATTAGATATTTTAGATTTCCTTGTTCTCAATACTATTTCAAACATTGTAAAATATAATAATTTATTTAGTTGAGTTTTGCCTTTTTGAATGAATGAATTTTTGAAAAGAAATTTAGAAGATAATTATTTATCAGTAAATTGGTGTTTTAATTTAGCTTTCTTCTCTCTCTTTCTCTGTCTTTCTCTCTGTGTGAATGTGTGTATATACACACAAGTACATGTTAACTATTACCAGAATTGGAGATTTTGAATTTCCTTATATCTTACTCATGTATATTTGCATAATAAATAACAACTGCACAAACATTAGAGCAAAATCCCTCTCCTCCATATTCGTAACTTTTATTGTGGTGAAATTAATGTGGGTTCATTAAAAAATTCCTTTCATTTTTGTCTAAAGGAATGTGGCTTGAGGAAGAGTCTCTTGATTGGCAATGGTGGGCAAACTGTGAGCCATTTGTTAATCACTTAATAATGACAGCTTTCGGGTAGTAATTTAGACCAGCTGCACTGGACTGTCTGGACCCATCATTATTTCTGCTCTGTGAAATAAGCTGTCATTATGTTTCACACAAACATATTTCTGTCTTTTCATAACTAGAACAGTTCACCTGGGAGAACCAATGAAAGAGAAAGCTACTGTATAAAAATTCTGCTTTACAGAAAGTATAGCTTAATAGAAATAACATTATTAATGGGTTTAGAAGAAAAATATTTCTCCTATTTTTCATTTCAACAAATAGTGTTGCTGTGTGTTTTACTGATGCTGATGACAATGACTTTAAAAGTCACAAACAGTTCATTCCTCAGTAGAGATAAATACAACTTCAGAAAGCGGTATATCAATCTTGCACTGATAGAAGTAAAATATCTCACGAATTCTCTTTACACAGAATTTCACTTTCAGATGTCTTAATCAACTATTGCCTATGGCTGGTCAGCAGATGCCTCAAAAAATGTTAAAATCATCCTCCTAAAGTCATTCTCTTGCTTGGCTTCTATGACAAAATATTCTGCCTTATCTCCTACTATCTCTCATTTTTATTTTCAGTCTCACTCGCTGCATATTTTTCCTTTGCTTGCTTCTTATGTATTGCTACACCTTATATTCCTTCCTAATACCATTCTCTCCCTCTATTCTAATGCACTTTTGAGCTTGTCCTCTATCATGATTTTAAGCTCTATCTTGGTGGGTGATTTTAAAGATTATTTCTTCAGCCCATATAATCTTCAAAACTTTTGTCCTCTATATCATACTGCTTACTGGACAACCCCACTAAAAATTTTCATAGGTATTTCTCTGCTATTCCTCTATTTCTTTTCCTAATTAAAGACATTTTCCTCTATTGAGTCAGCAGAAGATAAACTTGGGAGCTCTCTTTTAATCATTACTTTGTTTTTATCTCTACTCTCAAGAGTTCCACATTTTGTGATTTTCTTTCTTACCTTTGATTCACTTGTTCATTTTCAGCCCCACAGTTAACGCTTTCGTTCTGACTCCCATTTTTCTCTTTTCTCATCTAACATCACATTCTCCAAAATGCCTACTGACTTGCATTTGTTATACTCTCTCTCCATGACTGCCAGAATAATCTTTCTAAGAAGCAAGATGGAGAATATCACGCTATTGCTTCAACCTCTTCAATAGATACAGCTTCTTAAGGATGAACTCTCAACTTCTTAATGTGTTATGCCCAGCCCTTCATGATCTGGATACTCCAAGCACCCAGGGCTTTTCTTGCTTTGCCTCTAACCACTCTAATTCAATCTTTTTGAAATATTTATAGTTCTTCAAGGCACAAATATCTCATAACTTAGATGCCTTTTTTTGAGTTAATTTCCAAAAATGTCTTTATTTACTGGCCAGCAACTACTTATCTGTCAATATTCAACTCTTCTGTTACCTTTCCTGAATGCTTTAAGTAAAATGATTACTTTCTCCTTTTGACTTCGCTATAACTTAAAATTCTCCTATAACGTCTTACTAAAGGTAGGTGCTTTCAAATTAGTTTCACCTTACTTAGTAAAGTGAGTGCAGGCAGTAAGTCAGCAAATCCCCAATGATGATTATCTCTGATGAAACTGGAATATAGGAAGATGGACAAGACAATCCCCTGCCATGCAGGAATCACAATCTTCATGTCTTTATCCCCAGAATCAGAGTTTACCACAATTTTAGCAAACTGTGGAAGCACATTTTAGTACTGATTCAGTAAAATTATGATTAAATTAACAAATGATTGGATAACTTATTGGTAAGTTATTACATTAGTTAATAAAACAATATGCTCATATATATATATTTTTTTCAAGGAGCAAGTCCTTGTAATACTATTACCTGATTTGCCATAATACTACTCATCTTTTAGCCATGCCATAATTATTTTCAAAAATGTCATATTTTCAAACTAAAAACGCTTAGTTTCTAGTCAGTCTCTTACTTTAAATTTTTGACCCAATGAGTCTATATATATATATATATATACACACACACACACATACACACACCTTAATCCTGTCCCCTGTTTAAGGTTAAACGAATTACTTTCACGAAACTTTCCACATTACTTCATAAGACTTTCTACATTACTTTATAAGACTTAGAATCATAATGTTTGTGCTGTTATTAGCTGTTATTTCCTAGGTAGCCATTAACCTTCTAGGTTTATGAGTAATCTCAATTTAGCAAGCTTATTGTGTGGACTCAGGCAGATAACTATATTTAATACTAGTACATTTGGGGTGCATGATGAATTTTTGTTGATTCAGGCCCCAAATCTCACTAATAAATTGCTTGTTTGACCCATGTGGCCTATAGCATTTTTCACTTATTTTCACTTATGTGGGTATTTAATCCTGTTAATAGCATATTCACTCTTAGGATGAATGAATATATCTTTTATTTTGTTTTAACTTTGCCTTTATCTATTACAATATTTCAAGTTGCTAGAAGTAAATTATTTGTAGAATAAATACATTTCTTTTTATGCTTTCCATTTTGTAAGTCCCTTCACCTTAGAAAATATAAATACTCCCTTTTTGCATGCAAACAGGCAAAACTTACACATGCAAGATTCTTGAATAAAGGATTCTTCCACTGGATTGCAAAAGTATATTATGAGCATTTAATACAAAATTAACATTTATTTTTGTTACGTAATTTTGTTTTCTAAAAACATAACTAAATTGTGCTATGATGTAAAGTAGTGTACTTTAAAAATCATAAAACATCAGTTAAGTAACAAATCCCTGGACATGCAGTAGAAAAGAAACTAGAAATAGAGGTGAATTGGACTACATAACTCGCAATATTTCTCTCAAAGGGAATTGATGCCATGATTTTATCAGGACTCAAAGATTGTTTTATGAACCAATACAGTTGTGGTCTAAACTTGTATTCTCTTGCTAAAGTGTATAACAGTTATAGCTTAGTTTAAATTCCTCAAAGGCAACTTTGTAGAATGAAAGAACATTTGCTTTGCAAAAGAATGTGCCTTTTCCCCTTTAATTTTTAAACTTTCTGAGAAAATTTAAATTTAAATTATTTTGTTATTATTATTTAAATATGGAATCTCATTCTGTCACCCAGGCTGTAGTGCAGTGGGACAGTCATGGCTCACTGAAGCCTTGAACTCCTGGGCTCATGCCATCTGGCCTCAGCTTCCAGAGTATCTGGGTCTATAGTCATGCACCACCACACCCAGCTAATTTTTATTTATTTATTTTGTAGAGACAGGGTCCCATTATATTGCCCTGGCTGATCTTCAACTCTTGGCCTCAAGTGATCCTCCCACTGTCCCCAAGAGTGCTGGTGTTTCAGGCATGAGCCAACACACCTGCCTCCCCTTTATTTATTTTTTGTACATAATTAGTAATAGTGCAGTTTCAAGGAGCAAGTCTTTGTAATACTATTAACCTGATTTGCCATAATACTACTCATCTTTTAGCCACGCCATAATTATTTTCTAAAATGTCATATTTTCAAACTAAAAATGCTTATTCTCTAGTCAGTCTCTTACTTTAAATTTATGACCCAATGAGTCTTGTTTAAAAAGAGAAACTAAAGCATATTTCACACATTTAATTAGTTTGAACTATGATATTATAGCAATGTTTCCAGCTTAGAAAAAATATCAGAATGTGCAACAATATTATTAATCTCAAATAATATTAAAACGGTATTTTCTCCTTAGGATGATGTAGTTTTTTTTTGGCTCATAATAAGCAGATTGTTTAATCTGTGCCGTTTTGTTTCACCTCTCTGGGAAGCTGAGTAGTCCCTTCACACAGGTGCTTTGAAAGAAGTCCGCCACCACAGACCCTGAGTTCAAATGCAGCACTTTAATAGCTCCTTGAAAGTCTAATGAACCTGTAGAATATTCACAACAGTTCAAAGGGAGTCCCAGGAATCCACTTACATTAATTAAGTAACACAGTTTTTAAAATAAGACATTTTTAGCATGTGGAACTAGATGAAGAGCGACTTTCTCTTCCTCCAACCCCATGCTCCATGATGATGCAAAGCCACAAAAATTATTTTTAAATGTTTTAACTGCATTTTCATAAGTCTTAAATGTAAAGTGTTCTTTTTTTGTTTCTCATTGCTAAAGCAATGCTGCTCTTGCTACTACTGCTGCTAGTGTTGCTGCTACTACTACTTCCACTACTATTGCTGGTAGTAATTTGTGTGAACCCATTGAACATAACATCAAAGTCATCATTTTAAAGATAAGTAAGCTGAGACAGAATGATTAAGTCTGACAAGTAAAAAAAGATTACATAAAATTATTACACAGTATCTCTTTAAATCAGGAGATAATCAGAAAACATGATAGAGAAATTTGCCTTTTCAGTTTTTCATTCGAGTTGCTTATTATTATTATAAATACCTATGAAAAATCAACTTGTCTCCTGGCTTGAGAATGAGTTCTCTTCTCTGATATGTGGTTTGTCATACTGCTGTCCTAAAAATGCCACCAGTGTACCTATGCTATATAAAATATTTGTCCCACTTAAGTCAAGGTGAGCTTTTTTTTAAGAAAAATGAAGAAATATGATTAATTTTCTTAGTAAAAAGAAAATCATATTATATACTTTTGTCACAATAATAATTATGTACCTTAATACTTATAAATACTGCACATATGTAAACAAATTGAATGTATCTTCTTAGGATTTAGAAACCACTAAACTGTTACACATTTTTGTTTTGATGATGTAGATTTTTATTCTTTGATTAAAAACATTGTAACAAAAATCAACACCAACAGACCTACAGATTATAGGAAATTTTTTATATTAAAAATTATAATGCAGTCAGCAGTAATATTTATTTTATAGCTGTCGATGAGTATATAAAAATTTGAAATATATTGCTTCAAAAGTATTTAGTTTTAGAAGCACTTTCAGAAATGTTGCAGTAATGTGATGAAGGTTGTTAATTTGAAGTAACATGAAATTGAATTTAACTTACAGGTGTAAATGCAAAAATTTGCCTAAATACCATACCAATTTAAAATGGGGATAGAATACAAACTGGATCATATTACTTTAAATATTATATGAAAGAATTTACATAAAACAAATACTTTTACTTCAGACAACAATAACTTGGTTACTTTTAATTTATAACTATTAGTACTGTTTTATCACATGATGATTTTTAAAAGTATAATTTGTATTTAAATGAAATAGCCAAATGAAATAAAAATTTATCTTTCTATAACATTTTCAAGGAAGACTAAAAGAATAATTTGAAATATCCAGAAATATTATTTCTTTGCAGATTTTCTCACAAACAGTAGTATAGTTGTGCTAGATAAAAGAATAACTTGGAATATCCAGAAATATTATTTCTTTGCAGATTTTCTCACCAACAGTAGTATAGTTGTGCTAGGTTCATCAACACTTTCAACAGATATTTTACAACTGTTTTCCCAGGCAGTGGGGTAGAGATATGATAAATATTGTGAATATAAAAAAAAATTAAATCTCTGCCTCATGGTAACTATAGTCTATTGTCTGGTCCAATTTTATAATGAAACGAAAGTCCAATTTGTAAGTGATGCTGATATTCAGCACTTAAATACGACTACCACCTCACCACCACTGCCACCATAATAATAAAGCACTAAACTAAAACAATAAAAGTCATGACTATTTTAAATAAATACCTATAAATTATATTTAGAAATAGAACAAATGATCCAGAATTTAACAATTATTTTATTCAGAGTAGAGCAATTTGAGTGTATTATCCAGTCAAGGAAGCCCCTGGTCACCATCATTATACTCCTTGTTGCTAGTTATTCTGTTTTTTGTTTTTTGTTTTGTTTTTGAGACGGAGTCTCCCTCTGTCGCCCAGGCTGGAGTGCAGTGGCGCGATCTCGGCTCACTGCAAGCTCCGCCTCCTGGGTTCACGCTATTCTCCTGCCTCAGCCTCCCAAGTAGCTGGGATTACAGGCACCCGCCACCACGCCCGGCTAATTTTTTGTATTTTTAGTAGAGCCGGGCTTTCACCGTGTTAGCCAGGATGGTCTCTATCTCCTGACCTTGTATCTGCCCGCCTCGGCCTTCCAAAGTGCTGGGATTACAGGTGTGAGCCACCACGCCCGGCCTTGTTATTCTGTTTTTTAGATTCCACATATAAGTAAAATCATTCAGAATTTATGTTTCTGTGTCTGGTTTAGTTTACATAGTATAATGTCCTTCAGGTTTACCTATGTTGTTGCAAATGGCAGGGCCTCCTTCTTTTCTAAGGCTGATATTTCATTTTGTATAACACACACACATACACACATACACATGATTTTATTTATCTGTTTATTGTCAATGGACACTTGTTTCCATATCTTGGCTACGGGGGATAATGCTTGCAATAAACATGGGAATGCAGATATCTCTTTAAGATACTGATTTCAGTTCCCTTGGGTATATCACTGGCGGAGGAATTGCTCTATCATATGGCAGTTGTATTTTGATTTTTTAAAGAAAGCTCCATCCTGTTTTCCATAATGGCCATACCAATTTACATTCTCATCATCAGTGTACAAAACGTACAGTGTATGTTTTTCATATGCCTATTGGCCATTTTATGTCTTACTTGAAAAAATATCTGTTCAGGCCTTTTACCCATTTTTTATTTGGGTGATTTGGGTTTTGGCTATCAGTTGAGGGTTTTTACTGGAAATCACACCATGCCAAATGCATTTCATATAATATCAGAGTTAATTCCATGACATATTATCTTTGATGAAACACAGACTCAGAGAAGTTAACTTTTTTTAAAGTTCTAGAATTAGTGTGAGCTGAAGAAGGATTCTGAATTCACATCTTTCTGATTCTCAAACCTGTACCTCCAACTCTGAGCTGGGTCTATCTGGTCATGCAAATTTTTTCAAGTGTGGTTCTCTGCTTGCTTCCTTCAAGAAGCAAAATAACATAAGCAAAGAAGCATATTGTGCCACATTCCCAAATAATCACACTAATTCTTTTGTAGATTGCCTCTTTAAAAACATTCCAAAGCTGCATTCGTATACTTCCTGAGAAGAGAGGGGTCCGGATGGTTTCACTGTGTAACTATGATCATGAGGTGATATATTCATCACACATCAAACCTGTTTATATTTTCTCATTTCATTCAGGCTACAATCTCCTTTTCTTAAACTTGCCATAAATTTGCCTCAATTCACTAAAATTGCCTTGAGTATGTTAATGTTTTCCTTGACTAAGAATTCCTTAAGAGAGAAAGGGGAAGTTGCTTCTGAGAATCTTTAGCAGACATCATTGAATTTATTATGGAAACTGAGATCACTTTTCTTGGAATTTCAAGTCTTTCTTAGATGAAAGTTATTTAATTTTGGCATAAAAATTGCTGATAAAAAAGATTAGTTTATATGAGTATAAATCTTATATAAAAAGAGTATTTAAATGTACACAGTAAATTTTAAAATATTTTCTTTGGAATATTAATAAACATGTTTAAAATGCAATTGTCTGTGGACAGAGTAGGTTTATCATTGAGAGTGTTTACAAAGTAAATTAAAAAAAAGATAATTAGTTGCAAATGTCTTCTTCTCTCATCTTGCCTTAAATGGTAACGTTTTAGTCATGATGAGTTCTTTAGTCATGATGAGTTTAGTCATGATGAGTTTCGTCTGCATTATTGCAGACAAAATTTTAAAAATACACTTTTGTGTTTATGTGTGTCCATATTTTGTATTTTCTACACAGTTGTAGAAACTTTATTGTTAAAAATCATTAGATGCTGCATGACCTTTGCGTAATTTTTAATTCTTAAAAATTCACTAATTTGTATTAAGAATTAGTGCAATAATTACAAATGGATATTTGCTATTTCTGGTTGTTCAATGTCCTTTGAATATCCCCTCCAATATCTTCATAAATTCTCACTCTAGGAATCATGACTTTTGGAAGTAAAAGTAAAAATGCAAAACAAACAAAAAACTCACTACCTTTCCCAGTATAATCTGTATTTTGCTGTATCTATTTCTTCTGAATAGTAGGCATAATCTATGACCCAATCCCATAATGAAGCAATAAAAATGAATAGTCTTCAGCCATGTGCAACATACTAGATGCAACTTAAAAACAATGTTGAGTGGGAGAAAAAAAAAGCCAGAAGAAAACAGTGAATTGTGAATGTTTCCATTTAGATAAAGTTCAAAACCAATCAAAACTAAACTATGGAGTTGGGAGTTAAGGCAGTAATGAAATTGGGGTAAGAAAAATAGAATTATAATAGGGAGAGGGTAGAATGAGGCTTTAGGGATGATGGAGATATTATATTCCTTGATTAGGTGATGTTTATGTGGTTATATTCACTTTGTAAGATGTCTTCAAGCTGTAAAAATATAAGTTATATACTTTTTCTATGCATACTATACATTAACAATAATATTATTGAAACATTAATAAAATACTTGTGAATCTTGGGGAAAACAAAACGGTAGACATTTTTTCAAACTTAGTAAAGCTATGTTCAGCTAGTCAGATATGCCATTCATAAGGTAAGTTGATGCTGGGGACTTCTGACAATGCAGTAGTGAAGGCAACTGGTTCTTTGGGGACAGCTCTGGTGGAGGGTTGGACACGCATTCATTACTGTGACGATGAAGTTTTGTTTTTATTATTCCTGGCTATGTAGTACACAAGCTTGGTTTTGAGGTCTTCTTGGAGATTTTGTGACACACCTAATATCCTTTATTAAATTTCTTTCTGTTTAAGCTTGTTGACGTTTAACCTGATGTTTGCAACTAGGCAAACTGATCATTTTTTAAAAAAAATTCTTATTTAAAAGATTACATAAGATTTGTATTTATATATTAACCTTATATCAAACAACTTTGATGAACTCATTTAATTCTTTTATTATGAAATAAAACATAGTAGAAGAAACTACTCAGAAAATTACTCTGATAATCTTGTGAGAGTTCTAGTTTCAAAAATGTTTAAATTTGCACATTCCTGATCTGCCTTTTCTTGCAATTCAATCACTAAAATAACTGGGATTCTTTGTTAACAGTTGGAAGAAAATTGAGATGCATCTGATACCTAGAATTCTTATAAAGAAGGAACTATTTTGAGTAGACAATGTCTAGTGCCAATTGAAGATCTGGAAGAGAGTTGCTAAGAAAAAGGCTATTCTTTCCTGCAGAGGCTGAGCAAAGGCTGCAGATTTATTGTTAGGCACGAAGAGCAAGGATGCAGAACAGAATGATAGCAAATAACTAACCTAATTATAAATATATTTGCCAATCTAAAGTTTTAAAATTGGAAGAAAATCACATTAATTGTGAGTTTGGAACAGAGAACACTAAAGGTGTAGTGAAAAAGGGGTGGGGGAGAGATTTAAACTAACTCTTAATTTAATGTGCCATAATGAATATAAACTTAACTATCAAACCTAATTATAACTTCATTTTAAAGGAATTATTACTAGAATTACAGGATTAACTTTGATTCTGGGGTTTACTTATGCTCATTTGATTTATTTATATATTGTTAAACCATAAAATTACTATATTGTATAATTGAAGAATCATGTTCAGGTCAATATTAAAAGTTGTTTATCAGGTGTGATCCTATTTTAGTTTTCTGCCTTCTGGGATGTTTGTTTATTTAAAATTCTTGTGGGTGTTTTTAAAGATTTATAGGTGTGTCTATAAATCTGTTTCATGATGTATTATGCTTCATTAAGTAGTATTATATTTCATGATGTAATATTTTATAACTTGTATTTGTACAATATAATTTTAGGAATTCACTCAAATCTTAATATTGGAAATTAGAGTGGATGAATCCAAATGACTCTGCTTTTGAATAATGGCACAACCTCTATGTATATTACATAAAATTGCTATTCGACTCATAAATTTTATGCTTCTTATTAACATAAGTCCTATCTCTAAAACAATTCTGATTCAACCCTGTAGAGTAAGAACTTAACACATTGAAATAAATACACAATTGGAAAAACAGATCAGAGAATGGGAGTTTGAGTTGTCTCTGATGAAGCAAAGTTTTCAGTGAGTTTTGTGAGGGGGAAAAACATCAAAAGTGTAGTACACAAAATAGGCAGAGAATTGCCAGTGTATTTTTGGCAAGGTACCTGATTGTAGTGATAGCAAATATTAATTTCCTTAAGTCAATCACATACTAAATGTCCTATGCTGTGCAGGATATTTCTATGTAATAAACTGTTTTCTTACTCAAATGTTTTTATTACCCCCATTGAGAAAACTGCTAAAGTGCTTGGAGATAAGAATATTCATTGTGTGTAACTCTGCTAGCATTTGTCTGCTGAGATAAGCACATTAGTAAATTATTTATCTGTTTACATTTGTTCTCAGTGAAAGTTTTTGTTTTCTAGTAAATAATGCCCTCAAAATGTCTATTGGATATTAAAATTATATCTTTTGAGACTGGCAAAGTGATTGTCTACAATTAAAGGATAAATTTTCCCTCACGTTTAAGGGCTTTTTAACAACATTATTTTGGTATTCTGATAGTTGTACAGGTTTCTACTCAGTTTGATACTAGCTATCTTGTTATTATTATAATATTATTTAAATCGAATGAGTAATTTATTTAATTAACTTACATACTTCCTAGAAGCAATTTATTTCCCTTCAACATAATCTCTTTTCTCAGCAGGTTATGCATTCAACTGTTTGTTCAGAATAGAAAACATGTAAAATTGAGAAATAGTCAACTACGTAAGAATATTGTGTTATTATTTTTAACCAATTTCTTACCTCAATTTAGACATAAAATCTCCTGTCTATCCTCTCTCTAATTAACTGAGACATTAGGGAAGTATTTTTTTTTTAAAAACACACATATACATATATGTATATATGTATATATGTACACTCTCATATATATGTATTTATATTATTTTAAAATAATATAAAAAATAAAAGTTAATTTATTAAACTTTCTGACTACTAAATATATATATTATTTATATACATATATATTTTATATATATATATAGAGAGAGAGAGAGGGAGAGAGAGAGAGAGAGAGAGAGAGAGGAGGGTAACATTAGCCTTGCTCAGCAGAAAGTGAGAATAAAGTTTGTTAGATGACCTTGAAGTACAAACTGGAATGATAGAAAAAAAAATTCAAGGCTCTCTCTAACATGTTAAGCAAATTCAGCGGTACTGAAAAAAGGAGAAAGGTAATCATGGCAGAAATTATTTCTAGAAACAGATTGTACGAATGAATGGATCTTACTTTGTACAGAATCTTATTACCAAATGTGGAGTGACATCACACAAAAGGGTAAAGTGGTAACCCAAAGAAACTATAAAGTTAGACCCTCCCTAAAACTCACCATAGGCAGGAAAAACAGAAAAAGAAGGTGGAAAAGTTGTAATTGCTTTTAGCTAATAGATAGGGATTTAAGAGAGCAGAGCTCAAAAGAGAAAATGAATCAGAAATGAGTAAAACGCATACCAAGACAGTTGTAGCAAAGGAATAGATATTTCCTGAGGATTCTAGTTGAAGCTAATCTAGCCCTAATACCTAAATCAAGTTTCTTGCAATACTAAGTCCATGTTATCATTATTTTTGACATTGTTATGTAACTAGCAGAAAGTTAAGTTAAAGAGTAGATATAATTGAGGATTTTAATTTTAAAAATATTGTACAAGTTATCATTGATATATCATTAGATGTTAGACACTGAAAATAAAATTTATTAAACTTTCTGGCTACTAAATATAGAACGTAAGTAGCATTTCTCTGTTTAAAGAACAATTTCGAACACATATTAGAAGACAAGATTCCATTTAATATGATTAGAAAAATTATAAAATGCCCATGAATAAACAAGTACAGAAACCAAATCAAAAACAGATAACTCTTCTGAGGATTTTTAAAATGAATAAATAAAAAGTCACTAAGTGTTCAGGCATATAAACAATATAATCAAAATATGAATTATCCCTAAACAAATAAATAAAATCATATAAAACAAATAGAAATGTCAGGTTAATATTTTGAAATATACATAATACTACTAAAATTCATTCAGATAATTAAACATTACTTCTTTAGAGTATTTTCTGGAGAAGAAAAAACACAAAAAAGGAACCAGTAGAAAAAGTGTAGAAATATCTCCAAATAAATATACAGCAACAGTTTTTTGTTTTTTGTTTTCAAATTATGAGTGTCACATCTATTTATGGTAATGATGTACTTCTATTTTCCTAACAGGTTGGTCCAAAAAAATTAAGCTTACTGAGGGTGTAACTTTACTCATATATGCCTTTTTTTTTTTTTTTTTTTGCCAGTTCTTTAAAAGCCATGTATAAAAAGAATCGCCTCACCTATAAAGCCACCTATAAAAAGAATTGCATACTACCTGAGGCTAATAATTACACTGCAAAACAATATCTATCCCAGTCTGGGGTATTTGAGGAGTTCACATTGAACTGGTTCCCTACTTTTTTTTACATTTAATTTTTATGAATACTTAATAGTTGTAGACAAGTATGAAATACATCTGAAATTTTGATAGAAGCATACCATGAGTAGTGATTAAATTAGGGTAATGGGATATCCATCACCTCAAACATTTATCATTTCTTTGTGTTGGGAACATTTAATTCCATTCTTCTAGTTACTTTGAAATAAACAATAAATTATTGTTAGCTGTAGTTGCCGTATTGTGCTACCAAACACTGAGTCTTACTCCTATTTAACTGTACTTTTGTACCCATTTACCTCTTTGTGTCTCTCCCTCCCCATTACCCTTCCCATCCTCTGGTAACTATTATTCTACTATCTCCATGAGATGAAAATTGTTTAGGTCCCACATATGAGTGAGGGCAGGCGATATTTGTCTTTCTGTGCCTGGCTAATTTCACTTAATATAATGTCTCCAAGTTCTATCATATTGTTACAAATGATAGGATTCCATTCTTTTATATGGCTGTATTAGTCAGTTCTCATGCTGCTATGAAGAAATGCCCCAAACTGGGGAATTTATAAAGAAAGAAGTTTAACTGACTCACAGTTCTGCGTGGGTGGAGAGCCCTTAGAAAGCTTGATTCAATTCAATGCCTGAATAATATTCCATTGTATATTTGTACTACTCTTTTAACCCATGTATCTGTTGATGGACACACTTGGGGTGATTCCATATCTTGGCTATTGTTGATAGTGCTGCAAGAAACATGACAGTGCAGATACCTCTTTGACACAATGATTCCTTTATTTGGATATATATACAGTAGTAAAATTTCTGGATCATATGATAGCTCTATTTTTAGTTTCTTGTGGAACCTCCATACTGATCACCATAGTGGCTTTACTCAATTACATTCCCACCAACAGTGTACAGGAGGTTTCCTTTCTCCACATTCTCCACAGCATCAGTTATTGCCTTTTCTTTTCTTTTTTGATGAAAGCCACAGATTAATGATACTGAGCATTTTTTCCTATACCTGTTGGCCATTTGTATATCTTCTTTTGAGAAATGTCTATTCAGAACTTTTGCCCATCTTTTAAATTGAATTATTTGTTTTTTTTTGCTATTGAGTTGTTAGAGATCTTTAGATATTTTATTAACCCCTTGCTAGATGAGTAGTTTGCAAATATTTTCCTGTTATGTACGTGGGCTCTTTGTTGACTTTTTCCTTTGCTCTGCAGAAGTTTTTTAGCTTGATGTTACCCTTTTGTCAATTTTTGCTGTGATTATCTGTGCTTTCGAGGTCTTATTCAAGAAATCGTTGCCCAGGCTAATGTCCTGGAGTGTTTCCTCAACTTTTTTTCCAGTAGTTTCATATTTTCAGGTCTTCCATTGAAGTGTTTAAGCCATTTTGTTTTGATTTTTGTATAAGGTAAGAGGTAGGGACTTACTTTCATTCTTCTGCATATGAATATCCAGTTTCCTAGCAACATTTGTTGAAGAGATTGTCCTTTCTCTAATGTATGTTCTTGGTTACTTTGTTAAAAATGAGTTGACTGGAAATTCATTGATTTATTTCTGGATTCTTGAATCTTCTTCATTGGTCTATGTATCTGTTTTTATGCCACTACCATGTTATTTTGGTTACTGTTGCTGTGTAATTTGAAGTCAGGTATTGTAAGGCCTCAGATTTGCTCTTTTCTGCTCAGGATTGTTTTGGCTGTTACAGGTCTTTTGTGGTTTGATACAAATTTTAGGATTGTTTTTCTATGTCTGTGAAGAATGTCTTTGGTATTTTGGCAGCAATTGCATTAAATCTGTAGATTGATTTGGGTAATATGAACATTTCAACAACAGTGATTCTTCCAATCTATGAACTTGGAATATCTTTCCATTTTTTGCGTCGTTTTCAATTTCTTGCATAAATGTTATATAGTTATCATTGTAGAGATATTTTACTTTTTGTTAAAGTTTATCCCTAGATATTTAGTTTTATTTTTATGTATTGTAAATGGGATTACTTTCTTGATTTCTTTTTCAGATTGTTCACTGTTGGCATTTAGAAATGCTACTGATTTTTGTATGTTGATTTTGTATCCTGAAACTTTTTTTAATTTTTTTATTTTATTATTATTATACTTTAAGTTTTAGGGTACAGGTGCACAATGTGCAGGTTAGTTACATATGTATACATGTGCCATGCTGGTGTGCTGCACCTATTAACTCGTCATTTAGCATTAGGTGTATCTCCTAATGCTATCCCTCTCCCCTCCCCCCACCCCACAACAGTCCCCAGAGTGTGAAGTTCCCCTTCCTGTGTCCATGTGTTCTCATTGTTCAATTCCCACCTATGAGTGAGAACATGCGGTGTTTGGTTTTTTGTCCTTGCAATGAGAATGATGATTTCCAATTTCATCCATGTCCCTACAAAGGACATGAACTCATCATTTTTTATGGCTGCATAGTATTCCATGGTGTGTATGTGCCACATTTTCTTAATCCAGTCTATCATTGTTGGACATTTGGGTTGGTTCCAAGTCTTTGCTATTGTGAATAGTGCCACAATAAACATATGTGTGCATGTGTCTTTATAGCAGCATGATTTATAGTCCTTTGGGTATATACCCAGTAATGGGATGGCTGGGTCAAATGGTATTTCTAGTTCTAGATCCCATTTGTTAGTTCTAATTTTTTAAGTCTTTATAATTTTCTAAATATAAGATCATATCACATACAAACAAGGATAATTTGACTTCCTAATTTTCAACCTGAATGTGCTTTCTTTCTTTATGTTTTCTAATTGCTCTGTCTAGGACTTCCAGTACCATGTTGTATAACATTGGCTAAAGTACACAACTGCACATTTCTCATCTGCCTTTTCCTTCCATTCAGTCACTAAATTGAATTGTCTCATCCTAGATCTTGAGAAAAGACTTTCAGGTTTTTTTTTTTCCTGTTCAGTATAATATTATCTGTGGGTTTGTTGTAATGACCTTTAATGTGCTGAGGTATGTTTCTTTAACCCAGCTTGTTGAGTTTTTATCAGGAAGAGATGTTGAATTTTAAGAAACGCTTTTTCAGCATCTGTTAAAATGACCCTATCATTCTTGTCCTTCATTCTGTTAATGGGATGTATTATGTTTATTGATTTCTATATATTGATTTGATGTTGATTTCTATATGTTTATTGATTTCTATATGTTCTATATAACTTACACTCTTGGCATGAATCCCACTTGATCATAAGACACTATCTTTTTAATGTAGGGTTGAATTCAGTTTGCAAGTATTTAGTTGAGGATTTTTGCATTTATGTTTGTCAGAGATATTGGCCTGTTGTTGGTGGTGGTTTGGTTGGTTTGTCTTTCTCTAGTTTCAGTATTAGAGTAATACTGGCCTTTGTAGAATTAGTTTGAAAGTAGTTTCTCCTCATTTTTTTTTTAGAGTAGTTTGAGTAGAATTGGTATTAGTTCTTCTGTAAATGTTTGGTAGAATTCAGAGTGAAGGCATGAGATCCCGAGCTTTTCTTCGATGGGAGACTATTTTATTACTGCTTCTATCTCCATACTTGTTATTGGTGTATTCAAGTTTTGTATTTCTTCATGGTTCAATATTAGTAGGCTGTATGTGTCTAGGAATTTACTTGTTCCTTCAAAGCTTTCAAATTGGTTGGCATACAGTTGCTCATAATAGTCGCTTTGATTTTTTAAATTTCTGCAGTACCAGCTGTAATGTCTAATATTTCCTCTCTAATTTTATTTATTTGAGGTTTTTTACTTCATTCATCTGGATAAAATTTGTCAATTTGATTTTTTTCAAAAACCTAATTTTTCATTGTGTTGACTTTAATATTTTTGTTTCAATTTCGTTTATTTCTTCTCTAATTTTTGTCTTCTGCTAATGCGGGGTTTGGTTAGCTCTTGCTTTTCTATTTCTTTAGTATGCATCATTAGGTTATTTGAAGTTTTTCTACTTTATTGATGTAGTCATATATTGCTCTACACTTCCCTGTTAGTACTGTTTTTGCTGTATAACATAGGTTTTGGTATGTTGTGTTTTTATTTGTATTTGTTTCAGGAAGCTTCTTAATTTCATCATTGACCCAGTGGTAGTGCAAGAGTATATTTTTAAATTATATGTATTTGTATATTTTCCTAATGTTTTTTGGTATTCATTTCTAGTTTTATTCCATGTGGTCAGAAAAGATACTTGATATAATTTTAATTTTTTAAAAAAACTTTTGAGACTCGTTTTGTGTTCTAACATATGGTGTCTCCTTGAGAATGTTCCATGAGCTAAAGAAAACAATGTGTGTTCCATAGCTGTTGAATGAAATGTTCTATCAATGTCTGTTAAGTCCATTCAGTCTATATGTAGATTAAGCCATATGTCTCTTTTTATATTTTGTGACTAGATGATCTGTCTAATGCCAAATGTGAGCAGTTGAAATTCCCAAGTTTTACTGTACTGGTCTCTCTCTCTCTCTTTCTCCCCCATTACTTCTAATAATGTTTGCTTTTTGCTTTATATATGTTAGTGCTGCACTATTGTATATATATATAGACTACTGTTATATCTTCTTGCTGAATTGACTCATTTATCATTTCATAATGAACTTCTTTGTATTTTTAAATAGTTTTTAAATAAAATATAGTTTATCTGATGTAAGTATAATAACAATCCCTTCTTTTTTTCTTTTTTTTTGCTTTTGTTTTTGTTTTTTTCGAGACAGAGTTTCACTATTGTTGCCCAGGCTGGAGTACAATGGCGTGATCTTGGCTCACTGCAACCTCTGCCTCCTGGGTTCAAGAGATTTTCCAGCCTCAGCCTCCCAAGTAGCTGGGATTACAGGTGCCTGCCACCATGCCCAGCTAACTTTTTGTACTTTTAGTAGAGACAGGGTTTCACCATGTTGGCCAGGCTGGTCTCTAACTCCTGACTTCAAGTGATCCACCCACCTTGGCCTCCCAAAGTGCTGGGATTATAGGCGTGAGCCACTGTGCCCAGCCAATCCCTGGTCTTTTTTGAGGGCTTCCATTTGCGTAGAGTATCCCTTTTCTTTCCTTCATTTTAAGTCAGTGTGTATCTTTTTAGGTGAAGTAAGTTTCTTGAAGACATCATATAGTTGGGTCTTTTTCACATTTTATTATGTCTATTTATATTTTTTATATTGTGTATATCTCAACAAATTGTTGTAATTATTATTTTTGCTAGGTTTGTTTTTACGTCTTCATACCAAAAATATTATGTGTGGTTTACCACCACAGTTACAATGGTAGAATATTCCATATTTGAATGTGTACTTACTTTTACCAGTGGGTTTTATACATTCACATAATTTCTTTTTGCTTGTTACTGTCTTATTTTGATTTGAGGATCTCCTTTTAGTATTTCTTGTAAGACAGGTCTGATATTGATGAAATTTCTCAGTTTTTTCTTTTAGTTTTTGTCTTGGGAAATCTTTATTTCTTCTTCATATTTGAAGAATAACTTTGCTAGATACAAAATTTTAGATTGCATTTTTTTCTTTAGTACTTCAAAAATTTCATCACATTCCCTCCTACACTGTAGGGTTTCCACTGAGAACTCTGTTGCCATACACATCAAGTTCCTTTATATGTTATTTATTTCTTTTTACCTTGCTGCTTCTAGTATCCTTTCTTTCTCCTTTAACTTAGAGAGTTTGATTATTACATGTCTTGAAGTAGTCTTACTTTGATTGAGTCTGCTTGTTGTACTTTGACATTTTTGTATCTGGATAATCATATCTTTCTTGCTATGTTTCAGATGTTCTCTGTTATCATTTTTCTGAATAAACTTTCTACACCAATCTCTTTTTCTACATCCTCTTTAAGGCCAATAACTCTTAGTTTTTCCCTTTTGAGGCTATTTTCTAGATTTTGTAGGTGTTCTTCATTCTTTTTTACCCTTTTCTTCTTTTTTCTCTTCTGCCTGTGTATTTTCATATAGCCTGCCTTCGAGTTCACTAATTTTTTTCTTCTATTGATTAATTCTGCTGTTGACTTTGTTCCATTTGCAATTTGCCAATTGAATTTTTTAAGCCCCTAAATTTCTGTTTGATATATTTTTATTATTTCAATTTCTTTGTTAAATTTAGCTGATAGAATTTTAAATTCCTTTTCTGTATTATCTTGCAGTTCATTGAGCTTTCTCAAGACAAAAAATTACTTTGAATTCCTTGTCTGAGAGGTCACATGTCTCCATTACTCCTGGAATGGTCACTGGTGCCTTATTTAGTCCATTTGCTGAGATCATGTTTTCCTGAATATTCTTTATTCTTGTGGATGTGTTTTGATGTCTGGGCATTGAAGAGTTTTTTATGTATTTTAATCTTTGCAGTCTGGCTTTGTTTTTACCTGTCCTTGAGAGAACTTTTCAAGAATCCAAAGGGGACTGAATGCTCTTACCTAACTCTGATCTTTGCAGCTGTTTTAATATTAAGAGATATCTGAAGCTTGAGAACACTACAATGCTTGTGAACTCCTAGAAACACAGCCTCGGTGGTAAGAAAAGATTCCCTAAGTTCCCAGGTGAAGTCTTCTGCTCTCTTCTCTCACTTTCCCGGAAATAGATGAGTCTCCCTTTGTGCTAGGCTGTTTGGAGTTGGCAGAAGGGTGATTCTGGTACTTCCATGGCTACTACAGCTGGCAACATGCTAGGTTGCACCTGAAGCTTATAGTCTCCAAGACCAGTACAGTACTGGGGCTCACTAAAGACCCATGGCCACTACTGCTTGGCTGCTGCTAATTCAAGCCCCAAGGCCACTTTAGTCAGCAGATACTGAATCTTGCTGGGACTAGGTCCAGCCCCCAAGGGTAGTAGATTCCCTTCTGGCCTGGAGTGTGTCTAAAAATGTCATCAATGAGCAAAAGCCTGGAATTTGGGAACTCAGGAATCTTCCAGGTCCTTTATTTCACTGTGCCTGAGCTGGTGCCCAAGTTACAAGACAAAGTCTTTGCTCTTTCCTTTCCTTCCTCTGAGCAAAAAATATCTCTCCCTGAGCTTTGCTGCTTGGAGTTGGGGCACAGTCAATGCAGGCACTCCCATGGTTGCCACAGCCAGTGTCACACTGGGTTGCACCCTAAGTCCTCTGTATCTAGGGCCAGTGACAAAACAGGGCTTGCCCTAGGACTGCAGTCATTGTGGCCTGACTGCCAATCAAATTTACATGGGGATCCAGGCCACTTTATTCAGCTGGTAGTGAAGCCAACCAGGAGTTATGTTCCTCCCACTTAGGACAGAAGCTTTCCATTTTACCCAGGAGCTGATCTAAGTTCTTTCATGGGCACTGGCAGAATTCTTCCTTGTGTTGTATTTCAGTGTAACAAATCAGCACTGAGTTCCAAAGCAATATACCATACTCACTTTGCTCTCCCTCTCCCAGGGGTGCAGATTCTCTTTCTGCGCTCTGCTGCCTGAGATTGGGGAAGGATGGTATAGGCAATGCAAGACTGTCTTTCCTACCCTCCTCAATGCCCCTTTTCTTGTTATTATGTTAAAACCAGGTACTGCAACCAGTCATTTGATTTTTTTGTTTGTTTGTTTCTCATGTAGGTGCTTTTTTGTATGGATAATTGTTCAATTTATTGTCCTTGTTGGAGGGTTCTATTTGGCCACCCTCTCCATCTTCTAAATTTACCTTTGGTCTTGCTCCTTATATTTGATCTTGAGTTGTACCTCTGTCATCCTGAATAATGACTGATATTCTCAAAACCCACTTAACTACTTCTTTTTAAATGCCTGCTGTCATTTTGTTAGCTTTGCATCATCGTGTAGTATGTCTGATTATTAAGATAAGAATGCTAATTCACCATTGTGCCTAACTTAATTTCACACACTCAAAGTCTCCTATTTGGTCTGACATATGTCTGACATATGTCTCCATGTAAATATCTATTTTCTGGTTTGGAAATCATTTTGAATATATATTATATGTATAATTTAAATTATTTATTTATCCTTAATATACAACCTATATCACATTAAAGCACAAAAAAGAAAAATTTTAAATAAGAGGCAAATAAAAACGAAATAAATATTTGATAGAATTTAAAACTAATAGAAGCAGTATCACAGCAGTTATGACATGCTTAACTTTTCTATCTACAGAAAATATTGTTTTTACCTAGATTTAGCCATAAAGCTGGATTAAGCATAAACATATAAATGATTCTAGAATAACTGAAAAATGCATTATTGGAGGTTACACATACCAGTTATTAACTTTAGTATAAAAGTTGAGATACCTCTTCTTTCATTTTAGTTTTTATTGTATTATATTTGTAAATGCTGTCTGCATTTGCCTTAATCAGAATACTTAGTTAGCTATATATATCACCATCAAAAAACAAAAACAAAAAAAGTGAAATAACTTGTTATCACATAAAATTAAAAAAGCAATATCAATTTTAACTCATTATAAAGTTTGTATTTTCAATATTTGCTTTCAATAACAGCTATTTCTGTTTCTCATATTTATGATTTTTTATATAAAATATAACTACAATTTTTAAAATTGTTGTATAAAAATACTTCTCTAACAAAAAATAATAATAGGCAAAATAATAAGAACACCAGAATAGTATCTTCATATGCCCAGAAACCAGAAACATTTTCTGGACTCTGACTGGTATTTCATTCATTGCATCTCTAACTCAATAGTAAATAAAAATAATAAAAATAATAATAATAGAATCTTGGACACTACAATAGATTGTTCTTAAATTTGTAAAATTTTGTTCAGATAAAAAATAATACTCTGAATCTTTTAAAAAGTTGTGAGGATAACTATAGCTGTATTAAACTTTCATAAGTAATCATAAAAGGACAAAGTTGTATAAAATTTTGCAAAAAATCAGTCACAAACAGAAGAAATATATATACAAAACTGTTAGTTTTTATAAGAACTTTTTTGTATTTAGCTTAGCACTAAAAATGCAAAGTGATTATATGTAAAGATAAGTCGTAGAGTTTTTTTCAAATTTATTCATTTATCGAAACAAGTTTATTGAATAGCTGTTATGCAGCCTAACATCCAGAAACTTCGTATTTGTGTGTGTGTACATGTTCGTGCATGTGTGCACAAATGTGTGTTTTACAGCAGGACCTGACTTAGGCACTGAAGATATAATACACAATAAAATATTATTTTTGATGTGCTCACAATCTAGTTGTACAAGTCACAACAAAAAACATTTAGAGCAGAGAAGTAACTTGGAATAATAAAGAAGTGGATTTTAGAGCAAGACTAATAATAGTTTTATATATCTGAGCTTATTTGGTTTTCTGTTGGTGCATTAATTCACTTTGGATAGTGGCCTCCACTGCATCTATGTTGGTGCAAAGTATGCTATTTTTTTTCTTTTTTATGGCTGCATAGTGTTCCATGGTGTATATGTCGCATATTTTCTTTAGCCAATCTACCACCATTGATGGGCACCTAGGTTGATTTGATGTCTTTGCTATTGTGAATAGTGTTGCAATAAACATATGAGTGCAGGTGACATTTTGTGGAATGATTTATTTTCCTTCAAGTATATACCCAGTAATGGAATTGAAGAGTTTAATGGTAATTCTAATTTTACTTCTTTAAGAAATCTCCAATTGCTCTCCACAAGGGCTGAACTACTTTGCATTCCCACTAAGAGTGTATAAGCATTCCCTTTTCTAGGCAATCTCACCAAATTTTTTTGCTTTTTCACTTTTTGATAATAGCCATTTGGGCTGGCATGAGATGATATCTCACTGTGGTTTTTATTTGCATATCTCTGATGATTAGTGATGTTGAACATCATTTAATATGTTTATTGCCCACTTGTATGTCTTGAGAAGTGTCTTCATGTCCCTTGCCCATTTTGTTTTTGCTTGTTGATTTGTTTAGGTTCTTTATATATTCTGAATACTAGTCCTTTGTTGGGTGCACCGTTTGTGAATATTATCTCCCATTCTGTAGGTTGTCTGTTTACTCTGTTGATGGTTTCTTTTACAGTGTAGAATCTCTCCAGTTTAATTAGTTCCCAATTGTCAATTTTTTTGTTGCATTTGCTATTGAGGACTTAGTTATAAATTCTCTGCATAGGGCAATGTCCAGAAAAGTATTCCCTGAGTTTTCTTATAGGATTTTTGTAGTTTGAAGTCTTACATTGAAATCTTTAACTCGTCGTGAGTTATTTTTTATATAAGGTGAGAAGTAGGGGCTCAGTTTCTTTCTTCTGCACACAGTTAGCCAGCTTTCTCAGCAGAATCTGTTAAATAGAGTGTCTTTTCCCCATTGTTTACCATCAACTTTTTCAATGATCAGTTGGTTGTGAGCGTGTGGTCTTATTTCTGGGTTCTTTATTTTGTTCCATTGGTCTGAATGTCTATTTTTGCACCAGTAACATGTTTTGTTTATGGTAGCTTTGTAGTATAGTCTGAAGTTGGGTAATGTGATGCCTCCAGCTTTGTTCTTTTTACTTAGGATTGCTGTGGTTATTTGGGGTCTTTTTGGTTGAACTTCACAATCATTTTTTCTAATTCTGTGAAAAATGATGGTAGTAATTTGATAGGATTAGCATGAAAGCTGTAGATTTCTTTGGGCAGTATGAACATTTAAATAATATTTATTCTTCTAATCCATGAGCATGGGATGTTTTTCCATTTGTTTGTGTCATCTATGATTTTATTCAGTAGCGATTTGTAGTTGTATTTGTAGAAACTTTTCATTTTCTTGACTGGATATATTTGTGGGTATTTTCTTTTTTTGTGGCTATTGCAAATGTTATGTTCTTAACTTGGCTCTCAGCTTAGATATTATTGGTGTATAGAAATGCTACTGATTTTTGCACATTGATTTTGTATCCAGAAACTTTATTGAAGTCATTTATCAGGTCTAGGAATTTTTTGATTAAATCTTTAGGGTTTTCGATCTGTAGAATCATACTGTCAGGGAAGAAATATGGTTTAGCTTCTTCTTTTCTTATTTAGATACCTTTTATTTCTTTTTCCTCCTTTATTGTTCTGGCTAGGACTTCCAGTACCATGTTGAATAAGAGTGGACATCCTTGTCTTGTGCCAGTTCTTAGGGTGAATTTTGCCAATCTTTGTCCATTCAATATGATGTTGGCTGCAGTACCACGTTGAATAGGAGTGATAAGAGTGGACATCCTTGTCTTGTGCCGGTTCTTAGGGTGAATTTTGCCAACCTTTGTCCATTCAATGTGATGTTGGCTGTGGATTTGTCATAAATGTATTATTTTGAGGTATGTTTCCTCAATGCCTAGTTTGTTGAGGATTTTTATTATGAAGGGATGTTGGATTGTATCATTTTTTTCTGCATCGATTAAGATAATCATGTGATTTTTCTTTTTAAGTTTTGTTTATGTGGTGAATCACATTTATTGATTTGTGTATATGGAACCAATCTTATACCCCAGGAATAAAGTAAAGGTAATTGTGGTGAGTTTAATTTTTTTATATGCTACTGGATTTGGATTGCTGACATTTTGTTGAGGATTTTTGCATGTTTGTTCTTTAGGGATTTTGGCCTGTAGTATTCTTTTCTTGTTGAGTCTTTGCCAAGTTTTTGTATCAGAATGACTCTGGTCTTTTTAGAATAAATTAGAGAGGAATCTCTCCTTCTTGATAAAAAATAATAATAATTCCTGTAGGATTGGTACCAGCTTTTCTGTGTATGACTGGCAGAATTTGGCTGTGAATTCCATCTGGTCCAGGGCTTTTCTTGGTTGGTAGAATTTTATTATAGATTCAATTTTATAACTTGTTATTTTCTGTTCATGGTTTCAGTTTCTTCCTGGTTTAATCATGGGAGGTTTTGTGTGTTTCCAGGAATTTATCCATTTCCTCTAATTTTTTTAGTTTGTACGCATAATATGCATAAAGGTGTTCATAGTAGTCTCTGAGGATATTTTGTATTTCTGTGGGATTGATTGTAATGTCCCCTTTGTCATTTCTGATCATCTTTACATGGCTCTCCACTCTTTTTTCTTTGTTAATCTAGCTAGCAGTCTATTTATCTTGTCTAACCTTTGAAAGTACTTTTTGTTTAGATGACCCTTTGTATTTTTTTCATTCAGTTTTATTTAGTTCTTCTCTTATTTGGTAATTTATTTTCTTCTGCTGCCTTCGTAGTTAATTTTTTCTTGTTTTTTCTAGTTCCTTCAGGTGCTAGGTTATTTTGTTAATTTTTTTGTTAATTTGAGATCTTTCTGTCTCCTTGGTGTAGGTGCTTAGTGCTATAAACTTTTCTCTTAACACTGCATTTGCCACATCTCAGAGGTTATGGTATGTTCTGCCTCTGTTTTCATTTGTTTCAAAGGTTTTTTTTTTTTTTTTTTATTTTTATTTTTATTTCTGCCACAATTTTGTTGCTTACTCAAAAGTCATTCAGGAGGAAATTGTTTAGTTTCTGTGTATTTTTGTGGTTTTGAAAGTTTCTCTTATTATTGATTTTCATTTTTATTCCACTGTGGTCTGAGAAGATGCTTGGTATGATTTCAATTTTTAAAAATGTATTGAGACTTACCGTATGGCAGAGCATGTGGTCAATTGTAGATTACGTTACATTTGCAGATTAGAAGAATATATATTGTGTGGTTGTTGGGATATTTTACAGATGTCTATTAAGTCCAATTGGTTATGTTAAGTTCTGAATTTGTTAATTTTGTACCTTGATGTTCTGTCTAACGTTATCAATGGGATGCAAACATCCTCCACCACTATTGTGTGGCTGTGAAAAACTTTTCTTAGGTCTAGAAGTGATTGTTTTATAAATCTGAGTGCTCCAATATTGGACGTGTATATATTTAGAACCGTTAAACCTTTGTGTTGAATTGAACCCTGTATCATTATGTCATGCCCTCCTTTATCCGTTTTACTGTTGTTGATTTAAAGTCTGTTTTATCTGATACCAGAATAGTGAACCCTGCTCTTTTTTTGTTTTCCATTTTCATGCTAGAACTTCCTCCGTGCCTTTACTTTGAGGATTTATGTGTCCATGCATGTCAGATGGGTCTCTTGAAGACAGCAGAAGGATGTGCGTGTTTTTAAATCCAATTTTCCACTCTATGTCTTTTAATTCTATCATTTGGCTGCTTACATTCAAGATTAATATGTGAGGTTTTCTTTCCATCTTAATATTGCTGCCTAGTTGCTATGTTGTCTCAGTTGTGTAGATGCTTTATAGGGACTGTGGGGTATTGCTTATATGTGCTTTTTTGGTGGTGAGTATTGTTCTTTTGTTTTTATATTTAGAACTCTCTTAACCATCTATTTTAGGTCCCCAATCTCTTCTGGTTTATAAGGTTTCTGCTGAAATGTCTGGTGTTTGTTTGATGTGATTCTCTGTATTGGTAGTATGAGTCTTTTCTCTAGCTGTCTGTAAGATTTTTTATTTTAATTTCACATTTAACTTGAATAATCCAATGCTCATGTGCCTTGGAAAGTGTCATTTTGTATAGTATCTTGCAGGAGTTCTCTGGACGGCTTGTATCTGCATGTCAACGTTGTGGAAATATTCTTGAATTATATTCTTAAATATGTTTTTCAAGTTACTTACTTTCTCTTCTTCTCTTGCAGAAATGCCAGTTAGTCACAGATTTGGTTGGTTTATGTAATTCGATATTCTTAAAGGATTAAAGGATTAATATTTTAAATTCTTGTTCTTTAAATTTACCTGACTGGGTTGATTTGAAGGACTAGTTTTTGAGCTCTAAAATTCTTCTGCTTGGTCTAGTCGATTTTTAAGGCTTATAACTGTATTGTGAAATTCCTGTAGTGAAATGTTCAATTTCAGAAGTTTTGGTTGGTTCTTTCTTTGTACATCTATATCACCTTTCAAAAGCTAGATCATTTTCCTATTTCTTTTGTAAAGGATTTCGACATTTTCTTGAATTTCAATGAGTTTTTTTTTTTGCCATCCATAATCTGAATTCTGTATCTGTCATTTCATTCTGATTAGGATCTATTGCTATGGGAGCTAGTGTTATCCTTTGGAGGTAACAAAGCACTGCCTTTTTGTATTGCCAGAGTTCTCACACTGGTTTGTTCTCATCGGAGGTGGTGAATGCTTTTTTGTTGTTGTTGTCATTCTTATTTGGATGGGGTTTTTTGATTTTTTAAATTATTTTCTCTCTTGAAGTTGTTACTGTGTTGTGTATGTTGTATATGATTGACTGGCTTCATTTCTGAGTGCTTTCAGAGGGCCAAGGTTTTTTATGGTTTCCTTGGTTGCAGATAGGTTCGGATAGTGGCTTTCTCAGATGTCGCTTGTTATACTGTTATTTTTGTTTGGTGTTGTAATTCAGGCTCCATTTGAGGAGATGGCAGATAAGAGTAAGAGTTCGCAGATAATCTCTGGGCTCATACTTTCCTTCAGCGGGGGTGGGGGCAGCAATGAATCATGGAAAAACCCTCCCCTTCTGTGGGGATGGGCCACTGGCGATGCCTGAGAAGCAGCTTCTTTCAGAATGCTTTCCCCAGGCCCCAAAGGGAAGAGCTTTCCTTTTCGCAGGAGTTCGCAGGGAAGGGAGCAGGAGGTGACATATGATCCCTTACTCCAAGCTCTTTCTCAGATTTTGGTGATGCCTCCCTTCAGCTTCTGGTACCTTGCTCATGTTTCCCTTGACCCAAGGGGGGCTTTGATGGGCTGTGCTCTTCTCTCTCAGGGGTGCTTTGTGCCAACAGTTAGGTCTGCAGGGGAGTGGGGTTCACCTCCCTCCCACTCCTTGGAGCTGGTGAGGCACTCTCCCCAAGCTGAACAAGGGAGTAGTCTGGAGCATCTAACAATGACAGATGCAGACTCCAAATCACAAAGCTGTCCCTGTCTGCAAGCCTTACTACCCAATAGAAACCTTAGCTTCAGTAACTCTACTATGGCAGGAGAGCTCCTAATACCAGTGCCAATAGCTTGGGCGCTCTCCATATTTGCCACTCAATTCTGGCTGTGGGGGCACCTCCCCCACTCCAGAACAAGCGCTCCAATCTCTGACTTCACCATAAAATATTGGTAGTGGCCGAAGTTGCCAGATCACAAAACAATGAGTGAATTTATATGAGCCCAAATTAAAAATGTCATCCTTCTCTGAGTCTTGGCTCTAGGAGAATGTCTGGAGCTTTTCCAAGTGTCTTTCTTCCTTTCTTCCTTTGTTTTTCTGAAACTGAGTTTTGCTCTTTCTCCTGGGCTGGAGTGCAGTGGCACGATCTTGGCTCACTGCAACCTCCACCTCTGGGGTTCAAATGATTTTCCTGCCTCAGCCACCCTAGTAGCTGGGACTACAGGCATGTGCCACCATGCCCGGCTAATTTTTGTATTTTTAGTAGAGGCTGGGTTTCAACATGTTGGACAGGCTGGTCTTGAACTCCTGACCTAAGGTGATCCACCTGCCTTGGACTCCCAAAAGTGCTGGGATTATAGGCGTGAGCCACCGTGCTTGGCTCCGAGTTTCTTGCTTTTAGGCCATTCTTGTATTGACATAAGGAAATACCTGAGACTGGGCAATTTATAAAGAAACGAGGTTTAATTGGCTCATCATTCTGCAGGCTGTACAGAAAGCATGGCTCTGGCATCTGCTTGGCTTCTGGGAAGGCCTCAGAAAGCTTTTACTGGGGCGGAAGGGAAAGCTGGAGCAGGAACCTTACGTGGTGAAAGCGAGCAAGAGAGAGTGGAGGGAGGTGCCGCACACTTTTAGAAAACCAGATCTCATGAGAACTCATTTACTATAGTGAGAACAGTACCAAGGGGATGGCACTATATCATTCATGAGAGATCCACCCCCATGATCCAGTCACCTCCTACCAGGCCCCACCTCCAACACTAGGGATAACAATACAACATGAGATTTAGGGGGACAAATAACAATACCACTTCCCCTCTCCGAGTCTCAGCCTCACCTCAACTTAGCTCCGGGTCTTGGGATAACAGTATATGCTCTCTCTTAGCCTGGGTTGCCCAGATCCCAAGTGGGAAGGTGAGTCACAGAGGGAGGCTTACCATCCCTCTCACACACAGGGACTTCACTCACTTTTATCAACCAAATGCCATCACAGGGGCTGCTTGCCCAGATTCTTCTCCCCATGGTCTGAGCTGTCCTTGGCTATTCTGGTAAATTGCTGTTTTCTTTCTTGAATTAAAGCTCAGAGAGTTGACCTGTACGCACTATTTTGCTGTTTCCAAGTGGCTGAGACCTGCTGAAATCCTCTAATCTGCCATCTTTGGAAAAAACAGCAAATTAGCTTTTAGAGATATACATTTATATGTGTGGAAGAGCTACCTCTAGTGCTATTATCTATGTTCTCTTCATCCTGTGCATATATCTGGCTTACAATTTCCATCTTCCTGTATGGTTTGTTGTAGCTTTGTGCCTGAATTCGGGACAGTCAAACTGCTGCTACAGCAATTTAATGAGTTTGTGCTTTTTCAGCCTGAGTGATCGTTTTTCCCTCACGTAGTTAGGATGTTTAGGAAATTAGGAATTCAGAGCAAAAGTACAACTCTTTAGGAGACCACTTGACCACAGATGTCTATATTGAACTGCTGCATGATGAGAAATACTTTTATTTTTTGAGGCTCCTCCTTTTATTAACATTAGGTCACGTACTTTGGTAATATAATAATCATTGTATCATATTATCCTTTTATCACATATACAAACAAGTATTAAGCAGCTGCCTTACAAAATATTGATATCAAAAGTGACTTTTACGGATTCTTATATTTGCTTTTGAGACACATTAGCCACGTGTCAAATGAAAGTATGCAAAATATGCAAGGTAAATTTTTACTAAGCTTATAGTGCATATTTAATTTTGAATACTCTCGTTAGATTAAAGTAGTATGATATTATTAAAAGTTAAAATATTTTTGACAATTTCACTATTTTTAGTAACACCATTTTTTACATAAAATATTATACATAATTTTTACTGTGGTAATAGTAAAAATACTATTGAAATTTTAAAATATTAATTATATTAAATGCTAATAATTAAAATATTTGAGTTAAAACATTTGTTTTGCTTTTATTTTCTAAAGTATGATTCCTCCTGACACTTATTGCCAAACCTGGAAGGACAATGAAATTCTTTTGCAAACATCTACAGTATATGGTATCAAGTTAACTTTAAAGTCACCTTTAACTCTTAGAAACAACCTCATAGTTTTAAAATTTAACCAAGCCATAAGAGGTTAAGCATTACTAAGATGACTACAGAGTGAATCTCATAAATGACTAAACTTGGAATCTCACAGAGTTGAAGTGATTAGCCATAATCTAAGGTCTAGTCTGTAATCAAACCCAGTTTCCTTCTCAAGCACCATACCTTCAATGTTACTACACAGAAAACAACTCTGACCTTAGGAAGAGATGGAAAAAGTTTGAGAGAAACTGTGTGTGAAGAGGAGAGAAATTTATCTCCCTGAAGTATTTACAAGAGCCATTTATTGAGATTTGCTGTAAAGGTACAGAAATTGAAACTAGTAAAGACAAACATTTCATAGAACAATTATTAAATGCTTAAGGAAAAAAGAGAGGTAGCATTTGTTTGTTACCTACTATGTACTGATTTCTAATGAATAGTAAAGAATGAATTTATTTTTGTATGTCAGTTAATATTTTTGCAGAGGAAACGTTGAGAAATTCAAAATCCTCATTTTGCAGAGGAAACGTTGAGAAATTCAAACTAATAATGCTAATAAATGGTGGAGCTGAAACTAAAATGCAGTTTCTGTGATCTTGCTTATTGGGGGTAATGAAAGAGAATCCAGGAAGACATAGACTAAGGAGAAAGAAGTGTCCAACTGATTTGCATAAAATTTCAAAATTTGTGGTTTCAAATTATATAATAATATATCCTAAATTTTGACATGTTATGAAATTCTGTAAGCCTCCTAGTATAGTTATTTCTGCTTTTGTAACAAGCCCACTGATATAATGACATTTGAAGGTTTAGATTTAAAACCATTTTTTTTAGAGATAGGGACTCACTATGATGACCAGGTTGGCCTTGAACTCCTGGGCTCAAGCAATCGTCCTGCCTCAGCTTCCCAAGTGACACAGGCTTGTGCCATTGTTTTCAGTTTACTATTATTTTTTAATAGATCCCACATAATATAGTATAGTACAGTATATGTGCTGAGGGTCTGGGATATCCAAGTTCTAAGTGATAAACACATAGCAGATGAAGGGTTGATACTATATAAATAAGACATATTGGATTTAAATTTTATTTTCTATAAAAATAGAATCTGATAAGTCAAAAAATAGAATCTGATTAAGTCAAAGCAAAAAGAAAAAAATTTTTAATCTAGATATAAAATAAAAGCTAGAAATCTCCATCAACAGTTTAGCTAAGATAAATGATGAGTCTCTGCTTAATAAAGTTTTTGAAGTCAAGCTGAAATCCTTTAATCTCAGGAAATTTCCAGCTAATAATTTAGTTCCTTAGCTCCTCATTCATTAAAGTCAATTTACTTCAGTGCGTGGTGACCTAGAGAGATGTGACTATGACAAATCAAGCCAGGATAGAGAATATTCTGTATCGTCATGAATTGTTTTAGTTTATATGATGAACATGAATGCATTTGAACAACTCTAATGGTTAAAAAAATAGATTGTAATGTTACATGCACTTTATAAAAGAGTGGCTACTTTATATCTGCTTGGATATTACAAATTGAATTCAATTATGTATAAATATAATACTTAAGCTATTTTATTTTTTATTCTTCTCTGCTTTGGGAGTGTTCTATGTGAGGAGTATGAAAAAAGTTATTCTCTGAAGGTCCCAGGCTGTGAATTTTGCCAACAAGTGTTCAAATTTGGACATACCTACGACAGTGCTTTACAGTTTTAAGGATAGAGTGTTATTCAGAAGTTTAATTCCTAGATAACCTGATTTCACACAACATGTTGCATGTGAAGCCTGGATATTGAGGGCCATTTTCAGTTAGCAACTTGCTTTACTCACCATGTTTAATGACCCAGCAAATCATGGTTTTCCCCTTGATTCTGCCATCAGATCTTGATTTTCTAACATTTTCCATATCTGCACATTCCTGTTTTGCCAGCAGTGAGTTCCTATGAACATACCAGTTTTACAATATTAATCCTCTTCAAGGGATACACTGATACATATTCCTCTGGTTGTATTTTATACTCAAGTTGCTAAGGTTCATCCTTTCATCTTGCATATTGTAGTATATTTGTGCTTTGTGTTACTCCAGTTGGAATATTCCTTTCCCAGATTTCTGCATAACATACTTTCTCTGTCTGCTCTTAGGCCTACTATCAATAGTCACTTATGAAAAAACTTGGTTTCAGCACATGATATAAAATTGTAATTTTCTTCTCTGGCACTCATTATCATCTTACCCTGCTTTATTTCATTTAATTTCATTTTGGACCTGATATTTATATGTATATTTTTATATTTCACTTCTTCCCCATTAAATAGTAAACTCCAAGAGCTCAAAGGTTAAACTGTTTTCTTCACTGCCTTGTATGCACATTCAATAACAGTGCTTACCATGTACTCATATTCATATTCAACAAATATTTGTCAGGGAAAGGAAAGAAGTACTACACTTTTGGAAGTAATTGAAAACTAGCCTTCTGGAGTTTCTATGAGATATTCCCTTTGTGTTAATTACCAACAGTTTACAATTGCAGATTACCAGCAAAATATTTAAACATTGCTAGAAATATTCTATGCATTTACTTAATTCCAGTTTGTACCTTACAAGTTTCAGAAAAAAATAACATGAAGCAAAACAAAACAAAAGCCAATATCTTACACTGATATTTTGTAGCAAGTTTTATCTGCATATTAAAATAATATGCAGTGATTATATTTATTCAGATTTATGCTCCAAATAACAAAGTGGAAGAATCTGTTTTCAAAACATGACTAGACAACAGATTTACGGAAAATAATTTTTGTACTTATAATGAAAGAAAATAATAGTTTTAAATTCTCTTTAACCAGTTAAAATAAAACAACTTTTAATATTGTATTTTGAACCTCTATAAATCTGAATTTAAGTATATAATTGTTAAGAAAATACAATTAAAACATTTGAAACGTCATTTCTCTATATAAGAGCAACTTTCTCAAGAGTATGGATAAATATATCCACTTTTATCCTTAACAATTTTACATGGTAGATCAATCAACAATAAAAATATTGTTTTTTTTATTGGAACAACAACAAACGATTTACGAATTCCAATGTGTATATTATTTTATAGTTTGTAATCTTTATGTATGACATTATATAGAATATGAATTTAAATTTTCATATTTTTTCTTTTACTACAGGTACATATAACTCTAGATGTGTATAGACTACATTCAAAATTGTTTTCTGTCGTTTATAAAGATAGATTATGTGATTTAGGAGAAACATACCTTCAGAGTATAGACTACTTATCTACAGATTTTAAAACTATTTTTGTCTGTTTCTAATAATAGCATTTATTAAGGCATTATGCTCATTTTAAAGAGCAATTGTGCTAATTGTATCATTATCCAGAAATTAATATTTATTTATTTTATTGAGTAATATTAGTCAAAGCTTAATGGCAGTTTTGGAACATTCAGTGAAACATATATTAAATATTTACAAAGTCAAACACTTGTCTTATGGAAGGTAACTTGATACTGTACAACCATTTGTACTTTGAGGTTTAAACTTCCTGAAAATTGCATTGCATAATACACATGCAAAGCGCCTTTTAAAAAATTATGTGGTTAAGGAGCTAAGTTTTGTATTTCCTGAAAAGCACAGTATGTCATGTTATGTTTTACATAGAGAATATTTTGTATGGTCTTATCTTTAGATATTCTATTGATTAAATAATGTTTTAAAAAATGATCCAATGGAAGCAGCATGAATTTTGGAGTGACAAGACCAGGGTTATTGTGGCATCTTAATTGTATTATTTCTATGGCCTTTTTTTTTTTTTTTTTTTTTTTACATATAACTCAGGTTCATTTACTTTACCTTACCAAGCCAATAATATCTAACAAACTTAAATGTTGTGAATATCAAATAAAACAGATTTGAAAGTGCCTTACACACTAAAACACTGTTCCTGAAACACTAGGGTTTTGGTCTAGGTCCTGCTGCTCGCCGCACTGAAAGCTAATCACTGAGGCAATAATTATTGCGAAGGAAAAAGACTTAATCGGGTCCTGCAGGTGAGGAAATGGGAGCTCAGTCTTATATCCATCTCCCTGACCCATTAAAACCAGGGGCTTATATAGCAGGGAAGAAATGTAACAATGTGTAAGGAAACAGGAACTAGGAGGAGCAAGGAAGCAATCATGATAAATGAGGGGTCCAGCATTTCATTTTTAGGATGTGGTGATAGGGTGAGTTTCAGTTCTTTTATACTTAGTTGAGAGGCTGGAAGTTTTTTTCCTGAGGAAGGAACTCGGGTAAATATACATTTCAAGCTTTAAGACCATTAAGGGTCAATTTGTATGTTTATATATATTCTAAAAAATCTGTCTATGGGACTACTGCATCTGTTTCAACACTTTTAAAAGTGAGATATTATTCAAAAATAACAATAGGGCAATGAGGATATCAATGTGTACTAACTGAAAAGATTTGCTATGCTTTTGCTTACCCATGAGAATATCAAAGAAATACAGTACTCAGCAAAGAATGATCCTTCCATGCAGGCTGATAGGCTTTAGAAATAATAAAATAATAATAACTAACAATGGTGAGAGCCCACCAGGCACACTTTTATAATCACAGAACACAATTCACCTCATTAATCTTCACATCAGCCCCAGGAGTCAGGCTTCAATATGAACCCCATTTCACAAATGAAAAAGCAGACTTACAGAAGGATTAATTATCTTGCTGAATATTACTCTGTTAGTAATGCAATGGAATAAAGACTTAGATAGAAGGAGTCCTACTCCAGAGACAACCCTCTTACTCTTTATCCTTTTCTTTTCATATCAGTAATTTTACTCCAACAATGTTGAAAGCAACAATTATTCATAGTCAATGACTAATTTCCTAATGTATACTCATATAATAGTGTCTGTTCAAATGCAGCTGAAAAAAAAATTAGAAGAAAATTTATGTGTTTAGATAACATGCTAGTTTTCTCCCTTTATATTTTAGAATAATGCTCACTAAAAGGAAAAAATACAGAATTTTAGTATTATTACAAATAATAATTCTCCATATGGTAATGCAACCTTGAATAAAAACGGATGGGCATTGGCCGGGCGCAGTGGCTCACGCCTGAAATCTCAGCACTTTAGGAGGCCAAGGCGGGTGGATCACTAGGTCAGGAGTTCGAGACCAGCCTGGCCAAGATGGTGAAAAACCCGTCTCTACTAAAAATACGAAAATTAGCTGGGAGCAGGGGTGGGTGACTGAAATCTCACCTACTCAGGAGGCTGAGGCAGGGGAATCGCTTGAACCCGGGAGGCGGAGGTTGCAGTGAGTCAAGATTGCACCACTGCACTGTAGCCTGGGTGACCAAACAAGACTCTGTCTCAAAAAAGAAAGGAAAGGTATTACAACAGTATATCCTGAAATATCAAGTTGGAAATAGTTAAGGGAAAAATAAGTTTTGTGGGAATTTTACACAGCAGGGGTTGTTATTTTGCATTTGCTCTTGCACAGAAGATATGCATCACTATATAAAATATATTCAGAATACATTTTTAGCTGTACTTTTCAGTTTATGCAGAGTAATTCCAGTTAATCATTCCATCCTTAAAAAATGAAGATCTTTGCAGAACCACCACTAATATAATGTTCAGAAAGAAAAAAATTTATTAGCATAGCAGTAGACTATGACATCAATTGAAGAAAAAAAATTACCATGTTAATTGTGAAAGCTGACCTTGAATAGAGACGTTCTATTTCAAAATTGTGTTAAAAATTAAAACAGTTTGTTGAAGCCAATAATGGATTCCAAGATAGAAGAGAAAGAAAACACTCAAAATGAAGAGGATATGTATTGCCAAGACCAGCTCGGCTGGGGAGACCCTAACCCAGCAGTGCTAGAGGAATTAAAGACACACACACAGAAATATAGAGGTGTGAAGTGGGAAATCAGGGGTCTCACAGCCTTCAGAGCTGAGAGCCCCGAACAGAGATTTACCCACGTATTTATTAACAGCAAACCAGTCATTAGCATTGTTTCTATAGATGTTAAATTAACTAAAAGCATCCCTTATGGGAAACGAAGGGATGGGCCCAATTAAAGGAATAGGTTGGGCTGGTTAACTGCAGCAGGAGCATGTCCTTAAGGCACAGATCGCTCATAATATTGTTTGTGGCTTAAGAATGCCTTTAAGCGGTTTTCTGCCCTGGGCAGGCCGGGTATTCCTTGCCCTCATTCTGGTAAACCCACAACCTTCCAGCGTGGGCGTTAGGGCCATTATGAACATGTTACAGTGCTGCAGAGATTTTGTTTATGGCTAGTTTTGGGGCCAGTTTGTGGCCAGATTTTGGGGGGCTTGTTCCCAACATGTATAGTGTTAAGTTCCCAACATGTACATTAAGAAAAAAAGTAACACAAGTTGTGCCCTCATTAAAATTTATATTTATTTAATGAAAATAGACTACAGAAACAAAAATAATACATTGAGATATATGCCTAGATAATATTTGCAGCCATAATTACATCAAAAATTTTTTGGTCACATGTGATCCTTCCTTCCAGTTATTCTACTGGATGTATGTGGAAATACATATGTATGTGGAGATGGTGAAAGGGTCTTTAATCACGAAAAACAAACAGGAAAAAACCAAAACAGAAGTAAAATCCATAACCCAGTATTTTTGTTGGTCTTTCAATAAATCAGATAAAAAATTATGACTTCTTGAGAAAAATAAAACAAAACAGAGACATATTTCTCAAATTTGATGAAAAACATCCACTTACACATCTAAGCATTTGATCGCATACCACGTATGATAAACACACAAAATACCAAACATACATATAATGTCAAAAGAAATGGTTATTTCACAGTCAAAACACACAAGGAAAATAGACAGCATGAAGATAAACAAAAACCTTAAAGAGAAAATAGAAGTAGAGCTACATGCAAAGATGTCAGCTATTAGAAACATGATAGACAGTCTATTAAAAAAGTAATAGTAAGAAAGTAATAGTCTGCTGGGTATGGTGGCTCACACCTGTAATCCCAGCACTTTGGGAAGCCGAGGCAGGTGGATCACCTGAGGTCAGGAGTTCAAGACCGGCCTGCCCAACTTAATGACACCCCGTCTCTACTAAAAATACAAAAATCAGCTGTGTGTGGTGATGCGCACCTGTATTCCCAGGTACTCAGGAGGCTGCAGCAGGAGAATTGCTTGAACCCAGGAGGTTGAGGTTGCAGTGAGCCAGGATCATGCCACTGTACTCCAGCCTGGGCTACAGAATGAGACTGAGACTCCATCTCAGGAAAAAAAAACAAACAAAAAGGAAATGAAACAAAGTAAAAAAAAGTAATAGCCTGGCTAGCTGATGAGTCAATGACAGATAATACTTGTCCATGTCTGTTCTTGCATGTAATTCCTGAATTTTAGAGAAAATTGGCAATTGCTTGCCATAACAAGAGCATGCTGGGACCCCGAAAAATGAATGATAGAGAAAATTGTAGTAGGATTGACTAGCTACTTCTACTCTTGACTCTAATGTTTTTATCCATGAAAATACTTTCAGGTGACAAAAGACATAAACAGAAATAGCTTAAACAGTATGCCAAGTGTACTATATGACAGATATAGAGTTATTTTATAATTTTTGCATATTTTTCTCTGCTTTTCCAGTTAACCTTGCTATAATCAGTCCAAGCTGCTACAACAAAATATCAGAAACTGGGTAGCTTAGACAACAGACATTTATTTCTTAGAGTTCTGAAGGCTGGAAAGTCTAAGATTATGGTTTCAGCCAATTCAGTTCTTGTCGAGGGCCAACTTCTTGGTTTGCAAGTGGCCACCTTCTCACTGCATCCTCACATGGCCTTTCCTGATATCAGCAAGTGGGAGGGAGTAGAAGGGAGAAGGATCTCCAATTTCTTCTCCTTTTATAAGACACTAATTCATAAAGGCCCACCCACACACCCTTCATCTAAACCTAATTACTTCCCAAAGTCTCTACCTTCAAAACCAACACACTGGGGTTAGAGCTTAAACATATCAATGTTGAGAGGATACACACATTAAGTCTATAACATGCCTACTACTTCTTGTGTCCCCAAGATGGATCCCATAATTTCAGGTATTAGATGCAGATATGATAATGTCAAGCAGAAGTAAATAAACAAATAAATATTAAAAATATATTTTGCATCCAACATCTCTTATAATCGGAAAAGAACTTCCTTGATGTGCTTCAATAATGTTCCTTTGGTGGCCAGTGTTTTGCTATACACTGTTCTCTAAAATATCAGCCAGTTGTTACTGAAACACCAGGGGTTTGGTCTAGGTCCTGCTGCTTGCCACACAGAAAGCCAATCACTGGGCCAATGATTATTGCCAAAGAAGAAGGCTTTAACCGGATGTTGCAGCTATAAAGAGATGGGAGATCAGGCTCAAATCTATATCCCTAACCAACTAAAATTAGGGGTTTATATAGCAGGGAAGAAATTTAACTATGTGTGGGAAAACAAGAACTAAGGAAGGGAAGAAAGCAATCATGATGAATAAGGGGCCTGAGGTCTCCTATTGTGTAGATGTGATGACCTGGGGAGTCTCAGTTCATTGATACTCTTTTTTTTTTTTTCCTTGAAAAAAAGAACTTATAATTTGATCAAAAGAAAAGGCAATGCATGTGGAATATTAACAATCTAAAGTCTCACAGAAAAAATAAAATTCAATTTACACAGTTTCTTAGTATTCTGAGACTGCAAACCCTATCCAATTTTGACGTGTCCTTTCAGCAGAATAGTTATTCAATTCCTATTATATGTTCTCGAGATAGACCATTTAGCTGTTCTTTTTTTTTTTTCTTTTTATTATTATTATTATTATTATTATTATTATTATACTTTAGGGTCTATGGTACATGTGCGCAACATGCAGGTAAGTTACATATGTATACATGTGCCATGCTGGTGCGCTGCACCCACCAACTTGTCATCTAGCATTAGGTATATCTCCCAATGCTATCCCTCCCCCCTCCCCCCACCCCACAACAGTCCCCGAAGTGTGATGTTCCCCTTCCTGTGTCCATGTGTTCTCATTGTTCAATTCCCACCTATGAGTGAGAATATGCGGTGTTTGGTTTTTTGTTCTTGCGATAGTTTACTGAGAATGATGATTTCCAATTTCATCCATGTCCCTACAAAGGACATGAACTCATCATTTTTTATGGCTGCATAGTATTCCATGGTGTATATGTGCCACATTTTCTTAATCCAGTCTATCGTTGTTGGACATTTGGGTTGGTTCCAAGTCTTTGCTATTGTGAATAATGCAGCAATAAACATACGTGTGCATGTGTCTTTATAGCAGCATGATTTATAGTCCTTTGGGTATATACCCAGTAATGGGATGGCTGGGTCGAATGGAATTTCTAGTTCTAGATCCCTGAGGAATCGCCACACTGACTTCCACAAGGGTTGAACTAGTTTACAGTCCCACCAACAGTGTAAAAGTGTTCCTATTTCTCCACATCCTCTCCAGCACCTGTTGTTTCCTGACTTTTTAATGATTGCCGTTCTAACTGGTGTGAGATGGTATCTCATTGTGGTTTTGATTTGCATTTCTCTGATGGCCAGTGATGGTGAGCATTTTTTCATGTGTTTTTTGGCTGCATAAATGTCTTCTTTTGAGAAGTGTCTGTTCATGTCCTTCGCCCACTTTTTGATGGGGTTGTTTGTTTTTTTCTTGTAAATTTGTTTGAGTTCATTGTAGATTCTGGATATTAGCCCTTTGTCAGATGAGAAGGTTGCGAAAATTTTCTCCCATTTTGTAGGTTGCCTGTTCACTCTGATGGTAGTTTCCTTTGCTGTGCAGAAGCTCTTTCGTTTAATTAGATCCCATTTGTCAATTTTGGCTTTTGTTGCCATTGCTTTTGGTGTTGATACTTTTTAAGAGGTCTGGTGGTCTTTCCTGAGGAAGGAATAGTGATAAAACAAATGTAAGCTTCAAGCTTTAAGATCAGAAAGATCAATTTCTATATTATCCAAAAGAAACATCCATGGGACTGTTGGGTTGATTTCACAATTAATGTCAAGAAAATTGAATTACCATGATGGATATCGATCAACAAAGATTCTTTACCTGGGATTAGTAAAAGGTTCATTCTTCACTGAAGGATAACTTAATTGGGTTTGAATTAATAAGCGGTATGTTGGCAGATAAACATTTAGGCAAGCAAGAGTGTGTAGCATAGTCATTAGCTGCCTGAGTAGCTCTATGAAGTCACGTACTCCTTTGTCTCAGTCTCTTTATAAATTCATTATAGACTGCATTAGTTATCTACTGGTACATAAAAGAGATCACAAAATTCAAGAGCTTAAAACAACAATCATTTATAATCTTAGTTTCTGAGTGTCAGGAATAAAGTAATAGCTTAGGTCACTCATGTGGTTGTCCAAGGGCTTTTGTCTTCTCTGGTTTTAGTTAGAGACCAGTTTTCGGCATGAAAGCTTCTTCCAAGGGCTGCTAAAAAATGTCAGCTTGCTTTCCCCAGAGGGACTGATCCAAGGGATAGGCTGAAAATATACCCATGATAGAGGCTATACAATTTTATAATTAAATGAGATAAGAATGACAACATTTATTAATAATAAACTTTTTGTAATTCTAAGGATGATATATGTTCATTCATTAAAGCTTTACCAATTTCTCTCAAACAATGTCATGTAAATGCAAATTCTATCTGGGGCTTATGATAACATTTTTCTTAAGGGAAAGTATTCATAAAATAAATTTTCACAAATTATGTCTGTGAAGAATTGAAAAACCTGATTCTTGAAAAAAAATTCAGGCTTGAGAACATCTTTTAATCTTATTTTTAACTTGGAGTCATTTTTGCCCTGCTGTGCCCCCACCTTCCCACTCAGGACTTCCAAAATAATTTTACCAGTTTTATTTTAAAAAGGCTGAAAGCACAATTATCTGTCTTTAATGAATATATTTACAATTCACTTGAAAATGAATATTTTTATGAGTACAAAAAAGAGAACAGACAAGAAAAAATATATTCATCACTAGGATTTATAATCAGAATAACTTATTTCTTTTTCTTGTTCATATGACTATTTAGGTTTATAGCAGCACTATATATTTAACAAATGTTTAGACATTGCCAAAGCATTAGGAGCCTTTACACATAATAAAAAGTAACTCAAGTGGTTTGGGCATGAATGATTAAACATAATAGTCCTGTGTTTCTTTAACAACAAAAGGATAGATCAGTTGGCTCTAATTTAGGTCCAATGGCTAGAAAGCCATCTGATGTTTTTAAATCCTAATGAGTTAAGTTGTTTATTCCTTTACTTTGATTCATATGCAGTCATAATGAGAATTGAGAGGTAAAGAAAGATTGAAACAAATTTTAGGATTGTTTTCCCTCTGTGAATGATTTTCTTATTAGTATATATGGAAGAATGCTTCTCATAGACCATTATTCTTTTCTGTCTGCATTCCTAATTTGTAGATTTATCAAGAATTATTTTTTTTGTTTGTTTTTAATGGTAGGGTCTTGCTATCTTGCCCAGTCTGGACTTGAACTCCTGGACTGAAGCAGTTCTCCCATCTCAGTCTCCTGAGTAGTTGGGACTATAGGCCAATATACCTATTATGAATAATTTTTATACACTGTTTTTTATTTATTTAGATAAATTTAGATAGATTTACTAAACTTTATTTTTGTACGATTATTTTATTGGTGAGGTTATTACTTTTGTCAAATTCTATAATAATTATAAGCAATACAAATAGGGAAATCTAAAACAGTTTTTGTTTTAATAACAAAATTTTATCTGCCAATAATATCACATCAGTAGTTATTTTGCCTGCATTTCTCAAACAAGAGAAATACCTTATATAATGAGATATTTTGTAAAGGTTTATTTAAAATTAGTATTTATTTTATTCATAATGGAAATTATCATAATAAATATTAGCTGTTACAACAACGTTATATTACATATTATGGTTCTTATAAAAACATAATAGGTTTTTTTTAGTGTCATTGTATATCATTTTCTGTTCTTTCTGGGAAAGAGACACACTCAGGACTCATTAATATGATGCATTTTATAACATAAATTAGCATATATGTAACCCTAGAACACCAGATTTCTTTAGTTTCTAATCTAGACTTTTATGAAATAAAGTAAATTATTATACTGAATTTTAAACATATTAAGACTTTTGATAACAATTAGAGATTTATAATCTCTATTTGTTTCTGTTTTGGTGCTTTGAAACTCTTATATTCTCTAGGTAAACAAGAGGAAAGACAAAAAAAGGAAACTAATTTATATACGAGAATTTGCTTCTGGCGACAACGTAGTAACAAAGACTAAAATTTGTTTTTTTTTTTTTCCTTCAAATAGGCAATCAATAAAATATGTGATACAAAGTTCTCAAATACTGGAAAACAAACAACACAAAAAATCCTTGAGAAAAGGAAAATGAATTGAGGTAAGCTCTCGATTGACCCAGCTTATTGCTTGGAGAAAGTTTCCAAGTTGAAAAACAGATAAGGGAGCTCAAACACAAGCTGTGCTGAGGATCCAGAGTTTAGAGATCCAGAGGTTAGTACAATTTAGAGGGTGAAATAACGGAGAGAAAAACACTGTAATGATAGAAGAAGCCAGGAGTTCTGTAAAAGTGCCCTCTTGAAGCTTTGTCTGAGTGCCTGAACTATATATGAATGTGATACAGTACTGCAGCCAGGCAATAAACCACTGAAAATGAATGTGTAGAACAATCCCTGGAGCTCATACAAATTGGCCAATAGGTCATACTTTAACCAGCCAGAGTAAAAGGCCTCCCCAAATATGGGACACCACATAGAATCTTTAGAATAGTCTGTTTTACAAGTGGTGCAAAATTAGCCCTAAACCGAAGAATGCTCTGAAAGACTGCTCTGGATAAGGTTTAAACACAAGTCTCTAAAACTTCAAAGGATTCTATGTAAACTAACTGTATCTAAATAAAGTTCAATGATATTCCTAGAGACATAACAAAATTTAACACCAATCAGAGTAAAATTCACAATGTGTAGCATCCAATCAAAAATCACCAGGCATTCTAAAATAATATAAAATACATTTATCACCAAGAGAAATAATCAGTCAATTGAAACAGGCACAGATATAACCCAAATGATAGAAAAGGTAAACACAGATATTAAAATGCCTATGCAAGTATCTTCCATGTGTTTGGGAAAGTGGAAGAAAACACAGCTGTGATAAGGAGAGAAATAAAACTGCTAGTGGAGAAAAACATATCAAAAAAGAAATACATTTTGTAAGGCTAAGTGTATCTTAAACACTTTAGGAAACAAGATTACTGCACTTAAAGGACATAATAAAATAAATTAGCCAAATAAATAGCATAAATACACGACTGTAAAACAGAAAAAGAAAAACTAAATAGAGCACCAATAAGTTGTGAGTTATTCTCAATTTGTCTAACATCATATGCAGGCATACCTTTTGCACTGTACTTTGCTTTATCACTCTTTGCAGATATTATGTTTTCGACAAAAGGATGAAATGTGGTAACCCTGAGTTGCTCAAGTCTATTGGTATCATTTTTCCAACACCATGTGCTCACTTCATTTGTCTGTGTGACATTTGAATAATTCTTCCAATATTTCAAACGTTTTCATTATTTTGTGTGTTACGGCTCTGCTGATCAGCAATTCTCTTGTCATTCTTTCCTCAGGCCTCCCTATTTCTCAGGCACAACAATATTGAAAGTAGGCCAATTAATAACCCTACAATGGCTTCTAAGTATTCAAGGGAAAGGAAGGGTTGCACCTCTTTCACTTTAAATCAAAAGCTAGAAATGATTTAATGCCTAAAACTGAGATAGGCCAAAAATTTGGGCCTTTTGCATGAAATAGTTAGCCAAGTTGTGAATGCCAGAAGTTCTTGAAGAAAATTAAAAGTGCTACTCCCACACACACACACACAAACGATAAGAAAGCAAAACAGCCTTATTGCTTATATGGAGAAAATTTGAGTGGTCTGAATAGAAGATCAAACCAGTAACAGCATTCTCTTAAGCCAAAGCCTAATTCAGAGCAAGGTCCTAACTCTGTCTAATTCTATAAAGGCTGACAGGTGAGGAAGCTGCAAAAGTAAAATGGGAAACTAGCAGATGTTGGTTCATGAGCTTTAAAGAAAGAAACCATCTCTGTAACATAAAAGTGCAAGGTGAAGCAGCAAGTACCAAGTCAGAAGCTGCAGCAAGTCATCCAGAGGATTTAGCTAAGATCATTGATAAAATGGCTACATTAAACAACAGATTTTTAGCACATACAAAATAGCCTTCTATTAGAAGAAGATGCCATATAACAGTGGTCCCCAACCTTTTTTTTGGCACCAGGGACCAGTTTCATGGAAGACAATTTTTGCCCACGGACAGGGGTGAGGGGGATGATTCTGGAATGTCTCAAGCACATTAAATTTATTGTGCACTTTATTTCTCATATTACTTCATTGTAATATATAATGAAATAATTATACAACTCCCCATAATGTGTAATGAGTAGGAGTCCTGAGCTTGTTTTCCTGCAACTAGACATTCTCATCTGAAGGCGATGGAAGATAGTGACAGATCATCAGGCATTAGATTCTCACAAGGAGCATGTGACCTAGATCCTTTGCATGCATAGTTCACAGTAGGGTTTGCATTACTATGAGAATCTAATGCTACCACTGATCTGACAAGAGGTGGAACTCAGGCAGTAATATGAGTGATGGGGAGTGGCTGTAAAAACAGATGAAGCTTTGCGGGCCACTTACCTCCTGCTGTGCGGCCCAATCCCTAACAGGCCATGGACCAGTATTGATCCATGGGTATCCAGCCCCCGTTGGTTGGGGACTAGATAGGAGAAGTCAGCATCTGGCTTCAAAGCTTCAAAAGATAGATGGACTCTCATGTTAGTGTTTAATGTACCTGATGACTTTAAGTTGAAGCCAGTGTTTGCTTACCATTCTGAAAATCCTAGGGCCTTTAAGAATTATGCTAAGTCTACTCTGCCTGTCCTCTATAAATGGAGCAACAAACCCTGGATGACAGCAACAGCACATTTGTTTATAGCACGGTTTACTGAATATTTTAAGCTCACTGTTGAGACCTATTGCTCAGGAAAAAAAAGAAAAATATAATCTGCTTATTGACAAGGTACATGGTCACCCGAGAGCTCTGATGAAGAAGTACAAGATTAATGTTTCTTTGTCTGCTAACACCACATCTGAAGCCCATGGATTAAGGAGTAATTTTGACTTTCTAGTCTTATAAATATATTAGAAATACCTTTTGTAAGGTTGGAGATGCCGTAGATAGTGATTCCTCTGGTGGATCTGGGCCTAGTGAATTTAAAAACTCTCTGAAAAAGATTCCTTATTGTAAATGCCATCAAGAACATTTGTGATTCATGAGAGAAGATAAAAATATCAGCATTAACAGGAGTTTGGAAGAGGTTGACTCCACAATCATAAATGACTTTGAGGGTTCAAGACTTCAGTGGAGGAAATAACTACAGATGTGTGGAAATAGCAAAACTAGAATTATAAATGAAGCCTGAAGATGTGACTTAACTGCAACAAGCATATGATAAGAATTGAATGGATAAAGGGTTGTTTCTTATGGACGAGCAAAGAAAGTGGTTTCTTCAGATGGAATCTACTCCTTGTGAAGATGCTCTTAACTTTGTTGAAATGCAAATAAAGGATTTAGACTGTTTCATAAACTTACTTTAGAAAGCAGCAAGGTTTGAGAGGATAGACTCCAATTTTGAAAGAGGTTCCACTGTGGGCAAAATGTGATTAAACAGCATTGCCAGCTACAGAGAAATTTTTTGTGAATGGGAGAGTCAAGCAAGGCAGCAAATGTCATTGATGTCTTATTTAGAGGAATTGTCACAGCCATGCCAACCTTCAGCAACCACCACCCTGTTCAGTCAGTAGCTATCAACAACAAGGCAAGATCCTCCAGCAAAAATACTTCAAATTGCTGAAGAGTCAGATGATCATTAGCATTTTTAGCAATAAATGATTTTGTAATTAAAATATGTATTTTATTTAGACATAACGCTGTTGTACATTTAGTAGGCTATGGTACAGTGCAAGAAAAACATATGCACTGGGAAACCAAATATTTGTGTGACTTGCTTTATTGCAATATTTATTACAGTAGTCCGGAACCTAACTTTCAATATCTCTGAGATGCCTGTAAGTTGAATCTTAGAAGAAGAGGAGAAAGTGGTGGGAGGAGAGTGCAAAATATATTTGAATTAATAATGAATATTTATTATTTGACCATTATTGCTTATTTAAATTATTGAATAATTATTTTTTTAAAATGTAGAATTTGAATTTGAAAAAGAATTGATATATTTTTGACAAAATTATAAACCCACTCTATTAGTTTCACTCTACCACAGTAGCCAATTACCAGGAAGTTAGTGGCTTAAAATGACACAAATGTGTTATATTAAAGTTCTTGAGGTCAGAAGTCTGTAATGGGTCTCACCAGACTAAAGCCAAAGTATCAGCAGTACCACATTTATTTTTGGATGTTCCGGGTATAATCTGTTTTCTTGTCTTTCGCAGCTTCTAAAGGCTGCCTGCATTTCTTTGCATGTGCCTCCCTTTCATCTTCAAACCGATAATAGGCCTTTTGAGGCTTTCTTACATAGCATCACTCTGATGCTGACTCTTCTGCCCCCAGCTTTCATTTTTAAGGACACTTGTAATTGCATTGTGTCTTATGGAATGATCTATGATAACCTGTTATTTTAAGGTTGGTTTATTACCAACCTTAATTTCATTTGCAATCTTACTTCTCCTTTTCCATGTACCGTAAGATATTAACAGATTCTGCAGATTTGGACTTGGACATCTTTGGGAGCCCATTATTTTGCCTCCTACATCTATAAATACAAAGAAGTTCAACATATTTTAAGCAGAAGAAACATGAAGAAAGACACACCATAATCCAGTTGCTAAAATCAAAGAGAAAGCATAAAAATAGAAGGTAGCCAGTCATTTAAGTTATAGAACAATGCAAATAATGCTGCTTCCAACATAACCATGAGGAAAAAATCATCTCCAAAATCATAAAGTATTTTGAGCATATCAGAGAGTTGAGCTCACGCAACAGATAACTATCCAGACTTTCAAAGAGAGAAATGCTCTTGGAATAATGATAGTGTAAATGAATTGTTTCAGTTTTGCCAAAGCGAAGAAGAAACTGATAGACTCTTAAAAACAAATTAGAAAAAAATTTGGTAAAACCCTAAAAAAAAAATGTTAAAGCTAAAGGTTGGGCTGCTATATAAGTTTGGAAAAACTGAGGGTCCCAAATGTAAGATGAGGGTCCCAAACACTCACAAGATCTTCTATATTGTTTTCCATTGGGTGTTCTCACAAAACAATGTGGCTGGGGGCAGTTGTCCATAGAGAGCTTCCCTCTGTAAGACAAATGTTCACAAAATGATTGACAGTTGCTACAAATGAGCACAGACCTCTGCTGATATACCTGTGACCTTTTCTTCTAAGAAGTGAAAATAAACTGTGGAGGAAGAAGCAGCAAATATTTGTCCTTCAGAACCCAAAAGGAAAAAAAAGTCAGTTGATTCAGTTGATTCTACAAGAGGAGCAAAAACAAAACTGGTCTATGGGGGAGATAAAATAATAATAATAATAACTCTGATACCCAAGATGAAGTCAAACTTCCTTTGAAGCTCAAAGGGAGAAAGGGAATGAAATCCCTATCTTGGGTAAGAGACAACAAAGATCTTGAACAAAAAACTCTATATCTAAACCAAGTAGAAGGTTTCTATTCCTGTAGAGGAGCAGAAAACTCATTCTTAAGATAAAAAAATTAAAAATAAAATAAGAATTTGGACTGGGATGGGGTGTATGAAGGGAAATCTGAAAGCCTCAGTTTCAAGGCCATAAAGACTGAAATTCATCTAAGATTGTAGTTGTCCTATGACAACAGAGAATACCCCTGTTCCTGCAATAAAGTTTTGCACTGAGTAATAACACTTACCTACCCCTAGAGGAGGAGCAAAAGCATGAAGACAGACCCTATCTGTATTATAAGTGAGCAATAAATAGTGAAAGTTAGTGAGCAGCAGGTAAACTGAGAGGATTCCTTCAGGACCCACCACCCTGAACTCAAGGCAAGAGGAGATAACTATTAGAGGATAGGGAATTATGGGCTGCACTGGAGATAATTATAGCAATGACGAATTACAAACTCAGCTTAACTTCAACTTTCAACTTCCAACTACGTTGACTGCAACTTTCACATTAACAACCTGACAGAAACTGCCATATCCAGATGTAAAGGTCATTTATTTACCCAATAGTGAGGTATAATATTAAGTATGATAAATTAAAGAAAAGTATTAAAACACTAGTATGGCTACTAAAATGATATACCTGTTAAGCATTAAAACATAAGTAGGCATTTATAATATGTGCTTACAAATAGGCGAGTGGTATAGGACTAAATCTCTTTGTGTTGAAAAAATAGTTCACCACTCATACATTTTATGAAATTGTTCTGTATGTGGAAAGTCCTGAATTAGAATTTTAAAGTTTTTCTCTAAATTAGAGTTTAATTAATATAGAACAGCACTCAACTCGGTGGCCTCTATTGGTAAATTCAAAATATGTTTATTAAAAATATTACCTTTATTACATGTATCATATATACAATATTAACAACATACTATATATTATTTATTTACATAATAATATATAACAATATACATGTAAACAGTCATGTTCATTATTATTAAATTATATTTTGTTTTATTAAGTAATTTGGTTAATGTTATGAGCTCAGGTTTGAAAATGACTACTAACATGTTTTTCGTAATTCAATAAATAAAACTAACAAAGATTAACAAAAAAGAGAAATCATATAACACACATATATGTAAAAATAATCTTCATATTTGCTGAACAATCAACCATTCTAAGTCTTAGAAACCCAGTTAGTTGAAAAACCACAGATCACAGTTATATTCAGTTTTTGCCCTTAAGGTAATTTAGTTAAACTTTAAAAGCACATTCTTTTTATTAATGGTAATGAGGCAGACAACCTTTTGGTTAGACAGCTTGAGAAAGGTCAAAAAGGCTAGCCTTTATGGAAATCGAATTTTGAAATTTAATTCAGACTACACAAAAAAAGAGAAGTTGTCCTGCACCTATATTAGTATATGTGGATAGCTAGGTGAGTTTTAAAAAATATTTAAAATGGTCTTACTTAAATTATTTGCCTTAAAATATAGCTGCTGTTTTCAAATAGCCCATGATGTAAGCATTTCAGCAGCTGAAAATCCATAGATTTATGTATATTACCAGGCAAACGTTACACAAATTATTCAGTCTGGCTGTCTACTTTAATTTAATTGGAGAGAGAAATTGTAAACAGTTCTATTTATATTCTGTGGACATGGTACCTCTACAGACAAAACTGAATAAATTTTATCATTGTTAAATAAAAAATTTGTTTATAAAGTCAATTTCATAGATAACTAAAAATAAGCACCAATTATTTTTAATTTTTGTGAAAAGTGAAAGCAGTAAAAGGAAATATTAACTATCATTACATGTAAACTTCTATTATGGATTACACAATTATACAATTTTCCATTAAAAACATCTCTATTTTAATTCATGGAGCCTGCTTTTTCTTAAGACAATGGCAAATCCCATATATATATACATACACTACATTTTCTGTATCTATCTATCTGTTGATGGACATTTGTTTCCACATCTTGGCTATTATGCCCAGTGCCTCAATGAACATAGGATTGATAACATCTCTTCAAAATCCTGATTTTGATTCTTTTAGATAAGTGCCCCAAAGTGGGATTTCTGGATTGTAAAAAAGTTATATATTTATTATTTTGAAGAGCTTCTGTACTGTTTTCCATAGTTTCTGTACTACTTAGCATTCACACAGTGTGCAAAGGGTTCCAATTTCTCCAACATTTTCACCAACACTTCTCTCTCTCACTCTTTTTTGATAGAAGCTATCAGAACATGTGTGAGCTGATATCAGGCTTTAAAAGAAGAAGGCAAATTTACAATACACTGCAGTACAGATGAACCTTGAGGAGGGGGAGCTAAGTGCAATAAGCCAGCCACAGGAAAATAAATACTACATGATTTCATTTACATGAGGTATTTAAATAGTCAAATTCATAGTATCAGATTGTGGAATGGTGTTTGCCATGGACTGACAGGAGAGGAAAGTAGGAGTTACTAATCAATAGGCATAAAGTCTCAGTCAAGCAAGATAAATAAGCTCTAGAGAGCTGCTGTATGACATTGTACCTATAGTTAATAATAATGTAAACAAATATTTTCAATCCTTGTTGGCTAATATTTATATTTTACATTTAAGATGACTTATTCTTCAGCTTTTACCTTTATTTATATGTGTTAAATTACTTGTGCTTAAAATGTTAAGATTCTCATTCTCTCAAGGAAACTGTTACTTAAAATTGTTTGATTCCAGGTTTCAATTTTAGCATTAAGCAAATCTGAATTAAAAATTAAGTTTTCATAATGTATAGTTCCGCACCACAGAATTCTAACCTTTCTCAGTTATACCACGTGGGATCTCAAAATACACACATTCACATTCATTTATGCTATTTAAAAATTCCCATAGAAAGATTTATGTTATGAACTATATATATATATGTATCCAATCAGCATATGTACATATATATGAAATAAGAACAAACTATATTATGCTTATATTTTTCTTGTCCCAGTCAACATCATCTTTATGATTTTAAAGGCCTGGAGTTGTGAAAACACTTACTTGAAATTTCAGAAATAATTTTACTTGGGAAACAGAAGAAATTTTAAAACCATCAGTAAGAATTTTCTAGATGAATAAAAGAGTGATTTTCTTTCTTTGTATTTTATTCCAATAACTTGTGGTGAACAGGTGGTTTTTGGAGCTGGGTGAGGGCTTTCACCATGGGATAGCCCCACTTCCCTGGTGAACTGTATGGCACAGCAGAAGCAGCCATAATCGCCACCAAAACATAACCTCATTGGCCTGAGAACCACCCCTCCATCCACCACAATGACCACAGCAAGCCCCCGCCCAAGAAGATTCTGAGCTGAGACCCATATATCCCTGCCCCCACCTGATGGTATTTTTCCACCCATCCTGGTAGCCAAACACAAAAGTCATAAAGTCTTGGGGGCTTTATGGCTCCACCCATTGCCTGAGAAATCAGAACACCTACCCTGGCCAACACAGGGCAAGCTTATATCCCCCTACTACTACTGTAGCTGGTACACTCTTGAAAGTACCACCTCCTGGCTTGAGGCCAACCAACTCAGACCTTACAGCAACTCATGACAGAATAAACCTGCTACTAGGAAGAAGAAAACACAGCTAATATCACTGCCAGCAACATCCTGGCTAATCAAAGACCCTGAGTCTGTCCACGTGACAACTTCACTGCTAGCATAACCAGCATTCAAGAAAGCCAGCACAGCAAACATATCTACAACCAAGTATTCTCACAATCTACTTCACTCTCCTGCCACCTCCACCAGAGCAGGTGCTGGTTTCTGTGGCTGGGAGACCTGAAAACAGATCACATCACAGGATTCTTTGCAGAAACCCCCTAGCACCAGCCCAGAACCTAGTAGCCTTGCTGGGTCGTTAGACGCCCAATAACATTCACTGCAGTATGGCTGTCAGGAAGCCCCATCCCTAGGGGAAGAGGGAGAGCACCACATCAAGGGATTACCTTGTGGGGCAAAATAGTCTGAACAGCATACTCTGAGTTCCAGATATTTCCATGGAAAAAGTCTACCCAAATAAGAAGGAACCAGAAAAGTAAATGTGGTAATATGACAAAACATGGTCTTATAACACTCCCGAAATCACATTGGCTCCCCAGCAATGGATCCAAACCAAGAATAAATCTCTGAATTGCCAGATAAATAATTCATAAGGTTGATTATTAAGCTACTAATTGACATACAGAGAAAGGTGAAAGCCAAGGGCAAAGAATATGAAAATACATTTCTCAGAAGACATTTGTGCAGCCAAAAGACACATGAAAAAATGCTCATCATCACTGGCCATCAGAGAAATGCAAATCAAAACCACAATGAGATACCATCTCACACCAGTTAGAATGGCGATCATTAAAAAGTCAGGAAACAACAGGTGCTGGAGAGGATGTGGAGAAATAGGAACACTTTTACACTGTTGGTGGGACTGTAAATTAGTTCAACCATTGTGGAAGTCAGTGTGGCGATTCCTTAGGGATCTAGAACTAGAAATACCATTTGACCCAGCCATCCCATTACTGGGTATATACCCAAAGGATTATAAATCATGCTGCTATAAAGACACATGAACACGTATGTTTATTGCGGCACTATTCACAATAGCAAAGACTTGGAACCAAGCCAAGTGTCCAACAATGATAGAATGGATTAAGAAAATGTGGCACATATACATCATGGAATACTATGCAGCCATAAAAAAATGATGAGTTCATGTCCTTTGTAGGGACATGGATGAAGCTGGAAACCATCATTCTCAGCAAACTATCGCAAGGACAAAAAACCAAACACCACATGTTCTCACTCATAGGTGGGAATTGAACAATGAGAACACATGGACACAGGAAGGGGAACATCACACACCGGGGCCTGTTGTGGGGTGGGGGAAGCAGGGAGGGATAGCATTTGGAGTTATACCTAATGTTAAATAATGAGTTACCGGCTTCAGCACACCAACATGGCACATGTATACATATGTAACTAACCTGCGTGTTGTGCACATGTACCCTAAAACTTAAAGTATAATTTAAAAAAAAATTCAAAAAAAATTTAAAAAGCAATAACAGGATATGAATAGAAAATTCTCCAGTGAAATAGATATCATAAAGGAAAACAAATCATAACTTCTGGAAATGGAGACACACTTAGAGAAATACAAAATGCACTGAAAAATTTCAACAATAGACTAGAACAAATAAAACAAAGAACTTTAGAGCTTGAAGAAAAGGCTTTTGAATTAACCCAGTCAGACAAAGACAAAGAAAAAAAGTAAAAATAAATAAACAAAGCCTCCAAGAAATTTAGGATTACGTTAAACAGCCAAACCTAAGAATAATTGGTGTTCCTGAGGAAGAAGATAAATCCAAAAGTTTGGAAACTTATTCGAGGGAATAATTGACGAAAGCTTCCCTGGCCTTGCTAGAGATATAGACATCCAAATACAAGAAGTTCAAAGAACACCTGGTAAATTCATCACAAAAAGATCATCACCTAAGCACATTGTCATCAGATTATCTAAAGTGAAGATAAAGGAAAGACTCTTAAGAGCTGTGAGACAAAAACAACAGGTAACCTATAAAGGAAAACCTATCAGATTAACAGCTAACTTTTCAGCAGAAATCTTACAAGCCAGAACAGATTAGGGTTGTATCATTAGGCTCCTTAAACAAAATAACTGTGAGCAAAGCGTTTTGTATCCAGCAAAACTAAGCTTCATAAATGAAGGAGAGAGAAAGTCTTTTTCAGACAAACAAATACCAAGAAAATCACCACTACCAAGCCAGCACTACAAGAAATACTAAAAGAAGTTCTAAATTTGAAACAAAGCCACAAAATACACCAAAAAAGAACCTCCTTAACGCATGAATATCACAAGGCCTATAAAACAATAACACAATGAAAAAAAATAAGGTATTTAGTGAACAACTAGCATGATAAAGGAACAGGAACTCACATCTCAATACTAATATTGAATTTAAGTAGCCTGAATCCTCCACTTAAAACATACAGAGTGGCAGAATGGATAAAAATCCACCAACCAAGCTTCTTCAAGAAACTCACCTAACACATAAGGATTCACATAAACTTAAGGTATAGGGGTGGAAAAAGATATTCTATGCAAATGAAAACCAAAAATGGGCAGGAGTTACTATTCTTATTTTTTTAAATTTGTTTCACTTTTATTTATTTATTTACTTTATTATTATACTTTAAGTTTTAGGGTACATGTGCACAATGTGCAGGTTAGTTACATATGTATACATGTGCCATGCTGGTGTGACGTACCCATTAACTCGTCATTTAGCATTACGTATATCTCCTAATGCTATCCCTCCCCGCTCCCCTCACCACACAACAGTACCCAGAGTGTGATGTTCCCCTTCCTGTGTCCATGTGTTCTCATTGTTCAATTCCCACCTATGAGTGAGAACATGCGGTGTTTGGTTTTTTGTCCTTGCAATAGTTTACTGAGAATGATGATTTCCAATTTCATCCATATCCCTACAAAGGACATGAACTCATCGTTTTTTATGGCTGCATAGTATTCCATGATGTATATGTGCCACATTTTCTTAATCCATTCTATCATTGTTGGATATTTGGGTTGATAACCAAGCAAAAAGATTCCAGGACCAGATGGATTCACAGCTGAATTCTACCAGAGGTACAAGGAGGAACTGGTACCATTCCTTCTGAAACTATTCTAATCAATAGAAAAAGAGGGAATCCTCCCTAACTCATTTTATGAGGCCAGCATCATCCTGATACCAAAACCGGGCAGAGAGACAACCAACAAAGAGAATTTTAGACCAATATCCTTGATTGACATTGATGCAAAAATCCTCAATAAAATACTGGCAAAGCAAATCCAGCAGCACATCAAAAAGCTTATCCACCGTGATCAAGTGGGCTTCATCCTTGGGATGCAAGGCTGGTTCAATACACACAAATCAATAAATATAATCCAGCATATAAACAGAACCAAAGACAAAAACCACATGATTATCTCAATAGATGCAGAAAAGGCCTTTGACAAAATTCAACAACCCTTCATACTAAAAACTCTTAATAAATTAGGTATTGATGGGACGTATCTCAAAATAATAAGAGCTATCTATGACAAACCCACAGCCAATATCATACTGAATGGGCAAAAACTGGAAGCATTCCCTTTGAAAACTGGCACAAGACAGGGATGCCCTCTCTCACCACTCCTATTCAACATAGTGTTGGAAGTTCTGGCCAGGGCACTTAGGCAGGAGAAGGAAATAAAGGGTATTCAATTAGGAAAAGAGGAAGTTAAATTGTCCCTGTTTGCAGACGACATGATTGTATATCTAGAAAACCCCATTGTCTCAGCCCAAAATCTCCTTAAGCTGATAAGCAACTTCAGCAAAGTCTCAGGATACAAAATCAATGTACAAAAATCACAAGCATTCTTATACACCAATAACAGACAAACAGAGAGCCAAATCATGAGTGAACTCCCATTCACAATTGCTTCAAAGAGAATAAAATACCTAGGAATCCAACTTACAAGGGATGTGAAGGACCTCTTCAAGGAGAACTACAAACCACTGCTCAAGGAAATAAAAGAGGATACAACGAAATGGAAGAACATTCCATGCTCATGGGTCGGAAGAATCAATATTGTGAAAATGGCCATACTGCCCAAGATAATTTATAGATTCAATGCCATCCCCATCAAGCTACCAATGACTTTCTTCACAGAATTGGAAAAAACTACTTTAAAGTTCATATGGAACCAAAAAAGAGCCCGCATCGCCAAGTCAATCCTAAGCCAAAAGAACAAAGCTGGAGGCATCACGCTACCTGACTTCAAACTATACTACAAGGCTACAGTAACCAAAACAGCATGGTACTGGTACCAAAACAGAGATATAGATCAATGGAACAGAAAAGAGGAGTAACTATTCTTATATCAGACAAAACAGACTTCAAAACAACAACAATAAAAAGACAAACAGGGAGATTATATAATGATAAAAAAATTAGTCCAATAGAAAAATATCACAGTTCCAAATATATATTCACCGAACACTGAAGCTCCCAAATTTATAAAACAATTACTTCTAGATGTAAGAAATGAGAAAGACAGCAACACAATAATAGTGGGGGACTCCAATACTCCACTGACAACACTAGACAAGTCATCAAAACAGAAAGGCAACAAAGAAACAGTGGATTTAAACTATATCTTGAAACAAATTGACTTAACAGATATATACAGAACGTTCCATCTAACAATTGCAGAATACACTGTCTATTGAACAGCACATGAAACTTCCTCCAAGATAGACAATATCATAGGCCACAAAACAAGTCTCAATAAATGTAAAGCAATCAAAATTACATTAAGAATTGTCTCAGACCACAGTGGAACAACACTGCAAATTAATTCCAAAAGGAACCTTCAAAACTATACAAATACATAGAAATTAAATAGTATGCTCCTGAATGATCTTTGCATCAACAATAAAATCGATAGAAATTTAAAATTCTTTGAATTGAACAATAAAAGTGACACAATTTAGCAAAACCTCTGGGATACAACAAAAGCAGTGTTAAGAGGAAAGTTCATAGCATAAATGCCTACATCAAAAATCTGAAAGAGCACAAATAGAAAACGTAAGGTCACACCTTGAGGAAGTAGAGAAACAAGAAGAAACCAAACCCAAACCAGGCAGAAGAAAATAAATAACAATGATCAGAGCACGACTAAATGAAATTGAAAGAAACAAACTGAAAAACAATACAAAAGGTAAATGAAACAAAAAGCTGATTATTTGAAATGATAAAATTGATAGACCATTGGTGAGATTAACCGAGAAAAGAGAGAAGATCCAAATAAGCTCAATTAGAAATGAAATGGGAGATATTACAAACAATACCACAGAAATACAAAATATCATTCAAGGCTACTACAAACACCTTTATGTGCATAAACTAGGAATTCTAGAGGATATGGATAAATTCCTGGAAACATTCAACTCTTCTAAATTAGTTCAGGAAGAAATAGAAACTGAACAGACCAATAACAAGTAGTGATTGAAACAGTAATTAAAAAAATGCCAACCAAAAAAGTCCGGGACCAGATAAATTCACAGCTTCTACCAGGCATTCAAAGATGAATTAGTACCAATCTTACTGAACTATTTCAAAAGAAAGAGAAGGAGGGAATCCTCCCTAAATCATTCTATTAATCTAGTATCACTGTAATACCAAAACCAGGAAAAGATATAACAACAAAAAAAGAAAACTACAGACCAATATCTTTGATGAACATAGATGCAAAAAATCATCAAAAAATACTAGTTAACTGAATCCAACAGCATATTAAAAAGATAATACTCCATGTTCAAGTGGGTTTGAAACCAGGGATGCAGACATGGTTTAACATATGCAAGTCAATAAATGTGATACAGCACATAAACAAAATTAAAAACAAAAATCATACGATCATCTCAATAGAAGCAGAAAAAGCATTTGACAACATCCAGCATCGCTTTATGATTAAAACTGTCAGCAAAATTGGCATAGAAGGGACATAATACATGGTAATAAAAACCGCCTAAAAGAGTTGATTTCTATAGTTTATTTATTTATTTTATTTTTTAATTTTATTTTATTATTATACTTTCAGTTTTAGGGTACATGTGCACAATGTGCAGGTTAGTTACATATGTATACATGTGCCATGCTGGTGTGCTGCACCCATTAACTTGTCATTTAGCATTAGGTATATCTCCTAAAGCTATCCCTCCCCCCTTCCCCCACCCCACAACAGTCCCCAGAGTCTGATGTTCCCCTTCCTGTGTCCATTTGTTCTCTTTGTTCAATTCCCACCTATGAGTAAGAATATGCGGTGTTTGGTTTTTTGTTCTTGCAATAGTTTACTGAGAAGGATGATTTCCAATTTCATCCATGTCCCTACAAAGGACATGAACTCATCATTTTTTATGGCTGCATAGTATTCCATGGTATATATGTGCCACATTTTCTTAATCCAGTCTATCATTGTTGGACATTTGGGTTGGTTCCAGATCTTTGCTATTGTGAATAGTGCTGCAATAAACATACGTGTGCATGTGTCTTTATAGCAGCATGATTTATAGTCCTTTGGGTGTATACCCAGTAATGGGATGGCTGGGTCAAATGGTATTTCTAGTTCTAAATCCCTGAGGAATTGCCACACTGACTTCCACAATGGTTGAACTAGTTTACAGTCCCACCAACAGTGTAAAAGTGTTCCTATTTCTCCACATCCTCTCCAGCACCTGTTGTTTCCTGACTTTTTAATGATCGCCATTCTAACTGGTGTGAGATGGTATCTCATTGTGGTTTTGATTTGCATTTCTCTGATGGCCAGTGATGGTGAGCATTTTTTCATGTGTTTTTTGGCTGCATAAATGTCTTCTTTTGAGAAGTGTCTGTTCATGTCCTTTGCCCACTTTTTGATGGGGTTGTTTGTTTTTTTCTTGTAAATTTGTTGGAGTTCATTGTAGATTCTGGACATTAGCCCTTTGTCAGATGAAGAGGTTGCAAAAATTTTCTCCCATTTTGTAGGTTGCCTGTTCACTCTGATGGTAGTTTCTTTTGCTGTGCAGAAGCTCTTTAGTTTACTTGGATCCCATTTGTCAATTTTGGCTTTTGTTGCCATTGCTTTTGGTGTTTTAGACATGAAGTCCTTGCCCATGCCTATGTCCTGAATGGTAATGCCTAGATTTTCCTCTAGGGTTTTTATGGTTTTAGGTCTAGTTTAAGTCTTTGATACATCTTGAATTCATTTTTGTATAAGGTGTAAGGAAGGGATCCAGTTTCAGCTTTCTACATATGGCTAGCCAGTTTTCCCAGCACCATTTATTAAATAGGGAATCCTTTCCCCATTTCTTGTTTTTCTCAGGTTTGTCAAAGATCAGATAGATGTAGATATTCGGCGTTATTTCTGAGGGCTCTGTTCTGTTCCATTGATCTATATCTCTGTTTTGGTACCAGTACCATGCTGTTTTGGTTACTGTAGTCTTGTAGTATAGTTTGAAGTCAGGTAGCGTGATGCCTCCAGCTTTGTTCTTTTGGCTTAGGATTGACTTGGCAATGCGGGCTCTTTTTTGGTTCCATATGAACTTTAAAGTAGTTTTTTCCAATTCTGTGAAGAAAGTCATTGGTAGCTTGATGGGGATGGCATTGAATCTATAAATTACCTTGGGCAGTATGGCCATTTTCACAATATTGATTCTTCTGACCCATGAGCATGGAATGTTCTTCCATTTCGTTATATCCTCTTTTATTTCCTTGAGCAGTGGTTTGTAGTTCTCCTTGAAGAGGTCCTTCACATCCCTTGTAAGTTGGATTCCTAGGTATTTTATTCTCTTTGAAGCAATTGTGAATGGGAGTTCACTCATGATTTGGCTCTCTGTTTGTCTGTTATTGGTGTATAAGTATGCTTGTGATTTTTGTACGTTGATTTTGTATCCTGAGAATTTGCTGAAGTTGCTTATCAGCTTAAGGAGATTTTGGGCTGGGACAATGGGGTTTTCTAGATATATAATCATGTCGTCTGCAAACAGGGACAATTTGACTTCCTCTTTTCCTAATTGAATACCCATTATTTCCTCCTCCTGCCTAATTGCACTGGCCAGAACTTCCAACACTATGTTGAATAGGAGTGGTGAGAGAGGGCATCCCTGTCTTGTGCCAGTTTTCAAAGGGAATGCTTCCAGTTTTTGCCCATTCAGTATGATATTGGCTGTGGGTTTGACACAGATAACTCTTATTATTTTGAGGTACATCCCATCAATACCTAATTTATTGAGAGTTTTTAGCATGAAGGTTGTTGAATTTTGTCAAAGGCCTTTTCTGCATCTATTGAGATAATCATGTGGTTTTTGTCTTTGGTTCTGTTTATATGCTGGATTACATTTATTGATTTGTGTATATTGAACCAGCCTTGCATCCCAAGGATGAAGCCCACTTGATCACGGTGGATAAGCTTTTTGATGTGCTGCTGGATTTGCTTTGCCAGTATTTTATTGAGGATTTTTGCATCAATGTTAATCAAGGATGTTGGTCTAAAATTCTCTTTTTTTGGTTGTCTCTCTGCCTGGCTTTGGTATCAGGATGATGCTGGCCTCATAAAATGAGTTAGGGAGGATTCCCTCTTTTTCTATTGATTAGAATAGTTTCAGAAGGAATGGTACCAGTCCTTCCTTGTACCTCTGGTAGAATTTGGCTGTGAATCCATCTGGTCCTGGACTCTTTTTGGTTGGTAAGCTATTGATTATTGCCACAATTTCAGATCCTGTTATTGGTCTCTTCAGAGAGTCAACTTCTTCCTGGTTTAGTCTTGGGAGGGTGTATGTGTTGAGGAATTTATCTATTTCTTCTAGATTTTCTAGTTTATTTGCGTAGAGGTGTTTGTAGTATTCTCTGATGGTAGTTTGTATTTCTGTGGGATCGGTGGTGATATCCCCTTTATCATTTTTTATTGCATCTGTTTGATTCTTCTCTCTTTTTTCTTTGTTAGTCTTGCTAGCGTTCTATCAATTTTGTTGATCCTTTCAAAAACCAGCTCCTGGATTCATTAATTTTTTGAAAAGTTTTTTGTGTCTCTATTTCCTTCACTTCCGCTCTGATTTTAGTTATTTCTTGCCTTCTGCTAGCTTTTGAATGTGTTTGCTCTTGCTTTTCTAGTTCTTTTAATTGCGATGTTAGGGTGTCAATTTTGGATCTTTCCTGCTTTCTCTTGTGGGCATTTAGTGCTATAAATTTCACTCTACACACTGCTTTGAATGTGTCCCAGAGATTCTGGTATGTTGTGTCTTTGTTCTCGTGGGTTTCAAAGAACATCTTTATTTCTGCCTTCATTTTGTTATGTACCCAGTAGTCATTCAGGAGCAGGTTGTTCAGTTCCCATGTAGTTGAGCGGTTTTGAGTGAGTTTCTTAATCCTGAGTTCTAGTTTGATTGCACTGTGGTCTGAGAGACAGTTTGTTATAATTTCTGATCTTTTACATTTGCTGAGGAGAGTTTTATTTCCAACTATGTGGTCAATTTTGGAATAGGTGTGGTGTGGTGCTGAAAAAAATGTGTATTTTGTTTATTTCGGGTGGAGAGTTCTGTAGATGTCTATTAGATCCACTTGGTGCAGAGGTGAGTTCAATTCCTGGGTATCATTGTTAACTTTCTGTCTCGTTGATCTGTCTAATGTTGACAGTGGGGTTTATTTTGTTTTAAAGCTGCTCATTATACTGCTTTGGCCCCATCCTCTTTAAAGTCAAGCTATCAAAATAATAAGTTTGGAGCATTTGAGTTTTTATGAAACTTTCTGTTGTACTTTAGTGTCTTTTAATATGATAAGTGCTATTGACAGTTCCTTTTGGGCTAGTCATAGATCTATGGATTCATTTTCATACTGAAGCTAGAGGGAGAATCTAAGACTAGAAAGATAAAGAGGCAGGCAAAGAAGAAATGTGTTAGAGTTGAGTAACATAACCAAGAGAGGCTGTAGAGATTGTTCTGTGCTTTTAACTATGTATTTACTCCCTGAAATAGATTAATATTTTAATGAAAATGCTATCATTTTGTTATATATTCCTATTGTGATTGTTTTGGGAGCATATCATATATAATTAATATCCAGGACACCATCATTTTATTAAATGTGAAATATAAATGCACACAGAAATCACGTTAAGCCCCCGCTAGTCTTTCAATTCAAATGACATATTATGTTAGAGACGTTCACTGATTTTTGGTGGTTTAGCACCACATAATGAAAATGCAAGATTTTCAAAACTGCTTTTCAATAATAGCCACAGGGAGCATGTCACACTTCATTTATATATCCTTAAAAAATATTCCTAGCTAATGAAAGCTGAAGTTTATAAATATCGACAGATGTCAAATTATTTGAGTAGCTGTCTCTTGTTGATATTTTTTAAGGAATTTCTTTAGGGCCTATACACATCATGAGAAATGAAAAAAATACTATTTACTACTTGGTTGGAAATTGCAGAACAAAGCCTTTGAAAAATATTATTTCATGTTAATGTCCAGAGATTGCTCTTCTATGGGTGGGTATAGCAGTTCCACAAAGATGTAGACAACCAAGAACTTTCTACGTTTCTTCTATGTAATAACTAATCTGTCATGGTTATTTTGCTTCAAATGAGTGTGGCAATGCCCAACATCATATCCACATTCCAGCCACCATGAAGGCGTAAAGGGAAGACAAATGCATTTCTTCTTGTTTTAAGAACACTTCCTAGAATTTCCATCAATTTTACTCACATGTGATTTGCCAGATACTTGTCACATGATGACATCCAGTTGCTAAGGTCAAAGAATATACTCTTATTTGGCACAGCGATATGGCCCAATAAGAGTCTAGTGTTTTGATGCAGAAAAAAAGAACATATAATGTGAAACAATTAGCAATTTCTGCCACAGCCAGTTTAATTAGATACCCATAAATTCCTGCCCTCTCCTTTTTACACACATAGAATGCATTCATCATTTCCCCAGGGAAGACTACCCAAAGTCTTCAGCTCAAAGTTCATGATATCAGGATAATATTTAACCTCCTTCCTTATAAAGTGTAAGTCCTTATGGTCTTGTAATCTATAAAATAAAGGGCAGGTCATTTGTTCCACACAAAGAGAAAAAAAAATAACGGCGTCTAGAAATACCTGTTTGGAAGAGGGTAATTGGAAAACGTAGCAACTGGTTGTCTGTAGCACTTATGAAATGCAATTCAAGTGAATTAGTAAAGGCCCTTTTTGATTATGGCAGAGGAAGTTCCTTGTTTAGCCCATTTGGGCTCTATGCTTCTGCTTCATGAAAAGAAATCTTTTCACCAATATCCTCCCCAAATCATGACTGTCTTTTGGGAGGGTCTGTCTCTCTCTTTCCCTTTTTAAAAATAATTTTTAAATGGCAAATAAAAATTACATACATTTATGGTGTATAACATATTTTGATATATGTATATATTGTGATATGACTAAATCAAGCTAATTAACATATTCATTACCTGATATACTTGCTCAGTAAGCTTCGTGGCTGTATCTAAGGTGGGCACTGAGAAGTATGACTGTCTTGGTGGTTACATAACCTGTATAACCTATGTCCTGCTAATACATTTTTGAGGGCTGGTGTATATTTTTCAGGATATATAAATTATAGGCAATTTCATGTCACATTGGCAGTCTCTGTGGCAATAAATTTTTCATCAAATTTATAGGTTTCTCATTTGTTTCTCAGTTCTGTAAGCAAGCACCTATAAGTAAATAATGTTGTAGACAGTTAAAGTCTGAACACTCTGGTCCTTTATTTACTGGGCTCAGTGTTATACCCACCATCACCACCACCTGACCGATGACTGTTTTGAGACCACCTGAAGCAAAAACACTCTTAGTCTGATCTTTACTAGTATTCTGGCTGCTGATCTGGTGTAGAATTTTTGTGAAAGTGCTTAAAAAGATTCTGCAGCACAATTATGCTAATGATGTCAATACAAGCCACTGATTATTATTGTTTTGATTATTGATATAGGCTGGTTTAAAATAGCAAAACTCAGATTGTAGAACTGTGTACAAAGTTCTTAGTGTAGAAAGGTGACCTGTAGATAGAGGTCACCAGAGCTGACGTGTTCCATCTCTGTTTGCAAACTGACCAGTTGTAGGATTTTGCAAATATAGGGTAAAGATAGGGTAAAAGATAGGGTAAAGATAGGGTAAAATATAGGGTAAAAGATAGGGTAAAAGGGTAAAAAAATAGGGTAAAAGCATCTACATTCTACATGTTTCTATCACTTTCCTTTACGATAAGATATGTGCATCTGCTTTCCGTGGTAGTGCTGATTATAGTTTTTATCAAATATTTTTTCTGTAATGCAATAAGGTTATTATTATTTCAGCTTGCAATATTTAAATCCTTGATAGCTGATGTGCAACTACTAATTTAATGTCACACATTCTTATGTAAGTGTAGATTAATATGTAGAATACAGAATAATTATGTAAAATATAGTCATTTATTATAACCGGTGTCCACTTATGGAATTCCATATTAATCATATTAATTAGGGTTAAATTTGTCTATGAGTGGGGGAAATAGAAGGCCAGATAACAAAAATGAATCAAATATGGTTTAAATTTCTTCATTAAAAGTCCAGAAGTTGACTGTCTAAAACTGGTATGGCATAAGTCAACAGAGACTTCAATTGTTTTCAGCTTGCCATTCTGCCATTCCTAAAATATAACTGCCATTTTTTCATGTTTCAGTCTTAATTTTTTGTGCCTACATTTTCTTTAAATAATTTTTACTTTCAAGGACATAAAGTAAAATCATGATATTTTTCTTTTTAGTTTTTAAAATTGCTAAGTGGAATAGATACAATTTCCTCAAAATCATTAGGTCAGTCTTACCAGATTCCAGAGGGTGGAAAACCCAGGTGTTGCTAGCAGTACTCATCCTGCTATGAACAGTGACACCTTAAGATCTCAGGGTAATATAGAGTAGTCAGACATTATTTGGCTCAAAGAATGTCAGGATATATTATTGCCTGCATTCCAGCCACTAAACCATAGATATCAAGCAATGTCCAGTACAAATTAGTCTCAGAGAGTCTAGCTTGCACATGTTTTGCAAATCTTAAAGTATTTTCTCTAGTTTTATTTCCATAGCAACCCCAAATAAGAAACGCCTGAGAAAAATATCTAATGTTTAGCTTATCCATAAGCCTTTTCTTGCCTTTTTGTTTTCCAGTCTACCTGGATCACTAGTCACCATATTATATTCATCAAAAATCCTAAATCACCTAGATTTTATTTAACCACTAGGATGGTGGTTCTCCACAGTGATGGTGACATCACCTGAACCGTGTTGAAAAGCTTAGAGAGACTTTGTGTTTAACAGTAGGGATCCACAAATAATGAGGATGATTATTGGCATTGAGTTGGCAAGGGCTATATGTTCTGACTTCCAAGTGCTCCAAAGAATCATTCATTAATATATGTATATGTACACACATACGTGTGTATATACCAAAATGGTAAAATATTGTTTATAAGTTTTTCATCCCAGATCCTAATTTTATTTAACCTATAAAAATGACACCTTTTTGTAGAGCTTTGATATACACTGAGTTTTTCAGGAATTCAATGATTCTTTACAATAAAAGACATTTGCATGGTGTTTGATTTGAATCTTTACTGAAAGCTTCTTGCAATTTAAAAAAACATATCACACTATAATTGATACTATCACTCATTACAGAATGCTAAATAAATCAGTCTGTGTTTTTTATTGTATCATCTATTGTGATTCTATGCTCAGGTTCAAATATATAATTTTGCTGTTTTTTTTCCAGCATAGCTGTGCCCATTTGGATATATACAGACCTGCAAATTTGAATGCAAATTGTTTTCTTTTATACTATAATATATTAACATACATACGAACAATATTTTCACAGTTATTACTCTAATAAATAACTCTTCATTGCTGGGACTGCCAAAATAGCTTCCCAACTTGTCTCTTTGCCTCTAGTTCTCCCTGTTCTCCACAGTCAACATCAAAATTTAGATTAAATTAAATACACTCTTTTCCTTAAAAATATTTTAATGACTACACTTGTTTGTAAACATTGTATTCAAATTTATTTAATTATGCAAACTTGTATATCTTTTCACAGTTTATATGTGATTATATAGGCTATAATCCTGGCTTATAACACGTAGAGCCAAAGTAATCACTAACTACATATGAAAATTCCACTTTCAAATAGCCTCTATGATGATTTATAAACAACTGGGCATATTTTCTGACAATGACATTACTTCTTGACTGTTTATCACCTAGGATGTACCAGGATAAAAGTGATGTCATCTGATGTCTTGATGTCAAATATTCTTCTTGCCAACTCGTTAGTATTTCCTTTAAAAGACATGGATTTTTGAGGGTATTTTTATGCTCTTGTTTTTATTGTGAAATACAGCATGCATACTAAGGAGAGTGCAAAATGTCTGGACAATTTAAGGTATAATGATATAATGAACGTGCATATATATGCTTGTTAGGTTTTAAACTTAAAAGAAGTACATTTTAAAAGTCTTCTGTAGGTTCCTTCTAGTCCCAAAAGTATTATTCCCTGCACTATATTTCAATTTTTACTTACTATTTATAGACTTTCTAATTATGTGTGTATCCTTAAAAAAACTCACAATGTTCTTTTTCGTTTTAGAATAGTTTTTTAAAATAATGTAGTGTTTACATCTTTCTATCCTATTTCTTTTGTATAGTATTTCAGCATATAAATATGAATCTCACCCAATTGTCCCATAAAATGATGTTTATGTTTTAATTTGATTAAATGTAGAAATTGACCCTCACAGTCTTGAAACTTGAGAAAGTTACATGTGTTTTATCTGAATTCCTTTCTCAAGAAGCCAACCATCAGGACTCCCAGATAGTATCAAGGAACTGACTGAGACTTACTAGATCACCACATCTGGACAATGAGACCACGATTTCTCACCCATCATGATGGTCTAAGCAACCACCTGCTTCCTGTTGACAAACTCGTCTTCCTTACCTCTCCCTAATTCCTGTTTTCCTGCATGTAGTTACATTTCTTCCCTGCTATATAAAACCATAATTTTAATTGGTCAAGGAGATGGATTTGAGACTGATCTCCCATCTCCTCTGCTATAGGACCCAGTTAAAGCCTTCTTCCTTGTCAATACTCATTGTCTCAGAGATTACTTTTCTGTTTGGTGAGCAGCAGAAACTAGACTGAACATCTGGCATTTTGGTTAGAGATATGCAACTGAGACAGCCAGGTGGGAGGGGGCTCCACGGAAAAACTCCAACGGGCCTGCGCACTGCGAATGAGCACTGTGGTGAAGCCTTGAGAAGTATGTGGCATTTGCAGTGGGGAGGAACCTGGCCCCTCTCCTTCCTGTGTGAAACCTGGAATTTCAGCTGCAGTGGGGAAGCATTCTAGCCAGGACTCTGGCCTTGTGGAGGATCCCTGTTTCGCCCCCTTCTTTTTTTTTTTTTTTTTTTTTTGGTCTTTTTGAGATGAAGTTTCACTCTTGTTGCCCAGGCTGGAGTGCAATGGTGCTACCTTGGCTCACTGCAACCTCCGCCTCCTAGGTTCAAGCGATTCGCCTGCCTCAGCCTCCCAAGTAGCTGGGATTACAGGCGCCCACTACCACACCTGAACTCAGGTGATCCACCCTCCTCGGCCTCCCAAAGTGCTAGGATTACAGGTGTGAGCCAACACACCCTGCCCCCGTTTCCCCCTTTTATTCCCTTTCCACCCAATAAAACCCTCTCTTACTCATCCTTCAGTCTACGTGCTTAAATTTTTATGACCATGGGACGGACAAGGACTTTGTCTTTAGCTGAACTGAGGAAAAGTCCTGTAACATTTTTGGCATGCAACGTGGGGGCTCGAGAAGCAGTGAGTGAAATAGAGACTCAAAACCTATTGCTGTGGCTTCTAAGCCTTTCATCCTGGTATTTCATAGGGTAGAGAAAACATGCCCCTCAACCCTGTCACTCCCAGATTCAGGGGAAAGGCCCTTTCCTTCCTTTTTCAGGACAGACAGGCTAATGGGGCTCCTTGCTGCCCCTCCCCTCTGTGCCAGGGCTGGGACGCATGGCCCAAGGGTCCCACACAGCTGGCTGGCTGGTTCCCAGCCACAAGCCTTCACCTGCTTCCTTTTCCCCCCAGCCAAGGGGTTCAGCTTTATTGGACAGTAATTAAGCTTTTCACCTGGTGGAGGAGCCACTTGCATAAGAATAAGAGATTCTTTCCCAGGCATTTTTAAACTTTTTTTCTTTCCCCTTCTCTACCCTATCAGCAGTTTCCTTTTTCTTTCTAGAGGACATTTTTTTTAGGCCAGGCCCCCACAACTTTCACTATTTATATTTTCTGCAAAGTTTTGGTTGCAAAATCAAGCCTCCATCTTGTTTTACATCCTGAGGTCCTGGCTGGTAACCACTTGGCAAGGCTTTGTTTAGCAATCCTGCCTTAGGCGATGAGCCCTCCCTAGTTGGATATCTGCATGTTTTCCTAGCCCTGTCTCTTAAAGGCCTCACCCAGTGACTGGGTTTTCTTCTGCCTGTCTGTGTGTGTACTGTGTGTGATGTCTGTAAAAGAGCTCTAATTAATATGGCCTAAAGAAAGACAAGTGCACGGATCTAATTTTTTTTTATTTTATTATTATACTTTAAGTTCTAGGGTACATGTGCACAATGTGCAGGTTAGTTACATATGTATACATGTGCCATGCTGGTGTGCTGCACCCATTAACTCGTCATTTAGCATTAGGTATATCTCCTAATGCTATCACTCCCCCCTCCGCCCACCCCACAACAGTCCCCAGAGTGTGATGTTCCCCTTCCTGTGTCCATGTGTTCTCATTGTTCAATTCCCACCTATGAGTGAGAATATGCGGTGTTTGGTTTTTTGTTCTTGCGATAGTTTACTGAGAATGATGATTTCCAATTTCATCCATGTCCTTACAAAGGACATGAACTCATCATTTTTTATGGCTGCATAGTATTCCATGGTGTATATGTACCACATTTTCTTAATCCAGTCTATCATTGTTGGACATTTGGGTTGGTTCCAAGTCTTTGCTATTGTGAATAGTGCTGCAATAAACATACGTGTGCATGTGTCTTTATAGCAGCATGATTTATAGTCCTTTGGATATATACCCAGTAATGGGATGGCTGGGTCAAATGGTATTTCTAGTTCTAGATCCCTGAGGAATCGCCACACTGACTTCCACAATGGTTGAACTAGTTTACCGTCCCACCAACAGTGTAAAAGAAGAAGACATTTATGCTGCCAAAAGACACATGAAAAAATGCTCATCATCACTGGCCATCAGAGAAATGCAAATCAAAACCACAATGAGATACCATCTTACACCAGTTAGAATGGCAATCATTAAAAAGTCAGGAAACAACAGGTGCTGGAGAGGATGTGGAGAAACAGGATCTAATATTTTTTAAGGGAAGTTAAAACTGTGGTGCCTTTCAGCTTACGTGACTTTAATCTTTGAGAAATAAAAACAGCCCTAAAGACTATTTGTAAAATGCAGGTCAGATGCAAGGTTTGCTAAGTGTTTTGAGGTTATAAACTGCTTTTTGGCTTTTGAGTCCTGAGGACATATGGAACTAACCATGCCCTTAACTAAGAAGGTAAACCTTGGCTGCAGGTAGCACACAATTACAGCAACTTACCAGGTTTTACCTTAAAGTTTAAAATTGCAAGGAATTAATTGAAACTACTAGAAATTGATTTACATGCCAGGTGTGTAAGAACAGTAAAATGTGTTTTTTGGTAAAAGGTTATAATAAGTCATGGAAATGTAAACTTTGGCCTAGGGTTAAAGGATTGTTTTGAATTAAAGTAGGAAAAAGCTGAAGGTTCAAAGAAGTGATGGAAGAATTGTGGAAATTAATCTTGCAGAAGAGGTCCTCTGTGTCGACATATTGGCTAAATTCCAAAAAGGGTATTATATGGTTTTTCTGTAAATTGAGCATTGAAATAAAAGCATAACAAGGTTTTCCTAAGGCGCTAATCTGCTCTTTGGCAAAATTTGTAATGGGTTATGAAACTTTTTGCTTCTTTAAGATTTCTGAGTAATCATTTTGGCAAAATAAATAACTTATGGTAATCTGGAATTCTATTTAATAATACCAAGTATTTTAAACCTGGAGCATTTAACAGCCTTCTGAAAATCAAACTTCAGTTTGAAAATTGTCTTCCCTGGCACCTGGCTTTTGAGTACTTCAGAGGGCCTCGGCAGTTTCCAGAAAAGAGAGGTAAACAGGATTATTTGACCTGTTTAGGCACATGGGATTGCCACAATGATGTTCAGTCTTCTTTAGGTTATATTATTGTAAACAATGCAAACATATTTTCCAAAGTTTTGTGGGATTTCTGAAATACTAATGTCTGAGTATATGCTATCAATCATAATTAAGGTTTTTATGGTAAGACATTGTAAACCACGGAGATAACTGAACTTCCATGTCAATCGTGTTTCTAACTACAACTATACTGGACATTTTGCTATTCGCAGACAATTGTCTTGTTTTAGTCCTTTTCAAAAATGGTTTTTAATTAACTATAGAACTTTAACTGGTGCTCTTGAATACAGGCTTCTGATAACTTTAGAGATCGTAACACTGGAATAAAGGAAAATATACAGGACTCATAAAGAGCTGAAATGTTTACGAATGCCAAGCAAAACAAGGGCTAACTAGATGGACTGAACTCAGAAAGCTGAAGAAAATCTTTTTGACCTTTACTTGGAATATTGCCTTGTTTTGTTTTTCAGAGTCAAGAAAACTAATTTTGAACTATTTACAGCCTTTAATAATTGAGCAAGTTATTCTCCCGTGAACAGAATTTGGAGCATGTTTGGTTCTCTCTGCCTGGTTCCTTTAGAATTTGGAAACTTTGTGAGTATTCTTATGGCAATATTGTCGTTTGCATCAGTGCAATAAGAATCCATTTATCTTTTGCAACAGGACCCAATTGCAGAAAGTGGTTATTTTGCGAAGGCCTTGACTGGAAATGTAGGCTTCCCTCTAAGGAGTCAAATTCGACTTGCAGAGTTGATAAAAAAAAAAAAAAAAAAAAAAAAAAAAAAAAACCCATGGGAGAAACTGGCATTATAACCTTGCCTACGAAGTCCCTGGACAGGGTTCCTGACCTATGGTTAGTAAAGAATGTTACTTTCTAACAGGTCCAAGAGCTCCAAGTTTATCTTGAGATCTTAAGAGGGGAGAATCACCCAACTCACAGGTATTTTAGGATAAACCTATGGCTAGTGTTGGCTTTAAAAGGTCTTATCTGAGATTCCTTGGGGAACAGAGTTCCATCAGAACCAATCCAAAAGGCCTATGTAGAAATAATTATTCTTGTTGCACTTTATGCAAATAATCAGGCCAAATATAAGATTAAAGTCTATTTTTGCAAACAACCTGGTCCTACCGTGATTTGTTTTTAAACAAAAGTGAGGACTAGAGAGAGAGAAATTATGTTCCAAAACTTATCATACATTTATCATTACATTCTAAACTCACTAGTTGTTTTTAAGTTTTAGCCTACATTTTAGACTAACCCTACTTGTTCCTGTGAACCAACCAGCAACCTCCAGCTGCAGCTTAGAAAGAACATCAGGGATGGATAATTAAGAAATTCTGATCAGTATTCTACTGATTAATTATCCTGCAAATCCTGCCAGGTGATGGGAAAAAATAGGATGCCCATCACTGAGAGGTTTCCTTTTGGGAGTGTAAAACCAAAGGAACTAACTAAAGCCAAGCACCAAGCACCCAAATCTTAGCAAGCATAACTATAGCCACCAGTTATCTGGGTGTGTCACAAGACATCCTTTCTTCTCCCCTGTGGAGGAGGATTCAGTTCTATAGTTGCACCTTAGCATTTGGCTTATCATAAGGAATCCATGCAATCCCCCCACCGACACATTTTTGTCCCAGATTCCATTCTAAACTTGGGGTCAAAGCCCTAGGAAAGAAAACTGGATCTAAGGGATCCAGAGGCAGATGACAACAGAGATTAAAAGGCACAGTGCAGGTGAGTGTGGCTGATTCATGCTGAATAAGCTAACCCCAAGCTTCATGTTTCATGGATAAAGGCCACGTTAATATCCATGGCATAAATGAGGTCTAGAGAAATCCAAGGCTACTGATAGCAGGGGAGATAGGTCATACATGGGTAAAAGCAGATGATTCCCACAGCCAACACGCCCCTCCCCTGCCGCTTCATGGGTGCAAGCCACTTTTACACCCAAGGTGGCACCTGCCAAGGCTGCTGGGCCTCGGGGATGCCAGGACGGAAGAGGAAAGAAGACACTCTTCCATTTCTCCATCATGTACCTTAGGTATCTGATAGGAAGAGAAGGGAACCAGGGACGCCTGCTCGCCTCTTTCTAGATGGGTAGCCATTCATCTTCAGTCTATACACCTTTCAAATGCATCCTGAACCTCTGAATCAAAATAGCTTCCTTTTTCCTTTCTCCTCCCCACTTCTCTCTTCATGGATAGGTAATTGTGTCTCCATACTATGGGACACTCCCCTCAGGTGCATCCTCCAAACTGGAAAGAGTTAATTATTCAAACCTTAAACTGGTTGGCTTAGGATTGGGCTCAGGGGAAGGGAACCCAGAAGCCCAACATGCTGGCAAAAGGGTAAAGTTTCTTTCCCATTCAGGCTTTTGGCTCCCTCTCTCTGTGCAAACTGGTAAAAGGCCCCAGAATGTTTGAGCTGTCCCTACTTCCCCCTTGTTTTGTTTTGGTATATGTTTTCTAATAACCTGGTTTGTCTGTTCCTGCCTTCAGGCCATCAGACTCCAAAGGGTCATGTAACCGGGGCCTCTGACAATGGCCATTTCTGCTGGGAGCCCTTAAATAGGCCTCTGAGGGAGCTCTGACTGCCATTTCCCCAAAACAGCACCCCTTGTCAGCAGGAAGCAGTTAAGATCAGTCTTGTCCTTATCCTTATTCTAACAACAGTTAGATGTACATCTTTAGAGCGGGGAATGAGGCAGACAGGTGGGAGGGAGTACATGGAAAATTCCAACCAGCTTGTGTGCTGGGAATGCACCCTGTGGTGGAGCCTCTGGAAGTTGTTCCCCTTTGCAGTGGGAAAGAGCCTGGCCCCTCCTCTTCCTGTGTGAAACCTGGAATTCAAGCTGTGGGCGGGAAGCATTCTAGCAGGGACTCTGGCCTTGCAAAAGATCCCTGTTTCCCCTTTTCTTCCCCTTTACACTCAGTAAAACCCTGCCTTACCCTACAAACTGTCTGCGAGCCCAAACTTCTGTGGCCGTGGGACAAAGACCCCGTCTTTAGCTAAACTAAGGAAAAGTCCTTCAACACAACAACTTAATTTTATATCATCTTAGACAATCCGTTTGTTTCCAATGCTTGCTATTATAAATAAAAAGACCCTGTTGTAAATAATTTGGGAATGTCTACTTTAGACAAGTTCAAGACTTTCTTAGATATTCAACTGGGAATGGACAAACTATGTTGTGAAATTTTAAAAGGAATGATATTCAAAATATTTAGCCACAGTAAGATCAAGGGCAATGCCCTAATAGAATAGAAGCCAACAACTTACTACACTGTTCAAGTGTGGAAACAGACTTGTTCATGGGTACAAATGTGTTAATAATTATTAAATAATTCCAGATGGCTTCCACATGTTTATATTACCACCAGCAGAAAATGAGTGTTATCTTTGTTCCACTTAGTTAACAGACTTGGATATTTTTATGAGAAAGTAACACATCATAATGTTTTTTTCTCTGTATTTTCTAAATAGTTAATGAGTAATGAAATGTTTTCCTGAATTAATGCTCACTTTGTTTCATTTTTTAAAAATTCCTGTTCTTTTTCTCTCATTTTCCAGTGGGTTATTTGTATTTTTCCTATTCATTTGGAGGAGTTCCACATATTCTTTACGTTTAACTCTCTGTTGGTTGTTAGTGTTCCAAATGGTTTCTCCCAGTGTGTAGCTTGTCATAATTGTGTCTTTGATCATTATGAATTATTACTTGTAGTGTACTTTATATTTATGATGTAAATATGATTATCATGTTTTCTGCTCTCTGACCCTGAAATCATATTCTCTCCTAAGATTATTATGTGTTGTGAATGATCATAGTTCCTTTTTTCTTTATATAGAAAGCCAGTTGCTCCAGAAAATCTAGTGAAATTTCACCTACTCTTTCCACTTTTATCTGAAATATCATCTGTGTCATAAAACAAGTTTACACATCAGAGTAGACATGGTTCTTAGGCTCTATTTTCTGTTCTGTTAATTAACATTTCTATTTTGTGCAAATACTTAACTGTCTTAATTATGTACTATAATTTTCACTACATTTTTCTAATTTGATAAGGCAAGTCCCTTCCACCACCCCAACTTTGTTCTCTTAAATTATCATTTTGACCATTTGTAGTCTCTCATCTTCTTATATTCATTTTAGAATGACAAAAATTTCAAACATAATCCATTTAATTGAAAAACATTACATGTATATATTAATATGGAAAGACTTCATATGTCAATTATATTGGGCATACTAATCCATGATCAATTACCTATGATTTCTATAATTCATTTAGATTAATATTTGACTTTTTCTCAAAACTGCAGTGAGATTTAATTTCACTAAAAATTAATTATTTAAATATGAATCCACTTAATCCAGCATAGGTAAACCAAGGAAATGTGTGGGACATTAATAAATAAGGGAAAGGTCAAATTTTCTACCCTCTGGATATAGTGGAATATTCTGTCTGCTCTCAAATACTATATGTAACGCAAGACAAATTGACATGTGGCCAGAGTGCACAGCTATAATATCATAAATTTCTTATTAATAATATTTAAGTTTGAACAAAATAAATACAAATATTCTTCCTCAGCCATAATTGATAATTTCGAGCACTTTATTATGCTGCAACCCATTTTGAACATCTCTACAATACAGAGATGTAGACAACTATCTTAGTTCTTTCATTTAAGTCGTGGAACATATAATCTACTCCAGTGAAGAACTTAGATTACTTTTTACACATGAAATGCTCCTTCACACTAAATGTGTCTGCTTAAATGTTTCCTTGATCTGGACTGTCTTCTGGTTTTCTGCTAATATCATTCTACTCTTCTTTTGTAAACACTTTGAAATGTCTTTTCCTATGTTATGTTATGTTATGTTTTATCTGACTCTCAGAAGTAGATTCAGATTCATTTTTTATTATATTATCCTACTGTACTAACACATGTGACTTCATAATAGGTATTGTTGTTTGTCAATGTGTCTATTTCCTACATTATTTTTCTGTATGGTATCAGCAGTTAGATAATATTAATACTAGATTACAAATATTTAACACAGTGGCTTAGAATCTATTAAGAATAATATATTATCTTAAATGGATTCATTAATTCTTTTCAAATTTTACATTTATTTGAAATTATAATTTCATAAGAAACCATAATTTTGTACATATTAATACTTAAATTGTATTATTATATTTACATGTAATATTCATTCAGAGAAATCTTATTTATGAAATTTTATTTAGATATATAGTACCCTTAAGAATTACATGTGGTTAGTGTCTTCTTAGTGTTTAAAATGTTTGTTTATGCCAATTAACCAATGCTTAAAATGTAAATCCAATTATTCTTTAAGATATATTCTATAGTTCTGAATAGAATAAAATATTCATGCTAGAAGAGAACTTGAAGATTACCTTGTTTTATATCTTCACTGTGTAGATAAGATTTTATTTTCTGTAGGAAGCAAATTCTTCTTATTTTCTATACTGAGCATTTAAATTTTGAGTATGTAGATTATAAATGTTCTAGGCATAATTTTAAAGTACTGTCATCCTGTTAATACTCAGTCATCCTGAATAAAAATGGCTCATTGTGAGAGAATATACAATTAATTCCAAAATGAAACAATCTCTATGACAATTTTGAATGACTATTTAAAAGATTAATCTTTAAATTAATATTGTGGATTTTATTTTTTAAGATGTGTTATGGCTGGGTGCAGTGGCTCACGCCTGTAATCCCAACACTTTGGGAGGCTGAGGCGGGCAGATCACGAGGTCAAGAGATCGAGACCATCCTGCCCGACACAGTGAAACCCCGTCTCTACTAAAAATACAAAAATTAACTAGGAATGGTGGCATGTGCCTGTAGTCTCAGCTACTCGGGAGGCAGAGGTTGCAGTGAGCTGCTATCGCTCCACTGCACTTCAGCCTGGTGACACAGCAAGACTCCGTCTCAAAAAAAAAGATGTGTTATAAATGACTTACAGACACTATACTTGATAGTTTTTAACAGTGACTAAAGAAGTTCACTGTAATTTTGAATCAGCAAAATTGTACAAACGTGCATATTTTGAACTTATTGAATTTACAAATTACAGATTAGAATTTAAAGTAATGTGTGTTGCTTTGTTCTAATTTTCTGCAGTTTGCCAAAAACTCATCTTGTTTTAGTTCTCATTTGGGGTGTTTTTATTAAATACTATGTTTCATAATATATTTGTTAAATCTAGAATATAATCGCAGGACATATTTAGAAAAGAGAGGTAGAGAATATTATGATTGATACAAACTCCATGATAATACAAATTTGAGCAATTTCAATATTACCTCATGCAAGGTATATAATATATAATAGGATATAGAGATAATACCTGGAATTCTAATTGCTAGGAACTAGTATTTGCTTTGTACAAATCTAAAATATAAGTTTAATCATTTTTAATTTGACTCCCTCATGTATTTTAATTACTTTTATTTCAGATAATGTAGATTCATAATTAGTTGTAAGAAATAACAGAAAGAGATTATGTGTATTATTTACTCAGGTTTCCTCAATAATAACTTCTTGAGACACTTTAGTAGTAAAGTACAAACCAGACAACCACAAGGATCCCTCATGTTTCTTCTTTATTTATTATTTGTATAGAGTATAGGTATAAGTGCAATTGTATTACATGAATATATTGCCTAGAGGTGAAATCTGTGCTTTTAGTTTAACCATCACTTGATTAGTATACGTTGCACACAATAAGTAATTTCTCATTCCTCACCCTCCCACCCTTCTGAGCCTCCAATGACTATTATTTCATACTCTATGTCCACATGTACACACTATTTAGCTCCCATGTATAAGTGAGAACTTGGTATTTGACTTTCTGCTTCTGAGTTGTTTCACTTAAGATAATGGCCTCCAATTCCATTCATGTTGTTGCAGAAGACATGTTTTTGTGCTTTTTTAATGCTGTGCAGTATTACATGGTGCATATATACCACGTTTTATTTATTCAATCATTTGTTGAGGGGCACTTAGATTGATTCCAAGACTTTGATATTGTAGATAGTGCTGTGATAAACATGAGTGTAGGTATCTTTTTGATTTAATAATTTCTTTTCCATTGGATATATATCCGGTAGTGGAACTGCTGAATTGAAAGGTAGTTCTATTTTGAGTTCTTTGAGAAACTTACATACTATTTTCCATGGATGTTGTATTAAATTACATTCCCACTAAAAGTGCATATGAATTCCCTTTTCTCTGCATCCTGACATGTTAACTTTTGGCTTTTATTTTTCTCTTTTTTCATTTCAATAGCTCTTGGGGTACAAGTGTTTTTTGATTACATGAATGAATTGTATAGTGGTGAAGTCTGAGATTTTAGTGTACCCATCACCTAAGTAGTACACATTGTATCCAATGTGTAGTTTTTTATCCCTCATCCACTTCCCACCATTCCCCTACTGAGTCTCCAAAGTTCATTATATCTCTTTGCATGCCTTTGTATAACCATAGCTTAGCTATCACTAGTAAGTGAGAACATACAGTACTTGCTTTTATATTCCTGAGTTACTTCACTTAGAATAATAGCCTCCAGCTCCATCTAGGTTGCTGCAAAAAAGGATTATTTAATTATTTTTATGCAGAGTAGTATTCCATGCTGTATATATACCATATTTTTTTATCCATTCATCGACTGATAGGCACTTAGGTTGGTTCATATATTTGCAGTTGTGAATTTTGTTGCTTAATAATAGTCATTGACTGGTGTAAGATGGTATCTCATTGCGGTTTTGATTTGCATTTCTTTTATTATTAGGATGTTGAGTGTTTTCTTTTTTATATCCTTGTTGACCATGTGTATGTCTTCTTTTTTAAAATGTGTATTCAGGTCATTTGCCCACTTTTTAATGGAGTTTTTTTGTGTATTATTGTTGGTGGCTTGAGTTTCTTGTAAACTCTGAATTATCAGTCCCCTGTCAGATTCAGTTTGCATACATTTTCTACCATTCTGAAGGTTTTCTCTTCACTCTGTTGATTATTTGTTATTTCTGTGCAGAATATTTATGTTTGAAGTCCCATTTGTCAATTTCTTTTTTGCTTGGGCTTTGGGGGTCTTATTCATGAATTATTTGCCTAGACTGAGAGAGGAGGCAGTTAGGGTCTGGTTAGGCAGACGGAGAGGGAGGGTCTCAGAAGAAGGACAGAGAAAGGCAAAGGAAAAACCCCAGGACAGCACCTACACTGCCTCTGCAGGTAATAGGATGGAATATGGTTAAGAAATTCTCCTTGTGCTAGGATGTTGCTCAGAAGGGATAGTCCCAACTTTGTATAGGTACAATGAATCAACCTAAATTTCCTTATCTTAATCCAGCTCATTATAATATCACTAACATGACATTAGCATTGTGTTTTTGTCTTTACCTGAGTCCCCCCCACCCCATGGATTTTGCTTAGCGCTCATGGGTAATAAACAAGACAGAGTCACTCTGGCCAACCCTAGGCATAAGCAGATGTGGCACCCCTAGGAGGGAACTTTACCCCTCCTATTTGGGCAAAACCCACAGAAGACTTCCTGGCTTCTGTCACATAAAGATCTGGAACTCTGTCCCATTTCTGGAAACCTGCTTTCAGCACCCCTCTCTTTGTTTAGAGCTTTCCTTTTCCTTAATAAATCCTACTCTACTCACTCTCTGATGTTCACATGCCTTATTCTTCTTGGTCATGAGACAAGAATTCAAAACTACCTGAACTAGAGACTAAGCAGACTGCAAGAAGACCAATGTTCAGAAAAGTTTTTCTAGGTTCTCTTCCAGGATTTTCATACTTTCAGATCTTACTTAAGTCTTCGATGCCTCTTGAGTTGATGTTTTTATATGGTGAGTGATAGGGGTCCAGCTTCATTTTCTGCATATGACAACCCAATTTTCTCAGCACCATTTTTTAAAAAAGTTGTTCTTTCTCCAGTGTATGTTTTTGTTGACTTTCTCAAAGATGAGTTGTGTATAGATCTGTGGCTCTATTTCTGGGTCCTCTATTTGGTTCTATTGATAAGAATGGAACTGAATGGCATTGATATCTATTTGTATACCAGTACTATCCTGTTTTGGTTTGGCCTTGTAGTATAATTTGGGGTCAGGTAATGTGATGCTTTCAGGTTTGTTCTTGTTGCTTACAATGGCATTGGCTATTGCAGCTCTTTTTCAGTTCCATATGAACTTTAGAATTTTTTTTTTCTAATTCTGTGAAAAATGACATATTTAGATAGAGATTGGGTTGAATCCACAGAGATTGCCTTGGGCGGTATGGTCATTTTAATGATGTTAATTCTTCAATCCAAGAACCTGGGGTGTTTTTCTATTTATTTGTGTCATCTATGATTTCTTTTGTCAATGTTTTGTAGTTTTCCTGTAGAGATCTTTTACATCCTTGGTTAAATATACTCCTAGTATCTTACATTATTTTATCTTATTTTTTTATTTTATTTTTATTTGCTATAAATAGGATTGCCTTCTTGGTGTGCTTCTCATTTAGGTGTATACAAATGTCATTGATTTTTGTATGTTGATTTTGTATTCTGAAACATTACTAAATTTGTTTATCATATCTAAGAGTTTTAGGGAGGAGTCTTTAGGTTTTTCTAGGTATAAAATTATATCAACAGCAAACTGAGATAACTTGACTTTCTCTTTTTCAATTTGAATGCCTTTTATTTCTTTCCCTTGCCTGATTGCTCTGGCTATGACTTCCAGTACTATGATGAATAAGAGTATTGAAAGTTGGCTTTTATGTTTCCCAGACTTCCTCCCTGACCTCCATCTTCTTAAACTCTGCCAATCACTTGTATGTTTTACAGTTCTATAATTTTGCCATTTTAAAGATGCTAGATAGTGGAAAATACATGCTCTTTATATTTTATGTAATATATAGTAAAGACTTTTCTCAGCAATTCAAATTTTGATATGAATTTTAATTGGGTAATTACTGGATTGTATGTTAGTTGCATATTTAACTATTTTTCTGAAACTGCTAAGTTGTTTTCAGAGGAGTTATACATTTTATGATCCTACCAGCAATATATGAATAACCCAATTTCTGGGCATGCTCACCCACATTTGGTGTTGTCATTATTTTTGAAAGCCATTTGATAGATGTGTTAGTGATGTCTCATTGTGGGTTTATTTGCATTTCCCAAAAGCTAATGAGGCTAAATGCTTTTTTACGTACTTATTCGTTATCTCTGTATCCACTTTGAAGAAATGTCTTTTTATATTTATTGCCTATTATCTAATTGTATTGTTTTTTACTCTTGAGGTTTGAGAACTGGGACCAGGACTAGAACTTGATGCCAGCTTTTTGTTGCATACGTGGTTTGCAAATATTTTCTCCCTGTTGCAGTTTTTATTTTCATCCTCTTAAGTGGTCTTTTCATAGAAAAATCTTGTAATTTTGAGGTACAATATATCACTATTTCCTTTTATAAATTATACTTTTGGTGTCATATCTAAGAATTCAATGCCAACCTCTACTTCCCAAATATAATCTCCTATGTATTTTTTTCTAAAATGCAATAATGCAAAATAAATTGATGTCACATTTCCAAAGGGAATATAAGAAGAAAATAAAAGTTCAAATATTTTTTAAGTTAAATAAGTTAATGTTACGCATTCTACACCAAATAAAACCACACAAACAGCATACAACAATTTATTTTTTAATCAATGGTTAGGTAATAATGGAGGGTTTGAGCTTCTTCTCAGACAAAGCAAGGAACAAGCAATTAATCAACACAGTTTTATTGTCTGTGAATTTGACTATACTTATAGTCAAATTCAAAAATATTAATAATTCAAAAAAATTATAATTCAATGTTTTTCTTAAAGTGGAAGAAAATTTAAAAAATTTACTGTGAATACATATATATGTATATATGAATGTACACATATGTATATATGAATATAAATATGTGATTTAAATATGTATATAATCAATTATCCCATTTTAGTAATACATATTGAAGTACTGCATTCTTTAAATAATTTGTTTAATGTGACAAGAATATAAATCCTATAGTCAGATTTATTAAGTTTCGTAGCCTGATCTTGGCAACTGCTAGATGGACAATTTTGTATCTACCCCAGTTTTCTCGAACCAAAACAACGATGTTCAAATTAAGTAAAATAATATATTTAAAATTCTTAGTAGAGAGCTTAGCAGAAAAAGATGATAATCAATATTTTATATGCTGGGAGTGAAAATGTTAATCCTTTATACTCTATTTTTGTATTTTCGTGATTAATTTTCTGAAATCTGAGAGTTGCAAAGATGGTTAAGGGTTATGGAGAAAAAGGAAGATCTGAAGTAAAATTAAGAAAAAAAGCGAATACTATTCAAGAGTACCTAAAGGGTGGTTCTCAGCTTGGTGTATACACATGTCATTGACTAAATTTGTTTACAGCCTTATAAAAAATAAATGAGTTATAAAATGAAGATCATAATAGCTTTACCATAAAAAGTGCCTGTCTAACTTTATGTACATACAATGATATGGTGTACTTGAGGGGACAATGTATTAAGAAATGATCACTTTGGGTTATGTCTCAGATTTTTTTGTTCACTTTAATAAATAGACCCTGACTACTCCAGTCCTTGTAAGCTTTCCTCAGGGTAACACACTTAGAGCTCTTGTATTCTCCTGCAATTATAGAATTCCTAGGAGTCTGTCTTCTGAACTGCCACAAACTTCCTAAAGGCATTCAACCGATGATCATAGGAGGGCCACCTACTGTTAAGCAGTACATCAAAAGATAGCACAGTGAAGGCAATTTATTTTCTTACTATTGTATTTGCTACCCCACAGAGAGAAGTGCAATGCTTATTGCTATTTGCTTTTTCTTCATTTGTAGAGATAATAATACAGAGCAAGTAAAATTATGTAAGAAACAATCTGAAAAAAGATGACTAAAGAATGAGAGTCTCTCCAAAATGCCCTGAGTGCTCACTGTTTAGGGAATTTGACATTAAATCTTCCGCAGAACTGCATACAAATAGATCATAAGATTTCTTTCCTCTGTTAGTGCAGAAAATGTCTGTTCTGTGGAGATCCAGATGAGTCTCATTTTCTTATTATACACGTGCCAATGATATGTTATTTATGTGTTATATAATTTGTAGTCACTTTTCTCAGTGACTTCTTTTTCTTTACATTTTAATTGTGTAAATAGAATGATGTTTAATTATAATATAATGCATATACATATGTTGACCCATGTTAATCACTTCTGAGAAAAATTAATATTTAATTTCAAGAGAAAAGCACTTTGTGTGAAGTATTACTCACATTTTTTTCTAAATTAAAATTAAAGATATTTAATAATGTGCAAAGCTATTCCAGGCACAATGTTTTGCAGAGATGTCTCCTGACATATGACTGAGCTTATTTACAAATATACCAACACATTAATATATACATTATTCATAGTTTGGGTTACTGCTACTGGTACCTCTTATTTTGTAACAAAACACACCAGGAAGAAAATTTTACTATACTGCATTTAACTGCTTTTTATTATATGAAACATTTTTTGTGTATGTGGCATTCCTAAATGCATAATGTATGGAACATATTTAATTAAATCCAGGATGGCTAACTATGCACATGTTTGTAATTCTCACAGATCTTGATAAATTGATAATAATTTTGAAGTAGAAATTATGGCCTAATTTTATTGCAGAATGTGCAATTTCTATAGTGCATACTGTATCATGATGCATGTTTCTTGCCTCCTCAAATTTAAACAAAATATAATTTCATTAGTTATTTCATTCTGTAGAATATATTTTATAAATAATCAGTGACAAAGAAACTTTTGCAATATTATATTATAAATTTGAGTTACTTTTTGTCCAGAATTATTTTATAGCTTCTGTTTTCTAACTAATTTAACAGGTTCATAATTATGTGTTGCTTTTATACATTTTTTCCTTTTAAGTTTTGGAGAACATAAGTCATATGTAAAATTATATATAAAGTGCAAGTCAAATATATCATTGGGTTGAATGCTTTATTGGAAATATATCCACATATTGTTTTTGTTATATTTTACTGTTATTTTTAATTATTTTAATATTTTTATTTCCTTTAGGTTTTGTTAAGACTGATTTGATTAGAAGTAACAGATTGAGTCTGGTTGAGAAGAAAGAGAAATTTAATATTGCCATGCAGGATTGTTGTATCCTTGGATCACGTACAAAAAAGTAAGATAGAGCTCAAAACTGGAATGTCACGAGTATCATAGAGACCCATTTGTGTAGTCCCTTTCTCTCTCCCTAGAAAAGAGACTCTATCTCTGCATATGGACCCTATCCTTGTATTTCTTATAAATCTTGTATTTTCATGGTTCAGGTTTTCTCATAAACTGTGAAATTGAAATCTGCAAGTTTATCTGATTGAGAGTTTCATGTTATTATGTATTTCCTTCTGCTCATTTGAACATCTTCAAGTGGGGAGAAATCTTCAAGAATTCTTGAGAAAACCTTTCTCCAGTTTCAAAAATGCTTCAAGTTGAGAAAAATCCTCAAGTTGAGTGGGTTGTACCTGGTCCCCTGGCCTCCTAGCTCAAAATCAGGTATTGGAGTGCAGGCTCAAGTTGCTTCTTCATAGAGATGTTACAGAGTCACTTTATGACCCAGAAGGAAGATCCATTCAATTCTTACAATTTAGCCCTAGCAACAGCTTCATGGCAGCCACATCCCTGGTATTGGTAGTAGAAGTTTTAGCACGTACTCATAAAGGCAGCAGTATCTTTTTGAGCCTGCTTTTATTAAAGAAATTTTAGTTTTTAATTGATGAGAAATGAACTTCCAGCCACTTCTGTCAGCTTTTGGTTCTAGAAACTTCAAAGTGCCCCCTTCATCCTCTAGTTACCGTAGAATATTTTGGATCTATTGCACTTCCAAGGAGCTATGTGTCTATATTTTAACAGACTGAGATTTCTATTCTTATAATAAATATTGGAAACTAAGTGATGCTGATGCAGGGCAGGTAAGCACCAAAGTGGGGCTCAGCCTTTGAGGTTTCTTGGCTTTGCCCAGGAAAAGAATTCGAGGGCATTCCAGAGGTAGACAAACAGCATTAGTGAAGCGGCTGCTGCAGAGAAGGGCCACCCCATAGGCAGACAGTAGCAGCTTAGGACAGTTTTGTAGTCATATTTATACTCATTTTTAATAACATGCAGGTTAAAGGGCTATTTATGAGAAATGTCTGAGGAGGGGTGGGGTAGTAACTTTTGCATCATCAGGTGGGTCACTGCCATAGAAAGGGATTGTTAACTTATGGGTGTAGTGATGGCAATGGTAAACCGACAGGGTATATTAGTGGGTATATTGGTGGGTGTGTCTGATTGAAAAGCTGCTGCCCTAGCCCTGTTTTAACTAGTCATCAATCTGATCTTGTACCTGAGCCCCGCCTCTAGAATCGAGTTCTACCTTCTCCTACCTCAATATAATGAATTAATTCTTGAGATTATTATATTATCTTATGTATGTGTTAAATCTTTTCAAACAAAAACAAAAAATCAATTTAAAAAGGAATTCTTATGAACATATATGAAATCTCACACCTTATCTCAGTTTACATCAATAAATGCTATTACAATTTTTATATTAAAAATTGCAATATTTTTTCAATATTCACTTTGTGTTGTATGGGTGTGTGTGTTCGTGTGTGCATATGTATGAGAAAAACAGAGACTGGAATGACATACCATGCCTACTGTTCATAGACTATGTTAAAGTATAGCTATGACACAATTTCAAATTTCCACATACATTTTTTTTTCTCAGAAGTGTATCACAATTTACTTAATGAATCCACTACTTCTAAAGCTGTGGTTGTATTGTTATTTTTAAATTCTCTATATTTTGAACAAAGACATAATGAGTAATTTTCCAGCAAAATAATTTCTTACACCCATTATTTTTCAAGTAGAAACCACTAATAGCAGAACTCACATACTATGTTCTTTATCTTTATAAAGCACATAAATAGGACGAAGGCTCTATATGTGTGTGTATATATGTATATATACACATGATATATATATACACACATATAGGTACATACATATATAGGCACACACATATATATCCTTGACTTTCAGCATCACGAAATGTTTTAGCATATAAGCATATATACATGGCAATTAAAATATGGCATGTTTCTCTCAAAATAGATACAATTGTGATAATTTTTGAATATTTATATTATTAGTATAATGGTATAATATATATTTATATTATACTAATTATTAAATACTGAAATACAGATATATCATTTTGATATGGTATATTTATAATATTTATATTATTAGTATAAATATATAATTTCATAAATCCTGAAGTCTCATCCCTCCTAATTTTTATTAAACGCTTAATGAGCAAAATTCCAGTAAAAAGAGACTGTGCAATAATTCAAAGCCAGTTGAACCAACATACATAAATTATAAGCATATGTAAGTTTAGTGTGCTTTGTAACTGGACCCAGTATATTAAACATTTGTTCTTAATGCAGCCTGCAATTGCAAGTGATCACTATATACTGTGAGCTGGTTACTGTAGTTTTAATCAGAAAATAACAAAAAATGATGGATTACTTTGGTAAAGTCTGTGATAATTAAAAGATTTATTCTAATAAGTTTATAATATTAAAGGAGGGCTATTTCTATGAACTTTGTTAAATTTGGTCAGAGTCTTGAGCTAATAAACAGGAAGCACCAGGAGAGATCTTTCTAGGTTAAAAATAAATAGAAATTATGAGATAAAATTAGCCATGTAGAAAAGTTATGATAAAAGTTATATATAGGTATAATGTACATATTTATTCCAGATAGTACAAAATCATGTATACAAAAACCCCAAGCAGTTAGGCTTAGTGTCTGCTTAGATGACAATATTTATGTATTTATAATAATAAAAAGGTACAATATAACTACATTAGAGGTAGAATGAAGAGTTCTAATGACATACAAACTTATCTACCATACACATTAAGTCTAGAATTCATATATGTACAGCTGGCAGTGTACACATTTGTGTGTATTTGTGTGTGTGTGTGTGTGTGTGTGTGTGTTTAGGCCTCCTAGGTCACAGACTATGAGATAAATTTAAGAGTGCAGAAGTTTTATTGAAGAGTAACACTTGTTACTCTTCAATAAAGAGTAACAAAGTAACAAGAGTAACAAGAGTAATAAAGTAATAAAGTAACAAAGTAATAAAGAGTAACAAGAGTAACAAAGAGGGAGGAAGAGGATTGGAAAGGAAAAGCTTCCAAACAATAATGCAGACATAATAAACTCCTCGTCAATTCTGGGAGCTCTGGAACAAAGATCAACCACTAGAGATGACTTACATGGGGCAGAAATGGTAAGAGACCATTAAATTGTTAAATAATTGCCTTCAGATTATTGCATAGTCTCTGTTATCTGGAATTATCCTCTTTAAACAATTAATAATTAGGAGAGATGAACTTTTGGTTATTGTAAAATTATATATTTGTGCAAACAATATAAATATTCAAAAATTATCACAAGGTTGTTAGTTTAGAGAGAAACATGCCACTATGCTAAGACATTATCTGGGACTTTATAGAAATATTCAAGAACATGACCTTAGCTCAAGGAAGGATAACTCTGAAGACTTTAATATATAGAAGCTGTAGCTAAATGTTCTCTTTGAAGTTTTATAACAAGTTGTTTCTTGAAGAGAGATCTAAGTGAAATACCTCAAGAGCCACTACAGAGAAAGTTTGTGGGATAGGGAAAACAAGAAAAAGAGATAGGAGTTTTCCTTCTAAAGGTTGTGGATTCATCTGAGGTAGAGATTTGCTGATTTTTAAAAATCACTGTTGAAAATACTGAAATACAGATATATCATTTTGATATAGGATTTATTTGATTTAATAAATTGGTGAACTATATAAAATACTGATTACAATGATATTGATAAAAACATTTTGTAAAGCATAAGAAAACAGGTAAAACATAAGAAAGGAATCTGTAAATTCAAAGAACCAAAAATGTCAAACTGATAATAAGAAAGAACTGTTTTTTGGAAACAAAACTAAAAAGATGCACAATAAACACATGTAGCCAAGCAAACACAATCTTTAAAATTAAATAGAAACAGAAACAAATTAATCTAATTGAATATTAAGTTGGAAACATGACCATGGAAATTACACTATGATTGACCTGTATCCTTGGATTTTGCATCAGTGCATTCAACTAACTGAAGATTGAAAACATTCAGGAAAAAAAATATGATTGTGGGGCAGGTGTGGTGGCTCATGCCTGCAATCCCAGCACTTTGGGAGACCGACATGGAAGGATCACTGAGGGTCGGGAGTTTGAGAGCCTGGCCAACATGGTGAAAACCCATCTCTATAATAATACAAAAATTAGTTGGGTGTGGTGGCGAGCACCTGTAATCTCAGCTACTCGGGAGACTGAGGCAGAAGAATTGCTTGAACCTGGGATGCAGAGGTTACAGTGAGCCGACATCACATTACTGCACTCCAGCCTTGGTGACAGAGCAACACTCTGTCACAAAATAACAATAACAATAATACATACATAATTAATTAATAATAGTTGTGTCTGTACTGAACATGAACAGACTTTTTTCTTTTCATTATTCCCTAATACATTATAAAAACTATTTACATCCCATTTACATTATATTAGGTATTACAAATAATGTAGAGGTAACTTTAAATGTATGGCAGGGAGTGGATAGATTATGTGCAAAATCTATGCCATTTTATGTCAGGGACTTGAGCATATATGGATTTTAGGGGTCCTGAAACCAATGGATACTGAAGGTTGACTATTCTGAACACTGTACACTGTATACCTTTAGTAAGATATATTAATAGGCCACTATTATTATCCTGTTGTTATTAATATTATTAATGTGTGAGGTATTGCAAGGACAAAATGACTGAAGAAAATCTTAAACTGTATGTTGGTAAGTTATTGTTGTCCTATCAGTATGCAGTTGTTATGTATCTATTTTTTCTTATTTAATGTGTGACAGAAAAATAGATAAAATGAATAAATATATTGTTTTAGCAGAGAATAAGGTCTCTTACTAAGGGAAACAATACAAAATCAAGTGTTGTAATATAAGAAAAGCTAAAAAATACTGGATTTGGTTTGTACATACCAATATTTACTAATGTTACCTGTTAAATGCATGTCATGACTCTGTCCACTGAAAAGATCTACATTCAATGACATCCTCCTATGATTAGATACTCTATTACACAAATCTTCATTTCTAAATGTCATTCTCCATCAAAAACAACTAGGGACCTTTGAGAAATGGCCAATTATTGCTCTGTGGGGAGAAAGTGAAAGTGAAAAGTGAGCCTGGGACATTTCATGTCAGAAAGTAAGGAAGTATTCAAAGCCTTACGATGGCACTTCAGGAAGACCAAAGAGTCAGCTTAGTCAAAAGTGGAAAATTCTGACCATCTAAAAATAACAATTAAATCAGTATTTTATATTACATTAAATTGAAAAACATTTCATAAATTCTTAACACTACTCAAGAACAACAAAATTAGATGCGCACAGTGGCTACTGCCTGTCATCCCAGTGATTAGGGAGACTGAGGAGGGAGAATCACTTGAGGCCGGGAGTTCGAGGCCAGCCTGGGCAACATAGTGAGAGTCCATTAATCAAACGTTTTATAAGTTAGCTATGCATAGTGGCACTCACATGTATTCTCAGCTACTTGGGAGGCTGAAGCTGGGGGACTGCTTGAGCCCAGGAGTTGGAGGCTACAGTGAACTGATTGGGCCCCTGCATTTCAGCCTGGGTGACAGAGCAAGATACTGTGTCTTAAAAAATAAAATAATAAACTAAAAGATAGAAAAATAAAATAAAAGCTGTTTTTAAATAGAAGAATGCCAGCTTATTATTATGGGAGGTCAATGCTAGATTTTTTTAAATAAAGGTTTCGTGAGTTCTGATGTAATAATAAGTTAATAAAGTGATCATCAATGGATACTTAAACCCTTGGAGAAAAAGTTGTTTTGGAAAAGGATGATCCCAAGCTTTCAACATCTCATATTACTACTTAATTTCAAAAGAACAAGGGATATTTATAATGATATGACCTACCTAACCTTGAACAAGTGATCAAATTTAGCCTCCCCCAAATTATGAGCAACAGATATTATGTGCCCCCTGATTTTGTGCCATAAGAGATACACAATATTAATTCCATTGTGTTCTCATAAAATACGTGTAACTCAAACATAATCATAAGGAAACAATTGATACCATGCCTGGGCCCTTCAAAAGGTCATAAGCAAAACTAAACAAAACAAACAAAAGGTATTGGAAATTGTTGTTGATTAAGAGACTTACATGCATTATAAAACAGACAAGATGTTATGAAGACATGTTTTCAGCAATTTAGAACATTTTATTAAGGATGGTATATTATAACTGGATCAATATTAGTAGTTAGGTAGAAGAAAATCCTTGTTCTTAGGAGATAAATATTGAAGTGGTGAGAGTGCAGTCAGGATGTCTGCAACTCATTTTTAAATGACTTAGTAAAAAGAATGTTGGCAATATACACACGTGCAAAGAAAGACAATTTATATGTGTGTGCATGTACACATATGTATATATGTTAGTTGTTGAACCAAATTGAACAGTATATATAACTTCTTTGTAGTTTTTAAATTATTATTGCTGCTGATTTGTCATTTTTCAAAGTAAAATGTATTGAGGGAGACAGAGTTCTACCCATAATCAGATAGATAAACATGTCAGTGACAAAGCCATGATGAAAACTTATGTCCCCTGATTTTTATCCCAGAGTTTTTGCCTCTATCCTGAAAAATTTTCCTTCCAGTTCTATGTAATTTGGCTATTTGTGACTATCACAGCAGTTCTCACTATTATAAAATAATTAAAACAAAATTTGAACTAATCCTCTTGAATTAGCAATGTTTAGCTTTCAAATTCTCTAAGGTAAATATTTCACTTTAGTCATTTTTTTCCTGCTTATCAAATTTACTACTTATTCTAATACCTAAGAGTCTATACCTGAAGTATAAATTATTGTTACTAATATTTGGGGGGGCTGATAATCATTATAGCTTTATTAGATTCATTACACAAATCTCCTATGAGATTATACCAAATCCTGTATTGTTATCAGCAATAAAAATGAAATAGATGTCTAGATACCACTATTATAATTTCATCATGATTACATAAAGGATTACAAGCCAATAATATGATAGATATGTAGCCTGGAGTCCTTGGTATTCTTCCTTGTTCCAGTGATGACTTGATATATTTTTTGTTATTTAAAGAAACTCTGTGTTCCCTATCCTTTCTGAGGATCACCTACAGAGACACCGATGCTTGCAGTTTGGACAAGTCGTAAATTATGCTCTTCACAATCCCCTCTACAGGGGTAGATATGCAATACAAGAAAAGACAATTCAAATCTTTCTTGGAATGAATGGATAGATAGACATTGCAAATGATAAATTCTGTTTTAGGTTTGAAATTCTATATTGAGAGGAATGCAAAGGTGATGGCAGCCAAGTTTCCATCCAATTTGAGAGAATCTATAATCAAATTCAGGGCAAGGAGTGACAAGGGCAAACATAAAATAGAGAGTTAAACCTCTAATAAAATTACTTGAACTCTGAATCTAGTCGCACCTGAGTAGACATCCTCATCAGATGCTGTTACAAAGACCTACATTTCATTATTCAGAAAACTATCTTTGATTGTTGTTTATACTGTGTATGGTGCATAGAGTACTTAATAACTCAGAATTTGGATCTCAAAATTGGGTCACTATAAATGACAATTGACTATGTTAAAGTAGGACAGAGGATGGTGAGGATTCTCTTGTTCTGTCAATTTAGTTTTATACTCTGCCGATTCTGCTATAACCTAGCTCTCAGTTTAAAATGTTAAGAGCTTTTGTTCTCAGACTGGACTAGCAAACAAATTTACTCACTGCTATGGTAAAATGGGCATGTCTGTTGATAACGGTGAAGCATTTTTTAAACGTCTATATTCAAAATACAAATGGATAGCTCCTGTCATTGCATTTACTAGTTCTAAATTATTTGAAATAAAATTTACTAGTAGCTAATGAATTTTTAAATATTATTGACACAGAAAGCTGGCAAGCAGGAATCTATGATTTTTCTATCTCTGAATATAACCCAGTTCTTGTGACTGTGGAAAAAATAAAAGGCTTACTCTTAATTACAGAGCTCTGAAAAGCAAAGTCCTCCTTTATGTTCTTTTTGGACATAAACTTGAAGGAAAATGACAAAAAATATTCAATCAGAGAGAATTACAAAGGCCAGGCAGATTTCTGATGATGGCATTCACTTTGCATTGTAGATTAAAGACCCTGCTATTTCCACTCGAGTACAATATACTACATGCTATGGAGTTGTGCCCACTCTCTGTTCTTTTCTGTTTATCCTTTTCTTAAATGGAAATTTATAACATAATGGTTTTGTTGTCCCTTTTTTGTGTTGTATTAGGATGTGTTAAATGTAACACTTAGTTTAAGGACTATAGAATATCTACATTGGTATTGTGATGACACTAAAGAAAAAAGTGTCATCTGGAGAATTATAAACTCAAAGAAAAAGACTATTAGATAATCATCTGTAGATATAGTAACTGGACATATTTTTAAGATTGCTTTTCTTGGGAAAAAGAGAAACACATTTGTAATTTAATGTGTAAATTACACATAAGCAACTGTTTCAGCTGGATTTTCATCTGGTTTTAAGTAAAAGTGTGACTTAAACACATTGGTGTTTATGTGTCTCGTTTAACTAAAAGTCTCTGAGATGAGTAGGCAGGTCTGGACTACTACTGAGTGATATATGTTGTCTATGTCCCCATCCAAATCTCATCTTGAATTCCCAAGTGTTGTGGGAGGGACCTGGTGAGAGGTAATTGAATAATGGGGGTAAGTCTTTCCTGTGCTGTTCTCCTGATAATGAATAAGTCTCACTAGATCTGATGGTTTTAAAAAAAGAAGTTCCCCCACACAAGCTCTCTCTTTCTTTGTCTGCAGCCATCCATGTAAGACATGACTTGCTGTTCCTTGCCTTCTGCCATGATTGTGAGGCTTCCCCAGCCACGTGGAACTGTAAGTCCAATTAAACGTCTTTCTTTCGTAAATTGCCCAGTCTCAGGTATGTCTTTATCAGCAGCATGAAAATGCACTAATACATTGAGGTTAAACTTTTTCTTTCTTGGAATAGGTTTCCACGAATAGGTTTCCACTATAATTTTATTGCATAGAATTATAGGCAATATAACTATTTCATTCTCAAGGTACCGAAGTCCTTTATCCTCTCCAGGTTCTGTATACACATTGCAGGGAGGAATATAATGAAATTTTCAAAATACTAGAGTCTATGCAAAATATATACTTGTTTGGGTGTTTTCATCAAGTTTCTTCTAGTAACTTACATCGTTTTGTCCAGAATTGTGTCAAAGACCCAACCAAATCTTTGTTGAATGTAGGGTCTGGAAAGATACTGCTAACTGCAAAAATTGCAACCATGAAATACTGAAGTTTGTTTAGTAAAGGCAAAGTGGAGATTTAAAATTTAATGAAATACTATTCATAATTGCAGTAATTGCCCATTTAGGAAATAAAATCATGGAGCTCCAATTAATGACAAGATAATCTTAGAAATGATCATTATGTGTCATAATAAAAAACTTCTAAATTACTAAAAGACATTGCAAAATTACTCTTTGATGAATTCATCCAATGGTGAAGTATTTGCTTTAGGATCTGCCTACTTGGGATTCAGAATTTCAGTTGTACTTACATGACTACTGTGAATGCTGCAGCATTTTTTTGTAGATCCACATATCTGGGCACAGAGAGCTGTTCTGCGCGTGTTTTGAAGGGAGACGGACTTTAAGTGTGTCTGTCATCCAGAGTACTCCATCCTCAATAACACAATTGAGTAGTCCAGAGTTATACACCTGATCCAATCCAGAGCCTTTCTGAGGAGTTTTTAAAACTAAATATGTTAAAGCAAGCCAGTATCTCCCCAGGCTTGGAAATCATAATGCTTACAGGTAATACATGTACAGATGAAGGAAAACCAAGTTGACGTACAATGAGAAGCAAGAATGAGCCAGTTGTTACTGAGATTCAGCTACAGAGCCTAATCTGGTTGTTTTGGGTGGTTGGAACACTTTTTTTTTTTCCATGTTACATTACACTGTCTTTTCTGGATTCGCTCAATTTATTTCAGTTTCTCTATTTTTGAATAGTAGATCAAGAAAAGAATCTCGACATTTACCCTAGTTAACACCGATGAATAATTTGTGGTATTTTTTCCAATAAAAAATAAGCAGCCTTCTTATCTGATAGAAGTATCAAATTATAAAATCTAGGATGTGATTTGGCACCAGGTATAAAAATACTATATGCTAAAAAGTGAAATAATGTAGTAGTTATGAGCTGTATCAGTTGAGATATGCTCAATTATCTTGTAGTAACCAACAATAAACCATCCTAGTTGTGCATGACCATGAATGTTTTATTTTATGAGTTTATCTCAGGTTGGTGCAAATTCTGCTCTAAATGTCATGGGAGAATGCAGACTGGCTGAAGACCTGTATCTAGAATATTATCAGTGTCATGGAAACGGGATGATGCATGGCTATCTATGGGCTAGATTTTATAGCTTTTAATTAGAAGTGTCATGTGCCACTTATACACAAATTCATTAACCAAGTTACAGGACTACGCTCAAATTCAAAACAGTGAGGAATTGGTCAGTATTTTGTGTGATAATAGATATTCAACAAGGAGAGACTCTGGAGATGCCGTAGGTTTAAATTCTGGCTTGGCTATTTAATAAAAAAATGTTACTTTAGGCAAGTTAAATAATCTCTCTGTGCATCATGTTCTTCACCAAAAACAAAAAAAAACGTGTAATTTTAGGAACAACTACGTAAAACTGATATGAGGATGCAGCAACATAATGACTAAAATATGCATATCATATTATATGGCTCAAAAACATCAGCTTTTTGATAAAAAAAATTGGCATTATTGGATTCAAATTTTGATTTAAAACATAAAACCTTGTGTTAGATAAGAATGATAAATGTGCTGTAGTTCTAATCCATCTAATATTAATGAAGCTGCTACCGAAAGATTATATGACTAAATGCCTTTGTCAGTAGTAGATTATTTACCTGAGGCTTTCATTGTCCATGTTTATTGACTCAGTAGGCTTCAATCTTTTTACTTGTTTTTATAAAAGACACTTTAATTAAAATTAAGACTCATCAGCTGCAGCTGATCTTAAGATATAACATAAAACTGGACCTCACAGCATATTAAAATAAAAATACAAGCTGTTACCAAGGGGGCAGTCTAGCCGAATGTTAAACAATTGCAGTGATTAGTTTGGTAATTGTACCCTCTGCAATATAGAAGTCCATAGCAGTGGAATCTATTACTTAGGAGGTCACCTTTATGTTATCCTCTGAAAGCACTCATACTTTTTCATAATTAATACTTGTTGAAATTCATTTATCCTTTTCTTTACGTAGAGAATGTCTTAAATGAATTTTGTATTTATCATTCAGAAAGTGAAACATTTTCTTATTTGTTGGACTTGATATTTTTTATAGCATAGTTTAGCTTCCACACCATAGAAAACTAAGCCAAGCTATGCCTAAGAGGAACTTCATAACATATTGTTTCTCAAGGCAAAAATAATCATTTTTTGCTATTGTTACTTGCTGGTCTTTTAGGCTCTTATTGACTAAATTAATCTATCTGCTTTGGGTTTTAGCACTCACTATTTCTACCCCTGTTGCTTCTGGAACAACAGGGACAATATTTTCTCCTATTTTGTCAAAAGAGATGAATTTTTGCCTCATTCTTTGCCATGGATCACTTGCTAAGACTGACTTGACCAAAAGTATCTTTCTTTTGCAATTGCTTTTCTCTGACCTGAATGTAGTATACAATAATTGTCTAATGAGCCAATTGTTTGCATTTTACAACAACTTTCTAAATATCAATATCACTATTTTTTCAAAATCTTAACTAAAAATAAGAAAATATTTTTAGCCATCACATTTTATTTGATTGTGAAAGCAATATTCACAGTGAGCAATGCGTTGCTATTTTATATTTTGTATAATTGTAAATGTTTACATATTTATTAATTTGTATATATCTCTATGAATTAATGAAATAACATTCATACCTTAAAATTTGCTTTCAAAAGTTTATGTTACAGTAAACTGCTTATGGTCATATTTGATTGAATAAGAAATTTCAAGACCTAATAGTAAGTTCATGTTTATAACATATTTGAGAGATACTTAATATATGCCTTTATTTTATGAATCATGGCTAAGTCTTTAAATATTTCTACTACGAAATATACATGTAATCAAAATAGCTAGAATATCAAATGAAATGAACTGTAATCAACAAAAAGACATGCAAATAATTCACATCATTAGGACAACTATCATTTTGAGTTTTTTTTTAATACTTTGTGAGAATTAGAGTGGAATTGTGCAGTTTACACATTTAATGCATTATTTTTCTATAATTGCTATGTATTCAAGCCATGGGCAATGGCTTATGTGCATAAAGTAGACTAGAATTATATTGAGAATTTTATTTTCTTATTTTTTTAATCCCATGAGAAGACCTGCAAATTTCTTGCTCCTAAATTTTCTTCATGGATGTCTTAGATAACAGGATTTAACTTTTATGAGGCCTGAAGTTAGGACATTCAACAAAATGGCAAAAATTTAAAATAAGTCTAGCCAGAAGAATTGATTGAAAGATATATTAGAAAGATGAAAAGAAAAATAAGTTAAGAAGTACCATTTAATCAATTTTTTTAAACAAATAATATTTCTCCTGTCAAGTCTATATGAATAAAATTTTTTTAAAACATGAAAATGACAAACACTATTTAGAACAGCCAACATTATCTAATTTTCCAATAAAAGTATGAGAGAGATAATGGCCACTGCAGATTGCCTTTTAGAAATTTCACCAACTGAAATCAGGGTATTTTGTCAGGATGCACTGAATCCTTGGCTCAAGATAAAGCATTTTAAAGTTCATGCTGGCATGTTAGATAAGGTTCTTAGTGGTAGATAAGATAAAGTATAAATGAAGCCAAATGATGTAGTTGCTTAATTTTCAGTGGTTATAGCGTGTTGAATCCCAACAGATAATTTGGTTGCTGGTGATAAAATGGGATGTAATAATATATTTGTACATAGGACTATTTTTATTTGAATGCAAAGATAATCACATATAAAGACATTTCTGATTAAATAAGTAAAGTTCATTTTAATAACCATAATACTGAATGATTTAATTTAAAATCATTAAACCACATAAGTAAAATCTATATATATATATATATCTGCCTGCAGGTACATAAATAAGAGATTAGCTATGCCTAGATCAAACCATGCATTTGTGAGTAAAATAAAAATTTATTATTGTATGCCACTGAGATTTTGTGATTGTTCACAACAAAATGTTATTTAGGCAATAAAATATACTAGGTTAAAAGTAGGGGCATGTGGAATGCTAAATGTCATTATCATGATTTAACACATATGTAAAATTAAATACTGAATTAATTCAAATCTGGTTGGACCACAAGGAATAGCTTCAAAATAGAAACAAATTTTCAACAGTCCAAATTATAGTCAGAAATGAGTTTGATATATGGATTAGAATATGCATTTAGATAACACTGACTATGGATATTTGAATATAGCTTAGAGTAAGAGTATGGCATTTAAGTAAAGACAAATGAGCATTGTCTTCTAATTTATGTAGAGGAAAACAAATCAGATTATTTTGAAGCTGAAAACTATGGATCTTGGCAACTCACTGGATCTGAGTGATGCCTACCAAATATGGGAGAAATAAAATTATTTCAAAACTTATGGGACTTAGAAAGTGATATCAATAAAAATAATTGAGCATAAGAAAACTGATGGAGTTAAAGAAAATGTCATTTATAGCCTTTTGAATATGATATATATATTCATCAAATTGCCTTAACTTATAGAAATTTACCTTTAAAAGAATTGTATATTCTCTTAGATATGAAGATTTTGGAAAATATAGAGTTAACAGAAAGTAAGCAATATGCAGTGTTAAATATAGATAGGCTATGTTTCTTAAATGCAAAAAGTCATTCAACAAGTTTGTATTTATTTATTATACACCAAATGAATTATTTTCTATAACAGTGAAAATAAGATAAATGGAAGGAAGTTCCATTAGTTACAATTTGATAGCATAGATAAGACTTAAATTAGCCATTTAAAAACTTAAAGAAGTATATAATACCAAAAGCTTTGTATGGATGAAAAATGTAATCTAAGGTCAGCTATAAGGAGATTATATAGATTAATATTATAAAATTGGGGGACAAATTAAAGTGAAATTCAAATAATATCTTGAAGGTTCTATTTAGTTAGATAAAGAGCCACAAACAGACACCAAAGATAAAGCAACCAGAAAGACTTACATTCAATTATGTCTTGATTCTGGAGTAACTTGATAGAATTGAAAAGCAGATTTAGAGATTGGTTAAAAAGAGTGGATTAGGTTTAGGAGAGATTGAAATTGATGAGCTAAATAGTTTGACCTCTACCTTCTTTGTAACAGATAGACATTGACACTTTTTAAACAAGTATATGATAAGATGAAATGGATGTATTAGAATGACTTGTTGGGTGAGAGGCCATAGAGGAAAATTTAAACATTTGCTTTAAACACCCATATGATTGTCCAAGAGTTTGTGAACATGTCTGCTCTGGCAACTGCCACTGGTTCCTGAGCATGCTTTCCAGGAGCCTGAGCATCCACCTGCCCTATCCACCACCACAGGCACCCACACACATCATCTGGGGGCCTGAGGATAGGACATAATCAAAGCCAAAGCACCCTACCTAACCGGCACTATAAATATCTAGAAAAATGTATTTTCCTCTGAAAACCCATCTATGAAAGTGGAAAAAGTGACTGTTACACCAGATGCAGAGATATCAATGTAAGGACATAAGAACATGAAAAAGCAAAGAAATATGACACCTCCAAATGAACACAATAATTCTCCAGAAAAGAAAATGTCTGTAATGCCTGAAAAAGGATTCAAAATAATGATGTTAGAGAAGCTCAGTGAGATAAAAGATAGCACAGAAAAACAACACAGGTAAAATATCAGAAAAGGGATTCATGATCTGAGTGAGAAATTTAACAAAGAGAATATATATCATTAAAAAGCAGAAATTCTGGAACTGTAGATTTCAATAAAGAGGAAAAAACCAATTTAGAGTTTCAACAATGGATTAGATCAAGAAGAAGAAAGAATTTCTGAACTTAAAAACAAGCCTTTTAAAATAATGTAGTCAGTAAATAAAAAGAACGAATAAAGCCTACATGACATATGAACACCATAAAGCAACCAAATATTTAAATTTGGGAGTTCCAGAAGAAGAGATGAGAAAGAGCATAAAAAACATGTTTAATGAAATAATAGCTGACAACTTTCCAAGTCTTGAAAGTGATATGGACATCCAGATACAGGAAGTCTAAAGATTTCCAAATAGATTCAATCTAAAGAGGTCTTCTTAAGGCAAATTATACTCAAACTGTCAAAAGTAAACAGAGAATTCTATAAAAAGGTAGCAAAAACGTCAAGTCACATATAAGGAAATCCCAGCTGGTCTAACAGCTGATATCTCAGCAGAAACCTTACAGGACAGGAGAGAATTAGATAATATATTAAAAGTCCTAAAAAGAAAAAAAAGACGTGAACCAAAGACACTATGTTCAGCAAAGGTTTTCTTTGAAAATGAAGGAGAAATAAAGTCTTTTCCAGACCAAAAAAAAGAGGATATTCATCACCACTAAACTGATCCTATAAAAAATGCTTGTTAGTTCTACATCTGGAAGTAAAGGGACAATATCTACTATCATGAAAACACATCAAAGTATAAAACCCATAGGCACAACAGATACACAAATGAGAAAGAGAAGGGATTCAAATGTTACCATTATCTTAAACCACCAAACCTCATGATACATAATAAGAGAGAAAGTAAAGAACAAAGGATATACAAAGCAACCAGAAAACAATTAGCAAAATGATAGAAATTATTCCTCACCTATCAATAATAATCTTGAATGTAAATCAATTAAATTCCCCACTTAAAATATGTAGACTGCATGAATAGATTAAAAAATATGACCCATCTATATGCTGCCTAGAAGAAACTCCCTTCACCAGCAAAGACACATATAGACTGAAAGTGAAGGGGTGGAAAAGCAAACCAAAAGTTAGCAGGTATAGCTATACGTATATCAAATAAAAGAGGCCTTAAGTCATAAATAGTAAAAAGAGACTAAGAAGGTCATTAATTAATAATAAAGTGGTCAATTCAACAAGAGGATATAACAATTCTGAATAGAAGTGTACCGAAGACCAGAGTACCAAGATATATAAAGCAAAAATTACCAGATCTAAAGGTAGAGCTGGAGTCCAAAAGAATAATAATTGGGGTCAACAATCCACTCTCAGCATAGGACCTAGCAATCCCACTTATTATGTACGTACACAGGAAGGACGTTAAATCAGTGTGTCAAAAATATCTCCACTCCTATCTTTACTGCAGCATTATTCACAGTAGCAAAAACTTGGAATCAATCTACATGTCCATTAAAAGATGAATGGATTTTAAAAATGAAGTATATATACTGCTATATACTTAGGGTGCTATTCTCCCTAAGGAGAAGTAGGTATTTCTCCTATTCAGCAATAAAAAAAGAAGGAAATTCTGTCATTCGCAGCAACATAGATAGAACTGGAGGTCATTCTATTAAGTGAATTAAGTTAGAAAGACGAATATTGCATGGTCTCACTCAGATGTGAGAACTAAAAAAGTTGGTCTCACTGTGGTATAGGGTAGAATGATAGTTACCAGTGTTTCTTCAACAAGCAACATATACTTATTTTTATAAATTTACCCTTTTAAATATCTACAAAAAAGAGACTACAAAAGACTTATTTTCTTACTAATGTCTTTAAGTTGTTCAGCTTTGTTTAATTTTTAATGTAGTTCATGTCCTAATCTTGCATTTATGAAATGTGTTAATATCTCTGTAATAAAATATTTTCAAAAGCATCTAGTACAATGATCAATATTTAATATTGGCCAAACTATTAGTTAAATTCTACAATAATTTAAACATACTTTTAATTTGACTTTTCAGATTCATACAGAATATGCCTGATCTATTTTACTTATAGTAACGATTCATTGTCCCCTATCAGGCCAAACATTGTTCATTCTTTCAGTTGTGCCTGTGTCACAGTTCAGTAGTAGATTGAAACATGAAATTTATTTACTCATGACAAAACAAGAAAGAATAGTCAAAAGTGCGGGAGTGAGCTTATATTTTGGCTAGAATAGCCAAGGTTGTCGAAGAGAAGGCTGGATGAGCTTATACAGCTGAATTAGCAGTTTGGGAAGTTTTGAATGCAAAGCAGAGTGAATGCCAATTTGAAGAAAAATGAAATTGATCATGGGTTTGTATGATATAAGTAAAAGCTCTAAATCTAAAGTGTCATATTATTCATTTAATGGTTAGTCATCTCTTAAATTTATTATCTACCTTAAACTCAGTGAATTATTTGGTTGGTAAGAACTCAGCAATAAACCATAGCAATCTGCTCGCATCTCCATTACACCCCTTTTCATTCTTCGTAAATACCTTATGGCCTGTCTTTCCAATCCACTAGAGAATGAGCATTTTGGAATAGAGGACTATAATTTTGCTATTATGCCCTCTAAACCTACAATAATGCCTCATGCAAAAATGTTGAATGGGTTAACTTATACATAAAAAAATATTTAAAATATAGAGGGCATTTCTATGTAATCACCTTAAAATTGAAGATATTTTCCCTCTCAGTAGAATTCTCTCTACTTTTTCAATAAAGGCTATTAACATAATCTACATTATTGCTTAATTAAATTATCTGCAGACATTTAAATTGTTTTATGTGTCTAATGTATGAGAACTAGAGCGAGCTCTTTATTTCTCTGAATTAAGAAAAAAAATCTTTCAGTCTTATATTGGTTTAACAATCTCAACCAAGTCTATTATTTCTTATTTTTTACTGAACAATTTTAGTCTACTTACAATGTTTTTTATTGATAATTTCTAGCCAAGCGGGTTATAAATTTTTTTTCCCGCAGGAGTTAGCTAAAAGCAAAATCAATATTCTAGGTGAGTATTAACTATGTGTGTATCTTTTTTTTTAATTTTATTATTATTATACTTTAAGATTTAGGGTACATGCACACAATGTGCAGGTTTGTTACATATGAATACATGTGCCATGTTGGTGTGCTGCACCCATTAACTCGTCATTTAGCATTAGGTATATCTCCTAATGCTATCCCTCCCCCCTCCCCCTACCCCACAACAGTCCCTGGTGTGTGATGTTCCCCTTCCTGTGTCCATGTGTTCTCATTGCTCAGTTCCCACCTATAAGTGAGAACATGTGGTGTGTGGTTTTTTGTCCTTGTGATAGTTTGCTGAGAATGATGGTTTCTAGTTTCATCCATGTCCCTACAAAGGACGTGAACTCATCATTTTTTATGGCTGCATAGTATTCCATGGTGTATATGTGCCACATTTTCTTAATCCAGTCTATCGTCATTGGACATTTAGGTTGGTTCCAAGTCTTTGCTATTGTGAATAGTGCCGCAATAAACATACGTGTGCATGTGTCTTTATGGCAGCATGATTTATAATCCTTTGGATATATACCCAGTAATGGGATGGCTGGTTCAATTGGTACTTCTAGTTCTAGATCCCTGAGGAATCGCCACACTGACTTCCACAATGGTTGAACTACTTTACAATCCCACCAACAGTGTAAAAGTGTTCCTATTTCTCCACATCCTCTCCAGCACCTGTTGTTTCCTGACTTTTTAATGATTGCCATTCTAACTGGTATGAGATGGTATCTCATTGTGGTTTTGATTTGCATTTCTCTGATGGCCAGTGATGATGGGCATTTTTTCATGTGTTTTTTGGCTGCATAAATGTCTTCTTTGAGAATTGTCTGCTCATATCCTTCGCCCACTTTTTGATGGGGTTGTTTGAATAAATGCTTTGCTTCATCATTGCTCATTGAAGATTTTCACAAGTTTATTGAATAGTAAACCTGGATCTGTAAAGAAATAGAAATTGTAAGGCTAGAAGAAAAATGAGATAGATTGCTTCAAAAGAGAGAAAGAAGAGTAATGGCAAGTTATTCAATAAGACTTTAAGAGGGAGGATACAGGAAAAGAAGTAATAGAAAAAGCTATATAAAACACAGAAATATATGTTTTTAAAATAAATTTTAAATAAATAAAACCAAACTGCTTATATTGCATCATTTTAAATTCTTAAAAATTGTGAAGTTCCCATGCATATTCAAAAACTAAACAAGTCCTCTACACTGTGATGAAAGTGCAAACCACTTTGTTTAAACCAAAATCTGCTTCATGTCTTCCTGTATGGTATAAGCTATCCCTAGAAGCTGCAAATTACTTTCTTAAATAAATTATGCATTCTTTGCAAATGTATTATTAAGACACCTATTAAGGGAAGCAAACCGTATAAAACATATAGCAAGCTGTTTAATACATAGTAATTTGTTCAATAACTATTATTCATTACAATAAGAAGTGCATTTTAACTACACTGCGTAATTAACCATTACACAAAGGAAAATTCTGATCAATTACCATTTAGGAATGATATATTGTCTTTTCTTTTCAAATGTTTCATACAAACAATGTAATCTGAAAATGGAGATAACTGCCAGATTTTTTAGATATAAATAAAATGCTATTACCACAATGAAGGTATGAACATTTCCGTCTTCCTCCAAAGCTTCCTAGTGCTCCTTTTAATCTTTCCCTCTGCCTTTCCCTTAATCCCCTTACTATCTAAAGTCAAACAATGATCTGCCTCCCATCATTATAAATTGTCTGCATTTTCTAGAAATTTTTATGACTGAAATCATATAGTATGCACTCATTTTTGTATGCTTTTTATCACTTCCATTTTTTTGTTCCCAGGTTTCCCGTTTTCTGTATTATGTAGAATATAGTATTTTTTGTGACTCTTTTTTTGTATGGATTAGCTATCAGTTTTTGCTTGTTATTTTAGTGATTGCAATAAGGTTTACAATTACATATTTAACATAAGTGTTTGCCTTCAACTGATATCATATCTCTTCATGTATGATAAAAGGCTTGCCATAATGTATTAGGTTGGTGCAAAAGTAATTGGGGTTTTTGCCATTGAAAATAGTGGCAAAACCCCAACTTCTTTTGCATCAATCTATTTCCTTCCAGGGCTTTCTTCCTGGCCCTCCTGCTGTTGCTGAAACACATTTTACTTCTACCTTTGCTATAATCATCATGTTTCATTGTTATATTGTTTTTATTTAAACCATGATGTCAATTATTGAAAAATTAATTATTTTTCAAAGATGTTTTAATCTTTAGTAATGTTATGTTTATTTCTTCTCAAGTTTCTTAATTTTTATCTACTTAGTGCTAAAGGCATATTTTGGTATTAATAATTAGATAATCCTTGGATAAAAGAGGAATATATTTAGGTGATATGAACCCAAATACTACATTTGTTGAATTTAGATTAGTTTTGCCTACTAAAAAAAAAGGTAAATAAAAATAAGAAAAAGCAAAATAAGAGTGGCTCACACACTTAAATAATCCTGTTTTCCTGTTAGTGTTAGCTAGTGCATTATAATGGTAGGTAATGCATTATAATGTTAGTGTTCTGCATTACCTAGTAGGAGAAAAGTTCTACTTTTAGTTCTTTAAAGAATATCCACACTGTTTTCCATGCCACCTTGGTTGCACTTGATAGTGTCTTTTTACATTTTGTCATTTTGATTATTGTGCAATGACATTCTTCTGCATTTAATTTGTCTTTACCTGAAAACTGCTGAGATTGAGTATATTTTCATTTGCTTATTGGCCCTTTGGATATCTTCTTTTCTAAAGTGCTAGTTTAAACTTTTGCCCTCCTTTTCCACCTTTTTTTAGGATTGTAAATTTGTTAGGCAGGATTCTTCAGGGGAACAGAATGTGTGCGTGCATGCGCACACGTGCACACACACACACACACACATATATATATGAGATTTATGTTAAGGAATTGGCTCAGGTGATTGTGAGGACTGATGAATCTGAAATATATAGGACAGCCTGGCAAGCTGGAAACTTATGCAGGATTTATATACAACAATTTCTAGGCAGAATTCATTCTTTTCTAGGAAACCTTAGTTTATACTCTGAAGGCCTTTAGCTGATTACATGAGGCACACTCATATTATCAAAGGTTATCTCCTTTCCTTAAAATCAACTAATTGTACAATTCACAACTGTTATCTGTAGTGCTGCAGGTGTCCACTGTTAAGTAGTGGCTGCATATCATGCAGAGGCATCTGGAAACCAGGTTTGTGTTTTCCTTTCTTCAGTAAACTAATCGTAGAGAACTCCCAATGATGGTATAGGTACAGGCTGAGAGAAAGAAGGTAATATAGCAAGACTGGGGGCTACGGGCATTTGGGCCAATTCCTTAGGTAACTTATTTGTGCCTTCAGGGGCTGTTGGAGCCTGATCTTATATATACTGCTTTGATTCAATGATGGAGTGATTCTGCACATGCTGAATTGTACATCTTCATGGGTAAAACAATACCTAGTTCGTAACAGGCAACTTGCATGGTAACTTGGTATTCCTTGATTAACTATTCAGAGTCTCTACTATAAAAACTTCTTAGATACTTCTCTCCAGAGAAATATGTTTCTTCAGAGAAAATGTATTATATAATTGCAGGGGCTGAAAAGTGTGAAATTTATAGGGCAGTTTGGCAGGGTGAAAAACTCAGGCAAAAAATGATTCTGTAGTGTTGAGGCAGAATTTTTTTTTCAGAACAAACTCAGTTTTTACTTTTTTTTCTTTTTACATTGTTGCACTTAGAATCACAGTTTATTTATTTATTTTTATAGGTTATAGGGGTACAGGTGGTGTTTGGTTACATGAGTTTTTAAGTGGTGACCTGCAAGATTTTGGTGCACCCATCACCCAAGCAGTATACGCTACACCCTATTTGTAGGCTTTTATCTCTCATCCACCTCGCAGCCTATCCCACAAGTCCCGAAAGTCCATTGTATGATTCTTATGCTTTTGTGTCCTCATATCTTAGCAGCCACATATCAGTGAGAACATACAATGTTTGCTTTTTCATTCCTGAGTTACTTTACTTATAATAATAGTCTCCAATCTCATCCAGGTTGCTGCAAATGCTGTTAATATGTGTGTATGTATGTATATATGTGTATACTTACAGTTTATTTAACAACTCTTTGATTGATGGGCATTTGGGTTAGTTGTACGATTTTGCAATTGTGAATTATGCTGCTATAAACATGCATGTCTTAGTATCCTTTTTGAATAATGACTTATATTCCTCTGGATAGATACCCAGTAGTGGGATTGCTGGATCAAATGGTAGTTCTACTTTTCATTCTTTAAGGAATCTCCACACTGTTTTACATAGTGGTTGTACTAGTTTACATTCCCACCAGCAGTGTTGAAGTGCTTCCTGATCACCACATCCATGCCAACATCTACTGTTTTTTTAAATTTTTTTATTATGGCCATTCTTGCAGGAGTGACATGGTATTGCGTTGCGGTTTCAATTTGCATTTCCCTGATCATTAGTGATGTTGAGCATTTTTTAATGTGTTTGTTGGTCATTTGTACATCTTGTTTTGAGAATTGTCTATTCATGTTCTTAGCACACTTTTTGATGGGATTGTTTGTTTTTTTCCTTGTTTATTTGAGTTCATTGTAGATTGTGGATATTAGTCTTTTGTCAGGTGCAGATGTGTAGATTGTGAAGATTTTCTCCCACTCTGTGGGTTGTCTTTTTACTCTGCTGACTGTTCCTTTTGCCATGCAAAAGCTTTTTAGTTCAATAAAGTCCTAGCTATTTATCTTTGTTTTTATTGCATTTGCTTTTCGGTTCTTGGTCATGAAATCCTTGCCTAAGCCAATGTCTACAAAGGTTTTTCCGATGTCATCTTCTAGACTTTTTATCGTTTCAGGTCTTTGATTTAAGTACTTAATCCATCTTGAGTTGGTTTTTGTTTAATGTGAGACATGAGGATCCAGTTTCATCCTCCTACATGTGGCTAGCCAATTATCTCAGGATCAATTGTTGAGAAGGGTGTCCTTCCTCACTTCATGATTTTGTTTGCTTTGTCAAAAATCAGGTGGCTATAAGTATTTGGGTTTATCGCTGGGTTCTCTATTCTGTTTCTTTGCTCTACGTGCCTATTTTTATACCAGTACCATGCTGTTTTGATGACTATGGCCTTATAATATAGTTTGAAATCAGGTAATGTGGTGCCTCCAGATTTGTTCTTTTTGCCTAGTCTTTCTTTGGCTATGTGGGCTCTTTTCTGGTTCCATATGAATTTTAGAATTTTTTTTAATTCTGTGAAGAATGATAGTGGTATTTTGATAGGAATTGCATTGAATTTGTAGATTTCTTTTGGCAGTATGGTCATTTTCACGATATTGATTCTACCCATCCATGAGCATGGGATGTGTTTCCATTTTTTTATATGTCATCTATTACTTATTCCAGCAATGTTTTGTGTAGTTTTCCTTGTAGAGGTCTTTCACCTCCTTGGCTAGGTATATCCCTAAGTATTTTATTTTATTTTATTTTTGCAACTATTGTAAAAGTTCTTTATTTTATTCCCCACTTGGTTGCTGTTGTTGTATAGAAGAGCTACTAATTTTTGTACATTAACTTTGTATCCAGGAACTTTGCTGAATTCTTTTATCAGTTCTAGGAGCTTTCTGGAGGAAGCTTTAGGGTTTTCGAGGTAAATGATCATATCATCAGCAAACAGTGACAGTTTGACTTTTTCTTTACTGATATGGATGCTCTTTATTTCTTTTTCTTGTCTGATAGCCCTAGGACTTCTAGTACTGTGTAGAAGAGGAGTGGTAAAAGTGGGCATCCTTGTCTTTTTCCAGTTCTCAGAGGGAATACTTTCAACTCTTCCCCATTCAATATTATATTGGCTGTGGGTTTGTCTTAGATAGCTTTTATTACATTGAAGTATGTCCCTTTTATGCCAATTTTGCTGAGAGTTTTAATTATAAAGGGATGCTGGATTTTGTCAAATGCTTTTTCTATATCTATTGAGATGATCATGTGGTTTTTGTTTTTAATTCTGGTTTATGGTGTATCACATTTATTGACTTATGTATGTTAAACCATCCCTACATGCCTGGTATGAAACCCACTTGATCATGGTGGATTATCATTTAAGTCTGTGATTCCTCTTAATTGTTTGTTTGAGGAAATAAGAAGGGGTCAGGTCTTATTTTCATCTATAAGATATCACTTTTCCTCAGCAGAATTTATTGTAAAGGCCATTCTTACTGAATTTCAGTGGCTCCTTTTCATAAAGCAGATGACTGTATATATCTTGTTCAATGTCTTGACTCTGTTTTTTGTTGGTCTGCTTTTCTATACTTGGGCCAATCCCACATTGTTTGCATCATCATGGCTTTATACTGATTCATAAGAAATGTATTTATGTGATCTTAAAGTGTATGAAACTCAAATATATAATCCAATTTTGAATTTTTATTTTTCCCAAAGCCACACCTCATACTAATTATTGTATCAGTCAGTGGCCTGGCAGGGCAAAGATGGATAATCAAATCAAGAGATTCATGGAACATTTAACTATATACACATTGTTGGAAGAGTATAGGGAACCTAAATAAAGAATTCATTATTCTGTACTACTAATTTAGTAGGACATTATTACCGTGCCCGAAGGGGAAAGAACAGGAAGCAATTATTGGAACATTGAGAAAAAGTAAGTTCCGTAAAGAAGATTGTTTGACAGGAGCAATCAGGTGATGCCACCAGCCCATGGTGACATGGAAAATAAAAAGACAGGTTATAAATAATTAATTCTCACTCTCCTTTCTCTTCTCCTGAAGATACCTTTCTTTGGCCAAACACAGCAAGGAAGCCAGAAGGCCCTAAGGCGGCCTATTTACACAGTCCTTAAAGGCTGCTTTGAGGAGCACAAAATGGGTTTATAGAAGGCTAGAGAAGAAATCTCATGGAAAAAATGAAAGGTACCCAGCATAAATATGATGTAGGAAGGCTGGTATATTTTCTTCTCAACACCAAAGCAAAATGCTATCAACTTTTGGAAGTATATATTTGACGGATGTTCAATTTTCCTTAATTTTTAGTTTACAAATTTGGTAGTTCTAATGAGTAATTAATCATAATGGTAAATGATTTGAGCCTGGCTTATATTTATTAGCCAATCTGAAGAAGCAAAATTGTTGTTGCATTTATTGAGTTCCATCCCTGACTTCTTAACTTAAGCTCTACACCATTTCCTATAATTAAAATTTGCATGAAAAATTGAGATGACATGGCTGAAGATTGAGCAAGAAGAAATGGAGGAATGTGGTATATCTGGCTGATCAAAATATTTATATTGTTAATAATGGAAAATTTATAACCACTAATGGCACAAAGATTTTTTCATTCTTAGATTGTTCCTGCCCCCACCTCCAGGAATAAACAGCACAGTTCGAGGATGTCTTTATTAAAAAAACTGACGTACTTTTCTAGGTATTTAATTCTCTTCCTGGTCAAGAGTTAAAGTGGCACTAAGTTATAATAAAATGTGTTTTGTTTGTTGTCTAACTTATTTTAATAAAGCATAAGTCCTATATGTTTTATATGTATGTTCTATGTTTAAGGGATGCCACTTTGTTATCTACATAGCCTTCAAAAAATTTGAAGTTAGAGAATGAAATGAAACTCTAGCTGCAATTTCATAATCACTCAAAGCAGTACAATAATGAAAGGAAAAAACTAAGCTGAGGCTTTATTCTAGGTCAGTGCTATTCAAAGTGTGGTTTGTGGATTATTGCTGGTCCATAAACAATTTGTTATTGCACCAACATCAGAAAAGAAATTGAATGTAGTCATCTGGAAATGTCTATAGTAATTTGACAGCTGCTTGTGGCAAAATAGTCTTACTAGACACCAGCAGTAGGATCAAGTTTTAATTTGTAATATTTTAAGGTCACTTTGGCAACCATGCCTCAAAAGCATATAAAATCTGGTATTTATTTCTGACATAGATAGACACTTCAATCAATTATAATTAAATAAGAAAATTATTTAAACTAAATAGAAGATAAAGTTGAATTGTGAAAATTCAGCAACAGTTGCTTCATTTTGTTTAAAATTTCAAAATGAATATCACAATATTGCTATAAAATCACTCCCATTATTCATCAATATATTTCTATGAGAATAAGCAGTCTAACATGTGAGTTATTAAAACAAATCATTTCTAGATAGATATCTTTCTTTTCTAGGACTGGTGCTGTCATTGACCTAACAGATAAGTTAACAAGCAAGATTTCATACACATTTGAGTTATAGTTGTCACACTATATGCACGTTAGATAAATACTGTGCGTATCAATATTTTGAGTATTAGTGTGACAAATGGGCCTATCCAGTGTGTGTATAGAGGTGTTTAATGTGGAGAATCATTGATTTTTTTAATTATGACTGTAGAAAGCAAAATATGTCAGTTATGAAAATGATTATATTAATCACTGTTTGCATACTTTCTGTGTTCAATATGTAAAATAAAATTTTATACTTATTTCTTATTCTTATTTGTACTGCATATATTTAATGTTTCTATGTCTCTTGCATCTAATAAAAATGAATGTAAATGTATATGTCTTCATTGTTTTTAATTTTATTTTTCTAGTACTTTATTGCATTTTACAAAATCATTTTCCCATTATGACTTGGAGGCAGGGTTTAGTGATTATTCACCACAGAAGGGTTGGGGAATACTGAACTTGGTGAAAATTTCATAAGTAATATTGAAGATTAACAAATAGTAAGGTATAAGGAGAGATAAAAAGGTGCTGAAATAGTAATCAATGATTTAATCAGTATTCAAGTAATAAAAGGAAGAAAAAATGAAGTATAATGTCCATATTTTTTGTTGTTGTAATTGTAATACATAATTGTTTTTGTTTTTCAAATGTAATTGGGTTGGTGAAATATGAAACAAGTTGACAAGCAAATAATCTTAGTTTGACCACTTTAAAGAAGTGAAGTATCAGGTTTTACAGGGCTATTTCTGACACCTTTGGCTAAATAAATATCTCTTTGTTTCTTTATTAAATTCTCAAGGCACCTTATTATTATCGTTAGTAGTATTGTTCAGGTATCCATTTTGCATGCATTTCAGTGATTCTATCATATGTATTAACCATCTCACCAGTACTGTATACCACTGTTTTCTCATTTTCAGTACCTAGCATACTGCCTGATGAAAATTAGAGAAAAACTAAATATTTATTTTATAAATAAATGAATGCTACACTTTATTAAATGTACAGACTGATATTCAGAACAATATGTTTGTTGGCTAATATGGTTTCGCTGAGTCTCTACCCAAATCAAATATTGAATTACAGTTCCCATAATCCCACATGTCATAAGAGGGACCCGGTGGGAGGTAATTGAATCATGGGGGCAGTTACCCCCATGCTGTTCTCATGATAGTGAGTGAGTTCTCACAAGATCTTATGGTTTTATAAGGGCTTTTTTCCTCTTTGCTTGACACTTATTCTCTCTCCTCCCACTCTGTGAAGAGATGCTCCCACCATGATGGTAAGTTTCCTGAGGCCTCCCAAGCCATGCGAAACTGTGGTCAATTAAACCTCTTTCTTTTTATAAATTACACAGTCTCAGGTATGTCCTTATATCAGCGTGAGAACAAACTAATGCAGTAAATTAGTACCATAGCGAGTTGGGTGCTGCTATAAATATACCTGAAAATGTGGAAGTGACTTTGGAACTGGGTAACAGGCAGAGTTTGGAAGAGTCTGGCAGGCTCAGAAGAAGACAGGAAAATGTAAGAAAGTTTGGAATTTCCTAGAGACTTGGAGGGCTCTGAAGACAGGAAGATGTGGGTAAGCTTGGAACTTCCTAGAGACTTGTTGAATAGCTTAGCCCAAAATGCTCATAGTGATATTGACAATGAAGTCCAGGCTGAGGTGGTCTCAGATGGAGTTTTGGAACTTATTGGGAACTTGATTAAAGGTCACTGTTGCTACACAATGAGACTGGCAACAGTTCATGCCTGCCCTAGAGATCTGTGGAACTTTGAACTTGAGAGATGATTTAGGGTATCTGGCAGAAAAAAATTTTTAAGCGGCAAAGTGTTCAAGAGGAGGCAAAGCATACAATTTTGGAAAATTTGCAGCCTGATGATGTAATAGAAAATAAAAATCCATTTTCTGGGGAGAAATTCAAGCCTGCTGCATAAATTTGCATAAGTAAAGAAGAGACAAATGTTAATTGCCAAGACAATGGAGAAAATGTTTCCAGGGCATGTCAGAGGTCTTCACAGCAGCCCCTCCCATCACAGGCCTGGAGACCTAGGAGTGAAAATGGTTTTCTGGGCCAGGGCCAGGCCCTCCTGCTCTATGCATCCTTGGGACATGGCGCCCAGCACCCCAGCCCTGCATTCCAGCTGTGGATAAAGGAGGCCAAAGGACAGCTCAGGCCATTGCTTCAGGGGTTACAAGCCTTAAGCTTTGGCAGCTTCCATGTGGTGTTGGTCCTGTGGGTGTGCAGAAGACAAGACCTGAGGTTAGTAACCTCCACCTAGATTTCAAAGAATGTATGAAAATGCATGGATGTCCAGGCAGAGGTGTGCTGCACGGGCAGAACCCTCATGGAGAACCTCTGCTAGAGCACTGCAGAAGGGAAATGTGTGGTTGGAGCCACCACACAGAGTCCCCACTAGGGCACTGCTTAGTGGAGCTATGAGACCATCATCCTCCAGACCCCAGAATGGTAGATACACTGACAGCTTGCACCATGCAAGTGGAAAACCTGCAGACACTCAATGCCAGCCCATGAACGCAGACAACATGGTGAGCTGTACCCTGCAGAGCCACAGGCGCAGGTCTGCTCAAGGCCATGGGAGCCTACTTCTTGCATCACCATAACATGAATGCAAGACATGAAGTCAAAGGAGATCATTTTGGAACTTTCAGGTTTAATTACTTCCTCATTGGATTTCTGACTTGCATGGGGCCTGCAGCTCCTTTCTTTTGGCCAATTTCTCCCATTTGGAATGGAAGCGTATACCCTAAGCCTGTACCTCTATTTTATCTAGAAAGTAATTAACTTGCTTTTGATTTTACAGGTTCATAAGCAGAAGCGACTTGCCTTGTCTCATAGGAAACTTTGGACTTCGACTTTCAGGTTAATGCTGGAATGAGCTAAGACTTCGGAGAAATGTTGAAAAGGCATGATTGTGTTTTGAAATGTGAAGACATGAGATGCAGGAGAGGCTAAGAGTAGAATGATATGGTTTGGTTGTGTCCCCATGCAAATCTCATCTTGAATTATAGTTACCATAATCCCCACATGTTATGGGTAGGACCCAGTGGGAGGTAACTGAATCATGGGGGCAGTTACCACCATGCTGTTGTTGTGATAGTGAGTTCTCACAAGATCTGATGGTTTTATAAAGGGCTATTGCCCTTTGTTCAGCACTCATTCTGTCTGCTCCTGCCATGTGAAAATGTGCCTTCTGCCATGATTGTAAGTTTCCTAAGGCCTCCCCAGCCATGCAGAACTGAGTCAATTAAACCTCATTTCTTCATAAATTACCCAGTTTCTGGTATTTCTGCATAGCGGTGTGAGAATGAACTAATACATTAGCTAACTGCGTTTGCTTGTTTGTTGGCATCTATTTGTCTAGGAATAATAATAGGAGGAGGATATAAAGTGCTCAGTGATTATATTTGGTACTTTTATTTACTGATCCTGTTACTAATGGAATTTTTTTTTTCATATCCAAAGGTGAGATAACTAGCCCAGTCTAAGAGGAAAATTCACTTTGATTTTTTTTCTCTTTTTAAAATTCCAATGTGATTTAAAATAAAGTAGAGAAATTTTCTCTCAGTAAGACACACTATCTACCCCCATCAACTCTAAAAGTGTCGGTAACCCACATCTTTGAAAGAATCCTTTATAAAAGGTGCATTCAATGCATCGTGTATTTGCTAATCTAGGGACTTCTGCTTTCTAGCAAATGCTTTGTAGTTTTGACATTTATTAGAAAAGAGTCAGGTGTATCACCATTAATTTTTTCCTCTAAAAACTGATCAAAATATTTATTTTTATTCAAAATATTATAAATAACTTTGTGGAATACCCATATTGTTTTAATGTATTCACCCAAAATTATATTTGATAGCATTTTACAATTCCAAAAGGCAAAAACTCTGCATTTTTTGTTAATGAGGTTGCAGAAAAGTTTATTCATTCATAAACGTCATTGACCACCCACTAGGGGCTACACATTGAGTGTGTATATTTTTAAAAGGCATAATCTTTGCTCTCAATCAAATGAAAGGCATGGGTATGAAAAAGAAAAATGTATGTGTTGTCATAAGCTGTTTTATAAATGATTGTATAAATATGTATTAGAAAATGTGTGTATAATTATATTGCAAATGTGTTTTTAAATGTTTTGAATGCTAAAAAACAGCTTGGAAGCTTGTAATGCAAGGGACAAACAAGAGATATATGATAAAGCATGAATAAAAGTGATATAATGCAAGAATGATCTTAACATAATTCACTATAAATATTTCATACATATTAAAATTGTGCATAAAGTTTATATAAATTTAACACTTACATGAGAAACCCATATTGATACTATGATAAATTTGACTGAAAATTAGAAAAATATAAAAATTTCATGCCTCAATATATGAAAATGTGATGTTACTAAAGATCATACAAAATAAATATTTTTTGATAAAATAGATACAAGGAATATTAAAGGAAGTCAAGGGTCAATACTTTAGACTTAATATTATAAATGATGTTACTGACATGCAGATTATGGTTAGTATATTTTTTATATTTTAATTTAAACTTCTGGAATGTAGATATTGTCATTAAGTCTTTCCTAATAGTATTAAGTTCTAAAATGAGAGTTACACTCCACTACATATGGATTATACTTATGGAAGACATACTCAAATGCCATATCTTTAAATCTATAGAACTCTTTACAACAAATATAATGGCAATTAAAACTTTTCCCGAATGCTACAATAAGCTGCTCCTTAAGTTTGCATTCCAATGAATCCTATAAACATTTCTATTTTGCTGTTCATTTCCAGAGATACCATCTCCCTTCCCATTCGTATCACCACACAAATTGTATAATTCTGAGAAGTCTTGAATATTGTTGTAAGTAGGAAATATGATTTTGAAATAATAAATTAATATATTCTAATTATTTGTTCACCCACTCCAAATTATGGTTTGTTCCTATCTTTCACACTTGTTACTGCATGGCCAACGTAATTGCAGATATAAAATGTGATGGCTTTTGAAGGTCTAAGTTTGGAAAACGGAAATCGTAGAGTTTGCCCTCTGTCTGGAGGCAATGTATTTGTTAATTAAAAATCAGCTGAGAGGTTGAATTAAAGACAGTTAATACATAGAAGAAATTCTGTGACTTTCTGACCCAGAAGAAGATTTAAAAGGGGAATAAAGAAGTGTAGGCCTTCAAATACTTAATCTAAGATATAATTAGTAAATATATAATGTCTAAAGTAAATGAGGCAAGACCTAGAGAGTTAAGCATATTATTTTAAATTATAATTTTGAATATTATATAAATGTTGTAAAATATGAATATTATAAAATATGTAACATGTGTGCCTGAAGAGAAAGATGGCAATGAGTAAGTTAGCTTAGATCAAAGTTTTCCATAGCGATATCTCAGTAAGTGTTGCAGGCAGCTCACAAATACTATTTGGAAATATAATCTGTCCAAAGACAACTACAAAATGAGCTGTGGAAGAACAGCATTTCTAGGAGTAGACTTTCCAGTCTTTCATAAAATTTTTTTTAAAATTTAAAATAAAAATTTCTAAACTGTATAAATTAACTTCTAATTCACTCAGGTAAAGTAAGAATACTAACTTTAATAATTAAATGTTAAATTATATATGTAAATATGCTTACATACTTATATATACACATATACATGAATATATACCTATACATACACATTAAAACTTTATACATGATATATTAGCATATGTGTCTACATATGAAAATATGCATGTGCGTACATAGTTATATATACCTGTTTACATATACATATATGTGCATTTCATTTAAATATTGAATTTTTAAAATATGCCATTTAAAATTTTTATAGATTGAATTGTCAGTAGGAATTTTATATTAATACTAATGATAACCTCTTTTTTCTAGAATTTAGAAGAGACTCTGAAAAACCTCTTAATTTTTTATAACAGCGGCATAAAACTTAGCAGCAAACACTGGGCAATCATGGTTACTGCAGTATCTCTGAAAAATACAGAGTTTGGCAAACAATACATTTAGGTATAGAATTTTGGTTTGGCTTGTTTTCATCAGGTTGTTCTAATTTCTGAAACTTCATTGACATCTAGTACCCTAACCAATTGTAGCCATTTTTTTTTTGAAGGTGAGAAGTGTCAATGTCAATATCTCTCTGGCTTAGATAAGCTTATGTCTTCTACTTGTGTCTACTGACCAAGACCAGATAATAGGTAGTGTTGGTGGGGGTAAATCTAAGTTATTTGCTATAAGATCCAGAGAAATTCTCAGGAGTACTATGCTGAGAACCTAGAAAATTATTTCACATATGCTAGAGAGGCCAATACCATTTATAGCAGAAAAATAACTTCATTAATTCAAGAATTCCGCATTAAGGCTACTTAGGGATTTAATGTCTTAAGTCCTAAAATTTTCCTGTAAGACTGACTCATGGAAGGAGTAAATGAAAGAGATTAATATACAAAACAAATAAAACTGCATCAGTGACCTGGGGACATATATTTTAAGAAAATTATTACCATATAATTATTACCATGAGAATAACATGGAATTATTACAAGTAGAATTAAAATTTCAGGCATAGTAGTGTTTGCATCAGGTGATTAACAGGTATAACCAATAATTGATCTATGCTGCACATGAAAAATTATTTGAAATCTCACTGTTAAATAGCTAATGGTAAACTAATAATTAATAATCAAGTAATAATAACTAAAAAGATGCAGGAACATACTTAAGCTAAGTTGAGGTAGTTATGTTCCCATGTATTAAAAGAGGGCAGGTTTTTCCAATCCTTCCTTACCCAACAAGCAAATCAGATAACATAGTTTAAATCAAATCTTCTCAGAGCTAGTTAATATTTTAGATTGGAAACGGAGTCATCCAATTTGCATCCCCTATGGCAACCGGACACAATGCTATCACTTTGCAAACCTATGTCAACATCCCTCAACTCTTTTCAAACATCAGGGATCCAGGAAATCTCTGTGCTGTAGAAAGACAATGAGGGGACACAGACAACTGTAGCCATATTTGCCAATAACTGAAGATCAAGATGAGGAAGGAAGACAGAATGATAAACTGCTAACAATGCTGTATTCATTCCCCTGAATATGACTTTCCCTCATCTTCCACCTAATAACATCTTGAGGGAACTCCACCAAAAGCATGTATATGCACAGTGGAAAAACATTGTAGATGTACTGTTACATGTGTTTCCTTTGGCAAAGGTAAGTGGAGAAGGACTATAAAATTGAACTTTTTGTTTGTTTGTTTGTTTTTAGACAGTTTCTCTCTTGTCGCCCAGGCTGGAGTGCAGTGGCACGATCTTGGCTCCCTGCAACCCCCGCCTCTCAGGTTCAAGCGATTCTTCGGCCTCAGCCTCCTGAGTAGCTGGGATTACAAGTGCCCGCCACCATGCGCGGCTAATTTTTTATTTTTAGTAGAGACCGGGTTTCTCCATATTGGCCAGGCTTGTCTCAAACTCTTGACCTCAGGTGATCTGCCTGCCTCGGCATCCCAAAGTGCTGGGATTACAGGCGTGAGCCACTGCACCCAGCCAAAATAAACTCTTAAGAGACATAGTTAAAGATTGTATTATTGTATAAATTCCCTTTCATTCCCCCCACCTCCAAGAAAAGACAAACAGTAAAGCTGATGGGATTAAGATAAGAAGAGAAAAACATTAACCTGGAATGCTACTCAGTTACCCAGTTTCATTGACATCCTGATTCTGGTATTTAACACTCTAGGGCAATATATAAAAGACCTAAAAAAGATGATATGTGTTGGTTTATTCTGTTTTATGGTAATAATTACTGAAATTAAAGAATACATGTTTAGAATATTAAGAATGCTTAATTATGTATCAGAATGAGTAACTTTCTTAACTAAACAACTAGTTTTGGAAATATCAGTAAAACTATACTAATTTTTGATTAAATCATAAAAGCTTAAATTTTTGAGAAAATTAGAAATAGAATTCATTTAAGTGGTTTGAATTTCCATCCTCCTTTCCTTCTCTCGATTATTTCCTTTCTTTCCCAGAAACCACTACTCTCAATAAATTTTACATAGACTTACAATTAAAGAATAGTCAAGAGCATCTTGGTTTGAAATGGACAAGGTGGAGGGTAGTAGATTGCTACCCTTTTGACAATCCTTTTTCTTCTCTACTGGTACCTTCTGACTGTGAGTAATAAGTTATAACTTCAGAGGAGTGGGAAGGAAAGAAATTTTGAACTAGAAATCTAGTTAAAACTGTTTTTCATTACACATAAGGGAAACGAGGCAAAGAAAACTAAATATGTTTCTTTGGGCTATAGATATTAGATTTAAGTTGAACTACTCTCAGGTTATTAAAAGATTGATTGCGATCATTTTCTTAAAACTTTCTGCAGTGAAAGTCTGAAGTGAAAATGGTGTATTAGTAGTAATAACAGTGTGCTGAACAATTTAGTATAGATTTATGCTTTTTAGTATATTGAATATGCTTTTAGCCTTTACCTTAAAGTCAAATCAATTTAAATTTTATAATGGGTGGAGTACAATTATCAACATTTCCCTCTTATCTCCTGCTTTTTAATATGACTGCACATAATGGTTTGAAATGATATTCATTCAATCTGTATTCTTGTGATCTCTAGAGTTTTATTGGAAACAAGGCAGCAATGAAGCAACTGGCTTCAATTATCAACATGCACCAATATGTATAAAAATAATTGAAGTAGTGCTGGAAAAATAAGAACATAGAATACATAATCTATATAATGCAAGTTAGCTAATTACACTATTATTTGAACTTCTTTTTAGCCAGTCATCTAGGTAATTTTAAAAACTTTTAATGAAAACATTTCTCCAAGTGGCACTAACAAATCTTATTAAATAATTTAACATCTGCTATTTTAAGGGCTTTTAACTTATACATTATATCAACCAATATGTATTGTCATTCACTTTTTGTTAAAAGATCAAAAACCAGGTTATAGCAGTTATGTATTTATCTTACCAACTCTCATTAAGGGCTATTTTGTTCAACAAGATGAAAAGATTAATTAGGCCTTTGTTAATATACTGAAAAGGAGTGCCTAACATAAGAAGGGAAAAAGGGATCAGTACCAAACTAGTTGTAATACCAGGGAGACCATGAGAAATGCTTTAAGGGAAGGGTGAATTAAGCCTATATATTTAATATCTAATAGTAGAGGCTAAGTAGTTCATGATGAGCTAAATAATCTGGATAACATTCAGCTATGCATATTTCGAAATCAATCTATAGCTAATCATCTTTATAAAATAAACTGATATCCCACTACTTTTTAATCTTTAGAACAATTAAGTGGGTGATTATTGAATGGAATTTCAAAACATGGAAAATTCAAGTTATACATTTAAATAAATAGTTTTATAACACATTGATAATATGTTTGAATTCAATGTAGTATAAAGATTCATGTACACAAAGTGTAGATGACAAAAAACTAAATATGTAAATGAGTTAAAATTCCTAGCTTATACTTTCTGGCATTAGGGAGCTAGTTAGAATCACAGTTTTGTAGATTTCATACTGAATCATAAATTTATCTGTTATTTGTCTCATTAAAGGATCTCTTCAGCCCAAGTAGGACACTATTTTCCAGAGTACAAATCCGTATTTATTATATAAAATATGAAGGTCTACTATAGTCATAAAATGTATATTTAATAATTTTGCTACTATATATTGAGTATACTATGTTTTGTTAAACATATTTTGCCTTTTATCATTAGTAGATATACTATTAAATATGAATGTTATTGATGATTTAATATTTCTGCTTTTGAAATATTAAATAGAACTTATTTATATCTTCTTAACTTCATAAGTATCATCCAAGTTTCTTTAACACATGCAAATTAAAATTTTAATTACATGACTAGCATAGTGTGACTATAAAATATTGCAACAGAGATCAAGCTGGTAAAAGAAAATATAAGGAAATATTAAAATTAGGAACAACAAATGATGATTAATATTTGAAAATACCATGTTAGTCTACGTAAAATATCACAGAAAATCTAATTTAAGCAAAGTACCAATAAAACAATTTTGCAAAGTTATTGAATATAAAATCAATGTGGGAATATTAATAGCCTTTTTACACACAAGAAATTTCTTATTAGGAATTATAGTAGAAAAATATTTTAGGCTTATAACAAAAAGTGCAAGGACCTTATAGAAAAAAACTTACTGCATATCATGAAAGAAAATTTTGATAAATGGAGAAATATGTGATGCTTATTTTTGAGATGACTCAATATTATACAGATGTTAATTATCTACAGAATAATTAATATACTCAAACACATTCAATGAAAATTCCCAGAATTTTTGTGGCAAATGAAATTCTCACTAGAGCAAAAGTATCTTAAGAAGATACCAGAAAAATATTGATTCTACATATGAATGATATTTGTCTTTCTGTGCTTGGCTTATTTTATTTAACATAATATCCTACTTTTATTCAAATTGTCACAAAAGACAGGATTTTGTTCTTTCTTATGGATGAACAGCATTCCATTGTGTATATATGCCACAATTTTTTAATTCATTCATTTGTTGATGGACACAGTTGATTCATATCTTGACTATTGTGAATAGTGTGGCAATAAAGACGAGTGCAGGTATCTCTTTGCCCTACTGACTTCATCATCTTTGGATATATAACCAATAATGAGATTGTTGGATCATATGGTTGATCTCATAGAAGTAGATTACCAGAGGCTGGGGAGAGTAGAGGAAAGTGAATGTAGGGAAAGTTTAGTCAATGGATACAAAGTTACAGTTAGAAAAGAGGAAGAGTAAGTCCTGATGTTCTATTGCACACTAGAATGACTGTAGTCAGCAATAATGTATTGTACACTCCAAAAGAGCTAAAAGAAAGGATTTTGAATGTTCTTGCCACAGAGAAATTACAGTTGTTTGAGGTGGTGGATATGCTAATGTCCTAATTTGATCATTACACAATGTATATATGTATTGGAACATCACACTGCACTTCATAAATAGGTAGAATTGTTATGCATAAAATTAAAATAAAAATGTAAAAACATTGAAAACTCTGAATAATGAGACATGTATAAGAAAACATTCTTATACATTTTCAGAGAACACTCTGAAAATGTTAACAGAAGAAACATGACAGAGTTCAAAAGTCTATGAATAGGAAATAATTTATAAACAATATTATACCATGTGGTGACTAATATACCAGTAAGAATAAACCTATGTATATGTTGACATCAAAACTATCATATCTAGTGAAAAATGATACTCTATTATTCAATGTAAGTAAAATCCAAAACCATATTTTTGAAAAGACATATTTATATATGAAAAATTTAAACTGTAACGTTAGTAATTGCCTCTGGAAAGAGTAGGAAATAAAAGAGTTGTTGAAGTGAAAAGACAGAACTTTAAATTGTATCTATACTTTACTAAATACATATTTATATTTGGTGAGTATTAATGAATTATTGTACATAAAAATATATACAATATTAATTATATTTGACATGTTATTCTTTGAAATGTTTAACTTTTCACTTTTTTAGCATAAAACTGTTTATTTGCAAAATCCAATAATAAAGCTTAAAAAGTTAAACTGAAGATTAAAAGGCTATTTATGATAATAATATGTTACAATTTGAAAAGTCCTGACAAGCTATTTTCCTACACTTATTGTATGTAATATTCAATCTTGTTTTCCTGAAGCAAATGTTTTGATGTTCTTGATGTTGCAACATTTTTCATTACCACTTTATCCAGTTTAATATTATTTTTGCAAAAAAGTCAGGTCAGCCTAATTAAAGACAAGAATTTAATATATGCTGCAAATATCTAGCATATTTGCTCTTTTAATGTATCTAGTTCATGTTTATATATAGCAGGTGTTCAATATTTTTTAATTGTTTAAATGCTATCACATGGTATTGTATAAGATATCTTTGCAAAATTTTAAAAGGTCATATGAATGTAAGACCATTATTATTAATAACACTAATGACTGTAATTCTACCAACTGGGAAATAAGGACAACTTTCCCCACTGAGCAAGAACTAATAATATATCATCCTGCTGTTGGGATCTTGGAGTGGGCCTAATAAATGGTACTTATATTCTCCGTTCAGGCACTGAACCCAGAGAAAAATAATGTTGGGTATAAATTTCAAATACATAGCCTCAATCTACCTTTCGTAAGATACTATTGAAGTTTGAAATAATATTTTATAGTCAGTGGCATTTGCACATCCTAATACCAAAACCTATATTAGACAAACTCACCCACTCTATCAGTTAGGATAGGCTAATTGCTGTTACAAGGAGGCCAAAAATATATAATGGTTCCAACACGTAGTAAATTTATTTTCTGTTCATAAAGCTGGAGAGAAGCTGCACAGATTGGTGAGGCCATCTTATTCCAGTATAAAAATGGTATTATCTTCAACATTGAGTTTCTAAATTGTCCTAGCCATCCTCTCCATGTCAGCCAGCATAAGAAAGAGCATATGAAAGTTTCTTTTTTGTTTTGTTTTCTATTGTTAATTGGGGTTGGTGCTGAAATATTGCATATCAATTTTATTCACCTCTCATTACGAAAAAATTATTCACACCATCATTCCGAATGGGGAAAAAAAGCTAGAATTTCAACATATAGTGTGTGTGTGTGTGCATGTGCGTGTGCAAAGGAAAAGAAGAATATAGATATTGATGAGCGTTTGAAAGTTTCCACCACAGCCACAAAGTGGTGGCAGTGCTATGTAAAGGTGTCCTTCCATGCAGGGTGGTTAAACCTAAAATATCAGAACAGAAAAACCCTTTCTGTAGACAGAGTTACTTACAAAATAAAGGAGAAAGGAAAGATTGAAAGACTGAAAGTTTCATACTCAACAATCAGAATAATAGTAGGTGGAGAGAGATCTGTTATTTCAATTAAGGGCATTTCTGTCACTTGGAAGTGAAACTGCCTTTGCAAAAATTGTGACAATGAGAGAAATCTGACATAGCTAACTCCATCTTGCTTCTAACCCCACAAGCTAACTGTCTTTGCTCAGGCCAAGCTAACTATGGGAGGAATTTAGTTTCTAATTTAACTTAAAATCAAAGATAATAATATTCCCTTCTTGAAACTAAACCCCTCCATGCTCAGGGACTCAAATGACCTTTGTAAAACTAATAAATTGTCCACTTGGTTAGAGTTATGGCTCAGGAGTCATGTAGGCAGAGACTTGCAAACTCCTCAGTTACTCCTATAGATAACATCATTATGGTAACCCTAAGAGTGGCCTTTGAGGTATTTTTCAGACCTTGAATTTTGATAGGCTAGCTGGTGCCACCAGGACAGGTAACCCATACTAAGAAACTGACTCAACTCATACTGTGACCTCAGCCCAGGAATTGACTCAGCTCAAGAAGACAGCTTGGCTCTTGTGATTTCGTCCTCAACCCAACCAATCAGCATTCCTCATTCCCTAAACCCCTGCTTGCCAAACTATCTTTGAAAACCCTTAGCCTCTGAATTCTCAGGAAAACAGATTTGAGAATTATCGTCTGTCCTCCTGTTTACCTGCTTTGCCATAATTAAATGTTTTCTCTGCTGCAACATTCCTACCGTTTCATTGTATTGGTTTTTTTGTGCAGCGAGCAAGAAGAACCAATTGGGCAATAGGAGAAGTAAATATTAGCAGTGTTTCAGAAGTACCCTTCCCACTTAAAAAATTGCTTAAAGTTTCCTCTTCCATATTAAAAATGTGTATTTTAAAAATTATTAAAAACCATGAAGGAAAAGTAAATAACCCTATCCTTAAATTAAGTGCATTAAAGATACATTTATTTTAAGCATTGGTAAGTAAAATATTATGTAGAGAAAATTATTTTTAAAGAGTGGAAGTTCTCCCACTGGTAGTAGAAAGGAAATGCAATTATTTTGCCTATTTTAGTGGTCAATATTCCTTCATAAATATATAAATATATTGTTCTATTTATGCATTTTCAGCCACATATAAATTCACCTGGTTATTAATAATTATTTTGGTTGCTAGTACTGGTCAATCTACAGAGTTGTTTTTATAAAAAGCAATAGGTTTACTTTTCTCATGCAAATAAAGCAGACTAGTTATAAGCCATCAAGGGCTATTTTAGGGCTTCAGTGACAATCTCAGGGTTTAGATGTTTTCCATTTTTCAGCTCTTGTTATCTTTAGGATTTTGGCCATTACCACACTGTTGTCTTCAAATCATTGTAAAATCACTGCTGTAACCAGTCAACATGTTTATATTTCAGAGATTAAGAATGTGGGAAGTAGGGGAAAGGGAACCAAAGCCTAAAAGGCTTTCTCCAATAAAGTCTTTACTTTCGTTTTGGAGAAATCACAACCTTCCAGTAGAATAATGTATAAACTATTTTCCCGCAATTGTATTATAGAGTCAACCACTCTACAGCAACTCATGTTGAAACCTAAAGTAGTGCACTCTAGAACTCAGAACCTCTGTCTCCCAAGGGAGACACAGAACCTCTGTGTGCCAATGGAAAATATACATGGTGTTATTGTCTATAGTAGCAAATTAGAAAGATAGGGAAAGAGAGAGAGGAAATGAGAAAGAAAGAACTAAAGAGAGGGAGAGAGAAAGGAAGGAAGGACCATGACATTTACACCAGTAAAGGTAATAGCTAATTTGATTTTGGTGTAAGTATAAAAAATACAATATAACAGTTAAGTGGAAAATGAGATAGATTGGAGATACAATCAGTGGTATGCTAGTCAATCAACTCTTCAACTTAGAAAGTTTTAACTTATAATGTTTGCCAATTAGCATGGTATAAATACTTCCATTGTAGCTCATTTCAAGCTACCAGTAGAAAAATAAGGTTTTCCAAGCCAATGCTAGCCAGCTCCAGCCCATCTTTAAAATACTGTTCAAGAAATAAATTGTGAGTGTATTTGGACAACAATCATAATAATTCAAGTAGAGCTCCGTAACACTATATTCTGCATAGATATGCATATATTGGGAAGAGATCCACAAAATTCCTTATAATTGGCTTCTTTGGAATAGGATTAAGTGAAAGTACTTTAAAATAATGATTAAAGATCACTTCAAGTGTATTTGTATTATTATACTTTATTTTAAAGCTATTTCAAGGAAACAGATATGGTTAAAAATCATTAATTCTGGTTGACAAGGTTGGTGGTTTCTGTTTATTGTCTTCCTTTTCTTCTGTAATTCTGAAATTTCCTCTAAATAAGTTTATGAGAAAAGAAATAACTACTCGAGCAATCTGAAACACAAGATATAGGTGTCATAGCAGCACAGGCATATGTGAAATCACCATAGTGGTAGAAAGTGGTGAAAAATTCAAATGAGTACTTGGCTTTCACAACCTTAGATATCTACTCTGGAAAATCAAGAGCTATAAGTGAGAAAAGATTGATGAATGTTTAACGAATAATAGTTTTTAAAAATGGAAAGTCTTTATCTAGTTTTTGAAGTGACCGACAACAAATTCCAGAGAATGGGAAAATATTGTAAGGTTGAAGTGATTCAAGTAGTTTTTGTACTTGGAAAAATTGTGGCAGAATTTCAGAAGTGTAGGTAGGAGTTAATATTGTTGCTTTAGGGTGACCATAAATTTCTCCACAAAACTAGAAAAATTTTGAGGAAAAACATGGCATTACTATTAATTATGCCTAGACAAAAGTTATAAACCAGGCTTGATGGTAAATAGAGGTATGGCTAATAATTTACATAGGATATATTATGTGGATTAGAAAAAAAGTATAGAATTGAGATCACAATGATATTATCAGCAATTTAGGTATGATGAATGGTTGGGTCAAAATTGTCTAAAAGACAATTGAGTAGAAAGGGCATATAAATAGGAAAAATAGATTTAAACAATTACTTACTGGATGATATTAGGAAGAAAATATGCGGAAAGAACAAGGCATTGAAATTTATTATAACATAAGGAACAGAAAATAAGTATTTGCAGTTTTCACTAGAATATTGTACTGAGGAAATTTCCCTCAGCACATCTTAAGCAAGCTTGCAAAAATGTGAATATAAATAATTTGACAAAGGTAAAAGTTTAAACATCTCTTATTTATATTTTTGACCTGTTTTACAAAAAGCTTCACGAAGTGTATCTGTGTTAATATTACAAACTGCTTTTGGAATATTTTTGTGGTTTAATTCAGAAAGATGATCATAGCAGTGTTTCCTACAAGTAGACAGTTACTGCTTTCTTTGATATCTAAAATTTTCTGAAGGGAGGAAAATCATTATCTCTGACTTTGAGTTAAAAAATCTGTGACTGTTCTTTTGTTAAGGTGTTTATTGGTGAATTGAGTCTATTAAATTGTACAACCATCCAATTTTCTTGTTCCTGTGGTTGTTTGCTCCAGAGTCAATGTGAGAGAAATCAGCACTGTAGACAGCAATTTTTCTTTTCTTTGTAATTGTACAAGGAAAAAAATATTCATTTCTATTCTTCAAAGTTATACTCTTTCTTCAAACACTCCTGAGAGTTTTTAAATCATGGAAAGCTATTCAACTCACTTCCCACTCTTTTGGAAAATTACATTCACATGAAGGACAATTCTAATTTATTCTGCTGATACAAATATCCCAGTGAATTTCTTTGCATTTAAGTGAATCATCTTTATGAAGTCATTCTTAAACTAAGAAAAAAATTAAAGTCAAAATAATACTTTCAATTATAGTCATCTCCTCTATAAAAATAAGAATAAGAAATAATCTGTGAGACATGTGCAATGGGCACTTTTAATCCTTTAGAACTTTCAAAAATGGATAAAATAATGTATACTTGTTAATCATTGTAAGACGTGTTTGTATTATAAATACATATACACAAAATTCAGCATAAATGTGAAGAGCTAAATTGAACTGGTGAAAAAATACAATGACAAAACAATAGGTATAATTTTTAGAACAGATGATATATTATAGTCTTTAAAGTGACATAAATTGCCATATCAAGTCTACCTCCCACACTCAGAATTCAGGGACAATTACAATCAAGCCAGTCCTGATGATCTGGTATTATGTAAGACTTACAATTGCATTTTACAACTTATTTCAGCATTTTCTTTTTGCAAGATTCATAACAAATAAAAGATTTCTATCTTATTGCAACTCTTTTTTTTTTTTTTTCTTCGAGACAGTGTCTCCCTCTGTCATCCAGGCTGGATTGCAGTGGTGCATCTTGGCTCACTGCAACTTCTGCCTCCCACCTTTGGCTCATAATCCTCCCACCTCAGCCTCCCAAGTAGCTGGGACTACAGGCACAAGCCACCATGTCCAGCTAATTTTTGTACCTTTTGTAGAGATGAGTTTTCGCCGTGTTGGCCAGGCTGGTCTTGAACTCCTGAACTTACGCAATCTGCCCACCATGGCCTCTGGCAGTGCTGAGATTTCAGGCATGAGCCAGCGTGACCACCCCAGTTCTTCTCTTTTCAACATAAGCTGTTACGTGCTAATATTGTGAGGCTTATAGAAATATGACTCCCATAATTAAAACCAGTAAAACCTTTCAATCTCTTATTTGTCTTCATGATTAATAATTTTGGAGCCTTTAAATCCCTTCATACTTCCGTATTCTTTAATCTATCAAGTAACTTAGACACTGTTGTTGGAGCCTACAAGCTGTCATGTTTCCATGTGTAACTGTTAATTTTATGTGTCAACTTGGCTAAGAGATTACCAGATAGCTGGTAAAACAATACGTCTGGGTTTGTCTGTGAGGCTGTTTGTGAAAGAGGTTAGGATTTGAATCAATGGACTGAGTAAAGATCACCCTCACCAATGGGGACGGGCATCATCAAATCCTTTGAGGGCCCATATGGAACATAAAGGTGAAGGGAGATTGAATTTTCTCTCCCTATTTAAGCTGAGACATCCATCTTCTCCTGCCGTAGGTTATCCTTGCTCCTAGTGCTCTAACCTTGAGACTTTGACTGGGACTTGCAACACTGGCTTCATGGTTCTCAGGCCTTCAGGTTTGCACTGAAGCTACCTCACTGGTTTCCTTGGGCCTCTAGCTTGCAGACTCAAATTATAGGGAGACTTACTTGCCTTCTTAATCACGTGAGCCAAGTCTTCATAATATATCTCTGTGTATCAATATATATCCTATTGGTTCTGTTTGTCTAAAGAGCTTTGACTAATATATTACATGAAACACAAAATTGCAATTTTATATGAAACAAAAATATGTTATTTATAATTCCCACCATAATGTTGCACCAAGGACATTTTTCTCAGTGTCTCAAAGTGATATTGACCTTATTACTTTATGTTTCTCATTTTTATGTGAATTTAATTGTCCCAAATTCAAGGCAGATGATATATTTTCTAATTTTATAGTAACTACTTATGCATGTGTATGTGTGTATATGTGTGTATGTGTGTAATGAAAAATATTAATTCATTCTCTGAGATTTTATGGGTATTTCCCTCTACCACTTTTATCTGGATTTCCTCTTTAATTCGACTCTATTTTCCCTGCAATGCTAAGTTTTTGTTTGTTTGTTTGTATGTTTGTTTGTTTTGAGATGGAGTCTCGCTCTGTCGCCCAGGCTGTAGTGCAGTGGCGCAATCTCTGCTCACTGCAAGTTCCGCCTCCCGGGTTCACGCCATTCTCCTGCCTCATCCTCCCGAGTAGCTGGGACTACAGGCTCCTGCCATCATGCCCGGCTAATTTTTTGTATTTTTAGTAGAGACGGGGTTTCACCGTGTTAGCCAGGATGGTCTCCATCTCCTGACCTCGTGATTCACCTGCCTCGGCCTGCAATGCTAAGTTGTAATTCTAATTTCATGGGCTTCTTCTCTGTGTGGATCTCTCTCCTAAATAGAAACTTGGAGCCCTGAGAGTTTATAGAAGCTTGGCTATTGTAGCACATTTCATTCTCACTGTGTTCCCATTAAACTCATTTCCTCTCAGATTAGACAAAATTCCTTTATCATATTGATATCCTATAGCACAATTTATGCTATTAGATGTCTGTGCATATGTCTAGTACTTATTATGAAGTATACAATACTAGTTTTTTAGGACTGTGAGTTTAGTAGATGCTTATCCCTTAAATCAAATTCCTGATATCTAGCCCAGTTGTGTAAAACCTGTTGTTTGTTATATAGATTTCCTAATCCTAATATTCCATTCTGATAATAACCTACATTCACATTTTCCACCTACATACTTCACTTATCAATTGGAAAAGTCTGATATGTCCTGTAAATTCTTTGATGTTCCATTTTTTTCCCATTACTCTGGGATGAAGATCACCTATTCAGTATTTTTTCCTTCACATTCAATCACTTTCTCCACATTATCTCTGTGTTCTCTGCATTAAATATTTCCAGGTCACCATTATTGAAAATGGATTTTAACGTGAGATTTTAATAGACTCTGTATTTTTTGTCTCAAATTGTACATCTGTTGTGACTACATGTTTGCCACTTAAATTATACCTGTAATTGAGCTAAAATAACATCGCCATTTTATAGAAAAATGTGCGTCTTCCTGAAAACTACATCTACATTTTTCTTCTTCATTTTACTTGACATTTTCATAGTGTTGAACACTTAACCTATGCTGCTTGAATCTCCAGAGATTCTTTGGTTTTATGCATGCATAGAACTATACTTCTATTCTCAATGTATGATGAATATTCTATAAGTTTTTATTGACTCTGAAAATGAATTTACTGACTTGTCCTTTTTCCAGATATTAGTTCTGTATTCTCAACATATACATTTTATGGTATATCTTATTCCCTATGTGACTCATTGTCACCTCATAATCAACATCAATTCATCTAAATTCCTATAACTAATTTTTTTCTTTCTTATCAATTTCTCAAATTTCTCCCACACCTTTTATTTTCTTTCTTATTTCTCTAAGAGATGTCATAAATGCCCTCAAATCTTGCAGTTTTAGTTCAGTCCATCCTTACCTACTCTATTCTCAATAAGTATGAATTCTAGTCTCAGTATTAATTATTTAAATCATATTTATTCTTTATTGATATTTTGTAGTGTTGATACAGTAATGGTTTCAAGAGATATGTTATCCAGATCCCCCTCCCCCATCTATGCCATCTCTTGCCATACAATATAACAGCTATATTTTGGCCAATATTGATTGCACAGCCATCCCTCGGGGTGGGTTTAATACAAATTAAAGCAATCAGTGTTTTTAGTTTTTGTTTGTTTGTTTGTTTTCATAGAAGGTTTGCGAGAGAAGATATTCCCATTTATAGAGAAGTAAAAGTTAAAAATGCAATTTAAATATTATTATTTTTAATTTTTTTATTTTACATTTTTCTGGGTATAGAGTAGGTGTATATATTTGTAGGGCGCATGAGAAATTCTGGGACAATTATAAACATTGTGTACATTTATGTTGTCATAGTAGTGTAATCAATATTAATATTATATGAGCACATATAAAATCTCATTTAAAACCTAAAGAGGTACATAACTATTCTATAATCAATTGCTGCTTGTAAAGCATGTAAAATAAAATTATATTTCAAAATATGCAAAATGTATAAATATTCAATTTATTTTCCCTGCTAAGTTTTAATGTACTTGCTACTTTTTTTTTTCTTTCACAAATAGAGACTTTGTGTTTTTCAGTAGAGTTCTATAATATATTGTAGTATTTTTCAAAGTTTGGCAAGGATTCTATGAGGCTCTAATGAATGATTTAGGTTAGATTTTTATGCAGGTCTCAATGTGTATAGGAAAATCTGATATAAACAAAGGATTTAGTTTTTGCAGTCTACTGCAACTACCATATATATACCACTTGAAAAATGCACCAAAAGGATCCTTCAGGCACATCCAGTTTGGTTTCATTTAGTTGATTTTACTAATAAGATAAACAAATCATTTTTTACATGCAAAAGTGGCAGAAGCTGTACTTTTCCAGGAATTTAAAGTCTGCATTCCTGCTGTGAAGATTGTGGAAACTGATGCTAATATTTAGTCACATGTATTAGGAATAAAAAGTATACTTGTTTGTTAAACACAGTTCCAAGAGACTAATACTTTTTCTGTGATTACATTTTGATTTTTAAATATTAATTTAAAATCATATAGTCTTAAATTTCAATTAGAAATAGTGATTAACAAAATGCACTCAAAGACAAAAAGCAATTACTTAATAATCAGATGCAAAGACTCATTGTCACTTATCTTTTTGGAGATCTACTAGAAGGTGTATAATAAATTTGTGAGTTCCCTGGAATTGTAGAAAGGATGTTAAACAATTACTATTGGGAACATTTATAGTTACCACTATGCATTATTTTTTACTTCTCATATATAAGTGGCAGATATCCATATTAAATTAACTTAGAGAAACAGGTGATTTAATTAGAATGATTACTGATTGTACAGAAAAGAATGGAAATAGTTTGGCCTTAGTGATTACTAGAAACAATGCCTTGGAAAAAACAAACAACAACAGAACAAAACAAATTATTTTCATCTCCACTTATATTGTGGCTAATTTACTTCTTAATCAATTTCACATTTCAACATGGCAGAAGCCATGCTACCAACAACACTTAGGTTCAAACTGTTTATGTTTTACTTTATTTTATTTATTTATTGTTTTTTGGATGGAGTTTCAGAGTTTCGCTGTTGTTGCCCAGGCTGGAGGGCAGTGGTGCAGTCCTCGGCTCACTGTAACCTCCACCTCCCTGGTTCAAGCGATTCTCCTGCCTCATCCCCCTGAGTAGCTGGGATTACAGGCATGTGCTACCACTCCCGGCTATTTTTTTTTTTTTTAATTTTTTTTAGTAGAGACAGGGTTTCTCTATGTTGGTCAGGCTGGTCACGAACTCCTGACCTCAGGTGATCCGCCCGCCTCGGCCTCCCAAAGTCCTAGGATTACAGGCGTGAGCCACCACGCCCGGCCCTTTTTATGTTTTTATCACCAGAAAAGAACTCCCCATTTTTTATAAGTTTAAATTTCTAAAAAACAATACAATTAGAGATGTCTTCCACTGTCCAGCCTTTGGCTTTTCAAATATGTGTATGTGCACACGCGCACGCAGACACACACACACGGGCGTGTGCACACACTAACAGAGAAACATAAATATTTATCTTTCATATTTAATTTGAAAAATACCACAGATAACCCAATTCAATAGTCCTGTATGCAATTCAAAACTATATCCATGAGGGAATATCTGGTTTTTATATTAGTATTTTGATGTGCGGCCAATGCCTGTCAAACAGATCTGAAAATAAACTTCTCATGATTAGTCATGAAATAAATTGTATATTTTCACTCTGTCCATCATAATCAAATCATAAAATAAAAAACAAAATAACTTAAATAAGAAAGTTTAAATAATATGGGAAATGCATTTTAAAGAGAATTCTTACATCTGGGGAGAAAGGTATTCTTTGCACTCTCATGTTCTATCTCTAAATACTATATTGTCTGAAGAACAAATTTATTTTTTCTGCATCAGGCAGGCTTTGTTGTCTTCTGGTTGGATTTGGTCAATGAGAGAACCTGAGAGAGTAAGAGAAGACAAGTTGGCTAATATTATAAGAAACATGGATGGGGTGGATAATAGACCCTTGATCCCCCAGAAATCTGCAACAATGAATGATTTATCATGAGGTTCATGTGAAATAAATAGTTGGCAGTATATTAAGGTGCTGCAAACCTATATAAGCAGATAAAATTCTATATCTGTTGGGGAAGCTGACTTGATTGACTATACAGGTGTTTCATGCTTTCTTATCCCATTTCCAAAGCAAAAGCAGTTTATAGACCTTGGTCTCCTTTATGAGAAGATAAATGATCCCTTTGAAGAAGAGCTGTGCAATGTAGTCATATTGAATCTTTCTTCAATTCTTCCATGGTAGCATTTGCAGCTATTTATGTAATTTTTTTTTCTTTTCCTCTAGGTAAATACTCAGTAGTGTGATTGCTGGGTCAAATGGTAGTTCTATTTTTAATTATTTGGGATGTCTGTATATTGTTTTCCATAGAGGTTGGACTAATTTACATTCCCAAGAACAATGTATAAACAACCAACTGATTTTCAATAAGTAAAAAGCAAAAAAGGGGAAAGGCACCTCCCTATTCAATAAATGGTAATTAGAAAATGAATACCTATATGACAAGGAATAAAATTGAACCCCTATCTCTCACCATATAAAAATTAACTCAGGATGGATTAAAGACCTAAATATAAGACCTGAAACTATAAAAATCCTAGAAGAAAATCTAGAATAAACCCTTCTGGACATCGACCTAAGCAAATAAGAACCCAAAAGCAAATGCAACAAAAAGAAGAATAGACAAATGGGGCTTTATTATACCAAAAAGCTTCTGCACAGCAAAAGAAATCATCAAAAGACTAAGCAGACAACCTATAGAATGGGAGAAAATATTTGCAAATGATGCCTCTGACAAATAACCAATATCCAGAATCTAAAAAGAACTCAAATAACAAGAAAAAAACAATAACCCCATTAAAAACTAGGCAAAGAACATGAATAACATTTATCAAAAGAAATATACAAATGGCCAACCAACATGTGAAGAAATGCTCAACATCTCTAATCATCAAAGAAATTCAAGTTAAAGTCACACTGAGATATCACCTTATACCAGTCAGAATAGCTACTATTGAAAAGTCAAAAAACAACAGATATTGGCTTTATAGTTTCTTTAAGCTTTTTTTCTTTTTTTTTTTTTTTTTTTTTTTTGAGAGGGAGTCTTATTCTGCTGCCCAGGCTGCAGTGCAATGGTATGATCTCGGCTCACTGCAGTCTCCGCCTCCTAGGTTCAAGCAATGCTCCTACCTCAGCTTCCTGAGTAATGGGGATTATAGGTACCCACTACCACGCTCAACTACTTTTTGTATTTTTAGTAGAGATGGGGCTTCACCATGTTGGCCAGGCTGGTCTCAAACTCCTAACCTCAAGTGATCCACCCGCCGCTGCCTCCCAAAATGCTGAGATTACAGGTGTGAGTCACCACGCCTAGATTCTTTAAGTATATTTTGATTCTTGTTCCAGTGACATTGATTTTGAACCTAAGACTAAATGCAGTTATTTGCATTCTTCATGCAACATGTCCGGTAGACAGAGTAAAGGGTTCGTTGCACTGGCTGGTTGATTGGTTTCAAATGTAAAGAGCAATGTGCATTGCCTCCTCATAGGGTAAGAAAGATTGTGTCTGGATTTTATGGGGTTCATAACAGCATTTCCTAATATTTTCTTGCCCACTAATACTCGTCAATGGGAATCTGCAATATACCATTAAAGATTGAACTACTATAATCTTTAATCCTGGAATTAAGGTTTAGGTCAGCTGAATTGAGATATGAGGTAGACTAAAGATCACTTGTAACTCCTTATAACTTCTCCCTTGGAAGAATGAAGTAGAAACTTCTCTTCTCACAAATTGGCTGGATCTAATGACAACTTTGGTCAATAGAACGGAAAGGAGGTAAAGCTGTACTAGTTTAAAAGCTTAAACTCTAAGTGTCTGACAGCTCCACTTTTTGTCTCTTGGAACATTTACTCTGGAGGAAACCAGCTTCAATAAGAAATCTGGCTACCTCAAGGGTGCCACTGTATCAAGAGTCCAAACAGCCCAGGCTTCTAATTATCCTCAGTGGTAGAAATTTAATTGTGCCCCACCCATATATGCTTAATTTCTAACATCAACTATCTCAGAATGCAAGCATTTTCTTTTGAAGTAGAGTAATTGCAGATGAAATTATTTCAATTGCTATGAGGTCATATTGCACAGGGTGGGCTCTTAATCCAATATAACTGGCATCCTCATAAGAAAATAATATCATGTGAAGACACAGCAGAAAATGACCATGTGACAGTGGGGGCAGAGGTTGGAGTAATGTATGTGTAAGGCAAGGAATTCCAACATGGCCAGCAAACACCGGGTCTTAGAAGAGGCATAGAAGGATTCTCCAAGTTTGAAAGTGAGCATAGGCCTGTTGACACCTAGATTTCAGATTTCTAGCTTCTAGAACTGTGAGACAATAAATTTTTCTTGTTTTAAGCCATAGAGTTTGTGGCACTTTGTCTTGGAAGCCCTAGGACACTAATAAAGCCACCAAGGCATCAGATGTGTAGAAAAACAACAACAGCTTGAGTCTTCCAGTCTATCCTATTCATGAACTCAGTGTCACTGAGTTCATGGCATGAGGAGCAGCTGTTGCGACTACCTAACCTTGCTAGTCTGGAGTACTACGTCTGCCTTGTTGATTTACTCAACCTTATGTATGCTTTACAGAAAGACCCTCTTTTAAACACTCCTTAACCATTCTGATTGTGCTGACAGTTTATTGCTGTTATTTTGACTTATGCACCATACCTCCTGAAATCTGAACTGAAATAAAAATGGAATAAATCCATAATGGTAAGAAAAGGTAGAGAGAAGAAGTTTTAGCAAAGCTCTGTATGCAAGGTTGTTTCAAAGGGAGCACAGCTCTGCTGACACCACGATTTCAGATGGGAAATGGAGGGAACAAAGTGGAAGAATTTGCAACCAGTTCTCATCTGTGTCACACCATGGTTAGGTTAATTACCTGAAATGAAAATCATAGATATTATAACCTACGTACATAAGTATCTTTATAAATCAATTTGCAGCCCTACACGCATATAGAAAATAAATAAATAAATAAAATTCTTTATGGAATTGTATTTTATATGTATTTAATATATTAGAAAAGAAACATGTGCCGGGCATGGTGGCTCACACCTGTAATCCCAGCACTTTGGAAGGCCGAGGAGGGCGAGTCACCTAAGGTCAGAGTTTGAGACCAGCCTGGCCAACATAGTAAAACCCTGTCTCTATTAAAAATACAAAAAGTAGCTGGGTGTGGTGGCATACACCTATAATCCCAGCTATTTGGAAGGCTGAAGAATGATAATTGCTTGAACCTGGTAAGCGGAGGTTGCAGTGAGCTGAGATCATGCCACTGCACTCTAGCCTGGGCAACAGAGCGAAACTCCGTCACTAAAAAAAAAAAAAAAAGAAAAGAAAAGAAAAGAAACATGTCCCCAAAATTTCTACAGTATTTTTTCATTTATAGTACAGCGGACCCTTTAACAACCTGGGTTTGAACTGCATGGGTCCATTCATATGTGAATTTTCTTCCACCTCTGTCCCCACCCTGAGACAGTAAGACCAGTCCTTCATCTTCCTCCTCCTCCTAAGATTACGTGACTTTTTACTGTCTCTCATCTACCCCGTATCTTTATATATTTCCTTAATGAGTGAGCTGTCACAGTCCATGCATGTATGTGTATTCTAAATCAGTATTGTCTGCATAAGTCATAGTCACATGAAAAAGATGAAACCCCTGACTCATCCAATGCTGACTACTCTACACCTACACAGAAACAGCTAAATGTGACTAGAGAAACATCACAAAACCATGGTGACTGGTCCTAGTTCAAAATTAATGACCATCAGTGGGCTCTTATTATCTGAAAGTTTTGCTGAATTCCCCAGTAATTTCATTCTAATGGGCTACAATTTAAATCTCCTTATTTAAGCCCCAAATTCAATTTTCTAATTTTCAGTCTCTGAAATTTCTTCCTAATTTTCAGTCTCTGTTAATGACTCTGCTTGCTATTGAACAGAGGAAATAAAGCAATCAGAAGATAAGTCTCCATGGTCTCACCACCGTAACTATCAGTGTACCCACATTTATGTCCACATATTCTGTCTTCTCTCCTGTTAGTGCCATTGAATTATCCATACCACTGTTTGAAACCAATTTTCCACTGTTACCTACTCAGGCATTGCCCCAACAATTATTTTCTCCCTTGCTGTATTATCTGTTTTATCATTCTAGCAAATCTATTCTCTCAACCTATCAACATGCAATATTGACCATCTTAAATAAACTAAAATAAAAACAAAAGAGCTAACAAAACAATCTATTAAAATTCATGCTTGTTCTTATTCTGTATCTTTTATACATTTTCTTACCTTTAAATATTGGACTTCTTATTTTCTATTTTTTTCTCATAAACAAACTCATTTAGATTTTTGGCTTGAATACTTACACATTTTGACAACTCCTTAATATATAACTGCAGCCTGTAGTCTACTGTAACATCTTATCTTGTATATCTAATGGATAACAAACACCTCCCCTTGGATTTTTAATAAGCTTTTCAAAATAAAATATTTAAAACAATACCATCGACCTCTTCCCAAATCTTGTAGTCCTGTATTTGCTGCAGTTTTCTATTTCTTGATGAGTAATTCCACTATCCAATTTTCTCAGGCAAATAATTTTACAGTCATTCTTGAATTATTTCTGTTTTCACACACCATCTAATTCAGCACCAAATTTTGTTGGGTCTAAGTACAACATATATCCAGAATCTGACTACAGTTCACCTACTTCCTTGCTAGCACTTTGGTCCAATACACCATCCTCTGTCATCTGGAATATAAAAACAGTCTCATAAGTGGTTACTCCACTTCTGTTCTTTAGCTCTTACAGTATATTTTTACCAAGACAGAGTGCTCCTCTGAAAATATATTTTATATCGCACAATTCCTCGCTCAAAATTCTGTATTGATTTTACAGCTCAGGAAGAGTAAAAGCCTAGGTATTTATGATGGTCTGCAACTTACTGTGTGTCTGAACAATCTAATGCCTCATCAACCTCATCGCCTGGCTCACTGCTCAAACAACACTGTCTTATTTGCTCTTTCTCATACACATCAAACATGCTTTTATCTCAAGGCCCTTCTTTTGCTGTTTTCCCTACACAAAATGTTTTTTCTCCAGATATCCAACTGCTTCACTGTCCTATTTCTTCACATTTTTTAGATGTCTGTTCAGATGTGACCTTACCAGTGTTTTATACATATCTAGCCTCAAGAATTGGTGGGAAAAATGGAGAAATCAATAAAAGTATTGAGACAAGCAATTGGACTTCTCTGTGTTCTCATTGAAACTGGAACAGACTGGAATACTCTTGTGGTCAGATTCTAAAGTGATAACCTAGAAGGACTAATTGATGTCTACCTGTCCAGTACTGAAAGGCTAAGATATATTGTCTGAGCTCTCTTATAATATTACCATAGACTGAATGTGTCTTCTCAAGATTTCTCAGTTGAACTCCAAAGTCCCAGTGTGATGGTATTCATAGGTGAAGTCTTTGGTAGATGATTAGGTCATGAGGATGGATACCTCAAAAATGGGATTAGTGCCATTATAAAAGAGACATGGAAAACACTTTCCCTTCTGCCGTGTGAAGACACAGTGAGAAGATAGCTGTCTATGAACCAGGAAGCAAGTTCTCATTAGACACTAAATACACCAGCACCTCAGGCTTCTCAGCCTCTAGAAGTGTAAGAAATAAACTTCTATTGTTCACAAAACATCTAGTTTATGGTACTTTTGTTATAAACAGCAAAAGTGGATTAAGATAAACATATATCAATAATTTATCCAGACTGTTTATTTTGAATCATATTCATGTGGTACTAACATGGACACTAGTGCTCCGTCTTGCAACATCCACTCCAACATTTCAGCAGGGGCTTTGTAATCAAAGTACTTCTCTGATCAGAAATTTGTCCTAACATTTCAGCAAGGGCTCTGGAATCAAAGTATTTCTCTGATAAGAAATTTGTCCTAACCTGACATCCTAAGATACTTTACTATATTATTTTCAACTTCTCAATAATAGTCCAGAAGTTAAGTTCTGAGAGATAAATAAATAACATTTCTTCTTATCCAACTATGAACAAAATAATTTCACATGTTCAAGCTTTTCTGGCTTTTGATAACATTCGATGTAATAAAATGTGAAGCCGAATCACATTTTCTGAATTCCTAATAGAACTCAGAAGGCCTTTTATGATATTAATAGTCAATATTTAAATATATAAATGAGAATTTGTTTATAAGAACTGAGATTTCAGAGTCTGACCTACCTTTACCCAAATCTTGCAATAATATTTATCCAAAAGGTTTATTACATTTTAAACTAAGACTGCTTTTGTCAGATGAATAATATAATAATTAAAGGAAGCATCTCATTATTTTAACTTTCATCAAATCCAACTTGTCTTCAGTAGGCTGGAAATATCTCAGTTTCAGTGCTTATCTAATACCTGATTCTTTCAATGTGTGCTTACATACCATTAATCAGAGTGAGAAAATATGGATTAATGTAATTTTTTAAAATACCAAACTATTTTAAAAATAATAGTCTTAGAATTAAACTTGGGTGGAAGGTTTTTGGGAGGAGTAAAACATTCCCTTTCCTTACAGGATTTCACCAAGCTCTCAGCAGCATCTAACTAGAATGTGAGTATATAAGAATCTGATGGTTCGTTAATTTTGGTCATATAGGGTTTTATGAAAAGTCAACAGGAGTTCTTACACCATAACCTTCAGGATCTGTTGACTGGGAAATGTGGCCTGAAGGGGATGTCTTTTATACAATCCAATATATTGTTATTGCAAATATTATTTTCCGGTATGTCATCTAAAATACATGCTTTGAAATTAGATGTATAAATGAGAGAAGAGATGCTCAATTTTTCCCTGTACCTGTTACTTTGTGCTCACCACTCTTACAAGTCAGTATGACATTTGCAGCATGGCCATAGTGAGTTTGTGGGGTAATCAATTATCTGAATTTATTCAATTTGCCTAAAACCTAACTATTGACTACTGGATTCTCACCAGTAAAATCCACATATATAGTAAATCAGAGTTTATTATTGCAACAGCCAGTCTACGTCTTTCACTAGAACTTTCAAATTATCAGTTTTTTGGGGGAGAAAATTCTGGTTTCACTGAAAAAATTAGCTGTGCACCATTCAGAGAATGATTACCTGTCGAGGTCTTTGCTTGCTTTTGATTTTTGCTCTTTTAATAGCTTTCACCTATGACAGGAATAACCCCCACCTTCAGGTTCTGTTAGGGCATAGAGTTAAGTTTCTTTTTTATACTCCAGAACAGAGGCATCAATGCTATGTTGTACATGTGGGAAAGAGATAATATTATGGTAGTAGCAGTGGTCTATCTGCTAGTACTAATGTGCGCCTGGCCTGGCTCTGCTCATTCACCAGCAATCTGAAATACATATAGACATTGTTTCACCATTTCTTTTTAACAAATTGAAAATAGGAATTTTTAACAATACCTTCATTTTAGAACACCTATTTAAAATGAAACACAGCTAATTACTGCCTTGCTAGTATTTTAATTTTACTAAGCTGTTAACACAATAATTACTTTTAAAAAATGTTTCTATAATTGTCAAGAACACCCACATAAAATTGCATTTTGTATCATGATTTCTTTGTCAATCAAAAAATTTCCTTAGGGCAATTTCATTTCAGTTTTCTGCTCCATATTATTCTGACTGAGAAAAGACCAATTGGCTCTTGATTGTCAAAGTCAGCTTTTGCTATGAATTTATTAATCTATTTATAACCATAATACCATCAAATTTTAAAATTAAAATCCTATTCCAAAATGACAAATTTGGAACTTTCGATAATCCCTTAAGTTCTTTTTGCTGACCTTTATCTTTCATGCTGTTAGCATTTTGCCTAGGTAGATTTTTCCTTAATGGAGCAACAACAGATTAAATGATCCTCTTATTTTAAAATGAAGACATCTCCTTAGAGGTTTGTATGCAATAAAGCTGCAGTTACCCTCTTATGTTATCTCTTGTACTTTTGTGGTAAACCATCCTATTCAATGAACGTGTGTGTGTGTGTGTGTGTGTGTGTGTGTGTGTGTGTGGTTCTATTTTGTCTTCTAAGCATACACGGGAAATTTAGAAAATTTTACTTTTGACAAATATTATTTCCCTGGTTGTTGAGTTTACTTGCCATAGTCATTTATATTACTCATTTTCCCAATCAGCTCTATTCAGGGAATGACCTTTCTAACTTTTGAAAGAGTTTTTCCAGTTATTTATTCATTGGCAGAATTGAAATTAAAGTATAAAAAGTACTGTGACACAGTTAATGGACAATTCTTTCTCTAAAATATGGATGATTTTATCAAGAAAAGGTGGTCCTCAGATATCAAATATATAATCTTAGTGTATATAATTTAAATGTGGAACTTATGTAATACAAAATGTCCTCAATTGAAACTTTGACAGTATTGCTACTATGGCCGAACTTTTATCACAAATTTTCCTTATTTTTAAATAAATGAAAGCAAAGATGGCATGAAATTAGTTTCCACAGTATGAAATTATTTACAGCAGCAGTAGACCAACTTCTCAGATAAACGCATTGCAATATATGTATCTGAAAGAATGGGAATTTATGCAGCTTGACTCTGTTGCATCTGGAGGTCGACAGCTGGTTTTTATGTACACCTAATTTACCGGAGCGGTAAATACTGCAAGTGAAGAGATCAGTTCACCAAAGGTCTATAGTTCAATAGGTTTAGCACTTCATGTTGAAAATAAAATGTGGAATAAATTAGGAAAAAGCCTTTCCACACTGCCTCAGTAATAAAAGAACCCCCACAGTAGAAAAGGCACTAAATGAAGTGTATTTTATATAATTATGTTAATGATATTAAGCCCAGTCTTTATCTGCTTTATGAAACTATTATAATAATATTAATAACATTCAACCACAAAGCAAGCCCTGTACAAATGGCAAATCTGTTTTTCACATTATATTATTCATCTTTAAAAGAAAATAAATTAATAGAATTTCCTGCTTAAAGACATTACAGAAAATTTAATGAAATTTTAGAGCATGAGGAAAAGAAAAAACTTTTTTTTCTAAGGAAGGAGAAAATTTTATATTAATCTTTATGTTCAGGAGTTCATGTTAACCCAGAACATTTGGCTAATAGTTTGGAGTAGAGGTCTAGTAATTCAAGGATTGGCTTCTTTCACTGTATCAGCTACTAAAATAGATGATTATATAATGCAGTCTAGCCTTTAATCTTAAAAGAACAATTTAAAATATTACATGTAAAACAGTTTGTATTTATTTTTCACCTCATATAATTATTAGAAGCTTAATATGTGCAAGGTCGCTGATAATCACTGATAAATGTCATTCACAAATAAATAATACTCAGATACACCATTCTTCTTCATGCCTGAGAGCACATACTCTTTACTTTAAAAAAAAATCAAATTTATTGAAGTTTTACAATAAAACAAAGTTCAATAAAATTCACTGCTTTAAAAAAGAGTTTAAAGAGTTCTGACAAATGCCAACAGTTGAGTGGGCACTATCAAATCACAGGGTACAGAATACTATCAGCTCAGAAAGTACTCTTGTGCCCCTTTGCACTACATCTGCTCTTCCCCACAACTTGGAAATGATCATTTCATTTCCCAGACCTATAGATTTTCTTTCTATAGAATGTCATTTATACACATTTAATGATGCAGTGTGTAGCCTTTTGAGTCCAGCTTTTTCACTTAGCATAATGCTTTTGAGATTATGTTGGCAGGTATCAGAAATTTGATTATTTTTATTCTTGAGAGGACTTATATAATCATTTTGAACAATGTAAACAAATTTGTAAATCCTGACATAATTTCAGCCCTTTCTATTGCTCTGCTATAAAAAATCTTATGTATGTTATGAGTGTGCCTGGGAGCCAAATAAGTTTTCTCTTTTTAAATTTCTACTTTTATTTGAGACGCAGGGGATATGTGCGCAGGTTTGTTACATGAGAATGTTTAATGATGCTGAGGTTTGGGGTATAGATCCTATCACCCAGGTAGTGAGCACAGAGCCCAATAGGTAGTTTTTCAACCTATGACCCTTCCCTTTCTGCCTCCTCTGGTTGTCTATACTCTCTATTGTGCCCATGTTTATGTTCATGTGTCCTCAGTGTTTAGCTCCCAGTTATAAGTGAGAACATGTGGTATTCGGTTTTCTGTTCCTGCCTTAAATTTCCTGGGATTATGGCCTCCAACTGCATCCATGTTGCTGCAAATGACATGACTTCATTATTTTTTATGGCTGTGTAGTATTCCATGTTGTATATGTATCACATTTTCTTTATCCAGTCTACCACTGATGGACACCTGGGTTGATTGTATGTCTTTGCTATTGGAAACAGCACAGCAATGAGCATACAAGTGCATGTGTCTTTTTGGTAGAATTATTTATTTTCCTTGGGGTATCTATACAGTACCAGGGTTGCTGGGTTGAATGGAAACTCTGTTTTAAGTTCTCAAAATACGTTTGAGAGTAAAGTAGGGGTTGATCTTTTTAAGTACAAATAACTGCTTTGTAAGGTGCCTTCACTAGGATACATAAAAACTTGTTCTTAAATTAAGTGCTGATTTTGTTCAACCTAGAGCTAATTACTTAGGCATCCTATATAATTTTCAAAATATAATACATATTTCCTCAAACTAAGGTCAACATAGTACTTTATTTAAAATATCAAGGGCTTGGCCGGGCATAGTGGCTCATGCCTGTAATCCCAGCACTTTGGGAGGCCGAGGCAGGCGGATTATCTGAGGAGTTTGAGACCAGCCTGGTCCAACATGATGAAACCTCATCTCTGTCAAAAATACAAAAATTAGCCAGGTGTGGTGGCAGATGCCTGTAATCCCAGCTACTCAGGAGGCTGAGGTGAGAGAATCGCTTGAACCCAGGAATTAGTGGTTGCAGTGAGCTGAGATTGTGCCACTGCACTCCAGCCTTGGTGACAGAGTGAGACTCCATCTCAAATAAGTAAATAAATAAATAAATAGAAAAATAAAATTTAAAAAATAAAAAAAATGTGAGGGCTTAATCACTTCTGTTTTTCAAAATATTTTCAAAAGTTTCATTCTAACCTATTATTAAACTTTTCAGCTACATTCCAGGTCAAAATATCATTTTTTTATTTACTGTTTTCATATTTTATACAGTTATTATAAAATTTCAATTAACTACATTCAATTGCAACATTTCTAAGATATAATTTTGTTAATAAGAACTTTTTTAAAAAAAGAATTAAAAGAAAGCACTAATAGAAAACTTCTTAACATAATGTTTTTTGTTCTTTACTAGACATCCTTAAGCTTCTATAATTAACCTAAAGAAGTTAAGACAACAACCAATCAATGCAACTGCTTGTAATTTTTTGTAAGACTCACAATAAGGTTTTGTGTGCATATGTGTGTATGTATGTGTGGCTTTTTGTTCATTTTAATACTAAGCATTCCTTATTTCTAGATATGATCACTAATACACATAAATTGAATGCTAAATATAACTGTTATGTTATATCCAGAATTGCAGTGTTACTTTTGATCTTCAAGTAGACACTGGTCTTCCTTAGTCTTCACTTCTTGAAACCTGCCAGATGCCTTAAAAGTTGTTGAATCTGATTATCTTCCTTTCTTTATTTTCTTTCTCTTTCTCTTCCCCAACTCCATTTTTTGTTTTGTTTTTGGTATTCCTTCTTGGGATCTTTAAAATCACACTATATTTGCTTTCCTTTTGTCATTTGATCTTTCTTCTGTGTGTCTTTTACTGGCTCTAGTCTTACCACTTTTGTCAATTAAACCCTTAATTTTCAGCCCCTTTTCAGTACCTTCTCTTTTATTTTTAGATCTTATCTACCACAGTAGATTTATGTATTATTTCTGCATTTATAACTTACAAGTATACATCTCCAGTCCTGAATTTTTACTCAGAATTCTGATTTTGAATGTCATACAGAATGTCTCCACCTGGATGCTTTAGCCTGAAATTCAGCATGTATAAGTCAACCCTATCTGTTACCATGAATCATGTGCTTCTCTGGGTTTCTCAGTTTCTTCTCTTGATTCTTGTGCCTGTTAATTACAGGGTTCCAAAACAATGCTGCATTTTTTCTTTTATATTTTTTCCTGTAGTCAGCACTAGGTCCTGTTGATTTTTCCCTTCAAATTATTATTGCACTTAAATCTGTGCTTTTCTCAGTACAGTTACAGTATTCACTCAGCTCAGGCCAATGTCACTCCAGGTTTGAACTATTGTAACAGACTCCTTTCTTCTTTTCCACACTGTTTCAATTCATTCTGCACATTTTAGATACATTAATCTTCTAAAATATCACTTTCCTTGTTCCATACTTATTCCCACAAAGTTTAAATGCTTATATTGAATGTCAGAGTTCAAATTAGGGCAATTTGCTAGTAGAAGCTGGAAGTTGGCTGGCCATAAATAAGAAAGAACTCAACTTTATTAAATCAGTGTTAGTAGCTGAATAAAGAATATTGGAGGTAGATTTAGCTGTACTTGACCATGTAGGCAGGTGAAGAAAGCAAGTAATAAATATACCAAATGCAACTTTTGGTCTCGGTATTGTCTATGGGGTAGGTTTTGAAATATAATGAGAGAAACATAGTCATCAGATCAAGAATGACACTGAAGAAACAGAGAAGATGAGGAGTTAGCTAACTTATATCAAGAAGTAATTGTTTGTGTATGCTCCCAAAAATGAGTTTTACTGATTCAGACTTTCTCTTAAATGCCACAATTTATGGAAGCAACATGGAATTTCCTTGAAAATCCATTTTATGGAGCTCTGTTCAGCCTTAATGAGTAGCAATCCATCTGATCAAATACCAAAAATTTAATTATATATCTGCTTAATTCATGCAGCTCCACAAAGTAATAGTCTATGGCAATGTTACTACCTAATTGAGAACTCAGTTTATTTCATTGGTCAAATTTTAAGGCCATTGCTATTGAAATCGTTCATATTGCTGAAGGCTCAAGTGGAATGTTTGAACAGGGTATAAAATGTATTTGCAAATTTTTTCTACAAAGCTGCTCTTAATTTCCTTGCAAGACTTAGAACATTGCCTTCTGGATATCAAAAACTCAAAGATATTTGAAAGTTTAAAGTAATAAATTATTCTCTAATTAAAACTGTTTTATGAACAGTCCTCATACTATATCTAAAATAATATCTATTTAAATAAAATTATCCATGATAAATAAAATACTTTTTCTATAGCTAAGTAATTTTTAATTCAAGTCCCTCCATGTATAATGCTTTTCTCTTCTTTTTTACTGAATCATAGTTTATTGTGCTTTGAAGTTTATCTATCAAATAATAAAGCCTTAACCAAAGATTCTATTTAGTGAACTCTTTCTCTTCTGAAATTAAATATAATATATTTTTAAAAATAGATGTATAGAGATGAACAACTACCACAACTTATTTTTGTTGTATTTTTCGAAATCTTTAAATCCATAGAGCCTAGTTGCAAGTTCTTCAAAACAGGAATACCATATACATTATAATCTTCAGGAAGTTGCTGAGAAAAACGTTGTTTTCATGGCTGATTAATCCAAGTTTCAATAAGCTACAGATCATTGTTGTTTTAGTGATGAGTTATTAACATCTAGATATAAGAGAAATGTGGGCCCTATGGAATACAGTATGATGGCCATAGGGTACAGTGGCTATAGCATTAGAATCATTAGAATGTAATTCAAGGTAGTTAAGTGGAGGCTTTAGTTCTGCCCATAAACTATGATAATTCACTTATTTGACACAATTCTCTTAGCCGAAAACTCAAAGATTATTTACTAATATAATCTTTTATTATTTTGTAGATTGAATTTCCCTGTAGCTCTTTCAGCTCTTAAATTTTGTTTTGTTTTTTAATGTCACCTACTTAAGTTGCAAAATGCCATGGCTTTCTCATTATTTCATTAATTGAATGTAATCGTTTATTCATACTTAAATAAAGATTGTTTCTTGATCATCTCAATTTGTATACATTTGTTATATATGTGCTATGCACATTTTTCTCATTATTATAACTGCTTAACATGTAAGCATTTACCATGTTCTGGTATTATTATTATCCAATTAGCCTTAGAAAATTATGTTGTTTATTTATATTTCTGTTAAAGTTTTTGATTTATATAACCATGATTAGGAAAATTAATAAATAAAATGTGTGTCCCTAGTATTTATTTAAATCAACATACACTGGGAGGGAAGTTGAGGTAAAAATAAATGTTATTAGCTTTAACACAAATCTTGTTCATTTCAACAGCTATGAGCTACAGTTCCTGTCTTAAAGATCATGTACATTGCTCCAAATAGTAAGATAGTGTTATATATTCAAATAAATTACACCTTAAATGCAACCTGAAAGAAAACGAGCAATGAGTGTAGTGACAGTCAGCTGTAATTTACTCCACATGGTCTTATGCAGATAAGGTATTATGTACTCGCAACCAAAGGTTCCCTATATTCCAAAACTCAAGTAAACAATCATTACCTGTTCATTACTCTCTAGGGTTGTAATCAGAATTTATATACCTGCAAACATTTTTAATAAAAGACAGCTAAAAGCCCTGTTCTATTCTTTACTTAACAAATCACATTTTCTCCAGTTGAACAATTCTTAAAATTTTTTCTTCTCACATTTCTATGTCATTATAACACTTTGTGTTACTGTTCTTTCTTCAGTTAATGACTACTCCAAATTTAGCAATATCCATGAATTTAATTAGTGTGTAATTTACCTTTACCTAATACTAACTGGGATGGTAAATAAGGAAGCAAGATGTGACAGAATAACTTAAAAAATGCTTAAATTTATCATCCGAATTCATTAAGAACTTAAAAAGGAGGGGATGGACGAATATGGCCTAAAATCAGACTTCAAAACAATCAAAAATCATCTAAACATAAAATCAGGATGGAATCGTAGGGTTAGGAATTTCTTAAAAAATAAAACAAGGTTAGATGATATATCTAAGATAATTTTGTTTTCTTTATAGAAATAATCCTAGACATTCTGGGAAAAAAGGAAATGAAATGGTGGGAGGCAGAGAAATCCCAAATTAGGTATCCTGGATTTCATACAATTAGGAATATAGGTGAGGCAGGTGTCATAGGGTAATATTAGAGGGTTTCTAACAAAAGAAACTTATGTATGAGAAGTTTTAATATAATAATCAATGAAAACACAACACTCAAAACTGCATACTGCATTTAGTTTATAAATAGCCCCTTTTTTTCTTAACCAGAATGTATTATCTCTACTCCCATTCATACTCTAACATATTTCCTCCTCACCATAAGAACACTTAAGAAAAATTTTAAAAAGAAAACAGCAAAAAAGAAAAAAGCAACAAAAGCAAACAAGAAACTTCCAAATGTAAAATAAAGAGCCCTGAGAACTCAGACCTCCCTAAGTGTTTAAAATACTTAAAAACAGCAGCTGTCATCGATGACTTACTTCTGCAGCAATGCTAGCAAGCCACTATTTCAATATCAGAACCCAAACTCCTCAGTTAATTTATCAATCCCCTAGGTAGATGAAACCATCCATGGGTGCCTTCCATCTGTTCCAAGAGGTCTCTGTGTTTGTCATTTCTTAGATGGGTGCACACCATCCAACTGTGACACAAATTCACAAATCAGCTGTCAGATTTTTATGAAGGAAAAGGCATAGGAAAGTAATTTCAACTTTGAAAATATTCTTACTCATAAAAATAACAGAATCAAGCCTTTATTACTAAATACTATAGTTTATCATTTATGTAAGGGCGTGGGGAGAGACATAAATAAATAAAATACCATGACCTTTCTGAGAAGGGATTATGTCTTTGAACCAGTGAACTAGTAATTTTTTATTTGTCTTTTTGTGAAATATCTTTTTTTCATCTTTTTATTTTGAAACATTCTGAGTCACTATGTTTAAGAGATCAGTCTTGTGTGCAGCAGATATTTTTCAATCAATTCCAACAAATTCCAACAATCTTTGTTTTATTTTTGTGCCTGTATCTTAATGTAAGTACTCCCATATTTGTGTTAAATCTGTCATATCAATATTCATTTCCTATATGTCAAAAATATTTTTGTTTCTTTCACTTTTCTTGCCTTGTTTTTGATTCATCATTTCATTTTTTTCTAGCTCTCTGTTTGGTATTCATTTAGCAATTTCTGAAAAGATAACAACAACGACATTGTCTTATTACAAAGTCTACCTTATGTTGGCATTTTTATCGTGTTTCGGGTAATGTAGGGACCATACAACATTATATTCCATTTGTTCCTTTAATGGTTGCTGTGCTGTCGTTAACATGTATTTTATATTCATTCCACCTATAGTTTAAAACTCACCATAAATTTCTAAATATTGTTTTAAAATGTCAATATTAATTTACACTTCTCACATATTTACACTTTCTGGCGATTTACATGCTATTCTTTATTATCACATTTCTATTTGGAACATAATTCTTCTATCTAATGAGCTTTCCTTATTAGTCTTAGTGAAAATTTTGCTGCCTATTAATTTTCTCAGATTTGTTTATTTTTGAAAATGCCTTCATTTCATTTTATATCTAAAGTATATTTATTGCATATAGAATTATATTTAAAAATTTAATTTTTGTCACCACTTTAAAGATACAATAGCAATTTCTTTTGCCTTGGATCACTTCTTGAGAAGTTAGCTCCTAGGCATTTTATTACTACTTTGAAGGTAAATTATCAATTTCTAGCTTTTGTTTTCCTTTCCTTTTCTTTTCTTTTTTTTTCTTCTTTTTTCTTTTTCTTTTTTTTTTTTTTTTTTTGAGACAGTCTCACTGTTTTGGGCGGGCTGGTGTACAATGGCATGATCTTGGCTCCTGGCAACCTCTGGCTTGCGGGTTCAAACTATTCTCCTGTTTCAGCCTCCTGAGTATCTGGAATTACCTGCATGAACCACCATGTACAGCTAATTTTTTGTATATTTAGTAGAGACGGGGTTTCCCTATGTTGGCCACGCTGGTTGGGAACTCCTGTCCTCAAGTGATCTGCCCACTTCAGCCTCCCAAGATGCTGAGATTACAGGCACGAGCCACCACACCCAGCCTCTTGCTAGTTTTTAAGATTATTTTCTTCTATTCTTTGGCTATCAGAAGTTTTATTTAATGCATGTTAGTGTGTTTTCCTTTGTGTTTATATTGCTTGGGGTTCATAAAGTTTCTTTAACTTAAATCTATATATTTGTGTCTTTTTTTTTTTTTTTTTGCTCATTTGGGAAAATTATGTGAAACTCTCATTGATAATGATTATTTTTCTTTGAGTTATCATTTATACATATTGGCAGATATCTAACCCGTACATCTCTTACCTTCTTATCTGTATTCTTTCCTACTTTTCTGTGTGCTGTAGTTCTGATATTTGCTACTGAAATTCTGAGTTTTCTAATCTATTAAACCTATCTATCAGCTCCTTAATTTCCTTTATGTCATTACTCACCTCTATTATCTTCACTGGCCCTATTTTATAAATTAAATTGTCTTGATATATTTTCCATGTTTTATCTATTTGTTATATTACTGTTAGTTATTTTAAAGCTCTTATTAAGTAACCTGCTATGCAGAATAAGTATAAGCAAATAACTTTGATCATTTCAAAGCTAATTTGAGGTTTCATTGAAACTGATCTTTGCCTTGTTTGCCCTCACATCCAGGGTATAATCCTTTCTTTTAAACATAGAATTGCCCTTAGGGCATAGTATTATCTGGTCTCAAAGAAAGCAAGGGTGTTTGCTAGGGTCTCCCTATTTCATAGCAAGCTCTGTCTTCTTTATTAAGTGAGACCTTGTCAAGTCCCAGTCTGCCACTCTTTGTTCAACTTTTATTCTCTATGATAAGAATTGGCAAAAACCATGGAGAATAATTGCTTCTCTTTTCTCTGGAATCATAACCTCTCAAGTCCTCACTGTTTTTATGCTCTCTAAAGACTTCAAATATCAGTTCCAAATATTGTATCCAGTTTTCATAGTTGATATGTATCTCTGTGGGGGAGTTAGTGAGTTACTCTGATACAATCTGCTCCATCATGGTTAGAAGCACAAGAATGTAACTGACAACTTAATGATAACACAAAGGCATCTGTGGCAATCTGAGGAAAGAGCATATCACATAGAAGGAAAGCTGAGTACAGAACAATGAGCTATGAAAAAGTGAGTACAAGAACAATGAATTAGAAAGAAGAGTTTTCTGTTTGAACGTAGTAAGGCCACTGTGGTTAGAACAGAATTGATAAGTTGAAGTTGTGATACAGGAGTTTGGAGAAATAATCTTATAGATCTTAAAATAAAAACTAAGTTTGAATTTATTCTATATTCATTAATATGTTATTGGTACTTTCAAAAAGGGGTCAATTGAAATAACTTATTTTAATTTAATTTAATTTTTTAGAGATAGACTCCCACTCTGTAGCCCAGGCTGGAGTGAAGTGATGTAAACATAGTTCCCTGCCTCCTCAGCTTCCCAGGCTCCAGTGATCCTCCCACCACAGCCTCCCAAGTAACTTGGACTACAGGCATGTACCACTACACTAGGCTAAATTTACACTTTTAACAATATTGATTTTTACTTGCATTCAAGTTGGAATAACCAGTACTAGGATTACTCTCCAGTCTGAAACAACAACCAGAATGAGAAAATGTATTTTTTAAGTCATTGAACATAAGAAAATGAAGGGTAGTGATCCTTGAAAAATAGGAAACAAAGGAAATTAGCCCTACAATTGCTGCAGCTTACCACATGAAAGAGTATCCAGGTTTCAGCAAGGGGAAGGGAAAACATACATTGAGCACAATGGTCTCACTGGGTCAAAAATACAGGATTGTGTCTGAGAAGGCCAAAGGGGCTAGGGCTTACAGAGGAGAGTTCCAGATAAAAGGAAGTTCAAAGAAAGAGAACCCAAAAGTTTTGCAGACTAGACAGCAAGTGTTCAGGTGAGTAACAAAGCCTAAGGAAGAAATATCAAAGATGATTTATATTCCTCTATAATCAGAAACAAACAAAAATAAAGATTTCTGGGCACCAGTTCAGACTAAGTTGGCACATCCAAAAGTCATCACATTGCATGATTTCATTTATATAAAATTGCTAAAAATGTAAAAACATATCTCATTGACAATAACTGTATTAGTAGTTGCCTGGGGTTCCAGTATAGGATGCTGAGATACAGGATTTCGAGATTAAAAAATGGGCACAAGGGACATTTGGAGTGATGGATGTCTTCATTAACTTGATTGTGATGATAGTATTATAGGTGTTTACACACATCAAAATGTAAATTGTACTTTAAGTATAGTTTGTTTTATTTCAATTAGGCTTTAAGAAAGCTGTAAAATATATATTTATAGCTGGTAAATCTCTAGGTTAGTGGGAAGAAAAAGATCAATCAGAAGTGTTTTGCAATAGTTCAGTTAATAGATAACAGTAGCTTTGGTGAGGCTTCAAGCCGTAAAAATGTTGAGAAAGCTGAATTTGGGGACTACTTTGGATACTATGGCCAATTTTAGAAAATAACATAGCTGGATACCATTTATTCATTTAACAGAAATTTAATTATAGTCTATTTTATGCTAGCCAAGTTTAAGGTACTAGGAATATATAATCCACCATAACTTTCAGGGAACTTTTGCAAGTTGGCAATTATATAATAAGTCTTAATCAGAATTACAGAGAAGGAAAATCAGGGAGTTGATTTTCAATGCTGAATTAAATAAAATGCAAGATGGGCCTGGCACGGTCACTCACACCTGTGATCCCAGCACTTTGGGAAGCTAAGGTGGGTGGATTGCTTGAGGCCAGGAGTTAGAGACTAGCCTGGCGAACGTGATGAACCTCATCTCTGCTAAAAATACAAACACTAGCCCAGCATGGTGGTGTGTGCCTGTCATCCCAGCTACTCCAGAGGCTTTGACACAAGAATAGCTAAAACCTAGGAGGTGGAAGTTGCAGCGAGCCTAGATTGCCCCACTGCACTCCAGACTGGGTGACAGAGCGGGACTCTGTCTCAAAATAAATAAATAAATAAATAAATAAAAATTTAAAAATAAAATAAAATGCAAGAGAATGAGAAGAATCTACTGAAGAAAATTATTAGAAGAATGTTGGGAATGTGGCACAGTTAGAGGATATCTAAAGAAGGATTTAAAAACTCACTTAACTACCACAGTGACCACAGGAATTAAAATCAATAAAATAGCATTAACAGTAATATTATCTTCATGTAGTGTATATACTGTATTATATGTAAAGCATGCTCAGACATGCTTTTGTATCAGTCAAGAAAACAGCAAATAATGTATGCAAGAGTCCCTCCTCTAAATCTTAAATAAGTATGAGTGAAAGCCATACACAAAATACAAAGAATAATCGATATCATTATTCTATTTTCCATGCCCTTGATTTGACAGCTTCTAACAATAATCCTGAATTAACCGATGAGTTTTCAATATATCTGTTCAATTATCTTTATCTATATTTAACACTAGCCTGTTGATATCATTCACTTTAAAGACTCTCCACCTGGAGAATATTTGCCACTATATCATGGATTTCCATATTTAGTTTTTATACTTTTTTACTAGATGCAATAAATTATGGGTATTGTTTTATTCACACATGATCGCATTGCAATTCAAAGACATTGGCAGCACTTTAGAATTACAATGAAATTATCATGGAGACCAGATATGCATTGCTTTATTTCTTGAAACTGTCAGTAAACCATTCGAAGTAGAAGAGAGCATACACGTAAATACATATATTAAATATAAATTTACTTTAGATTAAAACTGTGGGGATATGGATAAATGGTGGAGTAGGATTGAGAACTGAGTATGAAAGAACAACTCCACAGCTAACACCACCCTGAACAGGGAAATGCTGAAATCTTTCTCTGTAAGAACTGGAACAAGAAAAAGATGCCCAGTCTCACCACTCTTATTCAGCATAGTACTGGGAGTCCTAGCCAAATGAATTATGCAACAGAAAAAAATAAAAGGCATCCAAACTGGAAAGGAGGAAGTCAAATTTTTCCTGATTGCAGATGACATGGTGGGGGGCTAGGGGAAGGATAGCGTTAGGAGAAATACCTAATGTAGATGATGGGTTGAATGGTGCAGCAAACCACTATGGCACTTGTATACCTATGTAACAAACCTGCATGTTCTGCACATGTATCCCAGAATTAAAGTATAATAAAAAAAAGAAAAACCTAAAGATTCAATCAAAAAACTCTTAGAACTGATAAACAAATTCAGTAAGGTTGCAGGATACAAAATCATCATACAAAAATAGTGAGCATTTATATGCACAATGAACTAGCTGAAAAAGAAATCGAAAAAGTAATCTCCTTTACCACAGATAAGAAAAAAGAAAAAAAACACTTAGAAATTATTTAAGCAAGGAGGTGCAAGGTATCAACAAGGAAAACTACAAAACGTTGAAAGAAATTGAAGAGGATAAAGCAAATGAGAAAATATCCTATGCTCAGGTATTGGAATAATTAATGTTGTTTAAATGATCATACTACCCAAAGCAATCTACAGATTCACTGCAATCCCTGTCAAAATACAATGACACTCTTCACAGATGTAAGGAAGAAAAATCCTAAAATTTGTATAAAACCAAAAAAGACCTGGAAGAGCCAAAGAAATTCCCAAGCAAAAAGAACAAAGCTGGAAGTAAAACACTACCAGACAACATACAACAAAGCTGTAGTAACTAAAACAGCATGGTAGTGGCATAAAAACAGAAACATAGATTAATGGAACAGAGTAGAAATTAATCCACTTATCCACAGAAAACTGATTTTAGCAAAGGTGTCAAGAACATCCATTAGGGAAAGAATAATCTCTTCAATAAATGATACTGGGACGACTGGATGTTCATATGCAGAAAAATGAAAGTAGACCCTCACCTCTCACTCAGTACAAAAGTCAACTCAAAGTAAATCAAAGACCTAAATGTAATACCTGAAACTAGGAAACTACTAAAATAAAACATAGGATAAATACTTCAAAACAATGGTCTGAGAATAAATTTTAAGAGTCAGGCCTCAAAAACACAGGCCACAAGAACAAGCGAGATTACGTCAAGCTAAAAAACTTCTACATAGTAAAGGAAACAGTAGAGTGAAAAAGCAACCTCCAGAATGGGAGAAAATATTTGCAAACTATCCATCTGACAGAGGATTGATATTCAAAATATACAAGAAAGTCAAACATCTCAACAGCAAAGAAAATGCAATAAATTAGATTTTTTTTTTTTTTGAGATGGAGTCTCGCTCTGTCACCCAGGCTGGAGTGCAGTGGCACAATCTCAGCTCACTGCAAGCTCCACTTCCTGTGTTCAATCCATTCTCCTGCCACAGCCTCCCGAGTAGTTGGGACTACAGGCACCCGCCACCATGCCCAGCTAATTTTTTTGTATTTTTAGTAGAGACAGGGTTTCACTGTGTTAGCCAAGATGGTCTTGATCTCCTGACCTCGTGATCTGCCTGCCTCAGCCTCCGAAAGTGCTGGGATTACAGGCGTGAGCCACCGCAACCGACCAATAAATTAGATTTTAAAATGGGCAAATGATCTGAACAGACATTTCTCAAAGTAAGACATACAAATGGCCAACAGATACATGAAAAAATGCTATCACTGATCATCAGAGAAATGAAATCCAAAGCACAAGGAATTATCATCTCACCCCAGTTAGGAAGGTAAGTATCAAAAAGGCAAAAAACAACAAATGCTGGTGAGGATGTGGAGAAAAGGGAAGTCTTATACACTGTTGGTGGGGATATAAACTAGTACAGCCACTATGGAGAATAGTGTGAAAGTTCCTCAGAAAACTACAAATAGGACTACCACATGACCGAGCAATCTCACTACTGGACATCTATGCAAGGAAACGAAAATCAGTATATTAAAGGGTTAGCTGCTCCTCCGTGTTTATCGCAGCCCTGCTCACAATAGCTAACATACAGAATCAACATAGGTATCCAATAACAGATGAGCGGAAAAAGAAAATGTGGTATGTGTGTGTATATATATATATACACACATATATACTGTATATATATACACTGTATATATATATATACAGTAGAATACTCTTCAGCCATTAAAAATTGGAATCCTGTAATAGCAGCAACATGGATAGAACTGGAGGACATTATGTTAAGTGAAATAAGCCAGGAAGAAAAAGTTAAATGCTGCATGCTCTCATTCACATGTGGAAGCTAAAAAAAGTGTTGATCTCATAGAAGTGAAAAGTAGAATAGAGGATGGCAGAGGCTGGGAAGAGTAGGGAGAATTGGGAGCATAGAAAAACATTTGTTAAAGCATACAAAATCACAGCTAACTAGAAAGAATAAGTTCTAGTGTTCCATTCCACTGTTTATGACTACAGTTAACAATAATATATTACAAACAGCTAGAAAGAGAATATTGGATGTTTCCAATATAAAGAAATAACAAATGTTTGAGATTATAGGTATGCTAATTACAGTGATCAAACCACTATATGTATGTATTGAAAGATCACATTCTACCTCAATATATACAATTATTATATATCAATTTAAAATATAAATTTAAAAAATTTAAAAAGAAATACATAAAAAAGTAAATAAACATAATTATGGTTAAATTTTATAAAATTTTACTTTGCAAGTATTTGTAGACAATGGGAATTTAAGATATTTATTTTATGTTTTTATGTTTCTCCTTAGCCTTAAGAGATCAGGAAGTTACCGTGCTACTTCAACATATTTCTCTGGCAATGACGGAGCCAGAAAGTGGGATAATTGTTTCATAATTATTTTTGTTTAAATGTGAAGAAAGGAATGTTAATTTTAGTAAAATCAGCAGGATAATTACAATGACTTTTATAGACTCTTACAAGAGGAACTGGTGCTTTAAAATTAATGATGGAGTGCACTTCATTCTTCCACATGAGAAAAATCATAAGCTGCCTAGAGAGTTCACTGATAGCAATTCAAGTATATTTTAGTTCTCTCTGCAGACATTCAGTTGCTCGAAAGAATTGAGATCTGCCTGGGAGTTAAAATGTCTATAGATCATCCTCAGGAGTGTCAGTTCACCTTCACTGTTCCAATCAATTGTACAAATGTACTTGTTAACAATTATCAGCACAAGCTGTTGTATACCATTGTCAAATCTGTAGTTATTTTACTGTTTAAGTTTTCAAGCTCTGAATTCCTGTTCTTTACAAATTTTAGAAAAATACATAACTTCATTTTATGGATGAGAATGCAGATATAGTATTAAACCCTTATCTGTCAATAAAAAATAATGAGTTGTTATTGTTTGTTAATTTAATTAAACCAATGCAAGTACCCAGTACCCCGAAAATAGCTGTGGTTTCAAAGGTTATAGAGAACTTTATTGTTAGAAATCACTTAGTTACTGAAGGAAAAATAGTGCTTTTTATAACTATTGTAAAACTTTGGGTCATGCATGTAAATGCTGCATACATTCTCTAGATAAATCATGCCTGGATCATTAGGCTACAGCAAATTTGTACATCTAATAGTTTGTAAATTATCTTAAATTTAACAAAATGAAACAATTTTATCTGGTAATATGGAACACTGAGAGAACATAATGTTGAAAATAAACACCATTTCTAGGCAAATTTATTTCCAAATAAAACTTGTGAATAAAAGTCACAGAGCTGATTGAGTAAAACTTTTTTAAAAATGTATTTGGAATATTATAATTGTTGTCTGGATTCTATTATTCTTAAGTGTTACAATGCTGCTTAGGCAAATGAACATCATTCCCCTTCATTCATATTTTTCTAGAGGATGGCTTAACCCTAGAATTCATTTATCCTCAAATTGCATTGTGCCCATTTGTTTCTAATATTTAGTAAAATGTACTGAATGAAAAGGAGAGAGAACCTTCGAATATTTTCCTTTACCTGAGGATTTATTTACCCTTGCCCTTCATCGTTGAATAATAACTGTTTAATCCATTAAATATGCTTTAGAAATTGTTACTAGATGAGCATGATATAACCAGGCTTAGGATTTTCTAGTGTCAGAAAATAATTTAAATAAAAATTTTAAAATAAATATCAAAGCTTATAAAATTCAGTGTTATTTACATCTTATATTATGCCATTGTAATTTTCTTAAGCTTCCTACATTTTTATAACTTCTTTTAAATAACCCATTTTTCAGTGCTGGAAATAAAAATGAAAAAGTATGTTGGTATTATCAATTTTTATTTATCTTGAATGTAAATAATAAATAAGGGCACTCTGAAGGAAATAAGTGATAACCAGGTCATGTGCAAGAAGTATGACTAGAGACAGGAAACTTTCTTTAGTTTACTTTTCAAATAGTCAAAACAAGGTATCCAGTCTTAGACATTTGAATTCTTTCAAGAACAGAAATATCATAATCAGAGGGCTGAAACAATGCATGCATTATTTTAATAATAATTATAATGATTCATGATATATTAAATGGAAAATACTGAGATGTGTCAAAAACACTTTTCATATGATGAATAATTTGGGGAATTTTTAAATTTTCATACACCCTATTACAAAAAGAAAATATTACTTTGAGTTTTGTATCTAAATTCTAACAAGCAACCTATATAAATATGAACATTGTGAGGTACCAAAAAATATAATAATTTGTGGTAATTAAATTACACTTCCACCAAGTCATCCCTTTTAAGTAAGATGATTATGCATCTTATCCCACTGCTATGTGAATTCCAGGAGTTGAAATATATGTACTGTGCTTTGGCAGTGTCATTCTCCGTCATCATACTCATCATACTCCAGTATAATGTCAATGTGTCAGTACTGAGCAGAAGCTTAAGAGAATTTACATGTTTCTCCCATCTCTAAAGAATGCTATGTCCCAAATAGCTTCATGTCCACTCTGTTTTGTGTAAGAAATCATTGAAATTTTTGGAGTCACTTGCTACTTGTTATTCTAGCATAATCTACTAAAAACTATTTCAAACGTACATTCCTAGAAATGGGATCCTGCAATAACAAAAATGCTAAAATATATGGCATTGACTTCAGGACCTGACAGGGGTAGTGAGAAAATTATTATTGGCGGCTTGAAAAACAATCATCCATACATAAAGTTGTGAAATATGTGTTATAATTTGTCTGCAATAATTTAGAAGAAAGATTCTAGGCTTAATAAATTTGTGGCTTTAAGTGAAGAGGTAGGAAAACTGAATGTTGGAAGCATGTGTTGGATGCTATTGAGTATATTTTTTAAAGTTTTCAAAGAAATTTGTGTCAAAAAAGAATTTCTAGTTTGTAAGAGAGAACCCTCCGAATTTGGAATTTATAGGGTTTAAATATGGAATAGTTTTTCGTCTTCAATGTATTAAATATAAAATGAAAAACTGGTTTTTAATGAATAATGTTATTTACAGAATTTTTCAATTATATATTTAAATCATTGGAGCAGAAAAAGGATATGTAATTTGTCCAAAAACAAAACTAATGGTGAGACTGTCATGCTTTTTGTTCAAAATTCTAAAGACTATAATGTGGCTTCTGGGAAGTCTATTCAGTCAGACAATAATATTCAGGGGAAAAAGACCAAGAGTATTACATTAGTCCATTTTTACACTGCTATAAGGATACTACCTGAGACTGGGTAATTTGTAAAGAAAAGAGTTTTAGTTGACTCATGGTTCCACATTGTGGGAGAGGACGCAGGAAACTTACAATCATGACAGAAAGCAAAGGGGAAGTAAGGTATATCTTACATGCTGGCAAGAGAGAGCATACAGGGGAAATTGCCACTTTTAAACCATCAGATCTCATGATAACTCCTGAACTATCACGCTAATAGCATGGGGGAAACAATGAAATTACAATTTGACATGAGATTTGGGTGGGGACACAGAACCAAACCGTATCATTCCACCCCGGGCACTGCCCAAATCTAATGTTCTTTTAACATTTCAAAACCAATCATGCCTTCCTAACAGCCTCCAAAATCATAACTTATTCCATCGTTAACCCAAAAGTCCAAGTCCAAAGTCTCATCTCAGAAAAGTCCACTCCTTTCTGCCTATAAGCTTGTAAAATCAAAAACAAGATAGTTACTTCCAAGATACAATAGGGGTACAGGCACTGGGGTAAATGTTCCCATTCCAAATGGGAGAAATTGGCCAAAACAAAGGGACCACAGGTCCCATGAGAATATGAAACTGGGCAGGACAATCATTAAATCTTAAAGCTCCAAAATAATCTCCTTTGACTCCACGTCTTGTATACAGGGCACACTGATGCAAGAGGTGGGCTCTGATGGCCTTGGGCAGCTCCACCACTGTGGCTCTGCAGGCTACAGTCCCTGTGGCTGCTTTCATGGGCTGGCATTGAGTGTCTATGGCTTTTCTAGGCACATGGTGCAAACTGTTGGCAGATCTACATTTCTGGGGTCTAGAGGACAGTGATCCTCTTCTCATAGCTCCACTAAGCAGTGCCCTGGTGGAGACTCTGTGTGGGAGATCCAACCCCACATTTTTCTTCTGCACTGCCATAGCAGAGGTTCTCCATGAGGGCTCTGCCCCTCCAGCAAGACTTCTGCCTGGATATCTAGGTGTTTCCATACATTCTTTGAAATCTAGGCAGGGGCTTCCAAGCTTCAAATGCTATCTTCTGTGCACCCACAGGCCCAACACCACATAGAAGCTGCCAATGCTTGGGGCTTGCACCCTCTGAAGCCATGGCCAGAGTGGTACCTTGGCCTCTTTTAGCTATGGCTGAAACTGGAGCAGCTGAGTTGCAGGGCACCAAGTCCTGAGGATGTACATAGCAGCAGGGCCTTGGGAAACACCCAGAAAACCATTTTCCCTTCTAGGCCTCTGGGTCTGTGATGGGAGGTGCTGTGTCGAAGACCTCTGACATGCCCTGGAGACATTTTCCCTATTGCCGTGGCTATTAACACTAGGCTCCTCGTGACTTATGCAAATTTCTGCAGCTGGCTTGAACTCCTCCCCAGAAAATGGGTGTTTCTTTTCTGCCACGTGGTCAGGCTGCAAATTTTCCAAACCTTTATGCTCTGCCTCCCTTTTAAACATAGGTTTCAATTTCAAATCCTCTCTTTGTGAACGTATATAACCGTCCGTGTTCAGGAAAAGCCAGGTCATATCTTGAATGCTTTTCTGCTTAGAAATTTCTTCTGCCAGATACCCTAAATAATCTTTCTCAAGTCAAAGTTCCACAGATCTCTAGGAGAGTGGCAAAATGCTATCAATCTCCTTGCTAAAGCATAGCAAGAGTTACCTTTGTTCCAGTTCCCAATAAGTTCCTCATCTCCATCTGAGACCACCTCAGCCTGCACTTTATTGTCCATATCACTATCAGCATTTTGGTCAAAACCATTCAACAAGCCTCTAGAAAGTTCCAAAGTTTTTCACATCTTCCTGTCTTATTCTGAGCCCTCCAAACTATTCCAACCTCTGCCTGTTACCCAGTTCCAAAGTTGCTTCCACATTTTAGATATCTTTATAGCAGTGCCCAAACTCCCAGTACCAATTTTCTGTATTAGTTTTCACACTGATATGAAGATACTACCTGAGAAAGAGTAATTTATAAACAAAAGAGGTTTACTTGACTTACAGTTCTGCATGGCTGGGGAGGCCTCAGGACACTTACAATCATGGTGGAAGGTGAAAGGGAAACAAGGCATGTCTCATATGGTAGCGGGAGAGAGACATCATGCAAGGGAAACTGCCACTTTTAAACTTTGAAATCTCATGAGAACTCCCTCCTATCATGAGAACAGCATGGGAGAAACTGGCTCCACGATCCAGTCACCTCCCAGTAGGACCTTCCGTCAACATGTGAAGATTACAATTCAATGTGAGATTTGGGTGGGGACACAGAGCCAAACCACATCAAGTATGTTCCACGTTAGCACAGAACTCATGTAAGTACTGGAGAAATAGCAATAGACTATTTCCAAATACATGTATTTCTTTTATTTTCAAATTAAACTGTTTATTTCAAGATAAGTATAGATCTACCTGCATTTGTAATAAATAACACAGATAGATTCTGCTTACCCTTTATTCAATTTCCTCCAATGTAAACATCTAGCAATACTATCATACTATAGTTGTATATTGTACTATCATACAACATCATAATCATAATTCTAACTTGCTAAAAATCATAATATAAAATAATTCCATCATCACTAGAGACCTCTTGTTACTCTTCAACAGCCACACATGCTTCCACTTCCTTAATGCCTGGTAATTACCTGTTCTTCATTTCTGTCCTCGTGTCATTTCAAGAATGTAGGTAAATGAAATTATACCTACAAGTAAGTAAGATTTTGAGACTTTTTCTTTCAGTGATCATAATTCTGTGGAGATTCATCTAAGTTCTTGCATGTATATCATGCATGTGTTGCATGTATAAAAATGGTTTCTTTAATGCTAAGTAGTATTCCATGGTGTGGGTATGTGTGCATATGTGTATATATGTGTGTGTGTGTGTGTGTGTGTATATACACACACACACACACACACATATATATGCATGTGTATACATATGTACCTATATATGCATGTGTATATATATACCTATATATGCATGTGTATATATATGTGCATACCTGTATATGCATGTGCATATATTCATATATATATGGGTTTGTTTAACTGTTCACCCATTGGAGAACATCGGAGTTGCCTCCATTGTTTTGCTGTTGTGAGTATAGCTAATATGAACATCTGTGTGCAGGTTGTTTTTTTTTTTCTTGAGACGGAGTCTCGCTTTGTAGCCCAGGCTGGAGTGCAGTGGCGCAATCTCGGCTCACTGCAAGCTCCGCCTCCCGAGTTCACGCCATTCTCCTGCCTCAGCCTCCCGAGTAGCTGGGACTACAGGCCCCCGCTACAATGCCCGGCTAATTTTTTGTATTTTTAGTAGAGATGGGGTTTCACCGTGTTAGCCAGGATGGTCTCGATCTCCTGATCTCGTGATCTGCCCGCCTCGGCCTCCCAAAGTGCTGGGATTACAGGCATGAGCCACTGCGCCCGGCACCTCTGCTTAATGAAGAACTCACACAATTATGGTAATAATTGTAGCAAATATTTATGTCATGCCTTATCTCTATAAGACACTACTGTAATTGTTAATGATTAGCATATTTAAACCTCAAAATAACTATAAAAGTACACATTATTATCAGTAGTAATAATCATTGATAGTAGTAGTAGTAGCAGCATTTGCATTTCATAGAGGAGAAAATATTGATAAAAATGTCTTATATCTGGGTAAGTGGTTACATAGTTTAGTAGACACATGTATTTTTGTTTTTCATTTTTGTTTTTGGAGGTTCAAGTCCTCGCCTCTTAAATTCCCTGGAAAGCACACATAGATTGATTGAAGTGAGAATTCCATCCGATGTTTGTAAGAAGTTCAACCTGTGTCTTTTCTAAAGTGTTAGAGAGGAGGTGACTTTGTACTCCTGTGACCATTATAAGAGGCTTTGGGGGATTCTCACTACTTTCTAGCCTGGCAGAAATGTACAAGTTGTAATCAATTGACATGACTGTCCATCATAACTACATGTTGCCCTGGGAATATTCATATTTATTTCCCCCCCAACATGAGCAATTGTCCAAATCAGTTCAGCACAGCCTAAAGCAAACACTGCAGGCTGGATTGTTGCAGGTCATTTCCAAACATCATTGAGATATGACATTTGCAAACTGGGACAGATTTCAAGTCTACCTTATATTCCTATACACACAAAGTGAAGTCCTGCCATTGCATTAACACTTCCTTCTGTACTGGACTTGTCATACAGGCTTCCTCACAGTCAACGTTTTCCATCAATTGCTGAGGCATCACATTGTTCATTCAAATTTCTTCCTGCTCTCTATTTGGAGTTGTTTCCTCTTGTCTATTTGGGAGAGATCTAATTACTTAAGGATATAACATGTCCTTAATTATTCAGACAATTTCTTCTTTGTCTTCCCTTAGAACTTAAAATAAATCCCTTATCACAAAGTATTGTAATTATTCCTTCAAGAGTGTCTTTCTCAACAACTAGAATAGGATCTCTTCAAGGCAAGAGTCATTTCAAATTGTTCTTAGTACTCTTGATTCTTATTGCAACTTCTGGCATATTACAATTTTTTACTAAATATTTGGCTAGTCATTTTATTAATATATTATGTATTTATACATTATAGAAAATCTACTAGAAATTCAACTATCAGGAAGCAATGTATGATTTCATGATTCCATATATTTTGGTGAAAGTTTGGGGGGTTTTTATTTTTTGTATAGAACATATTTGTTTAGTTTGCATCATGGTAAAGAGAATAAGATGAGATAAAACTAAATTATTTTTATTGTGTACTAAACATACAATGCCTTTAAAAAGTAGTATATATTGACTATTTTAAACTTCGTTTGCATTTCTAAAATATTTTAATTAAAACAATCAGATAACCATAAAACATGGCAAGAGAACATTTATAAATGATGTGACCTCAATCAATTTGACTACAGGTGCAATATCTCCCATGCTGACTCCATAGTTAAAAATTTTAGTGTGTGACTATCCTTAGGAAATTTAAAAATTGTTTAACAATCACTATTACAGATCTATGAAAATATCAAATAAAAAAGCCTATCAGAGACATTTTTCTGTTTGTTTAAATCCATCTCTTCTCCTGACTGTGGCACAGAACTATCACCCTGACTTATTACGCTTTCTAAAGCTTCTATAGCATTAGAAAAAATCCTTCCTGTCAAAGTTTAGTTTTTTTAACATCCCTCAAGTGCCTGACCTAAAACGACAGCATTTTCAGTAGCATTTCCTTCAGACTGATCCTCTACTGGAGTCACCCTAAAAGCTGCAGCTGGAGTTCCCTCAACGGAGTGCCCAAACTTTTGGAATTATTATTCCAAATGAAGGAGCACTAAATGCCAGGGTGATCAATCCAAAGCATTTATTAGGGGAACTTCCTTAGAGTGTTAACAGTATATGTTCTCAACAGACAGCAAAGAAAGCGATGTTCTGCATAGGTACATTGCTCCGAGGGCTCAGGGTATGGAATTTATATGAGGGTTTAAGGAATTTACTTCTGGCAGGGGCTAGTTTCTTTTCATTGTCTGAGGCAATATTCTAGACACCTTTATAAGTGCCTAGGAATGTTCAAGACTCTAGCTTGGGTTCAAGCCTCCAGGGAAATTCACACAACTGGTCCAGTCACAGAGAAGTCAAGGCACTCTGTGGTCCTCGGTCAGGACAAGAGAAAAAGCAGGGAGACCTTGGGAAACCTATAAATAAATAAGAATTTGGGCCCAGTCATAACACAAATTACATTCAAATCCTGAATTTTGTAGACTCTTTTGAAAGATATATTTTTTATCCTCTATTGGTAAAAATGATACCTTTCCTAGTGTTGTTTGGAGAATTAACAGTAGTAAGTAATGTTAATTGAGAACTTATGTCATTTAATTCCATTTTAACAATAATCCTGTGCAGATGACACTCATTATTCTCATTTTACAGATGAGAAAACTGAGGAACTTCAAGGTTAAAGCAGTAGGTTCAAGGTAATATAGCTAACAAAGAGTGGCTGTGTGAGGAATTTGGGACACTTGAGCCTAAACCATTTTAAAATTGATGAAAATTATCTAGTAAGCATTATAAAAATAATTGTTATTGGCATTATTACTACTGAAACTAGCCTATTTAAATTGACTAAACTCAATAAGACAAAATAATAAAAGATCTTTCTTCTTCTTCCACCACTGTGCTCTGTTGGAACCTGCCTTCTTGCATTTGAAAGGATATTGGGACAGAGGTGCTTCATGTCTTTATAGGAATTGAGAGTAAAGTTTACCCATGGCAACTGGCATTGCCAGCAGTGACAATGCCCTGTCTTCCATCCCAGGGCACTTGGCTCTGCTCCCTGTGCTGCAACATGGCTGCTGGTGACTGCATCCACAGTTGCTGCCTCTGCCTATTACCCTTTTCCAAAGCTGGCTGCTGTGCAAGACACTCTGGACCCCAGCTCCTCCTTCCCTGAGCAAATGTGAAGGGCCTTCAAAGTACTGTGGAAACACATTCACCAACACAATTCCAGATGTTCTTCATAAAGCCAGCTATCCAGCTTTATCTTAGGTCTACAAAACATATATCTGATATAGAATCCAGTATTATTTATACTGTCTCAAAATGGCAGCAGTCTTGGAAAACAGCTAAATGAAATATGATGATGACCGCAAGATGGCATTATCTGTTGTCCTAATTCCATCAGTGATTCATATGTATCATGTGTCTGTGCTCAAAATGGTTCAGTCTGAGCTTGAAGGCAAGTCTCAGACTCACATATAGTGCTTGAAGCCAGTGGAGATTCTAGTGCTTATCCTTGGATGGGTTATTCACAGTAATTTTTTTTTTTTTTTTTTTTTTTTTTTTTTTTTTTTTTACTTCAGGTCATTGAAACAGGTGACACTGTTGTCCTCATTCTCAAGGCCCTACAACCTGGTGCTTGGCCAGATGGAGGGTTCAGGGCAGTTTTATTAAACTCTTTACTTATACTTCCTGAGATGATTTTAGAATGGACCTGTGTTTGTGTTGGTAGAATGTCTCTCATCAAAACTATTTCTATGTATATATTTCAGGGTAAACAACCTATGCTTTCTTTAGAGCTTTGCACCAACTAAAATATTACAGATGTATAAGATGCTGCCCTGATGACAAGGTGCTGATGGTACTATCCCTGTGATTTAAAAAGAAAAAGATCCAATGGATTGCAATAAGTTTATCAGATCATTATCATTTGTCACAATGTGCAAGATATCAGACCAAAACCTTTACTATGACGTTTAGAAAAAAGTAAAAAGAACAGCAAAACCATGAGCACAAGTGTCCATGAACAGCGTTTATTGTTGTTATTGTTTGTGATGGAAGAAGCAGATTAGAATTTTCAAGTAGGAAAATTCTGGGTTCTAGTAGTCAATGAATTTCAACTAGCTTGTCTGGGTACATTATTCTTGTCATATTAATCAAAGGTCCACTGGTTAACCTGCAGTAACCACTTCTGTGGTTGACTCAAAATGCATAACACCTGCTTGTTTTTTACCAGCGTGAAAGTGAAGCTTCATGATTAAAAAAAATCCTCTTTAAGACATGTACCCCTATTCTCATGTAATCATTACATGAATAAAAGTGTAAAGCAAAAGAACCCTTAAATTATAAATTTGAATTTATGTTTTAATTATTGAGGGGACTTGAAATTACTGTTGTTTATTATTTACTTATTTGTTTATTCCTTAAGTGTTATGTATCCAAATTATAAATTCCTTAAGCATATTTATGTTGTGAAAAACCTTAATGTGAAGTTCAAATCAAATCCTTTCTTAATAAAATGTATGAGCAGTTTTATGTCACAATAGCAAATTCATAATGATCTACCTGATAACAATTATATTTGTATATATCAAGGGGAAGGGCTGCAATGGACAAGCACTTTTTTTTTAATGCATCATGTTATTACTTTCTGTGTACTGAGGGCTCAAAACATCTAAACATATTCCATATTTGTTTGAAATGTTTGACTAATAAAGATCATATTCTTTATATTAATTAGTCAAAAAAAGAGAAGACATTGATATGAAGGATTGATATGGAGAAAATGTCATATTCTATGGTAGGTTAACTTGAGGAAGGTCATTTGATCAACTTCTAGGTGTTTTTAAAAAATCTAGTATAAATTAAATTTTAAACTAAAATCTAAATTAAAGTTTATACTCCATCCCTCTTCTTATCTCAGGCCTGACAAGCAGCATGGGAATCAGCTCTGGGAAAGAGGGGTTATTGTCTATACACTTGCGTTGCTCCACTGGGCTTCCTCTGCCGCTCTCCATGATTTCTGCTTATGTTACTTAAGGTCAGGCAGAGAGAGTGCAAAAGAGGAATATCAATATACACACATGCATGTGTGAAGGGATGTCAGCCGCTTCCCAGAGAAGTTAAAATGGCCAGACACTCAATAATGTGGCCTAACTGATAGTATTTTAGCTACAATTAATCCTCTCCTCTTTTTTTTAAATTTTTTTTTTTGTGTAGGTAAAATATAATTTGAGAATGACACTACTGCAGGGATAAAATTTTCAGTAGTTTTATAATTCTAGATAATACAAAAACAAAATGTATGGCTATTTTGGGTAAGTTGTGAATAAATAGCCTAATGTGTACAGTTACATGTTTGCATAGCATAAGCAGAAAAGTCTAGATTTTAATCTGTCCTTCCTGTTTCTTCTTTTTTCAATGCTGTTTTCCATGCTATCATAAATATGGCAAGTTCTGGGAACCAAAAGTTGAATAAGGAATATGCCAACTCTTAAGCCGCTCCATTTCCAGAGTGGGATAAAAATTAGCATGATAATGTACACATGTTCTTTAACAGATTATGAACAGATTGAGATCTTACTGATGTATGATATTTAGCCTGTTGCCAGGGAACCTCACTGCTCTAGTTTATTTTCCTTGTAGCTTATTCAATCATTTGTACAAATATGTAATGAGTTCCCACTATGCACTCCTGTAGTAAATAGTACAATCCGTCCCCAATTTACATAGTGGCTACAGTCTTGGAAAATTCAGTGTTTAGTAAAACTGTGCCAAAATGTCTTATATTAATATGTAAAATGGAGTTAGGCTAAGCAGGTCTGGCAGATGTTTTGAATGTTTGGCAAGGATTTAACTCTCATGTGGGACGTAATGTAAGCCGTTGATTTAGGAGGAGTTGTCCTATCTTGCACATTTTCTAGCATTCCTGTCCTAAAACAACTAAATCCAAGTGACATGATCAACAATGTCCCCATACATTTCAGAAGTGCAGCCTGTGAGGCAGTTTTTTCCTGTTTAGATGCATGATCTAATAATGATTTTTTTTTTAACAGTCAGTATACTTATCTCCTAAGGAAAGAAAACTTGGATTTGCATTTTGGTATTCCTATAGGATGTTCCAGTATGTTGATTCACCTCAAGCTTTTCCCATCAAAACAAAAAATCTGCTCCTGAATAGCAGGAACTCCAGATGATCATTGGCCACTGTGGACTTAGTAGTCTATACGTGTAGGCATTTTCATAATTAATTATCACTCTCCGTAGCTTAGAAATGCGAGTTTTAGGTGAAACCTAACATGCCTCACTCTCAAGAGAAATTTATTTTCCTAAGCTATTCATAAGCTTTCTTTACTCATCCATTACACATTACAGCCCTTCCTTTCACAGGAACACAAAAATCCTTCACTGTGGGAATAACCTAGAGCTCCTCTGATTTTCTGAGAGGAGAGAACTTTGTCATTTGTTGGCGGAAAGTAGCAGCAAGGGGGAGGTGGAGTAGATTGGGTATACAAGTGTATTACATTTTTTGAAATGTAAGAAGAACATGGGATTAAATGTGATTTTCTTCTAACTACTTAGGAAAACATTAATAATTTGTATAATGTCTTCAGTTTTTCAAAGGGCAATCAAAACTTGGCATGCTTTTGCCCTAAAAATTCAGAAGGCTTTTATAATATCAATAAGGTGAATTTTTATACAAGTAGAGATATATATTCAAAATCTAAAGGTCCCTAGCATTATTTAGCATGTTTAAATATTAAACATTTTCATAAATTAGAAAATTGTAAAATGTAATATAGATCATGAGTGATTAATATTTTGCCTAACCTACCGATTAAGATATTTAGAGATCAAATATAGTTTGTAATGAGAAGAAATTACTCATTAAGAAAATGGAACTCATTGATAATGAAACTAAAAGGTCATAATTTTAATAAAGGAATAGTACTTCTATGCAACTAAAAATTAAAATATACTTAATATATCTTATTTGTCTCTTGTGAGTCTACTTGGAGAAGAATACACTGTATTATTTTATGGCCATGTAATCACAAAATAATTTTAATGCAACAGAGTAAGGCTTTATCTTCTTAATACATGAGATAATTTTATAAATTTTATGTTCTGCTGGTGCAGTAGTTCATTTACTCTCAGAGTTGCTTAGTAGAGCTTTATGAGAACTGAATTAAGATGTGGATCCAAATTTGATTTATGTTCAGAATAACTTTGTTTTTATAAAATTATTTTATATCTCAGCAAGTATTTAAATAATTTATAGTAATGAATATAGCATGTTGAATTTTCATTTACTATGTTGAATTTAAGATGCCATAACAAAATTAGTGAAGTTGAATTAAATATAATAATATCTTACTAATGTCCGGTTACATAATCATGCCTCCCAATTTTTAATAACCTGAGAATGTGGTGAATTATTCTGATTGATTTTCAAATCAATCAGTCTTGCATCCTTTGAATAAACCTGACGTGGTATTGGGAATCATTTTAATATTTATTTTGTTGAATTCTATTTGGTATTACATATTGTGTGTTCCACTACAACTTTACTAATGGACATTGAAATTTTAATATTTACATATCAATAAATCTTCTTAAATATGAAACTAATCTTAAAGCAGTACAAAAACAGACAACAAGCCAGATATGGCTTACAGACCGTAGTTTGCCCTGCCCTGCTTTTACATCCTTTTTCAAAGACAGATTCCTGGGTTTTACATTAGATTGACTCAAACAGAATAACTGAAGGTAGGGACGTGAATGTGGATTTTTAAAAATACCGTATTAGGTTTACAGAAAAATTGAGAGCAAGTACAGAGATTTTCCATATACCCCCTTCCCTAACACATGCAGAGCCACCCCCATTGTCAACATTCATCACCACAGTGGCACATTTGTTACAACGGATGAACCTACATCGACAAATCATAATCACCTGAAGTCTGTAGTTTATATTAGGTCTGGTAGTCTATAGATTTGGACAAATGCATAATGACATGGATCCACCATTGTAATATATTATACAGATTATTTTAACTGCTCTAAAAATTCTCTCTGCCCTTTCTAGTGACCCATTCCCCCAACACACTAACAAAACAAACAATAACTGGCAATCACTTTTTTTTGTTTTTACTATCTCCTTAGTTTTGCCTTTTCCAGTATGTCATATAGTTGGAATCATAAAGTATGTAAAATATGTAGTTTTTTAAGATTGGCTTCTTACACTTGGTAATGTGAATTTAAGATTCTTCCATGTCTTTATTTTTTTTTTCTTGACCCCCCCCCATTTGTTTTTAGCACTAAATAATATTCCATTGTCTAGATGTACCACTGTTTACTTATCTATTCACCTCCTGGAAGAACATTTTGGTTGTTTTCAAGTTTTAGCAATTATGAATAAAGTTGCTATAAACATCACGTGCAGCTTTTGTTTGGAAATAAGTTTTCAGCTCCTTTGGGTAGGTAACAAGAAGTGCACTTGCTAAATCATAGAGTAAGAACATGCCAAATTTTATAATAAACTACCACAGCTATCTTTCAAAGGGGCTGTAACATTTTACATTTTCACCAGCAATTATTGAGAGTTACTGTGGCTATGGCTCCAGTCTTGCCAGCATTTGGTATTTTCAATGTTCAAGGATTTTGGCCATTCTAAAAGATGTGTAGTGGTATCTCTTTGTTGGTTTAATTTACATGTCTGTGACTTGGAGAATCTTTTCATATATTCATTTGCCATCAGTATACCTTTTATATGTAGCTTTCTATTTTAGCTTTTAATCAAATAAAAGCATATACATAGTTTAAAAGAAACCAAATTATACTGTTGGATTGGTAGTGAAAAACCACAAGCCTTTGCTGTTTCTCTGCCTGCCCCTGATTTTATTTCCCCCAGAGACAACTAACTACCTTTAACTCTTAGCAGTTCTTATTGTAGTTTTTTTCTTAAAAAAATTATACTGCTTTTTTGGGCTTTTCCATATTAGATCTTGATTTCTACCATCTCTCTCACACACACACACACACATCTCTCTTCTCTCCCATCCTTCCAATGTTATAGAATCATTTATTGTTAAATTAGTATTCAGTATTTACATAATTATGACTGACTTTACTTGACTGGTATTGTTCACAGTTGAGGTATACAAAATAGTTTTTGGATTTTTATTATTCCTGGGGTTCATAATTTTAGATCTTGATTTCCACCATCACACACACACATCTCTCTTCTCTCCCATCCTTCCAATGTTATAGAATCATTTATTGTTAAATTAGTATTCAGTATTTACATAATTCTGACTGACTTTACATGACTGATATTGCTCACAGTTGAGGTAGACAAAGTAGTTTTTGGATTTTTATTACTCCTGGGATTCAGAATTACCTTGGTTTTATTTTCTTAATTTTGAAAAATCTGCAGATTACTAATTTTCTCCACATTCTCTGAAAAATTAAGACTCTTTAGTCTATATTCAAATACATCAGGTATTCTATCACTTTATTTTTTAAAACTGCCCACCTGAACTCTCCATCTCTAGGCATTTCCTGTTGACTTCATACTGTTCTCCCGTACCACTCTCCCTTTTTAATATGGTTGTATTACGATTTTAGAAATGGTCTGGCTATATTGTAATAAAATGTCTTTTTTTTTGACTCAGGACCAGAACATATCTTTCAATTTTCCACTTAATAAGGACATTACAACTGTTTCATTTACCTTCGCCTCCCTCTCAACATTCCCACTTGTGTTTTCAGCTGTATTTTTAAAACATGGTGAATAATATGTGCATTCTACTTTAAGTAGAATTAAGTGTGCCCTTAAACAATAAAAACCATAAATAGTATTTGTATTAATGTGATTAATTGAATTTTATTCACTGAATAGCCAAGCTTGGTGCTATGATGAAACTTCCTTTTCTTTGGCTCCAAGGTCTTGATCCACGTGCTGTCACAGGAGCATTGAAATGAGCCCATTTTCTTAGAAGCTCATCATTTGTTCAAAATCCTGCAGCATTTTATCTCTGGTACTTGGAGGGTGATTTTTCTGTACAGTTTTACTTTTTTTCACCAAAAGTTTCTGATTATCTTTGTTTTCTCTTGTGGGATGAAGAAATATATGCCTTCTATGTCATCATTTATATGTGGTCTTAAAATATATTTTGGATAACAGTCCTTTATGAGATGTGTATTTTGCAAATATTTTCTCTCAGTATATGGTTTTTCTTATTCTCTTAGCATTGTCTTTTGCAGAGAAGAAGTTTTTAATTGTAACGAAATTTAATGTATGAATTGTTTATTTACAAATTGTGCCTTTGGTACTGTATCTAAGAAATCATTGCCATATACAAGGTGATCTAGGTTTTCTTCCATGTTATCGTCTAAGAGTCTTATAGTTTTACAATTTATCTTAATACTCATGATCCATTTTGAGTTAGTTTTAATGAAGGGTATAAGTCCTGGGTCTTTATTAATTATTTTGTATGTGGCTGTCCAGTTATTCCAGCAGTTTGCATAAAAGATTATCTTCTTTTCACTGTATTGCCTTTGTTCATTTGTCAAAGATCCGTCGATCTTTATCAACTTAGGTGGGTCTATTTCTGGGCACTCTTTTTTTGTTAAAAGGATCTCTTAGTCTGTTTTACCTTTACAGTAATTCAGGATGTCAGGTATTGTCAGTTCTCCAACTTTGTCCTCTAGGTGTTGTGTTGGCTGCTCTAGGTGTTTTGCCTCTCAATATAAACTTCAGAATAAATTTGTCAATCTCCACAAAATAACTTAGTGGAATTTTGTTTGGGATTGCATTAAATGTATATATCAGTTTGGAAATAACTGACATCTTGACAATATTGAATTTTCTTATCCATGAACATGGAATATCTCTTCATTTATTTGGTTCTTTTAACATTTCTTTTATCAGTTTTGTATTTTTCCCGTATTAAACATATTTTATTTGATTTGTACTTAAGTATTTCATTTTGGGGGAGCATAAATGTCACTATACTTTAAATGTACAATTCTACTTGTTCATTGCAGGTATGTCAGACATTGATTGACTCCTGCATATTTAACCATGTATCCTGCAATCCTGCTATAATTGTTTGTTAGTCGATCATGACATCTGTGAACATGTGATCATTTAATTTGTTACTCCCCCATTTATATACTTTTATTTCCTTTTCTTGTCTCATTGTATTAGCTAGAACTTTCAGTATGATGTTGAAAAGGAATGGGGAGAGAGAACTTCCTTGTTTTGTTCCTGATCTTAGTGAAAAAGCTTCAATTTTCTCAAACCATTCTCTATCAAGTTGAGCAAGTTCCCCTCTATTTCTAGTTAGCCGAGCATTTTTATCAAGAATGAGTACTTGCTTTTGTCAAATGCCTTTTCTGTATCTATTATATTATCATGTGACTTTTTTCTTTTAGCCTATTGATTTTTTCAAGTACCGTATTTGATTAATGTAATTAATTGCATACCTGCTAAATTGTGCTTAATTGTGGTGTACAAAAATGTGTACTTACACACTTTTGGATTCGATTTAATATTTTGTTTTGTATTTGATCTGACATATTTTGAGAATTTTTGCATGTACATCCGTGGGAGATATCAGTTTGTAGTTTTCTTTTCTAGTGATATTTTCATCTGCTTTTGGTATTAGAATAATGCTGACCTGAGGGAATAATAAATTATTTCCACTTCTTCTATCTTCTGAAAGATATTGCTGAGAGGTGGCATAATTTCTTCCATAAATGTTTCATAGAATTCACTAGTAAACCTATCTGTGCAAGGTGTTTTCTGTTTTGAAAAATTATTCATTATTGATTCACTTTCTTTAATAGATATAGGCCTGTTTAGATTGTCTATTTCTTCCCGTATGAGTTTTGGCAAGCTGTGTTTTTCCAGAAATTGGTCAATTTCATCTAGGTTATTAAATTTGTGAGCATTTGTTGTTCATAACATTCTTTTGTTATTATTTTAATATCCATGTTCTCTGTAGTAATGTTTCCTTTTTCATTTACGATATTAGTATATTTTGTGTTAGCTCTGTTTTTCTAATTTAGCCTGGCTTTATTGATCTTCTCATATAACTAGTTTTTGATTTTGCTGACTTTTCTATTGATCTGTTTTCAATTTCATTGATTCCTGCTTTAATTCTTATTTCTCTACTTTCTGGTTATTTTAGATTTAATTTGCTCTTATTTCTCTAATTTCCTAAGGTGGAAAATAAGATTATTGATTTTAAATAATTTTTCTTTTCTTATATATGCATTTAATATTTTTTTCTCCAAGCACTGCTTTTGCTGCATCACATTGATTTCAATGTTGTGTTTTCATTTTCGTTTAGTTCAAAATATTTTTTAATTCTCTAGAGATTTATTTTTTGACCAACATATGGTTTAATTACAAGTGTGTTGTCTAATCTCCAGGTATTTTTGGATTTTCTAGTCCTTTTTCTATTATTGATTTCTAGTTTAATTCCATTGTCATGTAAGAGCAAACATCCTAAGATTTCTATTACTTTAAATTTGTTAAGGTATATTTTATAACCCAGAATGTGTTCTATCTTAGTGAATTTTTAATGTAAGCTTGAGAAGAATGTGTGTTCTGTTGTTCTTAAAGTAGTGTGACTATTTTAATTATATCCAGTTGTTTCATATCATGATTGAGTTCAACTTTGTCCTTACAGATTTTCTGCCGGATAGATCTGTTCATTTTTGATATAGGGGTTTTGAAGTCTCCAGTTATAATAGTTGATCAATCTGTTTCTCCATGCAGTTCTAAATATTTTTATCCTATGTAGATTGATGCTCTGTTGTTAGGCACATATATGCTAAGAATTATTATGTCATCTTGGAGGAATGATGCCTTTGTCATTGTGTAGTGCCCTTCCTTATCCCTGGTAACTGTTCTGGATGTGGAGTCTGCTCTGTCTGAAATAAATATAGCCATTTCTGATTTCTTTTAAGGTGTTAATATGTTATATTTTTCTGCATTCATTTACTTTAAATGTACATGTGTCTTTCTTTATATTTGAGGTGGGTTTCTTGTAGACCACATATAGTTGAATCTTATTTTTTTATTAATGCTGACAATTTGGGTCTTTTAATTGATGAGTTTTCACTATTGACATTCAAAGTGGTTACTGATAATGTTAGATTAATGTCTACCATATTTGTTTCTGCTTTTGCTTGTCCTTAATCTTGGATCATATTTTTGTCTTACGCTATTTTTCTTCATGTGGTTTTAACTGAACATTTTACATGATGCCATTTCCTTTCTTTACATTATCACATATACTTCTTTTTTTTAACTTTTTTTTTAGTGGTTGCCTTAAAGTTTACAATATCCTTTTACAACTACTCCAAGTTCACTTTTAAATAGCACTATACTGCTTCATGGGTACTGTATGTTATAATAACAAAATGATCCTAATTCCTTCTGTCAATCCCTTTTATCATTGTTTTCATTCATTTTTATTATATATAAAATACATAATCCAATGCATTGTTGCTATGATTATTTTGAACAGATTGTTATCTGTTAGATAAGCTAAGAGTAAGACCAATAAAAGTTCTTATTTGATGTTTACTTATTCTTTTTTAATGCTCATTCCTTCTTTATGAAGATCTGAATTTCTGACCTATATTATTTTCCTTCTCTTTAAAGCATTTCTTTTAATATTTCTTGCAAGACAGTTCTAAAATTCCCTCAATTTTTGTTTGTCTGAGAAAGTTTCTCCTTTACTTTTGAAGAATAACTTTTCAGGGCACAGAATTCTAGGTTGGTATGTGTTTTTTTTCTTTCTTTGAAAACATTTTATACTACCTTCTTCTTGCCTGTATGCTTTCTGAAGAGAAGCAGGATGTAATTCCTATCTTTATTTTCCTATAGTTAAGGTGTTTTATTTCTCTGACTTCAATCAATATTTGTTTTTAACCTTTGATTTTCTGTATTTGTGAATGACATGTCTATGTGTAGTTTTTTGTTTGTTTTGCTTTGTGTGTGTGTCTGTGTGTGAGTGGTGTGTGTGTGTGTGTGTGTGTGTGTGTGTGTGTGTGTGTAATTATCCTACTTGGTAACCTTTGAGCTTCCCAGACCTGCAGTTTGGTGCCTGTCATTAATTTGATAAAATTCTCAATTATTATTTTTTCTAATACTTCTTATGTTCCTTTCTTTCTTTCTTCTTTCATTATTCTCATTAAACACAATTTTTTTTTAATTTTTAATGTTTGTGGGTAAATAGTAGGTGAATATATTTATGGGGTACATGAGATGTTTTGAAACAGGCATGCAATGTGAAATAAGCACATCGTGGAGAATGAGGTGTCCAAGCCCTCAAGCATTTATCCTTTGAGTTACAAACAATCCAATTATACTCTGTATTTAAAAATGTGCAACTAAGTTATCATTGACTATACTCACTCTACTGTACCATCTAATAGTAGGTCTTATTTTTTCTTTCTAACTATTATATTTTATACCCATAAACCATCCTCACCCCTCTCCCATTCCCCCACTACCCTTCTCAGCTTCTGGTAATCATCCTTCTACTCTCTATGTCCACAAATTGAATTTTTTTTTCTATTTTTAGATCACATAAATATGTGAGAAAATCCAGTGATTGTCTTTCTGTGCCTGGCTTATGCCACTTAATATAATGATCTCTAGTTCCATCTGTGTTGTTACAAATGACAAGATCTTATTCTTTTTTGTGGATGAATAGTATTCCATTGTGGATATATACCACTTTTTTTTTTTTCCAGACGGAGTCTCACTCTCATCACCCAGGTGGAAGTGCAGTGATGCAATCACAGCTCATTGCAGCCTCAAGCTTCTGGGCCCAAGCAATCCTCCTGACTCATATTTTTATTTTTTGTGGAGATGAAGTCTCACTATATTGCTCAGGCTAGTCTTGAACTCCTAGGCTCAAGCGATTTGCCTGCCTTGGCCTCCCAATGCAATACATATTTTTTATCCATTCCTCTGTTAATAGACACGTAGGTTGCTTCCAACTTAGCTATTGTAAACAGTGTTGCAATCAACATAGGAGCACAGATAGCTCGTCAATGTAACTATTTGCTTTTTGCAAATATATACCTAGAAGTGGGATTGCTGAATCACATGGTAGCACAATTTTTAGTTTATTGAGGAACCTCCAAACTGTTCTCTATAGTGGTTGTACTAATTAACATTTCCACCAATAGTGTACAAAAGTTCCCTTTTCTCTACATCCTCACAAGTATTTTTTATTGTCTGTCTTTTGGATATAAGCCATTTGAACTGAGGTGAAATAATATCCCAGTGTAATTTTGTTTTGCATTTCTCTGATGATCAGTGATGTTAAGCACTTTTTCATATGCCTGTTGGCCAACTGTATGTCTTCCATTGAGAAATGTCTATTCAAATCATTTATCCATGTTTAAATTGGATTATTAGATTTTTTCCTATAGAGTTGTGTGATCTCCATTTGTATTCCGGGTGTTAATCCCTTGTCAGATGTGTAGCTTGAAAATATTTTCTTCCATTCTGTTGGTTGTCTCTTCACTTTGTTGATTTTATCCCTTCTGTGTAGAAGCTTTTCAACTTGATGTGATCCTATTTGTCCATTTTTGCTTTGGTTGCCTGTGCTTCTGGGGTATGGGTCGAGAAATTTTGGCCCAGACCTATATGCTGGAGATCTCCCTCAAGGATTTCTTGTGGTGGTTTCATAGTTTTTGGTCTTAGATTGAAGACTTGAATCCATTTTTATTTGAGTTTTTAAATGGCAAGGCATAGACATCTAGTTTTATTCTTCTGCATATGGATATCTAGTTTCCTCAGCACCATTTGTTGAAGAGACTGTATTTTCTGCGATGTATGTTCTTGACACCTTGTTGAAAATAAGTTCACTATAGGTGTGTGGATTTGTTTCTGCATTCTCCATTCTGTTCCACTGGGTTATGTGTCTGTTTTATGCCAGTATTATACTGTTTTGGTTACTATACCTATGTAACATAATTTGAATTCAGGTAATGCGATTCCTCCAGTTTTGTTCTTTTTGCTTAGGATGGCTTTGACTATTATGAATCTTTAATGGGTCCATATAAGTTTTAGAATTATTTTCTATTTCTGTAAAGAATATCATTGGTATTTTGATAAAGGTTACACTAAATCTGTAGATTACTTTCAGTATTATGGAGATTTTAAAAATATTGATTCTTTCGATCCATGACCATGGAATATTTTTCCATGTTTTGGTGTCCCCTTCAATTTCTGTCATCAGTATTTTACAGTACTCATTATAGAGATCTCTCATTTCTTTGGTTAAGTTAATTCATAGGTATTTAATTGTATGTGTGGCTATTGTAAATTAGAAAACTTTCTTGATTTTTTTTAGTTTGTTCACTGTTGGCATATAAACATGCTACTAAATTTTGTATACTGATTTTGTATCCTGCAACTTCACTGAATTTGTTCATTAGTTCTAATTTTTTATCATGTCATATATATATATTTATTATACTTTAAGCTCTAGGGTACATGTGCACAACGTGCAGGTTTGTTGCGTATGTATACATGTGCTATGCTGGTGTGCTGCACTCATGTCTTTTTAAGGTTTTTCCAAATATAAGATCATATCATTTGCAAACAAGGATAATTTGATTTCTTCCTTTCCAATTTGGATGCTCTTTGTATCCTTCCCTTGTCTGATTGCTCTAGCTAGGATTTCCAGTGCTATGTTGAATATACAGTCGTGACAGTGGGCGTCCTTGTCACATTCCATATCTTAGAGGAAAGGCTTTTTCCCCATTCAGTATGACACTAGATGTGGGTCTGCCATTTATGGTTTTTATTATGTTGAGGTATGTTTATACTATCGCCAGTGTTTTGAGAGTTTTTACCATAAAGGGATGTCAAATTTGTTGAAATATCAAATGCTTTTTCATGATCGATTGAAATGATCATATGTTTGTTATACTTTATTCTGTTGATGTGATATATATCATTGATTTATTTGTATATGTTGAACTATCTTTACATCCCAGGGATAAATCCCACTTGGTCAAGATGAATGATCTTTCTAATGTTTTGTTGAATTTGGTTTGCTATATTTTGTTGAGGATTTTGTCATTAATATTAATCAGAGATACTGGCCTGTAGTTCTCTTTCTCTCTTTTTTTTTTTTTTTTTTTTGAAGAATGAATTTGGAAGTCTTCCTTCCGCCTCTGTTTTTTTGAATTAGTTTGAGTAGAACTGCTATTTGTTCTTCATGAAATTTTTGGTAAAATTCAGCAGCAAAGTCATGAGGTCCCAGGCTTTTCTATACTTGGAGACTTTTTATTATTGCTTTGATCTCGTTACTTGTTATTGGTCTGTTCTGGTTTTAGATTTCTTCCTGGTTTAATCTTGATAGGTTACATGTATCCAGAAAGTTGTCTACTTCTAGAATTTCCAATTTCTTGGCATATAGTTGTTCACAGTAGCCACTAATGATTCTGTCACCAAATTTCTACAGTATTCATTGACATGTCTTTGTTTTTGTTTCTGATTTTATTTATTTGGATCTTATCTATTTTTTTTTCCTACATTGTTCTGGCTAATGTTTTGTCAATTTTTTCTGCCTTTTCAAAAAGCAACTATTTGTTTCATTAATCTTTTTTATTTTTTTATTACAATTTTATTTTATTTCTCTTCTGATCTTTATTATTTCTTTTCTTCTACTGATTTTGGTTTTGGTTTGCTCTTGCTTTTCTAGTTCTTTGAGATGCTTCATTAGACTGTTTATTTTCAATCTTGTTTATTTAGAATCTTGTTTATCTTGTATATTTAGGTGCTGTCCAAGAGTCAGAGACTAGAGTAAAAACCTGAGAAGTATACCTGGTGTTTTATTTTCTGGGGGATAAGCTGGCGCTCAAACCACAAGATGCAACTCTAACTTCTCTTCTCTCTCCTTTATAAAGGTGGAGAGGTCTTACTCTGTAGGCACTGCCGCACCAGGTGATATGGTTTGGCTATGTGTCCCCACCCAAATCTCATATCCATTTGTAATCCCCACATGACAAGGGAGGAACCTGTCATCCCCAAATGTCAAGGAAGGGAAGTGATTAGATTATGGGGGCAGTTTCCCTCATGCTGTTCTCGTGGTGGTGAGTGAATTCTCACGAGATCTGGTAATTTTACAAATGGTAGCTTTTCCTGTGCTCTCTCTCATTCTCCTGCTGCCTTGTGAAGAATGTGCTTGCTTCCCCTTCTGCAATGATTGTAAGTTTCCTGAGGCCTCCCCAGCCATGCAAAACTGTGAGTCAATTAAACCTCTTTTATTTATAAATTATCCAGTCTCAGGCAGTTCTTTGTAGCAGTGTGAAAACAGACTAATATATCATGTCATGAGGAGTACTACTAGATTACCAGCCAATGTTTCCTTAAGATCCCAGGGCTCTTAAGTCAGCTGAGGTGAATGCTGCCTGGCATGGAACTCACCCTTCAGGGGAATGGGCTCCCCTTTGGCCCAGAGCAGGTTCAGAAATGCCATCCAAGAGTCAAGTCCTGGAATAGGGGACCCCAGGAGCCTGCTTGGTGCTCTGCCCCACTGTGGCCATGCTAGTACCTAAGGTGCAAGAAAAGGTGCCCTTTACTTTTCCATCTGCTTTTCTCAAGCAGAAGGAGTTTTGCCAGTAACCTCCACAGCTGGTAATGTGCTGAGACTCACCTAAAGCCAGCAAGTCACAAAGGCTCACATAAGGCCCTCAATGGTTCAGGGCCCAGTGGCTGTTGGGTTAGCAGGTGATGAATGCTTCCAAGATTGGGTCCTTCCTTTGATGGCAGCAGGTTCCCTTCTGGCCCAGGTTGTGTCAAGTAATGTTGCCTGGGAGCTAATGCCTAAAGCAGGGGCCTCACTCGTCCAGCTGGTTGCCCTATCCTACTGTGGCTGAGCTGGTATCCTAGATGCAAGAAAAATTCGTCACTACTTTTCCCTCTTCTCTCCTCAAGCAAAAGGAAGGGGTCTCTTCTGGAGCTGTGAGCTGTGCAGCAGGGGGTTACAGAGGGGTGATGCCAGCATTCCCTTGGCTTTCCCAGCTGGTGTCTCAGTATGTTGTGTGCCCTCCCAGTTCACTGTCTCTGGGCCTAGTTCAGCACTAGGCCTCACCTGTAAGTTGCAGTCCTTATGGCCCAGACTGCCTTTCAAGTTTACTTGGAGACACACAGTGCTGTAGCTCTCAGTGGCAAGGTTGCAAGCGCTCATGTTCTGTCTGCTGAGATCAGCAGTTTTCCCCTGGCTAGGGCTGGTTTAAATGCTCCCTCTGTGGGTGAGCATCAGCTGAGTTTGGTCTGGTTTTCTTTTCTGATCTGACAGGAAAACACTGAGTTTAATACTTGAACTCATAATTGCTGTGTTCTCCCTCCCCCAGTCAAGAGACCCTCCACACACCATGCCATGGCTTCCAAGGGCGGGGCAGAGGTGGCACTGATGATTCAACACTGTTTTTTCTATATCTTCAGTGCCTCTTTTGGCAATATGAAGTTAAAACCAGGTACTATGACTGTTCACCAGAGTTTTGGTTCTTATAATGGTGTTTTTTCTGTGTAGATAGTTGCTAACTTGGTGTCTTTGTGGGTGGAGCTTTCTGTTCTGCCATCTTTCTCTGCCTCCCAATTACACCTTTGCAGTTGTCATGCAGTCCTTTGATTTTCTGGTGTGTGTGTGTGTGTGTGTGTGTGTGTCTGTGTGTCTGTGTGTGTGTGTGTTTAAGCCTCTATTTTCTTTGCTTTTTAGTTTTAGAAGTTTTTATTGATATATATATATATATATGCATTCAGCCTGATAATTTCAACATCTCTGCCATGTATGGCTCTGATGCTTTATCTCTTCAAAATATGCTTTTTACCTTTTAATAAAACTTGTCATTTTTTTCTTGATAGCCAGACATAATATATCAGGTGAAAGAAACAACTATAAATAGGTCTTTGGTAATGTGGTCATAAGGTGTGAGGGGAGGAAAAGTATTTTATAGTCTTATGATTAGACTTCAGTCTCTTAGTGAGCCTCTGTCTCTGGACTGTGAACATCACAATTGCTTCTCAATTCTTTCTAGGTGGAACAGGATGGCTTGAGTAGCTAGAGTTTTGTATTTCCCTTTTCTCACATGGAAGGGTACAGCTGTGTGAAGTTTAGTGTTTTTTTATCCTCGGGACAGTCTTGATAAAACACCATGAGGTTAGACTCTGGGTTAAATAGTTTCTTCTGAGGGCAGAACTTGTTAGGAATAGAGTGCTCTGGCATATTTCAAAATAATCTCTTTTTGTCTTCTGCTAAAACACAGGGGGATTTACTGTGAGAACCTGGTCACACTCCTAGGGGCAAAACCCACAAAACTGTGGTGTCCCCCTGTGACTGGGTTCTCCTGAAGTTTTCTTTCTCTTCTTGAGAGAGTGTCACTTTGTCGCCCAGGCTGAAGTGCAGTGGCGTGATCTTGGCTCATGCGACATCCACCTCCCAGGGTTCAAGTAATTCTTCTGCCTCAGCCTCCCAAGTAGCTGGGACTACAGGCATGCACCACCACGCTCAGCTAATCTTTGTATTTTAAATAGAGATGGGGTTTCTTCATGTTGGCCAGGCTGGTCTCAAATTCCTGGCCTCAAGTGATCCACCCACCTGTGCCTTCCAAAGTGCTGAGATTACAAGCGTGAGCCACCCTGCCCGGCCACTTGAAGTTTTTAACTCTCATACTTCTCCACACTGAACTTCCAGCACCTTGTTTGTGTTTTCCTACCATAGCACTGTATCCTGTGGCAGTTTTCACTCACAAGCCTCTGCTCCAGCCATAACTCCCTGTATTTGTCTGACTTTTCAATCTTGGGGCTTCAGTTTGCCTTTGTCCTCGTCTCTTTTATAAATCAAGAAGAGATACTTATTTTTTTAACCTGTTTGGTTTTTAACTTAATGGTGATTTCAAATCTCTTTACGTGGAGAACTGGAAACCAGAAGTACAGAATCTGCCTAATTGATAATATTTTATTAAGAATATTTGTGTCTATATTCAGCAAGTATATTTGGTTTAGTTTTTTCTTTCTGTATTTCTCTGTTGAGTTCTGATATCTTGGTAACATTAAGTTTATAAAATGAATTTAAGAGTACTTTCTTCTTTTCTATTTTCTGAAAAAAAAATGTATAAAAATAGTGTTATTTTGAGATACGTTCCATTAATAGCTAGTTTATTGAGATATTTTAGCATGAAGGATGTTGAATTTTGTCGAAGGACTTCTCTGCATCTATTGAGATAATCATGTGGTTTTTGTCATTGTTTCTGTTTATGTGATAGACTACGTTTATCGATTTGCATATATTGAACCAGCCTTGCATCCCAGGGATGAAGCCGGCTTAATTGTGGTGGATAAGCTTTTTGATGTGCTGCTAGATTCGGTTTGCCAGTATTTTACAGAGGATTTTCGCATCAATGTTCATCAGGAATATTATCCTGAAATTATCTTTTTTGGTTGTGTCTCTGACAGGTTTTGGTATCAGGATGATGCCGGCCTCATAAAATGAGTTAGGGATTATTCCCTCTTTTTCTATTGTTTGGAATAGTTTCAGAAGGAATGGTACCAGCTCCTCTTTGTACCTGGTAGAATTCAGCTGTGAATCCATCTGGTCCTGGACTTTTTTTTGGTTGATAGGCTGTTAATTACTGCCTCAATTTCAGAATTTGTTATTGGTCTATTCAGGGATTCAACTTCTTCCTGGTTTAGACTAGGGAGGGTGTATGTGTCCAGGAATTCATCCATTTCTTCTAGATTTTCTAGTTTATTTGTGTTGAGGTGTTTATAGTATTCTCTGATAGTATTTTGTATTTCTGTGGGATCAGTGGTAAATCCCCTTTATGATTTTTTATTGTGTCTATTGGATTCTTCTCTCTTTTCTTCTTTATTAGTCTGGCTAACGGTCTATTTTGTTGGGTCTTTTCAAAAAACCAGCTCCTGGATTCATTGATTTTTGGAAGGGTTTTTCATGTCTCTATCTCCTTCAGTTCCCTGATCTTAGTTATTTCTTATCTTCTACTAGCTTTTGAATTTGTTTGCTCTTGTTTCTCTAGTTCTTTTCATTGTGATGCTAGGGTGTCAATTTTAGATCTTTCCTGCTTTCTCCTGTGGGCATTTAGTGCTATAAATTTCCCTCTAAATGCTGCTTTAGAGGGGAATTAGAGATTCTGGTACGTTGTGTCTTTGTTCTCATTGGTTTCAAAGAATTTATTTATTTCTGCCTTAATTTTGTGATTTATTGTTTAAATCGGGTAATTTTTATTTTTATAACTTCTGGGTCACTGATTCACTCTTTTTCTCTCCAATCTGCTCCTGAACTCATTTATTGAGATTTTATTTCAGATGTTGGATTTTCAATCCCAACACTTTCATTTAGTCCTTTTTATCATCTTTTTTTTCTGAGACTTATTTTTGTGAGGTTTTTAAAACAATTTGTTTCAAATATTTACAATTGCCTTTTGAGATTTTTGGTTTTTATGATGGTTGCTTTAAAAGTCTTATTAGATAATTTAATAATTCTTTCTTCTGGGTGCCAGTATCTATGATTGACTCTTCATTGAGCTGGAGATGTCCCTTTTTTTATGTGAAGATTGAAACCTGAACAGTTTTCTATTAAATTGTGGGACTCTAGATCTTTCTTGAGCCTTCTGAGTAAGCTGACTTTTCAAACAGCACTTTGGCAAGGGAAATAAGGCACAGCCTTGTTACTGTTCCCACTGGCCAGTCATGAAAATCTGGGCTACTTATGTGATCGCCGCTGACACCACTGTGGATGTGACCACATTTCCACTGGGCAATGTAAAATATTCTGACTCTGACTATCCTATAGGCCTTCTCTAATACCTTCCCAATGGTAGGGTAAAGGGCACCACATTATATCCAGACTTGTGTAGAAGTCTAAGCTCTTCATAATGTTTCCATGGACACAATAGAGGGAGAAGAACCTTATTTTTAGCCATTGCAAATGGAAGTCTTGTCTCTCTAATGGGAGCTATCTGACAATACTATGGCAATAATGTTGAAGTAGCTCATTACAGCCTCATAAAGGTGGAATTCTAGGCTCCCCATAGAGCATTTGCTGTCATAGGTGCTTGTCAAGAGTAACAGTGTTTTCTAAAATTTCTGTCTTGTTAAGCTGCTCCTTTCCTGATCCCTTAGCTAGAAAGAGCAGGCTTTTCTAGAGGTGTTTTTTTATCTCTTCCACTTTGCATTCCCAGGCTCCTGGATTCCTCAGTCCCAAGTCTACGTTATAAGAGGTAAAAGGAAAACCTAGAGAACCATGTCTTTCTTCAGGACCCAGAACCCCTAGCTAGTCCGCCTTTTCTCCAAATATATAATGTCTAGGGTTTCTTATTGTGTTTATGAAGAGCAATAAAGAAAATAATGACACAATCTTTCAAAAAGCAAAAGTCTACACTTTTATCTGAGTCTTTATATTTAAAGTGTAATTATTATATACAGACTTTATAAAATTGGGTCTTGTTTTTTTAATAATCTTCTCTGACAATATCTGCCTTTACATTGGTGTACTTAGACCATTCATATTTAAGCAATTATTGATACAGTTGTATTAACATGAACTATGTTTGTACTTGGTTTCTGTTTATTGCCGGGGTTTCCTTTCTCTGTTCTCTGGTTTTAACTGAATATTTTATATAATTCCATTTTACCTCCTTTTATGTGAAAGTTGCTTCAGAGTTTATAATACTAATTTTTTGATAATCTAAGTCCTCCAATATTTCATGTGTAGTATAAATATCTTATAAAAGAATATTCCCAATCACTCCTTTCCCTACTTTGACATTGCTGTAATTCATTTGAATTTCTACATACTATAATCACTAAAAATTGTTATTTCTGTCTTAAACAAAAGTTATATTTCATTAAATACTTACTTTTATTCACCAGGATTGTGGTATAATCTAAGTTTTAGAAATATTCTCCAAATTATTTGAATTTTATTTTGATAGATCCCCTGGGACTATTATTGACCGGTGACCAATGATAATTCTTTGTTTAAATAAATTTTTACATTGTAAACACTATATCATGTAAGTGATGGTCTCCCCCATCATTTGTCCATGTAATATGTTCATTTAACTATGAAGTGGATTTATTGGTGATTATTGTCCCAAGAGATCCAAGCTTGCCAATTGACTTTATAATATGTTTAGTTCTTAGTCTCTATTCTAGCATGATAAATTATAATCCATAACTTAAGCACTTCCTAAAGATTTTAGGCCTATGGCTCTATTTTCTCACCAGTATCTAATGATCACTGTATCATATTCATTTTCCTGGCTGAGCAACACAGGGGAAATTTGTATGAGATGGGGACTTTGGCTGGTATTTCTGATATGCCTATTTAAAAATATGTTTATGAGTAAAGTCTTTGTAATCAAGATTAAATTGAGAAGATGACAGTTCTGTATAAATTGCAAACATCAAGATATATATTTATATAGTTAATCATATAATGTATAAGTGGCATTGCAAATAACCTCATAGTTTTGTCTATATAGTATTTATTTTCATGTTAAAAAGAGCTAATTGTTTGAGACATGTACTAACAAAAGTGAATTTCATGATTGGAGAAACTATCCTTACATCTACTATTTCCACTAATTTTGCAAGAATCCAGCCAGCCTCTTTTTCATTCCCTTTAGGCAATGAGGATCTCATTATTGAGACCACCTACAGATGGTATGATTGAAATTTTGACTCTGAATAATCACTTCATCATTTTGATCTTTTTATGCAAATCTCTAGACAATCATGGACATTATACTAAGAAAAAGCTTAGGAAGTTCAGTTTTAGCAGCAAATTGTTCACATTTTATGTATTCCCTTCATACATTTGAAAAATTGCTAGTATGCTTATCTCCTCTCAAGTGTTAAAAAATTACACTCTAAACTGCTTATGATTGACAGATTATTTTATTTTATGCATTCCATGAACCTATTTTCAGGTAAGATTATGCTTGGGAAATTTTGGCTTTCAGTAATGTGTTATCTTTTTGATTGATTTAAAGTCTCAATATTTTACACTTCGCATTACATTATGGTTTATTTTGTCAGTTATTAGTTTGCCAATTAGTGTTTTCTTCTTTACCCTCATAAGAATATTATTCAACATGAGAATTTAGTTCTATATTTTACATAATTAATTTAATATTAAGCAAACCACACATATTTACGTATCAGATTATTCTTCTAAATGAGGAAAATTTTCTTTAAAAATTTACAGTATCATAGATCAGTATTCAATTTTTATAATTTAATTTAGTTATAATAAGTAGACTTGTGATATTTTATAGGTTTTTGTGCACAATAAATATTTATTGGGAAGAATTTATGGACAAAATGATCAGCAAAGTGAAAAAAAGGCATCAGTCCTGAAACATTGTGAATTACATTTTTGATAAATGTAATAGAAGTATGATGATCAGAGGATCATCGAGGGCTCTCCCATGGAACTATCAAGACATAAGGCATGAAGGTCCACATTCAGTGGACAATGGAAGACCCACATCCCTGGGTTCCAGGTCAGAGTGCCCAAAGGAGCCACTGTATCCGTGAACTTTGCTCCCCCTTCACATACCTTCCCCTATTAACTCTGTGCTTGCATTTTAATTTTAAAAAAATTAGTAATAATAAAAACAATATTACTTAGTTACAACATGTTTTTAAAGTTGCCAGTTTGATATAATAACGATTATTATGTGCACAGAAGTTGTAGTAGAAATTTAATTATATTTAAATAAAGACTCAGCACTATTTGCTATAATAAAGTCCATATTATGGATCTGACAAAATCAATGGAAATTTTTATACTAACTGCTAAAATAAAATAACAAAATAAAATTAATACCTGTCAAAAAATTTAAAAGTCAAATATGTGATTGATTTTACCCTAAACTATATTGTAGTATTAAATATGTTTTTTGTATTTTTAAAGATAATCTATGCAAAACTGAAAAATATTTATTCCATTGGTATTATAATTCAAATAGTCTTTGGAAGACATGTATTTTATTTAATTGATTGTAGTCATTTACCTGTGTGGCAAAGTTTCTTTCACGTACTAAATTGTAAACTGAACAAATATATATGCATTAACATAGACTTAGTTATGGTGCTGCAAACATGTTTGGAAGAATAATAATAAATGAAAATTTTTTCATGGTAGAAAAAATTGTGAATTTTATTTGAAAACTTCCAGGCCAAATAGTCAAAATGAGACAGAAAATTTAAAAAAAGACAGGGATTGGTAATAATATTTCTTGATAGTCATTATTCTGATGGGTTATAAAACAGACCTTTTTTTATTTATTAACTAATTTAATGCCCCCAAATGATCTTAGAACATATATTTTGTTATTTAAATTAAATACTATTTATACAAATGTATGGCAAATTCACAGCTTAGAAGTGTCATGTGAAATAGGATGTCAGTCAGGATGGTCTGACTTTAAGAAGGGAATATTAAAATAAATAAAGCTATTTATGAGAAGACTTCTGTTACTTTACGTAAGACATAGTTTAAATACTGCTTCAAAAGATGTTAGACTTGAACAGAGGTAGGTATATGGCAGAACTGATATCCTTGGGTATAAAATTAATCATTGCTGATTTCGAAACATTTCTTAGCATATGCTCCCTTTTTGATCTTCTTCCAATGTTTCCATCTTATTATATTAAATATGATATATGAATGTAATTTAAATTCCATATACTTGAGCAAATATGAGACAAAATTCCCTTTCATAGAACATACATATCTCTCAGTTATATCTCTCAATCTAGTTTTTTGGGATAATGTATATATGTGAAAATTTTAACTCAAAATAAAAGCAAAATATTAAATAAGTATGGGAAAATACATATGAGAAAAAGAGTGCATTTCCTTTTAACAATGTTGGTCATGTAATTAAAAACTAATATGTAGGACAGGGCACAGTGGCTCACGCCTGTAATCCCAGCACTTTGGGAGGCTGAGGCGGGTGGATCACGAGGTCAGGAGATCGAGACCATCCTGGCTAACATGGTGAAACCCCGTCTCTACTAAAAATACAAAAAAATTAGCCGGGCATGGTAATGGGTGCCTGTAGTCCCAGCCACTCGGTAGGCTGAGGTAGGAGAATGGCGTGAACCTGGGAGGCGGAGCTTGCAGTCAGCCGAGATAGCTAGCACCACTGCACTGCAGCCTGGGAGAGAGCGAGACTCCGTCCCCCCAAAAAAAACTAATATGTAGGATAAAATAAAATAATTACATTAAAGTCATCTTGCAGAACATGGACCATGGTATAATGTCTCTATCCTATTGATTGCATGTTAATATTTAATCCAGTAAATGATCACTTGACTTTTTGTAACCATACATCACAGAAAATACATATCTCTCAGTTATATCTCTCAATCCAGTTTTTTGGGATAATGTATATATGAGAAAATTTATATTTTAACTCAAAATATAAACAGAATATTAAATACATATGGGGAAATTCTAGAACTGTATTTAAAATTCAATTGGTGACTAGTCACTCTATTTAGCTATTTGAAAAACTCATTGTGTGTTAACTCCGGTTTTACTATCTTGAATTTTGTTGGCTTTAAGAAAAACATCACAATGTCATTCCCAGTGAAATAATTATCTGCAATTGTGTGTTTGTTCAGAATGCATTTCTACATTGTCTTGCATACTTAAACCATATTTTTGTTAAAGTGTGCAATGGATACCAAAAGACTCAAGAATGTTGCACAAGAATAAACTTGTGCAAAAGAAGGCAAAGGGAAAGGGAAACAATGTTATAAACATTCAAAGCAACTGTTAATAACATATTAATACTTTAGTCATCAAAAAACTATGGTTTAAGCATTTTACGTGTATGTTGCTATTTTAGTTATATTATTGGGAAATAGACTTGGGTGTGGTGTCACTATGTAAATTAATTACTGGAAATCAGTAGCAATTTGCTAGTGTTCATCAGGAAATGCCTATTATGTTATTTTCAGAGTTCCAGGGGGCCAGTATATATATATTTTTTCCAGTATTTTTAACATATTTCTCTCATTTTTCAGATAAATTTTAAAAAGATCCAAATCCTTTGAAAATAAATTTATAAGTTGTTAATTTATCAATTTTGCTCTTCAAAAAATAAACTTTTTAATTTTTATTCTTATGACCCATAAAAGTTAAATTTTTAACTGATTGATTCCTCTATTTCCTTATACTTTCATTTATACATAAGTATTGAACAAGTGTTTTATTTTATTGTTATAAAAATGACAAGAATTAATCACCTTCCAAAGCTGATACATAAAGATGTTAAACTTTGGTAGAAAAATGACCTTTGGAGTCCTGGTGGCTTTAGTTGTACGTGTATATGCACATATGTTGCAATCAATAAAAGATAGACATTATACTATGGTCAATGTTCTGTAAGATGACTTTAATGTAATTATTTTATTTTATCCTACATATTAGTTTTTATTACATGGCCAACATTATTAAAAGGAAATGCACTCTTGAAAATGGTTGAATTCCCAGTCTATTCATGAGATTGAAATGAAGTTAATAAAGTAGCTTCAGCTGCTTTTTTCTTGTAAATATATTGTATAGGTTGGGTTTGAAAAACATGTTTTATAGATATTTGGTAGAAAAAATCTTTAAAGATGTGTTAAGGGAAAATCATATACTCTTACACACACACCTTTGTAGTGTCAAATGTAGTGCATTCTCAATTTGTCCATTTTGCTTTTATAAATTCTCATTACCTTTGAGACCCATTTTTGACCCCATGGCTATTCAAATTATTAGAGTTTTTAAAAAACTATGATGATTACATCAATTGAGATTCAAAAGTGACATGGCCATCTTATTTCTGTTATTAGCAGAGCTTCATTGTAAATTATTGTTATTTTGAGATAATCTGAGTCTACCATTTTTTACTACAGCATTTAAAAATATTTTCTATGTTATATATTACTTTTTATAATTAAGTTCTGATCTTGTTGCTTCATTTTGCATCTTATGCAGTTTTTCTTTTCTCTTAATTGTGTCAAAGTGAAATGAATGACATGAATAAAAATAAATTACTTAAATCAAATTTTTGCAGAAAGGCCCAAAGTCCAAAATTGCACAAAGAAAAAGAATATAGATTGGCCAGGTGTCTTATGGAACCAAGAAAAATCACATTTATAAGAAGGAAAATAAAGGTATTTGGATGTTTTTGATAATTGTGCATGAGTTGGACATTTCATTAATGAAATAATGAAAAATGAAAATTTTTTATGGGGAGTAGTGAAATATATATGTAATATTAAATGGTTAATGTTTTGAAATTGTATTTTAAGTGTTTTTTTATCACTGTTTTATTCTCCCACTGTAAAATTGAATGACTGTGGTACCTTTTCAATTACTGGCTTGTTATAAGTATAATTGCTCCTTTAATAAAATATTGTGACTTTCTATTTTAACATTATTAAAATAACTGTTCTTATTTAAGCTCTCAACCAATTGGTACTGTGCAAGATGGTTCATGGCAGGCTTTGGAAGAATTCTTATTCACTTTCTAGCCCCTGCTGCCAACTTCACATATTCGTTCGAAGCCTTCCTGACTACTTATATTTAAAATACGTAATATATTTAAGCTAAAATTGGTCATAAAGAGTTATCTTTGAATGTAGGGGGGTAAAAGGAAAGGTAAAGGGTGAAATTTTATGATAACTATTCAACAGCCAGAAAATCTAACAGTGTAATTAGGCATGTCTTCTTTATCAAAATAAATTTATAATAGTTACATGATATAGTCACAAGAGTCTAGCTTACAGCTCTTAAGCAGAGCTTCTCAAAATATTTGTTAGACATATTGGGAGTGGACTATGCTTACACACTAGAACCTTGCCATAATCAAGTCTTTTCCTCAGTTTTCATCAACTTAAAAATGATTATTTTAAAGACGCGGATCCTCTTTAAGTTTCTTTTAATTTTAGCTCATTACTCAGGAAAAAAAGAAAAGAAAAAGAAAAATGCCTGGAGATTTTTTATATCTAGAACATGGAAATTTGTAAATGTGGTATAGTAGTAAATGTCTTATACGGTTTTTGGTATATCCTTGAGTCACCATATGGTTTCTTTCTCAGTCAGTAGTATAAAAAATTGAGCTTGTATGTCTGGACTCTTCTTTTGACTTGATAAGTTACTCATTCCACTGGGTTCAATTGGACAACCGACTTCACAGTCACTTCTAAGAGAAAGTCTGAATATACTGGAGCATGATTACAATCTCATATAACATTAACTTATATAATTTATCCCATGATTATGTGCTAATTTCGCGATTAAAGCAAATCAAGTCAGTTTTAAGTTATCTTCACTTATTTTTGAACCTGCGATAGCATTTTTTTTTTTTTTTTTTTTTTTGGTGGATGGAGCTCTGGCCAAGGTGATAAAGCATGAGTCAGCAGGACTTAAAAAAATAAATAAAGTAGAGATATAAATCACCTGCTGTTTAAGTGAGAAGCTCAAGTCAGTTGGCAATACTAATTCTGTGGACAATATTACTGCACTTCTGAAATTGCACTGTAGAAAATTCAGTTTACTGTTGAGATGAAATACATTTTTATTTTCCAGGTTTTGTTCTGAGGCTTTCTTGATTTTGCTGCATTTCATCAATATTTACCATATTCTAGAGATTGTGAGAAAGTGCAGGTGTACTTAGAGGAAGTACAGAAAAGAGAAAATATGGACATTCTTTCTCATTAGTTTTTGGGGAAGGCCATACACTCAACTTCAGTTGATGAGATGTCAAAACAGTAGCATTAATGTAGGAAAAGGATCTTGGCCCTAACTCACACTATCTGCTGGGCATATTGTGTCCACAATGTCTGTCCCACCAGCCAGCCAAATGTTGCTTCAACTTCTATAATTGCGATGTCTTGTAAGCATGAGCCCCAGTAAATCATTGGGTCTCTGGCATCCATTTCCAGCAAAATAACAAATAATAAATAGTACTACAGATAAAAGGTGTGTGGGTGTATATAAGTGTGTATGATCTTATGTGTTAGGTTACTGAGAAAGCCTGAAAAAATTCTCTATAGAACATATTTTTTCAAGCAATATTATTTTTATGTTATATTGACACATACCAAATATGCAAACATACAAATATAAATATGAATCTTACAATTTAATAACAAAAATGATAAAAGTCCCAATTATAAGAACAAATAGACAACCCACTCAGTAACTTATATACCAGAGAATAATTAAGTAAAAATTGAAACCTAGGTCCTCTCTCAAAATAGAGCCATATTGGAAGTCAAGTCTTCACCATATGATTTTGGAAAGAGACACAATTTAGCCCATAATAATGTTCAATCACATTATTACTTTACATGGTATAGTCACATTCAAAGTTAAGAAATGCAACTGAAAAAAAATGAGTTTTATCACTCAGAAAGGAGACAAAATTTCTATTTGCAGATGATTCGATTACAGATAAAATATAAGGGAATGTCAATTGTAAAGAAAAATCAAAAGGCAAAAGTTGCTCTTCTAGAATATCTACTTGTTTTTAGTTGCACACAGTAGTCTTCCTATCCACGGTTTTCCTTCTGTGGTTTCAGTTATCTTGGTCTCTGTTACTAAGGGTCAATGTTGTTCAAAAATAGATGAGTGGAGTACAGTAAGATATTTTGGGAAAGAGAGAGAGGGATCACATTCCTGTGACTTTTATGTAGTATTTTTTATAATTGTTCTGTTTTATTACTTATTGTTAACCTCTTACTGTGCCTAATTTATACATTAAACTTTACCACATTTATGTTTGTATAGGGAAAAACACAGTATTTGTAGGGTTGGGTACTATTTGCAGCTACAGGCATTCACTAGAGTATCCCCTGTGGATAAAGTGGAACCATGGTTTAGCTTTACAATTGTTACGTCTTCTTGATAAATTAACACTTTTATAAATATATAATGCCATTCTTTGTCTTTTGTAACAGTTTTTACTTAAGAGCTGTTTCTTATGATAATGGTACAGTCACCTCAGCTCTGTTTTGGTTATTATTTGCATAGAATATATTTGTCCTCCTTTTCAGTTTCTAAAAATTTGTGTCTTTGAATATAACATGAGTGTCTTGTATATGACAAATAGTTAGATCATATTTTTTTAAATCTGCATTACCAATCTCTGCCTTATCATTAGGGATATTAATCCTTTAAATGTATTGCTTGTAAGGAAAGACTTACTTCTACAATTTTGCAATTTGTTTTTTATATAGCACAACTTTTTTTTTCTTAATTAATGCCTTCTTTTTTACTTATTTTTTGTAATGCATATTTTTATTCCTTTCTCATTTATTTTTTATATATATTTTTAGATTACTTTCTAATGTTCATGCTAGGGATTACAATTAACCTCTTACACTTCTAACAAACTATTTTTTATCTTCAATGGGACATAAAATCTTTGCTCCTGTATATCTCAGTATCTCTCCCTTATTATTGTTGTTGTCACAAGTTACATCTTTTTACAAATGTTTCCCATGAACATAAATTTATATATATTTTATGCATTTGTCTTTTAAATCATATATAAAAAAGCAGAGGGAATTCAATCCAAAAATACATTAATACTTCCTTTTCTATTTACCTACATAGTTACCTTTGCCATTTTTCTTTCTTTCTTTGTATGATTTCAAGTTACTGTATAGTGTTCTTTTATTTCCACATAGATAACTACCTTTGCATTTCTCATATGGAAGCTTTACTAATAACAAACTGCCTGGGTTTATGTCCACCTAGGAATGTTTCAATTTCTACTCCATTTATGAAATGTAATTTTGTTGGATAGAGAATTATTGTTTCACAGGTGTATTTTTCCAGTCAGCAATTTAATTTTGCCATCTAATTACTTTCTAACCTCCATTCTTTCTGCTGAGAAATTGACTATTGATCATATTAAGAACCACTTGTTTATGTCAAATTGTTTCTCTCTTGCTGTTTTCTAGATTCTCTTTTTGTTTTTGAATTTGACAGTTTGATTATAATGTGTCTCAATGTGAATCTCTTTGTGTTCAGTTTTCTTGAAATTCATTGAGCTTTTGGGTTTTGTAAATTAATGTAATTTTATCAAACTTGGGAAGTTTTCAGCCATTATTTCTTCAAATATTCTGTCTGCCATCTTCTTTCTCTTTTATTTTTCTGTGACTCCTACTATGCTTATTTGGTACAAATGATGGTGTCTTGCAGGTCTCTTATGTTCTGTCTTTTTGCCTTCATTATTTTTTTTCTTTCTGCTTTTCAGACTAAGTAGATTCTACTGATTTATCTCTACATTTACTGATTTGCTTTTCTGCCTTGATTAATTCTATTGTTTTAACTGTCTAATAATTTTTTCATTTCAGTGTTTACACTTTTCAACTCTGTAATTTCTATTTGGTTCATTTTTATAAATTATCTTTATTGATATTCTCTTTCTTGTGATGTGATTCTTTTAATGTCTCTTTGTGGTTTAATTTGGCTCTTTGAACAAAAGATATTTTATTTTCATTTAAAGTTTTTGTATTTTTTGGCCAGGCACGCAGTGGCTCACACCTCTAATTCCAAGCCGAGGCGGGTGGATTGCCTGAGCCCAGAAGTTCAAGAGCAGCCTGGGTAACATGGTGAAACCTGTCTCTATATAAAATACAAAAATTAGTCAGGTGTGGTGGCACATGCCTGTAGTCTCAGCTACTCAGGAGGGAGAGGTGGGAAGATCGGTTGAGCCTGGTAGGTAGAGGGTGCAGTGAGCCGAAATTGTGTGACTGCACTTCAACCTGGGTGACAGAGGGAGACTGTGTCTCTAAAAAAGAAAAAAAGTAAAAAAAAAAATTAAAGTAAAATAAAATATTTGCATTTTTAGTAAGAACTATGTCTGTACTTCCTCAGAGACAGTTTATTAGTTTTCCTGAGTAGGTCATGCTTTTTTTTCCCTCACATTCTTTATAAGTTTTGTTGTGAACTGGACATTTCCAATTCAACTTTAGTAACTCTTATTTGGAATGCATGGGACCAGAAATGTTTCAAATTTCGAATTATTTTTAATTTTAGAATATTTGCATATACATAATGAGGTATTTTAAGGGTGGAACCCAAGTCTAAATAGAATTTTTTTTATGTTTTATCTACACTTTATGTACATAGCCAGAGTAATTTTATAGAATTATGTTAATAATTGTGTACATGGAATAAGATTTGCATATTGAACCATCAGAAAGCAAAAGTGTCACTATCTTACCCATCCATGTGGACAATCTGTAGTTGTTTGTTATCACCATCAATCCTGATTCTGAATTTATATGTTACCAGCAAGCAATCACTTGCTTAGACTTATTTGCACATAAGTACTTACTAGCAAATAAAATCACATACCCTTAATACAGTGAAAAAAATAATGTATCCAGGATAACTAAGCAGCACAGTAGCGTTACCAGAATACCTGTTGAACAAATAGCAGATGTTAAACCATAGCAACAACAAACAACTGTAGGGCAGGCTTTCAGTCTTCACCTATAATGCTGTGTTTTGATTAAAAGAGTACTATGCACTGTATTTTTCTAGATGAGAAGACACACCATAAGTATTTGAGAGACCAGAAAGTGAGTCTCATAAAGATGAGGAGGTAAATACTGGATTGCTTTTCAAAATGTTTTCTCAAGAATCATCTCCCTCATTATAATTTTTGTCTTAGAAGTCTCCCTTTGGTTTTGTAAATGATTTCTTACATGATTTCTGTTATGAATTCATGTTGCTCTACTCCTTTAATGAGCACATTTAATATTTTTTCCATGTTGTTTATAGGCTCATTTTGTACAGTGTTAATGACATCATCATCACCATTAGCATAATCACCTTGATTGAGAACCCTTTTAACTATTTCGCCATTGGTTAATGAATGAATAACTGACGCCTCATTGACGTTAAAAACTTTTTCAATATCCTCTTCTTGGAGCATACTAACAAACACTAAATGTGTATTTTTTTGAATGTGTAAGGAGATCAGACATTATTTTAACCACTTGACACAAAGAGTCTTTCAGAGTGACCATCTTGTTCCTCATTATCACTGAACATAGTTTCAGGATAAACATTGTACCAGGCATACATACTGTGTCCTTAATCATTGTGATCCAAGTGTTGGTAACAGTATATATGGTATTCTTCATGCTATACTGTTTTGGAAAACCTTTCACACCCACTGCTCTTCACTGCTGCCAGCATGCTGTTCAGGAAAGCATTTTTATATTTATTCTTCATTGATCTATGGGTAACCTGGTCACATGACTGAATTAATGAAGTCACATTTTGGGGAAGGTACATGAAATTGATACTAATTTTTATGAGGATTTCAGCTGGAGGATGAGCAGCAGAGTTGTCAAGGAATAACAAAATCTTGCAGTTGTCATTCAGTTTAGCTTTCCTGCAGTGAGCACAAGCCACTGGTTCAAAATATTGTGAAACCAAACAGAAAACATATTCTTGGTGATCCAAGCCTTTCTGTTAGCATAATAATGAACTGGTAAGAAATTTATTTCTTGAAAACAGCAAGAAAGAAAGTTTTGCTTATCAAAGAGAGTTAAGTTATACTTAACACATGCTTGCTGCATTAGAACATTCCAACAGAATTGTTCTGTCTTTGATATCTTTGATTCCTATAGGGGATGGCTTATCAACTGTAGTCAGTGTCTTTCTGGTGCAATAATACCAAAACACTTACATTTCTTCAGCCTTATAGACATGCTCTGGCATCAGATTTTTCTTAACATAGGCCTTGAAAAATTTGTCAATATATTTCTTTGCTGCTTCATCAGCACATGCTTTATTATGCAAATCTTTAAAAATTTAATTTTGTTTCTTTTCTTAAATTTCTGCAATTATTAAATAATCACAGTTTCCTTCAATTTTTAGTTCATTATAAGTCTTTGCTTGTTTCATAATCAGCATATTATTAAGTAGCCTATGTTCACAATAATGATAGATTCACTTTTTCAATACATGATTGAAGTACATTTTTCTAATTTTCATTAACTTCTATTCATAATTTTTAAATAGAATTTCAACATTTTATGATTCTCTATCTTCAGGTCATATATGATGGTAATTCCAACACTATCCTCTTCCATAAGAATTTCACACATGGCTGTCTAGCTTCTCCAACAGCTTTTCTGTGGTATAGATAAGCATATATGATTACTTATATGGATATCTGCAGGTCTTTCTGACATTTTCACCAATATCTTCCTTTACACCACAGGGCAGAGAATAGGAAACAAACAAACAAAACATCACAGTGAGTAATGCATGTAGGTCTTAGCTACAAGTGAGATATCATGGGAAACCTGCCACTAGCTTGTCCAACCTATACATACCATTTTAATACCCATTTTGATCATATTTGTGTGGGGAAATATGGGCATCTGTGGAAAAGATATATATTCTGCATTTTAAATTTTCAGATTAGGGATACACAACCTGCACCATAATATGTTAATTCTGGAAATCATGGAAATCATATTCTTCTGTACCTCAGGATGCTGTTTTTGTTGCTGCTACTTTTCTGCCTTGTAGCTGGTTTTTTGTTTAGTGACTTTTTAAAACTATGTTTATGTAGACTGTATTATCTGTTACGTGTGGTCTCTGACATCTCTGTCCCCTTAGCTTTTGTTTAGCTGGTGTTCTGACACATTCTGAGCCTAAAACAAACAAACAAACAAACAAGCAAACAAACACCTCTCTCAATCTTTGCAGATTGGCGTTTTATTGGGGCATTCTTTCCACACTGAATTACTCTTCAGTTCGTGCTTTGGCTCAGCTAAAAATGAGTCTAAACTGAAAGCTTATAGTCTTCTCAGGTTTTTCTGATTATGCATCTTGCCCTGGTATACACATAACCTTTTACATCCCCCAGTATGAACAAAGTTTTTCAATGCCATAAACTTTAAAGACCCTTTCTCCCCAAGTTTTCCTCTCAAGCTTTTTGCATGAAGATTTTTAAGCTCAAATTGCAATCTTTTGCAACAAGAAGTAGTGGGTTCTTCATTTACCTTTCAAAGTGTTCAAGAATTAACCTCTATGTACCCACATTTCTGCCCTAAGATAGTTCTCAGTTAGGTGAAACAAAGGCAAGCCTCCAGGTAGCTGCCCCACAGGTCAAAACAAACTAGCACAATGCTTTAAGCACAAGGTCAACTTTGATATATATGAAATTAGGGACAAGGGTGCCATAGTGGGAACACGGCTGCTATCTTCAAAACCACTACTGAGCTAGGAGGGAATTAGGATTAAGACAAGTAAGTATCTCAAAGCTCTCCTACTGTTTTAAAGTTGACTTCATGATTTACTGTTCACTTGGTTGCTACAAATCTTTGACTTTTTCCCAGAGTTCTCAAAAAAAAAAAAAAAAAAGAAAACTCCTGTTTTTTTTTCCTTTGGAGATGGGGTCTATTTGGCTCATGATGGAGTGCAGTGGCTATTCACAAGCATGAACACAGTCCACTACAACCTTGAACTCCTGGCCTCAAGTGATCCTCCTACCTCAGTCTCCAGAGTAGCTGACACTACAGGCATATTTCATCGTGCCTGGCCAAAAAAAGAGTTTTTGTTCACTTTCCCTGTGTTTGTAGAGAAACAGTCCCATTTTTGCTAATATCATCTGCAACATACTAATACAAGGTAATTATTAACAATAGGACAAATACTACATCAAAGAAACACCAATAAAATCTCTAATGCCTGTATGTGTGTGCATTATTACATTTATTATTCTTTATAATTTTATAATTTTTTTTCTATGAAGTGTTTAGCCTAGATATATTTCATTATGGAACTCTATCATTCAAAGAAAAATAAATAGGAAGCAATATTGTATGATTGAAATTCATTATAAAAAATGTTCATAATCTCCAGTTTGCACATAAGCATGGGAGTGTTCAACATAAAAGAAAATTACCTTTTTATGAATGTTAATTTAGTTTTACATTTGATGTCAAAGTTAGATGATTAAACTGGAAACATGTGTATAAGAAAATATTATGTTTCCTTTGGTTATATATATCCGGAAGCAGGATTTCTGGCTGCACCAATCTATATTTCCAACAGTGTACAAGGATTTCCTTTTCTCCATACCTTTGTCAATTCTCTTGTTTTTCTGATAGTAGCAATTCTAGTGAATGTAGGGTGATATCTCATAGTGATTTTTATTTTGATTTTCCTGATGATGAGTGATAGTGGGCTCCTTTTCATATACGTGTTGGCCATTTTTGTGTCTTCTCTGCATGTATACACACAGGAAACACAATTTACACCTCGTAAAAATACCTGCACTCTCATTTTGATCGCAGCATCATTCACAATACTCAAGGTATGAAACCAACATAAATTACCATTGACGAATGAATTGATAAACTGTAGAGTGTGTTTTCTGTATGTATTACATAGTATAATTATGTATATAATATGTGTTATATAATTCCATATTAATATAACATTATAGTTATGATTATATATAATATTGGATATTATGTCACAAATATATATGATATATCATATAATTATATGTATGTACATATATGTATTTTTCAGCCTTAAATATGAAGTATTTTTCAACCTTAAAAAATGGTATCCTGCCTTTTGCAGAAGTATCACAATAGCCAAGATATGGAAACAACTTGTTTCTGTTGATAGATAAATGGGTAAATGGATAATGGAGTATTATGCAGCCTTTAAAAGGGAGTTCTTGTTATTTGTCACAATATGAATGAATCTGGAAGGCATTATGCTGAGTAAAATAAGCCAGATGCAGAAATAAAAATTGTGTATGCTCTCACTTTTTGTGAAATCTTTGAAAAAAAAAAACAAGTCAAATATACAGAGATAATAAAACAGTGGTTATTAAGGGTTGGGAGGAGGAAATGGGGAGATGTAGGTCAAAGGATACAATGTAGCTAATATGCAGCATACACAAATATAGAAATGGAACATAAAACATGAGGACTGTAATTAATAATATAATATTGCTTTTGAAATTTTTGCTAAATGAGCATAGTTGCTCTTGCCACCAAAAAAATAGGTAGCTCTGTGAGCTTCTGAAACATTAATTTGCTTTGCTATAGTAACCATTGTGCTATCTATATGTATCCCATAACATCATGTTGTATACTTTAAATAAACACAATGAATTAATGATAATGAGAAAATAAATTTCTTATATAGCAAAAAGAAAAGTAACAAACAAAAAGAGAGTATGTTTTCTTACCATCTAAGAAATTCCATAGTCATGTGAAGCCCCACTTATGTGTTTTTTGTTTGTTTTTGTGCATCTCTCCAAGCTTATCTTCAGGGATCAGCAACATATTTCTCACAATTTTCCCAAGATAGCTAGACTCTTGGGGACAAAACTTGAAGGATATGGAGTTTAATAACATATGGTCTTAACATTAAGGGGATTCAAATGCAATAGGGCATAAAATATAAATAGATATATTTTAATATAGTATAGTAATGAGACAGATATATGCACAGTATTCTATGGGAACAAATAGCACATGACATAGTTTGGTGTTTAAAAAATGCTGATTGATGGATAGATAGATGGATGGATAGATGGATGGATGGATAGATAGATAGATAGATACATAGATAGGCAGATAGATTAATGAAGTATGTAAGGCAAAGGAACTATCATTGGGGATAAACAAAAGTGAAACACCGTTATGAGTGTAATGAGAAATAACGGAGATGCCTGCCAACCAGAACTCTATATATAGCAATATTACTTATTATCAGAGAGAAATTCAGATCTATTGTTTATTATTTTTTTAAATTAACCTCATTTATTACTTGCAGTGGAGACTCAGATTTTTAATTATTAGAGAAATGAGAACTAAAACATAAAGGTCAATGTCTGCTTTACTAATACAATGTTCTCACTAGAGCTGTGGACAAACATAACTTTCTCATGAGGAATTTTGACATAATTATGTCAATCGTGTGTCTGAGAAGACATAATTGAAAAACTTTTCCTCTTTTCTTTTTGGATTTTACTTTTGAGATATTTGGTATAATCTTACTTTGTTTTCCCATTTATGTTGTTGAAAATACTAGGGACTGAAATGCAATATGAAATGACTGAATATAGGAAGAAAATTAGATATGTAAGGGGAAACAAAAACAACTTTATCAACCATAGTTCTTATAATAACTTGTAGTGTTAAAAAATCTTGTCTTAGTTGGGCCCTTTTAACAAAGTACCTTGGACTAGGAGGCATATACAAAACAGAAATGTTTCTCAAAGTTATAGATGCAGGAAGTACAAGATCAAGGTGTCAGCATAGATGAGTTCCACTGAGGGCCTTCTTCCAGGTTGCAGACTGCTGCTGTCTTCTCCTTATATTCCTTATATACTCAAATGGCATTAAAAAGGTAAGAGATTTCTCTAAAGTTGTTTTTATAAGGGCAATAATACCATTTCTGAGGGTTCCACCTTCATGACCTAATTACCTCCCAAAGGCCCCGCCTCCTAATGCCATCGCACTGAGGGTTAGAATTTCAGCATACGAATTTGGTAGGGAAAGTGGGAGGCATAAAAACATTCAGCTTATAACACTGAACTTAGAATTATTTCTGGTGCTTTTCATTCTATATCATGCAGATATTTTATGTTCTGAGCTACACATTTAGATATAAAAAATACATGGTTCTCCCTTTCATGAGAAATAATTGAATTTTGCATACACAAATCTTTTTTGTTACATGACTGATTAAATTGGAGAGCACACCATGGAAAAACAATTTCTATATCTCTATATCAGAACTGAGGGCAATTCTTACGTTACATACAAACATTGATTTAAAAAATCTAATTGCAATATTTGGGTTATATCTACATTATTTATATAAATTCTGATTGGGAGAAAAACGTAGAATGCATTCTAAACTACATAGTGTATACAATCCTAAGCCAATCCTCAAATCTTATCACTTCTTCAGTTCTCATCTCAATTCTATCTTCTTCAGCTTTTCACAGTTATTCCTGGGCATCTGTATCCTTCTCTTTTTCTATTCCATAGATAGCATTTTACAAATATCAATACTATGAATTTGGAAATCTGATATTTTCCATCTGTCACATTTTTATGTACTAGCATGTGTTCTCAAGTTGTTTCCTGCTGTATCCATTCTAAAGTTGTTAATTTCTGTATCAGTCAGGATTCTTTCAACTACATGGAACAGAAAAAAAGTTATCTTAAAATCTAAGTATATTTTGCCTCAAAAAAGAGAAAATCTATAGTGAAAATTGGCTGTGTGACTGGTCAGTGTTGCAGTTAAGTTGCATGCTTAGAAATGTGAGTTATTTTCATCCTTTCATTCTGACATCCACAATATTGGCTTCATGCTAAATCTCTGTCTTCTCTTAATTGTTGGATATTCACCAGAAGTGTACAGGCCAAATTTTCTCATTCAAATTTTTAAAGACTGCCTATTCATTATTTTGACATTGAGGAAATATTTCTCAGATCTTATTTACAAGGTCAGAGTATGTATCTATTACTGAGCTAGCCTCTGCTAAAAACTGAATTACAACATTAGGCTTACATTCTCCGCCACAGTAAAAAATAAAAACAACAACAAAAAAGAAAACCTATGAAGGGGAGACAGGAATTCATCAGGACTATTTCCCAAGACAAAGGGTCACATGACCCTGCTAAGACAGGAAACCGTAAACAACAGGTCACAAAATCCCACTGATAACAGAATACAGTAAAGAAACCGGCATAAACTAGCTACAATCAAGATGGCAGGAAAAATGACCTTCACTGCTCCTTTTACACTAATTATAATGCACTAGCATGCTAAAAAACATTCCTGCCAGTGCCATGACAATTTACAAATACCACAGTGACATCCAGAAGTTACCCTATATGGTCTGGAGAGGGGAGAAAACCTGGTCCTTAAGCCTCCCTCTCCACCCCTGCTTTCCCAGAAAACTCATGAATAATTTACCCCTTGTTTAGCACCTAATGAAGAAATAGTCATAAAGTAGCCAGCTAGCAGCACCCCATCAGTGCTACTCTGCCTATGGGGTAGCATTGCTCTGCCTATGAAGCAGCCATCCTTTTATTTCCTTACTTTTCAATAAACTTGCTTTCACTTTACTATATGAGCTCGCTCTTCAATTCTTTCCTGCTGGGAGCCAATAGCCCATGTGGCTTCCTGGGCTGAGCCTCAATTTGGGAGTTCACCTGTAACAAGGGGACATTAAATAACCTGATTGATTTACATTAATCAATACATTAATCAAAGCCCAACCAGAAAAGAGATTACCTTAAACCATTTTTTTCTGTTTGTTTGTTTTAGCTGCTCACAAAGTGATCTACTGGTTTGAATCTATGTAATTAACAATGCTCATTTTCACTGCCTCAAAGCCCAGATCTGGGGAAGGTGGCATCTTGAGCTGCCTTCAAGCTTAATACTTTCTAATTTCTGAGATAAGCAAGGTATTGCTCAGATAGAACAGCTGCTTAGTATTATTTCCTAAGATACAGTATTAGATATAAAACTGTTTCAGCATAATATCAGTGACATAAATTTGTGGAAATTAGAATATTATGTATTTATTTAAATGGAGTGATAATCATATTAGGAATACAGAATGCCATCTTGTATATTGTAGTAGAGTACATGGTACAATAAATTAGAGAAGACATGTTCTCTTATCTTTTTTAATAAAAATTATACAAACTGAGTTTAGAAGAGAAATTGCTTTTCTGGAAAAATGATAGAATTAACTTGAGAATATATCTTTAATTAAAAAAAACTTGACATAAAAGAGCACCAAAAAAGTTAATACTCTTACTTTAATCTGTACTTGTTATATTAATATTAAAATATTTTCATATATTAGAATATTTAATATTATTACAAAGTAATAAAATAATAGAAAATAGTTCCTCTGTGGCTAATTATATTATCTTCCTGATCATGTACAAATTGAAGATCTTTATGGTTCCTTATCTTGTCCTTACTACTAGGGAATGATCTTTTATGAGCCTGTTGGATTAGTTGGACGATAGTGATCAGTGGTGAGGGCAGAACTTAAGCATTTTGTATGCAGAAAAAAATGAAGAACCAAAAAGAGAAGAAAGAAAAACAAAAAGCTATGTTAACCTGAAAGTTCAGAATTCCAGAGAACTGCATAAGAGCTTATTCATCAATACAAAGTATTTTATAATCATTTCCATATCTACGGTTTGAAATTTCAGGAATGAGGGGTTAAGTAGCATTATTACATGGGAAATTGTTACTCATATACTAAGCAAATTAGTGAATTTGATCCAGCTTTAATCTTCTTTTGGTGGGATCATAGCTAAGCTCATATGGATGCTGATTAATGCACTATTTGTTAGAGAGATGCATAGAGTCAACTTGCTGGGTTAATTTTGTGAACATTACTAAGGGAAACATAAGGTAATTTGCACTTAGGTGGCTTTCAGCATGTTGTCTGACAACAATTTTCCAATAGCTAAGAAAGAGAAACCACTTTTATTTAAAATTGTAGGTAGTCAGAAATAAAAGTGTGCCTTGAAGATGGTCTGAAGAAGGGTAAAATATTGCTAGAAATAAGAAAAATAGAAAATATTCAATGGAAAAAATTATTCTAAACTCTAATTTCTACAAAAGAGAGTTGAATGTTGTCTTACAATTTTTTTAAATTAATGAACTTGAAAATTCAAGTTCCTTGATAAGAGCAGATATCAGTAAAATTAAAAACAAAAATAATGAAGAAAATTAATCAGAAAAGCTACATTTTTGATAAGCTTCTAGCAAATATGACAAAAACAAAACACGAACAAGAACATAAATTAACAATCAAAGAATAAAGGAAGAAATACCACAACAAATCTCACAAGTATTAAAACATTAATAAAGAAATATTTACTCATATACATTGTAATTTTAGATGAAATGGATTGATTCTTGGAAACCATAATCTCATCCCAAAATGTAATGGATCATCTGAATAATCTTATAATTATTAAATAAATTGAAATACTGGTTAAAAAACTTTCAAATATGAAATATCCATGTCTGGATTGTTTTACAGACAAATTCTCCCACATAATTTAAGAAATACACAAATTATGTGCAATCTATTTAAGAAAATAGAAGAGAAGGGAATGCTTTCCATTCTATTTTGAGGCCAGCATTATCCTCATGCCCAAAACAGACAAACATAGTAGCAGAAAACCAAAAATAAAAGCCGAAAAGCTATTGAGCCATATTCCTCATGAACCTAGAAATAAAATACTCAACAAAGTATTCATAAGTTGAATGAAGCATTTAATAAAAAAAAAATACCTAAGTAGTTTTATTCCTAGTTGAATGCAAGGCTGTTTCAATATTTGAAAATCAATAAATGTAATCTATCATATTAACAGATACAAAAAGATTATTTCAATCACTGTAGAAAAAGTTTGATACACTTTAATAACATTTATGATGAACACTAAACAAAGTAGAAATAGGAAAAATATACTCATGCTGCTGAAGTACACCTACAAATACCTGTTTCATCATACTTACTGGAGAAAGCCTGAGAGTTTTCCCTCTAAAGTTGGAAATAAGGCAGGATAGTACATATTGAACAGTCATACTCATCATACAGTAAGTCTTTGCCAAAGCAATAAAGAAAAATAATTATAGTGTAATTGTTATAGATCAGAGTATACAGAATATAAACTGTCCTATTTGCAGATGGCATTCTCACCTATATGGAATATATTAATACATCTACCATAAATATTCTAGAATAAATAAGTTTAGCAAGATTCCAGGATACATGGTCAACAAATAGCAAATGTTTTCTATATACTAAAAAAAATTTGGAAAAAACAAATTTAAAATCACACTATCAATTGTCCTCACTCTGCAAAAAGTAGAAAATGTAACTATAAACAACCATTTTGGAAAAAAACAAATTTAAAATCACACTATCAATTGTCCTCACTCTGCAAAAAGCAGAAAATATAAATATAAACAACGATGTACAATATCTGAGTGTCAAAAACTAAGTCTAAAGAAATAAATCCAAGAAGAACTAAATAAATGGGAAGACATACATGTTTGTGGATTGGAATATTTAAACCAGTAACAATGTCAATTCTCCCTAAACAGATCTATATTTTTAAGCAATGCATATTAAAATATCAACAATACTCTGTGGGTATAAACAAGTTGCATCTACCTTTTATATGAAAAACCAAAAAATTAACATAGACAAAACAATTTTGAGAAAAAATAAATTTGGAAGAATTAGAGCATGCGAATTTAAGACACTATAGCTCTAGTAAATTGGAGAATGTGGTGGTTGGCAGATAAATAAACACATGGATAAAAGAAACTGAATAAAGAAGCTAGAAATTGACCTACACAGTTACAGTCAACTGATTTTAGGCAAATATACAAAAGCCCCTTAACAGAACAACTAGAGATTTTTCAACAAATAGTATTAGATATTTATAGAAAAAAATCAATGAAATTCAACCAAATTTCACATCTTATTCAAAGATTAACTCAAGATGCATAAGACTTAAATGCAAAACACAACAAAACTTTGGAAAAAAATAAGAGAACGATCTTTAGTATCTAGGACAAGGTGAAGTATTCTTACTCATGATACCAAAATTATAATCAATAATTTTTTTAAATGTAAACTGACTTCCTCAAAATTAAATACTTTTTTACACTGCATAAAGAGCATGTTTAAGTATATTAAAAAGACAAGACACAGTCTAGGGTAAACTATTTGTAGATCACATATTTGACATTCAAAGTATATTAAAAACTCTTTGAATTAGTTTGTTAGGGCTGCCATAACAAACTACTACGGACTGGTAGCCCAAATAACATAAATTCATTTTCTTACAATCCTGGGGGCTAGCAATCTAACATCAAGGTGTGAGCAGAGATGGTTTCTTCTGAGGCCTCCCTCCTTTACTTGTAAATGGCTGACTTCTTCCTGTCTTCATACGGTCTTTCCTTTACCCATATCTGTGTCCCAGTTTCTTATTTTATGAGGATACCAGTCACAGTGGATTATGGCACACCCCAATGACATCATTAAACTTAATTACCTCTTTCAAGTTCCACTCCCTAAATGCAGTCATATTTTAAGGTACTGGAGGTTAGGGCATCAATACATAAATTTTGTGGGTACACCACTCAGACCACAACACTCTCTAAAGTCAACAGTAAAATAATAATAATAATTCAATTAGAAAATGGCAAAATAAACTTTGACATTTAGCTGAAGAATATGTACAGATGGAAGACAAACACATAAAAAGATGTTCATAATTACTACATTTGGAAAAGTGCAAATTAAAACCCCAATAAGAGGTATTATACACATCTTAGAATGGCTAAAATAAAAATTAGTGGCAATACCAACTGCTGGTGAGAATGCAGAGGCTCTGAATCTCTTGTATGTGGTTGAAGATAATTGAGCTGGGCACAGCCAATCTTGAAACAAGCATGGCAGTTTCTTTTTAAGTTAGACACTTACTATATGACCCTATCATCAAACTTCTGGGTAGTTTTCCTAGAGAAATGAAACCTTGTCTTCACAAGAAAACCTGTACTTGAATTTTCACAGCAGCTTTGGTTGTAAGAGCCCTAAATTAGAAAAAATATAAATGTCATATGAAGGATAAAATGATAAGCACACCATGGTACATCCATACAATGGAATACTATTTGGCAATAGAAAGGAATGAACAACTGATGCATAGCAAAGTAGATGAATTTCCAGAGAATTTTGTTGAGTAAAAGGGTCAATTTCAAATAATTAAATCATATCTGACTTTATATAGTTATCTCAAAGGCAGAACATTTTAGTGATTAAGAACAGATTAGTGGTTTTTTTATATTTAGGTCTAGGGGAAGAATATGACTCTTAGGAATAATATGAAGAAGTTTCCTTATGGTGATAGAAATAGGTTAGTGTCTTGATTTTAATGACAGTTATTCAAATTACACATTTGTTAAATTTCACAAAACTATACAACAAAAACTAAAGCAAATCAGAATAATTCATGCCTGTGAAAACTGTAAAATCCAAATAAGATCTGTATGTAAGTTAATAGGATTGTACAAACATCCACTTCTTTGTTTCAACATTGTAATGGGGTTATGTAAGACATTATCATTGGAGAAAGCTGAGTCTATAAGACCTTTTCATTTAATTTCTTACAATTTCTTGTGAGTCTTAACCTATTTAAAATTTTTCAAAAGTTATAAAACATTAGAATAGTTTCACATTGTCCTAACATAATCTCTTAGTAATACTATTTAATTAATGCTTAAATAATAAAATTATACCAAGAACATTTTTTAATAAGATACAGCCAATTTCACTATGTTCTGACTAGTTTTTCTACTTTTTTCTGTAATATATATATATTATGTTATATATAACTCTATATTATATATAGTTAAATATATATAAAACTATATATATTATATATCAAATATAATATAAAACTATATATATTAAATATATTTAACATTTATATTATATTTAATATATATTATAGTTATATATAATATGTTATATATAATATATTATATAGTTATATATAATATATATTATATAGTTATATATAATATATATTATATAGTTATATATAATATTTAACATATATATTATTATATTATATGTTATAATATATATTATACTATATATTATATGTTATATATAACTATATATTATATATGTTATACATGTAACTAATATATAGTTATATATATAACATACATGTATAACATATATTATATAGTTTAACTATATATTTAACTATATATAATATATGTAACTATATATAATATATACGTATATACGTATATATTATATATAATATATAGGTATATACGTATATATTATATATAATATATAGTTAAATATATATGTAACTATATATATAGTTACATATATATATATATATAGAGAGAGAGAGAGAGAGAGAGAGTCCATACCACTTTAAAGGAAAATCAAATATTAGGTATTTGTAAATAGAATTGTATTATTTTTAATTGTCCTAAGAACATATATCTTCCTTTCAATAACCTAGAATTTCTAGGAACCTAAAATAACATCTACTTTGCATAATGAATCAGGGTTTGTATTTTACAGGTGACCTTATTTGATCCTCTATATGCAGTCTTCATGGTTTTCCCTGATTATCTCATTTTAACTTACACTATGACTTTAGAAAGGGTAAAAAAAAAGGAGTCAGGATTTTTTTTAGAAAAGGCCAAGTTAAAAAATTAGAATTTGTATCAACTGTTCCACATACTTCCAGATAGATTAAGTCTTTATTATTGCCCCACAGAATGGAAGTTGTTGGCAACAAATAAAATGGTAACAACCAGTGAGTCCCATAATTATTTGCTATTGCTTACAAATTGTTAGGTACTTGGTTTGTTTTTCTATGAAAAGTCAAAAATTTTGAGTTAAGTCTCTAAACATTATCAAAAAAAAAGAGGAAACGTGCATCACAGAAATAGTGCTCCCTGAAAAAAATTTAGTTTTCTTTATTTTTATTTGGTTTTGTTTTTATACTGTGCCCTCTCCCATACTTCTCCTTCATACCCATTTCTACTGGTGCATGCTTAATTGAAAAGAATTGCCTTAACCATAATGTATGTATGTTGGTTAAAATATCTTATATTTTATTATTAAATAATTTTGGAATCCAGAATTTGGCATAAGGAAAATGGTTTTCAGCCTGATATTATGATTTACACCCTGATATCCAAATCAAATCTGCTACATAATTCAAGTCAAATTCACAACATCCTTATAGAAAACTCTGAACTTTGCCAATGCTTCTCTTTTTCTAGATGGTGGGTGCTACACAATAATATTCTGCCTGAGAAATTCTTCCTATAAAGTTCGGCATTTGCTTTGACAACTTTTTTGCAGCCAACATTAGATAATCACAAGTGTAATTTCTTTTTTTTTTTTTTTACTTCTTTTTTTTTCTTTTATTATGATTATTATTATTATTATTATACTTTAGGTTTTATGGTACATGTGCCCAATGTGCAGGTAAGTTACATATGTATACATGTGCCATGCTGGTGCGCTGCACCCACCAACTCGTCATCTAGCATTAGGTATATCTCCCAATGCTATCCCTCCCCCGTCCCCACAACCCACAACAGTCCCCGAAGTGTGATGTTCCCCTTCCTGTGTCCATGTGTTCTCATTGTTCAATTCCCACCTATGAGTGAGAATATGCGGTGTTTGGTTTTTTGTTCTTGCGATAGTTTACTGAGAATGATGATTTCCAATTTCATCCATGTCCCTACAAAGGACATGAACTCATCATTTTTTATGGCTGCATAGTATTCCATGGTGTATATGTGCCACATTTTCTTAATCCAGTCTATCATTGTTGGACATTTGGGTTGGTTCCAAGTCTTTGCTATTGTGAATAATGCGGCAATAAACATACGTGTGCATGTGTCTTTATAGCAGCATGATTTATAGTCCTTTGGGTATATACCCAGTAATGGGATGGCTGGGTCGAATGGAATTTCTAGTTCTAGATCCCTGAGGAATCGCCACACTGACTTCCACAAGGGTTGAACTAGTTTACAGTCCCACCAACAGTGTAAAAGTGTTCCTATTTCTCCACATCCTCTCCAGCACCTGTTGTTTCCTGACTTTTTAATGATTGCCATTCTAACTGGTGTGAGATGGTATCTCATTGTGGTTTTGATTTGCATTTCTCTGATGGCCAGTGATGGTGAGCATTTTTTCATGTGTTTTTTGGCTGCATAAATGTCTTCTTTTGAGAAGTGTCTGTTCATGTCCTTCGCCCACTTTTTGATGGGGTTGTTTGTTTTTTTCTTGTAAATTTGTTGGAGTTCATTGTAGATTCTGGATATTAGCCCTTTGTCAGATGAGTAGGTTGCGAAAATTTTCTCCCATTTTGTAGGTTGCCTGTTCACTCTGATGGTAGTTTCCTTTGCTGTGCAGAAGCTCTTTAGTTTAATTAGATCCCATTTGTCAATTTTGGCTTTTGTTGCCATTGCTTTTGGTGTTTTAGACATGAAGTCCTTGCCCATGCCTATGTCCTGAATGGTATTGCCTAGGTTTTCTTCTAGGGTTTTTATGGTTTTAGGTCTAACATTTAAGTCTTTAATCCATCTTGAATATGGAACCAAAAAAGAGCCCGCATCACCAAGTCAATCCTAAGCCAAAAGAACAAAGCTGGAGGCATCACGCTACCTGACTTCAAACTATACTACAAGGCTACAGTAACCAAAACAGCATGGTACTGGTACCAAAACAGAGATATAGATCAATGGAACAGAACAGAGCCGTCAGAAATAATGTCACATATCTACAACCATCTGATCTTTGACAAACCTGAGAAAAACAAGCAATGGGGAAAGGATTCCCTATTTAATAAATGGTGCTGGGAAAACTGGCTCGCCGTATGTAGAAAGCTGAAACTGGATCCCTTCCTTACACCTTACACAAGTGTAATTTCTAAGGGCTATTTTATACAATCAATTATAAGTTAGGCGACCTTAATAGCTTAATTTCCACTTTCAGGTCACTAAAATGTATTCAGTAACCTGGGGCAATAATGACTATTCAGCAATCTTCTAAATAAGAAATTTACTAAGGGAGCTATTAGCAATAGCAGAATTGGCTAACCTGAATCTCATGTTCTCTCTTTCTCATTTTATCCTTTAATTTAGATGATCATGAGCAAGAGATGCCTAAAAAGAGGAAGAAGAAGATGGTGTTTGAGTAATTTATAGAACTAAGTGTTTCCAAGAATTTGTTTAGGTCTTTCCTGCTGTTTTGAAATACTGGCAAACATAGACGGAACAACATTCACTTTACAACTTGGTGAATTCAGCAGCCCTCATATTATCTTTGCGAATTCTCCAACGTATTTTCTCATATCTCGTGCTAACTGTGTTACCTGGTTTTGTGAGGGCAATGGATTCTACCCTTTGTCAGGAAGCAAAACTCCAATTTCCAGAAAACAGTGAAATCACATTTGGCTTGTGTAATGAAATATCAGATAATCAATGGATGAAGGAGAGAAAAGAGAGAAGGTCCACAACTTGGAGTTTGGAATAATCTATTGTTTCACTGCCCCACGGTAGTGATTTTCATTTTGGCAACTGCAAAGCACAGCTAACGCAGAAAAGCATAGTGTCTTGATTTAGCACATTGTGTGTGAGAAGCAATAGGAATAAAATATATAAAGCCTATTTCATCTGTATCATCCAGCCACTTCAAGCTTAGAGGTCCACCAATCCCACCGATCTTTCCTCTTCTTACATTTTAATTTTTTTTCTAATAATTAAACAAAAATTTTCTTAAACGTATTATTGAGGATTAATTCCTAATTTGACCTCATATCTTTCATAAATTGAGATGCTCTAGTCCCTCTTCAGGAACATTAGTATTTGGCCTTATATACTAATTCAGTCATCAAAGCTTGGTCTGCATCACAAGCATTAGGGGATATCTAGATAGCTGTGAAATATGCAGGGTCAAATATAAAAAGGCAAATTATTATTAAATGTTGCCCAGTATGCAAAATAAATTCAGACCTTAATTTTTCTGTTATAATATGTCCATACTTCCACATAGGGCACTTCATATGTCACAGACTTCCAATGACTAAATAGTAGCAGCTTCAGTGGAATCCCAGCCTTCTCAGAATTCCTAACCAAAGCCTATGCCTTCTGCAGCAGAGAAATCAGTAGTAGAGCACTTTTATATTCAAGAGGTTAGATTTGCTCTGCACTTATGCTTAACCATGTTTAGACATTACATTCTGCATGACCAGGTTAATAATTTCTTCTTTGGAATTCAACCACAAGAGGGCAAACTCAATTATGTGGGATTGAATCCTGACTCATCCCCTGTATTGTGAAGCCATGTAATTTATTTAAACTTTCTTGATCTAAATACTATCATCTGTGAGATCATCAATATAGTTTTTACTACAGCAAAAAAAAAAAAAAAAAAAAAATTCCAACCTCAGCAAGTTCCAATTAGCCCATTAATTTTTTTTCAATTCTATTTCATAGAATAGAATAGGTGATCTTCTTGACCCTGAGGAGTAGTAATACTCAGTTATTTTCATGGTGACTCCTGTTTCTATAATTTTTTTAATCTAACAAGGAGGTTAAGAATTATTTATTTTCATGGCTGCATAGTATTCCATGGCATATATGTGCCACATTTTCTTTATCCAGTGTATCACTGATGGACATTCGGGTTGGTTCCAAGTCTTTTCTACTGTAAACAGTGCTGCAATAAACATACATGTGCATATGTCTTTAACACATGGAAACAGGGAGGGAAACATCACACACCTGTCGGGGGGTGGTGGGCAAGGCGAGAGATAGAATTAGGACAAATACTTAATGCATGAGGGACTTAAAACCTAGATGACAGGTTGATGGGTGCAGCAAACCACCATGGCACATGTATACTTGTGTAACAAGCCTGCAGGTTCTGCACATGTATCCCAGACTTAAAGTATAATAATAAAAAAGAATTATTTATGTTCATCCTCATATTCCTCAATGACAGATAACTTACCTCTGACTTGCCATGCTAAACTTATTCTTTCATTTTCCTCTGTCACCTGAACCATATGCTGCTACTCATTAGGAGAGCAAAGTATTAATACTTCCTTGATACTTTTTTCTATTAAGGGCAAGAATTATGACAAAATGTAGATTAAGGCAAGATCAGAGAATCATGTCTTCAATGCTTTGAATGTACCCAAAAGTTCATGTATTGGAAACTTAATTCCAATGCAAAAATGTTGAGAGGTGGGACCTTTAAGAGGTGATTATGAGAGCTCTGCCCTCATAAATGGACTAATGACATTATTCTGGGAGTGAGTTAGTTACCATTGGTGTGTGCTCCTGATAAAAGGATGAGTTTGTCCCTTTTTTTCTTGCTCTCTCTCTCTGGCTAATTCTGTCTTGGTCTTCTACTGTTGGCCATGAGATGATGCAACATAGAACCCCTCACAAGATGCAGGAGCCATGCTCTTGGAATTTCCAGCCTTCATTACTTTGAAGACCAATACATTTCTGGTCATTATAAGCTACTTAGTTTGTAGTATTCTGCTATAGCAGCATAAAATGAATGAAGACATTTTTTATAATTTCTCCAGCAACAGTTCTATAACAGTTACTTCTGAAAAGACTTGATTTAGACATACCAGTTTTGTCACTTTTGCAAATCTCCTGGATGGCTAAAATATCTCTCCTATGATCCACATATATAGGTATGTTTCATTGTCCCTGTTATCAAATAATCTTAAGGTGAATAATATATTGGCTATTGGCTTCTATCTATATTACCATATATCCATTCAAACATTGTCAAAAATTCTACCCTATTTTGTTGAATGGAGACAATATATAATTTCTAATGAAGAACCATGCATTGAGACACTCATTTGTCTTCCCTCAATGCCTGACTCTTTGGCAACATTTTGGAGTCATTTAGAAACCAATGCTGAAACCCCTCTTTTTCAGTTCTTACAAATGCCACTTTTTTTCTTCTTCTTCCACAGAGCTTCACGGCTTGCCTGATAGTCAGCTACATAATAGCAGTTTGTTCTTTAAGAAATTCTATCTAGACAGATGAAGCAGGTATATAACCCTACTGAGATGTTCTACAAATAACCATTAAAACTACTCTCATGAATACGTTATCTACTCCTTCCCCACTCTTACTTCATTGCACCTTCTTAACAAGATAACAACTCTGGATAAACCCAATGTTCTGCTTATCACCTACCTGTACCCATGAAGGTGAGTGTGGCTAAACAATAATAATAATAAATGTCAGAGTGCTTTCTATTTAAATATGTTACCTCAAACATCAACAGGATAATTAACATTATTAATTTCTCTAATCTATTAATTTTTCCACTCTCCTGACTACCACACTCTTCTACTCTCTTGCAAAACCTTTAACATCACTCTATAATCATTACACTCAACTTAAGACCATTTTTCTTCCCTTTAGAAGAACACCAAAGCAATTATAAGTACACTTTTATTAAGCTACCTTGCAAACTATACACCTGCCTTTCCTCTTTGTCTTTGTCCATTGTGTGCTGCTTTAACAAAATACTACAGACTGGATAATATATAAGCAATGGGAATTTTTTTTCTCATGTTTCTGGAGGCAGGGAAGTCTAAGATCAAGAGGATGGCATCTGGCAAAAGCCTTCTTACTGTGGAATGACTATGCCTTCCCATGGGAGAAGGTGGAAGGGCAAGAGAGAGAGAGAGAGCAAGATGGGGCTGAATACCTCCTTTTATAAGAAACTCACTCCCATGATAAGGACATTAATCTATTTATGGGCTGAATACCTCTTAAAGGGCCCACCTCTTAACATTGCTACAATGGCAATTAAATTTCAACACAATTTCAGAAGAGCGAGTCAAGCCATAATACTCATGTTACTATAGCTGAACTTCTTCTGCTCCTATATAGGCCATTTCTTTTACTTGTAGGTAAGTCCCTTCCAATTATGGTAATTCAAGAATGTTACTCATACTTCTTCCCTTTTTATTTTCATAATTTTCCTTCTTTACTGAATAACACTACCTAGCATATAAGTAATTTATATTTTTGGTTATTACAATAAATACCTTTTTTCTTTGATCTCCATTTCCCTGGAGCTCTCAATTCATTTATTTGTTCATTTTTCAACAAAACTCCTAAAGAGTTGTCTAGCCTTACTGTCTCCAAATTTCCTTTTTCCATTTTTCTCTTAAATAATCTGTTAAGATTTTCCTAAACACTCCTTTAAAATTGGTGTATTCATGATGACCATGACTACCATATAGCTATGAAAGGTGAGATCTTCATCTTTATGTTAATTGAGCAATAAGTAGTATTTAACATGGAAAACATCTTAGAAACCTAGAAGTTCATTTGTCTTCCACAGAACCACTCTTGGTTTCTCATCCTTCCCCCTTACTTTTCATGGTTCTGTATCTTAGTAAAAAAAAAAAAAAAAAAAAAAAAAATCAAAGAGAATCAACATCTCCTCTTCCCTCAGTAAGCAAAACCAAATGAATATAGTGGTAAGAGAAGCTCGAAGAGCAAGTCTGGCCTGCACTAACTTCTTTCTATACTTTTTTTTTTGGCTGGTATTTTTTCTCCCAGACTTCATAAAATTAGAGTGCTCAGCTTCCACACTTCTCTATCTGCCATCACTCTGTTAGTAATCTCATCCAGGTTCTTGGCTTGACAGGATTTACAATTGGCTTCAACCCACAGTTCTGCAGAGAATTTCAGACCTGATATTTCCACTTGAATATCTGGTAGTTATTTCAAATAAAACACGTTAAATTGAACTCTTCATATTGCCTTCATATCTCTTTGCAAATCTTCAAAATCTTTACCATTCCAGTTAATGATAATTCTATACTCTTAGACCAAATAATTGCTTATTATCTCAAGGTTCTATTTGTGTTTCTTCTGATTCTACCTCTCAGTGGACCCAAATATGAAACTCTGACATTTCTTTGCTAGAGAATATAATCATTGTGTAGATAGGACTTTACTGAAGGTCTGGAGTATAGTTGGGTTGGCAGGGGTATGCTCAGGATGCCCCACTGGTGGCTCTTGCCATCTTATCAGCATCTAACAGTTATCCCCCTCAGAGTCCCTCGGCTCTCTCTCATCCATTTTCGAAAGCTTTTGCCTCTGCCATGGTATCATCCCTCCTAGTGACAGGGTTTGGAGACATTTAGTCCATTCTTATAGACTACATTTGTATGACATCATAATCATTTCCTGAATAAGCAAAAGTGAAAATCAACAAAGCCATTTTTAATTTTGAAAGCATATAAATGGGTCATTTTGTAGAATAATATTGAATACATTTTTAATAGAAACAATTCAACTCTATTTTATTACCCAGCACAAATACTGGGTGTTTTTTTTTTTTTTTTTTTTTTTTGAAGAACTCCCTGTATTTCTCCCAGAAATTTTGGTGCTCCCTCTTATTTATTCTCTATTATAGTGATTGTTTCCAAATTAAAATTCTCTACCAGAGGACAAGTGCCCTAGCTCGAGCCACAGTGTGTATGCCAGGAACTCTATTAATATTTTCAAATTTATTTAATAAATGAACAAATCAATATTCACTAAAGCAGCGTTAAATTTCATTAATATGGATCATTTGCTCCAGGCAATGAAACACATTCAAGAATTGGCAAGTGTTGTTTTCCTTACTCACTTAAAAAGACAAATGGACTAAGCCATTCACAGTGGAAGGCTGGAATGACCTCCTGAGTTTCCAACAATTTATGAAATCCCATTTGGATTGCTATAGATAGCAAATTGCTAAACCAGAGTCCCCGTCTAGAAAACACTTATCAACAGCGTAGAAATGTGGAATGTCAATAAAGTCAGCTCACCAACAATCCTCTGAAAATTTTACCTTTTTATTAGTATATAATAAAAAAGTTCTTTCAGTAACAGCCCCAGTCCTTTGAGGCATTTTTAAATTATCAATTACGCTTGAGTTTCATGCAAAATAAATAACAAACATGTTGATTTGACACTTTAATAAGCAATAATGAGGTTTAGGACTAAAATAGAAATCAATTGTATGTACTCTTTATCTACACTGCCATCAACTTAATAACATATGACAATTTTATTAACCTAGGAGTCTCACTTGTTTATTTAATTGTTCTCCAGAATGACTACTTTCTGATTATCAGTGATTTGTCCTTCATATTTAGATAATTAAGTATTCTGTCTCACTTCTTTTGCTTATAATTTAAATAAAAATTTTATCTGTTATGGCTTATTTTTTTGAAAAGCTAAGACATGAATTTAAAAATCTACTAAAACAATCTATGAAAGAAGTATCTCTTTGTAAAGCAGCTAATCCCTAGGGAAAGAGAGTCTTAGTTAAATTTAAGACTTATGCAATGCAATTTCAAAATCTGACTAAAAATAGAAAGCTATGGATGGCATTTTCATAGTAGAAAAATGTTAGTAGCTACAAGCTTTAGAAAGTAACATCTTTTCAAAATGTTGAAATTATTTTTATTCTACATTAATATCTAGTTAACATAAAATATTTAATTAATTATTGGTGCCATGATAGTACACAGTAGCTCACGGTATTCTAGGCTAAAATTGCTATGTAACTTCAAAATAGTTACAGTACTGTTTATTAGTTTTACTACTTAACATACTGATTGTGTCAGATAAAGAACAAACTGCTGAAGTTGTGCAGATAAAACAAAGAATAAATCAAATTTTTCTTCTGACTCAATGAGAAAGTCTTGGATGGCATATGTATAATAATTACCAGTGTAATTTAAAAAAAATTGATTATCCTATAGCAACACTTGTTAACTGGCATATTTGGTAACTTCAGGTTTGAGTAACTCTATGCAATCTGTGATTTCACAATGCTCTGCATGTTAACTGAAACCTTCTTGAGCTTAGCAAAGTGCAATTAAAAATTTGGCAAAGCAAGAAGTGCTGCAGCAACTTTTGGACCTTTTACCTCATTTCACGAATACCTTCATCCAGATAACAAATGTCGGTGTCGGTTCTGCAAGTAAACTAAGTTGCTGTATTTCATAAGTTGTCATTCTAGTCATCTGATTCCTTTCAGAATGTATTTACCTACATTCCTCATGATTGTGCTTAGCTTTTCCACGTCTTGTGAATCCTGAATAAGTTTCATTTTAAAAAAAATATCTTCTGGGCACATTATTCTTCTCATGAGTTTGGACTTCAGTTCTACAAAATCAAGTTGTTTTTAATTTCAGGATATCTGGCACAGCTAACATTTTCTTTTAGCTCTCCTTAACTCACTCTGTGCTTCCAGCTGGAAAAGAGGTGATGAATCATTCTTGATTTCTTTCTGTCTTGCCCCTCCAAATCCTATTCTGTAAAATCTCCTCATTGCTGTCCTCTAAAAATATATTTAAACAATGTTTTTCATCTCCACTGCTGTGATTTTAATAGCTTCTTCCTGGGATCTTGATTTCAACAGCCTCTTCCTCATACTATTCTCAACACTACCGTCAGTGAACTTCTAAAAATGGATTCTGTGTTTGACCTTAGGAAACATTTCAATATTCCGTATCTTTAGTAACCTTTGCAACCCAAGTGTCTCTGCCCAAAGTGTCTTCAAGGTAATGTCAAATACCATAACATATTTTTTAAGTTTTTATATACTTCCTAGGAATATATGTCATAGTATGTAAAGAAGATCTGATTCATGTGATCTGTACTGTTAAGAAACACTTCAAAGGAAAACAACCTCTCATAGATCTTCAAATCCTGTTGTTCTTGAGTTGGAATGTACAATATTCAGGTAGAGATGCTGGTACAAAAAAAGACTGAATCATCAGGCTATTAGAAAGATAAACTAGGCCTCTAACATAGTAACTTTAACAATTTGTACTTATACATATTTTCACATTGAAATATAGTTTTATTCATGACTTTGTTTTAGCTTCTCTGTCTTCCATTATTTCAAGCTATTAAAAATTAAAAATAACCTATAGCAAAGGGCTATGGCATCTACCTTTTTGTAAAAATAAGGAAAGCAGGGTTTTTTGATAAAAATCTGTTGAATCAGTACCACATTACATGCTACACTAGGGTCCCATTTGTATCCTGTGCAAAAACATCCTTCAGATTTATAAAAGGATTTTCTCTACAGAAAAATAAAAACTAAATTTTAATATTTGAATTGGACCTCAGAAGCCAAAATTGGGCTCTTTATTTCTAAAAAAGTCTGTATCATAAAGCACATGTACATGATTTGTGAGTTACTGTAGAGGAGGTTTGGCTTAATATTAAAAGCCTTATTTATGTGGTTCTGTTATTCATCTTCTTTAAGTTTTACTTTTATGCTGTTCCATTCTTTGCATCCATATGCGATTATTCAGGTCGATTATTAAGAATAATTCCATAACATTGTATGTACAAAAGAAGAAATGAAATATGTGCCATGAATGCACATTGCTTAGAGAATCTGAAGTAGTTAAGTGAATTCAATAGTAAGAAACTTGAATAAAATATGTTATAGTTTTTTATATTTTATATTTTGCTACATGTATCTCAGGCTACTAGAAACATTATTATGACCCTTAAAAATAATGAATTAATTTAAGATTCAAATGGGTGACTAATGATGTCATTCTCTGAGCTAACAAGCAAATGTGGAAAAACTAGCTTGTGGTAGGAGAATTTAATAAAAATTTTTTAGCAGGATATGAGGTCATCTACAGGAACTATATAAACGACAAAAAGAAGAAGACTTAGAACAAAGCCCTGATGACTGGTGACAAGTTAAGAAGACAAGTACACTAAAGACAAGGCTTAATACAAGAGATTCAGAAAAAGCAGCCAGAGAAGAAGAGTAAATAGCACATTGAAAATCAAGAGAATAGTTATGCAATAAAATAGCCTGTATTTTAAAATGGTACAGATGAATTAACCTATATAAGAACAAATATAAAATGTTTTTATTGGGTTTGATAATTAGGAAAGTGTAACCTTGCAAAATCAATTTAATTCTAGGTTAGGGATCGAGGCTATAAGGGGTAGATTGCAGGCAGAGGATGATGAGTGAAATGAGCGAGTATATGAAGAAAACAGAGTGTTTTTTGAATGAATGTGGAGCTAAAGAATGTTTTGCTTATTAATTTGTTAGGTTTTGTTTTCATTTAATGTAAAAATAAAGGAAGAAGACTTGGCTTCCAGTCCAGCATGTTGAGGAGCTTGGAAGTTATGAATCCCATGATCACAATAATAAAAAGAGGTGAATAAACTGAAAATCAACAACTCTTTTTAGATTCATCAGAGATTTAAGGTTGCAGGACAAATTGCTGCCTCCAAAATTGGAGGGAAAAACAGTTGAATACAGAAAATTACAACTTACCATAGCAGAAGCCCAGGAGCAAAAATATCTCTGCAGGAACCAGTACGAAGAAAAACCTCAAATTATATTGGATAAAATTATTGGAGGCTCAACATGAACACATTTGAAAGCTAAAAACTTCGAGGAGGGTCAGTTTTATCCCACTCAGCATACACATGCTTTCGTTTGTTCCAGGAGCCCTACCAGCTTCTCAGAGTAGAAATATGGAAAAAAAATCTCGTTATGCTTCCATTAGGGACAGAAAGAAAAAACAAAAACAAATGTCTATTTTAAAATACACCCAGAGCATTTTAGTCTTCTTAACCAAGACTGCGTCAAATAAAATTATTTTACTGAAGCCAAACACACTGGAGTTTTCCCCAAACCTAACAAAGCTGGGGGAAGGGAAATACTCAATTCTAGCTTCCTCTAGTCTTCCTTTCTCACTTAAGCCAGGAGTCAGGGTGTCAGCGGCACTTACGGAAGTCACAGCTCAAACTGAGGTCTAGTGATAGCTCTATAAAACTATAAAACTGCCGGGCGCGGTGGCTCACGCATGTAATCCCAGCATTTTGGGAGGCCAAGGCAGGCGGATCACGAGGTCAGGAAATCGAGATCATATTGGCCAACATGGTGAAACCCTGTCTCTACTAAAATACAAAAAAAAATGACCGGGCGTGGTGGCGCGTTCTTGTAATCCCATCTACTTGGGAGGCTGAGGCAGGGGAGTCGGCTGAACCTGGGAGGTGGAGGTTGTGGTGAGCTGAGATCACAACACTGCACTCCAGCCTTGCGACAGAGCAAGACTCCGTCTCAAAAACAAACAAACAAACAAACAAACAAAAAACTAAAAAACCCTGCAGGTACTGCAGCATGTTCAAAAAGAAGTTTTTTGAACAGCATGTTCAAAAAGAAGTTTCCAGGGAAACCCAGAGAAAATGGGGGACATAAAATGAAGGATATCAGAGAAAACGTTAGCCTCCAATGCTGATAGCTACAGCAAAAAGTAAACACAGGCTAACTCTTTTATCCAAATATACATGACTCCTCTCACATAAGGCCTAGGTACCTTAGTGTCCTTTTTCCAGTATCTCATACTTGAATTTCAAGAAAAATTATAAAGCATGCTAAGAGATAAAAATATGCACACACAATTTAAAAAGACAGAGCAAGCCTCAAAACCGGATTCAGATAGGACAGAGATGGTAGAATCAGAAAAGGAGTTTAAAACAACTGTGATTATTATATTCAGTGATTAATAAAAGAAGTTGTACTTGCACAAAAACAGATGGGCCATTTAAGCCAAAAGATAACAACTTAAAGAAAAGACTCAAAAAGAAAAGTTAGAAATCAAAAGCACTGTAGCAGAAATTAAAAAAAAAAAATGCCTTTGATGGGTTCATCATTAAGCAGAGCACATTCAAGGAAAGATTTAGTGAACTTGAAGAAATATCCATAGAAATTTCTAAAACTGTAGTAGAATGGAAAAAAAGGAAGAGGGAACAGAATATCCAAAAATGGTGAGACAAGTACAAAAAGAGTAACATTAGTATAATTAGACTAATGGAAAAAGAAGAAAAGGAAAGGAATTAAAGAAAATTTGAAGCAATGATGACTAAAAAATTTTTCGAATGTAATTATAGACACCAAATCGCAAGTCCAGGAAGTTCAGAGAATATCAAACAGGAAAAGTACCACAATACCAAACTGAGCTGTGGTGATGAAGATTATTTGCCCACTTGGATAGGCTCTGTACTCAGGTACTTAAATGCGAGTTTAGATGTTGCTGTGAAGTTATTAATATTTGAAATTGAAAGTACATCAAAATAGTATTTATATTAGTACTCCTCAAAAGTGAAATGCTTAGTTACGTGTAAAGCCAAAAAAGTATAAGCTTGATATGAAGAAAACTCTGATGAAAGAAATCAAGGAAAATTTAAATAAATCCATATTCGATGCACATGAATAGGATGACAACATTGCCGAGGTATCAGTTCTTCCCAACGCAGTCTATAGATTCAGTGTATTCTAATCACATTCCCAGGAAGTTATTTGTATATGTTGGCTGGGCGCAGTGGCTCAGGCCTTTAATCCCAGCACTTTGGGAGGCCGAGGCAGGCGGATCACGAGGTCAAGAGATTGAGACCATCCTGGCCAACACGGTGAAACCCCGTCTCTACTAAAAATACAAAAATTAGCTAGGCGTGGTGGCACACGCCTTAGTCCCAGCTGCTACTCCGGAGGCTGAGGCAGGAGAATCACTTGAACCTGGAAGGCGGAGGTATGGGAGGTACAGGAGCAACAGGAATTCTCATTCATTGCTGGTGAGAATGGAAAATGGTAAGGCCACTTTGGAAGAAGTTTGATTCAGAAACCTAAATATACTCTTCCCATATAGTCCAGCTATCGTACTCCTTGGTATTTGCCCAAAGAAGTTAAACATGTTTGTATTCACACAAAAAAGCAACTGCATACAAATATTTGTTGTAGCTGTAATCATAAAATAAAAATAAAATATATTAATAATAGATCACAATATACACCAAAAACACATTATAATTATTTCTTCTCTTAGAAGAGAGGAGAGGATTAGAATAGAAGATGCTAGCCAAAGGAAATTTCATATTACCTAAAATAGTCTCATGTTTTTAATAGAAAAATATTTTTATACTTTACAAATTTAATATACATGAAAAGACTGAAAAATAGGGGGTTGAAACATTGACAGTAATAAATTCTGCTTAGTGAGGAGCCTTTGTTAATTTCTTCTTTGTACTTTTTTTATTAAAACTACAAGCTGCTTCTCCAAAGAGATGTATAGAAATTTTTTTTTAACCAAAGCTGTGTTAAAAAAACAAAACAAAAAAAGAGGCAAGGTAAGCTAATGAAGACTATATTAAAGATGCATGGGTGAATTTACAATCTATAAGGTGATGATGTTGAAAAGAAAATAGTGATAGAATGTGAGGTACAGATAGAGATCAACCTTAGAGTGGAGGTGGAGTGCCTTTTCTATCTACTATAATCCAACAAAGAAGAAATAAGTCACTCCAATTACACTAAGATTGTAGATTTTATGAAAGGCTATTCAGGAGTACCTATATGGCTTTCTTTTTGTAAAACTGGGGTAAAATTATCCTCAGAGCAGTTGACAGAATGAGAATTTAAAAGAAAAAGAATAGCAATATGATGATTAGAAGAGTATACAGACCACACAGAGAAACTAAACGAGAGATTGCAACACTTTGAGTGCCTAGGTGAAGCTGTAGGCCATCAAAGCATTATAACAAAAAATTGCCTTCTCAGGAAATTTTCCACAGCAGAGCTCAGTGTCCCCCTATGTACACATGCATAATCAGATTTATATAGGTTTAAGTATCTGTTAACAGGCATGATAGGAGAATAGAATAAATTTTCTGAGGGCTGTTGTGTAAGAAAGTGTTTGCATTTCATTAGGGTTATAAAAGAACCTACACAAGAGAATTGAGTAAACCATGTTCTAAATATTTCTATTTATGAAGGAGAATGATGAGGAGAGAAAAGTAATAATGGTGCAGTTATTTAGAAATACCCTTCAATTATTTCAGAGTTTGAGAAAGGTTGGTATTCATTTTTTAAGTCTGGTAGAATTCAACTGGGAAGCATTCATTTTAGGATTTTCTTTTTTGGGAGATTTTTGATTACTGATTCAATATTCTTACTTTCTATTGGTTTGTTCAGGTTTTCTATTTCTAAGAATTTATCTATTTCTTTAAGTTATCCAATTTCTTGGTGTATAATTATCCATAGTAGCCTTATAATCCTGCATATTCTGTTGTATTGATTTTAATGTGTTCTCTTTTATTCTTGACCTTATTAATATTTATTTGAATCTTCTCTCTTTCTTAGTCTAGATAAAGGTAAGCGATTGTGTTTCCCTTTTGAAAAACCCAACTGTTGGTTTTACTGATTTTTCTCTATTAGTTTTTTCTAAAGGCCTCTATGTTGTCTATTTCTTTTAGGATATTTATTATTTACTTTTTTTCTGCTATCTTTGAGCTTAGTTCTTTTTCTAGTTCTTTGATGTAGAATATTAGGTTGTTTATTTGAAGTTTTTTTTTAATTTTTTGAGGTAAGCATTTATTGTTATAAGTTTCTCTCAGAATTGCTTTTGCTGCATTCTGTAAGTTTTGGTATGTTGTGTTTCTATTTTTGTTTGCCTCAAGATAAATATGCGAGTATTGTATACATATATATTTATGTGTGTGTATGTGTATACATTACAGAATGTATGAACTTAATGATGAACCCATCAAAGGCTTTTTTTTATTTCTGCTACAGTGCTTTTGATTTCTAACATTTCCTTTTGAGTCTTTTCTTTAAGTTCTTAAACCGAATATACACACACACACACATATATATATACATGCATACATACACGCATACAAACACATATATTTAATTTCTCTTTTGATTTCTTCTTTTACCCATTGGTGGTTCATGTTGCTTAATTTCCACATACTTATGAATTTTTCTAAATCCCTAATATTACTAATTTACAGTTTCATAACAATGAAGTCAGAAAATATACTTGATATAGATTCAAACTTTTTAAATTTGTTGAGACTCGGGTGGTAGCCTATGCGTAATCTATCTGGGAGAATGTTCCATGTGCGCTTGAAGAAGAATGTGTCCTCTGTTGCTATTGGATGGCATGATCTACATATGTCTGTTAGTTCCATTTGGTGTAAAGTATAATTCAAGACCATTGTTTCTTTTTTTATTACCTTCTGCATGTGCTGTCCATTGTAGAAAATTGGAAATTGAACTCTTCTGCTATTATTTTATTGCTATCTCCTTCTTCAAATCTATTAATATTTGCTTTATATATTTAGGTGCTCTGAAATTGAGTGCATATGATATGTATAGTTGTTATATCATCTTAATGAATTCACTGCTTTTATCTTTATAAAGTGGGCTTATTCCTTTCTTTTAACATTTTTTGATTTAATTCAACTTTGTCTGATATAACTCTAGCTACCCTTGCTCATTTTGTTTTCCACTAGCATGGATTATCTTTTTCTATCCTTTACTTTTAATCTGTGTGTTCTTAAAGGTGAAGATAGTCTCTTGTTGGCAATATATAGTTGTTTCTTTGTTTGTTTGTTTTACAAATCCATTCGGCTAGTCAATGTCTTTCGATTGGAGAACATAACCCATTTACTTTCAAGATAATTATTGATAGATAAGAATTTATTATTGCCATTTTCTCTATTGTTTTCTGGTAGTTTTGTTGATCCCAGCCACCTTCCTTCTTCGTTTTATACTCCTTTGAGCTTCAGTTATTTTCTGTGGTGGTATTCCTTGATTACTTTCTCTTTTTCTTTTGTGTATCTTCTATATATTTTTGCTTTGTGGCTTTCAAGGGGCTTACATAAAATGACTTAGAGTTATAACAGGCTATTTTAAGTTGAGAACAATTTAAGTTTGATAACACACAAAAATTCTACACTTTTGCTCCCTTTACACACCCATTTTATGTTTTCAATGTCACATTTTACATCTTATTATTTCTTCTGCTTGATGAATTCTGCTACTGATGTTTTTATAGCATTTTTATTCATTGTGTTCTTTAATTCCAGAATTTCTGTTTTTACATATTTATATATATGTTCATATATAAACAGTTTATACATACATATACATGTGTATAAAACATAAATCATATATATGATATCAATTTATGTTAGACTTTTTTTATGTGTGTATTGTTTTTCTCATTTTATTGACTTATTTTAGTTTATTGAAGTTCAATGAACTTAATTAAAACAATTAGTTTGAATCCCTCTTCAGGCAATTTATAGATATCCCTTTTTGTAGTCAGAACGTGGAGAAAAGTGTATCCTTGTTCACAGTTTATGAAAATATAAATTTGCACAGCCATTATGAGAAAGAGTATGGATAGTTCTCACAGAGTTAAAAACAAAAACAGAACTTCTATATAATCTAACAATTCCACTCCTGGGTATATATCCATAGAAGGTGAAATCAGTATATAGAAAAGGTATCGGCACTCCCATGTTTGCTATAGGAATATTTACAATAGCTAAGATAAAGAACTAACCTAAGTGTCCATAAATAAATTAATTTATTATAGTATATATACACAATGGAATACTAGTCAGTCTTAAAAAAGAAGAAAATTCTGTAATTTGTCACCACATGGATGAACACGAAGGATATTTTGCTAAGAGAAATAAGCTACTCAAAAGAAAACAAATACTGCCTGATCTCACATATGTATGTGATCTGAAAACATTGATCTCATGAAAGTGGTGGGTAGAATGGTGGTTACTAGAGGTGGGAGGAAATTGGATGATGCTGGTCAAATAGTAAAAATTCTCAGTTACATGGGAGGAATAAGTTCTGAAGATCTGTATAATGTGGTGAATATAGTTAATAATAATGTATAGTAGAGTTGAAAATTGCCAAGTGGATTTTAAATGTTCTCACCCCTTAGTAATGATAAGGATTTGAGGGGATGGATACATTAATTAGCTTTATTTCATCATTCTACAATGTATACATATATTAAAAAATCATATTGTACCCCATAAATATATAAAATTTATTTGTCAATTAAAAATAAAATTACTTGAAAGTGTTAATACTGATTTAATATTTGGCATTATTGCCTGACTGTGGAGGAATATTGACCTGGAAGAAGTGTGATCAATAAGAGAATGTACACCCTCCACTTAGCAAGTAACACAGCAAACAGTAGGAAACTAAATTTAATTTATGATAAAAATGGAACTAAACACTTATACTACACTATGTGTATAAGTATGTATACATAATTTATCGAATATACATAATGCATATTGGAATGAATATTATTATATACACTTTGAATTTGATAATAAGTATTTAAATTTGATAATAGGTATTTCTAGAGAATAATAAAGTAGTGGAAGGCATATATACCTTAATACTCTTAATGGATATTAAGAGTATCCATAAGAACTCTTAAAATCATTAATGCATAGAGCCAAAGAAAAACCACTTAAGCACCTTCAAAATTGTTGTTTTGAATCCTAGCATCTTTACCAACTAATGAGTTTATTTTATTTGTGTTGGTCATGACTGGGCCAGCTGCTTAGTTGCCACTTAGAAAAATGGCTTGTGAGAAGATTCCTTCTGAAGATGAGAATAAAAATTTATTTTTGAGACAATCAGATCTATAAATAGAATATTAAAACTATTAAGTGAGACATTGTTTTAATTCTGAGTCATCTAGGTGGTTATTTCTCAATAATTATGCTACAGATGTCTTTAAAGGAATAAAATAGTCAATGATATCAATCTTATCAAAATTTAGAAATCTCATATCTGGAAAGCCAACATGCCTTTTATAGAAGTATGGAAATCTAATTTAATAATATTATATTTTAAATTATTAGATAATATTAGATAAGAAAATTATATTTGAAATCAATTCCTTTTATTTTTAATAATATTATGTTTTATATTTTCTATTACCTTCTTTGCCATTGCAACACAAGCAGGACTAGAGTATTTTCAGTTTGCTGAATTCTCTGGGCATTTTCAAATAACTATTTTCTGCACAAGTTATTTCTATATTCTCAATCTTCTTTTTCTGTCTACCTGGCAAATTTTTATCTTTTCTCATCTATATAGCAATAATAATTCTATATATAAATGTTTTATATTTTAGTTTGAAATTTAATATGTTCTAGATTTTTATACACTGACTTTTGAGCAGTGTTTATATAAATTGATGTTGATTTTACTACTTAGCCTACAGCCTCATATATTCTTGTAATTTCTTCTATTTTTTAGCTGAAAATGTAATTTTGTATAGTAGCATTCATGATTTTGATATACACTTTACTTAAAATGACATAAACTGCTTCAGAAATCCAGAGGAAACTATTACCAAAGAGATAAATCTGGTTTAGAAATATGATCTTGTGTTTGGTTAATCTTTTCTATTTTGATTTCTCTTGCATCTTTAAGTTGGAAAAAATATGTCATTACAAAGAAAAGTCTATTTTGGCATATATGTCATTAAGTACTTTGTTACTACTAGTCTCTTAGTATACAAAAGGAAAATTTTACTGAATTTGGGAAAGCAGAAAAACTAGCTATTGCCAATTCCAGTTGACAATTAGTGGCAACCAAAGTACTGTTCTGAGACAAATGCTAAGATCACAACTGTTCAGAGAACTGAGATCAGGGAATCCCACAGTGTGTTCAAAAGTATATATACACATTACGCCTTTTTACACATCCAAAAATGCATGGTTTCCTATTATCAGAGCTCTAACAATCTATGAACTGTGCACTTAAGATCAGCTTTCAGTCAGGTACATAAGAATCATGAACGCAAATTATAATTATAGCTGCCACACCCATTACATGCTTCTATCTTTTCCCCACTTAACCTTCACCTTAGTTCCCTGAGTTAAAGATGATTATCCTCCTCTATTTTACAGGCAAGGAAAAGAACACATAGTTTAAAAATTGTATGCTAAAGTTGACATGTGACATAAATAATTTAAATGGGAGTGCTGCATTTGACAACAGTGCAACCAATCTAATAGTGGAGAATTTATGAAAAGTCATTGTTCTCTTTGTTATGAAAAGTGTATTCATGGCCAGGGTACAGTGATAGTGTTTTTGCAAGGAATTAAATTATATTTTAAATCAATTCTTTTTATTTTTAACAATATTTTGTTATATATTTTATATTACCTTCTTGGCCATTGCAACACAAGCAGGACTGGATTATTTTTAGTTTGCTGAATTCACTGGGCATTTCAAATAACTATTTCCTGCACAAGTTTCTATTTTCTGAATCTTATTTTTCTGTCTACATGGCGGATTTTTATCTCTTATCATCTATCCGCTTTCTGATTTCTCTTTCTATGGGAAATTTCCTCAGACCACTCCTTCGATTCAAGGAAAGTTAAATCAATCCTCTTCCAAACTACTTCATTATCTTGTGAATATATTTTTGTTTTCTAAAATATTGCAAACTTGACATTTTTATAATTGTCTATGACTTGGTAGTCACCTTGAGATGTGAAATTATGATTTAATTGTTATTACATCCCCAGTATCATGTATAAATTATTGCAAAGGATAAATATTTAAAAATAATTAACTTAACTGAACATATAAAGTCTTTTAATGAGAAGCAGAATCAGAGTAAGGGAAAAGATTTACAAAGTTCTTTCAAAATGTGGTTCTAGAACCACCAGTTCCAGAAATATGTGTTGTATTTGTTAAATGTACAGATTCATGTGTCCCATGACATGCTTTTTGTAATAAAATAGTTTTGTGTGGAGGAGCTCTATTGTTAGCAGGCTTTGTGATGATTGATACCTGCATATTCCATTAGTAGTTTAATTCTTAATCATCAAATATGTTCTTCTCTAAGCTACATCGAGCACCAGACTATTACTAATTTGCATGTTAGCACAGTTAGCATGTTAACACAAATGCCTTATCTGAAGGTAAAGTCAGTATGGAGAAAAAGTGCTTTTCTCATTTGTTCATTCAGATTGTCAATTTTTGTGAACAAATGTGTATATTGTTATTTACATGATCCTGTGTGTCTATCTCAGATTCTGTTATCAGTTACTGAAATCTAGGGCCAGTTACTGTGCTAAAATCTTTATTTTTGTTTTCTGATTCAATCCTCAAAGTAAAATTGACATGTAACAGTAAAATTTATCTGTTAGAGTAGACCAGGTGCTGTATCAAAACAACCAAAAATAAACAGTGAATCTGATAGAATAGGATTGTGTTTCTTGTTCCTGTAAATAGATAAAAATGATGCAAAGTTAATGTGAAGGGGTTGTGTAAGATGGATGTCCACAGTTACTTAGGGAAAAGAACACGTGAGGAGTCTATCATAAGTGAATTTCAAGAATACACGTGGTTGTGACATGCAGCTGTAGAAGGAGAGTTGCCCATAAGATATTCATTTGTTTGTCCTTTAGTGATTCTGTCTTTTAAGTGGTGCACATCACTTTGGGTTATCATTCATTAGCTAGAACTCAGTTCGGTGTAATATGTAACTGCAAGAATGTTTGAAAAGTAGGGCAATTGTATTTACAAAAAGAAGAAATGGGCTAAATGAACAGCTGACAGTCTCAGCACCATAGATAGGAGTACTTTGGCAACTGAGTAAACAGAGGCCTAATAAATTTCTGAAACTGGATTATCCTTCAGTATCTAACAAATTTTAGAATTGGGGTTTTGATCACTCTTCTGACTTCCAAAGCTAGTACTGTTAAGCATCCATTGATGGATATTTCAAATTTTAACTTTTAAAAGTCACCTATGAAGGCATTCCTGAATAAATTAATTTATAGAGGGCATGAAATATGCCACACATTGGGGTAAGCTTTAAGAATTCTTTATGAAAATTAAATAGAAAACAGTAATGTGATTTTAATATACTGTGCCTCTTTGACTCTTTAATTCTATTATTACTTGGAGGTGGCCCTGATTTTGCCAGAATTTTTCTTTTTTCTTTTTTTTTTTTCTTTTTGAGATGAAGTCTCACTCTGTCACCCAGGCTGGAGTGCAATGGTGCTATCTCAGCTCACTGCATCCTCCACCTCCCAGATTCAAGCAATTCTCCTGCCTCAGCCTCCCAAGTAGCTGGGATTACAGGTGTGCATCACTATGCCCGGATAATTTTTGTGTTTTTAGTAGACACAGGGTTTCACCATGTTGGCCAGGTTAGTCTCCAACTCCTGACCTCAGGTGATCCACATTCCTCAGCCTCCCAAAGTGCTGGGATTGCACACATAAGCCACCGCACCCAGCTGAGAATTTTAGTAAAATATAAGATTTTAAAAATTGTTCCTAAGGGGAAAACTAATCACCAAGTAGATGCCACTAGCAACTTATTTATTTGTTTATACCTTATAATTTTACAATAGACATGGAATAGATAAAGTACACATTCAAGTTTATCATCATGGAATGTTTCATGCAACCATTATTCACTTATGTATGTGTTGAAATATTCTGAAATGCAAGTTACAAAAAATAATATAACAGAATTCATCAAGAGGCCTTAAATTGGTACTAAATTCTAGTGATGCTTTATAATAGTACTTTTCTAATCTTGAGAGATTCAAACTGTCAGTGAAAAATAACTCATTTTCTTCAATAAAACTGATTTTCTTCAGTGTCATGGCAAAGTATACGTTTGAATCTTGACAAACTCTTTAAGTTGGAGATTTTAACTTTTACTACAGCAAGCAAAGTATTACTATTACTCAGGTAAAACAAGGTATGTTTATTTTAAAGCAATTGCCTATGACAACTAAAACATTTTATCATAAAAGGTAGAAAACTGTTCTTTTACTTAATTATTGGCACAACATTTCCTTTGGGAAGAAAATGATGATATGGTTTGAGAAATACACACAAACATGCACGCACACATACTTGCTAATGTTTTCCTGTCATTTTCTTTAAAATTACATAGTTTGTATTTATATTTATTTTATCTTATTGTACATGCATATGTGTATATGTATATACATGCACACACATGCATACACATATACATATGTTTGTGTAAATGCATTCATATGGTCTGGTTCTGTGTCTCCACCCAAATTTTATCTTGAATTGTAATCCCCATATGTTGAGCAAGGGACCTAGTGGGAGGTGATTGGATCATGGAGGTGGTTTCACCCATGCAGTTCTCATGATAGTGAGGGAATTCTCTTGAGATCTGATGGTTTTATAAAAGTCAGTTTCTCCTGGGCTTCTCTCTCTCTCTCTCCTGCTGGCTTGTGAAGAAGTTGCCTGCTTCCTCTTTGCCTGCCACCATAATTGTAAGGTTCCTGAGGCCTCCCAAGCTATGCAGAACTGTGAGTCAATTAAACCTATTTTGTTCATGAATTACCCAGTCTCAGGTATTATTTATAGAAATATGAAAACAAACTAATACATGCATATGTGTGTGTGTTTATGTGTTTAAATGTAAACAATTCTTGTTTTACTTTGCCATGACACTGAAATAATTGACGTTTTATACACCTTTATGAATCTGCCATATCACTTGCAGGTATAACTGAGTGGAAGATTCTAGTTTTACAGTAAAAGTGACAGTGATATTTTCACTGTTTCTGTGATATATTGAGACATATTGAGACTGTAAATCAGGATATCAGTGCTCTAAAATTACTTTTCAATAACTAACTGTATAATATTAAACAGTTTTCACCCCTATTCCAGACTCAAGTTTCCTCATTGTTATTTACTCCAAAATTAGGACATCTCTGAAGTCTGTTCTGGGTCAAATCATTTAAAATTTTTTTTGATTGTAGCCCATGTTTTAAATAGTTACTCATTTATTTAAACTATTTTCTTTTCATAAAGGTTTTGAATATTTTTAAACACATTTATAATATTTGGAAATATTCTTTTGTCTTAACATATATGTATTGTTGACAAAGAACTGTGCCAGGCTTTTGGACAATTATTTTGAGAATATTGTTTTTCATTTTATTGTGTTACAGAAATGAGAAATATTTAATTTGAGGAATAATAAACAATTTCAATACTAATTGATATTTCACAAGTTAAGTAGCCTCTCTGAGCCTCAGCTTTTTCATTTATAAAAAACAATAGGTACATCTTAGGAAGTTAATGTTACTTACATGTTGTGATGAATTTTTGATGAGTTCAAGTAAAAATGTTTCTTTATTATTAATATGCAATATATATAACACAATGAAAGTTGTTTTTTGCAATAACAAGATTGCGAAGATGGTATGGAGAGAGGAGGCAGGTAGGGGCTGGTTAGGCAGGTTCAGAGGCAGGGTCTCTGGAGAGGGACTAAGCCTGTGGGAACACACCTTCGCTGCCCTGTTATATACCTAGCAGGAGAAAATATGATTAAGAACTTCCTCTTATAGCAAGATGCTTACTCAGGAGGGACTTTCCAGCCACCTGCGCAGGCACACACAAGGACTGAGGGTGTCCTAAAATGATACTGACCTCATTATAATGATATTAGCATTGTGGTTTTAGCTCCCCCGTAGGTGTCACTTAGGCACTCAAGATGGAGTCACTATGGCCAACCCCAGCCATGCACAGATGCCACACCCCCAGGGGGAGAACTTTACCCCTCCCATTAAGTCAGAACCCACCAAAGACTTCCTTGTTTTTGCTACATAAAAGACTCAGAACTCTGCTCCATTTTTGGCAACCCTCTTCGGGTCCCCTCTAGTTGATGAGAGCTTTTCTGTTGCTTAATAAAACTCTGCTCTGTCTTACTCTCTGGTGTCTGCATGCCTTGTTCTTCTTGATCATGGGACAAGAACTCAGACCTACCTGAACTAAGGAGTAGGAAAACTGCAACAGTACAGAAAGTTCCTATATATTTCTCACCCTGTTCCCCCATCAACATTGCACATTATAATAATACATGTATTACAATAAAGGAACCAACATGGAAAATTAACCAATATTGTTTATCTGTCTCAGTATGCAATCCACAATACTACATTACATTTAGTTTTCAAGTCTTCTTAGTCTCTCTTGGCTGTGATATTCTCTCTTACTTACCTTGATTTCGATGTCCTTGACAGTTTTAAGGAATACCGGTCAGGTTTTAAGAATGCCTGTCTAGGCCCGGCGCAGTGGCTCATGCTTGTAATCCAAGCACTTTGGGAGGCTGAGGTGGGCAGATCATGAGGTCAGGAGTTTGAGACCAGCCTGACCAACATGGTGAAACCCTGTCTCTACTAAAAATACAAAAAAAAAAAAAAAATTAGCCAGACCTGGTGGTGCACACCTGTAATCCAAGCTACTAGGGAAGCTGGGGCAGGAGAATTGCTTGAAACTGGGAGCCAGAGGTTGCAGTGAGCCAAGATCATGCCATTGCACTCCAACCTGGGTGGCAGAGTGAGACCTTGTCTCAAAAAAAAAAAAAAAAAAAAAAAGAATGCCTGTCTACCAGACACCCAGAGTCATGCCTGTAATCCCAGCACTTTGGGAGGCCAAAATGGGTAGATCACTTGAGCTCAGGAGTTTGAAACCAGCCTGGGAGACATGGTGAGACCCCGTCTCTACAATAAACAACAACAACAACAACAACAAATTAAAGTATCTGGGCATGGTAGCAACTGCTTGTGGTCCTAGCTACTTGGAAGCAGAGGTGGGAACCTGGGAGGTGGAGGTTGCAGTAAGCCATATCACGCCACTGCACTCTAGCATGGGTGACAGAGTAGTACCCTGTCTCAAAACAACAACAACAAAAGAATGTCTGTCATTTGTATTTGTCTGGTTTGTTTTCTAGATTAGGCTGGATTACGTGTTTTGAGGAGGAAGAAAACAGAGGTAATGTGTGTTGTTATCACATCATTTCAAGGGGACATAATGTCAACATGACATTATTGTTGATGTTAACCTTGATCATCTGGATAAGATAGTGTTTGTCAGGTATCTCTATGTAAAGTTTTTCTTGTTTTACCCCTTTTCTTGTTGCACTTTGTAAGGAGTCATTCTGTGTAGTCTACACTTAAGGAGTGGTGAGTTATGCTTCACCCTCCTTTTTATTTATTTATTTATTATTTTTTTTAAGACATAGCCTCTCTGTGTCATCCAGGCTGGAGTGTGGAGGTATGATCACAGCTCACTGCAGCCTTTACCTCCTGGGCTCAAGCAATCCTCCCATCTCAACCTCCCATGTAGCTGGGACTAGAGGAATGCACCACCACAGTGGGCTCAGTTTAAATTCTCTTTTTTTTTTTTTTTTTTTGGAAAAAAATGGGTGACTCACTATGTTGCCCAGGCTGGTCTTGAACTCCTGTCGACAAGTGATCCTCATGCCTCGGCCTCCAAAAATGCTGGCCTTTCACCTTCTTAAGGGCAGAGTATTTTTATAAACTGTTTTTGATTGCTCTACTCAGATTTGTCCTTATGTATTTTCCTTATATATTTACTAATTCAGTTATTTATTTAATAATAGATTCATGGATATTTATTTTACACTGTGGTTGTAACCCAATCCTTCTTTATTTATTTTGTGGCTTAAGTTGTGCAACTTTTAGCCGCTGGTACCTCTTTTAGTTGTCTCCTATAACCTTTTGACACACTTGCATTATTGCTGATTATTTTCTTGTTTTTATTCTAGTAATTCCTTACTTTCTGCACTATAAGATGCAGCAGGATAATGTTGTATATTTCTTCCCATAGTCCTAGAATCAGCCATTCTTCCAATTGCACTGGTTATTTTTATTGGAGAATAGCAAGAGGAACCACGATTTGGGTACTAAGTATGCTTGTTGTTACTGTGGAACATTGCCTTTAGGCTCTATCTGCTGAGAGAGCAAGGAAATGTATTTTTATATACTAACCAGCACATATACACATATCCAGAAATATTTCTATGCACCTTCATCTGTACATTAAGCTAAAGATCAGTTCATAGTGATGTCTCCAGCTGTTACCCATTATCACTTGATTATTCTGGATTTTCCCTTTGCTTATCTTTTAATTCTCACTCCACCGGTGGAAAACCTAGCTTCCGTATTCCACCACCCATTTTTTACTCATTTTTTTCAGTTCCAGAATACATGCATACCACTATCAGAATTATTAACCTGTAACCCTGCGGGGAATAACTTTATTAAATGGAGTATAGTGCTTATGTACAGTTTGTTCCTTTTAGACTTACAGTTCCCACTTATTTCCAAAGACGGGTAGGTCAGAACTTTTTCCTCCATTTCCTTCAGTGATGTTTATTCATACATTTGTAATGCATTTATTGTTTTGACATTTTCTGTATTCCATCCTAGAATACATATATTGCGTGGGTACAGTAAGATTCAGGCTGTAAAGTTCTATGTGTATCATCCAAGTTGTAAGTGTCATGTGTCCACAAGCATAATATCACCAGGAATCCTTTCACTACTGTAAAAAAAATCCCCCTTTGTCATTCAGTATTTAACCTTGTCTCAAGATTAAACACCTGGTAACCATTGACCATTTTACCATATCTATCATATTGCATACTGGTAGTTATTCTTTTAAACTTACTGCTATTATATTATTTTCTTATAAATCATCCATTTTATTAGAAATATATGCCAAATATTAAGTCATATACATGGGTGTACCTACTGTAGCCATGATGAAAAACAGATACGTTAGAGTTGAATGGATTCATAAATGCAAAACATTCATGTCAAGGAAGCTCAGTGTTGTATTGAGAAAACAAAATGAATTCAAGGTTCTAATAGAACCAGGCAAATTCCTAAATTTATAAATACATCAAAATATTATATATATATTTATTTGTAAATATAAATATGAATCTCCCAATATAATTAGATATTGCCCTAGACGTTTACGTTGCAAACAAAATACAATATGTTAAAAACTTAAGAAATATAGTAGGTTTTCATTCCTTCTATTGTTAAAGAAAACAATTCATAATATACTAGATTAAATTTGTTTTCAAGAGAGATGAGATAAAAAATAAAATGTTTTATTAAAAATAATTTATAACCCATGATTAGAAAGTGCAACACACTTGCATCAGCTTTTCTGAATTTAACAGCATTGTTCTAAATTAGATGTATATTAGTACCATTAATAAAATTTATATTAGTTCCATATATATTAAAATATTTGGTTATAATAACCTTAGTTATATGTGACCTTTATTGAACACTTTCTAAGAGTCATAGGTTCTGCTAAATATTTTATGTACATTGCTCTTCCAAAAATAAACTAACAGAAATATTTTTTAAAAGCACACAAACTTGAAGTAGGTACAAGTATTTTCCTCCCATATTGAGGAGGAAACTCCTTGTCTCAGAAATATTGGTTACCTTCCTGAAAGTCACACATCTAACAAACTTCAATATCTTTATTCCCCGACCACTTCAAACATTTTTGTCTTGTATTCATACAATTTCCATCTTAAATTTTATATTTAAGTAGCATTAATGACAATTTCAATATTTCCAGCATTACCTGGTAATGCTTATTATTATTAATTTTTGTAATAATTATTATTGTTTTGTTTTAACTTAAGTAAATTGACTTGTTAATCCTTTGACCTGAGTTATTCCTAATACCCAATACTGGGTAATTTATAAAGGAAAGAACTGTGAGTAATTCACTCACAGTTCAGCATTGTTGGGAAGGCCTCGGGAAATTTACAATTGTGGTGGAAGTGGAGTCAAAACCGTCCTTTACATAGCAGCAGCAAGAAGAAGTGCTGAGCAACTGCGGGAAAAAACCTTTATAAAACCATCAGATCTCATGAGAACTCGCTCACTATCAAGAGAACAGCAGCATAGGGTAACCACCCCCATGATTCAATTTACTCCCACTAGGTCCCTCCCATGAAGCAAAGGGGTTATGGGAACTACAATTCCAGTGAGATTTGAGTGGGAACACAACCAAATTGTATCAACATCCAATAGTATGTTGTAATTTAAACTGCATGTTGAGCGAGGTAGATTACTACTTTTTGAATGATAAATCACTCAGTGTGAGAAAATGGTACAAATCAATTAAAATAACTGTTAAAAATAACCTCTAAAAAAGATATAACTTATATTTCCAAGAATTTTGATAAAACTTTTAAGCAGGAAAGACTATGATTCCAGATGGATTTAAAGTGATATTAATACTGTAATGATGAAAAAGAAAGAAGGATGTTGTTAATGGTGGGAAAAAGATAAATGTATTATTTTGATGCAGATATATACATTAGGTAATATAACTTACAAAAATATGGCTTTAAATTCTTGTAATTAACATGAGAATGATGATTTAAATTTTTCATATTCAATCATGCATACCAAGATAAGAACATCCTTGTAGACAGCCTTACTGAAATCAGTAATGGTAAATATTGAAGGATACTGATAAGTACCTATGATTGTAAGTGTGCTTAAGAAAAATCCTGTTATTAGTGAAACTAGTACATTCAGAGTTGTTACTTGATATTTTTAATGTATTCATATTTTATAGCATATTTTCACAGTTTCTTACTTTTGGGGTTACACTCCAATGGAGTTATAATTTTGCTAAATATTATTTTTTAATTTTTAAAGAATTATGAAATAGAGTTTAAGAGGAAAAAGGGTGACAATTCTGACATTTCTGGCATGTACTTTCTGAGTGATGTTAGGAAAATATATCTAAACAGTTTGTCTTAGTTTCCCAGACTGTAAAATGGAGGTAATATTAGTGCCTAGCTCATTAAATATTTCTGAGTATTAATTGAGCTAATAAAGGTGTATTTGGAAAACTGCCAATTGCATAAACCTGCAATAAATTATAGTTGTGTTTGCTGCTGTTACTTTTTTATTACTATTGTCACTAATATAATCACCATTGCCATCATCCTCCCATGATAAAAATAATTCTTGGAAGCTTAAAAAAGGTAAATTACCCACCTTCCAAGATTTTGTATGAATCTGCATTCTAAATAGTCCAGGAAATACTGACACTTTTCAATACTTTAAATTTTGGTTTATCTAATAAAAGAAAATAGTTTATTTATATTATGTAGTAATTGGTGAAGATACCTAAATTATCTCATAATTACAATGATTTGCATTTCTACTTTTGAGTTGATTTAAAAGTTTCTAATATTTATTTTGGAGAGCTTTTAATAAAATTATTTTGGATTTATAATTTTTTAATAAACAAGAAAATTAATCCTTTGGCATTGTTGTCATTTTCTAGGTTGTCATATTTTTCTGTCAACTTTATTAATAGTATATTTTGTCTTATACAATTTTATAATTATGTGGTTAATAAATCATCCACATACTGTGTAGCTTCTGATTTTTATCATATGCTTACAAAAAATGCCTGATAGCAATACTATGATATTTTGTACGCATTTTACTTCTAATAATTGTTTTTAAATTTTACTTTCAATTTTTGGTTATGGTTTAATACTTAATATGAAATATATTTTTATGTAAAGAGTAAAGGAAAGATGACATTGTCATGGCACCTTTCTTAGTTTTTATTTACCTCAGTGATTTGAAATACCATACTAAATTCTCCTACAAAGCTGAGACTTTGTCTGTGTTATCTATATTACTGTCTTAATATAACAGATTTTTTAAAATGCCTACAAACAAAAGGTCCATTAGTTTACATGAATTTTTTCTTAATGTATAATGAGAATCTTATGTAATTATTTTATTAGCAGTATTTTTATTTATCACTTTATTTTGGTAAATTATCATTTCTTTCCTTTGTGTTCTCATGCCAGTTTTTTGTTACTCTTCACTTGGGGGCTATTGCTAAATTTATTCTTTATTGTTATATCTCTATTGCATTGTTTCTATATTCTTGTGAATATTTACATTATTTTTATATTTTCTCTTTTACAATCTACAGTCTTTTTCTTACATAATCAGTGTAATCAATCAGTTAATTAATAATTATTATTACATAAATATGTCGTGAAATAATGCCAAATAAAAACAATGCATTTAACAAATATGTGTTGAATTAATGGATGTATATCCAAAAATAAAAGAAATCTACTATGGAATTAGTGCTTCATTTCTGTTTTTTATGATTTTTATTATACTGAGTTTGAGTTTCAAAATAATAGAAGAAACTAAATATATATGTGTACACACATATTTTATGTGTATATACACATATTTTTATACATATATCATATATATATATACATCTTTCAAAAAGATAAGTGTTTCATAAAGAACTCCAAGTAGATAATTCATTTGTTTTCCTCCTTAAACCTCTAATAAAATAGATTTCCTTTAAAATATTTTCTTCAGGATCCAAAGTTAGATTTGCTTTCTGTCCGTACATACATCATTGGGAAGTAGGGATTAAAGGGATTACATAAGGAGTTTGCATTGAAACATTTATACACAGTAGTATATTATAGAAATTATTTCTGAAAGAAATAAAATAACAAATGTGTGCATATATATGTGTGTGTATGTAAATATATTAATTGATTTATCTATGGATTCATATCTCCAATTCTATTAAAATGGGTTGTAGAGCAATACATATACAGTCAAGGAGCATGCATAAGAATTTTCAGCTTTTTTAATGAACCTTATTTCAGATCATAATTTAAGCCTTTTTTCTAGTACGTTGATTTTCTTTACAATATATTTTGCTATGAAAATTGACAATAAAGACAAATTTCATTCATAATTTCAGCAAGTCCTCTATATTTTTCATAAAGGTGACAGTTTTAGGAGATATGTTTCTTCAGCATACACTGCACTAGATTTAAGTACTGAAGATGTTAAATCTTGAATACCACAATGATGTTTAAAAATAATGGGTAATAATGCTAATTAGTGGTAAAAATTTCACTTTTCCAGTCACATAAAACCTAACCATTATTTTTTCAGTAATGCTCTGTTAAAGAAATGTGTGTCAGAGTTTTAGTTGCTAGGGAAACCATCTTCTATGAAACTGAATATAAAATATAAAGTTTTGGAAAGTTATCCAAAGGGCACAATGAATATTTTGTATTAGTTTATTTTGAGTTTGTTGTTGGTATTGGTGTTTTTTGGGATAAACTTTTAATAGAAGTTCCAAAAATTTTTATCTATAGCACTAAAAGCATGTAGTAGGATTTAAAATTTTGCTAGTATAATGGATATGAACCTAAAGATATTTTGTGAAACAAATGTTTTTAAACATTGTGAATTTAATTGTGGCAAAGTATGCTAGGACAAAGTTCTTGTAGAAGAGTTTATAATATTTCTGCATTTTCTGTTCTTTATAATACTAACTTCCTTAAAATTAGTACTCCTATTTATTCATGTCATTTATATTCTGAGTTTCATGTCTAAATACATCATAATTATTATTTAAGTAAAGATGAGACTAACATTAAATTGAAGGCACAACTTTGGGTTTAATCTTTTTGAAATTGCAATTGATTTGTGAACACGTTTTTTATTCTTTTTTCCTGGAGACTATAACTATAATGAAATAGATAAGGCTAAAAAAGCCTTCAATTTACTGTTAGTCTCATCTTTACTTAAATAATAATTATGATATATTTAGACATGAAACTCAGAATATAAATGACATGAATAAATAAGGCTATCAATTTAAAGAAAGTTTGTATTAGAACAGAAAATGTAGGGATATTATATTTTGTCCTTAAAATTTTAATATTTTGTTTAAAAAGTGCACATATAAAAATATATTACTTTGTAAAAGAACTCAACAGTGTGAGTAAAGATATATTGCTCCTTCTTGACTAGCCCAATATAATAATAATTACAATAATCATATTGTTATAATACAACATAGTAATAGAAGTAGTAGCCTAAAGTGTTTGCTAGTAACAAAGCTCATAGCATTTCATATATAATTATATTCACAAAATTCCATTAGAGAAGATGAAACATAGATTATCCTATAGAGGCTGAGAGAGGTAACAGCTGGCCAACCCCTTAGTTTTGTTCCAGGAAGACTCATTTCATAATTTTGACCTTCATTATTTATCTATATCTACACATATATATTGTATATACATAGTCACATTTTATGTTATGGCTACATATATATATATATATATATATATAAAAACATCTTTTTAGATATACATGTTATATATTATCACTATTTTTATATGTTATATATATGATCACAATTTTTATCCATTTATCTGTCAATAGGTACTTAGATTGTTTTCCTGCCTTGGCTATTGAGAATTATGCTGCAAAGAACATGGGGATGCAAATGTAAATTAGTGCAAATTAGTACTACTCAGTACTAATTTTATTTCCTTTTGATACATACCCAGAAGTGGAATAGCTGAATCATGTGGTAATTCTATTCTTAATTTGTTAAGGAATTCCATTTTGTTTTCCATAACAGCGGTATCAACTTACATTCCCATCAACAGTGTATAAGAGTTCCCTTTTCTTTGCACCCTCACCAACACTTGTTATCTATTCCTTTTTTGGTAACAGCCATCCTGGTGTGAGGTGATATCTCATTGTGATTTTGATTGTCATTTCCGTGATGATTGAAAAGAAGGCAATCTTGTCATGGATCAACCTGTAGTATATTATGCTAAGTTAAATAAATCAGACACAGAAGGATAAATACTGCATGATCCAACTTATATGTGAAATCTAAAAAAGTTTAATGTGTAGAAACAGAAAATACAATGGTTATCAGGAGCAATGCAAGGGGTGTTACAAAGAAATATTTGTCAAAGGGTACAAAGTTGCTTTATACAGGAAGAATAACTCTAGAGGTCTGCTATACAGCATAGTGACTACAGTTAATATTTTATTGTATACTGGAAATTTTAAAAGACAGATTTTAAACTTTCAGATGTGCTTACTACACATATTCACACACAGACACACACATGCAAGTAACCATATAGGGGATGTATATGTTAATTGCTTTACTCTAGTAATAATTTCACTATTTATATGTATGTATATTAAAATATCATGATGCACACCTAAAATATATATAATTGAAAATATTCTGACATTCAGATCTGTACAGTAATCAGTATGTGTTGTTTTAGCCTACAGAATTTGTGGAAATTTGTTACAAAAGCAATAAGAAACTAACTCACTACTTTCAATATTGTTACATTATATTGCAGTGTTCATATGCTCCATAAACCATTTTTAAAATTTGCTCATGTCTAGTTAATGCTTCCTAATTATTAAATCTTAAGAAAATCCAACAGACACTTCATAGTTCAGAATAATTTAACAGTAAAATGATGCTTTCCTTGGAAATTAGATAGAAATTTGTAAAAGCATTTAGACTTGGTGTCCCGTGAAGAACAAATAATTTTGATGATCATTTCTTCTTTTTTTAAATATAAACCTTTCACTTGAAGCAGTTTTAGATTTCCAAAATTGATACAAAATACTTCAAAAAAATTTCATACCTCCCACAACCAGTTTGCCTTATTATTGAAATCCCACTATGATACATTTGTAACATTTGATGAACAAACATTGACACATTATTATTAATGAAAATCCATACTCTATGATGATTTTCTTAATTTTTCACTAATATCCTTTTTATGTTCCAAGATCCCATCCAAAATGCCACATGACATTTATTTGTCATGTGTGCTTAGGCACTACTAGGGTGGAACAGTTTTTCTAACTTACCTTGCTTTTGATCAACTTGACAGTTTTTTTATTTATTGATCAGATGTTTTAAGAAGTCCAACAATTGATATTTTCTAATATTATTCTCGTGATTAGATTGAGGTTATGTGTTTTGGGAGAATGAGTACAGTGATAAAGTACCCTGTTTATCACATCGTATCAAGAGTGTACACTATTAACATTTCTTGATCTTGATCTCCTGGATAAAGTAGCATTTGGCAGTTTTCTCCACTGTTACTCCCCCATTCCCCTTTCTGTGCTATACTCTTTGGAAGGAAGTCATTCTGTGCAGTTGTCTCCTATATCCCTTTAATATATTCTCATCATTATGAGTTGTTTGCTTCTTGTTGTTGTTTTTTTTTTCTTTTTGAGCACTTTCGCAGTTTGTGGCATAATAAGATGCTTCTCCATATAAATGTTTATCTTGTATATTGCCTAATGCAGTTTTAGAATTAGCAATTTCTCTAAGAAATTCTGGTTTTATCCATTGGAAAATGGTATTAAAAACTCCAAGATCTGGGTACATCTATTGAGGAATTGTTCCATTCCAGTATATGCTTATAGTGGTCCCAGAATTAACTCACACCCTCCTGGCAAACATCTTTTCACCTAGGGTAGATTTCTTATGTGCAGTTTCTATTGCATTTGTTGTTACAGACTTTAATCATATCCAAGGTTATTTGGGTCAATACCTTTAGCCTTTGCCCCCTTCTAATAACAGTTTGATTATTCTGACAATTTCTACCTTTTATTCTGTGAAACCCCAGCTTCCTAAATGAACTGTTGAATTTTTGCCTGTCCTAAAGTTTAATGTCTGTGCTGAAGATTCTTTGGGTTTTTGCAAATAAAGAGTCATTATTCACCATTACAGTCTCATATAAAATTGTTTCACTGTCCTAGCATATTCCTATACTTCATATATTCAACTATTTGCCTTCACCACAAATACCTGGTAACAAGTGATACTCTTATCATCTCTACAGTTTAGCCTCTTTCAGAAAGCCATATATAATTGAAATCATGGAAGATGTAGGCTTCCAGACTGGTTTTCTTCACCGAACAATTTGAATTTGAGATTTGACTGTCTTTTCATAGCTTAAAATAATTTATAAATAATCATCCATTTTATGAATATATCATGGCTTATCCCTTCACCTGTCTAAGAATATGTTGGTTACTTAAGTTTTGGGTGATTTTGTATGACACTAGCACCAAAACAGGAGTTAAGAAGACATTAACTTAGGCAGATGGTGAGGGTAGAGGAGTCCTCAGTAAGGGTTTTCTTTTTAATGAAAAGCAGCCCCAAATTATTTTTTAACAAAGAGCAGCCTGTAAAATCGAGCTGCAGACATAAACAAACAAGCTAGAAGCTTGCACAGGTGAATGCCCATAGGCAAGAACTACCTGGGACTAGGCATGTTCAAAATGGTGGCTCTATCTTCCATGTGTACAGTAAGGAGCAGACAAGATGGAGCTGGTCCAGTGGAAAGCCCATTTGCAGAATAAAATTAGGGTGGGGTGGCCAGACTTCTTCTCACGCAATGTAAACATCACACCTGGTCAAATCAACCTATGGCCTTACATAAATCAGACACCACCTCCTCTAGCCTGTCTATACAATCTACTGTGGTCCACCACCTTCCACTCCTTAACCCACTCACATGTTTCTGTGTCCTGAATTATTTATCTCTCTCTTGCAAGGAATTACTGTCCTCTCTCCTTTCTTCTATTAAGCTTTCCACTCTTTAACCCACCCACATGTTTCTGTGTCCAGAATTCTTTCTCAGAGCCAGAAAACAAACATGGGTAAATCCCCAGACAACAAAATTGTTTCTATGTTAACATTCATGTGCAGGGTTTTAGGTGGAAAGAATTTTTACAATAACTGAATAACTAGGCATATTTATATAAAGATATGGCATCATATCATTATAGGTCATATGGTGGGACTATGTAGAATTCATAGGAAACTGCCAAAATCTCCTTCAAAGTGGTTGCACCACTTTGCACTCAACCAGCAATAAATATGAGTTTGTGTTGTTTTGCATCCTCACTAATAATTGATGTCAATATTTTAGATTTGACATTTTTAATAGGTGTGTAGAAATATCTGATTGTTGTTTTATTTCAAAAATCTTTACTGAAAAACACTGTTGAGCATCATTTCAAATGCTTATTTGCAACCTATCATCTTTGGTGTGGTGTCTTTTCAAATCTTTGGCTCATTTTTTAACTGTTCTGTTTTTTTTTTCTCCTCATTGAGTTTTAAGTGTTCTTTGTGTATTTACATGAGAATCATTTGTTAGGTATTTATTTTGAAAATATCTTATCCTAGTATAATGTTGGTCTTTTGATCTTCTTGACAGTATTTCCATAGGGCAGAAGTCTTAATTTTAATAAAATCCAACTTATCATCTTGTTTATTTTATTGATCATGCTTTTGGTGTTGCATCTGAAAACATTCTCAAAACTGAGGTCATGCATTTTTCTCCTACATTCTCTTTAGGAAGTTTTAAAGTTTTGTATTTTATATTTAGGTTTATAATTTCTATTGATTTAATTTGTAAATGATATAAGGTCTGCATCTAGGTTCACTTTTTTGCATAAGTAATACCAATTGTTGCTTTTGTTGAAAGACTATTCTTTCTTTTCAGAATTTGTGTTGCTACTTTGTCAATATCAGCTAACAATATTTTGTAGTTCTATCTCTGAACTCTAATATATTCCATTGATCTATGTGCCTAATATTTCACCAGTTTCATGCTGCAGTGATTACTGTAGCTTTATAATACATCTTGAGGTTTGGTATTGCACACCTTCCTTCTTTGTTGTTCAATATCATGTGAGCTATTCTAGGTCTTTTGCCTTTTCAAATGAACTTTGGAGTTGATTTGAGAATAACTACAAAATGGCTGGCTAAGATTTTGATTGGGATTGTGTTCAATCTATAGATCTATTTGGGAAGAAATTCCATATTAATATTGAATTGAATTAACATGAAATATGCCTTCACATATTTAGATCTTTAATTTCATTCATAATTTTGTACTTTCCAGCATATGTATATTTTATTTATTTTATTTATTTTATAACTGTTTTCATTTTTGCATGTCATTTATTATTTAAGTTTTAAATTCTAGATGTTCATTTGCTGACTCATAAGCAAACAAATGACTTTTGTATACTATTCTTGTGTTCTCCAAACTTGCTTCTTAATTTCAGGAGTTTTTTGTTTAATTTTTTACGGAAACACCAGGAGTTCAATAACTTTTTTAGACCCAGGAGTCAAAGCCTTATAACAACAGCCCAAGGATTAGTTAATAACATATTTATACTACAGAAAGTCCTATCATTCTAACATGTCACAAGTTAAAACACTGTGATATAATGTCCAGTAATTACTTCCTGCAACACTGCAAACATTGTGTTAGCTAGGTTACTCATTGCATATGTGTAATTGCTAGCTTTCTAGTGACAGAACTGTGACCAAAGCATCAAAAAGTGATAGATCATATGCCAAACTTATCACAGAAAGACAACTAACTTTTCTTTCCATCAAAAAAATGGTAAATGCAAATGTCAGTTTTGGAAATTCAATATAAGGATAAATAATCTTCTTTCACTTAAATATACCACAAAGCATGGGCAAAGTAAGAACAAGTATACAGTAGTTCTTTTTCAGTTATTTAAAAGAGCATCATCACACATTTCCAAGATTTGTTTCTAGATATGTACTGACAATTGATTAGGTTAACTTTTACCACTAAAATCTTTGAACCAGCAAAACAGTTGTACATATTTTGTTTTCAAGTATACACGTGAAGGCCCATCAGTGATAAACAGCTTTAAATCAAGAATCATTAGAAAGTCTCACCTTTTAAAGATTACTATTTAATCCTAGTGAATGCCTCTTAATTTTGTTAATGGTCAACACAACTCAATTTGAGAGAAATCCCACCAATATAATTAGGTTAATGCAAGGCATTGGATGTTGGAAGTTATACCCATATCAAACTTTCACCTCCTTAAAGGAAAAAAAATCTGAAACCAACTCAAATTATCAATGTAATTGAAATACCTTGAAAATAAATACTATTTAAACATTTCTACTCTCATATACTTTTCCAAAAAAACAAAACAATTAATGTACTATTTCTGCTTCACCAGTGATAAATATGAGTTTTTGTTTTTTTGCATCCTCTCTAATAATTGATACTGCCAGTATTTTAGATTTGGCATTTTTAATAGGTGTGTTGAAATAGCTCATTGTTTTAATTTAAATTATTTAGTGACAAATGCTGTTGAGCATAATTTCATATTTTTAATTGCAACATATCACCTTTGCAATATATCTATAAAAATAAGTCTTTTGTTTTACCCAAGAATATTAAAGCTCTTATAGTTCTCTAGATAAGAGGTCTACAGCATTACCCAGAGCCGTAAGGAAATACATGATAAATATTTTATTATGATGTACAATTTAATATGTTCAAGTCCACCGATATCACTATACATTTTGTGAAATTAAAAATTCTCTTTAGGTATGTGACCAGTATTAGTGCTAGGACTATCTATGAAGAATAGCAAATAGAATGTGAAAATGTAAGCATGTATGTGAAATTTGGCTCCATGCTAAATCTGCTTTTATGCTTGGCTATATTTAAAAAAATATCAAACTGCCAATGTATTTCTTTACAATTCTTCTTAGTTTACCTTAATCAAGACTAAGAACTTAAACTATGAGCAATGTTAATTAGCCAAATTTCTCCAATTTTGTATTAAGTTTTAAAGAATATTTTATTATCTGAATGTGTTCAATGTTCTATTTTCTTTGTATGTGCATGAAGATAGACACATTAACAGGAGAAAACTACATATGATTTACAGAGACCATCTATGACGTGCTTGAACTTTCTGTTTTGTCCTACTAAAAACAGTCATTTTACTTTGGGACAAAAATTTACCATAAAAGATCCTTTCTCATACAAAATTATTATCTTTTCTTTATAACCTTCCTTACCAAAAATACATCTTTATAACCATAAATTTCTTCACATCTCTCTCCTTTACTTACTGGTTCCTTACTACCTTGTTTCATGAACAATCTTTTCAAGTTCATAATTTGGATTAAATATTAGATAACTTCTGAATTAGAATTTTTTTTCAATAAGAATACATCTTCTTTGGCATACTTTCTAAACAGAATTATTATTAACTAGAATCTTATCCTTAAATTTTAGTAACCTTAAATTTTAGTGAAAACCTGAGAAGCAAGAAATCCTGAGCTGCCTATGAGATATCAGCATGTTATAGATGAAAACCATTCCACATTTTTTAGAAATATTTTCCCCATGTCATAACCCTTTATTAATTGGAAATGATACAGATATTCAATAAGCATATTTTAAATTGCACAAAAATTTCACTTACAGCTCTAATACATTCACATTTTATTTATTTTTGGCAATTTATCTAGATTATTTATATATCACATTCTTGTTAACCATTTTATAACCTGTGAATATCAGGTGTTCATCTAAGTAAGAACCTTAAAAGTTAAATATATAAGTATTTCAGCCAATAATTCAAAAGTTTTAACTAGCAACATTAAATAAATCTCATTTGTAAAAGAAGGCACACAAACCAAGATCATTTCGCTTTAGCTGGATTTATAGTTTTATTTATAATATTAATGGTTTTTTAAGCATTTTCCATATATTAATGAATGTAGCATTACTTTTTTATTGATAAATCTTGTCACTTTTTAAAATAAAAAGTAAAATATAGAAAAAACTTTGAAACAATTTATCACAGGATCACTATAATGCTATTACCAATAATTTACAATATTGCACTATATTTACTTTACCACATATCTATTCATCTGTGTAGTTTTTCATCCATCCATCAATCAATTCATCTTAGATACACATCAACATAAACTGAAGAAATCAGTAAACTTCACCCCTAAACTGATAAGCATGCTTATTATTGATAGTAGTTTAATGTTTCTTTACAGTTTCCCTGGGGAAAATTTACGTAAAGAGAAATCCAGGAAACTTGTCTATACCCTTTGTTGAGTTTTTACAAATTTGTACATCTGTTAACACAAATAACTATCAAGATATATGACTTAAATCATCCCAGAAATTTCCCTCATGTGGATTCCCAGATAATCCTTCTTTTTCTGGACCAACCTGTGTACTTTTTGTTATGCCATAGATTAATTTTGCCTCTTTGGAATTTAATAAAATGTTAAAATGGAATTTAATAAAAATATTAATATTAGGTATATGTCATTTTATGTTTCAGAATTGCTCATATTGGTGAATGAATCAATTTTTATTTATTTGGCTTTTTTTTTTCAGTTGCTGGCTAGAATTTTATTTTGTGATTTTACTACTGTGTGTTTATCCAGACTCTTGTTAATTAACATTTGGATGATTTCCAGATTATAAATAAAGCTGCTAAAATCCTTCTTGTGAAAACATTGTTACAATTTTATATTTTGATTTCTTTTTTATAAACATTTGTTTTTATTTTTTGGTAAATACCTAGAACTGGAATAATTTTGTCATAGGACACTTTGAAAATTGCTAGGTGTTTTTTCACAGGATGTTTAAAAATGTATGCATCTTACCAGTTTTTTTACAGCTTCATAAATACTAGTGTTGTAAGATTTTATAGTTTATATGTAGCATCTCAATGTAGTTTTAATTTGCATTTCTCTGGCTACTTGTGATGTTTCAATATGCCTTTGACCATTTGTATATTATTTTGTTAGGTATAAGCTCAAGTCTGCTCATTTGTTTTTTTTTTGAAATCGACTTTTTATGTTTTTGTTACTATTATAACTTAATATAGTCTGGATCCAAGTAATTCATCAAATATGTGTCACAACCACTGTATTCTTACCTGAGTCTTGATATTTCATAATCCTAATGGTTTGTATGTAAGGCCAATCCATCAGGTTATTTGCTTATTTTGGTTTTGTTCTATTTTGTGTTAGCACTTTTTGTATCCTATCTAAAATAATATTTGTCTATCTTCAGTTCATGAAAATGTTTTTCATGTTTGTTGTACTTTCCTTTGTGACATTTATATTTGAGTCTATAATCTGTCATGCACCAGTTTTTTTTGTTGTTTGTTTCAAGATAAAGATGATGTTCTATTTATATTTTTCAACAGATATTCCACTTTTCCATCACGAATGGTAAAAAGTTTTTTTCTTTCCTCATTTACTTTCTTTCACATTTTTATAACAAACCAAGATAGCATGTGTGTGAGCCTATTTCTGATCACCTGTTCTATTCCGTTTATCTGTTTTTTTCCTAATGTTAATCTTGTTGTCATCCTTTATGCTAATCTCGTGTTATTTTATTTACTTCAGTTTTACATTGTATCTTGAAATCAAAGATTTTACTGGTTCTGCCATGTCCTTTAAATTTCCATTTAATTTTATGATTAGAGTATTAATGTCTACAAAATTTTGCGAGGGTTATGATTAGGGTTGTAGTGAATCTGAAGATTAATTTAGTTAAGAATTGACATTTTTAAACAATGAAAACTTTAATTCTACAAATAATGCTGTATACTATATATATATTTATTGTTCTTTAATTTCTCAATATTTTGTAATGATCAGAATCGAGGTTATAAAAAAATTTGGTAAATTTATTTCTAAACTATTTGTGTTTAATGCTAATTTAAATGGCATTGTTTTCATATCTTATTGTATTTTTCAAGTGTTAGTTTTTAGGATGTGGAAGTACATTTTTTGCATAATCACCTTGATTCTGTGATGTTACTAATTTATTAATTATAGTAATTTTTCTACACATAGTTTTGGATTTTCTACTTACATTCTCTCTCATCATTTTTCTTGGCTTTCTCTCACTATATATAGTGGCTATGATGTCTAGCATAATGTTAAATAGAGGTGGTGAGTTTAGACACCTTGATCTTATAGGAAAATATACGGTACTTCACCAGTAAGTATGATGCTATTTATAGTATTTTTTAAAACATTCTCACCTTCCTATTTCAATATTTCTGCTATACATATTTTTATCATGATGTGTGTTGAATTTTGTCAGTGTTTTTCCTGTGTCTGTTGATAAGATCATATTTTTCATTATTCTGCTAATATTGTAATTTAATTATTTTTAATATTAAATTAATATTGCTAAAATACCACAAAGTGATTACATTATTAAAACAGACTCACATCAATCATGGATTATTTCTAGTTTTAGAAAATAGTCAAAGAATTAAACACCATAGAAGCACCAACTCTAGCATTTCTTTCTGGAGAAGGCAAACACATCCAAAGCAACTTTCTAAGTGTTCTTTTCTCCAATATTGGAATGATAGAAACATGCAAACTTAACTATGTCTGCATGAAATTTTGTTACAAAAAACTGATTTTAGTACATTTACTCCATATGCTTGACAAACTTTCATTCTCCAGCTGGCTATGTTCCATAAATCCTTAAATTCCGGGTTTATTTTTAATAAGAGTCAGACAGCCATGTTGTTTCTTACCAAAATGAATTTATTTATAAGAACTTCCAATTATATTTTCATTAGTAAATGATATTAGCTTATTTACAAGGGTATGTGGTCTAGTTCAGTATTGTCTCTGAAATGCCCAGGTAGGAGAAAATAACTCATAACCTAACTTGTAGCTTTCCTTCCTAATCCACTCTCTGATTTTGATCAATATCTTCTTGCCAAATATTTCTAGGTGTCTTTTTATAATTTGTCTTAAAATAAATTTCTTAAAAATATTTCTTCCAATATTTTATTCAAAGATAATCATAAATATTCCAATGACCCACAGAATTTGAGCCATCTAGTAGAAAGTGTAAATTATTCTTTTTATAAATTACATTAGTAATGACTATATCTCTGTCCAAGCCATTTGATATTTTTCATCAGTTTAATTATTACATTTATCTGTAATCAAGAATTATTTAGACATGTTTATTTATGTTTATTTTGATGCATTTGTGAATTTTCTCAAACCTCCTTCTTCTGGCCAATCTATATTCATATATACAAAATTAATTGAGGGCTTCGAATAGTCTCCCAAAATATTTTCTTAGTCTGATTGTAACAAAATATTGATTTTCATTTAATACTAAAGTAAACACAGTAAGTTAGAGATTTCAACATAACGATTAACACACTATACATAAGTTAAAATTATATACATTTACGTATGTACAAAATGGTACACTTTTCCTTTCATACACTTATTTTATGTACACATGATTCCAGAGGCAGTAACTAGAGGCTATTTTTCCAAAAAAAGCTAGAGATTCCAGAGGCAGTAACTAGAGGCTATTTTTCCAAAAAAAACTAGAGATTCCATCTGGTCTTTGGACATAATCATAACTATATTTCTCATACTATGCTACACGTTCTTATTGACACAGACTTTCAGGTAACGCTATATAATACAACCTGTATTTCCCCACTAGAGATGACATGGGTTGATGTTTAATTCTGCTTTTAATTCTGCCTCTTTGAAATATGAGGGACATAATTTCACTTTTTATGTTTAATATTTGGATAATTAGAGAGCAATAAAAAAGGCTACACTGTCAGATATTGTTTTCTCTCAGCTTGGAATTGTAATATTGTTTCCACAAATGCATCTCCTTGGCATACACTTCTAACACTTCTGGCCACTGACCTTTAAGGAGATGAGAATCCCAGGTAATTACATTATCCAATCATCTGACCTGACTCATGATACAAAATTTTCCTAATATTGTTAACGTATGTGATGATCCATAAGCTAAGTGGCTTCTCTGGTTTACTCACAAATCTCCATCCTCTGGAGCTAACTCCTATTTCCAAACAATCTTTGAGAAAAGTATTCCTTTTATCATCCACATTTAGTTTAACAGTTATTTTCATCGTGACAGTGAGCCTACAGGAATATTATTACTACTTGATCTAAGTTTACAGTGTACTTTTTTCTTTCAGCACTACACACACACACACACATACACACACACACACAATTATTTCTGGCTAAATTGTTTTTGCTGAATGATAATTTTTTTTATTGTTCCTCTAAATTTAAAATTTATTTTTTCTCTGTCTTTGTAAGATGTTCTATCTAGGGGTTTTCAGAAGTTTTACCATGAGGTTTCTAAGTTTTTCTTGTCAGTTATTCTGTTTTTCATTCACTGAGCTGAACTTCTTGGAGATGTTAATTGTGATTTTTAGACTAATTTGAAAAGTTTTCATCTATAATATGTTCAAAAAGTTTGCTTCCTTCTTTTCTATCCATCCATTTATTTTGGACTTTATTAATATTATGCCACTTGTTAGTGCCTAAAAAGTAATTGATGCTTTGCTTTTTATTTTCTTTTCTCTTTGTATTATCTATTGATAATTCCTATTGATTTTTACTTAAGTTTTCTATTTCTTATTTTTATAAGTACATCCAATAAATTTCTGATTTCAGTTACTTTATTTTTCAGTAGTTTACACTGCTTTTTAATTTAATAATTGTTTTATTTTTAGAGGATACATTGTTCCCCTAAAATGTTCCCAATCCTTCACGTTTTATATCTTCCTTCTTCAATTAATTTGTTAATACATTAATAATTTGTAAATATTTGTTTTGTAGTCCTCATCTAATACCTGCAATATCATAGTCATTTTTATATCTGTTTCTGTTGACTGTTTTGTTTTGATGGTGTATCATATTTTCCTGTTTCTTTGTATACACAATATTTTAACATTTTTCATATATTGGGTACAATGAAATCTAAACCTATAACTTTTGTGTTCTTGTTTATTACAGAACATAAGGGTCCTTCTTCTCTTTGGTAGCTAGGTTGAGGTGTTGATCACTCTGATTCTACCTTAAGTGGAATAAAGCTGGGGCTATGCCACAGCTTTAATTATAATAAATTCATCTATGGTTAGTCCAATCACAAACTTCCCAAGATGCCACCATTAAGGTCCTTAACTCTTCTAATTTGTTAGTCTTTGAGCTCAGGTGATTTGGATCTCTGCTTTTGATAGTTTTGATTCATCTTTGTATTAAACTGTAGTAGAGCCCAGATCCCATGGTCAGAGGTCCTTTGTAGCTTTTCCTTCACTACTGCTTTGTAAGCATATTTTTTAAAGCGGGGGCCGGGGGGAGTGGGTGGGGGGTTGGGAGGAATGGGATCGTCAAGACAAATGATTTATTTTTGTTTTTTGACCTTTCCATATTCCATCTTATCTCTCCAGCCTGTCATAAAGAGCTCATCGGGTTTCTCAGCTGTTCAATATTTCTCCGTCTATGGCAGGACCTCATTTTACCTGCCTATATCCAGTAATGGCACTTGTGCCTGTGATAGATGCTGATGTGTTTCTATGCTTACCTGTGAAATGCAGAATCCAAATTACAGATGGCTTCTTCAATGGCCACATAGAAAACGATGAATTTATTTATTTATTTTTTATTTTGTTATTATTGGGAGTGGAGGTCTTTAACATTCCAAACCACTCTAGCTTCAGTAAGAAGTCTTCTCTGTTACTATATTGATTATTGCTAAGGAGAGGGTTTTCTCAAATATGGCTAATAATGGGAAACATTTTACATAAGGACAAGTATGAATATATATTAAAAAGTTGTCAATAGACATCTCCCCCTAAAAATGTAAAATTTTTTTCCTATCACAGTGGTACACATTTCTTTAAGATAATTAGAAACTAAGACAAATTATAGGCTTTCATGAACTACAAATTAAGAGTTAACTTTGAGATTAATGTTTTGTGGTCAATGTAACATCAGACATAGAAATATTTGAGGCTTTATACAAGCTTTTATTACTCACATAGCAAAAGTAAACTAAATCATATTTCTATAGGTGGTATAAAGCTTAGATGACTATCATTTATAAAGACAGGATCCTAAGAGAGCTTCGTGAGAAAATTAATTAGTTGATAATTTTCTGGAGGTTTTAAAAGGAGAATCCCAAGATATCGAGTCTGAATTGATGCTTCTTATTTATTGAAGGTACTCGATATAAAAAAATTATCACAAAAAGCCAACATTTCCTGATGAAATACCTCAATGATTTGACAGATACATATAAAAACCTTCTATACAACAGGATACATAATACTTGGAGACAAAAAAAAAACAAAACAAAACACAAAAGTACAACGTAAACAAAAACCTTTCTGATGATAAGCTCATGAAATAAAAACCATTTAAGTAAATATATCACCATGAAAAATAAAGACAAAGTAAACAATAAAAATTAAGAGGGAGGCAGAGCAAGATGACCAAATAGAAGCCTCTACCAATTGTCCTATCTGCAGGAACACAAAATTTGACAACTAGCTATATAAAAAAGCACTTTCATAAGAAACAAATATCAGGTAAGCAAACACAGTACCTGGTTTTAACTTTATATTGCTCAAAGATGCACTGAAGAGGGTAGGAAAGACAGTCTTGAATTGCTGAGGCCACATCCCTCAGAATTGGCCACATGGCGCTGAAAGATAATCTGTGTGTTTGGGGGAGGGAGAGTGCAGTGATTGTAGGACTTTGCATTGGAACTCAGTGCTGCCAACACCAGGCAGAACTCAGCCAGCATTAATGGAAGGAGCATGTAGACAGGTCCTAGCCAGAGGGAAATCATCCATCCCAGTGGCTGGAACTTGAGTTTGGCCAACTTCACCATGGAGGGATAAAGTGTTCTGGGGTTCTACATAAACTTGAAAGGCAGTCTATGCCACAAGGACTGCAACTCCTAGGCAAGTTCTAGTGCTACACTGGGCTCTGAGCCAGGGGACTTTGTGGGCATATGATCTAGAGAGACATCAGCAGTAGCATCTGAGGGAGTGCTTGCACCACTCCTTCCCCAAGTCCAGGCAGTGCAGCTTGCAGCTCGAAAAGAGACCCCTTCCTTTAGATTAAGGAGACCATAAAAAAGAGTACATAAGATTTTGTCTTGCATCTTCATACCAGCTATGCCACAGTAGTATAGGGCACCAGGCAGAGTCGTAAGGTTCCCATTCCATGGCCTAGTTTGTGGATGACATTTCAGGACACAATCTGTGTCAGAAGAGAACCTGCTGCCTTAAAGGGAATGATCTAGTCTTGGCAAGATTCATCACCTGCTGACAAAAAAACACTTGATCCCTGAATTATCAGCAGCAGTAACCAGGTAGCACATGCCATTGGCCTTGGGTGAGACTGAAACTTGCTGGTTTTAGTTGTGTCCCAGCACATTCCCAGCTGTGGTGATGATAAGGAGAAATTCCTTCTGACTGAGAAAAGCAGAGGGGAGAGTAAAGGAGACTTCATCTTAAAGCTTATGTACCATCTATACCACAGTGGAGTAGAGCAATAAGCAGGTTCTTGGAGTTTCCATTTCCAGGCCTTGGCTCTTGGATGGTATTTCTGCACCTCACTTGAGCCCAAGAAGAGCCCATTGCCTTGAAGGGTGTGTCCCAGACCTGGCAGAATTCAACACAAGGTGACTGAAGAGCCCTTGGGCCTTAAGAGAACATTGGCAATAGACTAGCAGTACTCCATGTGGACCTGTGGTAGTGATGGACAAAGGGAAACACTCCTCTGCCTGGGGAAAGGGGAGGGAAGAGTGGGAAGGAATTTGTCTTGTGTCAGCCACAATACAATACAGCATCAGGTAGACTGCTAGGGTTTCTGACTCCAGCTTCTGACATCTAGACAGCATATCTGGACTTGCTTGGGACCAGAGGAATTCATCACCCTAAAGGGAAAGACACAAGCCTGGCTGGCTTTGCCACCTATTGATCATACAGACCTAGGGCCTTGAGAGGACATAGGCAGTAGCTAAGTAGTGGCAGTGGGTACAATTGGCCTTGCATGAGACCCATTGTCATGCTGGCTTCAGATCTGACCTAGCACAGTCTTAGTGGTGGAGGGGTGCTTGTGTCACCCCTCCCTTAGCCCCAGTAAGCTCAATCCTTAAGAGATTCAATTTTTGGTTAAAAAGTAAGGTAAGAGAACCAGTGACTCTGCCCAGTGACCCAGATAATTTTTCCAGATCTCATCCAAGACCACCAAAGCAGTACCTCTATGAGTCCGCAAGAAGCACCGTGTTATTGTCTTTGGGGTGTCTGTTAATGCAGATATGGCTGCAGTGACTGAAAATTGAGATCACAATACCCAAGTCCCTTTGAATACCTGAAAAGTCTTTCCAAGAAAGATAGGTAAAAACAAGCCCAAAGTGCGAAGACTACAATAATTACTTAACTCTTCAATGTCCAGAAACTGATGAACATCTATAAGCATCAGTAACATCCAGGAAAAAAATATGTTACCAAACAAACTAAATAAGGCACCAGGGACCAATCCTAGAAAAGCAGAGATATGTGACCTTTCAGACAGATTATTCAAAGTACCATTTTGAGAAAACGCAAATAAATTCAGAATAACAAAGAGAAGGAATTTGGAATCCTCTTAGATAAATTTAACAAATAAGTGGAAATAATTAGAAATAATCAAGTGGAAATTTTGGAGTTGAAAAATGCAATTGACATATTGAAGAATACACCAGAGTCTCTTTTTAATTTTATTATTATTAACTTTTATTTTTTAGTTTATTTTTAATTACTTACTTATTTTGTAAAGACATGGTTTCACTATGTGGCCCAGGATGGTCTTGAAGTCCTGGGCTCAAGCCTTCCTCCCCCCTCAGCCTCCCAAAGTGCTGGGATTATAGGTATGAGCCACCACACCCAGCTAGAGTCTCTAATAGCAGAATAGATCAAGCAGAAGAAAGAATTAGTGAGCTTGAAGATAGGCCATTTAAAAATACACAGTCAAAGGAGATAAACTAAAAAAAATGAAAAAGAATAAACATGCATACAAGATCTGAAAAATCATCTTAAAAGGACAAGTCTAAGAGTTATTTGCCTTAAAGTGAAGGTATAGAGACAGATAGGGGTAGAAAGATTATTCACAGAAATAATAACAAAGAACTTCTCAAACTTAGATAAAGTTATCAATATTCAAGCACAAAAAGGTTATAGAACACACAGTAGATTTATCCCAAAGAAAACTACTTCAAGGCATTTAATAATCAAACTCCCAAAAGTCAAAAATGAAAGAAATCATCCTGAAAGCAAGAAGAGAAAAGAAATAAATAATATACAATGGAGCTCTAATATTTCTGGCTGCAGACTTTTCAGCAGAAACCTTGCAGGCAAGGAGAGAGTGCCATGACATATTTAAAGTGCTGAAGGAAAAACCTTTCCTAGAATATGATATGCAGTGAAAATAGCCTTCAAACATGAAGAAAAAATAAAGACTTTCCCAGATTAATGTAAGTTGAGGGATTTCTACACCAGACCTGTCCTACAAGACATGCTAAAGGAAATACTTCAGTCAGAAAGAAAAGAATGTTAATGAGCAATAAAATGTCATCTGAATGTACAAAACTCACTGGTAATAGTATGTAAATGGAAAAACTCAGAATATAATAGCACTGTAATTCTGGTGTGTACACAACTCATATCTTAGGTAGAAAGATTAAAAGAAGAATCAATCAAAAATAACTATGACTCTTCAAGGCATAGTTCAATACAATATAGGTAGAAAAATAAAAGGTAAAAAGCAGGGGGACCAATGTAAAGTGTAGAGTTTTATTAGTTTTCTTTGTGCTTGTTTATTTAGTTTGTTTATGCAATCAGTGTTAGGTTGTCATCAGTTTAAAATAATGGGTTATAAGATGTTATTCGCAAGCCTCGTTGTAACCTCAAGTCAAACACATACAGTGGATACAAAAAATAAAAAAGCAAGAAATTAAAACATACCACCAGAGAAAATTGTTTAACTGAAAAGAAGACAGGAATCAAAGAAGGAAGACCACAAAATAACCAGAAAATCAAATAACAAAATGGCAGTAGTGAGCTCTTACTCATCAATAATAACGTTGAATGTAAATGGACTAAACTCTTCAATCAGAAGGCAGAGTCACCGAATGAATAAAAAAAGACCCAATGTCCTGTTGTCTATGAGAAACATACTTCCCCTAAAAGATACACATAGACTGAAAATAATAGAATGTAAAAAGATATTCCATGCCAAAAGAGAGCATGAATAGTTATATATGACAAAATAGATTTAAAGACAAAAAGTATCATAAGAGACTAAGCAAGTCATTACATAATAATAAAGTGGTAAATTCAACAGGAAGATATGGCAAGTGTTAGTATATATGAACCCAACACTGGAGCAGCTAGATGTTTAAATCAAATATTAATAGAGCTAAAGAGAGAAAAAAAAACAAATAAAATAACAGCTAGAGACTTCAACACTGACTTTCAGCATTAGACAGTTTATCCAGATAGTATTAATAAATCAAAAAAGAAGCACTGAACTTAATCTGCACTATACCAAATGGGACTAATAGATATTACAGAACATTTCATCCAATGGCTTCAGAATACACATTCTTCTCAACACATGGATTATTCCCAAAGATAAGCCAGCGTTAGGCCACAAAACACATCTTAAAACATTCAAACAAGTTGAAATCATATCAAGCATCTTCTCTGAACATATTGGAATAAAAATAGAAATCAATAACAAGAGAAATTTTGGTAATTATGTAAATGAATGGAATTTAAGCAATATGCTTCTGAATGACCAGTGATTCATGAACAGATTAAGAAGAAAATTTAAAAACAATTTTGAAACAAATGATAATGGAAAGACAACATACCAAAACCTATGGGGTACAGCAAAAGCAGTACTAAGAGGGAAGTTTATAGCTGTAAGTGCCTAGATCTAAGAAGTAGAAAGACTTCAAACAAATCACCTAATGATGCATCTTAAAGAATGAGAAATAAGAGCAAATTAAACCCCAAATTAGTAGAAGACAATAAAAAAATAAAGATCAGAGCAGAAATAAATGAAATTGAAAAGTAGAAAACAGTATAAAAGATCAACAAAACCAAAAGTTGCTTTTAAAAAAAAGATAAATAAAATTGACTAAATATGAAAAAAAGAAAGAAGACCCAAATACATAAAATTAGAGATGAAAAAGAAGACATTATTACCAATGTGGCAGAAATTCAAAGGACAATTAGAGGCAAATATGAATAACTATATGCCAATAAATTGGAAAACCCAGAAGGAATGGATAAGTTCCTTGACACATACAACCAATCAAAATTGAACTAGATTAGAGATAAATCTATAATCTGAACAGACCGGCAATGAGTAAAATGATTCAAGCCATAATAATAAGTCTTCCAGCAAAGAAAAGCCAGGGACCCAATGGCTTCACTACTGAATTTTACCAAACATTTAAAGAAGAATTGAGTAAGATTTATATTAACAAATTCTACTCTAGCTACTCAGAAAAATGGAGGAGGGAGTACTTCCAAATTCATTTTACAAAGCCAGAATACCCTGACACCAAAACCAGACAAAGGCACATCAAAAACAAACAAAAAGAGCAAACAACAACAAAAAACTACAGGTCAATATGCCTAGTGAACATTAATGAAAACATCCTCAACAAAATACTAACAAACTAATTCCGAAAATACATTAAAATAATTATTGATTATGAACAAGTGCAATTTACCCCAGGGTTACAAAAATGATTAAGCATATGTAAATCAACAAATGTGATAGATCCTATCAACAGAATGAAGGACATAAACCAAATGGTCGTTTCAATTGATGCTGAAAAGGCATTTGATGAAATTCAGAATTCTTTATGATAAACATCCTCAAAGAACTGGGTATAGAAGGAAATACCTCCACATAATAAAAACCATATATAACAGACCCACAACTAGCATCATACTAAATGGGGAAAAATTGAACGCTTTTCTTCTAGGATCAGGAATGCAACAAGGATGCCCACTTTGACCACTGTTATTTTACATATTACTGGAAGTTCTATCTGGAGCAACGAGGCAAGAGAAAGAAATAAAGTTATCCCAATTAGAAAGGAAGAAGTCAAAATTATTGTTTGCTGATGACATAATCTTATATTTGGGGAAAATCTCCACCAAAAAAAAAAAAACTACTAGAACTGATAAGCAAATTCAGTAAAGTTTCAGGATGCACAATTAACATACAAATATCTATAACATTTCTATATGCCAACAGTGAACAACGTGAAAAAGAAATCAAGAAAGTAATCCTATTTACAATAGCTACAAATAAAATTAAATACCTAGGATTTAATTTAACCAAAGAAGTAAAAGACCTGTACATTAAAAACTATAAAGCATTGATTAAAGAAATTGAAGAGGACACACAAAAATGAAAAACTATTCCATGTTCATGGATGGGATAAATAAGTATTATGAAAATGTCCATACTATCTAAAGCAATCTATAGATTCAATGCAATTCCTATCAAAATACCAATGACATTCTTTGCAGAAATAGAAAAAAACTTCTAAAATTTATATGGAACCACAAAGGATCTAGACTAGCCAAATCTATATGCAGGAAAAATTTTTAAAAAACTGAGGAATCAGATTAAACTGACTTCAAATTACTTCAAATTGTACCACAGAGCTATAGTAACAAAAAGAGCATGGTACTGGTATCAAAGCACACACATAGATCAATGGAACAGTACAGAGAACCCAGAAACAAATTCATACATCTATAGTAAACTCGTTTTCAGCAAAGATGCCAAGACCATGCATTGGGGAAAGATCAATCTCTTTAATAAATGATTCTGGGAATACTGGATATCTACATGCAAAAGAATAAAACTGGACCCTTATCTCTCACCATATACAAATTCAAATAAAAATAGATTAAATACTTAAACCTAAGACCTCATACTATTAAACTACTACAAGAAAATATTGGGGTAAATCTCCAGGACATTGATCTGGGCAGATTTCTTGAGTAATATCCCACAAGCACAGGCAACCAAACTAATAGATAAATGGCATCACATCAAGTTTAAAAATCTTTGGTTCCCTATAGAAACTAAAGATAATATCTCAATATATGTCCCTGAGTTATTTTTCAGAAACCTGGACCCCTATTACATGGTTCTACTTGTGTGTAGTCCTCAGATAAGGAGGAACTGAGGACTGAGCTCTGATTAGCTGTTCTTTGTTCTAAATTTCTTCCTGAGTGACCTGGAGGAGGTCACACCCATGAGCCAGAGCTCACATTCTTTTCTGCTGATCCCAAATGTTTAGACAAATCTTTGCCTTCTTAACCAATTGCAAATCAGAAACTCTTTAAATCCACCTATGACCTGTGGGCCCCTGGCTTTTTAGGTCAAACCAATGTATAGTCCCCATGTATTGATTTATGGCTTTGTCTATAACCTCTGCCTCCTCACCTTTAAAACCCTTACCTGTAAGCTGTCAGGGAGTCTGGGTCTTAAGCCTTAGCTGCCCAATTCTTCTTGCTTGGTGCCCTGCAATAAGTGTCTCACTTTCTGTCACTGCAATCCTGATGTCAGTGTCTGGCTTTGCTGCGCTGGGCAGGTAGACTGAAATTCAGTTTGGTAACACTGTGGGAACACACCTCAGGCACCCTGTGGGGAGACAAGGCTCTGCTGCTATGTCATGGGGACTATTTTCTAGTACCACAATGTCTTTGGTACAAATAGAACTGCCTGTTCGCCTAGTTCAATCATTATTCTGGCATTTAACCATCAAATTCTGGCCTGTGTGAATCTGGGAGAATGTTTACAGAGACCTCCTGAGAAAACTGTGGGTCCTAGAGCCAGCAATGTGAAGACCATTATTTTTCAGAGCCTAATACCAATTCTGCTAATAAAAGATATGGAAAAAAAAATCTTCTGCACAGTTAAAGAAACAATCAACATAGTGAAGAGACAACCCGCAGAATGGGAGAAAATATTTTCAAACTATCCATATGACAAGGGATTAATAACCAGAATATGTAAGGAGCTGAAACTACCCTGTAGGAAGAAAACTAATAATCTAATTTTTAAATGGGCAAAAAACCCTAATAATCTAATTTTAAAATGGGCAAAATAGATATTTCTCACAGAAGACATATGAATGGCAAACAGGTATATGAAAGGTTCTCAAAATTATTGCTCATCAGATAAATGCAAATCAAAACTACAATGAGATATCATCTTACCACAGTTAAAATGGCTTTTATCCAGTGACAGGCAATAGTAAATGCTGGCAAGGATGTGGAGAAAGGCAACCCTTGTACAGTGTTGATGAAAATGGAAATTAGTACAACTACTATGGAGAAAGTTTGGCGGTTCCTTAAAACTAAATGTAGAGCTGCCTTATGATCCAGCAATCTGACTGCTAGGTATATACCCAAAAGAAAAGAAATCAGTAAATCAAAGTGACAACTTCACTCCCATGTTTATTGGAGCACTATTCACAATAGTGCTGTAACAAACCAATAGCCAAGATTTGGAAACAACATAAGTATCCATCAACTGATAAATGATTTTAAAAATGTGGTACATATACACAATAGAGTACTATTCAGCCATTAAAAAGAATGAGATCCTGTCATTTGCAACAACGTAGACAGAACTGGAGATCATTATGTAAAGTGAAATAATACAGGCACAGAAAGACAAACATCACATGTTCTCACATTTTGTTGAAGCTAAAAAATCAAAAAAATTGAACCCGTGGAGACAGAGAGTAGAATGATGGTTACCAGAGGCTGGGAAGTGTATTGGGTTATCAGAGTGGGGAGAATGTGATTGGTTAATGGGCACAAAAAAAATTAGAAAAAATGAGTAAATCTAGTATTTTATAGCATAGTAGGGTGACTATAGTAAACAATGATTTAATTATACATTCAAATATAACTAAAAGAGAATAATTAGATTATTTGTAACACAAAGGATAAATGCTTGAGGTGATGGATACCCCCATGTACCCTGATGTTCTTATTACACATTGTAGGCTTGTATCAAAATATTCCATATACCACATAAACATGTACACCTAGTATATATTCACAAAAAATAAAAATGAAAAAAAGAAAAAATTATAAAAGAAACACTGTTTGGACAGAATTCTTTAAATTGACTAGTCTATGTTAAAATACAGAGATTAAAAGGATAGTGCCTTGGAATATTATGAATAAGACTAACAACAAGAGACAGCAATATTTTAGAAAAGGTGTTTTGATGGAATCTTTGCAGTCTGTTTGGAAGATATTTTTTAATGTTTGGGTGTTATGGAAGGAGGAATGTGGCCCCCAATGATGAATTAAAATGTAGCATGGAAAAAACATATCTGAAAGATGATTTTACATAAAAGCACCAAGAATTGTGTGCGTGCATGTGTGTGTGTGTGTGTGTGTGTGTTCAAGATTTTCCTCAAAATGCATGTGGGGAAATTCTTCAAATAATATTGCTGGATCGTATGCAGATATATGGAATCCTGTTGGTCGGATTGGGTTGTGAAAATGATAGAGTCCACTAGTGACATTAGCAAGCATGGATGCTAAAGATCTGCAATGCAGGGGCAGCCCTTCACCATCTAGAAATTCTCTCATCCAAATTGCCAATAGTGACGCCCTCCATTGAGAAGAATAATTTTATACAAGTGCTACACCCATATACTACCACACTTTCTTTAGGGTATGTTAACTACTGGGATCCATAAATATTTCTCTGGTTATAAGCATGCTATCGAAATTTTCCATTGCTAATAGTATCACTTTATTTAATTGACAGTTGTTTTTTCAGTAATCACATACAACCATTTCAAGGTCAGGAATATATTTATGTTGTATTCTAAAAATCTATTTCTTATTCTTAAAGCATATTTTTATAAGAAATAGCAAACAAAAAGAAGGGAGAAGCCAATAATAGTTATTGATAAATTACAGATATTTTAGTTTTAAATGAAAGTAGCTGTCCGTGGTGACTCTGGACCACATGGGTCTCACTAGTCTCTGGTTGACATTGCCTGTACTTTCTATTCCTAACAACACAGTACTTTATCATATTGTTTTGCTATTGTTTAACCCATTGAGGTGAGCACAATTCTCATATTTTCAACAAGAATATAATTTCCTTGAGAGGTAAAAACATATCTTGTGCAACTTTTGTATCCCTCACATCAGCTTGCACATAGTGTTTTCTTTTTAATTAAAAATAAATAATAGGCCAGGCATCGTGGCTCATGCCAGCACTTTGGGAGGCCGAGGTGGGCAGATCACCTGAGGTCGGGAGTTCAAAACTAGCCTGACTAACTCCATGAAACCCCGTCTCTACTATAAATACAAAATTAGCCGGGCATGGTCGAGCACGCCTGTAATCCCAGCTACTCAGGAGGCTGAGGCAGGAGAATCACTTGAACCTGGGAGGCAGATGTTGCAGTGAGCCAAGATCGCGCCATTGCACTCCAGCCTCGGCAACAAGAGCAAAACTCTGTCTCAAACAAACAAACGAACAAACAGAAAGAGAAAAAATATTTGAAAGTGAAAGAAAATAGGATTTTTAACAAAATCAGTTGTTCTTATGTTTATTATTCATGATATATAATGTCATGCTTATTCCATTTAAATGTATAAATTTGATAGCATTCAAGTTTTTCCAATACATTAAAATAATGTTTGTCACATATTAAGTATCATAAAAGAAACTTAATATCAAGACTTTCTTTAATATGTCTTCTTTCATATTAAACATATTTTTCCTGGCCAAGCATGATGGCTTACACTTGTAAACCCAGCACTTTGAGAGGCCAAGGCTTGAGGATCACTTGAGCCCAGGAGTACAAGGAGCTAGGATCATGCCACTCTATTAGAGCCTGGGCAACGGAGAAGACCTTGTCTCTTAAAAAAGTACATAAATGAATAAAATAAAATGTAGAAACATGTTTCCTAAATTTACACACACACACACACACACACACACACACACAGTGAAGTAAGAATAGTCACACTTATAAGAATGAAGGGATTAAGAATTCAAAAGGTTACGTAACTCGTCAAATAGGAAACATCTAATAACCACCATAGCCAATTATCTCTGATTCTAGAACACAAAAGTTACGTAGGAACTTTCATAGTTTTCAAAGAATGATTAATAAGAATCTTTAGTAAGAATGCGGCCAGGCGCAGTGGCTCACGCCTGTAATCCCAGCACTTTGGGAGGCCGAGGTGATTGGATCACCTGAGGTCAGGAGTTCAAGACCAGCCTGGCCAACACGGTGAAACCCCGTCTCTACTAAAAATACAAAAATTAGCAGGGAGTGGTGGTGGGCGCCTGTAATCCCAGCTACTCAGGAGACTGAGGTAGGAGAATTGCTTGAACCCGAGAGGCGGAGGCAGCAGTGAGCTGAGATCATGCCACTGCACTCCAGCCTGGGCAACAGAGCGGGACTCCATCTCAAAAAAAAAGAAAAAAAAATATTTAGTAAGAATGATGTAATCGTGTCTACTCTTGAATACACTAAGTAAATCTAACTGAGATTTAAATAACCTGAGATTTAAATAATATTATTAAATAATATTATTAAAATCTAACTGAGATTTAAATAATAATAATAAATAATAAATAAATTAAATTATTTATTTCTACCACAGTCTTTCTTGTATGGATTTGCACTTCTGGCTCCTGACTTATAGATAAACACATAAGTGTTTCATTAGGTACCACAGACTAAATGCATATCTGTTGAAAGTTTTGGGAATTCTCTAAAATGTCTTCACAAAGACAATTTAAAAGTGAAACATTGTCTGAAATCCATTTAGTGCCCTTTAGGGATTTTTAAAATACTTTGAAACTTACTGTAAATTTTTTCGTATTTGAAACTAAGCAGATCTTCATTTATTTTCTCTCAACCGATGTTTTTACTTTGTCTGACAAACACACACCAGTTTTTTGCTTTGGCTAGAATTAAACAAACACAGGTGTTAAAATTTTCAGTTTCCTCATATTTTTTCTACTTACTTGTGCTATGGAAAGTCATTATGCTTCTGTAAAAGACACATTTTCCCAATTCATTACACCTAAAGGAACTGCCAGGCAAAATCTGCCTCCAGTATATGAGCCATTGCAGACTTTCCCATATGTATTTTGCAAGCAGGTGTTTCATTTGCAGTTTTCCAGAAGCAAACTGTTTTTCAGGTAAATAGAGAATATCATGTTTGTATAAAAAAGGAACAGTAATAAATACTCCTGGTAGAGCCTTGTTCAATATGAGGGCAATGTAAAGTTGTTGAATAAAGCATTGAATTGAGCATATAATGTTTAGAACAGCCTAAGTGCACCCATCCAGTCAGGCACCATGTTAATTAGTCACCCCAGAATGGATGAAGATAAAACACGAGCACAGAGCCAGAAGATGGGGGTTAACACTGGTAAAATACCTTTTATTTAAAAAACACAGTACTTTACCACATCCCTGTGAATTAAGCTCTATTATATCCACTCAATAAATACAAAATCATGAATAAAATTTTATGCAACTTTCTCAATGTCACACAGTTAATCAGGATTGTGCCAGAATTCAAACCCACATCAGTATAATAAGAAAGCCTAATTTTAAGTATCAAAATTCCACTTTGGTTTCTGGTCTCTTATCTTGTTCCTGGAAGCTATACTCCTAGAACTAGAATACTTCATATGAAATCCAAATAGTGAATACGACTGTGCCACTGTATGGAAAGACCGGCAAAAAAATGGCCATTTGCCTTTCTACTTTCCCAATACTTTGGATTATAGACCAAATCATTCAGATACTGTGTCTTTGTTCATTTCATTTTTCCTTTCTTGCTAACCATGACCTTACAGCTAGGTTTATTTCATAGTTCCTATGGTAGCATAGAGTCTAATGGAAACTTATATATGGTTTTTGTTCTAAATATATGCATATTTCCATTAATAATTGTTATATTTTACAGAGGCTTTCAAGATACCAGTTAAATTATCTTAACCAAAAGTAGATTATTATTGTACCTATCTACAAGAAAAAGGCATTATAGTAGAACAATTTAGGACAAATTTCTGATTAAATGGACCTAATTTTTAACCCAACTCTACCACTAACTGGTAGTGAACATGACTAAATTACTTAATATTTTTATGTTTATTTTCGTTTCCTATTTAGTGAAACTGAGTCAACCATTTTGGGCTCTTTTGAACATTAATGATATAATATATCTAAATAACTGATGAGACTACATCTTACTGGCTAGTATATAATGATGCTAATAAATGTTCATCATTTTTATTATAATTAGAATTTATATATTTAGATTTTATCTGCATTCTTGAGCAATATTAACAAAACCATGAGAAAAAACTGATAAAACTTAAATATTCAAATTTCTCAGTTTACCTCTCTGTATAACACTTCACAAATCTTTATCATTTAATATGGATTGTCAGTTTAAAAAATAAAATAAAAGGAAGTTTCTAAATGCCAAATTGAAACTGATGAGCCTTCTGTAAATACTATGTTCACAGTATCTGCCTCATTATTTAGGCTTGTGTTTTCCCAGATTCACAAAGTTGAAACTAGCAACCCAGGACAGAATACCTTTAGGTCCCCTAAGTCAGTTTTATTTTGGATTACCATTTTCCATAGAAATGAGAAACTTAATACTGCATAGTCCTGTTTAACACTCTTCTACTTTTTGTATTACTTTCTTCTTATAGTCTACTTGTCAATATTTTGCAAATTCCATAATAATTGTTATTTGCATCAAAAATCAATGTACATACATGTGTTTAAAACATAATAATGTTTATATTAGCCCACACATTTAGCATTTTCTTGCTCTTCATCTTTTTTCTATGAATCTGGGCTTTCCTCTGAAGTAATTTCCTTTAAGTTTAACTAATTTTCTTTAGTCAATTATTCATTTTGTCTTTTTCTCTTTTGAATTTTTTAGTTCTAGAATTGCCTTTGGTTTTTATTTGAAAAGAGCTGATTTGGCTCTCAACTTTATTGTTGGTATATGAGAATGCTAGTGATTTTTGTACATTGATTTTGTATCCTACAACTTTACTGAAGTTGCTTATCAGTTGAAGGAGCTTTTGAGTCAAAACTGTGGGATTTTCTAGATACAGAATCATGTCTGCAAACACGGTTAGTTTGACTTCTTGTCTTCCTATTTGGATGCTCTTTATTTCTTTTTCTTATCTGATTGCTCTGGCTGAAACTTCCAATACTATGTTGAATAGGAGTGGTGAGAGAGAGCATCCTTGTTTTCTGCCAGTTTTCAAAAGGAATACTTCCAAAGCTTTTCCCCATTTAGTATGAGGTTGGCTATGGGTCACAGATGGCTCTTATTATTTTGAGGTATGTTCCTTCAATACCTAGTTTACTGAGAGTTTTTAACACAAAGGGATGCTGAATTGTATTACAAGCCTTCTGCATCTATTGAGATAATCATATGTTTTTTTCCTTTAGTTCTGTTTATGTGATAAATTACATTTATTGATTTGTACATGTTGAACCAACCTTGCATCCCAGGAAGCCTACTTGATCATGGTGGTTTAGCTTTTTGATGTATTGCTGGATTCGGTTTGCAAGTATTTTATTGAGGATTTTTGCATCAATATTCATCCAGGATATTGGCCTGAAGTTATATTTGTTATGCATGTGTCTCTTCCAGGTTTTAGTATCAGGATGATACTGGCCTCATAGAATGAGCTGGGGAGGAATCCCTCTTCCTCAATTTTTTGAAATAGTTTCAGTATGAATGGTACCAGATCTTCTTTGTACATCTGGAAGAATTTGGCTGTGACTCTATCTGGCCTTATGCTTTTTTTGGTTGGTAGGCTATTTATTACTAGTTCAATTTCAGGGCTTGTTGCTAGTCTGTTTAGGGAAACTTTTTCTGGTTCGGTCTTGTGAGGGTGTATGTGTCCAGGAATTTATCCATCTTTTTTAGGTTTTCCAGTTTGTGTGCAAATACGTGATTGTAGTAGTTTCTGGTTGTTATTTTTATTTCTGTGGGATCAGTGTTAACATTACTTTTGTCATTTCTAATTGTGTTTATTTGCATCTTCTCTCTTTTCTTCTTCATTAGTCTAGCTAGCAGCCTATGTATTGTATTAATTTTTTTTAAAAAAAAACAACTTCTGGATTCATTGCTCTTTTGAATGGTCTCAATTTTCATGCCTCAATTTTCTCCAGTTCAGCTCTGATTTTGCTTATTTCTTGTCTTCTGCTAGCTTTGAGGCTGGTTTGCTCTTGCTCCTCTAGTTCTTTCAGTTGTAATGTTATTATAGGTTGTTAATTTGAGGTGTTTGTAACTTTTTTGTTGTTGGTGTTTAGTTAAACTTCCATCTTAACACAGCCTTAGCTGTGTCCCAGAGATTCCAATTTGTTGTATTTTTGTTCTCATTAGTTTCAAAGAACTTCTTAATTTCTGCCTTAATTTCACTATTTCTCCAAAGGCAATTCAGGAGTATGTTGTTTGAATTTCATGTAATTAATTTTCATGTTGTAATGTTCATGTAATTGCATGGTTTTGATTCTTTAGTCTTGACTTCTATTTTAATTGGGTTGTGGTCCAAGAGTGTGTTTGGTATGGTTTCATTCTGTTGCATTTGCTGAGGATTATTTTATGTTGGATTATGTGGTCAATTTTGGAGTATGTGCCATGTGGTGATAAGAAGAATGTATATTCTGTTGTTTTGGAGTGGAGAGTTCTGTAGAGTTCTATCAGATCCATTTGGTCCAATGTTGAGTTTAGGTCCTGAATATCTTTGTTTATTTGTTTTTTTGAGATGGAGTTTTGTTCTTGTTCCCCAGGCTGGATTGCAATGGCACGATCTCGGCTCACTGCAACCTCTGTCTCCTGGGTTCAAGAGATCCTCCTGCCTCAGCCTCCCGAGTAGCTGCGATTACAGGTGCCCAAGACCACGCCCGGCTAATTTTTTTGTATTTTTAGTAGAGATGGGGTTTCACCATGTTGGCCAGGCTAGTCTCAAACTCCTGACCTCAGATGATCCACCTGCCTAAGGCTCCAAAGTGCTGGGATTACAGAAGTGAACCACTGTTCCCGGCCAAAGTCCTGAATATCTTTATTAATTTTCTGCCTTGATAATCTGAGTAATACTGTCAGCAGACTGTTGTAGTCTCCCACTATTATTGTATGAGAGTTGAAGTCTCCAAAGTTATAAAAACAAGCAATGGTGAAAGGACTCCCTGTTCAATAAATGGTACTGGGAAAACTGGTTAGCCATATGCAGAAGATTGAAACCAGGACCCTTCCATTTACCATTTACAAAAATAAACTCAAGATGGATTAAAGATTAAAATGTAAACCCCAAAACTATGAAAACCCTGGAAGACAATCTAGGCAATGCCATTCTGGACATAGGAACTCAAAGATTTCATGACAAAGATGCCAGAAGCAACCACAACAACAGCAAAAATTGATAAATGAAATCTAATTATGTGTAAAAGTTTCTGCACAGAAAAAAAAAAAAACTATCAACAAAGTGAACAGACAACCTAAATAATGGGAGAGATATTCCCAAAGTATGCATCTGACAAAGGTCTAATATACAGCTTCTACAAAGAACTTAAATTTACAAGAAAAAAAACTCCATTAAAAAGTTGGCAAAGGACATGAACACTTTTCAAAAGAAGACATACATGTGGCCAACAAGCATATGAAAAATAGCTCAATATCACTGGTCATTAGAGAAGTGCAAATCAAAATCACAATGTGATACCATCTCACACCAGTCAGAAGGGTGATTATTAAAAAGTCCAAAATAACAGATGTTGGTGAAGTTGCTGAGAAAAGGGAATACTTATTTAGTTCAACCATTTTGGAAAACAGTGTGGCTGGCGGTTCCTCAAAGCGCTAAAAAGAAAACTAACATCCAATCCAGCAATCCCATTACTGGTTGTAGAACCGGAAAAATATAAAGAATTCTACCATAAAAAATGAATGTGAATGTTCATTGCAGCAGTATACACAATTAAAATCTCGGTATTGGTCCATATGTTCTCCATTTTAGTTCTCCTAAAGTATTAATGACAGTCCTCTGTGTATACATTGCAATTTTTCTTCTGCCGTATTCTAAGTAAAGTCAGTCAGAGAGCAGTAGCAGAGAAAAAAGCAGGAGAGATGAGGATGAAGCACAAAGGAATGTCAGCGAGATTTGAGGTATGAGGATTTGACCTGTCCTTGCTGGCTTTAACTATGACGCAGGAGACTATGAGCTGAACAATTCTAGCAGCCTCTGAAAGCTGAAAATAACCTATGTCAACAGCTACCAAGGAACCAGTGACCTGAGTCTTGCAACCACACAAAACTAAATTTTGCTAAAAAGCCAGATAAGCCTGGAAGCAGATTCTGCCCCAGACCCTCCTGATAAGATTCCAGTTTTGTGGGACTCACAGCAGAGAAACTAATGGTGGAGCTGACTGGATTTCTGCTCTACAGAAATGTGAGGTAGTAAATTTGCGTGGTTTGAGCCACTAAATTTGTGGTAATTTATTATGACAGTGACTTTTATGGGACAAAAAATAATTTACGTATTTTTGTGGAGTAAAAACTTTGAAGGAAAAATAGGACTAAGTGGAAGAGGATAATTTATTATAGGATAATATATGTTACTGATGGTTTCTCCTTATTTGTACAAGAGCTATAGAAACAGAGAATGGGCTAATTGGAAATAATAAAAGATATACTCAGAGAGTAAACTCAGCATTTAAGATAAGACCTCAAAGATTTTGAATAATAGCAATATACTATGATGCTTCAAAGAGAGAATGACTGAGGTGCAAATGAAAGTTACTCTAGTTTAGAAAGTCAAGAAAATATGAGACTAGATAAGTAGGTGAACTCAAAGGCTTGAACAGTGAAATACTCTTGATGTTGGGATAGAGAGGAAATTCTGAGATACTTGGCAAAGCCTCAACAAATATGTTGGAATGACAATTTTGGTAGAAAGAATCAGGAAGTCAGTGGTTGTAAAGTCAAATGATAAAATTCACAGAAGAGAAGAGTGATATTTACACCAGAGAGGATTTTTGTTATGATTTTTAACATTTACCATGTTTTAGCATGCTGTTGGCATTTTAAAAAATGTTTCCTAACTTCTACTTTATAAAATTTTTCAGTAGAAGAATAGATTTTTTTTACATCTTCCTATGTTAGTTTAAATTAAGTGATATATGCAGCAGACATATATTACTAGATATAAATATACTTTATAAAGACTTTAATATGGAGATTTTTACATTTATACAATTTTTAAAAGGAGGAAAAGTACAAATTCCAGGTCTTTCCTAACTGAACTTCAAGGTTCTATTTACCAGCTTCAATCCAAAGATTAGGAAACTACTATTAGCACCTAGAGGCCAGCAAAATGCAAAAAAGCACTGCTAACATCACAACTGCCTATAACTAATGAGCAGACAATGGAAAAATGGAAAATGGCCCTTACTAAATCTCATGCCCCTTCTATCTAATCCCCTTCTATCTTCACAAGTTTGTGTATGTACCTCAGGGACACATCCCCAACTATATCCAAAATCCCAGAAAAAAAAATTCTCCCATTGCTTCTCCAGTGTGATACAGTGGAGAGGAAACAACAGATGATGACAATGACAGTTAAGTGCCAAAAACCATGGTTATTAACCACCTCACACATTTAAATGCTTCTGTGATATATTTACTTGGGTTTTCAATAGGCAGATAAAATATGGCAAATTAAAAACAAAAACAAAAAACTTAACTTGTTTTCTTTGTTGTTCCCCAAAAATGCTCCACTTTTGAGTCATTTTTATCTTTGAATTTTTCCCTGCCAATGACATTTCAAGTTCATAATTTGTCACATTTCCTTTAAAATATAATAAACCATACTCTACTTGATATTCATTTAATATTTTCAACACTTCCATCAATCTATCCTCTACAATGATACCAGTATTATTTTTCTATAGCTTTTATTGCTCTCAGAATGCATTCAAACTTTTTTTTTGGCAGGGAGGGATGAATGAATGGATCAAGGTCTCGCTTTGTCACCCAGGCTGGAGTACAGTGGTGCAATCATAACTCGCTGCTGCCTCAACCTCCTTGCTCAGGTGATCCTCCTGCCTCAGCCTCCTGTGTGGCTGAGACCAAAGGCACAAGAAACCACACTCAGCTATTTTTAGAATTATCTGTAGGGACAAGGTCTCCTTAACTTTGCCCAGGCTGGTTTTGAATTCCTGGGCTCAAGCAATCATCCTGCCTTGACCTCCCAAGGTGCTCAGATTATAAACATGAGCCACTGCACTTGGTCCAGACTTTTTAATTTAATTTTATTTTTTGTCATGAATAAACCTTCGTGATTTGGCTCTTGGTAACCTGCCAAATTTTATCTTTTGCCTCTCTTGTGCATCTTTCTATGCTGCATTCATATTAAAATACTTGAATATTCTCAAATAAGCATATCCTATATAATTATTTCTTGTGTTACCATGTGGCTTTCTCACATTCTGGTTGCTCTGGTTGTCCTGAGACCGTATCAGCATGGGTAACTCCCAAGCATCATTCAATAGTCATTAAATGAACCATCTTATCTGGGATATTTTTCTGTCTAGCCAAGTCTAGATTTCCTGCCCTTACTCTAGATATCTAGAGTTTCCCAACCACAACATCTACCTTATTATTTACAGGTTACTTTTTAAAATTCTGTTTATAAGCTCCATCTTCTTATAAAATTCTAGATATCTGCATCTCTAAAATTCATAGGATACTTCATGTTCCAGGCATATTCAAGTATGTCAACAAATAAAAAATATTTATTTACAATGATATCTGAAAACCTACAAATGTGGAAATACATAAACACTCATGAACATACACAAATGATTATTGAGACTGCTAAAATTGTTAAGATAGACAGCAATATCAAGTTTAGAATACGGAAGATAATGTGTCTAGATATGTTCTACTGCTAGAAAAAGAGAGATATAAACGCTGACATAGGTAACCTAAGTTTACATTATTAGCCATGGTGAACGTTAGTTAAAATTAAGAGAAAACATAATGTCCAGTCATTTACTGTGTCTGTAAAAAGTTTTGCCAATGTTGTGGCAAAGGACTGCTTCAGACTCTTGTGTCCACATGGGATTGAGGAAGAGGGATAAACATTGGCTGGTGATGATAGAATGGAATGGCCACTTGACATCAAAACATATATTATGAATTTGGCTATTTCATGGCTGCAGATGAATTGGCTCTCAGTTTTATTTCAAACATACAGTGTAGGACATTGATTTTAGCAATATGATTTTTAATGAAACTTACCCTCTAAATTAAATATCAACCCTGCATGTATTCTTTATGATATCCAAACTAGGTTTTACAAATACAAGTCTTAAAAAGGCCATTCAACATTAAGGAATAGTGACCACTGACAAACATTCTATTGATTAACAATTTTAAATGCTAAATTCCAATTTGCTTAAATATAACTCAAAAATGAATATAAGTGCTAATTATGGCAAAGCTACTTCAATTGCAGAGTAGTGCATAATAGAATTGCACCAATAAGTACACACAAGAGAAAAAATGGTTTATACCAAAGCTATAAAATTAAAATTTAATTAATTGTTTTGTACCATTCTATAAACTGCTGATCTAAAGTTAGGCATTGAAATACATTATATTATTATTCTTTAAAACCAATCAGAGCCAAGTGAAGTCAATAAAGAAATAACAAATAATATCACAGTTTTAATAAAAATTTCTAACTTTTAAAAATTTTCTATTGTATAATGAGAATATATTTAAATGGATTCTAAAATAAAATTTGATAGTATCAATATTTATGGAAAAAGAAAATAAAATGTGTATTTCCATTTATGTCAAATATTTTTGCAACCATTGCTAATCACCATAATGATAGCATTGGACCTCAGGAATCTGCATCTTCATGGATAGAGTGGAAATGATACTTTACATAAATCAAGTCCCTTAATTCAGGGAGTACACCAAGCGTAGTTATCAATGCCTAAAACTTTAAAACATAATATATTCAGATGTTGTAATTATCTATTATAAGTTCCTAATAACTTGTCAGCTTAAGCTGCATTTGATTTACATTTATTCACTGAAAAGCATTATCTTTTGCATAAATATTTCTGATCCTAATATTTTGATGGGCTTTCAGTTATCATACATTAATATTTATTATTCTTTATATGTGGGAATAGTTACACAGTCATTTTTTAATAAGTAAAGAAATGATTGACTATAGTCTCTTAACTTGGCATACATAGAAATATGCACATGCACACACACATACACAGACACACACACACAGAGCATATGTATGCCAAGAAATACTCATAAAGCAGAGGTTTAACAGATTGTGTTGTATCTTGCTTTTATTTACATCAGCAAATAGAAAGGTATGTGGTGTAAAATATTTAAAGAGTTTTAGGACTACATTACTTTGAGACTGAATTGTCAAAACATTCTCAAATAGGAGACATATAAGTATCATCTTTAACTAGATGGAAATTTGCTTGCAGTTAAAAGCACTAGAAAGTAGGAAGGTGTTTAAGACAATTTTAGGAGATAAATATGCCTGAAAATTAGATTTAGAGAGAAATGCAATCTTAAGATACTTAGAAGAACGCGTGTAATTGATTATAAAGTTTACATTTCAGCTATAGAAAACTATAAGCTAAGAGGTGACAAGTATGTGCATATTTGTATGTTAGTTCACATTATAGGCCTCAGAGATTAACTTATTTTCCTAGCTATAATGGAGAATATTTTATACTAAACATAAATTTAATAAGTTGTTTTAAAAAGTAAATTTAGATTTTTTTTATTTGGAAAATGGACAAGTAAATATCTGAAATATATGTATGGCCCAATCGAATGAGGCAAGAATATCATGCAGTGTTCTTTTCTTATAATAAGGCACATTACTCTTGAATTCCAATCAAATTCAAACAACTATATGCAGATACAACTATATGAAAAAATTCAATATTAGTAATATTATAGTAATTATATTAGTAACAAGTTTCATTATTGACATGTATAACTATTATAAAATAGTGTATGATACCACTATTTCACATACGTATGTATATGTATATCTATCTATATCTTATAGACAGAAAAACCCAGTAATTTACTGATGTACCCAGTATATCCTATGTGTGTGTGTATATGTGTGTGTATATGTACATACATATGCATATTTATATAGCTACATACATATATTACTAAGAGGAAACTCTGCAATTATATATATATATATAGATGCTTATATAGAGAAATTATATACTATTGACTATATGACTTCCTAATACATGCACACACATAAACAGGGAAATCCAGTTAACACATTCCACCAGTCTCAATATCAATTTTGAAATGACTGCTCGAAAAATTTCACAATACTCTACTTGATACTAATGACACTGACCTGGACATTATCAGACTCATAATAGAGAAGGCCTAAGATCCTTCTTTGGTGTCTCCAAAAATACCTCTCCTTGACATCACTGTTCTTAGACAAAACATGACAGTATGCCTGAAAAGATATCATCTAGGCTAATTCCCTACATTTCTGTAAATATCAGTCAAATAAAAGAGCTCCCAAATCCCAGACCCTCCCTCCTCTAATATTACTCCATACCCGTGGAAACATAACATATAAAGAACACCAATCATATGTCCTCATCCGCTTCAACAATCATTCACACTGCCCAATTGAACTCTTGCTGTCTTTCAGTAGACCACCTTGTAAGTTCAACAATGTTCTCTCAAGGGGTTTGTTACTCTCTGCTATAACTGAAATCAGATGCTCCCCTAAGATAGTGTTTTTCATGTTTTTCTTCTTCTGCAGTTCTCTTAAGCAGACGTTATTTCATCCACTATGCCTCTTTTTCCAGTGGTTCTGATCTATGCATCCCTTGCTCTTCGTTGTCATCTCCAAGCCATTTTCTTCTTCTCTCTTTTGGTATGTATTTATTTTGTCTTCCTTCCATTGTTACATTTTTTTTCCCCCTTCAGAATACTGTATGTGTCTGTTATACCTCCAAGTTTCTCATCTTTCATTTGAGGTAGTTTTTGTAGTAGTTTTCAAACCACCACTTTAATGCTCAAAAAAATCCCATTATTCATTTTAACGTTTACTGTTTTTAAGTTCATAATTTTTTTCAAAACTCTTTACGTTTTAAATTTCATACAAAAGGCCTATATTCTATGAGCTGTTTCAGAAGCAAAGTTGAAAGTGTTGTTTCTATTTACAGAGGTTCGTTGTTTTCTTTTGTCTTTTTGTTCGTTGTTTTTTTGTTGTCTATTTACAGAGATTCGTTGTTTCTTTTCTTTTTGATACGTACTTAGCTGGGAACAGAAGAACATCTTTATTGACCACATCAAACCCCAAGAATTTGATACATCCATATGTACATCCATATACATCCATATACAAAAGTATGGATACATATAGATAGTCTTAAAGTTTTAAGGACTCTTAGTTTTATAGTCTCCTTCACCAGATATTCATTTTGCATTTAAATTTAACTGTGTTCTGGTGGTTCAAAATGATTCTCTCCTATTTGAGTCACTTCAGAAGGTCAGTTATTATTCAATTTAGCTCTTTGAGGCTCAAGTATAGTTATTATTATACTCCTATTAGTAGGATTCCTGCAGGTGATTAAAAAAAAAAACAGTCATTCTTGGTTTGTGGCTTAAGACTTAAGTGTCAGCTATCAGTCCTCTTCAAAGAGATCTGCATGAAACAGTTCTGATCTCTCATCTCCTTGCAGATTCCCACTCTAATAGACCTGAAGATCCAGACCCCCAATGAGCTCTACCTGGCATTCATGGGTCACAAAGCTCTGATGTAATCGTACAGAGTTGACATAAGAATCATCCCTTGAAGTACGTATCCCGCAAATCTCAGACACCACCCAGGACACATTTTTTTTCCTTTTATTCTCTACTCAAGGTTCTGAAGACACACTCTTACTGATTTTCTAAGCCACGGGGGAAGTGCATTAATTCAGTTCTATAAATGTAATCTCCAAGGAGCTAAATGTGTCAATACCTATTTCTCCAGAGATCACAGCTGTCTGAATTAAGGAAGTCAAGTAATTCAGAGTTGGCGATATAGGACAAGGAAGTGATGCTCAGGTGAAATGTGATCAGGACTCTCAGATTATTGACTCTTACTTAATTTTGTGTTTTACTCATATAACATCTCTCAAGAATAACTGTTGACATTTGCACTTAGTATTTTAACTATATTATCAAAAGTATTTCTCTTTGTGTCTATGTTTTATTGCTTCAAATAGTAGCAGAAATTTGATTAAGTGATTTCTGTGATCTCGATTCTTGGGGTTTGTTGTAGTCAATACAGAAATTCTTCTGTCTTCAACTAAGTATGTATCAAGACAAGAAGAAAGGAGAGAACTGGGATAAACAGAAACAACAATTTCAGCTTTACTTCTGTGACAGCTCATAACATAGGCCTTTTGTCTGGAATCACAACAGGTTCCTAATACTGAACTTCAAAAGTAGACAGACTGATCCACATTGTCAGTGTATTTGTCAGGGTTATCTAGAGGGACAGGACTATTAGGACAGATGTATATTTGAAAGGGAGTTTATTAAGTAATAGTGACTCACATGATCACAAGATGAAATCCCACAGTAAGCCATCTGCAAGCTGAGGAGCAAGGAAGCCAGTCCAACTCCCAAAACCTCAAAAGTAGGGAAGCTGACAATGCAGCCTGCAATATGTGTCCGACAGCCCGAGAGCTCCTGGCAAACTACTGGTGTAGGTTCCAGAGTCCAAAAGCTTGAAGATTTTGGAGTCTGATGTTCAAGGGCAGGAAGCATCCAGCTCAGGAGAAAGACGGAGGTCAAAAGACTTAGCCAGTTTAGTCCTTCCAGGTTTTTCTGCCTGCTTTTATCCTAGCGATGCTGGCAGCTGATTAGACGGTGCCCACCCAGACTGAGGGTTGGTCTGCCTCTCTTAGTCCACTGACTTAAATGTTAATCTCCTTCTGCAACACCCTCTTAGACACAACCAGGAACAATACTTGGCATCCTTCAATCCAATCAAGTTGACAATGAATATTAACCATCACAGTCAGGCAGCACTGCAAAGCCACAGTCTCCCTCCAGGAATCAGAATCTTATTGCTAAATTTACTGCATGCCCTAAAACAGAGGAAGAACACACTCTTTCTGCACGAAGAACCAGAGAAAAAGAAAAGGAGAGACAGGCCAGGTATGGTGGCTCACGCCTGTAATCCCAGCACTTTGGGAGGCCGAGGTGGGTGGATCACTTGAGGTCAGGAGTTCGAGCCCTGTTTGGCCAATATGGTGAAATCCCGTCTCTACTAAAAACACAAAAAATCAGCCGGATGTGGTAGCGGGCACCTGTAATCCCAGCTACTTGGGAAGCTGAGGCAGGAGAATCGCTTGAACCCAGGAGGCAAAGGTTGCAGTGAGCCGAATCACGCCACTACTCTCCAGCCTTGGCAACACAGTGAGACTCCGTCTCAAAAAATAAATAAATAAAATAAATAGGAAGAAAAGGAGAGAGGGAGGGAGAGAGAGAGAGAGAAAGAGAGAGAAAGAGAGATGAGCTTTACATAAACTGCTCTTTCTCTGGAAATCAATCTTGGTACAGAATTGGTAAGAGTGACAGAGAGGTCAAGAATGCAACCAGATCTGAAGCCCCTTCACAGTAAAAATATTGGCCAAGGGAACAAATACTTGGGTATATTTTAAAATCTATATTATTGTCTTGGCAAACTTCTGTAGAACTGTGTAGTGACAAAGGACATTAATGTGCATTCAGGAAGTCTGGGTTCAGGTTCTGTCTCTGCCACTGACTAACTTGAGGACTTTGGATAGGTTATTGGAATTCACATGTCTCAGTTTTCTCATTGCAGTCACAGAAAGCAGAGCACAATTATGAGCAGCTAATTTGTAAACATTCATGAAGTCACAAATAACTAAGATGCTCATAAACTCATAAATGTTTATTCTTTCTCTCTCTTAGCATCAATGTTCTGCAGACAATTGAGTCTCTTAGCATCAATGTTCTGCAGACAACTGAGCTTATTGATTGTTTCCTCTATGAAGCAGCTTAATTTTAATAGTGGGTACTTTATATAATTGTTTTTGTCAATATAAGTTAAATGAATTACCAGACATGTCTAAATGTGTGTTAATTTTTATATTTTATTGAAAAATATTGTTACGTAATGTAAACATTCAGATACAAATGACACAACTACCCCATTTTGATTAATATTCAAAAGTTTATGTACTGTTGCTTTCCATTTGTAATGGGCGTTTCTTTGGTGATATCAAGCATCTCAAGTGCAGAATGACTTAAAGGCATGAATCAAGTATAAATTTGGAGGAATAATCTTCCAGACAGTGGATCCAAATGCAAAGGTTCTAAGGAAATGATGTGCTTGATGTGTTTAAGGAACAACAGAAAAATAAACATGGGTGGAGTAGAAAGAGAAGACTATTTTGGTAGCTGATCAGAATGTAGTAGGGCTGTTTCACCTCAGGCCCTCTAGGCCAGTGTAATGACTTCGGGTTTGTTTGTAATGCGATGAAAAACCTTGGTAGTTTTTGAACTGCGGGATTATATAATCTGATTTCCGTGTGGCTGCTATGTGGAGAATTAACTGTAGAATTGCACAAGTTAGAGTAATACATCCTGATTTCTCCTGATGCTTCCATTTTACATATTGTGAAATTATTAACAATGCTCATTTACTCTCAAAAGAGTCATGGTTTAGATGTTAAGTTATATGGTGACTCTGGCAAGAGTAGAGAGGCAAGAGAGTTAGTAGGTGACTATTAAAGAAGTCCAGGGAAGAGATGATGTGTGTTAATGTGTGGAAATGGAAGTGTTGGTGGGGGTAGGGGAGGATAGAAAGAAAGGTAGCTATGTTCTGTGACTCTGAAGAAGTTGCCTCTAGTAGATACGTATACAGTGAGTGTTCTCACATGTACAAATACGCATATGTGTGTGCATAATATTTGATAATACTTCTGCATATGCCTTTACTGTACCACTTTGTGTGTGAATACATACATACATATATATGTACATACATTTGTTTGCTTGTGTGTGCGCATGTAGAGTGAGCACATATGCATATAATGTACATGTATATATTATAATAATAATAAATGACATTTATTTTGTAGATTATGTGTTATATATTATTGTTTTTAAATGTTTGATTATAATTTCTTTTGTTATTAAAATTTTAGGTCAAATATTATATGACATCTAATAATAGCTTTGACCTTTATAGAAATGTGAAAAAATTAACATTTACTTTGAATAATATTTGAGATAAAACAAGGATAATTTATTTGGATTGTAAAGCTTTACTGCTTAAGTATATTTAATCCTTAAATAAGTGTTGTTCTAAATTCTACTTTTGACTTCCTAAAAATAGTTTAATATTTCTTTAAATCAACATGTGTTAAATTTTTTTACTTTATTCTTACAATCAATTGCTGTATAACATCAATCAAATCTTATAGAGCAGAAAACTTCTGACAGTATAAAGCTATTCTATACCTTGTATGGTAGTGCAAAATATGACTTATTACTACAAATTTAATTTCAGTAGAATTTGATTATTTTTTAGAAAAATACTGTTTTAGCCTTTTAATAATTATATATGAATGGTTAAATTAATATTATCAATTACATGTATTAAAGTATTTGCCTAAACTTAAAAAAGTGCTGTTAGAATAAGTAATCAACACATTAAACATTCATATTAAAATTAATAATGAACTGTTTATTGATTATCTGCTATTTTAAATAATTATTCATGTATAGTTTTAAAATGCAGAAAATCATTTTTATTGACAATGATCAAATACTATAATGTCTAATTATTGCAATTAAAATTATTCACACTTTACAATTTAAATTTGAAAAATGGTTAACTTTGTAGGTTGCAATAGGATTACCTATATATTTTACAGAGGAGAAAACAAAAAGAATCAGCTTAATATTGAGAATTAAATATTGGTATCTCCTCTTTCTCCACAACTTATATGTTAGGGTTCCTTAACATTTTATCGCAGGTTTTTCTTCTTAGCTTCTACTTTCTTTAAAGTGCACTTATTTTAAAAGCTTTAATTAACACCAATATTTTCATGGCTCATAAATGTTATCTCCAGCCTTGAACTTTCCTCTGATCTACAGTTCATTCAATAGGAATTCTTAGGGGTTTCAAACATTTCTCAAGCTCAACCTGTGTGAGATAACAAGTCAATAATACTCCTTTTTTCCTACCAGGAAATCAGCCTTCATTTATTATTCTTTGTTTCAGTAAATGACACCATCATTTACCCCCAAGAAAACCTTGAAATTTCAGAGTCATCCCTAATTTATTTCTCTTTCTACATCTCTATATTCAATCCATCACCAATCCAAATCCAAGTGACCTTCTAAATATCTTTTGAATGTATTGATTTTTTTAATCTTGCTTGCCTTAACTTTGCCTTGCTCAGGCTTCAGCAAAGAATGCTTTAATTGATCTGTTCAATCCTCAGTAGCTGAAGTTATATTTTTGAAATCCAAATCATATTTTTCTCTCATCAGAAACCACTACCACCAACAACCCCTTTTGACTCCATCACATACTGAACTTTCTGAACTTGAAACCCTTTTATATCTTCATATTATTCTTTTAACAATGTACAAATAATGCAAACAAGCAACAGGGCCTTAAATAATCTCACTCCAACCTAATTCTATAGCTTAACATCTTTCCAAATTGCTCTTTCATCCCTTTGCTCAGATCAACTGACATCTTCATGCATCTTTAATTTAACATTCTTCTTCCCATCATAAAGCCTGAGCAGATACCATTTCTTCAGTCTGAATGGTTTTCTTTTTCATCTTACTATTCTTAAACTCTTAATTCTTTTTATATTTGCAATATACCTCCTCAAGAAAACATTTCTTAACTTCTTATTAAATTCTTTATGATAAATTCTTCAAGAACCATCAATTCTTTGCACGTTAGTTCAAATATTCATATATTTGCATGAATTGCATTTTTGGCAAGACATAAATCCTGTAAGAACAGGAAACAAATATCTTTTTACTCACAATTTCATTCCATGTGCCAAGCACACTATCTGCATACAGCATGTCATTACAACGTATATGAATAAATATCTCCACTATAGCACTATTAAGTTCAAATATATACTTTGAGGAGAAATTGTTTGTTGAAAAAGCACTCATGGAATTCTTTGCGAAGGAAATACAAAGATAAATAAGAAACTTTGAATATTTTCTGATGATATTAATTATACCGACAAATAATTTTGAATACTATTGTTCAAGGATCATATTGAGTGTAAATTGGGTCCATTAGTGCAGAGAAGAACACAGTCATTGCTTATGTTTCAGTCAAGAACAAAGACGAATGAGCATTAATTTTAGAATAGATGTTAAGAGTTTTAGTAGTGTACTATAAAATTAAATAGGAAAAGAGTATCATATTATTTTGAAATCAGGGAAACTATCCTAGAGAAGGTGTTTTCAATATAAAACCTATGCAAAGAGAGAAAAATAAAGCAAGGGAAATAGAGAAAGACTTCCTGGCAGAGAGAAGAGGACGTGTAGACTCTGCACATCAGAGAGAGTAAGAGACTTTTGAAAAACTGAAGGAAATTTACTGAAACTGAGAAGAGATTATAGAAACAAACTGAGACTGAAGGGAAAAACAAAGCCTCAACATTGTCTGAAGATTAGAATGTGTCTCCATAGTATACTGCTGATGGTTGAATCTGGCCACCAAAGTTTCTGTAATATTTGGACGAATATTTATTTATGCATTTGTTCATAAATGTCATTTGTATTACAGACCAAAATACAGTAGGATAATATATAGAGAGACAGATGAATACATTGAGTTGGAAAAGAAAAAAATAATACATTTTGAAAACTTCTAATTCTTATAAATGTAAAAAGACAAATAAAACATGAAAAGTACAAATTAACTAGTTGTGAAGGTTAGTAAGGCAGCATTGATTAAATAAATTCCATGAGATAAAATTATATTGGCAATTATGGGGATTTTAAAATACTTTTTAACCTGAATTAACCCTGTGAATGAGCAAATGCTTCTCTAATTCTGCGGACAATGTTAGTTTCAGGACAGTATATAATTTTTTGCATGGTTTTAACATAAAATTAATGAGGTTGTCTATTTTCAAGTTTTCACCAAATAGAAACCAAATTATTTCAGATTGCTTACCAGCAGGCATGTTTAGCTTCATTTCTTATAAAAGGTTAAAATATTTAAAAGAAAATTAAATTAGTGATTTGTAATTATTGGCTAAGTAAATTTAATTCTAATATGCAAAACACAGTGATATTATAAGCAAACCTGAATTATACATAATACAATTTTAATGATTCTTAGCAAACCTTAGCCAACTGAGTTATGAATAATTAAAACTTATACTCCTAAGTAGCCTTTAGGTGTATAATGGTAACAAAAATAAATTGAAACATCTTTATTCTGTCACAAAATTTATTAATCTTTAAATGTCCATGTTCCACCTGAAAACTTTTTGATTTTCATGCTTTCATAATTTTCATGAATTCTTATATTTTATTGCAGTGATATATTGGAGTAGAAAATGGCTTCCACTTTGCATATGACCTTTTCTCTTTATTATCCTGGGAGATCCTCTGGCTCTCCTTGTGCAAATATCCAATCACACCAAATTGTGTTAGGGTATATTTTCTTTAGTTTTGTGAGTATTAATGTCCCTGGTATAGACAAAAGCTAGACATAGAATATACCAGTAATAGTTCATGATTCTAGGAACCATTTATTCAAGAACTTAGAATCTAGAGGAGAAGGTAGACAAAAAGTCAATCTCTGCTTCATATATTAATGTAGAAAAATACAGTGTATTGGAGGGGCTTCTGGCTATGGTGAAGTGAAGGCATACATAGCCCAGCACTATTTATGTAAGTTTAAAAAAATGCAAATGCCGTAAACAACAGTACACATCTTAACAATTACAAAAAACAAGAAGTTTAGAAAAGTATTTCAAAACAATCTTTTGATGGGGAAAGAGATGAGAGTGGTGAATGTATTAAATGTGAATAAATAAGGAAATGAGCCCAAGCCATGGGCTTGCTGAAGAACAACTATGAAAAGTTCAGTGAACTAAAGGATATGATTAAATCGACTTTCTGGATCTGAGGTCAGGAAATAATCAAAATAATTGCTTCTATTCTGGTTGAGTTTGTTTCACCCCTGATTACATCATTAATGTAACTGATGTTCACTTTATTTCTATCAGTAAGAACTTACTGAATTTCTACATGTACATAGCATTTTACTTTAACAGAACTGCTGATTCTTGCTATTACAAAATGTCATGCACAACATTATTTTAAAAAAATGTTCTATTGACTAAAAAATTTATTAGCCAAAATGTTACATCGTCTAAGCAAAAGTCAATTTTCAAGTAAATGCAAGTTAGAGGAGTTTATTGATAAGAGAGAGGGCTATATTATAAATTTACACTGAAAATGAAAAAAATTACAGTATTAGAACAACAAATATATGTGTGCTGTACCCTGTACACACTTAATGAAAATTTAGTAAAGAATATACAAATAAAAAGCCATCATAGGGTTCACAACTTGGAAACAGTTATTAGTATGAACCCTATAAAATTACTGAACTTGAAGTTTAGAAATAATTGAGTATAACAGTGTCATAAGACTTAACACATTCTTTTAGGAAGAGTTCTAATGAACCAGAGAGTATTAAGACTGAAAAGCAAATAGCACAAAGATAGGTCAGGAAAACAGTAAAATGTGATCTGAACTGCTTGTGAGGATCTGTAATCATAATTAACAGAAAAGAAAACAATTAAATGAAAATCTTACTCCTCTACTTTAGGCAGATTTATCATCCTGACATAAGTCAGGTCACCAAAATGAAAAATACAGATACTCTTCTGCCTAACTCCCTGTTAAAATGACTTTGTTAAATTACAATGTAAAAATATGTAGTTGACATTGTATAATTCAAGAAAACAATTGGTATGTTGAAAAACAAATAGTATACACACACTTTAAAAAACCTTTCATGAATTTATTGTATTAAATATTTACTTTAGAATTTTCTAAAATTTTGAACTGCTTTTATCCCTCAGTTTGTTTTGGGGACTTTAATTAGAGTGATCCATTCCTAAGTTGACTATTACCTTTATTCTTGCAATTACGGCTTTTCTTCACCCCAGAAAACTTGGTGTGTGGTAAATATATTGAAAAATAATACCTAGAAAAATGGCCTACAAATACAAGATACTCAATAAAAGATAAATAAATCATCTTTGTAATAATCACCACATACATTTAAAAATATTTAACCCTAAATGAAGAAACAATTCTTGTTTCACAGGAAAATTTCAGTAAGATTTATAAATAGATTACATGTTCCACCATTGAATATACTGCTTTTCAGATCTGAGGTTTCAATAGAAGGTTTTCTGCAGTCTTACACTACTTTTTTATTTTTAATTGACAATAAGTGTATATATTTACTGGGTACAATATAATGTTTTGTTATGTATACATTGTAGAAATATTAAATCAAGCTAATTAACATATCCACTACCTCACTTACATTTTGTGGTGAGAATATTTAACATTTATTCTTTTAGCAATATGGAAATACTATATTATATATATATATAAAATTAATATATATAATTTTTAACGATGGTCACCATGATGTGCAATAGATCTCTAAAACTCATTCTTCATTTCTAACTTGAACTTTGTACCCTATGAGCAACATCTCCTCTTTCCTTGATCCCCCCACATGTATACTCCGACTCTCTGGTGATCACCATTACATTCTCAAGAGAAGGTTTTGACATAGAGTTGAGACACAGGCCAATCCGTTAATCAAATACGTTTCTGTACTTTGTAAACTTGTAAGAAATTAAGAATTGTGTAAAGATTACTTGCAAATTTTAAAGAGAAATTAGCAATGAAATATAACATTTAAGTAAGACACTTACAATCTTATATTTGTGAGAATAAATAATGAATAAAGATGGATGAATATATGCATTATAAAATTGACAGTCTTATAGGCAATAATGATTGGCTATTTTTATTTAAATTATAATTTTCAATATTTAAGTAAATTGAAAGATTTACTACTTGATATCACACAAGTTAAAATCAGAGTACCTTAGCTTGATGGTAGTTTGCTTAGATGTTATCTTCATAGGACCTAAAATAACTTTTTTTCTGAAGGATTTTATACAAAATGATAAAAACCTGCATATGAATTACCAAAAATTTTGAATATGATAATGTTATGGAAAGTCTTCAAAGAAATATTGAATGACAAATGTCAATTATCTTTAAATGAAGAAACTGACATTTAAAAAGTCATTTTCAAGTAACTCCAGGGACAGATGTCCTTTTCACATATCCATTGTTTTAAAACTCATAATAGTAGTACAACAAGTTAAATATGATAAAGAAAATCACGAATTTGGCAGAGTTTGGATGAGAATCTTCTAAGTTTAAAATATACAGCTATGAAAAAAAGATGGTAATAATGACATTTGGTGAAATATCTTCTATGGAAGATATGTATGTTAGTGAAACCAGTCTCATTGTCCGGGGTGCCACCCAAAGTTCTTGGTCTCAGGACATAGGAAATCAGGGATGTGGACACTCCAAGGGTGAGGTTAGAGTAGAAGTTTAATAAGCAAAAGAAAGGAAGAAAGCTCTCTGGTGGAGAGAGGGGTCTCGAAAAAATGGGTTGCAGAACTGCAGTAAAATGCAAGGTTTTTATAGAAGAGCTATTGGGGGTCAGTGTCTGATTTACGTAGGGCATGTAATACTGGTTAGGGCTGGGTGTGTCATTTGCATAAGGTGAGAATTTTTGGCAGTCCCCACCCCAAACTTTTAGTGCACATGTGGGCTCCTTAACCTAAGTTACTCCATGTTGCTTATCTCTTCCTACTGCACATGTGTTAAGGGCCAGGGGCAGGACCCTCCAAGGTAGACATGCCTGTTCCAGGGTAGCTCTTCTACCTGTACCCCACTGTGCTACCCTGGAACTACAAGTACCCCACTGTGCAAGCCTCCTCATCTGAGTATTTCCAAGAAGAGAATGGAATGTGCTCACTGGGCCCCCTGTATGTCAGTGAAACACGTTGATTATACAGGAGGCCCCTTTCCATGTTAGAACTCACCTTCCTTATCTGTGTTTGAAGCCTGAACCTTCAACCTGCCTTTGTTAGAAAGAAATGCTTTGAGAGGCCGAGGCAGGTGGATCACCTGAGGTCCAGAGTTTGAGACCAGCCTGGGCAGCATGGTGAAACCCTGTCTCTACTAAAAATACAAAAATTAGTGGGGCGTTGTGGCAGGTGCCTGTAATCCCAGCTACTCAGAAGGCTGAGGCAGGATAATTGCTTGAACCCGGTAGACGGAGGTTGCAGTGAGCCGAGATCATGCCATTGTACTCCAGCATGGGTGACAAAGTGAGACTCTTTCTCAGAAAATAAATATGTAAGTAAATATTAAATAATAAAATAAAAATTGAAAATAAAAGAAATGGCTTATTGGGCTGTTTTTTGTTAAAAGAGAATTCTGCCAAAGATTCTTGCCCTGTCTGCTTGGTTGATTTATTTATTTCTCCTCTTTCATTAGTGCAGTAAAGGTAAAAATTTTCTTCTTTTTTTAAAAATTTATTTATTTATTTATTTATTATTATTATACTTTAGGTTTTAGGGTACATGTGCGCAATGTGCAGGTTAGTTACATATGTATACATGTGCCATGCTGGTGCGCTGCACCCACTAACTCGTCATCTAGCATTAGGTATATCTCCCAATGCTATCCCTCCCCCCTCCCCCCACCCCACAACAGTCCCCAGAGTGTGATGTTCCCCTTCCTGTGTCCATATGTTCTTATTGTTCAATTCCCACCTATGAGTGAGAATATGAGGTTTTTGGTTTTTTGTTCTTGTGATAGTTTACTGAGAATGATGATTTCCAATTTCATCCATGTCCCTACAAAGGACATGAACTCATCATTTTTTATGGCTGCATAGTATTCCATGGTGTATATGTGCCACATTTTCTTAATCCAGTCTATCATTGTTGGACATTTGGGTTGGTTCCAAGTCTTTGCTATTGTGAATAATGCCACAATAAACATATGTGTGCATGTGTCTTTATAACAGCATGATTTATAGTCCTTTGGGTATATACCCAGTAATGGGATGGTGGGGTCAAATGGAATTTCTAGTTCTAGATCCCTGAGGAATCGCCACACTGACTTCCACAAGGGTTGGAAAAAACTACTTTAAAGTTCATATGGAACTAAAAAAGAGCCCGCATCGCCAAGTCAATCCTAAGCCAAAAGAACAAAGCTGGAGGCATCACACTACCTGACTTCAAACTATACTACAAGGCTACAGTAACCAAAAAAGCATGGTACTGGTACCAAAACAGAGATATAGATCAATGGAACAGAACATAGCCCTCAGAAATAACGCCACATATCTACAACTATCTGATCTTTGACAAACCTGAGAAAAACAAGCAATGGGGAAAGGATTCCCTATTTAATAAATGGTGCTGGGAAAACTGGCTAGCCATATGTAGAAAGCTGAAACTGTATCCCTTCCTTACACCTTATACAAAAATCAATTCAAGATGGATTAAAGACTCAAATGTTAGACCTAAAACCATAAAAACCCTAGAAGAAAACCTAGGCATTACCATTCAGAACATAGGCATGGGCAAGGACTTCATGTCTAAAACACCAAAAGCAATGGCAACAAAAGCCAAAATTGACAAATGGGATCTAATTAAACTAAAGAGCTTCTGCACAGCAAAAGAAACTACCATCAGAGTGAACAGGCAACCTACAAAATGGGAGAAAATTTTCGCAACCTACTCATCTGACAAAGGGCTAATATCCAGCATCTACAATGAACTCAAACAAATTTACAAGAAAAAAACAAACAACCCCATCAAAAAGTGGGCAAAGGACATGAACAGACACTTCTCAAAAGAAGACATTTATGCAGCCAAAAAACACATGAAAAAATGCTCACCATCACTGGCCATCAGAGAAATGCAAATCAAAACCACAATGAGATACCATCTCACACCAGTTAGAATGGCAATCATTAAAAAAATCAGGAAACAACAGGTGCTGGAGAGGATGTGGAGAAATAGGAACACTTTTACACTGTTGGTGGGACTGTAAAAAAAAGTAAAAATTTTCATGACTGAAATTACAAATTCAGAATTAGAGTAACAAATACTTTTAAAATGTCTGATTCATTTTGTCTAAGATTACTATAATTAATAAACCTTAAGCATTTAAATTTAATACAATTTATTTTCAACTCATTGCCCAAGTCCATATTACTGAGTTTTATATCAAAATACATCAAGAATACCAGACGTTTTTACATTTTTTCACTCTCCAATCTTTTTCTTTGGGAAACTGCCCTGCCCATAGCAACCAGTCTTGGTGAGGCTGCCAGTTGGCCCAAGGATGGGAGATGGAATTGTGAGCAAGCTAAAAGATGCAAGTGACACAGGATTGGGAAAAGTCAGAGTTGCTTCCATTTGGGGACGCATCCTGTGGAACTCTTTCAATATTGTGAGGTTTCTAGATTTCCAGAACTGCCTGGGTCCCATCCTTGCAAAGGTCTACATATGCATCTTTACCTTTGAACTTTGTGAATTCCTCCAAATCTATGAATAAGTTCCTTTTTTCTTTAAGTTAATCATATTTGTTTTATTTTTCTGGCACTGAAAGTAGCATACCAATATAAAAATCTTTGCAAGAATTACATCTGTTAGAACTACATTGCTAAATATAAAACAATTAAAATAAAATGCAGTTTCACATTTTCATATCAAAGTTTTATAAGTTTCTCATTCTAATAGCTGTTATCAATATATCTAAATAACACTAAAATATGTGTGTTTTCTTATATAAATTATTCTAAAATATGCATATATTATCTCACAAAATGTCATTAAATATGAATAATGTTTTAAGTCTCAAACCTAATTATTATAAAACAACACAAAATTCTTTACATGTGTGCAGTTTTATTTGGCTAGCCTCACTTAATATTTGATATATTTGTTTTTTAGATTTTAAAAATATTATATTTAAAGTTATATAAACTGTTTCTTCATACTTTCCATCATGCATCAGCTGCTGAGGACTGAAATTTTATCACACAGATAGACCTTTTTCATCTAAGGGCAGGCAAGACTTAAGTTTGAAAACTTTAATAATGGCTCAACATTATTTAGTGAGTAAATGTATCATTAAACCTCTTCTTAATACTGTTTTCAATGGCATAGCTTCTTTTTTATTATATCTGAATGAGGTAGAAAGAAATTAATAAATACAAATTAAACAGCACTTTCTAAGAAAAGTAAAGTGTAAAGAAAGAAACATTGCTGTAAATTTTAATATAACATAATTATAGAAGTCTCTTTACCCTTTTCCTTTGAGGGGATCATTTTAAAAATGTATCTGGATATGTGATGAGGATTGCCTTTTTTCATATATGCTTGGTTTAGAAATTGCTTTTCCCCTCACCAGCTGACTTCAACTATATTTATATTCACCAGAAAGAAGTTTTGGAATACAGCCCATGAACTAACATTGAAATATTGCCTCTAAAAGCACAATTCTAGTAGGAGGGACAAATCTGATAAATGAATGACAGTTACATAGTTATACAAGTTGGATTTCGGTAATTGCAAACTAGAAATGTTGAAATACTTAACAGATATCACAGAAAAACAGAGGTTTGAAAGTCTATGGACAACCATGCAGCAATTTCATTTAACAGAACAATTTGTCTTAAGTTATTTAGGAAAATTACTGCTGAAAGTGAATTGAGAGAATGCTTTCAGTGCATACTTAAGACAATGTCTGTATATAGTAATAAACTAGCAAACATTACAATTTGAAGAAAGTGGAAAGGACTGTTATTTGACTGATTCATATATTTAGTTTCTATTAAATATATATTAAATACCAAAGAATATCATTTTTATAAGAAAGGTGAAAATGAGTTGATTTTAATTGCAACTGCAATTAAATGAACATACAGGTACATATAATGCTGTCAGTGTATAATCATATTTTATTGAAATGCATGTTACAAAAATACTAATTTTCCTTCATCAAGTTTATGAAAATATGTATGATACTTAAAATATGTAACATACTTTCCTATAAAATACAATGCATTTTTATAATTATAAATTAAAAATGCAATAATTTAAAAATTAATCAATAGAAAACAATTTTCCTATACATATATTTTAATTCTATAGCATTATTAACATAATGATAGAATTTAGTGTAAAAAGCATTAAAAGAAATATAAAGTGATATGCCTTAGTAATGTTATTGTGATGAAAGAAATAAAAATGAAAACACAATATATCAAAACATATCAATTTCGATGAAGTAGTAGGCAATGGGAAGTTTATAGACAACTTTGCAATTTATAACCTGTTTAATATATGGAAATTTGAAAAACAGTGCACTAAGCTTCCAAATAAAAATGAAAATATTAAGTAACAAATTTATAAAAGTAAAAACCAAACAATGAAAAGGTATAATTTTAAAAAATTAAAGTCCAAAGTTTATGCTTAAAAATAAAAATAAAATAGACCAACTTTGGCAAGTAAGCTCAAAGAGAAGAGATAGATAGAATGTACTAATAAGTAGCTTCAGAAATGTTTTAAAAGAGTATCTAATTGCATATATAAAGGAAGCCAAAATCATTAAAAATACATTTTGAATAATTTTAGACCAAAAGAATTGAAGGCCTATATGAAATTGGAAATGTTATGGGAAAAAATAAAGAAGTATCAAAATTATTGAAAGAGATAGGAAACATTCATAATAAAACAAGATTGCAATGTAACTAAATTATCTATCCTACCAAACAAGTTACCAATCTCAATCAGATCAAAATGAACATGAAAAATGTACACTGAAGAAAATGGGAGTTTACCACCATCTGAGCAAAGTTTCACATTTTACAAGAGGAAAATAGGTTTATGCAGTGAAGTTAGCTGTCATTTTTTCTACATCATCCATTCATAGCATAAAATGCTTATAAAAACTCAAAACAAAAACTCTTGCCTTGGGCTGCTGTGTAACAATAAATTGTAGAGTGGCAACTATACATGCAGGGCAGCAGGTTAGAAGGCCTCAAGGCAGAGTGTTCATTGAGGAGTTTTAATTCTATTTGTTCTTTCTTGCAAGCCTTTGAGAAAACGTTATTTTGTCAACGATGCCCTCATTGGCCACCATACTTAATTTTGCAACCTGCATCTCCCACACCATGATCATACAAACCCCTTATCCTCAGATACTGTCTCTTTCTAACATACAAAACACTTCCTTTGTTTATATTTTTTTCCTTTATATATTCTGCTATTTACATTTAGTGTAGTTTCTGTGACATCAAGGATCATTTTCTGTTCTATTTACAAATACTTCTTGTTGAATAAAGACTACATTTGTATATCTCTATTTTTTCTTTTTCTAGATATTTCCATTTTTGCTGAAGTAAATCGTATTGAATATATCATAGTTAAAGCTAAGTCCTGTTTTGATTTTGCCTTCCTTTTACCTTCTGCCAATTTTCAAATAAGTGAATCTATATATGGGAGAAGAAAAACATATACAAATTCTAAATTTGAAATACAGTTTTATTGGATGACTCTAACAATGCAAAATATACAAGATGGGTTAAGAATAGTTAAGCAGAAGATATATTGAATGAACAACTGCTATTTATGTGCCAGATTGAAAAAATATAATAATTTATTTCAGCTACAGCTTTCAACATAGTCCAAATTATTGACATTTTAAGAAATAGTGTAAGTAGAAATTTAATTTCTAAGGAGTTAATAGCTCAGAATAAAATTTGTCTTTTTCTCTCCAAAGTTAGAAAAACACTGATGAGCATCCAGATGCCTCATCGCAGGCTAGATATTTCCTAGTTCTTATTTAGTGCCAGTAATATTCAAAACTGGTTGTAAAACTGGCAGAGGCTGATCTTACAAATTATGGACTCAGCACCTGCAGGAGATGAAACCTGAGCAGAAAGAACAGTGATTATTACTATGACATTAATCATTATGTATTTATATATCTTTACAATTTTTTAAAACATGTTTGTGTTGAATATTTATATCTGAACTAATTTATAAATCAGTTCCAACGCTTAAATAAAATTTTGATTGGTTAGAAAATAGAAATTAATATATTAATATAGTAACTCTGTCCTCTGTTCAAGGATTGTAATAAAAAGTGATATATTTTCAAAAGATTAAAATATTTCTCAGATAGTTCCACTGCTTCTCATTTTATGGATTTCTTATTTTATGGTGTTTAATATACATTTAGAGCCATATGTCTCATCTGATTTGAAAGTCAGATGGAAAGAGTTGAATAAAAAGGCATTGGCATTTAGATGGTTATCTGCATATAAATTAATGTGTTAATTACACTTTCCCGAATCACATAGAAAGGCATTTGCACAGAAGAGTCAATGTTAATTTTGGAGAGTTGGATACATAATTATTGAGTATTAGAATCATACCTGAGTATATCTGTGAGAATTGTTTTTGAACGTGCACATTAAAATAGTTCAAATTTTCAAATGATTCCTGGCCAGAGCCACTGTCTGTGTAGAGTATGCGTGTTCTCTCCATCTTTGTGTGGGTTTTCTCTGAGTACTCCTGTTTTCTCCCACTCCTCAAATTTGTGCATGATAGGTTCTTTGGCATGTCTACATTTGTTCTAGTCTGAGTTGGTATGGGTGTGTGAAGTGTGCCCTGCAGTGGAATGGTGGCCTGTTCAGGACCGGTTCCTGCTTTGCTCCCTGAGCTATGGGATGGGCTTGAGCCACCTGTGACCTTGAACTGGAATAAGCAGTTTGAAAAATTAATGAATGGATGAAAACACATTATTGTCACAAAAATTCATAAAGCATATGATAATCATACAGTTACATGATAATAAATTATGCAATAAGAAAGCACTCATTAAGCTTGCCATATATGTTACTGTTTCTGTTTGAACTCACGGTGGTAGGATGAGCTCCTTACAATTTTTGCTTTACAAACATTTATTCCTTGATTTACCGTGCCACCCTTTCAACCACTATTATTCACTTATTTACTAAAAATTGGGTAAGTCATGATTTTACTTGTTTTTATTACTCTTTCCTAAAAGTATATTTAGCTCACATTTACATCAGTGTTTAACATTAGAAATGTTTTGTTCTTTATTTAGAAGTTTGTTGATTGTTTTGTGACCAGGAATATGGCCTTAAGAAATTAACTCTTGTTTATATCAATTAGCCTACAGTAAAATTGGTTTCTTATACATTCTTTTGCTTTAAGTCACAGTTTTTAAGAATCTAACAGTGATGTTAAGTGAGGGCTTACTGAACTAAGTTTGATGAAGAGTAAACGTTGTGGGAAAATGTGATAGTTAAAAGGGGTATAAGCAACGAGTAGTAAACTGGGAGAAACTTAGCAAAGCCTATTGGGCTGCCTCTAGGCCTTTCTCCATCTTCAGAGATAAGGATGCTCCTTTCTTCTGGGTATAGCAAGGGAATATCTCACGTGAGCACTTATGACCTATTCAAGGAAAAGTCAGAGAGTCGTTCCTGCACCTGCCACTTATCAATTCGGTATGCCTAGGCACAATATTTTGGTTTAGCATGTTCTGAACTGAATCAAGTTTAAGGACTAAATTTTAAACAAGATATTATTGATTTCTTTTTATGTGAAATTATAAATAAGAATAGTGCCCTAGAGTATAAATATTATATTTATAATAATCAATTATTGCATTACATAGGTAATTTAAATATAATCACAATACTTTAAAAATCATAATTGGAAGAATTATGACATGTTACATTAATTCGCATCTGGAACATAACATGCTATCTTTCTGAAAGTCCATGATAGGAGGTAAAGTATCTAAAAAATTGAACTTAGATCTTTTATTTTTCAAGTAATATATTACAAATACCCATAATTTAAAGTAAAAGCAAAAACTAAATTAAATTAAAAGAAATATGGTTTTATCAAGACACTGCTTTTACTGTTTATAAATATTGTATATTACTATGTACCATAAAGAACTTGTTGAGATTTTTGTTGTTGTTGTTTAAAAAGGTACTATTTACCCTATATATTGTTAAAATTATTTTCTATTTCTGACTTTAATATTCTTATTGCTAATTTTCTTACCATTCAATAAGAAGTTGAATTTGAGAATGCATTGGCTCTGTTGTGTAGAGTTAATGACTATTTTCCCAGAGGAATGTTTTCATGTTACTTATTTAATGTATTTTGTTTTTGATTTTTACTTATTTAAAAACCACTGATTTTTAAAACAAGAAAATACATCTGAATTTTGATGTGCATTGATATCTTCAAGCATTGTATCCAAATGTTATTTTAAAATTTGAATGTAGGCTCTTTTTAAAAATTCAGTTTCATAAGTTCCTTTTAGTTAAGGTGACACTAAATACCAGTTTAGAAGTATTGAATTTTCAGGAGTTCATTTTTTCATCGATTTACTTTTTAAGATTTTATCTTCTCCTCATATTTTATAAATCAAAGATTAATCTGGCATATCTCCCAACTAACTTCAATAACACTATGTGGTATTTAAAACTTATTAGCATATAAGTGCCATCTGTTTTCAATTTAAGTATCACACATTGAGATTTCTAAACTTGTACATTTCAGGTTATCCTTCTTTAATTTTTTTTCTAGAATTTTCTTTATGTTCTTACAATTGCCTAAACATAATACAAGGATTCTATATTTCAGATCTGAGCTGTAATCTAAGTGAAAGTATATTATGAATATGGGACAATATGAATGCGGTGGTACTGTGAATAGAGTGAAGATTGGAGTCATGTAGAATTTGAAGTTTGAATCTTGACTCTGTCACTTACAGTTATCTGATTAGACACACACACACACACACACACACACACTTTCTGAATATGACAGTAAGTTACATATATCATTGATTATTAAGTGAAGGTATTTCATCTGCTTCACAACATTTGCAATGAAGAAAATAACTGGCAAGGTTGCTGTGTGGATTAATTATAATGAAATAATAATACTAATTAAAATTATTATTATTCCTAGCATCCTAATGTTTTACATTTCTTGACTTTTTTTTTATAACACCTCAAGGAGAATGATAACAATTATTTCCATTCCATAGATGACAAAACGAAGCAAAAAGAAGTAAACAACCACTGAATGTGACATAGCTAGTTAGTGACAGAAAGGATTCAAAGACAGATAATCTGGATTCTGGGTTCCGTTATCACGTTGTCTCTCAGTTTAGAGAAGAAATTATATTCCAATTAATGGCTTCTTAGTGCTTTACACGCTTTTCATTGTTTGGTACCTAGTATTATTTAAATTATTTATAAAGAATAACAACTATTACATTAAATTCAATATTACAGAATTGTATGTACTGTAATAATGAAAACTGAGTATTTACATTCTAAAACTAACTTTAATATAAAATCTAACATTACAATTTTAGCTTTTCTGCCATCACGTAATTGTTCTCGTGTTTCAAGACAATCACAAAAAAATTTTTTTGGATTTAAGATTCTCTTAAATTGATAAAATTTAAGTGAAAAGTTGTTTTATAAAAGCAAAAACATAAAAATTAAAAGACATAAATTTAGCATATGTAAACCCCAGGGTGGTTTTTGGGCTGAAATTTTGGCACAGAATGCCACCACTCCCACCATTTTGTTTTCATTTCCGATAAACATTGTAATGTTACTTAACTTTACTGAGAAACTGGAACAAATGAAAAACTGGCTCTGCCAGACACAGTGGCTGATGCCTGTATTCCCAGCACTCTGGGAGCCCGAGATGGATCGCTTGAGCTCAAGAGTTCAGGACCAGCCTGGGCAATATAAGGAGACTCCCGTCTCTAATAAAAATACAAAACCGTTAGCTAGGCCTGGTGGCCCGTGCCTGTGATACCAGCTACTTGCCTGGCTAAGGCAGGAGGATCTCTTGAATGCAGAGCGTTGTGGCTGCAGTGAGCCAAGATTGTGCCACTGCCCTCCAGCCTAGGTGTCAAAGTGAGATCCTGTCAGAAAAAGAAAGGAAGAAAGAAAAAGAAAGAAAGAAAGAAAGAAGGAAAGAGAGAGAGAAAGAGGGAGGGAGGGAGGAAGAAGAAGAAGAGGAAGAAGAAGAAGCAGAAGAAGAAGAAGAGGAAGAAGAAGGAGGAGGAAGGAAGAAGGAAGAAGAAGAAGAAGGAGGAAGAAGGAAGAAGAAGAAGAAGGAGAAGGAGAAGAAAAGGGAGGGAGGGAGGGAGGAAGGAAGGAAGGAAGGAAGGAAGGAACGAAGGAAGGGGTCTACGTAACAATGACCAGAAAAACAAAATCAGGCTCTATGTTGTGCTCGTTGTTTGCCAATCAATGAGCTATAGCCATGCCTTTTCCAACAGGGACTGGATTTCATTCCTGGGTGAAGTGGGTGAAACCTCTTCGATGTGTACTTTATTTCAGCAGTGGGCTGCTCCTTACATCTAAATCCCTACATTCTTTAGAGGTCTTTTTTTTTTTCCTTTGTGCTAGTCAATTCATTGCTACTCCAATCTCCTTTTATAGTTAATAATTGGTAAAGTTGAATTTTCTCTATTCATGTTACAGTGTGATTTCTGTTGTCTTCCTAGAGGCCTTTTCTAACCGTATTATATAAAATACCAATCTCTGTGGTTTTTACCCAATCTTTCCTGCTTTATTTGTCTCCAAGACAATTGCAACCATCTGATATTCTATATATCCATTTATTGTTTGCCTCCTTTCCCACATAGTAGAAAGCCTATGAGGCGTAAGTAGTTTGTTATTTTAATTTTTGCATCTACTGTACCTAGAACAGTAAATGACATTTAATAGGAATTCAAGATATATTTAGATAATGAATGAGTGAATATTGTGTAAGAATAACAATTGGAGAAATACTCAAAGCAGATACATCATAGCTCCATTCTGATAAGCATTAAAGATTATGACAAATAAATAAATATTATAGTTTTTTAAAATCTATAGTTATTAAATATATTTTGTGTGTGCAAGTTTTCCTTAGTGTATAATAAGGTAATTACTGTGAAGTGGGAATAATTTTAATTTTTGATTAGCAAGTTTGATATATTAATAGAAATTGAAAAAGATTGGAAAAAAAATAACTTCCTGATGGAAACATATTTAGCCTATAGAATACATCGAGATACCAACTTTTCCTTTTCAAACTAAGAACAAAACTTAAGTTTGTTGAATGCTTACTTTTTCAAGGATTTGTGCTGATTTTCATTACAAGAAAGAGTTAACTAAGAAAAGATGTCTTTGGGGTCACCATAATTTTACATCAGGTTGTTAACATAAGACAAACACTTCATAGAAAATTTGGTTATACTGAGATCTTCCAGTGGGATGACAGAAAGATTTTACTGAGAGTTTCAAACTCTTCATGAGTTTTCTATTTTGTTCCATTGGTCTATGTGTCTGCTTTTGTACCAGTTCCATGCTGTTTTGGTTACTGTAGCCTTATAGTTTTAAGCTGGATAGTGTGATACCTCCAGCTTTGTTCTTTTTGCTTAGGATTGCTTTGGCTATTTGGGCTCCTTTTTGGTTCCACATTAATTTTAGACTAGTTTTTCTAATTCTGTGAAGAATGACATTGGTAAGTTCGATAGGAATAGTGTGGAATCTGTAAATTTCTTTGAACAGTATGGCCATTTTAATGATATTGAGTCTTTCAACCCATGAGCATGGAATATAGTTCCCTTTATTTGTGTCATCTCTGATCTCATTCAGCAGTGTTTTGTAGTTGTCCTTGTAGAGATCTTTCACCTACCCAATCATCTGATCTTCAACAAGGCTAAAAAAACAAGAAATGAAGAAAGGACTCCCTATTTGATAAATGGTGCTGGAACAACTGGCTAGCCATATGAAGAAGGATACTGGACCCTTACATTTCTCCATATAAAAAAATTACTCAAGGTAGATTAAAGATTTAAATGTAAGACCTCAAGCTATAAGAAAACTTAGTAAATACCATTGTGGACATGGGCCTTGGCAAAGAATTGTTTGCTAAGTCCCCAAAAGCAATTGCAGCAAAAACAAAAATTGACAATCAGAACCTTAACTAAACTAAACAGCTTCTGCACAAAAAAAGAAAGTATTAACAGAGTAAACAGACAATGTACAGAATGGGAGAAAAATATTGCAAACTATGTATCCAACAAAGATCTAAAATCTGGAATCTATAAGGAACTTAAACAAATCAACAAGCAGGTCCAGTTGAATGGTGGAATGAGTAACTTATCAAGTCAAAAGAGGAGTCCAGACATGGAAGCTCAATTTTTTATACCACTGACTGAGGAAGAAACCATATGGTGACTCAAGGATATACCAAAAACTGTATAAGACATTTACTACTATACCACATTTACAAATTTCCATGTTCTAGGTATAAAAAAATCTCCAGGCATTTTTCTTTTTCTTTTTTTTTGCTGAGTAATGAACTAAAATTAAAAGAAACTTAAAGAGGATCCGTGTCTTTAAAATAATCATTTTTAAGTTGATGAAAACTGAGGGAAAGACTTGATTATGGCAAGGTTCTAGTGTGTAAGCATAGTCCACTCCCAATATGTCTAACAAATATTTTGAGAAGTTCTGGTTAAGAGCTGTAAGCTAGACTCTTGTGACTATATCATGTAACTATTATAAATTTATTTTGATAAAGAAGATATGCCTAATTACACTGTTAGATTTTCTGGCTGTTGAATAGTTATCATAAAATTTCACCCTTTACCTTTCCTTTTACCCCCCTACATTCAAAGATAACTTTTTATGACCAATTTTAGCTTAAATATATTACATATTTTAAATATAAGTAGTCATGAAGGCTTCAAACGAATACGTGAAGTTGGCAGCAGGGGCTAGAAAGTGAATAAGAATTCTTCCAAAGCCTGCCGCGAACCATCTTGCACAGTACCAGTTAGTTGAGAGCTTAAATAAGAACAGTTATTTTAATAATGTTATAATAGAAAGTCACAATATTTTATTAAAGGAGCAATTATACTTATAACAAGCCAGTATCATTTGCAACAACATGGATGGGCTGGAGGTCATGATCCTATGTGAGTTAATGCAGAAATTGAAAACCAAAGACTGCATATTTTCACTTGTAAGTAGGAGCTAAACATTGAGCATACATGAAAAGAAACATGGGAGCAACAAAAACTGGGGACTACTGGAGGTGAGAAGGAGGAAGTGGGATGTGGGTTGAAGAACTACCTATTAGGTATTATGCTCGCTACCTGTATGCAATATACCCAGGTAACAAACCAGCATATGTACCCTCTGTGTGTAAAATAAAATTTGAAATTAAAAAAAAATCTTTAAAAGAAACTTAAAAAAAACTCTTAAAATTAATCTTCATGATTGGCACTGGTAAAAAAAATTCTGATTATCAGTTTAAATTTAGCCAGATCTGTCATTTGTATGGAAAATGTCCCTTCCTTATCCTATATGTTTAACAAAAAAATTTAGAAAGCACTGTATATTTTTATCATGTACAACTTTATATTTTGAAGTATAAATTCATTGTGGAATGGTCAAATCTAACTAATTAACAAATGCATCACCTCACATACTCATTATTTTTGTGGTGAAAACACATAACATCCACTTTCTTTACATGTTTTAAGAATATAATCAATAATATAATGTATCGTCATTAACTATAGTCATTCTGCTGGACAGTAGATCTCTTGAAAGGTATTCCTCCTATCTGACTATAATTATTCATCTTTGACAAATATCTCCCCATTCCCCACGTTCTCCTAAACACCCCAGTTTCTGGTAACCACTGTCATACGCTTCACTCTTATGAGATCAACTTTTTTATATTTCACATATGAGGGAGATCGTGAGGTGTCTGTGTTTCTGTGCCTGACATTTTACTTAACATAATGTTCTCCAAGTTCATCCGTATTGTTACCAATGGCAGGATTTCATTCTTTTTTTAACGGTTTAATAGTATTCCATTATGGATATATAGCACATTTTCTTTATCCATTCATCCGTTGACAAACGTTAGATAATTCTATATTATGGCTATTGTGAATAATGCTGCAATAAACATGAGAGTGCAGATATCGCTTTATCATATTTATTTCTTTATCTCTCTGGATATATACCCAGTAGTGGTGTTACTGGATTATATATTATATTATAAAATTGTAGGTATAATTTTAATTTTTTGAACAACTTCCTTACCATTTTTATTTTCCTTTTTTTCTTGAGACAGAGTTTTGCCCTTGTTGCCCAGGCTAGAGTGCAGTGGCACAATCTGGGCTCACTGCAACCTCTGCTTCCTGTGCTTAAGCAATTCCCCTGCCTCAGCCTCCAGAGTAGCTGGGATTACAGGCATGAGCCACCACGCCTGGCTAATTCTGTATTTTTAGTAGAGACGGGGTTTCACCATGTTGGTCAGTCTAGTCTCAAATTCCTGATCTCAGGTGATCCTCCCACCACGGCCTCCCAAAGTGCTGGGATTACAGGCGTGAGCCACTGAGCCCAGCCTCCTTACCTTTTTTCATAATAACTTATTCCCATTTACTCTCCCACCAACAATGTGTAAGGATTCCCTTTTCTCTACATCTTCACCAATACTTGGCTTCCTTTCACATATCTACATATAAGAGATCACATGAACAGTTTAATATACATAAAATCTTCTAAAATATAAACAATAAATAACCCATTTATCTTATTTTCAGCCTCATTTAATATTTTTCAAAGATATTATTTTGTTTATATAGCATCAAAACAATTGAGTTTTTAAAATTCCTAGATTATTGTTTTATGTTTTTTTATTTCTCTGACACTGTGTAGAAAGAAATTGAGAAGTCAGTTGTTTTTGAGGATTCGTAGTATATCTCTATGCACAGCACTGATGAGCTGAATCACCCCACAAGAATACAGAAACGCGTATTTATTTCTGACACTTCTGGCTTACGAAGTTTAAGTCTAAAGCTTAAAAATAAATTAACTTTCAAAGTGTCAAAGGGAGAATGACATTCATTTTCACTCTACTGAACCTACATCAGTAGTAATTGAAGAAGAAAATTGTAATGCAGGTGTCAAGGCCCTCCGAGCAATAAGGATTCAGCAGACTACTTAGTGGAAAAAGACTATTGGGTCATAACTTTAATAACTCACACATATCTGGTTTTAATTAGTCTTTGGCAGATTGGATAACCTCTATAAAGCACTCAAGGAATATTTCCATGTTGTCAGGCCATTGAATAATACCCATGAGTGACACACCACTGCTCCTTTTCCTAGAAAAACAAAATGTATTCTGGGATGTACAGGTAAAAGCCCAATTAATATCTGACCCTGGTACTTGTAGGCCTTATCCAACTAACTCAAGTTGAGGTACTTCTAAGTAAATCATCTATATCTTCATTACCACAATTTCTAAATTGTAATTTCAACAAAGGTCAATTTGTTAATCTTTAGATTTTCTCTCACCGCAGAAATAATACAATTATTATTACTATCTTTTATTATATGATATTGCTGTCTTTAACATATTAACTTTAAAAATTTATGTTATTAAATTTATTTAAAATATATCTGGGTTTTAATTTGTGTGGAATGGATTCTTTATAACATTATTTGTCATAAGTTTGCAATAGTGATACTAGTTTTATGTTTATATATTTCATGATTATAATTACTACCCATGCCAAGTCTATGTTCAATTCAATGATATTTATCTCTTTACTATTTCCAAAAAGAAGTTCATACAATTTCTAAAAAACAAACGAAACAAGCACAAATAATACAAATAAGTAAGAAGAATTATAGAAAAATAACTTGTGACTCTCTTTTACTAAAAATTCTCTTGGTGTAATTTCTAATACTTTTTTCAAGCTCTATACTGTAAGAAAAGTATCTGAAGTTACTATAAATTTTACAGGAAAAGAATTTCCTTGAAATCTTTTAAAATAAGTATGTGCTTCTAAAACAATTCATGTTTTCTGAATAGATGCTTTAATTAGGTGGCTGCTTGATTCTTCCCTTTTATCTCCACATGCAGCTTGGGTTTTCAAGAGTGCTGCCTGCTGATTTTTTCTTTACAGTACATTCTGTTCTCTTTAATTCGTTTCCACAGACATGAAGTGCAAAAGGGAGAGTATTTTTTAAGAAAATGGGTATTTTTGTGAATATCAGAAAAAGTGAAGTAAAAAAGAACATAAGTGTTCAGCAAAACATTAACATCAAGCACTTCTTACTAATAGTGAATGGTCACATGATATTAACAAGTCTATGGTGTTTCTCACTCTATTTGCTATGTACTGACATGAATATTACACATCTATGCCTGTCTATTATAATGATTCCTTTGTCTCTGCATTGAAAAATTAAAACTGTCATTTTAATCTAGTCAACCTCACACATCAAGTTTCATTTAACATGGGTAGATATATAGTACACATTTCTACTGATAATATATGCCAAATGACCATTGGGTAAAACTGACTACACACACACACACACAAACACAGAGAGAGAGAGAGAAAGAGAGACATATACATATATGTAAACTTTCTATGAAAATGTTTTCATCAAAGTGTACTTGGTATTTTGTTTTGTTTTGATTTATTGCTAATATTATATAGATCAATCTGTAAATAATAAATAAAGGAATTCATGGAATAACTGATATAAGAAAGCCAGAATAGTGCCAGGCATGGTGGCTCACGCCTGTAATCCCAGCACTTTGGGAGGCTGAGGCAGGCAGATCACAAGGTCATGAGTTCGAGACCAGCCTGGCCAATATGGTGTAATCCCGTCTCTACTGAAAATACAAAAATTAGCCGGGCATGGTGGTGCTCGCCTGTAGTCCCAGCTGCTCGGGAGGCTGAGGCAGAAGAATCGCTTGAACTCAGGAGGTAGAGGCTGCAGTGATCCGAGATCTCGCCACTGCACTCCAGCCTGGGTGACAGTGCAAGAATCTGCCAAAAAAAAAAAAAAAAAAAAAGAAGCCATAATTTTAGAGTCATACAAATCTGTGGTATCTAGAAAACAGGTTTACAACATATGGAGTTCACACACACACACACAAAACCACATTTACAACACTTATAATTTTATATTCCTATGCAAGTCTACAAAATAGAAAATCAACTTTGTTAGAAATGTCAAGTCTGTCATGAAAGATTGCACAAAGGATGTTTCATATGCATACATATCCTTTTCTTTCTGTAAGTTCATATCAGCATGACTGGAATTACATACTAAAGAATAACTGAGCATCAGCAACAAAGCCCAGAAGAATATTAAATATTTTGGCTATATACAAACCCTATTTTCTAAGGCTATTTTGGTCTATGGTTCCAATTTTATAGAACTGTAGAATAAATCAGTAAAAATAGAAGATTGCTCATAACAAAGACATGAATGCTTTGTATGACTTTTTTAAGTTATAAGAGTTTAGTGACAAGGGGATTTTAATTTAACTAAATGGTCAGAGTTAATTCTTTGAAAATAAAAATTAAGAACTGAAACTTGAAAATGATCAAGAAGGAGGAACAACATCTCAGAGAACTGAACAAGAATGTGTATTCATTCTTTGTAGGAGATATGTCTGCAGCAAAGTCACTGCATCTGCTTATGAAAGTACTTTCCACCCCTACCCAGCAGCTACCTTTTTACATAGGAAACTCTGGTAATAATTTCAGCTAAAAAGGCCATTTCCAGGTCTCTAAACAGACAGGTAATGAAGAAACATGTTTCAGACTTCTTCTTAAACACTAATAGTTTTACATCCTGTAACTTTTCTTCTCTTAAAACTCAGGACAGGCATGACACTTTGGTTTTAGTAGTTGCTAAATATTTTTTATCCAGTAAAGAAGATCCCTGACTCTTCTGAGGTGCTAATCAGTGATGATACTGTTCATAATAGTAATGATAATACTAATAATAATCACATAATGAGAAAGAAGAGAAGGATGAGGAAGGAAAAAGAGGAGATATGAAGGAAAACAAATAAGAAATGAAAAGTGCCAAGATTACTATGTGTAGCACATTCTACTAGATATCTACAAAAATGATTAATTCTCCCAGAAATCCTATGAAGAAAATTATAAAACTATCCCTTTTGACCAATTAATAAGTCAAGATAGCATTTTAAAGTAATCTGAGTGAGTTAAAATCCTTGAAACAGAATGTCTGCTTTCACCCACCCTTTTTGCCCCTAATAATCACACTCTTCATTTTTTGTGGAATATAATTATATGTTCAGTAAGAAACATAACCTTAAATTTTTTTTCTGATTTCCTAAATCTATTTAAATTGGTGGAAATGTAATTGGGTTTTTTGCCATTGAAAGTAACGGCAAAAATCACTATTACTTTTGCCCAACCTAATAAAACAAACTGAAGCCATAGAAATAAAGAATAAATACATTGAAATTGTCTTCTATCCAACAAAATTGTTTAAGAAAAAGCAAATATTTCCTCAGAAAATAAAGTGAAAATATGACCTTAAAATACATAAGTAAGTACCACAGAAGGTCAATTTAAACAAAACAGAAGGCTACATTATAAAAATGTATGATGACCAACTGTGATAATGAATTTTAATAGAAAAATATTCAGGGAGGTAGAGGTGTGACTACCACTAGAAGTTAGATGAAACAAGATAGGAATTATTTTCTGGATGGAAAGATAAAATAAAGGTAAGCTTTTGGACTTTGATGAAGGCACTTGTTCCAGAATATTGAGGTTCTTACAAATGAAAAAGCAGAAAAATGAAAAATAAAAAAACCTACATATAATGAAAGAATTAAAGCAGCATTGATAGGAATAAAGCTTTATTATTCAACCAGAAAAAAGTAATATTTAATACAGCTATGGTGCTTACTTCAAATTTCAATGACTAGTAATGAGCTTCTGAGATAATTCGATTGACATAGTTTTCTCTATTTCTTTCTTATTGTTAGTATGTTAAATTACTTAATAAGTGCATTTCTTTCATTTGCAATTTTTTGGCTCATATTGTAAGTATGTGAGATAAATTAAAATATTGATTCAATAAAAGTAAATACCAAATACTAATAAATACCAAATCTACCACTTTCAAAGTATAACAGAAATATAAGGTAATAATTAAAAAAACAGCAGTAGATAATCAGTGACACAATACATACTTCCTAAAACAAATTGCTGAATTTGTATCCCAATAAACCCTTTAGCTGTCTTGTTAAAGTGTAGTCTGTATTTTTACACTAGATGAGAGAAAGAATTATAGATACAAATATCTTACTATATCTCTCAAAACTTTTCAACATAACGATAAGTTTCTTGGATTAAAATAATTTTGAGTTGCAGAATTAACACATGTTGATTAGGTTAATTTAAACCTGTCACTAAGTCTTGGTGTCTTTATTCTGATAGACTGATAATAAAACATTATGCAGGTCATTTAATTCTGGTAGCACCTATTACAGCATATTCCTCATTGCAGTTAATTTTCTTCATTCTACTGAAATCTCTGAAAGAAATTGAAATGGGCATATGTTATGCATAAGAAGAAGCAGCAGCAAAAAGCTTCTATTGAATAAAATTACTTTTATCATGATTTGAGAAAGTATTTATTCCCAAATTTGGCAGTTGTAAATGTAGAGTCTAATATGATTGTGTTTCTATTGTAGAAGAAGCTCATATTTACTGAATGATATTCAAAAATATCCAGTTTTTCTACTTTATTTTTCTTCACACACTTGCCACTACTTGACATTATGTATCTCCTATGTCCCTCTTCCTACCCTAGAATCTAAGCTCTGTGAGGGATGGGACTTTGTTTGCTGCTGTGAGCCAGTACCTCAAATAGTAGCTCAGGTCAAATAAGCATTCAATCACTATTTTATATTAAAATATTTCATTTGTTTCTGATGATCACTGTCATAAATAATAACATAGCAACCATCATTTTCTAAAACTCTTTCTATAACTCAGGTGATTTGCTCAGGATGAATTTCTAAAAGAGCAAATATTATGCCAATATATTTAAACAATGTATGTGTGTGTGTGTGTGTGTGTGTGTGTGTGTGTGTATTTGCTTTAAGGTTTTTAAATTGATACTGTATGTAAAATGTGTTATTTTTCTTGGTGGCTGTAATATTAAATTTTTAGGCTAGATTCTGACAACTGTGCATTAAGAGAAGAATAAAGTAAACATTGCATGCAAGTTATTTTCTTCTGACAAGATATTATAATATATGTAAAAAGTAAATAATTTATCTCTATATTATTATTTGGTATAATATCAATGAAGATGAGTTCAGGAAACAAGTTACTGCTTTTTCCTTTGTAGTTTGCATAATGTGCTCTTCTAAATATCTATTTGCAAGATGATAAATTACAAATAATATACAAATACTGAAAATAGCACAGTTATAGACTCTGATACAAATAAAAGACAAGGGAACATAAGGGACAGTGAAGGAAAAAACTCAGGCAGAGAAGCAAAATTAGCTTTGAACCATTGACCTTCAAATGGCATAACTGAATGAATCCTAGCAAGTCACAGAACTAGTGTGTCAACATATGCAGACACATTGCAAAGGTGCAGGTGCGAGTCTTACATTCATAATTCATTCAGTCCAGAGTGAATTTAGTATTGCATGCTTGGCTTTTCCCTGCCCCACTCATCAATATAAAGTATCAATGTAGAAGATTATCTGAATATCTGACAGGACCATATCAAATGATTCTTTAATCCTCTCTTATTACAAATTCAATTCTTCTTCCTTTTACTCTTGTGATTATTTTAGGAAGAGAGAGGTAACAAACCTTCCTCAAAGCTCGGCATATAAATCCTTCCATCACTAGGAAGGATTTATGTAGGTCAAGGGCCCATTCCTGGACTAATTAACAGTTACCAGGGATTCCATAAACTGGTTGGCTTAGTCTAATCAGAATCTGGAGGTGTGTATGGGTGGATTCTTACAGGAAGGATTATGTGGGCAATGAATACCAGGTAAGCAAACTACCTCACACTCCATTTACTCTGAGCTGAAGGAGGACTGTAATTCCTCCCTTTCCTCAATAATAAGAGATGCCCTCTACAGATTCTCAGAGTAAATATCACTTCAGAAGAGCCCTTACTAAAACTTTTCTCTAAGATAATATTACCCTCTCACAGGACCTCATGGTTTTCTATCTTAAAGCACAGCTGATTTAAAATTTCATGATGATGTGTTTAATGTTTTCTCTCGTTCAGTATATTATAAGCCTCATAATAGCAGACATGTTGCCTCTTTTGCTCACTACTGTAGTCACAGTTTTTACGGTTTAGTACTTAGTGTTTAAAAATTATTTTTTGAGGCCAGGTGTGGTGGCTCACACCTGTAATCCCAGCTCTTTGGGAGGCCAAGGCGGGCAGATCACAAGGTCAGGAGTTCGAGACCAGCCTGGCCAATATGGTGAAACAGAGTCTCTAAGAAAAATATAAAAATTAGCCGGGTGTGGTGGCAGGCACCTGTGGTCCGAGCTACTCGGGAGGCTGAGGCAGGATAATCGCTTGAACTGGGGAGGTGGAGGTTGCAGTGAGCCGAGATCTCGCCACTGCACTCCAGCCTATACAACAGAGCGAGACGCTGTCTCTCTCTCTCTCTCTCTGTATATATATATATATTTGTTGAATGAATAAACAAGTAACTAATAGCTGAATAAATATATTCAATGATTTTGTATCTAGTATGCAACTAAATATTGTAATGAGTTATCTATTGCTCTGATAGTACCTCAGCAAAACAGTCAAAACTCAGTAACTTAAAACAATTATTTTTTTCATAGATCTTGGGATTGACTGGTCAGGGTTGAGCATATCGGATTCAAACAATGGCATCTGGAATGACGATGATTTGTATGCAGACCAATAGACTGATCAGCTGAGAGAATTCTATTCTTGAATTTGATGTTCATCCCAAAGGGGCAGAAGCTTTTTAGGCCACTCTTTGCAATGTATTAAGTGCAAGAGACCAAGCTCCATTTGCATAAACACACATAAAGCTCCGGTTTATGGCATGTCTATTAGTACCCTATGGACCAAAACCAGACAAATGGCTAAGCCAAATCAAAAAGGTGGAGAAAATTCTCTTTATTGTTTTTGGAAGAAACTGGAAAATCACATGGTCAAATATGTGTGGATATAGGGTAAGGTCAAGAATTTGGAGAAATTACTCAATCTGTCACTAACTATTCTATCATACAATCAATGTTATCTCTATATTATCCAGGGTCTTGGTTTCCACTCAATCTGTCGTAATAGCATCCACTCTATCTAGTTTATGGAGAAAGAGGTTTATGGAGAATAATAAGGAACTTCAACATTTCTAGAAAAACCAGGACACAGACATGGATGCTGTATGACTTTTAACAACATAGTCTAGAAAAATACTCAGTTTACTTCTAACAAAAATCCCACTGCCAATGTCACCTACCACTGAGCACCTATGATAAAATGGTCTAGGAAGAACAGCCTCTATTATAGCTGTCCCAAAGAAGAGTATTTCTCCGTTACATATTACTTCTTCCCAGTCGTGGTTGCCAATTCACATCGTTCCCTCTGCACTATGGGTCTCTTGCTGGTGATCCTTCTTGGCAGAACATTAACTATATGCGAGAAGTCTAAGAAATATAGTTTCCAGCTTTCTATCCTCTTGGAAGAATCTCTAGAAGGGAGCTTCAGTGGTTACCAATAATTCAAAGTGCTTTTTATGCCTCAAGGCATTGTTAAATTCTCCCTTTTCCTCATACACTGAAATCTAATTCATTTGTAAAAGCTGTCAGTTATATCTACAAAATGTATCTTGAGAGAATATAAAAAAAGTTCTACCACTTCCATTGCTAAATGCTTATCCATTCACAGATATTTAACACCAAAATTGCTTTAATATTTTTCTAAATAGTCTTACGCTTTCGCCCTTTGCATCCATTCTCCATTTGGCAGTCAGAACGTTTTCTTAAAATGTTTAAATCATGGTAGAGAATATGATTGTGGTCATAGTAACATTTCTCAAAACTTCTTGAATTTAACATTTAAAATTGATGAATTTTATTATGTATAAAATACCTCAATACATGTGATTTAAATACATGAGTCAATAAGATATCATTCTCCCATGCTTAAAACTTTGAAGGACCTCTGATTTTAGATGGGTCAAATTCAAAATTTTTGCCATACCCTTTGGAGTAATACCTGCTCAGTATTTTCCTATTAGGATTCATAGCCCTGTTCCCCACTGAGTTCTTTTCTGGCCACTCATCTGCATTAACACTTTTACTCTCCTTCCTCAGGCAATTAACAGTTATCAGTGTGCTTATCACCATCTTGTTTATTCACTTGCATTCTCCTTTGTTATCTGTCTTTCCTTCACACAAACAAAAAATAAATTTCTCCAACGCTCTTTGTTTTGTTGACTACTACTGCATCTGTATAACCTAGAAGAGCTTATGGTATATGGTAGGTTCTGAGTAAGAATTTCTTGGGGGAAAAAAAATGACTCATGGGAGTGGAGCAGGCAAAGGTAACTTTCCCAAAGGAAGGAAATCATCTGCTGCACATCTACTTTGTTTAGGAGGCAAATATTAATTCTTTCTGTTTTTGGAAAACTCAGACCAGCTTCATCCTTGCCCAAGAGAAAGTGATTAAGGAATGCGATATATCTTAGATAAAATAAAAGTATTATATTTTACATTAAATTTAATTGCCTGAATATACATATATATTTATGAAATATTTTCAACAATTTTGTAAGAAATATAACATGTTTGTATGGATAGCTTCATTTTTGGAATGTTTGGTTAAATTTGTTCATGAGTCATTTCCTAGGATACATATATTATGCTACTAAGTTTCTGCACTATCATAGCCATCTCTAACAAGGACAGTGTTTCCTCTTCTGCTCAGATAACTGTTCTTACTACACTGGAAGAGTAGAGCTAGTAGTTTATTTTAATAATTCAGGTAGCATATATTCTGACACATTATAAATTCATGAGACAGCCACATGAATGTCCTAAGTATTTTTTAGATGACTTTCATTTCAACTGGTGTGTTTATGATGCGCTTGGACTAATAACTTGAGCGGTGCATTACTGAAAGGTTAGAAATCCCTTTAAATATGTCCTTGGTTGAGATATTTTTGAGATTAATGAATAAGAACAGTATAATACTGTATTTGAAGATTACAAGCATCTTGATCACTGGAAAAAAATAAAAAAATATTTAAACGTCAAATTTGATATTGAAGAGCTTTATTTTTTAAGATGACTAACAAATTTATGTTTTGAATCAATAAGATATCAAAATACGAATATAGATAAAGAAACAGATATAGCTCTGTGTGTGTGTGTGTATATGTGTGTGTATGTGTGTGTCTAGCAAACCGATGAAATAATTGAAGCCAAGTGATAAGCTCAGGTAAAAAAATTTATCAAATGGACTCAACATAATTTGTAAAAATCTCTTATTTTGTAAACAAATTAATGTTATTTGATAATAAAATGGTTTTGTTAGTAGCTTGCAAACTTATTTGCACAATGAAAAGTTATAATATATTGTACATTTCTTTTTTTCTTTATTTTTATTTATTTATTTATTTATATTTTTATTATATTTTAAGTTCTGGGATATATGTGCAGAACGTGCAGGCTTGTTACATAGGTATACATGTGCCATGGTGGGTTTGCTGCAACAATCAACCTGTCATCTAGGTTTTAAGCCCTGCATGCATTAGGTATTTGTCCTAATGCTATCTATCCCCTTGCCCCCCATCCCCCAACAGGTCCTGGTGTGTGATGTTCCCCTCCCTGTGTCCATGTATTTTGATTGTTCAACTGCCACTTATGAGTGAGAACATTCACTGTTTGGTTTTCTGTTCCTGTGTTCGTTTGCTGAGAATAATGGTTTCCAGCTTCATCCACGTCCTGGAAATGGACATGAACTCATTCTTTTTTTATGGCTGCATACTATTCTATGGTGTATATATGCCACAATTTCTCTATCCAGTCTATCATTGATGGGCATTTGGGTTGATTCCAAGTCTTCGCTATTATAAATAGTGCTGCAATAAACATACGTATGAATGTGTCTTTATAGTAGAATGATTTATAATCCTTTGGGTATATACCCAGTAATGGGATTGCTGTATATTTCTTAAATATTCAGTATTTATATTAAACCATTTTTTTTGTTAAAATGACCATTCAAATGCATTGAGACTTGTCAGGTAAAAATTAATATTTGTTTTCACATAACTTTACTCATGCTACTATAGTTTTCCTAAACGAATGCATTTACAGGCCAGGCACGGCGGCTCCTGCCTGTAATCCCAGCACTTTGGGAGGCTGAGGAAGGTGGATCATGAGGTCAGGAAATCGAGACCATCCTGGCCAACATGGTGAAACCCTGTCTCTACTAAAAATACAAAAATTAGCTGGGCAAGGTGGTGCGTGCCTGTAATCCCAGCTCCTCGGCAGGTGATGCAGGAGTTTCGCTTGAACCAAGGAGTTGGAGGTTGCAGTGAGCCAAGATTGCGCCACTGCACTCCAGCCTGGCAACAGAGCCAAACTCCGTCAAAAAAAAAAAAAATGCATTTACAGATTTACAATAAGTTAGAATAATTCACACAATAATAGAAGATGAAATTGATATCATACTGTTTCAAAATTAAAGATGATCTAGTCTAGCTTCCTCTTCATGGGATTATAAAGTGATTTCTGGGAATTCTCCTTGTGGTGGCAGAGAAATAAATACGTACAACTTTATGTCCTCTTCAGCTAGAAATATAAAACAGCTCTTTTATTTTTAAAATCTGTTTTAGATATTTTTCCTCTATGTGTACAATTTCTTATAAGCAACAAAGGTAAGGACAAGGAAAAAAATGAAAGCATTCTAATCATTCAATGGACTTCAAATATTCTGAGGATATCAAACTTCTGAGATATTGAGTAATTTCTCCAAAAATCAGATAGCTCATCAAACTTTGGATTACAAAGCTTTCTACGAAGTTGAATGCCTTATATAATTTTTTAAAATATAGTTTAGTCTTTAGAACTCTAGCCTTCTTTCAATAAATTAATCCACATATTTTTGGCTTTCCGTACAAGTTTAGTGATATCAAGAACAATGAAAGGTCCAAAATCTTGCCCCACTTGTAAACTAACCTCTCAGTTTGCCACGATTTCAGGGGTGCTGGTAGAAGAAACAAGACAACTGGATCAGAGACAAAAGACAGGTTGTTACTCACAGTAATAGTTATAACAAAAGTATCAGGTTATTTTGCTGGATATTAAAGCCTAAATTCTCAGTGTGATGAGAAGAAGGACAGATAAACAAGCATAGATAGAGGGATGTATTACGGAAAAGGCGTCTGAATTAACAGAAACTGAGTTTTCTATTATAATGGGCCTATGTAACCTTTGTCCTAATCTTTATTATATTGTACAATCAGCATACTTAACACTTTTCCCTGGGGAGAGTGACAATGTCTACCAAGTTGTTTGCTATATAAACATATTTGAAAAGGTACCTCTCCTCACAAGAAAATATGCCAGAGATTCATAGATATTTGTCTCACTGCACATGGTTGCAGTTTTGTACATAATGATTCAATAGCCTTTTAGAATTGATGTTATAATTTTAATTTCAAGAAATATGAAGTTATACAGACTTCTACAGTGGTGAATTCTGCAAAAATGCTTTCCTGAACATTAAAGTGATAGTTTCAATTCTTAACAAGAACAGGCTTGAAGAAACAGAAAAGTCCATTACATACTTTGCTTGCTTTCATATAAATATTTTAAACAGCTTGATTGGCTGGGTGTGGTGACTCACGCCTGTAATCCCAGCACTTTGGGAGGTCGAAGTGGGAAGATAGCTTTAGGTCGGAAGTTCAAGACCAGCCTGGACAACAGCATGAAATCCCATTTGTACTGAAAATATAAAAAATTAGCCAGGTGCAGTGATGCGTGCCTGTAGTCCCAGCTGCTCAGGAGGCTGAGGTGGGAGAATCACCTGAGCCTGGGAGGTCCAGGCTGCAGTGAGCCTTGATTGTGCTACTACACTCCAGCTTGGATGACTGGGTGCGGCCCTGTCTCAAAACAAAAACCAAGCAAACAAAACAAATGAACAAACAAACAAAAACAGTTTGGTTAAGGTGTATTGATATACAACAAACTGCATATATTGAAAGTGTATAATTTGATGAGTTTTATTGCATGTATACAACTGTGAATCTGTCACCACAATCAAAATAATAAACAGATCCAAGTAGGGAGCATTTGATGGGTATACATTTAATTTCAATTTTATTTTATTTTGTTTTAGGCCACATCCCTTCTTTGTTTCTTACATGTTTAATTTCTTAATGTAGTTAAATTTATTATTTTTTTCCTTTGTGGTTAATGTTATTTTCTTTTTTTTTTTTTAACTTATTCTAACTTCAGTGGTACAAGTGCAGGTTTTTTACATAGGTAAACTTGTGTCAAAGGGGTTTGTTGTGTAGATTAATTCATGGCCCAGGTATTAAGCCTGGTACCCATTGGTTATTTTTTCTGATCCTCTTTCTTCTCCCACCTCCAAAAGCCCAAACTCCAAAAAGCGTGTGTTGTTCCCCTCTTTGTGTCCATGTGTTCTCAATATTTAGCTCCCTCTTATAAGTGAGAACATGTGGTATTTGGTTTTCTTTTCCTGTGTTAGTCTGCTAAGGACAATGGCCTCCAGCTCCATCCATGTTCTTGCAAAGGATATGATCTCATTCTTTTTATGGCTGTATAGTATTCCATGGTATACATGTACAGTTTCCAAGGCAGTTGTACCATTTAAATTTACACAACTATGTAGGAAAGTTCCAGTTTCTTCATTAGATTATCAATATTTACTGTGGTTAGGCTTTTTAATTCTAGTCATTCTAAAAGTGTCTGGCTTTATACCTCACTGGAGTTTTAATTAAGAGTCTAAAGGTGTATGTGAGTGTGTGTTTGTGTATTCAGTTTGGGTAAAGGTTTATCAATATTATTGATCTTAGCAAACAAACAGCTCTTGCTTTTAGATAGTTTGACTTTATATTTTATTGATTTCCTCTCTGATATTTATTATTGATGTATTATTTTCTTTCAACTACTTATTTTTGGCTTAGGATGTTTTATTTTCCATGATTTGAAAATGAAGACATTAATGTGAGACTTTTCTACACTTATTATGCAGGCATTAAATATGCATAATTTTCCTTTTCATTTTTTTTCTTTTAGTCATGTGGTATTTAGAGGGTTTTAGTTTCCAAATAATTGTGGATTTTATGGAAAATTTTATTTTAATACACTTAGATTGTAATTGGAAAAATTTTGTATGCCATACTTTGAAATTGTTTTTGTCCTAGAATATGGTCTATCTGGTTAAATTGTTCCATCTACTCATTTTCAACAAAAATTTTGACGTAATTCATATTTTAGAACTTCTGTAAATAACATCTTCTTTTCTGTGCCCTTTTTAAAAGTTATGTTTCTCCTGTAACTGCTTTTGTACTATTTGATTATGGTGTTCCTTGTGGTTTTCTCTTCATTTTTCTTATGCTGGAGATTGCTAAAATTCTGAAATCTTATTGTGTATAGATTTCATCACATTTGGAGACAGGTTTAAGTGATAATTTCTTCAACGTTGTTTGGAGTCTAACCTCGCATTTCTCGTTTCAGGACTGCATATTTACCAGCTTCCTTAAAGTTATCACCTACCTCAATAATATCCTGTTGCTTTGTTTTCTTTTTTTAATTTTCTTCTCTCACTGTGTTTATTTTGGAGAGTTTCTATTGCTATGTCTTCAGTTGCATGAATGCTGTTCTACAATGTGTAATCTGTCTTTCATCATATCCAATGTATTTTCATCGCAGACATTGTAATTTTCATCTCTAGAAGTTTGAAAGTTTAATTTGCATTATTTAATGTCATCTTTGTTCTAATTTTGAACACACGCAATTGAGTTAAGTCTTTTAATGTCTGTTTGTCCTACTTTAAATACTTGCTTCTTACTTTTTATTGGTTTTCAGACATCGTGAAGTTTACATGGTTCTGTCCACAGATATGTATTTATATAAATATTCCTGTACTCTATTTTGAGATTTATTTGAATTATTTGGAAATTTTTTGATCCTCTGTGTCTTCTTTTTAAGATTTATTAATGGGAACTTCTTCAATACTCTGCGTAATTATTTTCCACCACTGAGGCAATACTCTTCTGTATACAATACCAATGTCTCATAAATACTGATATTTTTTAGTTTGGATGATGAGAACATTAACCTATACTGACCCTGCATAAGTGACATGCTTTGTTAAATCTGATCCTTCTGATGTTTTTTTTCCCTGGCCTCAAGTGGTTACCTCCCACCCATGCACTGATCACTACTTACCTGAATGCTTGAAGGCACCTTCTGCAGATCTCTGGAATTCTCTTTGTGCAACACCTCTCTCTGATCCCCTGAGCTATGGACATTAATCTTGGTCTCCCTGAACTCTCAGTTATACCTTTTCAACCCGTGCTCAGCTCACTGAGAGTCGAGATTAACTCTAACATGCCCAGCAATGCATTATCTAATGTAAAATTGGGTTTAAACATTAATTTACAATACAAATACTTACATATTTTAATAACACACAATGTATAGTATGTTCATAACACAATTTTTGCCCAATAACCAAGTCATTTCATATCATTTCTGGAGTAGTTGTAAACATGTTAAATACTGTCTGCACTTCAGTAAGACTTCTATCTATGTAAGACATGGAATAACTTTCTTACGCATACATACAAACAAAAATGTATTCATCCTTTTTCTTGGATATATTTTATATAGTACATAAATTATTTTTATTTTTATTTTTATTTCATTTGAGACTGAGTCTCGCTGTGTCGCCCAGGCTGGAGTGCAGTGGCGCGATCTCGGCTCACTGCAAACTCCGCCTCCCGGGTTCACCCCATTCTCCCGCCTCAGCCTCCCGAGTACCTGGGACTACAGGCTCCTGCCACCTCGCCCGGCTAATTTTTTTGTATTTTTAGTAGAGACGGGGTTTCACTGTGTTAGCCAGAATGGTCTCAATCTCCTGACCTCGCGATCCGCCCGCCTCGGCCTCCCAAAGTTCTGGGATTACAGGTGTGAGCCACCATGCCTGGCCATACATAAGTTTAAATATAAGATAACTGTGTCAATCTTTTGATCTTTATTAATCTCACCCTTTTCAATAAGATATATATATTTATCAATTGTTGTAATTAATTGCTTATTTCTAGTTTGAGTATATGTACTTAAACTAGAGATTTTAAGGTTCTTCTCCCACTGTGTTTATTTTAGAGAGTTTCTATTGCTATCCTTCATGTTCATGAATGCTTTTTTACAATGTGTAAGTATTTATACTTAAACTAGAAATAAGCAATTAATTACAACAATTGATAAAATGCTAATCTCAGGAAAATTAAAGTTTCTTTTTAAAAGGCATTTCCTCATCCCCTCTTTCAACACGAAAATTAGGTAATTTTATATTTAGGTCAGGTTCAAGATCAAAACTTTCAAGCATTTAGCCAGAGGATGTTCACTACCTTTTACATAAACTCCCTTTCATTCCCACAGGTGGTTCTGTACTGAAACCATTCTTTTGTTCCAATCTCAGAGTCAATTAACATATTAGAAAAATCTTGTAAACTGTATATCTTATTATTTCATAGTTCATGCTAGGGCCACTACAAGTATTTCTGTAACCATTTAAAAACATAAGGCCTCGACCCAAGGATGGGAAAATTCCCAGAATCTTCAGTGAAAAGATTGATGCAATGACATATCACTTATTGAGAAGCTATCATGCAGCAGGCTCTCAGCTTATTTACACATCACAACAGCCCTGAAAAGCATACATGATTTTTTTTTCTATTTTACACATGAAGAACTGCAGATTAAAAGAAAGTAAGTAGCCTACTTTGGTAAGCAAGCTAACAAATACATTGCAGGCATTTTAATCCAGCTGTATTTTGAAGTTTGCAATTGTGTCTGATTTATTGTTTGAAGCTGTTTTAGGTTGATAGAAATTTTGACCAAAGTAATCCTCTAGCAGGAAGACAAATGTTACTGCCATGTCATCTGTCTCTCAACTACATGATACTTAAATTAACTCTTATAAGGAAATTCAATAAAAAGTACCTGACAGTTTTTGCTTTCTGTTTTATTTTTTATATAACAAGATATTAAATATTTTATTGTTCAAAGCAGTGTGCTAAAGTATTTTAACAAATACACTACTCTTCTTATGGTTTGCTCTATACTTCTTATATTCTCCATGTATTCATTTAAATTCATAATCTGGTATTTGTATAATTTGTTCTTATTTCAGCATCAGACATAAGCCATTATTCTTAAAACAATAATAGTTAAAAATTGGCCCCAAGTTACAATAAAATAGAAAACACAAAACTCTCTGCCCTTGATCTTTAGGAAAAGTTAAAAAGCTTTGAGAATAAATCTGAATGTCAATATCAAAGGAATGTCATTTTGATAAAATATTTACATCAGTGTACTTAATCTAGTATTAAGGTACTTCTGATTTTCTCTTTTAATATAATGTTTCTAATTATCAATAATTTAAACTAATTTTAGTACACAGCTATTATTTAAAAAGATAAATGCTTAGCATGAAAAATGGCATGATCTTTTCATTATTGCTTTGTCAGGCCATTTCTTTAGAGATATTTATTCATTTCCAAAGCTCTCTGTGTCTTTAAAGAGCTCAGCAAAGTATAGTTTGTTCTTGGTGTGACTCCAAGCTTATGCATTAAAAAGGAAGATTTATGATGTAGGATATTGTGATGTGAGTTACATAACAAAGTAGAATTTTTTTTGTAGAAAGACAAATTGTACACATTTGAGAAATGTCCATTAAAGACAGGAAGAATTGTGTTTATGTGCAGTGATAATTTGGGATTTTATCCTGCTAAATATTCTCTGACTTGTTTATAGGCTTTAGAACTCATGAGATGAAATGTCCTTACTAAAATATTCACATTGAATATGACTAGATGATTCCATGTAGCACAAAAAAAATGGAAAGGTGTGTTTGAAATTGATCATTACATCCCTAAGAATAATTGCTTAACTTATTGTCTTCTTGACTTAAACCTCAGGCATATAGAGGTAGATAGTGCCACTCGGGCATATTTAGGCCCTTCGACTAACCTTTTTTGCTCAAGTCATTATAATCTACTCTGTGATGATATTTTAACAAAATAAAAACTATGAAAAAATAGAGTGATTAATCAGAATGATTTGAATTCTTTATAAGATTATATGAAAGAGTACTTATATTCCTACCCAGGAGTGGTTATCAACTCAAATCTTTACGTGCAGTAATTATGGAACGATTATCTTGAATGGGAGAGAAGCAGATTGGCAAAAAAGTACATTGTATTACCTTGTGTTTATTTGTAGACACTGCTCTTTAACAATTTTTAACACAATAACACCAAAAAAACACAATTAGCGATAATGAAAACAGAAACTGAGTACCTGAAGCCTCATTAAAAGAAGGCTGTCTAATCAATGTAATCATATATAATGGCAGACTTCATTGCACAAATTTAATATAAAAAAGTTAGTTGTGGGGTTTCTCTTCTTTCTCCGATCTCTATTTCAACCACAGAACTACTATTCTCTCGGGGCTTTGTGTTAGCTTTGCCTGCCAATGGTGATTATCCAAAACCCAGCATCTAGGGCAGGGCCCTGAGATCTGGATTTCCAGCATCCCCCTTTCCCATGGGCCTTGCTTACTACATTTTAAAATATTAGACTGTTCTAATTTCAATACCAGGTAGTTTTATGCTTTCCTACAAAGTTAAAACACTGAGTATATGTTACTGCTGTTAGAAAAAGGCTTAACAATACTATATATGATATGGTGACATTTATGAAAATGAAAAGATATGCATAATAAGTTATTTGTGGAAACACATAGGAAAAGGTCTAAAAGAACACACAAGACTCAAGGAATATTCTTAACAGAGAAGTGAAATCTAATGGGGTGAAATGGATTTTTTTTCCTCCTAAGTATGTATTTTCTAAATTAAAACATATATATGCAATTTTAAATTAAAATATGTAAAGCAAAAGCTATGCAAAAATCAAATGCCATAAAAACAAAAGTAATTTTTAAATTTTAGTTATAAAATGTGTCTTTAAACATCAGAAACTCTTAAAATACACCATGCCTATTTGTACACTTAGGTATGATTGCTATTTTAACACGCTCTCTAAAAATTTAAGAATTGCCATATAGTGTTATGAATGTTTTATCTCTCAGATATAAGTGTAGGTGATATCATTAAACAAATCAAATTCAGCGCTAATAAACTATATTTATTTCAGAATTATAAAATGCTTTAATCTTTTAAAGCAAAATCAATACGAGAACTGTAAAAATCAACCTGGATTCTGATGTTAAGTATACACAGCTGGAAACACTAAAAATAAAAATAGTGGCCTGAAGCATTTTTGTAGGATCCATTTTTCTGAGCTTCTGGCCAAAAGAAAATACTTTTTTACCTTATTACTGAAAGCAATAAAGTTCCCAGGAAAATGGAGGAATGCTACTAGGTAGATTTTAATTTTCTTTAGAGGAAGGCTTCTGGTATGCTTTTTCTTGTTGTTGTTTAATTTCCAAAAATACAATGATTTTTAAAGGAGATTTATTTTCATTCAATTGTTTATTACTGAGTGTTATATTATTGAATGGGTCCTAAATGTCACTTAGTTTTTTGGAGTGATGGAGCTGTGCAAAAATTCTTACTCAAGCCACACTATTTATTTTTAATACATGGAAGATTACCAAAAGACAACAAACTCTATTTTAAAGTTAACCATAAAATTCTCATCTTAAATAAAATTAGCTGCTTAAAAAAATATATATATAGATGTATTCATCTTTACACATTAACATGTACAAAATATATATGCGTATCTTAGAATTTCTATATCTACTTCTAAATCTGTGTTCATTTCGTTACATGTCCCAAACAGGGGGAAAAAAATGGATGTAGGCATGTAAAGTTACTGTTAACTGTACGTAATATTAGGAATTTATTAACAGCCTTAACATTTACCCATGTGCTGGGAAAACAGGAATTTCCTATTTTAGACACACATTCATTTAATTAAAAATCACTGTTACATAGAGAGAGACTTGATATATAGACTTTTTTTAAGGTCAGCTTTTATCATGCACCCCTTTTTAAGGTCAGCTTTTATCATGTACCCTTTGGTATGAAGAGTTTGGGGCTCTATCTTAAAGGTTAAAGCAGAAAGATAATTCCAATGTCCAGAGAAGTATAAGAAGTAAAGTCACCAAGGCAAGAAGAGAAAATAAGATGAGGATATTCGAGGTTTCAAAGCATATTTTGAGGAGTAATCCTATTATAAATTTTTAATGTTGCTCTAAATAGTTAAGAATTCTCTTTCTGAAAGAAGAGAATTTCAACAGCACTATAGCTTAATTATGAGTCAATTTTGTAATCTTTTTACACTGCTGCTATCATACTTTGTTTTTACCAGAAGAGTTATAAGAAATTTTTTGCAAGAATTATTTTTATTTTAATCCAGAGAGGGAATAAAGGTAATTTAACGCAATGCAGAGTGGACAATAATTCAAGGAGAAGAAACTGAACACAAGCCTCCTTGGGTAATTTCTGTTCTCTATGTATTCCGTATTCTTACCTCTATCTTTAGCCTTAGACCTATGTTCGATTTCATACATATTGTGGTATAGTGGATGGAATGTGTACATTGGAGTCTGAAAGTAAGTAAATTCAGTTATATTATTTAATAGCTCTGTGATTTTTATGGACTTAATTGTGCCCCCCATATAAGTCATATGGTGAAGTCCTAACCCACAATACCTTAGAATGTGACTGTGTTTGGACAGTGGTCCTTTAAAAAAGTAATTAAGGGGTAAATGAGGTAGTATGGGGAGCCTTAATCCATCCTGACTGGTGTACTTATAAGAAGAGAAAGAGACACCAGGAAGGTGAACACACACACCTTAAAGGCCATGTGAGGATACAAATAAAGCAGTCAACTCCAAGCCAAGAAGAGAGGCCTCAGGAGAAACCAACCCTACTGACACCTTGATCTTGGACTCTCAACCTCTAGACTGTGAGAACAAAAATGATTAAGCCACCCAGTCTGGTATTTTGTTATGGCAGCATTAGCATGCTGAGAGAGTGACCTTGAAGAAGGTCATATTACACTATTGAGTCTTAATTCCCTTAGCTATTTATGAATTGTGTAGGATAATTGATCGTATTAATGAAAATAGAAATAATCTAAAGGATGGAATGTGCAGTGGCGCGATCTCGGCTCACTGCAAGCTCTGCCTCCCGGGTTCACGCCATTCTCCTGCCTCAGCCTTCCAAGTAGCTGGGACTACAGGCACGCGCCACTACGCCCGACTAATTTTTTGCATTTTTAGTAGAGATGGGGTTTCACCGTGTTAGCCAGGATGGTCTCAATCTCCTGACCTCCTGATCTGCCCGCCATGGCCTCCGTATGTTTGTGCTCTCATTTCCACCTCCAATTATTACTCATTAAACTCATTCACCCCAATTGTTCATTGTATGAAACTAAGAAAGGACAGAGAAAGTGGGAGTAGGATAAAAAGTTAACGGGCAAAAGCATCTACAGAAATTTTGTTTGCATAGAAGTCACAAAATATTTTCCAAATAATATGTTATTTTGTTTCTATTTTACTCAAGTTCCGATAATCGTATTCTTGTGAAAGAATTATTTATTTTTCTCTTAAAACAAAAAAATTAGGCTGGGTGTGGTGGCTATCCCAGCACTTAGGACACTGAGGCAGGTATATTAAAAATTATAATTAAGTCCTCTGTTTCTTTCACTTCCCACATCCATTCCATAACAATCTCCTGATATTACTAGCTTAACCTTCAGAATTTGACCACTGTTCACCACTCCACCTCTGCTAGGTCTAGTGCTACTCTTTCCTGAACTATTTAAATAGCATTTATTACTCTCTTTCTCTCTCTCTATATATATATGTATATATATGTGTGTGTGTATATATGTGAATAATATATAATATACAAAATGTATTTTATATATTATGTGAATGAGCTTTCATAAAATTAATTTAAAAAATAAAAACTAATTATAACAATTCTATCGATGTATACTTATACGTCTAACTGCTTCCCTTGGTTTAAAAATGAATGAAACTGTTTTATCCAGTTGAAGGACTAAAGAGTTTACTATGGGCCAGATACTGTTATCATTATTTTATGACATATCTTAATTATAGTAACAAATCTAAATGGTAGATGATATTATTATCTCTATTTTACTTATCAAGTTACTGAAGCACATATTGAATAGTTACCCTATTTTTTCTTATGTAGTAAGTAGTATATTTGAAGTTTGAGTCTACAAAATTTGTTTCTAGGACCAAAGCACTTAGCTACTAGACTATGTCTAAATTTCCAACAAAATGGATTAGATTTGGGTTCTAATCAAAGTAAAAATGAAATACTAAAAATATATTTTTGTTAAAATAATAATTAATTAAGCTCCAAAATAAATAATTAAGCTCCAAAACACACCAAAAAACTGGAGAAGATATAGAGCAATAGAAATTCTCATTCATTGCTTTGGGAAAGCAAAATGATACAACCACTTTGCCAGATAATTTGGCTGTTTCTGACAAAGATAAACATAGGCTTACCATATGATCTGGAACTCTCACTATTAGTTTTTTACATAAATGAGTTGAAAACATCAAAATCTGCATACAAATAAACTTGAAGCTTTATTCAAATTGACAAAAATTGAGCTCAATCAAGATGTCTTCCATAGATGAATGGCTAAAATACAACTGTGGGTACATTTATACAATGTAATATTATACTGCAACCAAAAGGTATAAGCTATCAAGCCGTAAAAAGATTTTTAAAAACCCTTAATTATATGTTATTATGTACGATAAAACATTACTGAAAGCCTTCATACTGTATACTTTTAACTATATGATATTCCGAGAAAAGCAAATAAGATAGTTGCTGTCAGGGAGTTGGTGGGTGGGGCAGAAAGAGGGATGTTTAGGGTAGGGAAACTACCCTGTATGATTCTGTAATGGTGGATACATGGTATTAAGTATTGGTAAAACCCATGGAACTGTAAAAAAAAGTTTAAATGTTAACATAACTATGGACCTTAGTTAATAATAATGCAACAATATTCATTCATCATTGCAAGGAATGCACCATACTAATGCAATATGTTAATTATAGTCTAAACTCAAGGAGGTGGGCACGGAAGATATAGAGGGGCAGAATGTACATAGGAACTCTGTGTTTTTATGCAATTGTTGTATGCCTAAAACAGCAATAAAATAGTCTATTGATTAAAATATGAAAATTGTATTTCACTGGTGAATTTCAAAGATAATTTCTAATATCACATATTAATTTTTGCACAGAAATTCAACAAAAATGTATTTCGTATTTTGGACACTTGATTTTTTTTTATATCTAGGCCAATGTATTTATTTGGTAGGCTACTGGAGACATTTGATTTTGTGATTATTTTTCTAGAAAAGATTATGTTATGTTTAAAATAAAATTATGAATCTTCAAAGTTATCTCGGCAAGTTTGTAAGCTGTACACTTCCAAAGGAATAATAAGTACCCCAACACTGGAGCTGACTTGCTCCAAATCTCTCCTTCTGTCTGTGGACTATGCTTCCTACATGTGAGCTTGTTAGGTTATGAAAAGCTTAAGTTCATGAAAAGTTACTCATCAAATTACAATGGGGTCACATCTCAGTAAACTCATCATAAATTGAAAAATTGTAAGTCGAACCATCATTAACTTAGAGATCCTTTTATATGTAAAATAAAACAATTGCTTTCACATGGAAAGGTTTGACATTTGTAGTTCTAGATGTCTATACTTGAAAAGAAAATATAATATTGTCTGCATGGTTAGTAGCAACAAAATTTCCAGACTGATGTGTATGTGTACTCACTGATATACCGAAATGCCAGTCCAGCATAATTAAATGTTCACTTGTTTTCAAATGCATTTTTTGCCATTGAATATGCAAATAAATTTTATATATATATATATATATATATGCTGTATGATTGATTTTTATACTTATTTAATTTGGGTATTTATTTTATGTTTATTTCTGAATATGTATGTTTTTACATAAAATACAAGAAAATTATTTTTATAAAAGATGAAAGGATTTTAGTTATATACATGACTAGGTTTAATGATACTGTAAATTGTCTTATGTTTTTATAATAATTTAATACAAAAATTAACGCATTTTAATTCTCCACCTATTTACAGTTATAGAGTTTCTTTTCATTTCACTGCCTCCCTTATTCCACAGATATCAAGGCCTTTATTATCATATTGTCAGTTATACTTTTTTTCTTGGCAAAATATGTGTAAACTACCTATTTTGTTCCACAGTTGCTGTTAATTGTCTGAGTTTGCAAAATCTACTCAATTGCCGAAAATAATTTAGCAATAAAAGTAGCTTTAGAGATTAATGTAACTTTCATCCTTTTTTTCCACTTACATTATATTTTATTAGGAAGTATAGAAACTGCATCAGGCACCTCTAGTTAGATACCATTAAATATATATCTTCACATATATTTGTCTGTGTGTGTGTGTGCATTTTAAGTAAAAGAAGTCATAATGTACAATAATATAATTTAGAAATAGTAAAAGAAAAAATACAAAATGATGTGTTTGTCATTGCAATTTGTTAATGTAAAATAACAGGAAATTATTTTAACAAAATTTCAAAAACAATCATAGAAATATTTTCCACTTAAACAATTGTCTTGGATTGCTGCACTTTCAATCCTTGGAGGTCCATTTTGAAAATCTCAAATTACCTCTGTGTGTGATGTGATTGGCTTCCAGGCACAGTATATTAGGATAAGGTCTTAACACTATAGAACAAACATTAAATTAATTTAGCTCACATACTTTTGAGCCATTACTTTGTGGTAGCTTTGCACAATGTGGAATAATTTAAAAATATATTATTTGTTGTCACACTCAAAGACTGGGTAAACTAATAGAGACTCAGACATGTAAACCAATGACTGTAAGTACTAACCTGGAGGTTAGAAAATTGTCACCTATGTAATTTACTCCATTTCTTTAAACCCAATCTAAGCAAGTGATGCATTATCTATCTTCCCATAATAATTTCCCCTACCTCATTTACATATATAATTATCCCTGTCTTCATTTTCTTTTTAGCAGCATGGACTGGGTTTCAATCTACCTATTTCTACTATTTCAAGCCCTGTTTTACCAAGAAAACCCTTGCCTTCCCCCAAAGAAAATAATTCATTATCACTGTTCAATATAGTCTCAGTTTCTGCCCTTAGAATGTTTTGCTTCCTTCAACCTTAATATGATTTTGTATGAAATGAACATTTTTAACATGCAGGAAGTTATGAAGATGGTATTTGCATGAATTATTTCGTACCAGAGTTGAATGTTATGATTCATTGTTCAGTTAGAGTGTAACTGAAAAAGTTCCCAGTTTAGAATTAGGCAATCTTAGCTTGAAGACTGGCTGTGACAGTAACTAGCTTTCTGTAAGAAAGGTAAATTCCCTAAGTTTCAGTTTATTCATAAAAGGAAATAATGGCATCAACTACTTAGTGTTAGGATGAAGATCAAGTAGTAGAATCATACATTAGTAAGGTTAAAATTTTAATTTATATATATTTGTAAAATTTTATTATTATGAAATATTCAGCAATACTAAAGTTTCTGTAAGTGCAATTGAAGACCAGATCAACAGCTGACAAATCACTGTGTCTATTTTAAAAATAAAACAGGCAACATTACTTACTGGTGCTAAGCATGACAAGTATAATACTTGACTAATTAATCCTCATAACAATCCTTAGCAGATTTGTTTAAATTTTTTATTTTTAATTGTTGTGGCTACATAGTAGATTGTTTAAATTTTTTACTTTTAATTGTTGTGGGTACATAGTAGGTATATATATTTATGGGGTACTTGACATATTTTGATACAGGCATGCACTGCATCATAATCACGTTATAGAAAATGGGGTATATCCATTCCCTCAGGCGTTTATCCTTTGTGCTACAAACTCTCCAGTTATACTTTTTTAGTTATTTTAAAATGTATAATTACATTATTTTGACAATAGCCACCCTACTGTGCTATCACATACTAAGTATTATTAATTCTATCAAACTTTTTTTGTATCCAAAAACCATCCCTACCTCACCCCCACCCCCACTACCCTTCCCAGCCTCTGGTAACCATCCTTCTTCTCTATGTCTCCATGTGTTTAATTGTTTTGATTTTTAGATCCCACAAGATAAGTGAGACAGTCAATGCCTTTCTTTCTGGGCCTGGCTTATTTTACTTAATATAAAGACCTCCAATTACATGTATAAGTTAACTTTTGCTACAGAATAAATGATTCCAAAGCTTAATGGCAAAATACAACTGTTTTCTTAGATCATAATTCTAGGGAATGATAATTTAGGCTTTGATTATCTGGGACAATCTGCTGTTTCATGTGAGCTCATGAGTATGTCTATAATAATCTACTGCTCAGTGGCTCTGTTTAATTTTTAAACAGTTTCATTGAAATATTATCCATATATCTTACAATTTATGCATTTAAAGTATATAACACAATCGTCCTTGGGATGTTCACAGAGTTTCACAACTATCATCACAGTCAATTTTAGAACATTTTTATCACACAAAGAAGAAACTCCATAACCATTCATAATAATTTCCTGTTTCCCCCTTCCCATGACACCATCCTCTTCACTTCCAACCCCAGACCCAAGCAATCACTTATCAACTATTTTTAATACGCAGTATACTGAGCTATTCTGGACACATTTTTAAATATTTATCCTATATATTTGTGATTATATATCCTTTTGCCAACATTTCCTGTTACCCCCTCCTCTCTAACCATTTATGACTCTGATAGTCACCATTCTACTCTCTGCTTCTATGAAATCAACTTTTTTAGATTTTGCATTGGCAAACTATATATTTGATAAGGGGTTAATATCTAAAATGTACAAAGAACTCAAACAACTCAATAGCAACCAAACAGAGAACCATACAAAAAATGGGCTAAAGATATGAATAGACAATTCTCAAAAGAAGACATACAAATGGCCAACAGTCATATGAAAAAAGCTCAACATCACTAATCATCAGGAAAATTCAAATAAAAACCACAGTAAGATATCACTTTGGATATGTTAGAATGACTATTATCAAAAAGACAAAAAATAACAAGTATTCATGAAGTTGTACTTACACACTGTTGATGGGAATATAAATAAATAGAGCCATTATGGAAAACAATATGGAGGTTCCTCAAAAAATTAAAAATAGAACTACCATATGATGCAGCAATTCTACTACTTGGTATATATCCAAAGGAATGAAATCAAGGTTATCAATATTTCAGAGAGATATCTGTTCTCCCATGTTCGCTGAAGCATTAGTCATTAGAGCCAATATGTGAAATCAATCTAAGTGTTCATCAACAGATAAATGGATAAACAAAATGTAGTATATAAACACAATGGAATACTATTCAGCCATAAAGAAGAAAAACAATTTGTTATTTTTGACAGCATGGATGAACCTGGAGAACATTATGTTAAATGAAAGAAACCAAACACAGAAAGATATATACTGCAGTGGCTCTGTATTTTAATTTGGCTGGTTCCTGGTTTTGGTGACAGAAATTATAGGACCAAATGTCATCCATCTTTCAATAGGCTAACTGAAGTTTTTTCATATAGTGGCAGTGGCGGAGGTCTCAAAGGGAACACATTTACACCAAAGTGGAAGTCATTTTCATGTATCTTCATAGAACACATTTGCAAACTCTTCCAATAAACAGAGCAATTCACAAGGTCAGCCCAAATTTAAGTAGCGGAGAAAGAATCTACTTTCTAATAAGAGGAGCTACAACATAATGTAGTCATCTTGTGGTCTGTGAAATTATTATCCCTTTCCTATTGATGAGAATACTGAAGTTTAGAGAGATTACATAATTCGAGTATATGCCTAGTTAGTGGTAGAACCAGTATTCACACTTAGTTTTTATTGTCTTTAAATTTTGTGTTCCCAGTAATCAAGAGGAACAAATTATTTGCCATTCTTCTGTCACTTTCTTAATTATGGAAGAAAACAATTGTTAATATGTCAATTTTTTAGAAAATTGATGAAATGCATATCACATAATTTAGATATTAGGGTAACAGTTAACTATTGTAATATTTCTACATATATTCATGTTAGGCTATATAGAAACATAAAATTAGTAAGGAAATAAAATATAATTGCTATTTAGCTCTTGTAAATACATTATATATATAATTATATATATGTATTACACTGGATATGTTTACACAATGGAGGACTCACAAAACAAGCAGAAGTTGTCAAGGAGCACAAGAAGAGATAATCATGATTACGCTGGCAAATTATGCATGAGCATGAGCTGAAGTTTGTAGTCTCTGAATGCAGGAAGGGCCTCCTCTCTTTTAACATTTTTTCTGATTAATTAAATCAGACCCACTCAGGATGGTATATCTTTCTAAAGACTTAAAGTAAACTAAGTAAGAACTTTAGTTAGAGCTGAAAAATTCCTTCACAGCAGCACCTAGATTAGTGTATGATTGAATCACTGGGAGGTGTCTATATGGTTGTTTTGTAGCCTTTTCCAATTCTCACAAGAGTGTATCTCTTGTGACCTCCCTTATGTGAAAACGCAGTAGAAAGAGAATTCTGAAAGACGTAGTGTAGCCTACCCGACTTGGTCATCACAAAGCTTACACATTTCACATTGGGGCAAATTGGCATTCATGCGCATCGCCTTAAAGCATACTCAATTTCTAAATAAAGACAACAATAAAGTCTTACTTCTGTAAGCACCACACAACTACCCCATTTAAAACCCAAAACACCTGAACACCTTTCTCATAGAAATAAAAACATACAAAGCATTTCATTTTAATACACTATAATTCAAACACTAATATATAATGTCAATCGTTAATAATACATTTTATATTAGATAATAGATCCAAAAAGTATTTAACCACACATATGTAAATGGAAATACACAGAACTAATCACACACATTTATATTAAAATAAAGAATAAATAAACATAATTATTGTACTATGCATTCTGCAATGGGTTACATGGTCATAGTTGTTATCCATTGCTTTTTTTTCCCTGTAACACATTTCATATCTTACTTCCCATTAGTAAGCATCTCAGCATGCTGTTCTCTGCCTGAAGAAGCTATTCAAACCTTCATTCTTGAAAGATCTGGATTACTGGCAGTCCTGAATAGTTTTTAGAGTTTCCATTGATTTTAATCACAGGACAGGGTAGTAATACCAGATACCACAACAGATCTTTTGTATTCCAGACATTCTCTAAAGTATCTCAAATGCATAGTAAAAAACTGAATTTCTCCTTAGAAATATGTATTAATCACCCCAGCCAGTATAGTATACTCTTTCTTTACTTGTCTATTCAGAGGGATGTGGAGACCAAAAGGACCAGGTTTCAGTCACAATTTTTAATCAAACAGAATCATTCTTCCAACTAAGTCCTCTAATCAGTAGGGCCTAAAATCACATGGACAGGAAGTAAATTTTTGCTGGTGAAATACTAGCAATAATAGTGAGAGGAGCCACTCCCATTTTCAACTCTTGATGCCTGGTCCCATGAATCTTTGCTGTGGGAGAAAAAGCATCTTATATTGGATGATAATTTAGAGAATTTACTGCTTACTGGAAGATACTGCCCCAGCCACAAAAGATTTTGCCATGTACTTTAAATATCCCCAACATTTTTGCCCCCAGGGACCAGTTTCCTGGACAATGTTTCCACAGACAGTGTTGGGAGAGTGGAGGGCTGATGGGGGGATGCAGTGGGGAGGAATGGTTTCAGGATAAAACTGTTCTACCTAAGATCATCCGGATATTAGTTAGATTGTCATAAGGAGTTTGCAACCTAGATCCCTCTCATGCACAGTTCACAATAGGGTTTGTGCTCCCATGAGAATCCACTGCCAGAGCTGATCTGACAGGAGGCAGAGCTCAGGAGGTAATGCTTACTCACCCACTGCTCGCCTCCTGCTGTGCTGCCCCGTTCCTAACAGGCCATGAACTATTAGCGGAACGCAGCCCAGGGATTGGGGACACCTGAGCTCATTGATTTCAAAAAGCTGTTTCACTATTCTGGCAAACTAGGTGTTTCAGGATGGTGAGAAGCACGATAAGAATAACAAATTCCATGAGCATGAGCCCATTGTCACCCTCCATTTCTTGTGAAGTGATTTACTTGGTCAGAAGCAGTACTATGTGAAATATCATGACATTGGGTATGACAGTCATGGGAGTTTGGGCAGAATTGATTTCTAGAGTAAGTGTTTATTCCAATAAAAACAAAATTCTGGCTGTGTGTGGTGGGTCACACCTGTAATCCCAGTACTTTGGGAGGCTGAGTCGGGCAGATTGTCTGAATTCAGGAGTTCAAGGCCTGCCTGGGCAACATGTTGAAACCCCACCTCTACTAAAAATGAAAATACAAAAAATTAGCTGGGCATGGTGGCACGTGACTGTAATCCTAGCTACTCAGGAGGCTGTGGCAGAAAAATCACTTGAACCTGGGAGATGGAGGTTGCAGTGTGCTGAGATCACACCACTGCACTCTAGCTTGGGCAACGGAATGAGACTCTGTCTCAAAATCAAAAACAATAAAAATGCTGCCCAACATCTAATGAAAGTGCTCTAATGTAATCAACCTGCCATCTGATATTTGTCTAATCACTCCACGGATTGTAGTACAACAGGACTCACCATCAGTCTCTCTTGTTGGAGAGACTGTAATAGCAACAGAGGCTATTGCTAGATCAGCCTTGACAAGTGGCTAGGTCAGCCTTGGAAGTCAATTTTACTAAGCCGTGCTGAGCTTCCAGCTTTACTACCATTGCCACTTTGTTCATGAATCAATGGGCAATGACAGAAATGGTTGAAAGATGCTGACTAGTATCCATAGAATGGTTCATCGCATCCACTTGGTTATTAAAACTCACCTCTTCTTAAATCATCTTCTTGTGATAATTCACAAGGAACACAAATATATTCATATCCTGAGTCCATTCAAAGAGATCTATCTACATATCTTCCCCAAAACCATTTTTTTACCAACATTCTGTGTGCTTTTCAATTCCCTGAGTATTCAGCCAAACTATTGGCCATACCCCATGAATTGATATAAACTTGGACATTTGGCTATTTCTCCTTCTAGACAACAATGAACATAGAAGTTGTGCTTACTTAATTCTGCACACTTGGATAATTTTTCTTCATCATTGTCCTTCAGAGATGTGGTGGCAAGGGGCTGTAGTGCTGCAGCTGTCATATTTGGTGTGGTGCCTGTATATTATGCAGAATTTTCTATAGATTTGGCTGAAGATTTTTGTTGTTGCTCTTTCTCTGTCAATTTATTATAAGGATGTTACCACAGTGCCATAGGTTCAAGCTGAGAGAAAGGAGATAATGCATTAGTCGTAGGAGCTATGGACATTTGGACCATGGCCTCATATAGCTTACATTTTTTCCTTCAGTTTCTGCTCAGACCCCATCTCATACGTACCTCTTCTATTTTATAATAGACTGCTGTAATGTATGTTCAACTCTATGCCTTGGTGGGTCAGAAAAATCCCACTTCATGACGCACAGTTTAGATTGCAGGATAGCTTGATGACCTATAATTAAGCATTAGGTTTTTACTGAGGCCCAGTAGCATGCCATAAGTTAACTCTCAAAAGGAGCCTACTTATCTCCATACCATAATTGGGCTTTACTCCAAAACCCCGAGGGTCTGAGATGCAATGTATCTATAGGAAATCTGCCAATGGCTCCAAACAATGGTGCTATATGGCAATGATACTTAAAGTACCATTAGGTTTGCTGGCTTATATGGCTCAAGTGGCAAACAGCTTCAGCTAGTGCCCATGGGGTTCAATTTGCTTATGATCTTCCCTTCTTGAATGCCTGCCTGTAGACAGGAAGCTTCAGCCCAATGATGAGTAGTTGTTTGACATTAACACATAATGTCTTATCGATGTAAACAGAAATAAAATATTTAAATCTTTTTACGTGTAATCATTATTACATATTTATCTGTTCCTGTCCTCAAGCAAACTTGATGCTCCTAGAGTGCAAAGGATGGTTCCTTATTACTTATAGCTTAACAACATCTAACATTAATGCCTAGTGTATAGTAGATATTTCAATAAATTTGCTGAATTAATCTGAGTTTAGTATATATTTCTGCTAATAGTAACTATCCACATACATAGATTGCCCAGGTATACATGCACATATGAACACACACAAAAACACAAAGTAATTCACAAAGAAAAAAAGGATAATTGAGGTGATAGATACCCATTTACTCCGATGTGATTATTATGCACTGTATGCCAGTATCAAAATATTTTGTGAATCTCATACGCCCTGTACTATGTACTCACAAAAATAAATAAAATAAAATAAATAAAATCCTGAAGAAAAATATTGAGTGATCTTTACATTTAATGTCTCCAAAGGTTTGTCAAGTATTCTCAATTTTGGCCAAGTTCCTGAAAACTGAAAATATTTTAAATCATATTAACTAACTCAATTTCAGTTGTATATCTGCTATTTAATCTATATCTGTTTTTTTAAATCTTACTCTGTCTACTTATCAAAAGCCACAGTCAGTAAATCATACATGGACACCATGTCCTAATTGAGCTAAGGTCATGTCAAAACCACAAGGTTATACATTAGCAGTTTCTCATGAACATATTTTAGACGATTAATATAATTAGTCTGAGTAATTATGGGATTGATACATTCACAGATTGGTCTAATTAGCCTTTGAACAGACTGATGCCTCAATTGAAGAGCTAATAAATTCTCTGACTGTTCTCCATTCACCTTTTATGCTTGGTTTCATTAATATCCAAGCTTTTGGCAAAGTAACCAGGCATAAGGTTAAAGCTTAGCCTATCAATTCTCAATAATTGCATTGCCTTAATGGAAGTTTATTTTTCCTGAGTGCTTGATTCTTTTTGTTTAAATATATATTTTGTTAGCTTATGACAATGATCAGAATTTTCTCATGTATTTGACAGACATTAGTACCATTAGAAGTCTCTGCTGAAACTGCCTCTGCATTATAAATGAGTAATTCCAGAAATCCTAGAAATATGATATAAAATACATGAAATAAAGCAATAATTTTAGTTTTCTGTCATCTAGCAATTTCATGTATAATTTACCAACAAAATTCCTTTGATTTGATATTATTGACTTTTCCAAAATCTTCATATTTGTCTAATTCTTTTCATGGGCAGCATAACAGATAAAAGATTATCTCAGTTATTTTCATGTCTTTGTAAGTAAATTGAAATACTTTCAATCAAATAATACTAGTTAAAATATTAACGTAAGTGTACAAATTCTGGTATTGTTTACATTTCTCAGAAAAAAAATCAACATATATTGTATTTAGGTTTGTTTACTTTTTTTTTTTTTTTTTTTTGAGACAGAGTCTCCCTTTGTCGCCCAGGCTGGAGTGAGGTGGCGCTATCTCGGCTCACTGCAGGCTCTGCCTCTCAGGTTCACACCATTCTCCTGCTTCACCCTCCCGAGTAGCTGGGACTACAGGCACCCGCCACCACGCCCAGCTAATTTTTTGTATTTTTAGTAGAGACGGGGTTTCACTGTGTTAGCCAGGATGGTCTCGATATCCTGACCTCGTGATCCGCCCGCCTCGGCCTCCCAAAGTGCTGGTATTACACGCGTGAGCCACCCCACCCGGCCAGGTTTGTTTACATTTTTAACATTTTAGTTATATATGGAAATCTCCTTGACACTAACGTAAGTCCATTTACTATGAGAAATCTAATGATGCACAGTGCTGAGCTCAAGCAGTAAATGAAAACTATTAAAGTGTAACTTTCTAATTATAATGCAAATCTGATGTATTATCAGAGTTTATTCACTATGTTGTGAGTAATACAGATTTTTATTCATTCCTATATTTCCTTAAACCAGACTAAACTTGTACTTATTCTTAGGATACCTTCTCATGAAAACGTACATAAACTCTTGAATTATAAAATTTAATTTCAGAAGATATTGATTATAAATCATACATTGATTTTATAATCAGAAAAAAGTTTTAATTTAATGCTAAATGAGTTTGTCTCTTCAATTGCAGAAGTAAATTTCAGTAGCTCAATAGCATGTTTAATAGAATTCTCATTAGAAAATTTGTAACTTGCTTTTCTCATGGATACAGTATAAAACCCAAAACCTTAATTTTGCCCATCACACACACATAAAACATGACTTTCTTTTCTTTCACAACTTCCAAACTTCTCTTTTATTCCAATATTTTCTGCAACTTCTCTTACTTAAACCATAACAATATTTTGAATACTGGCCAATAATATTATATTTGGACTAATGTGATCATAGCATATCAGTTTCACATCATTTTATTAATCTTCAAATTTGTGAACCTTCTTTTTTATTTTAAAAAATCCAATATGTCAGACATATTTGAGTCAAATATTATTACAGAGTGATAAAGACAAGCAGCATCATCATGCCTCTTTACCCATAAAACAGGACTTTCAATATTTTAGCATTTTCTTTTGATAATTATCTATATTCCTAAGTTATATGCTAGTATTGCTTTTTATTTTTATTTTTAATTTTTATACTTTATTGAGATAGGATATTACTATGTTGCCCAAGCTAGATTCAGACTCCTGGCTTCAAGCAGTCCTCCCATCTTGGCCTCCCAATGTGGTAGGATTACAGGCATGAGCCACTTTGCCTGGGCTTTCTTGCTTTTATAACACTGAGAATGTCAGACAATTTGTGTGAACTTCCTTTCACCATATTTGAGTATGCTTCTAAAAAATTCCATCTTGCCTAAGCTCCCAGGATATTTATCACACAGTTACCACAGTGTTTTGACTTTGCAAATTGTACTGCTTATCCATGTTTTTCACCAGAAATCTTCCTTTTAATACTTGTTTGTTTTGACTTAAAGGTTGCCTTTCCTTCTTTTTGCAATGTACCTAGTAATTCTTCCCTAAACATTCAAATAATACTAAATACTCTTTCATATGTTGTCACACATACCAGCTTCATTTAATTTATTATTTCATCTACTGGATACATTCCTCCTTCTTGCTCCTTTAGTATAGGTTAGCTGCATTCCCAAACCTCTGCATAGGTTGTTAGATTTCCATTCACTGTGATCTTGGGAACCTTTAAATCTCCTGTTTCTGGTGCCCCGTTAACAACATGCTATGCCTTTCTTTTCCATACTTTACTACCGACTTTATGAGAGCACAATCTTTTTGGAAAAATGCAAAAAGAGGTACACTATTTTAGGCTTTATGTGTTTTAAAAAGATGTTTCCTATTCCAATATTTAAAATCTACTTTAGGTTGTAATTCATTTTTTTCTCATAAAATTGAAAGCATTATTTCATTGCACTCCAGTTTTTGTTTTGTTCTGATTTTTTGAGATGGAGTCTTGCTCTGTTGCCCAGGCTAGAGTGCAGTGGCATGATCTCGGCTCACTGCAACTTTTGCCTCCCGAGTTCAAATGATTCTCCTGCTTCAGCCCCCCAAGTAGCTGGGATTATAGGTGCCTGCCATCACGCTAGACTAATTTTTGTACTTTTAGTAGAGAAAGAGTTTCTCCAGTTTGGCCATGCTGGTCTCGAACTCCTGACTTCGATTATCTGCTCACCTCAGCCTTCAAAAGTGCTGAGATTACAAGTGTGAGCCACCGCACGTGGCTATTTTATTCCAGTTTAATAGATTCTGTTGATAATACTGTAGTTATCAATAACTGTTGATAATTGATGTAGTTATTATTAATCAATAGGTTGACTTTTTGATTTTCTATGTGATTAACTGTGTTTAATCCCAGAAACTGTATAGTGGGAGTTATGTCTGGATGTTTTATTTCATCATAGTCAGAAGCAAAATTCTAGTTTATAAATTCTCATTGGTACATTAATTCCAAAAAAGAATTATCTTGCCATTTTTCTCTTAAACTCACTGATAATTATTAGGTAGTTCAGTAGTTTAGTAAATCTGCATTTATGTTAATAATGCACTTTGATTGACTTCAAATCCATGGTTTACTTTTCTAAATATATTTGCACAAAAGTAGATATCATCTGTACATAAACACTGTTAATAAAATATAAAGCAAACACTTTCCATGAATTATTTGACATTTAATACTCTTTTCTATACTTGCTTGATACTGTGAGAAGCATTTAACTCTGATTCTTGACATTTAACACAAAGTACAACATCTGTAACTGGAAAAAAATAGATACATATTTAACTTTCAATATGTTGTTTCAGACCATATGCTTATTTTAAGAACCAAAGAACATTTGTTTTATTTTGTTTTGTATGTTATTTTAATGAAGAAACTAGTAAAAACTCTATTTGTGATATGGAAGAATTTTTTAAAGTGTGAACTCTGGAATTAGATTGCTTGATTTTGAACCCCTACTCTACCATTTAATAGCTCTGTGATTCAGAAATGATTAAATTTTCCGTAACTTGTCTGCATAATGAGAGTAATAACAATATCTGTTTCATAGAATTGTTGTAAAGAATAAATTATATATGTATATAAAATATTTAAAATGGTACATCCAACAAGCTATGAAATTAATATTAATATTATTATTACTTTATTATTATTACAAGCGAAACTATAAAGGAGAAACAGCACAGGATTAAAGAGTCAATCTAGAAAACATGTAAAAGTAACTTTTTAAGTATAATTAAATCTATGTTTATAATACAAAAAAAGTAATTGATGAGAAATTGTAACAATTCTGTTGATAAACCAGGTTTTCAATCAATTGAAATAAGACAAAGGTGTCACCAAGTAGAAGAACGAAACATCAATTCTATCACTCTACAGAAGCTAGTTGGTGTATATTTATCATGACAGTCCAAACAAGTGAGGGGGCTTCTGTGCCCATATAGACCTTATAAAAGTCTATCCAGTGTTGTAGATCTGGGTTAATGCCTCACACTTATCCAGATAAGAGAAGGAAAGAGAGACATCAAGTGCTCAGATTTAGTAATATTGATTGGTAAATTAGCCACACACTTAAGAAAAGGTAACCCATGGGAACTCTCCAGGAAAAGGTAAAGAATGGGGTGTGGGGGGGAACCGTAAGTTTTTAGGAAAAGATATCTCATTCTTATAAAAAGTATGGTAAAATATGGAAACTTTCCCACTTACAAAACACATAATGTGCTATTAATAGTCACTAGTTCTGGTTTCCATCTGGGATCCTTTTTGTTGTTATTTTTGTTATTTTACATGTCACCTCTTGCATTTTATTCTTAAGTGATTATGAATTTTAAAAATTATATTCATTACATTAGAATTTGAGTTAGGTGGAAATAAGTCAGTGTGTTTAATCTGCCACCTTTAAGTGGAAGTCTTACGCATATTTACTATTCTGATACATACAAAAAGTCCAGGCTGGGCGCGGTGGCTCACGCCTGTAATCCCAGCACTTTGGGAGGCCGAAGCGGGTGGATCACGAGGTCAGGAGATCAAGACTAGCTTGGCCAACATAGTGAAAACCTGTCTCTACTAAAAATACAAAAATAAAATAAAATAAAATAAAATAAAAAAATTAGCCTGGCATGGTGGCGCGCACCTGTAGTCCCAGCTACTCGGGAGGCTGAGGCAGGAGAATTGCTTGAACCCAGGAAGTAGAGGCTACAGGGAGCCGAGATCCTGCCACTGCACTCCAGCCTGGGTGACAGAGTGGGATTTCGTCTGGGGAAAAAAAAAAATTTCAGGTTAAGCCTTCAATAAAGAACATTTTTATAATGTAGAAAATAACTATTTTATGGAATTTAAAAAATCGTTTCTGGCCGGGTGCGGTGGCTCACGCCTGTAATCCTAGCAATTTGGGACGCCGAGGCGGGCGGATCATGAGGTTAGGAGATCAAGACCATCCTGGCTAACAAGGCGAAACTCCGTGTCTACTAAAAATACAAAAAATATTAGCTGGGTGTGGTGGCGAGCGCCTATAGTCCCAGCTACTCGAGAGGCTGAGCAGGAGAATGGCGTGAACCCGGGAGACAGAGCTTGCAGTGAGCTGAGATCACGCCACTGCACTCCAGCCTGGGGGACAGAGTGAGACTCTGTCTCAAAAAAAAAAAAAAAAAAAAAATCGTTTCTTTTTAAAGTCACATAGCCCAATCAAAATATAATACATTGTTCCTCACTTCTCCATACTTTGGCTACACATCTTTATCCTATTTGATTTGCCTAACAAGGTTAAAAGTTGCTATTCAGAAGACTTCATGACTGACATTAGTTCATAATGGTGAGGTAGCAGAATATGTAATTTGTTTTGCATAGGCCAAGCATTGTTGTGAGTAATGAAGAATTATGTTAACAGCAAAGTCAACAAAACTAACATCGCAGTCAAAGAGTGAAGGAATTTATGTATCATCAAACCATCATTTTGATAAAGTATATTTTCCTACCAGAGTCATTTAAGTGCCATAGTAAAATAGGACACTGAAGCAGCCATTATATACCTAGTTTTTACTGAATTATGTTTTCTCAAAATTGAGGTATCTAATAAAAGTAATCCAATACAGTGTACAATATTTTGTGAGCAATAACCAGGTTTTAAAAACTAAAAAAAAAAACAAATTTATTTAATATTGGACTATAAATTAAAAATGCTAGTACAGACATTTTACAGTGTATTTACAATGTTTAATGCAACAAATTGTACCACTTTACTTACAAATCTTTATTTAGTGAGATTTAGTAATAAATTTCCATTTGCTACAAAAGCTTGCAAATATATATCACAAATATGCTCCTTGTTTTTCTAATTTCTAAGATAAGGCATTTAAACTAGATAATACTTATTAATAAACAAATACTTCAGAATTCATAAGTAATTGAATGCAATTATAAAATGAACACAAATGGTACCAAAAAACTTGATTGTCAAGAATAGTTTCTTCTTATTTAAATTTTCAACGGTGTTGTTATGGGCCAAAGTGAGAGTCACCACTTTTCTGGCTCCTATTAGGCTTTATGCAAAAGTAAAATGTTTTTATCTGACTTGCTGTTACTTCTCTCATTAAGAGGAAAGCAATGAAACACATGTAATAGAAATAGTATAAAGGATGAAAGTGATAATTCAGTATACATATAAGTATATAAGATTAAAGCCTTTTAAAGGCTTTAAATAACTGTGATAAAGATATTCCAAGTTACAACTGAAATCCAAACTTTATTTTTAAGGGCAATAAATTATGAAACAACATACGGTGAAACTGAACATTAATATAAGTGCAAATTCTAAAATATGTAGAAATTCTGGTAGTAAAAAATATAGTCACTGAAGGAAAGTAAACACAAAACTCAAAAAACAAGAAGTCAATTAATGAAAGGGATGATATAGTGTTTATAAATGTTTTGATAAGAAAATAAAGTACTTTAAAATGTCAAGGGTATGATACATACAAAATTGTGAAGAGGAGACCACTCTGAAAAGTGAAGTGAGAATATAAATTATGCTAGAGCAGACATCTGGACGTAATAGAGTGGTACTAGTGTGGTTCCTGAAAGTAATGGTAAATTGTTTACTTTCTAAATATGCTTCAAAATTAATTTATATAAAATATTGCAAAGTAAGAAAACAGTATAACAATAAATCCTAGATAAGTTTTATTCATAAATTATTTTATAGCTATTCATTAACCAATAGATTAAGCTTATTAAAAGTTTACTAGGTTAGTTCTCCATAACTTCTGAATTAAAACAATGGAAAAAAGAAGTGGGGAAATTATGGGAAATTATAAAGAAAACATTAAAGGCAAATGGAAAGAGTGGAAAGACACTAATGCCAAAACAGAAGTATAATTTATGATAAAGGACACATTAATCAGTAGAGACATGGGAGACACTGAATTACAACCTTTCAAAAAATTGGATTCCTAATAAACAAGGAAGACAATTATACATTAAAGTGAATTAAATTGTTAAAAATAAAAATCTTCAATTTAAGCTTTTACAAGTTATAAGATAATATAGTTATGATCTATGTAGAGGAAAGAATGACTAGAAAAATCAGAAAAGTTTTCAAAATTATATAAAGGACAATTAATAAATAAATATGGCTATATTATAATTTAAAATATTTTGTGAAAAACAAATTATAGAAAAAATACTTTAGAAAGACTACAAAAATATTTTCAATGTATGTAACCAAAAATATTAGTTCCAAAGATATATATTAAATATATACACATAAATTTAAAGAAATCAATAACCCAACTGAAAAAATTTTTGAGCTGTCGGAAAGTCCACAGAAGAGATAAGCTCAATAGTCAGAAAACAGATAAAAGGATAATCAATCTCAATGATAATCAGGAAAGTTTAAATTAAAAGCATTACATGATACCATTACATACCTACAATACTGAATTTAAATAAAAGCCTGACGATAGAAATTTCCAATGAAACGTAAAGCAAAGGAGACTCCCATACACTGTCGGCATATAAATAGAAAAATGTTATAGTACTTTTTGATTATACTTAGGCAGTACCTAGTAAGGTTGAAGAGTCCCTTGATAATGTCCCAAAATTTATACTCCCAGGCGGTATACCCTATAATTACTCTTATACAAAGAGATATGTATAACAATGTTCTTAAAAGTAACTTACAGGAAACAAACAACTTAAATGCATGTCAGCATTAAAATGCATATCTAACTGAATATGCATTAAATAGAACATTATAGAGAGCTTACTCTGGCCTTTTGTTTCTCTCAGCTGCCTAGGATCAATCATCACTTTCTTCTTTTTCTTCCAAAATGATGGTGACAGCTGGTCTATGTATCCATAGGGCAATATCAAAACAGATGCATATTGGTGTGGACTAACCAGCTGCCCCTGGGCACTCTCTTATCTTCTATTCTCTCAATATCCCCATTAATTAAATACATCTCCAATCATTAATAATGGAGTTTCCCTGTAGGTAATGGAGCATAGAAGTAAATAGCAATACTTTTGTGGGCTGTCTTTAAATAATAGGAACATTTTTTTCAATCAACCTTTCATTTTTACCTAAACTAGAAATGACACAAGCAAAGGACTTGCCTGCAAATGTTTCTTCCCCTACAATTTCAGGCAACAGTGCTGATATTTCCCGAGGTGGCATGACATTAAATACTATAACTATTTAAAAAACTTTTTTTAAAAACAATTATCTAATACATGAATATAAAAATGCTCCAACTTTTTGAAGCATGTATGTACCTAAGATGATAAAGAACCATATTGGATATATCAAACAAGTGTAAAAAGTAAGTAAATAATCAAGAGAAAAATAAAATTTTGAAAAGCTAATTTAAATAATGATAAAAGATAAATTTCTTACTGGAAAGATCAAACAGAAGTATTCTAACAGAGGAAGCAAAAAGTGATACATAGAGAAAGATAGGAAAAATAAACAAAATATTGATAAGGAATATACTTAATACATTAGTAGATATTAAAAATTGTGGTTGTAGGAGCTCTGGAAGGAAAGTCTTGATAGATAAATGAAAATATTTACCCAGTATTAGGGAAAGATTTTAAAAACCACATTGAAAATATGCATAGAGTGCCAAAATGAAAACACAAAAGAAAAACAGACAAATAAATAAAAAGCAAACAAAATACAGATTAAAATTTGAGCAAACAAAAAGTATGCTTTAAATGCTGGTTTCTACAAAGAGAGAGGAGATTATCTACAAAGAAACATAAATCACACTGTCATCAGTTTTATATAAAAATATTTGATATGTGGATACAATACATCAATGTGTTTAACAAAAATAACTTTGAACTATAATTCAACTAGATTGGATTGTCCTCAAATATGCTGGATTATATGGTATTCTCAGACACTGTCTTCCTCAGGAGGGGTACCACATAAGTTTTCACATTTACATATTTTTGGGGGGAATAATGAAAGGAACAGCTACACAAATACACCAATGGTATAAAATACATGAGATTAGGAAAATGCAAATCCAAACCACAATGAAATTCCATCTCACACCACTTAGAATGGCTATTATTAAAAAGTCAAAAAATAACAGATGTTGGCAAGGCTGAGGAGAAAAAGATACACTTTTACACTGCTGGTAGGAGTGTAAATTAGTTCAGCCATGTGGAAAGCAGTGTGCCAGTTCCTCAAATAACTTACAACAGAATTACCATTTGAGTCAGCAATCCCATTTTGGGGTATATACTCAAAGGAATACAAATCATTCTATTATAAAGACATGCACACATGCGTTCACTGCAGCACTATTCACAACAACAAATGCATGAAATCAACTGAAATTCTCATCAATGGTAGACTGGATAAAGAAAATATGGTACATACACACCATAGAATACTATGCAGCCATAACAAGAATGAGATTATGTTCTTTGCAGCAACATGGATAGAGCTGGAGGCCATTATCCTTAGCAAACTAACCCAAGAACAGAAAACCAAATACTGCATGTTATCACTTATAAGAGGGAGCTAAACAACAAGAGCACATGGATACTAGAAGGAGAACAAGACACACTGGGGGCTACTTGAGGTTGAAAGGTGGGAGAAGGGAGAGAGTGTCAGAAAAAATGCATAACGGATCCTATGCTTATTACCTGGGTGATGAAATTATCTGTAAACCAAACTCCCGTGACATGCAGTTTACCTATATAACATCCTGCACATGTACTTCTGAACCTAAAATAAAAGCAAAAAAAGAGATTAAATATATGAGAAGTAAATGTGTATTTAACATTTTGTTTTCTTGAAAAATTAACCAAGAAAGAGACAAAATAGAAAGCATATGACAGAAGTGGAAATAGACCTCTAAAGATAGCAATTTGGAATTGGTTTACTGATTTGTTTAGATTATGAGAGTAACGGTTTTAATTTTCATAGAGCTAGGATACTAGAAGTAATTGGATGGAAAACAATGGTAAAATTAAGTATTTATTGATAACACACATTTAGCAAGCTAATAGCTGGTGTAACATATTTTGTCAAAATTGTAGACCACAATGATTATTGAGCCAGATGATTATTCCTTACTAACCTGAAGATATCAAAGTGAAGAAAATTAAAAATTCAGTATGAGCCAAAAAAACCACAGGACTTCTATGAATTCTGTAAGAAAAATCTCTTATTTTTTGGAAATGCAGAAAATATATATCTGAAATTAAGAAATAAAGTTTGATCATAAGGCAGGTGGTAAAATTATAATGTAATTTGAAATATGCTATTGTATTAAATGTGTAATGTTGATTGTAAAATAGTAGAATCTGAGAATTAGAATAATGACCAGTGTCACAGGATCCTTAGGGTGTTGCTTTTCAAACCATAAACCTCTGTGGTCAGTGGCACTTTGCTGGAGTTTTGCTTAGGCCCATTGGCCTCATTGCACCCACTCAGCCCAGCAGGCTGTGCTCGGCTCATGTTACCAGCCCAAATCCCATACCTGCCAAGGGTGAGCATGGCACAAAATGGTGAGGAGTGTGTGAGCGAGCATGGGGTCTGGCCACTGTGCACAGCCAGGTGTACTGGCTATGGTAGGGAAGGCAGTTCTAGGCATTGGTACAGTTGCCAGTTCCATGCGAGGCTGCAACTGGATGAGGAGTACTGCAAACAACCCCCACTGTGGGCACTGGGGAACATGGTAGAGCCCAGAAGCTTGGAGCTGCCAGGAACTGCAGAGCCCCAAAGTGAGTGTCACAGCCCTGGCTTGGAGAGCCCCTAGGTATGGGCTCCTGGAACGGCCGCCGCTCTTCTCTCCTTCTCATCACCCACAACATGGCGACTGGGGAGTGTGTTTCAGCCTTGTTTGTGTTATAGCTTTTGCAGTTTCACCATTTATGTGGTCCCAAGTTCTTGTCCCACATCCAGGAAGAATGATGTATGTGGACAACTGGAGGGTGAGTGGGGCAGAGGAGCTGCATTGAGTGACAAAACAACTGTCAGGAGACCCGAAGTGGGTAACTCCTTTCCACAGGCAGTTTGTCCTGATGAGTCTAGGAGACCCGAAGTGGATAACTCCTTCCTGCAGCTGGTAGTCCTGATGTCTGTGTGAGTCTGGCTGAGCCTGGGGTTTTTATGGGCTCAGAAGGAAGTGCATGCTAATTGGTCCAGGGGTGGCCATGGGCAGGCCCAGGAAAAGCACCACAAGTTCTCTCTCTGAGCCACAGGCTCCATCTGGAACTGGCATCCTGGCCCCCTAGCTTCAGGCCATCCCTGGCTTGAAAGTGAGATTTCACCAGGTTCTTGCCGCTTTCTGCCCAGGAGCCTGTCTGCCTCCTACCATCAATATGCTGTCAATGGCACCCAGGCTATTTGTGCCAAGGGGTGACTGCAGGCTTGTGCCAAACTGGCCTCAGTTCCCCTCAGACTCCCTCCCACACTCATTGGTGCCTGAAGTCCAGAGGGGGCTGAGGTGCCAGGGAGCTTGTGTGTCAGTACCTCCTCAAGTGTGCACACACCTGGCTAGGTAGCAATAGCACCTGGGCTTGGCCACAACTTTGCTCCACACCAGAGCAGGGAGAAGCCAGACAGAGGAAGCAGGCAATTCCAAGCCTGGAGGGGCAGGAGCTTCCCAGGCCCCTGAGAATACAGGGATGCCTGGGTCCAGAGCCATAGCTGGGTGGCTACAGCTGCCCCCAGGAGCATGGGGCCCCCACCCTGCCAACTCCGTCGGGGAAAGGGGTCCTGCCTGTTCCAGGCTCCCACCGGCATTGCAGAACTTGCAACCCCAGCTGCACCTCTCCTACTGCAGCCAGTATCTTTGTAGCAGCCACTCCAGACGGTCCCCTGCTGTCATCACTAGTAGGTTACACTTAATCTGTGAACATTCCACAAGGCTTTCTTACACACCATTTCCTTCCTTTGGGGAAATGAGATGGCCCTTGCTTGAAAAGTCTGTAATGAATTCATTTTGGCAGTTCTTTGCAAGAGAATATTGAGGCAGTATTTTCCAGGGGATGTCAATTGTGTTAGGAAACACTGGCTCTCATTATACTTAGGGCTAGAACAAGATTCCAGTGGAATGCAAAATATTTAATAGAAAGCTTAACCCAGAAAAAGATATTATATATACTTTAAGAATGTTAACATTTTGTAAACCAAGCCTATAAATGAGATGCGCTATTTGAACACATGACTTCACTCCAAATGTTGGATAGTTCCAGGCATCAGTATTTCTAAATCTGAAGAACTTGACAAGTGCTGAGGGAGAAACTGAGTCTGTACAAGGAGACAGGATTGTAGGCTCTGTAAAATTTATTGTGCCATAAGTTATCTTGGCTCTATTTCTATTCTCTTTGAGTACTTGGAAAACAGCATGTTGTCTCCAGTGCAAAGAAAACTATGCTTTTAATTGTCGGGAAGTGTGTGTGTGTGAGGGTGTGTGTGTGTGTTTAATCTGATAAGATTGCATATACTGTAGAGAAATAGATATGCATCTGTCCTTTTTCCTCTACCTGCATGTCTCTATGTCTGAACCCCAAGATTGTCTCCTTTCCTATCTCTACTCAATAAAGGAGAGAAGGTTGTATGCTTGTGGTGTGTGTGTGTGTGTGTGTGTAGGAGTTTAAAAACACATCACAATTTTAGCAGCTTCCATTTTTCCTATCTATGCCAACTACTTCAGACCTTAACCAATTCTTAAATTTCTTCTAAATATTCCCACCACCAGAACTCCCATATATATGTTTCTTTTAATCACTTCATATAGAGAACTTTTGCTCATGAAAAATATAAAAACTATACCATTTTCTACAATGTTTTTTCTTGTATTTTTCTAGTTTCAGTTCTATTTTTGTTATGTCTCAATAACAATCTGACATTGCCTTTCTAATCCTTCTATTACAGTTTTATAGGTGCAATCCCTTCCCTCAACCTCCCTTTGCTCTGGTCCCTTATACAATTTGACTCACCTATGGGTTAAAAACATTTATTTCTGGATAGTTATAAGATCTAAATAATTGGGCACCCGTTACATTTACTATATGCTTTTCTACCTTATAGAGATATCAATAAAAAATAATTAAAAGAATAACCAAGTCATCTACATTTAATCTAAACAAAAAAATAAAATCAATTAAGGGCTGTGACTTAATCCTTTTAATTTTTCATTAATATTCCATAATTTAGGAGAAAGAGGAAAAAATATTTTATTATTCTTTCACAAAATGAATCTCAACAGAGAAGTAGCATAGTAAGCTTTGATGTTTTAGGGTCATATCATGTACAGGTAGGGAGAAAGTTTTAAATGTTGAAAATGTGTTCCATCTATCATTGAAAAATTTGATATACAGTGACCTAACTATATTTTATTGACTATTATTAATATGTAACCATTAAATATGTTAGAAGCTGAAATTTTAAAATGCTTACTTGCTTTTAAAAACTCCCATCTTTTAAAAGTAATGGAAATTATGTCCAATATTTATTGGAGACTTAATTTCTACATATTTCATTAACCTAGTCCTATTTCTTTTAACTCTATGGTATTTCTTATCATGGTGATTTTAAATAGTATATAAACTTATTGTTTTCTGGGTGTGAAACCAAGTAAAGATATAGATCACATTAAGTTTTTAATTAAAAAGAAAGATAAAAAGCACATCTGGTAGGCAATGGTAGCCAAAAGCAAGAAACTAGAGCATGATATAATAAGCAGTAAAATCCCACCTGCTTATGATTTCTGATTCTTTCTCTCTCAGTAGTGTCATAGCAAATTAAAGAGTTTTTGGAAAAGCATTATTTTTGTGTATGCTAGTTTAGCTGTATCACCCTGGTGTATGTCAAATATATTCATTAAAAATTCTGTTTAAATAATTTTCTAGGTACATAAAAGTTCATTAAATGCCTTGTAAGTGGTAATATGTGAATACCTGAAATCTGTTAGAATTTTTAAAAATAATATATTGTTAACATACTTAAAAATCATTAAATATTTATGAGTAATTTTCTTATGATATTAAATTATTTTTTAAATAATATCACAGGTGAATGTAAAGCATTTGGTGAGATTAAAGTTCAGGGAAAATTTCCTCAGCATCTTAAAAACTGCTAATGTGAGCCATGTTTTTTTTACAGAGCATAAACATATTGTCCAGTTTCATATGAAGTTTATATCTATAACAACTATCCCTGGACACATGAATCATGAAAGGTAAAAACAGTAGAACATATGGTGGCTTCTGCATATTTTCTCTAGAGAGCTCTTTCTAAAGTTTTTGAGAATTTGTCTTAAATTTAACAGAATTTACTCATCTACTTTTCCTAAAGAAGATAAAATATCACTTTTTAAAAAAAGGAGAGGAAAACAACAAAGGTAAATTTTATTATATACAATTTAGGAATATCAACATATGTTTGTATAGCACTTTATAGTTTACCAAGAAATATACATACATTATCTCAATCTTTGATAAAACCATAGGATGAGGTAGAGTTCAGTTTATTTTAAAGATTAGTAAACATAATTTGGGCACTAGGCATTGCCTTAGGTTTAGGTTACATGAAGATTGACCCCTTAACATGGTACGAACAAGTCACAATACTCTTCATTGAGTTCACAGTGTCTCAGATATTCAGGATGAGAAAAAAATATCTTATTTTAATAAGCTACATAGATGTATAATACTTTTAACAATAGTCATTGGGGTCTTCTTATGTTCCTGACAGTAACCTAAGCCTATTATCACTATTTCAGTCATCAGAATGCATTAGGAGGTAGATTATATCATCATCCCAATACACAATTGGAAATAAAGAAATTAAATTATTTGCTAATAGTAATCTAATATAGTGCAAGGGTTAGGTCTAAAACAACAATCCGACAAAAGAGTTTAAGAGTCCCTGGTAAAAGATTCTTGGTTTGTGTTGAAATTGCTGTTGTGCTGGGAAATGTGGAAGGTAAATATAAGAATTATGAGTGAACCATAAACTGATTTCTAAAGTATATCCAATGATTCCATACGCATGAAAAGAGGAAGGATATTGCCAAACAAAAGAAAAGCAATTACTGTAAATAAAAGCTCTTGAATAAATATGGTGTATTTGGAGTTTATTTATTCTGGATGTTGGTAAAGTAAATTACATCAACAATATGTAGAGTGGTGAAAATGAGAATGTTACAAGTTAGAGTTATACATACACACAAGTTAGAGTAAACCAACTTGTATGAATGAAAAATGAGGACAACACAGTTTGTTTACAAGCAGTATAAAACAGAACTTGGTGACTAATATAAGAAAGGTGAAATATCTTGAAGTTTTTGATTTTTTAATTGTCCACGTTTATCTAATTATAAAAGTGACACAGAAAATATTTTCAGTTAATATTAATGTGCTTATTGACTATTGAAATACTCATAATATTTTAACATACAATAAGATATACATATATGCTAGTTTTGATATATTAAACAGGTGTTTAGTATAAATTTAAAGTATGTCTGATGTGAACAGGGCTTCAAGTGTCCTTTCTAGCTATGAGAAACAATCTATACTTCCTTTTGCCCTGTGCCCCAAGTCTAGAAACAGTCAATTTCTCAAAGATGTGAATCAAAAGGCATGTTGATGATTTTGGTAGTAAGCAATATAACTGTAACTGAGCTCTCCTCAGACAGATGTGAGATGTTGCAGGAACTCCCTAGCTGTTATTCTGAAGATAATGTCAATAAATAAGTCATGTGTAAGTGGATAGATCTGGGATAATTGTTAACCACTCCTACATTTGACCCAGTTATATAGTATGACCCAGGGCACTGTATTTTCAGTGATTTATTTTCACTTGGAAAGCTTTCTCACCCTGAAGTTGTTTACTATTATTTCTTCGTGTTAGTGTTGAAAACAAAATTAGATAGGGCAAAATTGACTTTAAGGCGAAAAAGTATTAAAAGTGAGGTAGTCACTATTTAATAACAAAATGTTTACTAGGATGATAAATTAGTTTCTCCACTTAATAACATAAGGTAAAATTACATAAATTGTTTTTTATAACAATTAGTAGTATCACCATCATCTAATTCCAGATATCAAGCCTGTAATGAACTGCTAATAAATAAGACAGTGATGCATGAAGACAAGAATAGAAAAAATGACCAATGAAATAAAATAACAGTAAAACAAGACAGACACCCATTATATGGGTACCCTATATACAACAAATCGGACAATGCAATAAAGTGAGAAGAAAAAAAGTGTTATTTTTAAAGGAATGCTGCTGGTTCATTTAAATAAACACATGGAAAAATATATTGTGATCCATACCTCACAACAAACACAAAAATGTATTCCAGGTAGGTTACAGATCTAAGTGTGAAAGAACAAACACATCCTTTAGAAGATAAAACATAGGGAAATATCTTCCAAATATTAAAGTAAGAATTATTTTTTAATCCAGTTTGAAAAGCAATGACCATACAGGAATACACAGAAAATTGGACTATATTCATGATAAGGACTTCTGCTCATTAAAGACATTTTGTAAGAGTAAATACCCAGGTCAAAGTTTGAATAAAGTTAATTAAAAGTATATATAATATATAACATATATCATATATATTACTCATGTCCCCAAATATAAAGATTCCCAACATATTAATAGGAAAAGGCAAATAACCCAACCAAAAGTAGCAGAACAAAGGAATGACAATAAACCTGTATGTCTAACATCATTACTCATTAGGAAATATGTATATTAAAACCAAATTGAGAGTCATTACATACACAATACAATGGCTAAAATTTAAAAACACAGAAAATATCAAGAGGTAGTTAATGTGTTAAGCAACTTGAATACTCAACTTCTGTTTGGAGTGTAAATTGTTAGAACCTATGCACCCCTATAGCATAACAATTTCCTAGAAAAATTGTGTGCACACACCTTCAGGTGCCTCATTTGTAACAGTTAATGGCTGGAAACTATCCAAACATCTCTCTTAAGAGTAGAATAGAGGAACCAGTTTTATATTTTTTAAATAATAGAATACTATACATCAATAAGATTGTACACACTAAAGTGCATGCAAAAATATAGATGAAACTCGATAGCATAATATTGAGTAAAACAAGACACACACATATTATTTATTATTCTGTTTAAAGTTCAAGCATAGGCAAAATAAATTTATGTGGGTAGAATTCAGAATAGCGGTTTTTCTTGGAAGGTACTCACTTGCAGGTGAGAGTAATGATCTTTTAGAATGTGGTAATATTTGATTCTTTATCTGAATGCTGTTGGATGCATGGATGGGTTCCCTTGGTGAAACTTCAGCATGGTGTGATTACACTGGAGTGTGCACTTTTTGAATTAATGAGTCTCAGAAAATATTGAAAGGAGTTATTTTATTATCATGTTAGTAGATTTTCTTCTTGTAATGATTATTTTCTCAAAAAATCACATTATCCTTTTCATAATTTGTCCTTTTTTATACATGTTTATAAAATCAAGATGTTAAATGCTTGCTTTAACGAAGACACATCAGCATTAATTCAGTTAATCAAAAATGAGAATTCTAGTATATCGCCTGTATAGAGAGGTTACCAATACTTTAGTTGGTTAATTTATCAATAATAATACACAGTTTATGCTTGCAGCCAATATGTCTTTTGATTTCAGTTAATGAAAACAAAGTAACAAATGACAAAATCTATCATTGGGGCATATGCAGAAAAACTAAAAATTATGCTTTTATCTAGTAACAAGCTTTTACTTGAATTGATGATTTAATCTTATTTATCATATATACTTGCCTCTGTGAAAAGATGATGTGTAGCCCACGCTATCTTTTAGTGATGTAATATTTATTCTGGGCTTTGTAATTAAAAATATCCCATCACTTTGGGAGGCCAAGGCGGGGGGATCACTTGAGGTCAGCGGTTCAAGACCAGCCTGACCAACATGGTGAAACCCCGTCTCTACCAAAAATATAAAAAATTAGTCGGATGTGGTGGTGTGCACCTGTAATCCCAGCTACTTGGGAGCCAGAGGCAGGAGAATCGCTTGAATCCAGGAGGCGGAGGTTGCAGTGAGCTGAGATTGTGCCACTGCATTCCAGCCTGGGAGACAGAGTGAGCTCCATCTCAAAAAAAAAAAAAAAAAATCAAAGAAATATAATTTCGACCTTCGACCTTTATAGTGCTTACAATATAATTGTAAAAGAAACAGTGAAAAAGTAAGCAGTGAATAGCATATATATGATTTTAATGGCAAATTATAGTTGCAAAGAACAGTGTAAGCAGTCAAAATTGCAAAAAAAGAAAAGAAGACATATTCAAATTGAAGCTAGAATGATATGTATGTTTTAAATAAATACAGAGGTTAGCATGTATTTTTTATAAGGTCAAATAGTAAATTATTTTAGGTCATACAACTTCTACCACAACTACTAAAATACACAGTTGTAGCACAAAGGGAGCCATGGACAATATATAAACAGTCATGCAGGACTGTGTTCCAATAAAACTTTATATTAAACAAATGGCAGGTAGGTTTTGGAATACAGGTCTTAGTTTGCAAACTCCTGAAATAGAATATTATGAAACATGATTCTAACTTTTTCCATTTTGATATAAAGTCCTATTTTTATTAAAAATTTCTTCAACCCCAAACTCTTTTGAATCTATAAATGTATTCATTTTAACAGAAGTAATTTCATTCTATAGCAATTTTCCAATTTAGAGAATTAAGCTGATACACCACGATTCATAGCTGGCATTAATCCTTAGCACGTTTTCTCTTCAAGCTAGTCAGGAAAATAAAACAAAAATCAGTTTTGTGCCATTCTTATATGCCATTTCTATTGACTAAATGGATAATAACTACATACAAAAATCTGTTGGCAGAAAATCTAAGATGGATTTAAAAATGAATACTCTTGTGTATTTTGCTTGACATGAAGTTCCCCTTAAACAAATGCAAATCTGTTTTTGGCTTGTTGTTGTTGTTTTCATAACACTAGTGAATTTGAATATAGGCTTCTCTCCCTTCTATTAGAATGGTTTATTTCCCCTTTCCTTTGCTACACTTCCCTTTTCCTTCTTGTTCTCTTCTCCTTCCACCTTCTCTTCTTCCAATATTCTTGGAATTAACCATATGTGATCTTTAACAGTTTTTATCATATGACAAAGCCCCGAAATATTTCTTCCATGCCACTTGATACAAATTAACAAATAAAAATTCTATCTATATATCAACAAAAAGTGTATGTAAGGATGGATAGTAAAGTGGGAGTTTTATAAGGATTTACACCAAATCCAAACCACTATTTCAAGAAGAAAGACATAAGCAGTTTATTTTCTTTCCTCATTTCTGTTCATACTTACGATATATTACAATCATCCTCCATACCCTTGAATAAGGGCAAATCTGTATTTCTATTTGAAAATGGCCACATTCCTAGCTGAGGAGCATTTTTCAACTTACTGATAAGCTCATATAAAATGTTTTTGCTTCTGAAGAGTTATTAATTATAAAGTTGCCTAATATTAATGAAGACAAACATATTGATAACAAAAGGATACATTTATTGAATCATCAAACTATTAAAAAGACCACAGGCATAATCTCCAAATAAAACAAAAGTGAATCACTTTTTGAAATTTAATTTGTCAAACAAGATCTCCTAAGCATCTTTGAGCTCATATAAATTATAACTACTTTGGAGCACACTTGGCACTTCAGAAACAGTAAATATTTATTTGTAATTTATTTTCCCTTACCTGCAAAGGACATAAAGATAATTCATATCCTGAAAACTTGTTAGATTAAATAATATATAGATAAAACATTTTGAAAAAGTGCTAAACTATGAGGAATATTGTAAAATTATGTAAACCTTTAGTTATATTTAAGAGTTGATAAATGACTTCTACAGCAACTTTTAAAATAAGCTTTAATATTTCCAATTTTTAAGCTGTGAATAAAAGGGTTTCATTTTATTTTATTAATATCTATCAATTTTGATATTTCCTATTTGCCTTATAATATTAACAATACAAATAGACAACATGATATGTGGGTATTTGTTTCAGGAATTAGAAGATATCAGGAAAGAACCTCTCTGTGGGCCAGTGGTTTTTTGCCAATATACTTTTTTCAGAACAGAAGGTGAGAATGATCCACGAGGACAACTGCCAGTAATGAAGAAGCTGGGAGTAGGATTGGATCAAGGCACAATGAAGTATGACATACCAGGAGAGAAAAAGATGAGGCATTCATGCAATTGATCAGAGCACATACCAAGCAGGGCTGACTGCTCAATAATCAAATCCCACTGAGAAGTAGAAAATTGTCTAGCAAGATGCCAAACATCAACGACAAAACATGTATAAACAGAGATAAGACTTTTAATTTGTCCAATATATGGCTTTTGCAAAAAGGGATTCTATCACTGATTTTAAAAAATTGAAAAAACGAACAAAAACCTTCCAAAACTGTGTCTGCATTAATTAATAACACTCATTCCCAGATACTGCTTTTTTATGTATCTGCACACATACATTGCATTATTAAGAGCTTACAGTAGTGAACTGGTCATTTTGCTCAGTACTATAATCATCATCATCTCAAGTTACTTATAGTATTAGTCAATACATTAAAGCATAATTTTTAAGACTTTAATAAATATAATGCAAAAATTGTTCACAATTTTTTCAACAAAAAAATTTTGTGTGTTTTGAAATTCTTTTGTGAAAACACCTTGCCCATATCAGCCTGGATAGCAAGGTGACATTACAATTAGTGGTAAAGAAATTTGGAAATCACTTTGTTACACCTGACAAAGTTAAAGTTTATTGCTGTCAGTCATGCAAGCTAGGTATTAATATTTAATATATATTCTTTAAAACAGAAGAAACAAAGTCAGAATCTGATCACAAGTTTATAAATTTTTGTACTTGGGATTAGATTTCAAACATTTTTAACGGGCAAAAATTTTCTTTGTACTAAACTCCACAACGTTATAGATTTATTCTTTGGCCAAATATAATTTTCTTTGTGCTTTTGCACAGAAATTCATCCTTTCACACATGCAAACTCTTTCTTGGCCTTTTTGCTTCGTAAGTATGCATTAGAACCCTGATACTTCCAACTCTTCCACTAACACAGAAACAAATTTTTCTTGTAATCAAATTATCTTTATTATGATTGTTTTTACATTTTTTATATGTGCCCCAATCAGTAACATTCTGAGTTGTTCACAGTTACAGAAAATAGCAACTTTAGGTTGAAAAAACTAATTGAAACTTGAGAGTGAAGGAATTTCATGAACTGATTTCTAGTTACAGTAAATTATGTTTACACATGCACATGTATGTTTATTGCAGAACTGTTCACAATAGCAAAGACTTGGAACCAACCCAAATGCCCATCAATGATAGACTGGTTAAAGAAAATGTGGCACATACACAACATGAAATACTCTGCAGACATAAAAAGGATGAGTTCATGTCTTTTGCAGGGACATGGATGAATCTGGAAACTATCATTCTCAGCAAACTAACACAGGAACAGAAAACCAAACACCACATGTTCTCACTTGTAAGTGGGAGTTGAACAATGAGAACACATGGACACGGGGAGGGGAACATCACACACCAGGGCCTGTTAGAGGAGGTATAGCATTAGGAGAAATACCTAATATAGATGACAGGTTGATGGGTGCAGCAAACTACCATGGCACGTGTATACCTATGTAACAAACCTGCACATTCTCCACATGTATCCCAGAACTTGAAGTATAATAAGGATAACAAAAAATCAAAGAACAATATGTGTCTTGAGAATTTTCCTGTCTTCGAAGAAGTTAATATCTAGTTAGGAGAAATGGCATATTATCTAACATCTACAGCCTGAGATAAAATGTGGTGAGACAAAATATTAGGTAATATAACTTAAGATATTACTTAAGTGTTTTTTATGATTATACAATGAGATGAAAAAGGTCTGTTACACCACAGATAAGTCAAAGAGTAAGTAAATTTCAATGTTTTGAGTTTTTGCCAACAGAGAGAAATGGAGAAAATCGATCTGAGTAGTTATTACTTGAATTTTTCTTATTATGACTGGATTTATCTTTTCATATACTTAAAAGCAATTGATCTTTCACTTTTTGAGGACTATTTTTATATTTGTTTACATTTTTTTCTGCTAGATCGTGTCTCCCCTCTTATTAGAAGTTTTGAAATATAAGAATAATTTTATTGTCTATATTTCTGCATTTTGCTACAGTTTGTCTTTACTTTTACTCAGATTTTTTTATGATGTTTTATGTAGAAGTACTTATTTTTTACATAGTTTTGTCCTTTTTCTTTTACACTTTCTGGATTTTGAGTCGTATTTACATTATATTTAAGTGAAAATTTCAAGCCAAGATAGTGAATAAATTCACCTACATATTATTTTAATATTTGTGTGATTTACATTTAAAATCACTCATCACTTTGGGGTTTTTTTCTGGTTTATGTTGTGAAATATGGATACAAGTTTACTTTTTTCTCTTTTTTTCTCTTTCCTGCTTCCCTCCCTTCTTTCTTCTTTCCTTCCTTCCTTTCTTTATTCTCTCTTCTCTCCTTCCCTCTCTCCCTTCCTCCCTCTCTTTCTTCCTTTCTCTTTTATTTCCTTCCTTTCTTCCAATGGCTATGCCTTCCTTTTTGTTTTCCTTTCTGTTTTCTTCTTCTTTTAACATCTTTCTTTTTATATAGTTAAGCCAGTATATGTAATTGGTTAGGTCAGTGAAAAACATCAGGGAATCAACTGATCCTGGGGATTATCAGATTTTTGGACTTTAAACCACACATCAAAATCTCCTTATTTTGGCCAACAGTTAAAGACAAATTTCCCCAGAAATAAATATAGAGTTTGCGGGGCTCTGTATAAATCAGCTATATTCTCCACAGAAAAGAGAGAGAGAGAGATAGAACTATACTGCTATGATGTTTCTAGTAAAACTAGAACCTAATATGTATATTTTAAATTTTTATATAGTCAGACTATGTGCCAAAGCAGTGTGTTAATTGTACTCCCATCAATAATGTGTGCTTCTTTCTCCACATCTCTACCATCACTGTTTGTTATTAAGCTTTAAAATTTTTGTTCATATAATGTACTTATCTCATAAACATTTAATTTATATTCATCTTAACATCCACTTGTACTCCCTTATTTAGTGCCTGTTAATTCTATTTTCTTTATTATCACATTTATTTATTTTGAAAGTATTTCAAGTATTTTTCCAGATTTTCATTGTATTTTTATTTTATTACAGTGACTTTTATTTATATCATGCAAAATAATTTGTTTTATTTTCAAATAATTAAAATATAAATATTTTTATTTGTTAATACTGCCTGAGAAAGGAAAGGAAGAAGGATATTATTAATATTCATATTAAGGGTGAAATACTTTTCTAAGAGAAGATTGTACTAATGGGGAAAGAATTACAGGTGTTTCAAGACAAACATTTTTGTTAAATAATTTTCACTATTTCTGAAATGGTATACCAGCTGAGATTAATCATTTTTTTAGAATAATGATAAAACTTCTTTCATAAAAATAGTACGTGAGTCAGAAATATTCTAATACATTAATAAGATTAGTTGAGTGGCTTATAAAGCACATGATGTAATTATCCATAATGCTTAAAACATTTGTGAAGTGATAATGATGGTGCATGAGTGATTCATTCATTTGATTAGATTATTGATGAGTCTATTCATCTAATAATGAACTTGTAGGTGTTAGCTGAGGAAAGGAGGAGTATACTCAACAAATGTTAGTTAAAAGAACTTGGAATTAATATGTGATTAAGATAAATTTGTAAATGTCTTATTGTTTATTTTAATAGTGGAGAATCAACTGTATTTTTAACATTAATCCAATTTGCCAAAAAGATTGATAGGAGTTTTTGACCTAATGACATGCTGGTTTTCTAAAATTCTTCTTATACTTGATTTCAGAAGTTGTGCTTTCTTTGAAATTTGGTGATTTAAAAAAAATAATTTGCATAAATTATGTAAAAATATCAATATAAAGCCAACTGGGAGACCATCACTTTGTTAAATATGTAATACTCTAAACTTCTAACTGAAACTTGCTAACCACAAATAGCATCAACTATCTGCTATTACGGATTTTGAGAGTAAAATTTCTTTCTTTTTAAAATTATTTTTAAAATAAAAGAGTCACACATCTTTCAAAGAAAAAAGGCACAGTAAAACAGGCAAGAAATTATTTAAGGCTATTACAAATAGGGGTCAAGACTATTGCAAGAAGAGAGAGATTGAACTCAGCTCTGCTGAAACAGAAGTTTTCAGATTTGAGGAGATTTTGAAGCAGGAGGATTTTTGTACACTGGATTGAGTTAATGAAAAAGCACTGCAGGATGTAAATGAAGAGGTTGATCAATGTGATTAGACCATCTGAGTTTGCAAATTGTCACTTAGGGAAGTGAGACTCCCACCCTCCCACAGAAATGTAGAGGGTAGGGGCGCTGTGTTTCCTAATGACTTGGGAATCAAAGAAATGACTCCCAAGTCCTTGAGAAAGACTGTCTAGGTTATAGATGATTTACATCTCAGAAGATCACAGAAATAACTTAAATTGCTGGTTTCCTGAAGTATGTGCTGTAAGAAAAAAGTAAAGAAGAAAATTGTCAGAATTTTAGTCAAGCTAAGGAGAATGTTAAGGCCTTCTTGGTCAAGTCCTTGTTTTTACTTACAGATATTTGCGAGAAAGGCAAAACCTAAAGAAATCATATCTTGAGCTGATACAAAAATGTACTGTTGATAATTTTACCTTATGTTTTATCCAGGAAGAAAATATGCATTTATGAGATAGCAAAAATAATCCCTAGACATTCCCCATAAAACTTTCATATTAGGCTGGGTGTGGTGGCTCACGCCTGTCATCCCAGCACTTTGGGAGGCCGAGGTGGGTGGATCACCTGAAGTCGAGAGTTTGAGACCAGCCTGACCAACACGGAGAAACCCGGTCTCTACTGAAAATACAAAATTAGCTGGACGTGGTGGCACATGCCTGTAATCCCAGCTACTCGGGAGGCTGAGGCAGCAGAATCACTTCAACCCCGGAGACGGAGGTTACGGTGAGTTGACATCGCACCTTTGCACTCCAACCTGAGCAACAGGAGTGAAACTCTATCTCAAAAACAAACAAACAAACAAACAAACAAAACCTTTCATATTAATACATGACTTATAGTTCTATACTTTTACAAAGTAAAATAATGAAGAAAATAACAGCTAATATTTTAAGATGTTAGAGCAACTATTCTTGTAATAGTGACAGCATGAGGAGCACGGAATAATATTTAGACATGTCAGACTAATTCTACTGGCTTGAGATTGCATCCAGACACCAGGGATAATTATTCTTCAAACACATATTCTATTCTACTTATTTTCAAGACTATTGACCTAGTTAAACTTTCAGAAAGGTTATTAAAGTATAATTGTATATGTTATATGGCATTATGATCATAACTTTTCTAAATCCAGTAATAGAATTACTAAAATGTCACATTTTTCACAAATTTATTTGAATTTATTTTTTAATTTTATTTTATTTTAGATTCGAGGGTACAGGTGCATGTGTATGACATGTATGCTGGTGGAGATTGAGCATCTAGTTTACCTGGTTTATTTGGATAATTATTATAGAACCTAATTTACTAGCTAGGATAATTTAATAAAAAAATCTGTTGGTCTTAGTTTCAGGTCCAAAATAATTAGTCACTGTCTGATACTGTATAGACTATTTAACCCTTCTATGCATGAATGTAAGTAAAATTGAGTTAATCATGTCACCTACTTTCATAAATGTTGTGTTAAAAGATATTTTATATACATGCTAATCACAATGGTAATGCACATTAGACATTGCTGAATATAAAAAAGTTAGTACTAGTTGAAATGACAGTCTTAAGAGCAGCAACAATACTAGTAGGAATAATATCTCAATAATGTTTTTTACACTACATTTTGATATTGGAATTAGATAACTAATTGTTTGATTGCCTGTTTCAAAGAAGTTGCCTTCACATGTATTCTGGTGAAAGTCTTTAAAGTTTTGTCGTATCTGTAACTTCCATAGATAATCTTTCCTAGACTGAGGAAAGACTTGCATTTCCCTTCTTGACTAGCAAATAATATGCCATTTCTCAGGCAGCTTGTGAATTCATTATCTTTTTTATAAGATGTGAAATCAGAGAAAATTTTTGTTAGAACCGTCTATATCAAATAACTCACTTGTAGATACACATTATTCTCCTTTGGGGGGCATGATTGACTACAGTCATTTTAGAAGTATTTGATATAAAGGAAGAAATGGGAAAGCATGAAACACAGACCTGGGATTATAAAAACCCTTTAACTTATGACTTTGATAATTATTTAATAGTATTGATGAGAAAAATAATGTTATCAGGATCAAGGAAATCAATGTAGAATAAATATTACTAGCCAACCTAATACTATAGATTAATAGGCCAAAAAGACAGCATTTGATTTTCAAAATTAACTTACTACACAGAGAGAGAGAGAGAAGTAAGGAGATAAATCAATAGATAGGTAAGTATGAGTAAAGTTATAGGATCTATATCCTAAAGGAAATGGACACTTATTAAAGCATTTGTATTAATAAAGTTGCATAAAAGTGAATGACTAATATATGAATAGCTTCCCTTCATAAATAGTGCTCTGCTTAACAGCTAGAAGACCATATTCTATTTTTATTTATTTTTATTTTTTAATCTAATTTTGTAATTATACTTTAAGTTCTACGGTACATGTTCACAACGTACAGGTTTGTTACATATGTATACATGTGCCATGTTGGTGTGCTGCAGCCATTAACTCGTCATTTACATTAGGTATATCTCCTAATGCTATCCCTCCACCCTCCCCCCACCCCACGACAGGCCCTGGTGTGTGATGTTCCCCATCGTGTGTCCAGGTGTTCTCATTGTTCAATTCCCACCTATGAGTGAGAATATGCAGTGTTTGGTTTTTTTGTCCTTGTGATAGTTTGCTGAGAATGATGGTTTCTAGCTTCATCCATGTCCCTACAAAGGACATGAACTCATCATTTTTTATGGCTGCATAGTATTCCATGGTGTATATGTGCCACATATTCTTAATCCAGTCTATCATTGATGGACATTTGGGTTGGTTCCAAGTATTTGCTATTGTGAATAGTGCTGCAATAAACATACATGTGCATGTGTCTTTATGGCAGCATGATTTATAATCCTTTGGGTATATACCCAGTAATGGAATGGCTGGGTCAAATGGTATTTCTAGTTCTAGATCCTTGAGGAATCGCCACACTGACTTCCACAATGGTTGAACTAGTTTACAGCCCCACCAACAGGGTAAAAGTGTTCCTATTTCTCCACATCCTCTCCAACTATTTTTAAAAAGTGAAAATAGCAGAAAATGAATAATCAGCTTTTTATTTAAAATTTCAAAACATGAGATTTTACTATAGGTTTTTGTTTGTTTGCTTTTTTTACTGTCAGTCATTAGCTTGGTCAACATATTTATTCTCTAAATATTTAACCAACATAATGAAGTACACTTCAACACATTTATAGGTCCAATATGATCTATGCTCCTTGAAAAGAATTAGTATTGAAAACAAAATGGAAAAGCATAGCTTGCGAATTGATACAAATTTGAATACTAGCTATTGTGAATTGATACAAATTTGAATACTAGCTCCATAGTAATAGTGGTAAAAACTTGGGCAAGTCTCTTAATTAATCAGAATCTCAATTTTCACATAAATGAATTTGAAATAACAACATGAAATGTAGTGTGGTTATTGGCATTAAATGTGAAAATTTTATAAATTGTGACAACTTTCTAAAGAAAAGCAAATTGCATTATATTTTAATGAAAAAATAATAATTCTTATTTTAGTTAGTTTGTTTTTTGGGTTTCTTTTTGATTTTTTTGTTTGTTTGTTTTGAGACAAAGTCTGGCTCCATCATGCAGCCTGGAGTGCAGTGGTATGATCTCAGCTCACTTCAACCTCTGCCCCGTCAGTCTCAAGTGATCCTGCCACCTCAGCCTCCTGAGTAGCTGGGACCACAAGCGTGCACCACCATGCCAGTCTAATTTATATATATATATTTTTTGTAGAGATGGGTTTCATCATGTTACCTAGGCTGGTCTAGAATTCGTGACCTCAAGCAATCTGCCCACCTTGGCCCCCCAATGTGCTGGGATTACAAGTGTAATCCATAGCTCCTGGCTATTATTTATTTTTGAGGTAGATATTAGCTTGGTGACTTTTATTTAGGACATAAACAATAGAATATGCCCAAATGGCATCTGTTGCAGAAAGTTCTGCCATCAATTTACACTAGTTATATTTTAAGGCTATGATATTTCAAAGCTAATGGAGTCCTTATTAGTACATATTCTTTCTGAGGTGTTTATGAACCATCAAAATTTTTATTTTCTGTTGTTTTATCTATCATTAAACATTGCCAGTCTATGAAGAGAAAAATAAAATATTTAATTAATAAGAATACCCAAATTCAAACTTTACACATAATAAATCACTGTATACACTCAGTATAATTAATATTTTAATTCATTTAATCTTTTCATATTTAAGTTTTAAAATATAATGGTTGTGCCATTGGTAAAAATCAGTTAACAGAGGAAAATGTTTATTTTGACACTATCTCAGTGTCATATGTGTTAATTACAAATATTGAAGAGAAATTGATATAAATCTGGAGAAACCACAATCAACTTTTACTTTTTTAGAAAGAACTGTTGTTATTTTGAGTTTGTCATTCCTCTGGTAATATAAAAAGTTAATGGGAATATGTATGTAATGGGAATATGTGTATTTATGCAGACAACTGTTTTTGATAAAAACACTGCTTTTATTTATCCTTTACTCTTACTTTTTCATTTATACACACACAAATGTTTAAATATTGTGATATTCATAAAACTATACAAAAAAGAAACATTAAAAAGAAAATATAATCTAAATGGCAAACAACCTCTTACATCTAATCGTTTTACAATATTTGCTAATGTTAAATTTAATCCAACAGAAATTATTTAACAGACAAAAAAGATGTGAATGAGATTTTCTTTTGCTGCAAACACTATTATAACTTTACTATGAGAAAAATTAAGAAAACAGACTTTTAATTATGTGGTTATAAAAATGTTCCAATTCTGAAAACGTATTTATGTTACTCAATGCAATTAACATAATTATAAACACATATTTATATTAGAATGAGTAGAGGCTCAATATGTCTTTAATTTAGTAGACATAATTTAGGGAAATTTTATTAAAATATACAATATTTTCTTTGTTGTTACCACAAATACTGTAATACTTTCAGTAATATTTTATATACATAACTACTTACTAAAATATAGGCATATTGATTATACAAGTTTATCTCATTAATAACTAGGTATAATATTAAAATGGCATGGTAAAGTATAAAATTTACTGAATTGGTACTGAAATGGTAAGGTATAGTCATACTAAAATGGTAAAGTATAGGCATAGGTGTGGATTTTTTATCTTACATCATTTGTAAAATTTGAGGCTATTCCAAATAAATTCACAAAATATCTGTGACCCAAGTATAAAAAAATATATAATTCAGAATTTAGGTTAAAGGCTTATAGTCCTGCAATGAGTAATTTTTAATGATACAAAAATACTCCCCAAAACTATAAGTACTGTCACAGAATCCTTTGGGTGTCACTTCGCCAGCCGGAAACCTCTGTGGCCCGAGGCACCTCTGCTTGAGTTTGGCTTGCTTCCGCTAGGTTCATTCTGCCCACTCGGCCCAGCAGGCTGCACTCGGCTCACATTATCAGCCCAGATCCCATTCCTGTTGAGGGTGATTCAGGTGTGTGGAATGGCAAGGGGTGCGTAAGTTAGTGAGCTCGGCACGCTGGCTGCTGCAATAGGGTGGGCAGTTCCAGGTGCCGACACAGGTGCTGGCTTCCTGTGAGGCTGCAGCTAGACCACGCATACTGCATGTGGCTTCCTCTGTGGGCACTGGTTTCTTGACGAGGGGAACGCAGTGGCGTCCAATAACTCAGAGACACTGGCAACCGCAAAGCCCCAAGGAGTGAGTGCGGGGTGTGCTACAGCATTCTCATTCCCGCTGCCCACTGCACGGAGAACAGGGTGGCGGGCATGTTTTCAGCTCATTCAGTCCCGTTGCCTAGCTCCTGCCTGCAGCTCCCGGCCTGGCCCGGCCTGGCCCGGCCCTGCCCCTGCTTCTCGTCATGTGAGATGGCCACCTCACACTGGTGGAGGGCAGGAGGGCTATAGTGTTACTACTCTGGCTTGGAAAATCCCCAGGTCTGGGCCCCCAGAAGGGTTTCTACTCTTCACTCCCGCAGTCCAGCAAATGGGAGCATATCACCGCCTGCAGTGTTACAGCTCCTTTGGCTCCCACCTGCAGCTCAGTGAGTTGGCCAGGAAATTGTTACAGCCCTTTTCTTGCTGCCATTTGGTGGGTCCCGAGTTCTTGTCCCACATCCAGGAAGAATGAGGCTACATGGACAACTGGAGGGTAAGCAAGGCAGAGAAGAATTTTATTGAGCAACAAAACAGCTCTCAGCAAAGAGGAGACCCGAAGTGTGTAGCTCCTACCTACAGGTGGGTAGTCCCAAGGTGTGGCTGAATCTGGGATTTCTATGGGTTCAGACTGGAGGAGGTGCATGCCGATTGGTTCATGGGCGGGAGGAAATGTGTGCTGATTAGTCCATGGGCAGGCCTGGAAAAAAAACACCATTTGATTGGCTGAAAGACATCAAGGAAATTTTCACTCAAGGTCGTGAATTCTACCTAGAACTGGCAGCCTGGTTTTCAGGCTTCAGGTTGTCTTCTGCTAGAAGGTTGGGTTTTACCAGGACAAGCCCCTATCTGCCTAGGAATTTATTTGCCTCCTGCTGCTATCAGTGCCAATATAAAATGATAACACCATCTTTTATCACTGTATGTTATTTGCTGATTTTTGTAAAGTAAAAGTTCCTATTTGTGGTCTAACTTTGGCTTCTGTATGATCAAAATGAGAATGTATCTGTTGTTTACATTTACTAATGGCCATTTAAAGGGGTTTTTATTCATTTTTTATACTTTAATTATTTTTGTTTTGAGACAGGATCTCACTTTGTCACCAAGCTTGGAGTGCAGTGGCACGATCTCAGCTCAATGCAGCCTTGACCTCCTGGGTTCCAGAGATCCTCCTGCCTAAGACCTCCAAGTAGCTGGGACTATAGTTTTGTGCCACCATACCTGGCTAATTTTTTTGTGTGTTTTTTTGTAGACACGGGGTTTCGCCATGTTTCCCAGGCTGGTCTTGAGCTCAAGCGATCCTCAGCCTCCCAAAGTGCTGGGATTACAAGCATGAGTCACTGTGCTCAGCTATATTTTAATTTCATTCTATTTTATTACAATGTCAGAGAAATTGCACAATACTCCAGGACAGCTAGCATTTTCATGGTATTGAGCTTTTTAGGTTTAGGGAGAGACTAGACCTTGCAATGTGAAGAGCTGGCTTCAGTATGTACTGCTCTTCTTTCTCTTACACTGTTTCCTTAAGACTCTTCAAATCATGGCTGTTGGAATGCAACCAGAGTTGCCTTGATCATGTAAGCTTCAGCAAGATTTATTTTGTTGTTGTTGTTCTTTCACCTTTTATTTTAGATACATGGAGTATATGTGCAGGTTTGTTACATGGTTTGTTACTCCAGTAGTGAGCATGGTATCTAATAGGCAGTTCTTCAACCCATGCCCCACTCCCTCTCTCCATCCTCTAGCAGTCTTCAGTGTCTATTGTTCCCATAACACTCAAAGTTTAGCTCCCACTTATAAGTAAGAACATGTGGTGTTTGCTTTTCTGTTCCTGTGTTAGTTTGCTTAGGTTAATGGCCTCCAGCTCCACCCGTGTTGCTTCAAAGGACAGGATTTTTTTTATATAGCTGCATAATACTCAATGGTGCATATGTACCACATTTTCTTTATCAAATCCACCATTGATGGGCACCTAGGCTGATCACTTGTCTTTGCTATTATGAATAGTGTGGTGATAGACATATGAGTGCATGTCTTTTTTTGGTATGTTGATTTATTTTCCTTTGGAAAAATACCCAGTAATGGAATTGCTAGGTCAAATGGTAGCTTTGTTTTAAGTTCCTTGAAAAATCTCCAGACTGATTTTCACAGTGGCTGAACTAGTTTACATTTCCACCAGTAGTTGGTAAGCATTCCCTTTTCTCTACAGCCTTGACAGCATGTGTTGTTTTTTGACTTTTAATGATAGCTATTCTGACTGGTGTGAGATAGTATCTCACTAGTTTTGATTTCTGTAATGATTAGTGATGATGGGTGATATGGCTTGGCTCTGTCCCTACTCGAATCTCACCCAGTGGGAGATAATTGAATCATGGGGGCAGGTTTTTCCCATGCTGTTTTTGTGATAATGAATAAGTCTCACAAGATATGATGGTTTTAAAAATGGGAGCATCTCTGCATATACTCTCCTCTCTTGTCTACTGCCATGTGAGATATGCCTTTCATCTTCTGCCAATATCATGAGGCCTCCCCAGCCACGTGGAATTGTGAATCCAATAAACCTCTTTCTTTTATAAATTGCTCAGTCTCTGGTATGTCTTTATCAGCATCATAAAAACAAACTAATACAATGAGCATTTTTTCATGGACTGGTTTCATGTCCATTTTCATGGACATGTTTTTCATGTTTGCTACATGCTTATATGTCTTTTTTCATTCAGTTATCCTAGCACCATTTATTGAATAAGAGGTCCTTTTCCCATTGTGTGTTTTTGTCAGACTTGTGGAAAACCAGATGTTAGTAAGTGTGTAGCTTTATTTACGAGTTTTCTATTCTGTTTCACTTGCCTTTGTTTCTATTTTTGTAGGAGAACCATGCTGTTTTGGTTACTATAGCCTAATAGTATAGTTTGAATTTAGTGTGATGTTTCTGGCTTTGTTACTTTTGCTTAGGATTACTTTGGCAATTTTTGCTATTTTTTGCCTCCATATGAATGTTAGAAAAGTCTTTTTTTCTAATTTTGTAAAGAATGATTTTGGTAGTTTGATATGAATAGCATAGAATCTGTAAAATATTTGGAAAGTATAGCCATTTTAGTGATATTGTATCTTTCAATCCATGAGCATGGGATGTATTTCTGTTTTTCGTTTCTTGTTTTTGTCATCTCAGATTTCTTTCAGCAGCATTTTGTAGTTCTCGTTGTAGAGTTATTTCACCTCCTTGGTGAGTTGTATTCCTGGATATTTGTGTGTGTGTGTGTGTGTGTGTGTGTGTGTGTGTGTGTGTGTGTATGTGTTGGAGTGGGGGGCTATCGTAAATGAGATTGTGCTTTTGATTTGATTCTCAGCCTGGTCTTTATTGGTGTATCAAAATGTTACTGATTTTTGCACACTGATTTTGTATTTGAAGCATTACTAAAATAGTTTATCGGTTGAGTAGCCTTTTGGTGGAATTTTTAGGATTTTCTAGGTATGGAATCATGTTGTCAGTAAAGAGAGATATTTTAACTTCTCCTTTTCCTATTTGGGTGCCTTTTATTTTTTTGTCTTGCCAGATTGCTCTGGCTGGGATTTTCAATACTATGTTGAATAGAAATAGAGAGAGTAGGCAACCTTGCCTTCTTCCAGTTCTCAAGGGGAATGGTTCCAGCTTTTTCCTGATCAGTATGATGTTGACTATGGGTTTGTGATAGATGGCTCTTATTATTTTGGGATATGTACATTCAATGCCTGGTGTGCTGAAGATATTTATCATGAAGGGACTTTGAGTTTTATCTAATATTTTTCCATGTCTATTGAGATAACCATATGGGTGTTAGTTTTAATTCTTTTTATGTTGTGAATCACTTTATTGATTTGGGTATGTTGAACCAACCTTGCGTCCCAGGAATAAAGTATACTTGGTCATTTTGAATTAACTTTTGTGCTGCTGGATTCAATTTGCTAGTGTTTCACTGTGGACTTACTTTGTATCTACATTCATCAGAGATACTGGTCTGAATTTTTATTTTTACTTTTTGTCTCTTCCAGATATTGATATTAGTGAAATCTGGCTTCATAGAATGAGTAAGGGAGGATCCTTTCCTCTTCAATTTTTTGTACTAGTTTCAAAAGGATTCATTCCATTCTTTTTGTATTTATGCTAGAATTCAGCCATGAATCCACCTGGTCCATGACTTTTATTGATGAGTAGGTTGTTCTTATTACTAATTCAATTTCAGAGCTCAATATTGGTCAATTCAGGGTTCAGTCTCTTCCTGATTCGTTGTTGGGAGATTGAGTGTATCCAGGAATTTTTTTATTTCCTATAGATTTTCTAATTTTGATGAATAGAGTTGTTCATAGTATTCTCTGAGTATCTTTTGTATTTCTGTGGAATCAGATGTAATGTCATCTTTATAATTTCTGATTGTACTTATTTGCAAAGTCCCTTTTTTCTTTGTTAATTAATCTAGCTTGTGTTCTCTCAATCTCTTTTTTGTTCTTTCTTTCTTTTTTTTGTATAACCAAACTTTGGTTTCATTTATCTTTTTTATGGAGTTTTCAACTCAATCTCATTAAGTTTTCTAATTTCAGTTACTTTTTTTTCTTCTGCTAGATTTGGGGTTGGTTTACTCTTTTTTTACTGATTCCTTCAGAAGCAAAGTTAGATTGTTAATTTGAGATCTTTTAACTTTTTGACAAAGGCATTTAGCACTATAAACTTTCCCCTTAACAACACTGTTTTACCTGCATCCCAGAGATTTGGTAAGTTTTTTCCCTATTTTCATTAATTTCAATTTTTTTTATTTCTGCCTTACTGTCAATGTTTACCTATCAGTTATTCATGAGCAAGTTATTTAATTTCTATTAATTTGTATAGTTTTGAGAAGTGTCCTTCCTTCCTTCCTTTCTTCCTTCCTTCCTTCCTTACTTCTTTCCTTCCTTTCTTCCTTGCTTCCTTCCTTCTTTCCTTCCTTCCTTCCTGTCTCTTTCTTTCTTTTTTAACCTGATCTGATATTGTGCTTGGTATGATTTCAATTTCTTTTGAATTTATTGCTGCTTGCTTTATGGCTGACCACATGGCGGATCTTAAAATATGTTCCATGTGCAGCTGAAAAGAATGTATATTCTGTGGTCATTGGGTGAAGTGGTCTGTAGATGTTTATTAGGTACAATTGGCCAAGTGTCAAGTTTAAGTCTAGTTTCTTTGTCAGTTTACTACCTTGATGATCTAATGCTGTCAGTGGGGTGTTGACATCGCCCACTATTATTATGTGGTTCTCTAAGTCTTTTTGTATGAAAAGAAGAACTTGTTTTATAAATCTGGGTGCTTCAATGTAGGGTGTATATATATTTAGGACAGTTAAGCCTTCTTGTTGGATTGTATCCTTTATCGTTATGTAATGTTCTGCTTTGTCTTTCTTAAATTGTATTGCTTAAAATCTGTTTTATGCAATATAAGAATAGTTATTCCTGTACTTTTTTGTTTTCCATTTACATAATATATCTTTCTCTATCGCTTTATTTTGAGACTGTGGGTGTCATTACATGTGACATGGGTCTTTTGAAGACAGCAGATGGTTGAGTCTTGTCTTTTTATCCAGCTTGCCACTCTATGTCATTTAGGCAGAGCATTTAGCCCATTTACATTCAGGGTTAGTATTGATACATTAGATTTTCACTGTGTCATCATGTTGCTACCTAGTTGTTATGTAGACTTGACTGTGTGATTGCTTTAAAATACCTGTGGGCTATGTGCCTAAGTGTATTTTTGTGGTAGCAGGTGTCATTGTTTTCAATTCCATGTTTAGTACTCCTTTAAGGACCTCTGATAAGGCTGGTTTGAATCTCACCTCTGGCTTTCCCAGTGAATCACTGTGAAAGATTACAATTCTTCCACTGGTAGTTATTGAGGAACTTTTTGTTTGTCCAGTGTAAGTCGCTCAGGGATTTGCTAATTAGAAACCATTACCATTCAGGACATAGGCATGGGCAAGGACTTCATGCCTAAAACACCAAAAGCAATGGCAACAAAAGCCAAAATTGACAAATGGGAGCTAATTAAACTAAAGAGCTTCTGCACAGCAAAAGAAACTACCATCAGAGTAAACAGGTAACCTACAAAATGGGAGAAAATTTTCTCAACCTACTCATCTGACAAAGGGCTAATATCCAGAATCTACAATGAACTCTAACAAATTTACAAGAAAAAAACAAACAACTCCATCAAAAAGTGGGCAAAGGATATGAACAGACACTTCTCAAAAGAAGACATTTATGCAGCCAAAAGACATATGAAAAAATGCTCATCATCACTGGCCATCAGAGAAATGCAAATCAAAGCCACAATGAGATACCATCTCACACCAGTTAGAATGGCAATCATTAAAAAGTCAGGAAACAACAGGTGCTGGAGAGGATGTGGAGAAATAGGAACACTTTTACACTGTTGGTGGGACTGTAAACTAGTTCAACCCTCGTGGAAGTCAGTGTGGCGATTCCTCAGGGATCTAGAACTAGAAATACCATTTGACCCAGCCATCCCATTACTGGGTATATACCCAAAGGACTATAAATCATGCTGCTATAAAGACACATGCACACGTATGTTTATTGCAGCACTATTCACAATAGCAAAGACTTGGAACCAACCCAAATGTCCAACAATGATAGACTGGATTAAGAAAACGTGGCAAATATACACCATGGAATACTATGCAGCCATAAAAAATGATGAGTTCATGTCCTTTGTAGGGACATGGATGAAATTGGAAATCATCATTCTCAGTAAACTATCGCAAGGACAAAAAAACCAAACACCGCATGTTCTCACTCATAGGTGGGAATTGAACAATGAGAACACATGGACACAGGAAGGGGAACATCACACTCTGGGGACTGTTGTGGGGTGGGGGTAAGGGGGAGGGATAGCATTAGGTGATATACCTAATGCTAAATGAGGAGTTAATGGGTGCAGCACACCAGCATGGCACATGTATGCATATGTAACTAACCTGCACATTGTACACATGTACCCTAAAACTTAAAATATAATAATAATAATAAAAAAAGAAACCTCAGCTTGCCAAATGCACAGTTGACAGTTTCAGTACAATCAATGTTTACAGAAGTATTGTAAGCTACAGAAATAAAAAGTTAATCATGATTTTAAAGATCATGTTTATGTGTTTCACTATATTTTTTGAAAACTAAATTTTTTTCCAGTGAAACATAAATGTGTTAATAGTAAATATTCAGATACAGATATTTTATTCTCATATGTAATTCAAAAACATATGCATGAAACTAATACAGATTATAGAAATATTACTGCCCCACATTCAGAATTTCACACTGTACCAGTTGCTAGAGAAAAAGATTTTGGTTTAGTTAATGGTACACTGGCTACCTGCATCAGTTAGTATTTACTCTGGAAGAGAGATGTAGTAAAGGTTTTTCAAGAACAAAGGTATAAAAGACAGGGAATCAGGCACTTATAAAATTGCTTAGGGACTAATGAAGTGAAAGTCATGAGGAGATATTGTAGCTTTCAGATTTTACTCATCAATTTTTATTTAGAGAAGGAGGCAATTGGTGTTCCTCCTCTTTTATCAGATCAAGAGAGTGTCACCAATTAATAGTCCTTCCATGTAGCATCAAGGCAACTGAATGACAGATGAACAGATGAATGACCTCAGGTTGATGACCAAACAAATAAACAACCATCATCAACAACAAAACATTCAATTTTACAAAAGCACACACTTCTGCTCATTACCAATGATGAAGGTTAATATGGCATTCCCTGTCTACCACTTTCTGAACCTCATGCAAGTTTATCTCATTGGTGTACTGTAAGTTCCATCGAGAAATCAGGAGGCAAGGGAATTGAAATATCTAATTCCTTGGCTGACAATACTTAGACCACTAGGGAGAGCACAGATAATTTAGGAATTGACGCTCATTGCCAAAAGGCAATTCTCTCCAACAGTTCAACCCATAGCTTATATTTAAATTTGTGAACAATGGCAAAATCAATAATAGCACGCTTTGACCTAACATAATGCAAGCGATTACTTGTATAAGTGAAGGCATTCTGAAGCTTTCTCTTCAAGGGAAAGATCTAAAGTTTGATCAGTCACTCTATCCATCTCTGAGTGATTATGCTTTTTTTAATAGTCAAAATACACTCTTCCATGATAATGAAAGATTTTTTTATCCTTCCATATATATTCATTTGAAATGGAAGGATTTAACTCTTTCCTAATCAATGCCCTAAATGTCATAAGAGATTTAGCTATGCTATGAATTCACTCGCCTCTTAATTCTGGAACCTACAGAATTAGGTGTCTCTTGCTTGCAGCTACCTAAACTCTATAAAATATAAGAATTCACATAAGAGTAGACAGAGAGGCCTTTTGATTATACATAGGCTGAGAATTTAAAGCCATGAACTAGTTATTTTTTATCTTTAAGGTATTTCATATACACAAAAGTAGCCAGTCCACTATAAAATCTTGTAGTGACTGATTCTTCCATATTTTTTTTTGTATCAGCGGCATTTTGTGGTTAAGCCTTGCCTCCAAAGAGTACTTTACTGAGGTACATATGATAATTTAAAGAATTATTTGTCATTCCATGCTATAGAATGTCAATACCTATTTTCCACTGACAAAGAGACTCTTGGAACCAACCAAAACCACTGGAAGAGATAAACAATTCCCAGTTATCTTTTTGATGGTTTAGCTCTTGCTACCACTTATGGTACAATATTCTATTTCATTCTGAGTTGTGTAAAGAAAACAAAAGATACTTTAGGTACTTCAAACAAAAATGCATTCAACATAGAGAATTAGTACTTATAAAACCAATAGAAGTTCTTCAGAGATGAAAGTCACTAGATCACTCTCTCTCTCTGTATTTATAGTTGTGATCTAGATAATCAGAAATTTGTTCTCACCCCATATATTATAAAATGATAGGAAAATCTTCAAGATTATTAAAACTATTCTGAATAGTCCTAGAATTATTATAAGGAAAGAAATATACAGTCCCTGTAATGTGTGGTTACAAAGATCACACAGGAGGGATGAAGTGGGGAATTAAATCCGTTAAATTGAAAGGGAAAACAGACAGACAAACCAAAAGAAGCCTCAACATAGACCCACTGATCTGTCAGACTCAGGGTTTTGATATAGAGTGACATAGAAAATGTGATGGAAATTGTTGTAATTTGGATTAATATTTTTAGAAATATTTTCTAAATAATATAAGGTGATAGTTATTTTAGTTAACCCTGGGAACATTATAGCTAGCTAGCAAATTTTGTCTCTGCTTTAGAGTCTAGTGGGAAATACAGGGGAGTAAGCAGAAAGTTTCAGTTGACTGTTTGAAATATATTGACAGTGGCAAAATGGAGCTATATTATAAAGTTTAAATTAAATTTTAAAAAGTACTCAAATTACTTTAAAAAATTGTATTTTTCTGCATGTAATTTTAGATTCTAATTATTGACTGCTTTCAGGAAAGGGTAAATCCAGCACGATGCTGTCAGGACCCTGCTGTTCAGTTGATCTCCATCTCTTCATTTTCTTCTGTTACTGGCTTACTTTTGTATCATTTCCTTTATCATTTGTGTAAAAAATTCACAAAGGATTCTAAATTTCCTTCTAAAGGCATGCAGCCATTTCTTAGCACAATCCTTGACTTTAGACAGAGAGGAAACTCTTTTAGCCTAGCAAATACGCTCATTCTCATGGAAGAGAAATCACTTTATTGTCAACAGTTTCAGAAATATCATGTTGAGTGAAAGGTCACGGTTCACAAATGGAAAAGAAGTATTGTACTACAAGAAGGGAATGGGAAGGATAAATTGAGCAGAAAAAATCAAGATGTGTAATTGAAATTATCTCATGGTTAAGGATGGCTTCTCAGCTGATTGAAATATTAAGGGATACCAATCGTTGATATTTTTGATGTTAGGGAAAAGATGGATGGTTAAAATAGTTCCGCCAATGTAAACTCAATGAATTAGAGCAGAAAACAAAAACCATAATGTTTTGAAGATCATAGGTGCGCATTATGAAGGGAGGAACCAACATTAAAAGATGCTTCAAGTGAAAAATGATGGTGTATTAGAATTACCAGTCTGGAGAAGCACAGATGAATTTGAGAGGGACTTACTGCAGATAAGGTTTTTTTCTCTAGGCAAGCTAGTTACTTACCATAATTTTATATATCTCCCTTAACCTGATCCAGGTGTTTTGATTATTATGTTTCTGATAATATAGACTGTATCTCAAGCCACACGTATGAACAGACATGGAATCAATACAAGTAGTTATCACCAGTGACTGGAAACATACAGTGTCATCATTCACATGGCTGTATTTGTTTCGTGCCTCTAATAGATCTTAATAGATCTTTATGGTCATCAGCAGTGATTAAAGCTGACTCTGATATTCTGACCACTTGTGATTTGCCCTTGCCACCTATCAAAGGAAAATGATTCTAATTCATTGAAAAACTCTTGTGACAAAAATGCATAAAAGCCATTCATTACAATTGCTTTTAGTCCGAAGTAGAACACGAATATGGGAGGAGTACATGGGAGGGATGTATGATCTGGTCCTCTCTGCACATGATATCAGTTCTTCCTTTGAGTGTAGACAGAGGCAGGGACTGCCTTAGCCACTCTACCACAGCCCACATGCTGGCAGTTAATCTGCTGTAGTGTCTGGCATCTTGAAAATTATGTAATGAAGACAATATTTCATATAAAAATTGCTTTTGACAAGCTTTTTAAAATTAGATACTTTTTCAAAAATGCTCCCTTAGTTGTCAAGGAGGGCCTGTATATCGAGTTAATTTTCCTTCTGCTAATTTCTAGCCTTAAGATCATTATAATAAAATTTAATTTAATCTCTGACAATTCTAATTCAGTGGCAAGGTATATTTATGATTAAATGGCAAGTATTAGAAGTCAAGTTATGTTAATGTAAGAGTTTTCAAAGTATATTAGAGAATCTGTACTAAAGAAAGAATATTTTACCATATGCTCTCCAAGGAAACTGACTTTTCTCTTTTCATTAGTAATTGTTTATCATCAGAACTTCTTTTAAAAGCTCTGTATCTTGAAAATCACGGGATTTTTATTGTCTTATGTGAAAAATATATTTATTGCAAAATATTTTTCATAAATTTCATGATACTTTAATATAATGAATGTTAATTGTGTCTAATATGGTGAACTCCAGAGCTCTTTTTGAAAGGTGCTTCTGGAACACTCTCTTATACAGTATTCTTTCTTAAAAGACTGGATATAATTAGTGGACTTGGGGATATTTGTTACCCCACAGACTCTCAAGAGTTTCTGGAGATTGTAAGATCCAATTTTCTAAAAAAAAAAAAAAAAAAAAAAAAAAAAAGTACATATATATATATATACACACATATATATATATATATATACATATGTATATATATTGGCATAGCATAGCCAAGTTTAGTTTTATGCAAATGACAACTCATTTTCTAAATGTCATACTCTCTTATTCTTAAATTAAACCATTATTAGCTTACCAAATCTTCCAACAAAATGTATGTAACTTTTTTCATAAATATTTCAAATTCAGTTATCAAAGAAACATTCTGCAAAACAACAAACATATTTTAGGACTGAACTATTCAATTATAAATTCAATGAAGTGAAATATGTTAGGGCCAAATTAAATTGCTTGTAGCTTTGGAGAATGTTGACATTGCATACATATGTTTGTTATACGTTTTGCTGCAATTTTCCATTATATTTTATATAAAATTTACTCTTTAATGCTACTTTGAAATCAGAATCAGTAGTAATGAATAATGCTCTTAATGCTTTAATAAGCTTACAGTTTTTCAGTGAGGTAAGGCAGGAATCTACTCTGACTCTTCTCTCATATTTGTGCATTGTTACCTAGACATAACTTTAAATAGTCTCAAAAATAATACGCTCCTTTATGCAGCTGCCATGTCTTTTTGACACATTCTAGTAGTAACCTCATACATAACAGGCCTAATATAAAACTCATACCACAAATAACACCTTTAAGTTAACATCTATCTTTAAATGAATGTTAAATTTGTGGAAATAGCATTATACCAAAAAAAAATCTATTCAATTACCTAACTGTGGTATCTGAACACATTCTTTTCTAGTGTACATAAGAAATTGGGTACAATGAGATTCATTTTTTTCTTAGACTGTGTGGAGGCATTTGCTTCAAAAGATAAGTTTTTAGATCACATTTATCTTTGCTTTATGTCATAAAACTTGATGGCCTCAATCATTCATCCTCCCACTAGTTTGCAAAATTGTATCTTAGGTCCTCTCCAACACTGTCCTGCACAATAAGTGCCTCATTCTAAGCAATATGTTTTTGTTGAATTCTTTCATTTCATAAAGATAAATAACAAAAAACAAATCCCTAGGATTAAGGAAATAAACTTTGCTCTAGCTGAATATTTAAGAATTTTTGCACATAATCTGGAATAAAGAATACTTTTCATTACAGATTGCTATTGCAAGGATGACCTTAAACACATTGCCATTCAACACTTATGAACACTTGCTTTATAGAAAAAAAAACTTTAATAAAATGTCATTTATATATAAATATATGTGTGGGTGCATGTGTGTGTGTGTGTGTGTGCACATATATCAACATTTAACAATTTTTGGTTTGGATTTTTTTTTTTATTTAGAAAAATCCAAACAACAAAAATATACTTGCAACTCATTAAATTCTTGTGTACTAATTATCTTCCATTGGTGTACATTGAAGGAAGCTGTACAAACAAAATATTTTCTATTTACCATACAGATGTATTGTGTTGCATGTAACAGCTCTGTTTCTATAAGACCTGTGAGAAACCATAGCATACATTTTTTATTGCAATTTCAAAAGTAGCTTTGCATCTTTCTTATTATGTTAAATAACTAACACTTGCAATTTTAGGTATGAAAATCTTATAACCTTTCAAAAATTGTACTGGAAAAACTGGCCATCCACATGCAAAAATAAATGAATCTAGACACAGACCTTAAACTCTTTACAAAAAATTAACTCAAAATGAATCGTAGAATTACATGTAATATGCAAAACTATGAAACTCTTTGGAAAAATCTAGATGATCTTGGATATGGTATTGATATTTTAGATACATCATCAAAGCCACAAGGCATAAAATAAATAATTATTAGCTGGACTTTATTAAAACTATAAAATTCTGCTCTGTGAAAGACAATGTCAAGAGAATGAGAAGATAAGATGTAGACTAGGAAAAATATTTGTAAAAGACATATCTGATAAGAGATTGTTATCCAAAATATGCAAAAAAACTCTTAAAGCACAACAATAATAAAATAAAAAATGTACATTAAAAATGGGCAAAAAATATGAATAGACAACTCACAAAATAAGATATACAGATGGTAAATAAACCGTTGAAAAGATGTTCAACATGATGTGATAGTAACTAGAGAACTGCAAATTAAAACAATATTGAGATACTATTGCATACCTAGCAGGGTGTGGAGAAACAAGAACTCTCAGACACTGCTGACAGGAATGAAAAAATAAATGGGATAGTCACATTGGAAGACCATTTGACAGTTTCTTTCTTTTTTTTTTTTTTTTTTTTTTTTTTTTTGAGGTGGAGTCTCGCACTGTTGTCTGGGCTGGAGTGCAATGGCATGATCTTGGCTCACTGAAACTTCCGCCTCCAGAGTTCATGCGATTCTCCTGCCTCAGCCTCCTGAGTAGCTGGGAGTACAGGCGCCCTCCACCCCACCCGGCTAATTTTTTGTATTTTTAGTAGAGACAGGGTTTCACCATGTTGGCCAGGATGGTCTTGATATCCTGACCTCATTATTTGTCCACCTCAACCTCCCAAAGTGCTGGGATTACAGGTCTGAGCCACCACACCAGGCCCAGTTTCTTTCAAAATTAAACATACTCATGTCATGCAATTCACAAATCCTACTCCTTACTACCTACCAAGAAAAGCTGGAAATTATGTCCCTACAGAAACCCACAACACAGATGTTTATAGCAACTTTATTCATAATTGCCAAAACTTTGTAGCAACCAAGATGTCCTTCAGTGGCTAAATGAGTGAATAAACTGGTTCATCCAGACAGTGCAGTGTTATTCAGCACTTAAGAGCAATGAGCTATCAAGCCATGAAAAGACACGGAAGAAACTCAAATGTTTATTACTGAGGGAAAGATGTCAATCTAAAAGCTACGTAGTTGTATTAGTTCATTCTCAGAGTGCTATGAGGAAATACCCGAGGATTGGGTAATTTATTAAAAAATTAAATAAATAAGGTTTAATTGAGTCACAGTTCTGCATGGCTGGGGAGGCCTCAGGAAACTCACAATCATGATGGAAGGCATCTCTTCATAGGACAGCAGGAGAGAGAATGAGCGCAAGTAGGGGAAATGCCAGATGTTTATAAAACCATCAGATCTCATGAGAATTCACTTACTATCATGAGAACAGCCTGGGGGAAAGCACCCCAGGATCCAACCACTTCCCACTGGGTCTTACCCATGACACATGGGGATTATTGGAACTACAATTCAAGATGAGATTTGGGTTGGGACACAGCCAAATCATATCACTTCACTGTTGGTCCCTCCCAAATCCCATGTCCTCACATTTCAAAACACAATCATGCCTTCTCAATAGTCCCTTAAATTTAACTCATTGCATCATTAACTCAAAAGTCCAAGTCCAAAGTTTCACCTGAGACAAGGCAAGTCCCTTCCACCAAGGATCCTGTAAAATCAAAAACAAGTTAAATTATTCCTACATACAATAGGGTATAGGGATTGGTAAATACACCCATCCCAAATGGGAGAAATCGGCTAAAAAGAAGGGGCTACAGGCCCCACACAACTCTGATTTTCAGTGGGGCAGTCAACTCTTATAACTCTGAAATGATCTCCTTTGATTCCTGTCTCACATCCAGGTGATCCTGATGCAAAAGGTGGACTCCCATGGCCTTGGGCAGCTCTACTCATGTGGCTTGGCTGGGCAAGACCACCCCTGTCCTGGTTAATTTCACAGGCTGGCATTGTCTGTGGCTTTTCCAGGTGCATGGTGCAAGCTGTCAGTGGATCTACCTTTCTGGGGTCTAGAGGATAGTGGCTCCATTTTTTTTAGCTCTACTAGGTAGTGCCCCAGTGGGGAATCTGTGTGGGGGCTCTGACCTCACATTTTCCTTCTGCACTGTCCTAGCATAGGTTCTCAGTGAGGTCTCCATCCCTGAAGCACACCTCTGCCTGGACATTCAAGTGTTTCCATGCATCCTCTGAAATCTAGGTGGAGGTTCCCAAACCTCAATTCTTGTCTTCTGTGCACCTGTAGGACCAACACCATAAGCAAACTGCCAAAGCTTGGAGCTTGCACCCTATGAAGCTACAGCCCCAGCTATATCTTGGCTCCTTTTAGCCGTGGCTGGAGCAGCTGGGATGCAGGCTCCCAAGTCCAGAGGCTGCACACAACACGGGGGCCCTGGACCCAGACCTCCTAGGCCTCTGGATCTGTGATGGCAGGGACTGCTGCAAAATTCTCTAACATGACCTGGAGACATTTTTCCCATTGTCTTGGTGGTTAACATTAGACTTATCATTACTTATGCAAATTTCTGCATCCAGTTTGAATTTCTCTCTAGAAAATGGGTTTTTCTTTTGTACTGCATTGCCAGGCAGCAAATTTTTCAAGCTTTTATGCTTTGCCACCACTTGAACACTATGTTGCTTAGAAATTTCATCTGCCAGATACCCTAAATCATTGATCTCAAGTTCAAAGTTACACAGATCTCTAGGGCAATGGCAAAATGCTGCCAATCTCCTTGCTAAAGCATAGCAAGAGTGAGCTTTACTCCAATTCCAAACTCAAGTTCCTCATCTCCATCTGAGACCACCTCAGTCTGGACGTCATTGTTCATATCACTTTGTGCATTTTAGTTAAAGCCGTTCAACAAGTCTCCAGGAAGTCTCAAACTTTTTCACATCTTTCTGTCTTCTTCTTAACCCTCCAGACTGTTCCAATATCTTCCTGTTACCCCGTTTCAAAATTGACTTGACATTTTTGGGTATCTTTATAACAGCACCCTACTCTCTGCGTTACCAATTTACTGTATTAGTTCGTTCTGAGGCTGCTACGAAGAAAAACTTGAGACTGAGTAATTTATAAAGAAAAGAGGTTTAATTGACTCAAAGTTCTGCATGGCTGGAGAAGCCTCAGGAAACTTACAATCATGGCCGAAGACACCTCTTCACAGGGCAGCAGGAGAGAGAATGAGCACAAGCAAGGGAAATGCCAGAAACTTATAAAACCAACAGACCTTGTGAGAACTCACGATCATGAGAACAGCATGGGGGAAACCACCCCCAGGATCCTATCACTTCCCACCACACAGTCCCACGACATGTGGGAATTATGGAAACTACAATTCAAGATGAGATTTGGGTGGGGAGACAGCCAAACCATATTAATAGTGTATGATTGCAACTATATGATGTTCTAGAAAAGGAAAAACTAAGAAGACTAAAAATAAATGTTGTTTCCAGGAGTTAAGGAGAAAGGAGGGATGAACAGGTGCAGCACAGAAAATTTTTAGAACAGAAAAACTCTTCTGTATGATACTATAATGTTCCAATATATCTCTATACATTTATCTAAATCAATAGACTGTAAAACACTAAAAGTGAAACTTAAAATGTGGACCTTGGGTGATGTTGATGTATCATTGCAGATATTCATCAACTGTAACAAATGTGCTACTCTAGTGAGGAATGTTGACTGTGAGAAAGACTGTGCTTGTGTGACAGCAGTGATATATAGGACCTCTGGACTTTCTGCTCAATTTTGCAGTGGACCTACAAGTCCTCTAAAAATAAAGCCTATTGTAACACAAATAATAAATGCTTGAGGGAATGGATACCCAATTTTTCATTATGTGATTAGTATGCATTACATGCCTGTATCAAAACATCTCATGCACCCCATAAATATATACAGCTACTATGTACTCACAAAAATTAAATAATTTAGAAAAGATCATAAGATTAATAATGATTGTCCATATTAAACCATTGTATCTTCACATTAAATACATGGTCTACCTCTGACTAGTAATAGGATGATTTGAAATTAACATTTATATAATATTGTATGCCACCTATTGTTTCCTTTTATTTTTAAGAATTTAATTTTAAAACATAATTCCTATACACTTAAATCCATGTGTGATCCACCTGAATTCATTTTTAACATGTGCTATAATTAAAAAATGAAAAGTGATATTTATGCAATTAGATTATTTATAAAATTCCTTTAAAAAGTGTAAGTACTTGTATTTATGATTATATAGTGTAGACTGAAATCTATAGTGATTTACATAGATTGCTGGAGGTAATATTAAGATTATTATTGTACATTGTAAGTGTAGGTTTTGGCATGGTGCATTGCTTTTGAAAACTATTTTAAAATGCAAATATATATTAAAAATTTCCAATAAAATTGTGTAACTGTGGTATTTTTATCACTGTAAAAAAACATGAATTGAAATTTGAAGGCAAATAAAACACAAAAGACAACATTTAATAATGTCAAATTATAAAAGCTAATAAAAATTGGTTTTACTAGATTACATAAATGGTAGTTTGCATGGATTTTAATGAAAATTTAAATAAACTGTCTTATACCATTGAATATAAATGACAAGTTAGGCCCTATTTAAATGAGTTAACAGATTGTGAAAAACATTACCATTTTAATAAAGATTTGCTATACTACTCAGTGTTATTATATACCAAGTCTCCTGATGTTAAGATTTTGATTTAGCCAGGTGTTCATGCCTGTAATCCTAGAATTTTGGGAGGCAGAATTGGGAAGATTCCTTGAGCCCAAGAGTTCGAGACCAGCCTGAGCAACACAGCAAGACCCTTATCTTTACAAAAGTGAAAAAGGTTAGCCAGGCATGTGGCACTTGCTTGTGGTCCCAGCTACTCAGAAAGCTGAGGTGGGAGGATCGCTTGAGCCTGGGAGGTTAAGCCAACAGCGAGCTATGATCCTGCTACTGCACTCCAGTTTGTGTGACAGAGCAAAATCTTGTCTCAAAAAAAAAAAAAAAAAAAGAAAAAATGATTCATTTAAAGTCCACTCAATTTATGAAACTGCACATAGAAAGTTAACTTATTCTGTAATATTATCAAAATCTGGCTTTTTTGTCTCTCTCTGTGTTTGTGTTTGTATAGATTTGTGTGTATGTATATAATCCAACTCTTTTCATCATTATATATTGTCTGACACATGCATCCCCACAAGGATGAGGGATAATAGCACCTCCCATAGAAAATCAGGCAAGTGTCAGTAAAGTTCTTCAGCCCATGTCTAGAATTTACATGTTCCAAGGAAGTATACGATACTATGTTTGCAAGTCTTATTTCTCTGACTTAATTTCCCATTCCATTCATTGCATTCCAGCTGTATTTGCTCTTCTTCTCTTCTTCCTCTTCTTCAAACACACCTGTGTGTTCCTGCCTCAAGAGCTTTTGAACCCAGTTCATTTTTCCTGGAACAATCTACATTTACCTTCATTCATGTTTCTCATCAAATGTCATATTCAGAGACACAATTTCTTTTAAAACTTTGATAAAGATAGCCATTATCCCTCGTCTTATAAGTTTCTCATCTTAACCCAATTTGAAGTTTCTTAATGCCATTTTTTATAATTATTAAATATACTGTTTATTAATTTGTTAATTTTCTTTGTGTTTAATATACATATACTTCTTTTTTACAGCTCTTCTTTCAGTAAGATTAATTTATTGGAATATGTTGGGATCATATTTTACTCCAGTGTTTCTGGAAACACAGTTCCTTTTTAATATAGAGTTCCTTTTATGTTTTTAATATGCTATTTATAATCAAGAGACACAAAATTTTAAATCTATCCTTTGAAACACTCCTCATGATATTTTAATATTCTGCAGCACTCTCTGCCTTAGTGAAAATCATTGACATAATTACAGTTTTCCAATGTTAGGATTATAATAAAAGATGCCTATTATGACATCTTTGTGGTAAGACAAACCCTAAAAGTCTTATTTATTTTTAGGACTAGATCTCAGACTCTAATTAAATTAGTCTTTTTTTTTCTTTTGGAAGAGGAAAAATACTAGGTAAACATAAGCATTCATTTGAATAGTGTAACAAAGGCAAAATATGAAATTAATGTATCACATTTTCTTTCTTCTGCCTCTTTCTCGCTCTCTTTGTCTTTCTTTTCCTCTCTCCCTCATCGCTAACCTTCCTCCACCCCATTAAACTGCATTCATCGCCCCACACGTATTTTTCTTACAGTAATTCTAATTTTTCACTTTCTTTGTGCTCAGTTACCACGCATTAAATCTCATTTGTATTTGTTTCTTGATTATTTAGAAATTCAATAAATGTGTATCAAAGTTTTAACAGTGTTACAGAAGTCCATATATAGTTGTTTTTTAAAAGGAAGAATAAGAGGGAATATTTCTTCCTCTCAATTATGAGACATACTGAGAATCTATAATCATTTTAAGATAGTATTTTTGGTGCAAGATGAGAAGTTAGGACTAATGGAAAGGAGCAGAGACCACAGTTGTAGAACAATAATAAATGGAAACTTAGTATACAAGCAGAATAAATCAAAACTAAATGAGTAAAAAAATAGAGTTGTTATATAGGAGTTGGGAAAACTATTTTTTACAAGAAAATAAAAAGGTACCTATATTTAAAAAGTAAAAAGACAGACATTAAAAATATTAGAAATCTAACTATAATAGTAAAAAATATAATATTAATAAAATAATGTTAAGAAGTTAATGTTGGGATATGGAACCTAGTAAAACTTCAAAAAGTTATTTTAAAAATTATTAAACAATATTTATTATTTTGATAAGAATAAAATTAAAGATTTTATTCACTGTAAGAAAACTGTAGACAATGTTAGCTGACTGTCTAAAATAAGAGATTAATAAATCATACAAGGATTTCTGGTAACTAAACAAGAAAAAGAGAACAATCTTCATATTTGAATTACTGAAGAAGAAATCCAAAAAGCAGCTAGAACATAAAAAGATGCTGTATAATATTGACTAATTAGATAAATAAAATTAAACACTTGTTAATATTAGACTGGCCAATATTAGAGAAGCAAGTGTTGTTGATGAATAAGAAGTATGTCCCTCCACCCATTTTGGAGACAATATTTAATCAGATTAAGTAAATGCGCAAGTATTAGTAAGGACTTTTACTCACAATGGTCAATAATGGAACCTATTTAAGGCTACTCATTTTAGCAATGTTTGTGTTAGTAGAGACGTATAGGTAAACTGCTGCAAATAAATCTTAAACGGGGCTAGATTAAATGAAAACATTGCATAATAGTTCTTCAAAATATGTAAACGAAAAAGTACACAATGACAAATATAACCTATACAATAACACACAAATATAACATATAACATACCAATAACTGAAAAAAAATGTGCACATAATGTGCAATTTACAATAAAACCTACAATACAATTATAAACATTAAACCCATTAGAATGGTTGCCTAAGAGAAGTGTGGGAATGAGAGTGAGATATGAAGAATAATGAGAATAAATTAATTCAACTAACAAGAAAGGAAAATGATCTTGCATGGACTATTAACGAAATTTTTTAGTAACCTGAAAAGTATTTGTGGTAGTTCTGTATTGAATCAGTTTGACTGAACTGTAACCGCAGTCTTCAGAATCCCCTTTCCTGTATGCTTTAAGTTACAGTTGGCAAAAAAAAAAAAAAAAAAGTAGATTTGAAGAAAATAATCCAAGCCATAGCTATTACTCTCTGGAGGTCATAGGAGTTAGATGTGGGGCTGTTGGTGGAAGTGGGGAATGGAGACAGGAAACTGATGTGGAGGTGGAGGTGGGTTCCAGTTTGTCTTGCTCTCATTTTATTCCACTTGCAGCATTTATTCCCAGTATGTAACCTGGTGTCCAACAAATTCCAGTCCAACCACCCAAGATGCAGAGGCAATAGTGTTCCCTTTGCCTTTCCACCATTGCTCTCTCATGGTTACACTCCTGCTGGTAAATGTTCTTGGCTTCAGGAGGGTTGGTTAGTGACTTTCCTCTGATGCTGTTACTCCTTTTTTAGACCCTTAAATCCCTAGCTTCTCCAAAGTGGAGATCAGCAAACTTCAGCCTGTGAGCCAAATCAAGCACACTTGTTTTTGTAAATCCAGTTTAACTGGAACGCAGCCAGCCATCTAAGTATTATTATCTAATGCCGCTTTTGTACTGCAACAGCAGAGTTGAGTAGTTGAGAGAGGGTTCATATGGCCCGTAAAATCTAAAATATTTACTCTCTGACTCTTCATAGGAAATAAATTTTATCAACTGTTTATATTACCCTTCTGGTGGTTCTTCTTTCTTGATTGATAAAGTGTGATTCACATAATCATCTGTGCTTGAGGTGTTTATGTGTGCAAATGTGTGTGTGAGGAAGAAAGAGAATATGTATACATTAAAATCACATTGTGCTGAGAATGATACTATCAGTTTATGAAGCATGAAAGTTTGCATCAACACATTTTGAAATGATATTTTCCTCTCAAAATATTATCAAAAAATATTTATAACATACAAAAGAAAGGCAAAAATTCTACTATTCAGCACAAATAACCGTGTTCTGTCTTTTCCTGGCTTCATGGGATTAGATTCCTAAAAAATACAACCTAAGGAAATTTATATTAAAATCTTTAATGTACAGAAGCAAAATTAAATGTCAACCTATTAATCCCATTATACATATATTTTAAATTACTAAATTAAACTGTAAAGAGTATCAAAATAAAAATAAGCAAAAGTAATTCCATTTAAAATATGCTGCTCTAGGTAAGTAAGTGGACACTTTTCTACAAGTATCTGATACTTATTTATATTGTCGTTGATACCTACCATTAAAACTTCACCTTGATTTCAAAGATGTAGATTCAATTTCAGAAATCTTTTTTCTTCTATCATAAGAAATTCAAAATGTAGTTCTACTGTAAGTCAAATTTCTTCCATTTTTCTTGTCATTCCCAAGACTATAATTAAAAATTCTCAAATGTTGTAGAACCTTCTTACCAGTCTTGTCTCTTTCTGACATCTACTTCTGTTTCTTTTATTATTATTTGTCATGATTTTAAAATTACATGTATTTAGACTCAATTTGTTTTCACATGCAAAAAAAAGACAGCATATTTGTTTTTGAAATTTAGGAAAGGGAACATATTTGGAATGATATAAAGTACATGAAAAAACACTACGAAAATGTGCTATTGTGTTTGCTTGTGAATTAAAGGAACAGAGATAGAGTCAAATTAGTGATCAAGACTATAATTTCCACATACGCCAGTTCATAGAAAAGAGGGAAAAATAAAGGATGATTATTTGATCTGACCTTAGACTTTTTTATAATTCTCAATAACACTACAAATTTACATCAGTAGTTGCATGCTCTCTGCTAAAGGAAAAAAGAAAAAAAAAACATAATATTTTTTTTGTTCCATTCAAATTTCTTCATATTTATATTAAAGCTAAACAAACATGTTTAATTCCTCAGAAGGGGATGAATTTTTTAAAAAGCAGAAATTAAGGAATGTTATAAGATTATATAAGGAGGTATTAAATTAAATTATAATAATTATAAAAATTGTGAAACATATATTAAAAAAACAAGCCTACTTTATAACATTGCAATATTGTGCAATATACAAGCTAAAAGGTGAAGGAGGCCACAAGTAGTAGTTATAACCCATACTTGAAGTCAGTTCACTTAATGCAATCACAGCATCTTTCCTCCTAAGCTTTTGCTTTCTGTTGCAGAGTCACTGTCAGGTGGTTGAAGTCTTTTTCCAGCCAGGTAGCCACTTTAATCTTCCTGAAATGCTTTTTGAAGATGACTCTTTCTGTTGCTTCTTAAGATTTCATGATGTTAGAAAATTACTGTTACGTTGCCTTAATGTTTTGTCAATGATTGAAGAGAGTAGCCTTTTGCATTATGCTAAGATGACCTAGTCTGTGTCACCCCCCTGTTCCTGCAATGCTCCTTTAACTTTTTGCCACCTCTCTAATTTTCACATGCTCCTTAAGAAAAACTCATCTCTTACTTCCATGAATCATATACTTTGTACTATTTAACTTCATGGTAGGTAGGGTCTGCTCTTTCCTTTATTCCTCTGTAATTACGAACAATCCATTTATTTATGAACATATCAAATTATGTATAAGACACTCTGCTGTACGCTAGACTCTGCATACATGTAACTGCTCCACAATATGTTTAGGTTACTATTAGCAGACATGGTGTCTGCTTCACATTTGCAATTTCCTGTAGCACCAACTCCCGAACTTTCAAAGTCCTAAAAGACCTAACGTTGTTTCTGACATTTGAATGTCATTCAACAACATTTTATTTTTCAGGAACAACTAGATAAAAGAATGTTGAGCTACATCAATGAAACAAAGCTAATAGGAGATACTTATTTAGAAATTTGTTTTTTTAAAATTAAGGATAACCTACAATAAATTTTAACATTATTTTACTAAATTGCATTAAAATGCTATGCAAGTAGAAAATATTAGTTTTCAACCAAATAAGCATACTAGGATGGATTCTGACATGATAATGTTAGCACTTCTTAAATAAATTAAAGTGATCAAATATTTAAAAGTTGATGTGTGGACTGTTCCTATAATGAAAAGGGAATGTAAATACATGATTAAAATTATATGGAAAGGAACTTGAGGACATGTATATTAAGTAGGATAATGAGTGATATTCCAGATTGTATATCCTGGAGAGTATGGGAATTGTAATAAAAAATTATTATTTTTAGATATATAATAAAATAGGATCTCCAGCTAAAACATATGAAAGAAGTTAATAACTTGGCTATTAACACTAAATATAAGCAAATGTTTTTCAACCCTTGGATATAGCTGGAAGGAATTAATACGATGGATAATATTTTAAATAGATAAGAAATGCTATGTTTACATTTATATTGTGCTTTAAATGATAAGGATTAATAAATTAAGAAGAAGCCAAAGCAGGTTACTCAGGAATAGTAAGTCAATAGTTATTATTAAAGGGTAAGACATTTGTGTGTATAAGTATTGTGTGGGTGTTAAAAAGACACCATCTGCAATATAAAAAGATTTAAAATATATTAAATATTCTCATGCAATGGTGCAATAGCAACAGCAATAAGAATAAATGTAATGTTAATAAAATTGATCATTGTTAGATTCTTATAAAAAATAAATATGATATAATAGGAGAGCAAGAAATTTCCTAGGCTTTTGAAATCCATCTAAGTCTTCAAATCATAGTCATTATGTAAAAATCATTTTGACAAAGGCTCTGGACATACCAATTGAGAACTCATTAAATGAGAACAAATATCATCCTTCATTCCTTACCCAATCACCTATATCCAGTCTAGAGAAAAAGAGATAAATTAATTAGTAAGATATACAGAGAAAACACAGCTGTAGAGAGTTCTGTTAAAATTAGGAGGGCATGTTGTGAGAGCTATTTGTAGAGTAGTTGTAGTAGAATCTACCTTGTAACATTCCTTCTTATATCTCTCATTGGACACAGTTTGCCACTATACTGCTGAGTCTTCTTATCTGACCCATTTGGGCTATCACTGTGGAAGCCAATAATGTCCAGCTTCCATTAAGGGTGGAGCAGGATATTAGAATTGTCTTGTGACAAAATGATGGAATAGAGCTAGCCCCTGTGTCTGTTGAAATAGAGATAAGCTCATGGGGGTGATGTCTGGAATGAAGCTATGGTGGTAGCTAAGAGTCTTCATTGAGAAAACAATCAAGAGATAGAGAGTGGGCAGGCACAGTGGCTTATGCCTGTAACACCAGTACTTTGGGAGGCTGAGGTAGGAAATTTGCTTGAGCCCAGGAGTTCAAGACAAGCCTGGGCAACACAGGGAGACCCCATCTTTATTAAAAATTTAAAAATTACCCAGGCGTGGTAGTAGACACCTGTGGTCCCAGCTACTCTGGGGGCTGAGGCGGAAGGATCACTGAGCTGGGGAGGTCCAAATGGCTGTGAGTCATGATTGCATCATTGCACTCCAGCCTGGGTGACAGAGCAAGACCCTGTCTCAAAAAAAAAAAAAAAAAAAAAAAAAAAAAGAAAAAGAAAAGAAAAAAGAAAAAGAAAAATGTTGGGAGCTAGTGGTGCTGAGTAAATCCAGGGAGGTACCTATTATAGATAGAATATAATGATATTATTCATGAGCAGACTTTCGGTGATGAGAGGTTAGTCTTAAGAAGGGAGATGCAATGTGTATCCCCTGTATCAGGGAACTGTGATGCTAATTATTCCCACTGTGGAAGACCTGAACAACTCAGTAATGACCTTTATGAAAAAGAATTTGAATATGGGGCTATCTGTCACATAGAGGGCATCAATGCCAGATTACAAAAGGCCTAGTAAAGTAAAATACCTTTTCTTTAATCCCTTGAGAACACTTCTTCATGACCTGGGAGGAGCCAGTAGCTGCAGATTGAGGTTAGAGGTAAAACAATGAGAAAAGATGAACAGCCTTTGTCTCCATTGCCTACACAGCCCACAACTACCATTTTATCACTATTTCCAGAGCCACAAGGTAGGCTTATTAGATTAGAAGAATTATTGGAAGTCAACTTCACATGTACATATAGCACTTCTGTCCCAGTTCAAGTGCTTGGCAACTCCACTAACAACTTTTCCCACAAATGAAATTCCTTTGCAGATGCAGGCAAACCTATGGAGGCCTTCTCAATGTATCATACAAACAGTAAGTGCTGACTTTATTGAAGGGAAATCATAGATCTTTGAGACTTGGACCTGATCAAGGAGCAACTGAGTCCAGAAACTCTTTTTAGGCCTCTTCAAAGTTGGTCTTTCTGCATGATCCTTCATCTCTGCTCTTTCCTCTAGAGATGTCGGCACAGTGACTGGTGAAAAGTGCTCGTATTAAAGTTTGCTTTTCTATTTCTCCTGAAAGAGAGCAAATACTAACGTTGACTAGAATAACTTAGTGCTACTCTCTGTTGTTATTTGGCAGAGTCATTTCAGAAAGAACCATAAATGTGGCACTATTTATAAAGCATAACAACAATAAAAACTGGTATGAAGTCAATTTATACATGTATATATAGGATGAAAAAATAATCAACAAAAGCTCATAAAAGTACACATGATATGAGTTTTGGTAGAAAAATAAAATTATTTTAAAAATAGTTTTGTTATTTTATCCTTTGAAAACACAATTGTGATATGTGAAACTAAGATTCAAATAAGAGATATGGGAGCCAAACAGAGATAAGACTTCCTGGAATAAATCAGAAAGATAAAATTTGCAATTTAAAAAATTCTAAGAAGCCATATGAGAAGCAGAAATAATTAGCATATATGCTGGTCAAAACATTGTGGCAGGTGTGACAGATTTAAGAAACCTGGAAAATAAAATTACGAAAGAATAAAGATATATTAAAATAGGTAGATAAAATATGCAAAAAGGGATATTAGAAATGGATTCAAAAATATTTAAAAAGAAACATTTACTTGAGTTGTTACAAAAAATTGTAGCCTACAAGGAAAAAGTTTGACAGGTAAATTTAAAAACAGAAAGAGACATGCTCTGTCAACCTTAACAAAATTTTTAATTTATAAATAATCAGTAAACAATGAAACTAGAAATCATTGATATACCTAAGAAAAGCATTCTATATGTAAGTAATATTGCTAATAATGAAAATAAGAACAATCAGTTATTTTCAGTAGAGAATGAGGTAGAATTAAAATACTGTGTAACAATATATGCCAATTGAGATGGAAGATTTTGGCTTTGCAACTTCTAAATTCTTTATGTTTGGGGAAGAAGAAAGGTATAGCGACCAACTTAATACATTTTTTATGGAGTATTTATTACATAATAAAATAGGTACTGAGGAAATGCCACATGAAATGCCACATAAAATAAGTTATAGTTTGCCAAAGCCATATGAAGATAAAAGGACTAATTGTGCCTCAAAATTCAAAAGAGAGTATACAAATAGGGAAGATGACATGGAAAACATTATAGTAAATAGTATATGATAGTAAAAATAGATCATAATATGTTAAAAGCCATAATAAAGAGTTAGTTGGACAAAGCTATCCAGTTTAATTGGCCATTAAACAAAATCTAGCTGCTTAGAAAACAATAAAAAATTATAAACACAAAAGTTGAAAAAAAAATAACTGGAGTTTCCACTTCCATTTAAGATGTAGAAACCTTCAAGAGATCATTACTCCCCATCTAACAATGGGAAAGAAAGAGCTGAGTAACTTATACAATCATAACTTTTTGTAAGCTTGTTAGAAAAGTGAGTTCACAAGGCAAGTAGGTGGACTTAATTCCAAATAATGAAAACATGCTACAAATAGGTATGAGACACACATTGTTTCACTTTTAGCAAGGAAAAAATTGACATCCAGAAAAATGGTTAAATAGAAAACAAATGATTTTTAAAAATTAGTTTCAAAGCTTAAATTTGGACTAGCATGATAGCCTGGAATCCATTAATGCCCCAAATACATGGGAAGTCCACCAGGGAATGATTGATAACAAGTCTGGAAATGTTAGGGATTTTCATTTGTTTACAGGCATAGAACCCCGACCACTACTAAGATCTCAGACTCTTTTTAAATATGAAGAAAATGCTATCTGCCTGGAGAATAGCAGAAAAAGCACTTGGGACCAGGGTTCTGACTTCATAATAAGCAGTGGTCTACTATAATTTGAGTGGTGGGGGGACTTAATCATGTGCCTACCCAACCCAAAAATGTTAAAGCAGGGTTTAGCTGTCACAGGGGAAAGAGGAGCAATGCTAATAAGACCTCATGCCTAAGTTTGAGGTTCCGTGGCTTGTCTAAAAGTAATTTTGTGATGGAAAACTGAGAAATCTTCCAATTCCTATTATGAACCTTATGCTGAGTAACAAGTAACAGCAGTGTGTTGCTGGGTGAAAGACAAGTGCATTGAGAAATATTCATTTCTGAAAGCTGGTGGTGCACCTCAAACACTAAGAAAAAATCTGAAACTACGTGACACTCAAAGTAAAACAAAAAACCATCAATGGAAGACGTTGCAGTCTGTAATGCACTGAAAGCTATAGAAACTACAAAACTGAAATTCAGCTCAACTACTGGCTAGATTGACTTAGCTTTCCACAATTATTGACAGAATATTCACACTTCTATTAACTTTTCATTTCGTTTTTTAAAAACACATGTTTCACATTTAAACAAAAAATTACTACTCACACACACAAACACACAGAAACACACACACACACACACCCCACCCCCGTTCTCTAGAGGTAAAGCAGCTAATAAACCAGATCAGATATTGCACAGATGTTGGAACCATCAAGCAGAAACTTTAAAGTAACTAACTATTATTTCAAAGGATCTAGCAGATATAATGAACATTATGTATAAAAAGGGGGAAGGGAATTTTAGCAGTGAGAGGAAAATTATAAAAAGGAGTCAAAAGAAGTATTAGAAATACAAAATTCATTAGACATAAAACTTATTTTAATGAATGTATTAATAAATTACAACCAGAGGATAAATAATTTACCCAAATTAAATTACAAAAACTTGAACACACACACACACACACACACACACACACACATATATATATATATATTTTTTTGAGACAGAGTTTCACTCTTATTGCCCAGGCTGGAGTGTAATGGTGCAATCTCGGTTCACTGCAATCTCCGCATCCTGGGTTCAAGCGATTCTCCTGCCTCAGCCTCCTGAGTAGCTGGGATTACATGCATGTGCCACCACGCCCAGCTAATTTTGTATTTTTAGTAGAGATGGGGTTTCTCCATGTTGGTCAGGCTGGTCTCGAACTCCTGACCTCAGGTGATCCGCTGGCCTCGGCCTCCCAAATTGCTGAGATTACAGGCATGAGCCACCGTGCCCGGCCCACATATATATTTTTTAAGTTGAGAAAAAAAAAGGGAATTGAGTTAAAGAAGGAGAAGAGATAGAATGGAGCAGAAGTATTTGAAGAGACAATAGCAAATTATTTGCTAAAATATTGACAGCCAAACAAACACATGAACAAAAGCAGATCCACAAAGAGCCAGGAAACCCAAGCATAATCAATATAAGGATAAATGTATTGGGAAAGTCAGAATCAACTGTCTAAAATCCAAAGAACAAGACTATATTTTGAAGCCTGCCGGAATTAGGAGAAGAGAAGGGGGATGGAGAGAGAGAAAAGAGAAAGAAAAAGAGAATGAGAAAGAAAAAGAATAAAAGAAAGGGAGAGATAAATATAACATACCAAGGAAAACAACAACAGAATTTTGTCAGAAACTATGAAAGCTAAAAGGCTAACGGGTGACTTCTTTAAAGTACTGGAAGAGAAACAATCCTGCAATCCATAAACAGTAAAATAATTTTTCAAAACATGAAGATAAAATACTTTTGTTTTTCAGACATACTGAAGCTGAACAAATTTATTGCCAGCCATCTACAGCACAAGAAATGCTAAAGAAACTTTGTCACGCTGAAATAATATACCAGATGTAAATGTGGGTATACAAAAAGGAATAAAGTGCACTGGAAATGGCAATAATGTGGCTAAATAGAAAATAAATTTTGAGTTTTGAATTTCTTTAGATGATAATTCTCAAAATAAAAAAAGTTATAATGTATAATGGGATGCATAATATATATAGAAGAAAATGTATGGCAGCAATAAAGTTACTAAAAAGTATCATAAAATCAAAGAGTAGTTAGCTTTGTTAGATGCTGAGGACAATGAAATATTTATAGTCATACAATTATAAAAAAGTTGAAGTTTTAAAAAATTCTACAATAATCCTAAAATTGTCAAGTCTAATAACAACCCTAATATTGCTGATATCTTCCATAAAAACCTGTGAATCTGAGAAAAAAAGTACTAAACTATAAAAAATTTAAATTTTAAAACAACCTTGTTTATGGAAATTAATGAATTACCTTTCTATTATCTCCATTGAAAATGATACTAAAACTTTTGTTATACAAAGAACCTAACAAAGTTATACATCCACTAGAAACACTGAGACTGGACTATTATAAAGGTGTGTTAGATTCAAGCAGTTAATTTATAAATATCCTGTCCATTTGTGATGATTGTAGATTAATATTTTGGATTTTAAAATTACTATTAAAATTTGTAAATTCTGAATACATATTTCCTTTTATTCTTAGTGTTATATTTATTATTTCATATTCTTTTCATAAAGAGGACCCTTCAAAAGTTATAATCTTCAGGTGCCATAAAATAAGACTTCACATCCCCATACCATGCTCCAGCTATTGTGCAATTTATACTCCTTCTCATAGAATATTCAAGAGAGCTCTCTATCCCATTGCACCCTTCATATTTTCTTATGAACACAACTCTGTTCAATCATTTTATTCAACATTTGATGGAAATTACTCTTGTTGAGATTATTAATAAGCTACTTGTTGGCAAATGTATATTGTGTTTTTGGGTGGAGAGTTTTACAGAGATCTATCAGATCTATTTAGTCCAATGTTAAGTTCAGTTCCTGAATATCTTTATTTTCTGCCTTGATGATCTGTTTAATACCGTCAGTGGAGTGTTGAAGTCTCCTACTATTATTGTGTGGGAATCTGCATCTTTTTGTAGGTCTCTGAAAACTTGCTTTATGAATCTGGGTGCTCCTCTGTTCAATGCATATATATTCAGGATAGTTAAGTCTTCTAGTTGAATTTAACCCTTTACCATTATGTAATGCCTTTCTTAATTTTTTATTTTTTTATCTTTGTTGGTTTAAAGTCTGTTTTATCTGAAATGAGGATCGCAACCTCTGCTTTTTTCTGTTTTCCATTTGCTTGATAGATTTTCCTCCATCCCTTTATTTTGAGCCTATGGATGACATTACATGTGAGATGGGTATCTTGAAGACAGCACACCACTTAGTCTTCACATTTTATCCAGCTTGCCACTCTGTGACTTTTAGTTAGGGACATGTAGGCCATTTACAGATAAGTTTCGTATTGATATACGTAGATGTAATCCTGTCATTATGTTGTTAGCTGGTTATTATGCTGGCTTGTTTATATGGTTGTTTTATAGTGTCACTAATGTGTTTTTGAGTGTCTTTTTGTATTAGCTGGTAGCAGCCTTTCAGTATTTAGCATTCAAGATCTCTTGTAAGGCAGGTCTGGTGGTAATGAACTCTGTCAATATTTGCTTATGTTAAAAGAATCATATTTTTCCTTTGCTTGGAAAGCTTAGTTAGGCTGGATATACAATTCTTGGTTGAAGATTTTTTTCTTTAAGAATGTCGAATATAGACCTGCAATCTCTTCTGGCCTGTAGGGTTTCCACTGGGAGTTCTGTTATTAGTCTGATGGGGTTTCCTTTTTAGGTGAACCTCCCTGTCTCTTTAGCTGCATTTAACTTTCTTTCTTTTATTTTGACCTTGAAGAATCTGTTGGTCATGTGTCTTGGGATAATCTTTTTGCGTAAATCTTGCAGGCATTCTCTGTATTTCCTGAATTTGACACTTGGCCTCTCTAGCAAGGTAGGGGACATTTTCATGACAATATCCTAAAATATGTTTTCCAAGTTTTTGCTTTTTTCCGTTCTCTTTCAGGGATGCCAGTGATTAATGATTCTTTGTATACTCCCATACTTCTTGGAGATGTTTTCATTCTTTTTCCTTCTTTTTTAAATTTATTTTTGCATGACTGTCTTATTTCAGATATCTAGTCTTCAAGTTCTGAGATTCTTTCCTTAGCTTGGTCTATTTTGCTGTTAATACTTGTGATTGCATTGTGAAATTCTTGGATTGTGTTTTTCAACTCCTGTATTGCAATTTTCAGTTTGGTTCTTTTTTATAGGAGCTATTTCATTTTTCTGTCATGTATCATTTTATTATGATTCTTTGTTTCTTTGAATGGGGTTTTGCCGTTCTCCTGAATGTCCATGATCTTCTTTCCTTTCCATATTCTGAATTTTATTTCTGTTATTTAAGCCAGCTCAGCCTGGTTAAGAACTCTTGTTGGAGAACTGGTGCAGTTGTATGAAGGACAGGTGACACTCTGGCCATTTGAGTTGCTGGAGTTCTTTCATTGGTTCTTTCTCATCTCTGCATGTGAGAGTTCCCTTAACTGCAGTATAAATTGAATACAGTAAATAGATGTCTTTTCTGGATGTTTTCACAGGGCCAAGGCATTGTTTAGGGTCTTTATTTGAAGGTGATTTATTGTCTTTGGTTTTACAAAGGTGTATGTTAGCAAGGTATTTTTGGGCGGCTGTTGAAGCTTTGTGATGTGATCCAGTGGGTGGTACTTAGGCATATTGGTCAGTTGGTAGACTCTTGGTCCACTGTGTGGCTCCCCTATGTTTCCTCACATTTGCAGCCATGTTCCCCCTCAGTGGTCTGAAAGTGGGGGCTCTTCTCCCCCTTGAGTACTGGCTATAGATCATGGCTTGGAACTCCTGGACTGCTCAGTGCAGCTCTGGAATCTAAGGTATTGTGTTCCTTTCCCAAGTTGGATGCAGCAAAGGAAGGGACTTTAGTGATGGTTGTGGCCAAGGGTCTTTTGCTTGTCTTCTGGGGTCTCCACCCAAAAGAGATACAGATCAGCAATTGCTCAGTGCAATCACCCCAGGATAGAGAGTCTATACTTTGTGGCCCAAGTCAAGGGTTCCCTGTCTGGAGATGATCAGGGAGAGTAAGTGGGACCCGTGGGAGATGTATTGGCCTCCTCTCTTTGGGTTGAACGCAGCTTGTTGGAGGTGTGGATGAGGCACTTAAGGTCTTTTCTCCTTCATTAGTCTGAGAGTAGCAAAGGCAGTGGCAGAGAGGCTTTCAGTTTCCCCTGGTGGCTCTGGCCGGGGAGTTGCAGAGCTCCTACTGGCTTAATGGTCCTGGCAGGGGGTGGCTGGATGCCTAGGCCTGGAGGACCTGCCCAGTGTGGAGATATGGGAACGGGAACCCATGTAACAGTCTGGCACTTTTGTGTAGGACTGCTGCAGTATGCTTGGAGTTCGCTCCAGTCCCTAGATACTTCGGATTTTCCAGTACCTGCAGGTATCAACAGTGAAGGCTGTGAAACAGCAAAGATAGCAGCCTTTCTCTGCCTCTGGGAGCTCTGTCCCAAGGAGTTATGGACCAATTGCTAGCATGAACGAACCTGTAGGAGGTGGCTGAACACCCTGGTTGAGAAGTCCTGCCCAGTGAGGTGGAATGGGATCTGGAATCAGCTTAAAAAAGAAGTCTGGCCACATTTGGATAGAGCAGCTGTGCTGCCCTGGGGGTACGTTTTAGCCCTTGTCACCTTAGACTCTTCAAAGCCCAAAAGGCGGAAGAGCTAAGTCTCCCAAACAGCAAAAATGGTAGCCCACCTTTCCCTCTGGGATCTCCATCCCAGGGTGGTTTGAAACCTCTTTTGGCCCAAAAACACTGGTGGGAATAGCAGCACATTTTCTTTCTTCACTTAGGTTCTGGTTATATGTCACCTCCTTAAAAATGCATTTCAAGAACACCCAATATCCCTCTCCATTCCAGTAAGTATTTTTTTTTCTCCACAGTACTTATAACTAACCATATTACTTAAAATGTTAATTCATTTTTAGTGTCTGCCTCCCTCCAACCTCCCAGGTAATAATATTGATGAAATCAGGAACTTTATATTTCTTAGTGAACGAGTAGGTCCCCAATACCTAGAGCAGTACTAGATTGATAGTAGGCATTGAAAAGTAGCTGTTGGATAAATGAATGAATTAGTGAATGTACACATTTCCAGAAAATAAGCAAGGATAGCAATTGCTTCAATATGTACAATGATCAAAAATTGTAAATACCTTCATTTTCTCTAAAAGGGGAAATGATTAAAAAAAACACATGAACACTCTACCATCAAATACTATACAATAAATATACTAAATAAATACTGTATTTAATATCACAGAAGTTTTCTAAAAAATATTCTGTGACACAAAGGAAGTCCCATTAAAACTCTTATGTGAGTATACCGGAAATAAAATCTCTAGATATATTCACCAATCGGAAAAACGTGGTTAGCTCTAGCAAGAAAAGTACTAATGATATGAGTGAGGTTGCTTGTTTTAGTGTTTATGTTAATTATGTAATATTTAACTCCTATACAATATTATAACTTTTTTAGAATTCATATTTTCATATTTAATATATTACTAATAAATTATTCACTTATTGACTTTGTTAAAATAATCTGAAACTTCAGAATAGCTAGAAATAGTTTATTAGACCACAACTTGCCAGAACGTGTTAAACAATCCTAAAGCTTATCTATGTATGAATCGTAAGTCAAGCATTTGCCATGGAAACCATGAAGTGTTTGTTAAAGAACTATACGGTCTCTGCTATACTCAATGAGACATTGTTTATATTTTCTCAATCTATTTTCCATACATTTCAGCTGAGATTCTGGGTATCCTTATAAATTCAGCTTAAATATTTTCTACTATAAAGAGCCCCTCCCTTTTATTCATTGAAACCAGAAATATCTCTTTCTTTCCAATATTTATGGCATTTTTGCATCACATTTATAGCAGTTATATAAAGTTTTGGACATGAACATTTGTATACACATTATTTTCCTAGGTATTTATTAGACTCCTAAAAATAGGTCACATATTACTGTGAGTCTGTGTACTCGGCATAACATGATTTCAGGCATAGTTCTTTGAAACACACTGTTTTTCAGGCTGCAAAGCTTTTACTGAGAACCTATTTAGACCAACCCCAAAGATCACTTAGTATTATAATTTGGACAGTGCTGTTATACAAAGCTTTTTCAACCATGTGTGTTAAATTCTTTGAAAAAGCAGAATGGTAAAGTTTAGTTTGTATTATCTAGTGTTCGAAGCCTTTTCATTGGCCTTAGATTAAACTCAAACTTCTGTGGAAAGATACACTCCAGAGACAACCTAGTGATATAACAAGTTTAAATCCATCTGTCATAAGTTGATTCAGGGTAAGATATAATGAAGAATGTTTACATTAGTTACCAGACCGCCATTTGCACTTAACTCTAAAATAAACTTGAGCAGTGTGACCCTAACAAGGCAAAGCTTTAAAATGTGTTCATACCCTTTATATCAGTGAAACTACAACACAGCTTTTCTAATCTGAGTAAACTTAACTATATGTGTTGTAGGCAGAATTTCACAATAGCCCTCACAATTCCTAGTGCCTGGTATACACATAGCTTCTTTCAGTTATTCCATCAAACGCAATTTAGGTATTAGGGTAAAGGTATTTTGTCGATGTAATTAAGCTCCTAACCAGTTCACATTAAGGTAGGGAGATTTTCCTGGGCAGATAAACCAACAAGAAGACATGGCTGTCAGATCTAAATCTGCAAAGAACAAAAATCTACCATAACTACATGTGTTTGGAAGAGGACTCCCAAGTTTTACATGAGAATATAAACTTGTCAGTATCTGGGTTTTAGATTTGTAAGAAAATCAGTAGAGAACCCATGACTGAAAATTCTGAACTACGGAAATGTGAAATAATACACGAGAGTTACTTAAATCACTGTGTGGCAATTTGTTACACAACAATTAACAAAAAACTATTACCATGAAAAAAAGAATTAAAAAGAGAATTAAAAAACTGTTATATGTATTGTGCATAAGGGAACAGAGAATCAGGGAAAGGAAAAGAGAGATGGAGAAAGGGAAGTAGGGGCCGAAACAGAGACAGAGGTACAGACAGACATTATTTTAAGTAGTATAAATAGGAATGAATAGACTAATTTCTTCTGCTTCTATTCAGGGAGGGGAGTGATCATATGATGAAAGATAGGAATCCACTCTCTTCACAAGTTCTAGTTTCTTCACAATGTTCGCAGAATAAATTTCACACAATACTGACAGGGATTTTGTGTTTAAGGAAGGTCATTTCCCACAAAATATTGCTGGTAAACAAGCCAATACCATCATTTAATGTTCAAGCTCAGCCAAATTGATCTGTTTCAATAATGAAGAAAAATAGGACTGAGTTGAGTTTATTAGAAAATGCATATAAGTTATTAATGTGTGGCAAAATTATAGACATTTATTCAGTATAGGCAATGAAACTCTCTGGATAATTTTTACCTAAGCATAATTAATATTTTATATGCTGAATGTGTAATCTATATAATAAATTAGATCTAACTCCATAATGGTCCCACCTCTTTTTATTATTATGAATTCAATAGAGAAAAGGTTGCTCGAATCAGTTAAAATAATTTATTTCAACAGAATATAGGAAATAGAAAAAAATATGTCAAATCATTTTCATATAGAAATATTAATAACAATTTTCTGGATAGCAATGCTTTTGCAAATGAATTTATTACTCCATCTAATCTGAATATTGTCTTCTTGTTTAATTTCTGCTTATTATTTTTCTTAAATGTAAAATCTGTCAGGAAACTTTTCTAGCTCCTGATTCTTGGTTTGGTTGTTCAATGTGCGTATGCAACATGTGAACTTGCCCTGTCTTTGAACCTCCCACAGTGAATTGAAACTATCTATTTTCTTGGCTCTCTCTCTCTCATCAAGCCATAAGCGTCTTGAGGTCAAGCATACGGCATTGCTCAGCACTGAATTTTTGGCACAAGTATTTGCACAATACTGTTTTTGAACAAATATTGCTTAACATTTAAATAATAATAATTATTATGACTTTTTGTTTTATTTGCATTCATTAATTCAGATATATTCAGTGCAAGAAATGTTGGTGGTGGTGGAGATGTAAGAAGGAATGCTATACCATTTTTGGATTTAAGGTGTACACATTGTAGTGTCATTAAACCATAAATCAAATCTAGTGCACAATTGTGATAATGGGCTCATCTTTGCTGACTTACGACACCCACTGCAATGTACTCACCTCTGATTTTCTGTTTCATGTGATTCCCAAATTATGCTAAATAGAAACAAGTAAATGATTTCAAATCCATTAGAAAACAAGCTTGATAAAAAATAAGAAATAGTAAAATAAAGAAATTGCTGCAAAATAGTATGCATCCCTTGACTTATAAAACAGTTAAGCTTGAAATAACATTCTGCTAACATTTTATCCTGTTTTTCACTCCCTTTTACAAATATAAGGAGTTCACTTGGAATGATTTTGTTGATTCCTGCTGGGTTTAAAACTTCAATTAAGTGACAACCATTCTATTTCCTATGAGAACTAGCTTAATTTTTTAAATTTTTCTTCATAATTCGCATCTCTGAGGGGAGGATATATTCGTTGGAATAAATTTGTATCCCAGTAGGAGCAACTGTATATTTTCTCATGTGACTAATATTGCATGCAAGCCCATTGATGAGCAGTAACCTGTGCCTTGTAATTTTTTAAATTTCATTTGTATTCATCTAGAAGAGGTGCCAGATTTTTCCTGGCTTCAGCAGGCTCATTGATGGCTAGACAGTAAAGAGGTTTTTTTTTTCTTCTTACTTGCAGTTTGGGCCAGTTTTAACACCTTTTCATTTTGCAGCATTTTCTGTCACTACCTATTATTTACCAGTAATAAATTTTCTTCATTTATCATGTTTACCCAGGAAATTTTCAAGTTCCATTACATTGGAATGTAAGTTCATTTGTATCCTTTAAAAATAGCATAGATTTAGAGCAACAAATTAAAATTTCGTAAGATAAAAATTTGCCAAGAGGCCATATTTTGGAAACATTGTGTTTACTATGTTTGTCAAAAATTTACATACTCTTGATATGCTCCATTTATCTTGGCATGTGTTCCCCAATTTCTTAACCATAAATGAACACATTTTAACTTTCGCTGGCTGTTCTCACTAGCAAACAGTGTGATAGCCGGCACTGTGTTCTTTACTTTATAGAGAGACATGCCATTTTCATTTTTAAGTCAGGTATGGCTGGGGTGTAATTAGTATTTGTAAGTTTTTAATGTGTGTCTTTTGTAAGAGAGTAGTAAGTTTGAGAAGCTCGTTATTTATAAAAAGAATGAAGAGAATCACTATGAAAAGATGCCACACTTACCAAAGTCAGTGGATTTCAAAAGTTCAAAATATTTCTTTTATAAACGGACTTCTGATATTCCAGTCAGGTAACAATAAGAAACGGTGTAGTATGTAATCTTGTTATTCCCTTCAATTTGACTCTGTCTATCCAGTGTACCTTCTTCCAATGCCAGTTTGTAGAGTATAAGTTATTTATAGAGAGATGGTTGCATATAAGCTGGTAATTATGGATTTTAAAAATCATCTTATTGCCTAGTTTGTATTTATCTCATTTTGAACTAAATTAAATCATGATGATATTTTTGGCACACCTTTTGTTATATTTGGTACACAATCATGCCCAGTATTTCTGATGTTATAATTGTAAAGATTTCTAAACAGATTGTGAGACATTTTCTTTGTTAGAACAAAGCCTTTGGGGAAACAAGGCTCTGTAAAAATCTCCAATGGCTTAAAAAATGTTATCTGCTAAAATTAGTCCTACAATGCTTATCCAAAAACTGCATACAGCTAATAAGTAAACAGAACTATAAAAGTATGATTTTGCAGGGCATTGTTAGTCAATGCCCTGAAAACATTTTCTTAAGAAATGATGAATAAATACACCAATAATATAACTAATATATTAAATGTGCTGCCATATATATACATATGTATTTATATGTGAGATATGGATATTTTAATGAACAATATATAATACAAGAAAACATTAATTTACCCATAACTACCCATTTATCAGATGGAAGAATACCAGTATATTTTAAGTTCATTTGAGACCTTAAGTGATTGCATTTTTCTGACAATAATTATCTACTTTCTTAATAATTTATTAAATCATTCTACTTTTTTCCATACTTTTATCAGGCAGGTATATGTACCGAAATAATAGATTTGAAATATTGTGTGTATTTATGCCTTAATTTCATTGTTTACCCAAAAGTCATTCAGGAGCAAGTTGTTTAATCTTCATGTAATTATGTGGTTTTGAGAGAACTCCTTGGTATTGATGTCTACTTTTATTGCACTGTGGTTTGAGAGTGTGCTTGGTATGATATATATTTTTTAATTTATACAGACTCATTTTATGGCTGGGCAAGTGGTCCATGTTAGGGTATGTTCTGTGTGTTGATGAGAAGAAGGTATATTCTGTGGTTGTTAGTTAGAGTATCCTGTGCGTGTCCATTATGTTCAATTGATCCAGTGTCAAGTTGAAGTCCAGGTTTCTTTGTTAGTTTTCTGCTCGATGATATGTCATTAGGGTGTTGAATTCTATCACTATTATTGTGTGGCTCTCTAAGTCCTTTTGTAGGACTAGAAGAAATTGTCTTATAAATCTTAGTGCTCCAATATTGTGTGTGTGGGTTTAGAATAGTGAAGCCTTTTTGGTGAATTGAACCCTTTATCTTTATGTAATGCCCTTATTTGTCTATTTTGACTGTTGTTGAAACTCTGTTTTACCTGACATAAGAGTGAAAACAGAGACACAAATACCAAAATCTTTGGGACGCAGCTAAAACAATGTTAAGAGGAAAGTTTATGGCATTAAATATCTACATTAAAAAGTTAAAAAAATCTCAAGTTACCAATCTAACCTCACACCTAGAGTAACTAGAAAAAATAAAAACTAACCCCCAAAATAGCAAAAGAAAATAAATAACAAAAGCCATAGAAGAACTGAATGAAATTGGGACACAAAAATCCATACAAAAGATCAACAAAACCAAAAGCTTGTTATTTGAAAGAATAAACAAGATTGGGAGATCACTAGATAAACAAGGAAAAAAAGCATGTCCAAAACAAAAAATGACAAAGATGACAGTACAGTTGATCACACAGAAATACAAAGATCTTCAGAGACTATTATTAACTATTCTCTGCACATATATTAGAAAATCCAGAGAAAATGGCTAAGTTCCTGGAAATACCCAACCTCCCAACATTGAACTGGGAAGAAATAGAATACCTGAACAGACCACTGAAATTGGTCTGTACTAAAATTGATTAAGTAATTTCAAAAAATCAACAACCAAAAAATAAAGCCCTGGACCAGATGGATCCATTGTAGAATTCTACCACACATACAAAGAATAGCTAGCATAAATTCTACTGAAACTATTTCAAAAACTCAAAGAGGAGTGACTCTTACCTAACTATATGAACCCAGTATCACCCTGATACCAAAATTTAGCAGAGAAACAATGGAAAGAGAAAGTTACAGGCCAATATCCCTGATAAACAGAGAAGCAAAAGTCCTCAACAAAATACTAGCAAACCAAATCCAGCAGCGCATCAAAAAGTTAATTCACCGCAATCAAGTAGGCTGTATTCCTGGAATGTGATGTTGTTTCAACATACACAAATTAATAAATATGAGTCACCACATAAATATCATTAAAACTAAAACCATATAATCCTCTCAATAGATATGGAAAAAGCTTTCAATAAAATCCAGCATCCCTTCAGGATAAAAACCTTCAACAAACTAGGCACCAAAGGAACATACCTCTAAATAGTAAAAGCTGTATATCACAAACATACAGCCAATATCAAACAAGCAAAAGCTGGAACTATTTCCCTCAAGAAATAAAACAAGACAAGAATGTCCACTCTCACCACTCCTATTCAACATAGTACTGGAAGTTCTATTCAAAGCAATCAGGCAAGAGAGATAAAGAAAAGGCATCCAAATAATAAAAGAAGAAGTTACACCATTTCTCTTCACCTACAACATAATTCTATACCTAGAAGACCCTGAAGACTCTTCCAACAGATGTCTAGAACTGATAAATGACTTCGGAAAAGTCTTAGGATACAAAATCAATGTTCAAAAACTAATGGCATTTCTATACATCAGTAATGATCAAGCTGGGATCTAAATCAAGAAAGCAATCGGTTGGGCACAGAAGCTCACACCTGTAATCCCAGCACTTTGGGAGGCCAAGGCAGGTGGATCACCTGAGAGCGAAATTTCGAGACCAGCCTGACCAACATGGAGAAACCCTGTCTCTACTAAAAATACAAAATTAGCCGGTCGTGGTGGCACATGCCCGTAATCCCAGCTACTCGGGAGGCTGAGGCAGGAGAATCACTTGAACCCGGGAGACAAAGGTTGCAGTGAGCCGAGATCAAGCCATTGCAATCTAACTTGGTATAGCCACAAAAATAATATATCAAGGAATACAGCTACTAAATGGGTAAAATATCTCTACAAAAATACAAAAGACTGCTTCAGTAAATCAGAGGTAACACAAATAAGTAGAAAAACATTTCATGCTCATGGATTGGAATAATCAATGTCATTAAAATGGACACATTCCTGAAGCAATTTACAGATTCAACAGTATTCCTATCAAACTACCAACATTACTTTTCAAAGAATTAGAAAAAACTTTTCCAAACTTCATATAGAACCAAAAGGAGCTCTAATAGCCAAAGCCATCCTAAACATGAAGAATAGAACCAGAGGTGTCACATTACCCGAATTCAAACTACACTACAAGATGATATTTACCACAACAGCATGGTACTGGTATAAAAGCAGATGCATACACCAATGCAACAGGATAGAAAACCCAGAAATAAAGCTGCACATTTACAGTCATCTGATTTTTGACAAAGTTGGCAAAAGTAAGCAATGGGGAAAAGACTCCCTGTTCAATAAATTGTGCCTGGGATAACTAGCCAGCCATATGCAAGAAAAAAAAAACTGGATTTCTACCTATCACCATTCATAAAATTAACTCAGGATGGATTTAAAAGACTTAAATGTAAGAACTCAAAGTATAAGAATCCGAGAAAAATCTTTGAGAAGATCACACTTCTTGATATACGCTTTGATGAAGAATTTATAGCTGAGTCCTCAAACTGAATTGCAACAAAAATAAAAATTGACCAGTGGGACCTAATTAAACTAAAGAACTTCTGAAGCACAGCAAGAGGAAATATTGGAGTAAACAGACAACTTTCAGAATGAGAGAAAATATTTACAAACTATGCATCCAAGAAAAGGCTAATATCCAGAATCTATGTGGAACTGAAACAAAAATTAACAAGCAAAAAATAAGCAAACCCATTAAAATACGGCCAAAGGGCATGAACAGACAGTTCTCGAAAGAAGACATACAAGCAGGCAACAAACAAATGAAAAAATGCTCATCATCACTAATTACCAGAGAAATGCAAATCAAAACTACAGTGAGATGCCATCTCATACCAGTCAGAATGATTTATGTTGAAAATTCAAAAAGTAACATGTTTGTGAAGATGCAGAAAGAAGAGAACACATATACTGTTGATGGAAATGAAAATAGGTTCATCCACTGTGGAAAGCTGTTTGGAGAGTTCTCAAAGAACTAAGAGTTGAATTGCCATTTGATCCAGCAATACCATTATTGTAGATTTAACCACAAGAAAGTAAATTGTTATACCAAAAAGACACATGAACCCATATGTTAATTCATCGCTATTTACAACACCAAATAATCAATCCAGGTACCCATCAATAGTGGGTTAGTAGGTTGGATGCAGGAAATGTACATATACACCATGGAGTACTACATAGCCATAAAAAGAATGAATTCATGCTCTGTGCAGCAACATGGATGCAGATGGAAGCCATTCTCCTAAGCAAACTAATGCAAACATAGATAGCCAAATACTGCATATTCTCACTCATAAGTGGAAACTAAACATTGAGTACACATGAACATATAGATGAGAATAATAGATAATGTGATATTCAAGAGTGGGGAGGGAACAAAGAGGGTAAGGATTGAAAAAATACCTATTAGGTACTATGATCCATACCTGGGGGACAGATTCATTTGTACTCCTAACGTTAGCATCATGCTACATTCCTTTGTATCAAACTTGCACATATGCCCCCTGATTCTAAGATAAAAGTTGGGATAGATAGATAGGTAGATAGACAAATGATAGATGATAGTGTGCATAAATTCGTTTGTTGCTATTGTCTCCTAATGTTTGTATTTGAGATCAAATGTGTTGTTTTATATTACTGTAATTACTCTAATTGTATTACTATGTGATATTTTACAATTTATTTTTTTATCTTGGGCATTCAATTTATTTTGATTGTTGCTATGACAAATAATGCAGATATAAAAATCCCTGCCTTTGTACGTAGGTAAGGGGCTATTCCTCATAGTAAAATGGTTGTATCATAACTAATGTGTATATTCACTTACACTCGGTAACAAAAAACTATTTTATAAAATTTTTATATCAATTTACATTTTCATTAGCACTATGTAAAAGTTTGTGTTCTTTCTCATTTTCATCATCATATTTTCAGCCTTTGTTTTGCCATTGCAGCTATTGTGAAAATTTATTTATTTATTTATTTATTTATTTATTTTGAGATAGGCTTTCACTCTGTCACTGAGGCTGGAGTGCAGTGGCACTGTGTCGGCTCACTGCAACCTCTGTCTCCTTGGTTCAAGCAATTCTCCTGGTTCAGCCTCCTGAGTAGCTGGGATTACAGGCGCCCACCCCCACACCCAGTTAGTTTTATGTATTTTTTTTTTCAGTAGAGATGGGGTTACACCATGTTGGCCAGGCTGGTCTTGAACTCCTGATCTCAAGTGATCCACTCACCTCAGCCTACCAAAGTACTGAGATTACAGGCATGAGCCACCATGCCCAGCCAAAAATTTTTAAATTATGATTTTAGGTTTTTTTTTAAATTTTATTATTATTATACTTTAAGTTTTAGGGTACATGTACACAACGTGCAGGTTTGTTACATATGTATATATGTGCCATGTTGGTGTGCTGCACCCATTAACTCATCATTTAGCATTTGGTATATCTCCTAATGCTATCCCTCCTCCCTCCCCCAACCCCACAACAGTCCCCGGTGTGTGATGTTCCCCTTCCTGTGTCCATGTATTCTCATTGTTCAATTCCCACCTATGAGTAAGAACATGCGGTGTTTGGTTTTTTGTCCTTGCGATAGTTTGCTGAGAATGATGATTTCCAGCTTCATCCATGTCCCTACAAAGGACATGAACTCATCATTTTTTATGACTGCATAGTATTCCATGGTGTATATGTGCCACATTTTCTTAATCCAGTCTATCATTGTTGGACATTTGGGTTGGTTCCAAGTCTTTGCTATTGTGAATAGTGCTGCAATAAGCATACGTGTTCATGTGTCTTTATAGCAGCATGATTTATAATCCTTTGGGTATATACCCAGTAATGGGATGGCTGGGTCAAATGGTATTTCTAGTTCTAGATCTGTGAGGAATCGCCACACTGACTTCCACAATGGTTGAACTAGTTTACAGTCCCACCAACAGTGTAAAAGTGTTCCTATTTCTCCACATCCTCTCCAGCACCTGTTGTTTCCTGACTTTTTAATGATTGCCATTCTAACTGGTGTGAGATGGTATCTCATTGTGGTTTTGATTTGCATTTCTCTAATGGCCAGTGATGATGAGCATTTTTTCATGTGTTTTTTGGTTGCATAAATGTCTTCTTTTGAGAAGTATCTGTTCATATCCTTCACCCACTTTTTGATGGGGTTGTTTGTTTTTTTCTTGTAAATTTGTTTGAGTTCATTGTAGATTCTGGATATTAGCCCTTTGTCAGATGAGTAGGTTGTGAAAATTTTCTCCCATTCTGTAGGTTGCCTGTTCACTCTGATGGTAGTTTCTTTTGCTGTGCTGAAGCTCTTTAGTTTAATTAGATCCCATTTGTCAATTTTGGCTTTTGTTGCCATTGCTGTTGGTGTTTTAGACATGAAGTCCTTGCCCATGCTTATGTCCTGAATGGTATTGCCTAGGTTTTCTTCTAGGGTTTTTATGGTTTTAGGTCTCACATGTAAGTCTTTAATCCATCTTGAATTAATTTTTGGGTAAGGTGTAAGGAAGGGATCCAGTTTCAGCTTTCTACGTACGGCTAGCCAGTTTTCCCAGCACCATTTATTAAATAGGTAATCCTTTCCCCATTTCTCGTTTTTGTCAGGTTTGTCAAAGATCAGATAGTTGTAGATATGCAGCATTATTTCTGAGGGCTCTGTTCTGTTCCATTTGTCTATATCTCTGTTTTGGTACCAGTACCATGCTATTTTGGTTACTGTAGCCTTGTAGTATAGTTTGAAGTCAGGTAGTGTGATGCCTCCAGCTTTGTTCTTTTGGCTTAGGATTGACTTGGCAATGCAGGCTCGTTTTTGGTTCCATGTGAACTTTAAAGTAGTTTTTTCCAATTCTGTGAAGAAAGTCATTGGTAGCTTGATGGGGATGGCATTGAATCTATAAATTACCTTGGGCAGTATGGCCATTTTCACGATATTGATTCTTCCTACCCATGAGCATGGAATGTTCTTCCATTTGTTTGTATCCTCTTTTATTTCATTAAGCAGTGGTTTGTAGTTCTCCTTTAAGAGGCCCTTCACATCCCTTGTAAGTTGGATTCCTAAGTATTTTATTCTCTTTGAAGCAATTGTGAATGGGAGTTCACTCATGATTTGGCTCTCTGTTTGTCTGTTATTGGTGTATAAGAATGCTTGTGATTTTTGCACATTGATTTTGTATCCTGAGACTTTGCTGAAGATTCCTATCAGCTCAAGGAGATTTTGGGCTGAGACAATGGGGTTTTCTAGATATACAATCATGTCATCTGCAAACAGGGACAATTTGACTTCCTCTTTTCCTAATTGAATGCCCTTTATTTCCTTCTCCTGCCTGATTGCCCTGGTCAGAACTTCCAACACTATTTTGAATAGGAGTGGTGAGAGAGGACATCCCTGTCTTGTGCCAGTTTTCAAAGGGAATGCTTCCAGTTTTTGTTCATTCAGTATGATATTGGCTGTGGGTTTGTCATAGATAGCTCTTACTATTTTGAGATACGTCCCATCGATACCTAATTTATTGAGAGTTTTTAGCATGAAGGGTTGTTGAATTTTGTCGAAGGCCTTTTCTGCGTCTACTGAGATAACCATGTGGTTTTTGTCCTTGGTTCTGTTTATATGCTGGATTACTTTTATTGATTTTCATATGTTGAACTAGCCTTGCATCCCAGGGATGAAGCCCACTTGATCATGGTGGATAAGCTTTTTGATGTGTCGCTGGATTCGGTTTGCCAGTATTTTATTGAGGATTTTTGCCTCAATGTTCATCAAGGATATTGGTGTAAAATTCTCTTTTTTCGTTGTGTCTCTTCCAGGCTTTGGTATCAGGATGATGCTGGCCTCATAAAATGAGTTAGGGAGGATTCTCTCGTTTTCTATTGATTGGAATAATTTCAGAAGGAATGGTACCAGCTCCTCCTTGTACCTCCGGTAGAATTTGGCTGTGACTCCATGTGGTCCTTGACTTTTTTTGGCTGGTAAGCTATTAATTATTGCCTCAATTTCAGAGCCTGTTATTGGTCTATTCAGAGATTCAACTTCTTCCTGGTTTAGTCTTGGGAGGGTGTATGTGTTGAGGAATTTATCCATTTGTTTTAGATTTTCTAGTTTATTTGCGTAGAGGTGTTTGTAGTATTCTCTGATGGTAGTTTGTATTTCTGTGGGATCGGTGGTGATATCCCCTTTCTCATAAAGCAAGTGCTTAATGACCTAAAAAGAGACTTAGACTCCCACACAATAACAATGGGAGACTTTAACACCCCACTGTCAACATTAGACAGATCAACGAGACAGAAAGTCAACAAGGATACCCAGGAATTGAACTCAGCTCTGCACCAAGCAGACCTAATAGACATCTACAGAACTCTCCACCCCAAATCAACAGAATATACATTCTTTTCAGCACCACACTGCACCTATTGCAAAATTGACCACATAGCTGGAAGTAAAGCACTCCTCAGCAAATGTAAAAGAACAGAAATTATAACAAACTGTCTTGCAGACCACAGTGCAATCAAACTAGAACTCAGGATTAAGAAGCTCACTCAAAACTGCTCAACTACATGGAAACTGAACAACCTGCTCCTGAATGACTACTGGATACATAACGAAATGAAGGCAGAAATAAAGATGTTCTTTGAAACCAACGAGAACAAAGACACAACATACCAGAATCTCTGGGACACATTCAAAGCAGTGTGTAGAGGAAAAGTTATAGCACTAAATGCTCACAAAAGAAAGCAGGAAAGATCTAAAATTGACACACTAACATCACAATTAAAAGAACTAGAGAAGCAAGAGCAAACACATTCAATAGCTAGCAGAAGGCAAGAAATAACTAAGATCAGAGTGGAACTGAAGGAAATAGAGACACAAAAAACTCTTCAAAAAAATCAATGAATCCAGAAGCTGGTTTTTTGAAAAGATTAACAAAATTGATAGATCGCTAGCAAGACTAATAAAGAAGAAAAGAGAGAAGAATCAAATGATTTTAGTTTTGTTTATCTGAATTACAAATGGTGTAATCTTATTTTCTAAATAACTGTGTTTCATTTTCTGTGAAAACTTTATTATGTATGTTACCTAATTGTCTTGTCATTCTTTTAATTTATGAGTTTTTCAGATGTGTTGATTATATATTTCACAAATGCCTTCTCCTTTTTCTGCAGATTATTTTTTATTGGGTTTATTTGTCTTTTATTGAACAAAAGTTCTTATTTTTCTGGTTAGTATTCTATGTGTCTTTAAAAAGAAAGTTTTACTTACACTGAGGTCAGAAAATCATTCTCATATATTTCCTTCTCAAGGCTTTAACATTGTTCCTTTTATATTTAAATATTTAATTTATCAATAACTCATTTTTAGTGTATGGCAAGACAAAGAGAAAAATCCATTTTTATTGATGTCCAAATCCATTTTCTCACTTTTCAATAGTCTATACAATTTCCAGTTATGTTCAGTGCAATACTAGCCATTTTAAAATCTGTATCTTGGCTTACTATTCTGTTGCTTGAATGTATTATTCTTACCCTAACTAAATATTCTAAGTAAATATTTATAGCTATCTTATTTTATATTCCTTTATAATTTGGCCTGTATCTGTGTCCCCACCCAAATATCATCTTGAAATGTAATCCAAATTGCAGTCCTCACATATTAGGGGAGGGACTTCATAGGATGTGATTAGATTATGAGGCAGTTGCCCCATGCTGTTCTCATGATAGTGAGTGAGTTCTCACAAGATGATGGTTTTATAAGGGGCTTTCCCCTCTTTGCTCTGCACCTCTCTTTCCTGCTGCCATGTGAAGACAGACATGTTTGTGTCCCCTTTGGTCATGATTGTAAGTTTCCTGAGGCCTCCCCAGCCATGTGGAACTGTGAGTCAATTAAATATCTTTCTTTTATAAATTACTTAGTCTTGGGCAGTTCTCTAGAGCAGTGTGAGAATGGACTAATAAACTTTATAAAATAAATTAATATCCAAATGATTCCCCAAAAAGTTTATTCTTTGTTTTTATGTCTTAGTTTCTTTATCTTCAGCACACATTTGAGTAAGCTTTTCATTTTATTTTCATGATGTATATTTAGAAAATTTTTATTCCAATTTTCTGTATCAATCTATCCATTAGGGAGAGTAGGCATAATAATGTTACTCAGTCTTCCTATCCGTGACGATATAAACCTCTTGATTTATATGGACATCCTTTAATATTTTCAAAGTGAATTTTATCATTTTCTACATAGATGTCGTGCATATCTACTTTTAAACTTATTCCTAAATAAGTCATTTTTATATTTTGTATTGTATTTTTAATTGTTGCTAGTGCATATAGATGCAATTACTATATTTGGCTACATCTTTTAACATTTCATTAATTGTAAAATGATGTCTGTATATTCTTATGTTTTTTCTGCATAGGCAATTATATTTTCTGCAAATCATTATGAGTTCATTTTTTTCTTTCAGATGCGTTTGTTTGCTCACCATATTGCATTGAATACAATCTCCAGTAAAATTAGGAATAGAACTGATGATAGTGTGCATTTTGGCATTGCAGTTGATCTTAAAGCAAAAGTTTCAACATTTCAGCTTTGAACATATTGTTTGCTAATTCTTTTGTAGATACTTAATTTTTTCAGTTTATATGTTTATTTCTATTCATAATTTGGTACAAGTATGCAACACAATATACACATTTTAATATTTCTGAATCTATTTCTCCTTTTTCCCTCCTTTACTCTGTTAATGTGGTAAGTAATATTTAGCAATTGTGTAATGTCAAACTAACTTAGCATTTCTAGAACACACCCAGCTTGTTCATAACAAAGTATCTATATGGGCAATATTACGTTAGTTTTGCTAATATGTTTTGTTTAAAAATTTGATGTTGATTATTGTGAATGGTCTTTCTTTTTTTATGTAATATGTTTATTTGCTATGAATATTGAGTTTATTTTGGAATTATAAAATGAACTTTACTGTTTTTTTAATATTTGTATAGTATCAAAAATATTTGTTCTTTAACTGATTATTACAATTCCCCAATGATAAAAACTGTGTCTTTAGCTTTCTTTATATAAAGAGATTTAAAAAACTACTATTTTCATTCTATTAAATTTTCTAGGAATTTAGTTACTTCACTGATTGCATAATACTGTTTGCATCATCCTCATATTATCTCCATCCCATGTGCCTCTATGTTTTCTTTTCCAGGAACCAAATTTTGCTTACTGATTCTATCTATTGCATTGCAATAGTATTTTTATTGTTTTCTGTTCATATGGTTAAATATTTTCTTACTTTTCTTTCATTTAGTATTTTCTCTTCTGACCTTTTAATTTTCCCAACTGATTTATATCTTTTCTAATTACATAAATATATTTTGTGCAAACTACCACTTTAACTACAACACAGAAGTTTCACTATATACAGTAACATCTAGTTGTATTATTTTATATGCATACATTCTACATTTGTTGGGGGTGGTGTTTTGTCTATATTCATTAAATCAAGATTTTGTTTAGTTTGCATCTTCTATATTTTTATTGTTTTTAAACAGTTTGTTGATGTCATTGACTTGGAAAGTAGATTTACCATTTTTATCTGGCATTTCTATATTACTGGGTTTTTATTAAATGTTTGCATAGTTAGAATTATTTGATCATCCTGGTGAGTTGAACATTTGATTCTTAATCTTATTTTTTAAAAGTATGAATTGTTCAACATTAATATAAATATTGAATATAAACACCATCGATATTTTTAACATTTGGCTGGCTTATATTTTTATATCCTTTTAATTTCAAATTCTAATGTTTTCATGTTCATGAAAAAAGTTTTTTGCATAAAGCATATATCTTTTTTTAAATTGAGCTTAACAATAATTGTTTATACTGGATTATTTTAATCCTTTTAAGTATGTGATTTCAGACATATTAGGATTCATTACCACAGTATTTTTACTGTCTGCTTCAGTTTCTATTAATCCTAATTTTCAATGTTTCTCTTGTTAGCTAGCATGTGTGTCTTTGTGTGTTTTGTTGTATGTATGCTTGTGCATGTACATATACGTATGTTTAATGATGTCTTGTCATATTTTGGATTTATTTCATTTATATATTACTCTAAATCTATTTCAGACTACCTACACCTGCACTTTACTTTTTGTCTTACTGTGGCCATCTTAGAAAATGTAACATGCATTTTAACATAAAATAATATAATTTAATTATTTTATAATTTAATTAGAAACCTAGCCTTCTTTAATTCCAGTATGCCCTCATGACTTGATAAAACTATTTTTTTTTAGACATTTCTTTAGTGAAAGTCTACTGTTGCTAATTTCTCAGCTTTTTTATGTAAAATATGCTTAATTTGACCTCAATTTTGAAAGATAATTTCACCTGGTGGAGAATTCTAGACAGTTACATTTCCAAATGTCTTAGCATCTCCATTTACCATCTCCATTTACCTCTAGATCCAAGTTATCATTATGCCTCACTTGGTGTCCCATGATACAATGCTAACTGGTCTCACATTAGCTCCCCCTGTACTCCACACACATATATACAGTATCTAATATTACATACAGCCAGATTAATTCCTTTAAGGTATATAAACTCTCCCCTACTTGAAATTCTCCAGAGAGCTCTCCTTTTAATGTTGAGTCAGGCCAAAATCATTATAAAAGTTTGTCCCTCCATGGCCTTACTCTCTTCACTCTCTGAGCTTTTCTCTTCTTGCTTTTGGTAACTTAACTTTGCTTCACACACTGGCTTTTGTGTTGTTCCTTAACCAAGTGAGGCACCCTCCAAACTTAGTGTCTTTTTACTCATTCTTATTTCATGTAACACATTTTTTTCCATACCTTCAGTGCTTAACTTTTTCACTGAGTTCAAGATTTTATTCATATGTTAACTTTACATGGATTACTGTCCTGACAAACATATTTGGATTTTCAAACATGATTCTTATAACTCCCACTGGATCTGATCCTGCTCCAATTTTATAACAGTTATAGCCTCATAGCAAAATAACATACGTATTTATTATGCATGTTATATATTTTCTAACTCTCTTCCTATGCAATGTAAGCTCCATGAAAATATTTTTTGTTTTATAATATTACCATGTGTCTGGAGCAATGCTTGGTATAGGGTATGGTCATTAATTTGTTACATAAATTAATGTTGAGCTACAATATTTATTCGCTTTGTTCACAATTAGAATCACTCAAGATGTTTTTGCCAAACATTGAATCTTGATTCATGATTGAATAACCCATGTCAAGAAATTCTTCCCAATGCAGCTTTACATTCCATCCACCTCTCCAGTCATACACCCACATAATAGATTCTCGCAGATGCAACCCCAGTTCTTTATGGTAACTATTACCAAGGACACACATTTTCTTTAGTTTGTACAGTATTTCTTTCTGGAACAGAGGTTGCACTGCTTTGCTTGGACTTCAGTTAAAAATTCCCTCATCACTGGCCTGTAGAAAGCAGGGTTGGTGGAGGAGGAAAGAAAGTGCAAACAACTTGTACCATCTTGGCTTTATGTTTCTCTCAACAATAGATGTCTCTTTTCTTCTGTAAAGGCAAATGAGATGATTTCTGCCAGCTGAGAAATTTAGAGACTCAAAATTCTTTTGTTCATTGCCATTCCTTTTCCCAGTGACCTACAAATCCCATATGGAAGGTTCAGATTTTGACACAAGATATCAGTGAGTGTGAACATTTTGTTTCATTTGCAGTTCTGTCACTCTCATTATTAGTTTCTAAACCGGATTGTTGGCCAAGTAACCCCACAGCTGCAAGAGATGACACTCTCCTTTAGTGCTTTCACAGAGGCTCACTGACATTTACAATGTCATGTACCTGGACAATTGTCTTGAACCTGCCTTTAATTTTTTTTTTTTTACAAAATTGTAATATGCTCAAATCTCAGAAAAGGAGGGTTAAAAAGAAAGTAGATGGGAGGCAGAGAAAGAGAGATTAAAACCAAGAAGACAACCAATATGGCACCCATCAATGGTAGACTGGATAAAGAAAATGTGGTACACATGTACCATGGTATACTATGCAGCCATAAAAAAAAATGAGATCATGTCCTTTGCAACAATATGGATGCAGCTGGAGGACATTATCCTAAGCAAATTAATGGGGGAACAGAAAACCAAACATTGCAATGTTTTCACTTATAAGTGGGAGCTAAACATTGGATAGTCATAAACACAAAGATGGTAACAATAGAAACCGGGGACTACTAGAGCAGTAAGGGTGGGAAAGAAGCAAGGATTGAAAAACTATTTGTTGAGTACTATGCTCAGTTCCTGGGTAATGAAATCATTTATACTTCAAACTTTAGCATCATGTAACACATACAGGTAACAAACCTGCAAGTGTATTTCCTGAATCTAAAAGTAGAAAAAAAAATCCAAGAAGGTAATGAACTGGCCACAGCTTCTTAACAGGTACCTCTGACTGCTTCATTTCAAGTGGCTTCTTTAATAAACACAATAGCTCACTTTGTCCTAGGGCAGACCAATAGGAAAGGGGGTGAATAAATTATCTGATAGGTCCTTCCCATTCATTGTCAGGTGGAAACTGTGACTTGCTTATAACTGAAGGTGAAAAGATTTTTGCTTGCTTGATTAGGTTACATTCTATCACAACCATGATCAGATGTCACTCACGTCATAAAATGGGATTATACAAATAATCATTAAGGTGATTATGTCTCACTAGTTATGAATTTTTCTTAGTAGACTACAGAAACATATTTTTCTGATGTCCTTAAAGAAGCAAAGGGCCGTATTATAAACTGCTATAATAAGGGTCACTGGGTAGGGAAATGAGGACAGTCCCTAGAACCTGAGGGTGGCCTCCAGCCAACAACCATGGGAAGTGAGGAACCTGAGTCATAGAGTTGCAAGGGAGTAAATTATGCCAAAGGCCTAAATGAGTTGGAAGCAGATTCTTCCCCAGCCAAGCCTGCAGATGGAAATGCAGTCCAGGGGACACCTTGATTGCAGCCCTGTGAGAACCTGAACAGAGGACCTAACTAAACTGTGCCGAGGCTCCTGGATCATCAAAACTGTGAAAACAGGTTTATCTTTCTTTAAGCCATTATGTTTGTGAACATTTGTTATACAGCAACACAAACTAATACAATATTTGATTGAAAAACCCAATCCCTGTACTCCTTAACTCTTAACTCCTCTACATATCTGGTTGAATCATCTGACCTCTATAGGCAGGCACTGGGAATCTACAACACTAGCTCTTCACCTCTTTTTCTTGCCTAGTCAGTACATAGGTCCAGAAGTCTCTGAAAATAATTGCTTTGCATAGAGCTCCATGATACAGGAGCAGCCCAGGTTTATATTTCATGGATTTATAGAAGGCTATGTTTTATATTCTCAAGTCATTCAGTTTCTAAATGTTTAAATTATTTTAGAAAAGATCATGGTGAACACAAATAATACATGGTTTAGTTCATTAATTGACTAGACATTTAGCATGAACTTTTTTCAGTGCTATGTGCAGTAAGGAAATGGTGACCAAGAACATGCATAGTACCTGACCTCATGGAGGCTAAAGGCTGGTGAGTGAAGTAGAAATAAATCAAATTATCCAAGAAAAGAATTACAGTGGTAACTTATTTTAGTGAGATAAGAATGATATAAATGTGCTATAAAAGAATAGTGATTTTTGATATGTTGCAAGTATTAAAACTATGATTCAACTTTAACTATGTTTCCAACACTATTCAAAGTATTTTATATATCTTAACTCTTTTATCCTCAAACAACCATACTGTGAGGAAAACTGACATACAGAAATGGTAACATACTTACCCAAAGCCATATAGCTATTAAGTGGCTGAACTAGGAATAAGTCCAGACATTGTGGGCCAGAACTTGAGTTCTAAACAACTACCCAAAACTGTCTCAAATATGTTCGATGTCATCAGTGAAAGCTTCACTGAAAAGTAATAGATTTGAGATATGAGAAAAGTATTTAGTAAAATAATAGGGTAATATATTTTAGGCAGTCAAATATGTATAAGGCTTAGGATGAGGGAACATATGGTATTTTGGAAGAAATAAAAGGAAAGAACAGTGGGATTTTGAAAATCAACAGAGAGTGACTCAAGATACAGCTGGAGAAATGCAGGATCCACAAGAGCATTTCTTGTAAAATGCACTGTTCTTAAAAGGCTTTTCCTTCAATTACTCCTTCAAATCCTGTTTTACTCTTTCAGATATATATTTATATATTTTTAAACGACAGCCTCAAAGTCATCACCATCAACATCATCATCATCATCATCATCATCATCTTTTGTCTACATATCTGCCCCCGCTTTCTTCTCACCATCACTAACTGCATTCAATTATTACATTTTGTTCTTCATGAAGGTTATCCTTTAATTTTTTTTACATGCCAAAAATTGTGAGCATTAAACACTATTTAGCTTTTGTTAAAGTAACTCTATATCTTCTCACCCTAGAATATTTTAGCACTATATATAATGTTATGTTGAGTCTCAAAACCTTTGCCCAGGCCATATGTAGGCAGTAAAGCCCAAGCTGTTAGTTCATGGATCCAATAATTCCACAGAGTAGCTTCAGGAACATTAGCTTCTGAGTCAATGCTATGTCATTCAGCTCTTAATTTTCTTCTGAAATATAAAATTTCATTTTATTTTGTGACTCCAGGCATACATTTCAACAGATATTTTTGTTATATTTTATCTAGCATTATTTTTGTGAGTACTATAGCATAGTCTACTAGTGCTTCATATTACAGGCACAAGTTGCAGTAATAGGGTTTTCTTGACGCTAAAGCTAATAGCTATGTCTACTAAATAGCTAGAACAATGTGATTTAGAGTATACTTTTTTATAAATAGATGTTGGAGAATATAACATAAAAGGTATAAAAATCATACCTTGATTATTTTTTAAAAATTTCTATTCTAGATATTAGAAATAGAAAACAGAAAGACAATTTCAGAAGGATTATAATTGTAGTCTAAATCCTGCCCATCAATTTTATACTGACCCCTAACTTTAACAAGATCACACTTTACACTCCATTTGCTTTAACAACTTAAGAAAAGATCACAGTCTAAATAAATTATAAATTTTTGATATTATCAGATATTATAATTTTTCCAAGTGAGTGGGTAAAAGATACTACCTTATTATATAGTCTTTCTTTATGTTTTTTAAATCACATCTCTTTCTAAGGATATTAGTCATACCACTCTCTTCATTAAAATGACTGTTCATAGTTTGGTCAGCCACTTACGTGGGTTATTTATATGTTCGTTGATGTGTAGAATTTCTTCAGATATTTTATATATAGTAAACAATTGTACTGTATTTCTTGTCTGATTGTTTTGTGTTTGGAGAATTGGATTTTATGTGTGGCATAAGTTAGAAACATTATTTCATTTTAACATTTCTGCTATGCATAAGTCTTTGCCTTAACTTCACTATTGAACATTCTTTGTTATTGATCTGTGATGTTAATTCTATCATATTTCATGTTTCTATATGGTCTGGGGTCTACTTCTAGGTACTCTGTTCCCTTTAAATCACTGGCCATCACTAAATTAATATAACACTCTTACATGTCAGAGCATGGTCTAAGTTTTCAATCTTGGTAGAAAAACTCTCCCAACCATACTGATTTGTTTCATCAATGTCTTCTTGAAGCAGTGAGATCTGTTATTTAAAGCAAATTTTAGAATAATGCTGCCCTGTTTTTCAAAATATCCTACTGCAATTCTTTTTATTTCATTCAGAAACAATACCTTTAATTTATATGGGAATAAACCTCCACTTAAGCATAGGTAATCTAACAACTCATTGTGAACATAATTTTTTGCATGCCATTTATACACATTGTTTGGAAAATTTACTACTAGGAAACTGATAAACGGTATATTTTTATTACACTATTTAAGGAGTGTTTTAAATGTTGGTCTTATCCTTTAAAAAATCATGTCTTGGTTATTTTATTAAAGAGTCTGACTGAATTTTGGACAATTTTAATTATCTCTACTTATTTTGGTTTGAAAAAGAAGAGAAGACAAATTATATAAGCTTACCTAATAAAAATACAGTCAATTCCTTATAGATAATAATCCCTTTAGAGGAACCTAGGTATTCCACCTTATTAATTGTTTAAAAACAATTAGCTTTTTAAAGTCAGTGCTATTCCATTGCTTAAAAGATTATTATCTTCTCTTTACATTTTATTTTATATCGAAATTATGGCATTTATGAAAAAAATCAGTTTTCAAATATATTCAAAGCATACATGACATCCCTTATTTATTTTATTTTCCTACATATGTTTTTTCCTATATTCTGAACTTTCATCTTCAATACATATAAAACAGATACAACTGGATTGACAAATAATCTTTATATTTCTTGTTAAAATAATCGATAACATTATTTCAATGAAAACAATCCACGATGTTTTAACATTTTATTTGGTGCCATAAATATGGTCGATCCCAAACTAACATTGGTTTATGTAATAAACTGATGTATTTATTGTGGTATTTAGCAAATACCATATTCATTTACTGAAGTGATATTAATAATATAGCACAAAATAAACTTCACTGTCTCCTTAATATTATTTATTGTAGGTTAAAATAGTTTGAATGGTCAAAAAATATGATCACAAATATATACAATTTATTTTTGATTTATATAATTGAGTTCTATAAAAGTATTTTGCAACATAACTTATTTTTTAAAAAGCAAGAAAAAAAGGAAAACATTATTTAGCAATTAGAAGTTCCATGATGTAAATATCACTTTTTCAGAACAAATTAATAAAGTTTGTCGTAAGATATAGGTATAAATTTGCTATAAATTGTAGATATTGGGATGTGGTGCTTTAATAAAGAAGAGTACAGTACAGGGTGAAGTGAATAATGTTTGTATCAAACTCCAATTCTTCACTGTAAAGAGATAACCCATGTTAATGGTCATCAAATGACACTAATCCCACAAAATCAAAGTGTGTCTACCATCTCTCATTCCTACGTCTCTTATTTTAGCATAATAAGGGAGGTCTATAGCACTTTCCCCTAATTCTCCTTAAGAAAATGCTCTAGAAGCACACCTATACATTTACCCCAATAATTACGTTGTTTGGGTAATAAATGTGCCATAATTTTATATCAATTTAAGCATCAATTGACAGCATATTCCCATCATGACAACTTGCAACATTTTCAGAGAAAAACAGTTTCTTAATCCACATGTCACCAACTAATTTTATTCTACAATGCAGGTAACTTTTTAATTATCTCAAGTATCTTAACTAAAAATAAATAGATTTCATTATAGGAAATCTCTAAATAACTGGCTTTAAGTTGTACCCATTATAAAATCACCCAGTATGCAGAAGACAGAAATATTCTCATCAATTGTTAAAATTCACGTTCAGAATTTTGAACCAATGTAACTCAATTACCATACAGAGTATAACCTTTAAACATAAATAGCTACACTTCATCTTGTATTGCTCAATTTATGGCATGAAACAAATTTTTCTAGGTTCATAAGTGAGGAGATATCTTATGAATTATAATTATTACAAATTAATTAAAAACAGTGTACAAAGCCATTTCAGTAAAACAATCTTAAAATTTGTTCTTAGAAAATCTGCATTTCCAAACAACTTGCGTTAACAATTATATTCTTAATATCAGTGCAAAAAGAACCAAAACTTGGAGAACAGCTTTTTAATTTAGGAATGATCTTCTAAAATTCTATTACATTGCTAAACACATTTTTTAATAGGAAGAAGCTAAGCACCATTTATAAGGGTACTTAACTCACTTTATTAATTAAATAATTATTATTTTGTGTTTATTTTTATTTTGAATTTAAAAAATCTAGCATAGCATAGAGTTGACACTATTATTTCATTTTAAACTTAAAGTAAAACCAAAAATTAATTATTGCTAATCCACTTTTGTATACTGGGAAACCAACCCAAATAAATTTCCAAAGTCACATAGCTAATAAATGGCTAGTCTGGACATCATATACCAGCCAACTGATGTGAACGTGCAAATTCTTAATTATGTCACTTTACTGGCTTTTTGAAAATAGTGCTCCTAATTCATCTACCTTAGATTATTATTGTTGGAATAATAACCTAAAATTATCCATATATATTAATATAATATATAAAGATATGTATATATGTGTGTGTGTGTGTATATATATATATATGTATAGCAATAGACATTGTATTGCAGAAAGAACATTAAAGCTAAAAAGACAACACTAAGCTACAATTCTTGCTCAGTAATTTACTGGGTGTGAAAAACAGGTTAAACCACATCATTCTTCTAATTCATTTTTTAACATAAAAATAAGTTCATGCACTTTGGGAGGCCAAGGAGGGTGGATCACAAGGTCAGGAGATCGAGAACATCCTGGCTAACACGGTGAAACCCCGTCTGTACTAAAAATACAAAAAATTAGCCAGGCGTGGTGGCGGGCGCCTGTAGTCCCAGCTACTCGGGAGGCTGAGGCAGGAGAATGGCGTGAACCCAGGAGGCAGAGCTCGCAGTGAGCTGAGATCGCGCGACTGCACTCCAGCCTGAGAGACAGAGTGAGACTCCATCTTAAAAAAAAAAAAAAGTTCATATAGATTTGTTCTATATTTGTCCCAGAACATCACAGGATTGCCTGAGCATGAAAATAACATTATGCACGCTAGCATGTTAATAAGTATCAGCAAGTATTATTAACACTGTCAGATATTTTTCCATTAACTGGGGACATATATTTCTATGCTAAGTAGATGAACAAAAAATTTCCTTCCAACCAACATTTTCCTTCTTCAACTCATTTGAATAAAACATTTTAATTCACTTATCTTTTCTGAGTAGTCTTAAAAAACAACCAGTACATTGCATTGTCAAAATCTACTGGATATCAAATGTCTTCATCTTTTTCAGCCTTTCAAAGCCTCTGCCACAATTATGTACTACTTCTGTCTTAAAACACTTTCTTTTATTGGCTTCCTTGTTTATCACCAACTTCATTCTTTTTGAAAAGTCTCATGTGCTGAACATGCTTTTATCTGACTTTAATATGTTGGAGAGAATGTATCTTTTTCTTTTCAGACTCTTTCACACAGTAATGGCTATAAGTAAAGCAATTTATATCTAATATTAAAATGTATTACTTTAATCTTGATTTGATCCTTGAGTTCTAAATCTAACTACTAAGCCTATGCATCTACTCGGATGTCTATATAAGCATGTGAAACTTAATGTTCCCAAAACAGACCACATCTTTTACAATCCCCTCCAAACATGCTTCAGTTCCAGAATTACCAACCTCAATTTAGAGTACATGTTATCTATATATTTACTAAAGACATAAACTTCAAAGGTATCTAGATTCCATTAACTCCCTCGGCTTCTTTAGTCAGTCTTCTAGTCTGTGAGTGTACATCTCATTATTTCAAAACCTTACCCCAATCCAAGCCACCATATACTTTTCTCTATATAATTCAAAAGGCTCCTAATTCATCTCCCTCTTTTCACTCTTTATCCCAAGTCAATTTCCAGTGGAGTGATATTTTAAAAATAAATCATTTTAAAATTATCCTTTTACAAAAAAATAATTAAAGGACAAACAGACAAAAATATTTTTAAAAAATAGGGCAATAATATATTGAATAACTTACCTTAAATAAAATCCAAAGTTTTACTGTGACATGCAAAATTCTGAAGGGTCTGAGCATCCTGTCTATCACAGCAGTCATGTCACCCAGCAAAGAGGAGTCAGTCCTTCAGGTTTGAGCCATAAGAACTGTCCTGTATTCCTAATTATTTTAACACACCAAATTCATTCCCATCTCAAGTCATTTGTCTTTGCTGTTCAAGATTTCTACAAAGCAATTATTGGAAGGATTTTAGTAGTTCATTCCTATGTATTTGTGTGGTCACAGCTCAGGTCGGTCAGATGTTCCCATACACCTAGGAATATATTTTTTCTTTCCCTCCTCCTTGCCTCCCATTCTCTCCTTCCTTTTTCTTACTCTTTTTCTTTCCTCCTCCTCCTCTCTCTCTCTTTCCTCTCTCTTCCTCCACTTTTTATCTTTCCAAAATCTGGAATGGTTTAATGATTTTTGAAGTTCCTCTGTCTAGATGGGAGATGGAGCCTGCTTCCTAATATAATAGCTGGAAACCCCAAATATTATGTCCTCAATTTCTCTTGTACTCTGCACTGACATAATCTCAGCTCATTAGATGTATTCATTTTGAATAAAGTTTCCTAGTGACTCTCGGGAGAATACAAAATGTGTTCTAAGAGACATAGTAGAAGCAGCAACACTATCAAGTTTCCAGGGTAGGCAGCATCAGCAGTGCCAGTGCTGTGATTCTGCAGTCAGTACCAGCAGCCCCACATTCAGGCGCTAATTCAATATCTTTGCCATTGCTGTGCTTCTGGCTGCATAGTATCACTCTTTATTTCTGTCCTATTTTCTGAACCCAATTCACCAGACTTCTCAAAAATTCTTGAGTATTCCCACATCTACATAAATTTTCCATTAAATGAGAAAAAGCTTCAGTTGCTTGCAGATAGAGACCTCCAGACATTCTCTAATCCATTATTCAATTTTACATTTTTTCTGACACTTTATTAATATATTAAATCCTCTTATTTATTGATTTGTTTGTTTTTTTCATGAATTTTCCATTTTTTATTCTAAATCTGCCATGGTTAAGCAGACTCTCATAAACTTTTAATCACCAAGATGAAAGTAATGCTGTATGTTTTTACTACATAGCCTCCTCCTTCCTTAGTACAACCTTTGGTTTAAAGAAAATATGTGCTTCTCCTGAGAAATCAGTATATTTTTTAAATATTAATTTACAAACTTACAATTGCATATTTTGTTTGTTTTGCTTGCTTTTTTAACTGATGTTATTCAGGAACGCTGAAGCTGAATTGTGGGTAAGTACTAGTACAAGGTATTCAATATTACTACTGAAATGCATCAGCAGAATTAGGCAGGGAATATAATGTTTTTGGATTACAGGAAATAATTATACAGAAAAGCAAGTGAAATTTGAATTTCAGATAAACAACACTTGTTTTTTTCTTATAATATAGGTATTCCCTGTGAATACTGGGGGGACATACTTGTACTAAAAAACTTTTTTGTTTACCAAAATTGAAATGTAACTAAATATTTTATGTTTCATCTAGCAATCTTAGAAGGGAACCACAATATTTTTACCAAGAGAATATGAAGTTCAAATGAAGTCAAAATTTATTCTCAACATGTATATTAATCATCAGTTTATACACTATTTTGCATTTTCAATCTTTATCTCATTTTGTGATATAGTGGAATTTATATCAACTTCTTCTTTCCTAAGACAAGTACTTATTTTCTGTTGATTTAGACTATATTTATTTTCAAAACTTATGTATTGCCAGAGAATGTCACAGGATGCCCTCTTTTTTTTTTAATTTTCTTTTGAGACGGAATTTCGCTCTTGTTGCTCAGGCTGGAGTGCAGTGGCGTGAACTAGGCTCACTGCAACCTCCGCCTCCCAGGATCAAGCGATTCTCCTGTCTCAGCCTCCTGAGTAGCTGGGATTACCGGCACTTGCCACCATGCCCCACTAATTGTTTGTATTTTTAGTAGAGACAGGGTTTCATCATATTGACCAGGCTGGTCTCAAACACTTGACCTCAGGTGATCCACCCACCTCAGCCTCCCAAAGTGTTGGGATTACAGGCGTGAACCACCGCACCTGACCAGAATGCCCTCTTGTGTGTCAATCTATTTATTATTTAACCAGGAAGAAAATAAAAATGAGTGTGAATCTTTTGTTGCTGATATTCTAAAATGATTTAGACAGCTTGAAGAAAATGAAATGAAAAACTGTATATTCATTAAAATTTCTTTAATCATTATTTAAATTCAAAAGTTTGTATGGAATCTGGCTTTTTGCTCTACATGTTTCTGAGAAGTTTCAGAACTGGTCGTAAAAATTATTCACAAATTGTTCATATTCCAAAAAATTTAGCACTTAAACCTATTACATAGCCATATATTAAGGTTTTATTATTTTCTTTTTTCTCTTAGTGACTATTTGTGTTTCTTTTTTGAGACTGTGTGTTTAGATAACTTCAATTTCATCCTAATGATTTTATATAATCTTTCAGATACTTGAACTTTTTGACTATTAACTTTGAATACTGGGTATGTTAGTTAGCCTCAATGAATGCCATTTGTCTATCTGTAACATAAAGGAAATAGGTAAATATTTTTGAATGTGCTATAAAATAGGAATATTCATTTTCTGATAGTTTTAATTCTAAATCCAAAGTAAATCTTGCCCTCTTTAATCTGAATTAGTGATGGCAAACTTTGTTCTGTAAAGGCCTTAAAAGTAAATATTTTAGGCTTTGGAAGCCACATAGTCCCTTCAGTAACTACTCAGCTCTGCCACTGTAGTGCAACAGCATCCATAGATGATATGAAAATAAATGAGTGTGGCAGTATTCCAGTATAATTTTATTTAAAAGAATAAGACTAGAGCAGACTGGAATAGGACCATAGCTTGAATCATTATTTCCATTCAGTACAAAGAGATAAAATGTATTTTTAATTGGCCCAGATGTTTTATTTTCTTTCCTATCTCTCTCTCTAAATATTTTTCACCATCTTTGTTTCTTCCCCACTTCTGACACTTGGCACTCTGGACTAATTCATACGTCATGCCTTTAATAAGACTTAATCTGTTGTAGGATAGTAAAACAAATAACTAAATGAACAAAACCACGTGAAGAGTGATATATCTCTCATGCATTATTAAAGAGACAACAAAATTTTTTTTAGCTTTTCTATAAAAACAAGGCTTTCACTTATGTCCTTGGATGATTTCAATTTTATTTAGACACACTAAAGGAACAAAGCACAACAATAACAAATCTTAATCAAAATTTCTATAAATATACTTTTAATTCATTGTCAGGTAACCTCTGTTTTTACTGTTTCAATTTACAGTCCTACATAGTGAAGTCTGTTGATGACAAGTATCTTAATCTTTTTCTAAGTCTCAATATCATTTTATATAATTGTTTACATACATCTCTTAAATGTTATTTATGAGAAATAAATTAAACTATCTATAAATTACTTAGTGTAGCATGGAGCACATATTAATTAATTTTTGGTAATTGAAAATAAATGTTTTTAGACTTTAAATGTAAAGTGATTGTAAAGTCATTTTTATATGATTATAGATCGTCATACTCAATTTTTAAAACAATTGACTTCTTGTGCAAATAACTTTAGTGCAAATAAATTTAGTACTTGTTAAATTTAGTACTTGTTAAATGGATGAATGTGTACCAATAGATAGGTGGCTTTATATTAAGTATCATTTTTGACATATGTGTAAGACTAGTCAAAATACATAGCTCAATAGCACAGTTGAGGGCTAACAAAATTAAGGATTAATGAGGAAACCTGGGAGCAGTTATTAAGGCAAAAGCTGGAACTTGACGATTAGAAAGTGAATACACAATACAGCAAAATGAGAGCATCTATCATACATAAAGTTAACTGTAAAAGCTTCATTGTCTTAGTCTGTTTTCTGTTGCTATAACAGAATACCTGAGGCTGTGTAATTTATGAGGAAAATAAGTCTATTTGGCTCACAATTACAGAGACTAGAAAGTCCAATATTGGGTTCTCCATCTGTGGAGGGCCTCTTACTGCTCTGAGTTATGGTGGCAAGTGGAAGGAGAGGGGGTTTATGCAAAACCAAGAAAAAAGAAAACAAAGAAGAGACCAAATACCTGCTCTTGAGGTGTCTCCTGAGAGGTAAAACTCACTCACTCCCTTCAGAAACTGCATTAATGCCTTCATGAAGCCAGATGCCTCATAACCCAAATGCCTCTTAAAGCTCCCACCACCTCTCAAGACTGTCACACTGACAATTATATTTCAGCATAAGTTTCGGCAAGGACTTACAACATCCAGACCATAGTATTCCATGTGATTATGCTTGTTAACCATGAACCTAAGCTATCATGGTTTTTTTATTGAATATTTGTAGCATGTAAACATGAGGAAATCAGAGTCATTTTGTCCATGTCAATTTTTCTTACCTAACTCCAGTCAGAGATGCCAAAATCACTTTCATCAAGAAACTCTTGGTGATTAATCTTATTTATTTAGAAATTAACCATGAGCAGCTGGATGCGGTGCCTCAAGCCTGTAATCCAAGCACTTTGGGAGGCCGAGGCGGGCAGATTGCCTGAGGTCAGGAGTTTGAGACCAGCCTGGCTAACATGGTGAAACCCTGTCTCTACTAAAAATACAAAAATTAGCCGGGCCTGGGGGCGCACACCTGTGGTCCCAGCTACTTGGGAGGCTGAGGCAGGAGAATGCCTTGAACCCAGGAGACGGAAGTTGCTGTGAGCCAAGATGGGGCCACTGCAATTCACCTGGGAGACAGAGCAAGACTCTGTCTCCGCCCCCCACCCTCCCCCTACTAAAAAAAAAGAAATTAACCATAAGCAATTTAGGCCCTTTAAATTTATTGGGTCTTGTGATATTGGGTATATTCCTGACAACTTTTCAACATCTAGATATAAAAAGAAGCCAATGTACCTATTGTTTATTTAAACAATTTACATCAGTGAAATGTTATATACATCGCACATATATTCTAACTCTAAAATACGACACAAAACTTATAATAGAGACTAACAGTATTAGACATATTTTTACATATTTTCTTTCTTTACGTAATGATTTAAAAATTAGCTTAGAGAACCTCAATAAAATTAAATACAATTGTAGATAATACAACTTTTATAACCATGAAGCTTAAAAGAAAATTGTTGAATAACTCATGAGTCACACAGAATATAATGCATTTGATTATATTTTTTAGAAACTCAGAATTTCGTTATATTTTTTAGAATGGTACATTAAATTTAATACAACAAACATTTTATACACATCATGAATATTTATCTATGTAAGCTCAGCTGTTAAGGGCATGAGTAAGTTGCTTATTTTTTTTCTGTTTATTAATTCTGCTGATTAAAATGCAGCAGGAAAATGACATATATAAGTGAGAAGAAAATTTAATAACATTTGATCCAAACAATAGGTTGGAGCATATTACTTTCAATTGATAAACTGACAAATTAAGGATAATTTAACTAAGAATAAAGAACAGTTAAGTTTAACATTTATATATGTTCCAAAATTAAGTCAAGAAGAATGAGGGAAGTAAATCAAATAGGCAGAAAAACTAGCAGTTTTTACTCAATGTGATATGGTCAATTAAACGTTTGTATGAAAACTATAACCAAAAGTTTAGTTTTATCTGAAAACATTATAAAATATAAAGAAGGAAAGTCATTGGCACAAAACAAAAAATAACACAATTTATAGAGATTTTAAGTGAATCACTGAAGTCTTTATTGACAAAAATAGTGAAGTATCAAATTATAATGCCTTAAAATAAATGGATAAGATGGATATGAATACACTTATGGAAACATAATTAAAAAGCTTCTTTGAAACAAATAGCTAACATAAGCAGTACTATAAAGATTGTTAGGCAAACATTTTATAGTAACTATCTAATTTTTTTTTTTTTTTTTTGAGACGGAGTCTGCTCTGTCACCAGGCTGGAGTGCAGTGGCACCATCTCAGCTCACTGTAACCTCCACCTCCCCTGTTCAAGTGATTCTCCTGCCTCAGCCTCCCAAGTAGATGCGACTACAAGTAAATATCTATTTTTTAAAATATTAATGAGAAAGTTATTATGTGGTACCTTATTGTTATATCTAATGACCAAGGAAGACGTAATGTTTCTCTCGGCTTGATCACATTTAGCAAGCTTCTTTTTGTTTCTAAGCCCCTGGCCTCTCTTTTTCTGGAGTATTTACTACTGAAAACTTGTGATTGTAAGTCCTTTCTTTCTTTGAAATGTAAATCTTTGAAAAGACTCTTGCTGGCTTTAAAACCTAAGTGTGTCTTCTTTAAGGATCTGGGGACCATGCCTTTCAAAGGTCATCACCAAGAAACAGAATGGACATATCTTAGTCTCTGTGGGAGGGAAGACTCCACCTAAATTAAGTGAGTGCCTTGCTCCATGTTGTAAAATTATCTTCTATAATGAAAACTTGAGAAAGTTTACTTTTCCTTTGAGTAAGGCCAGTTAGAAATGCAGAGGGTCTATTTTCCACCTCACTGCAAAGCTCTCCCACCCTTTGTTTTAATGCAGTTCAGTTCTAGTCTCTCAGTTGTTGCAATAATCTTGAATACAGTCTTATCAAACCTGTTTCACTTTGCCCAGTGCACTTTTTACTTTTACAATAGCATGTCTACTAAGTAAATGTAAATAAAAGAAGTTATCTTGCTAGTTAGAATAAAAAACTGCCTTTCTTAATTATCTAGGTAGTAAAGCAAAATTGCTAGGCAGAATTATTCCAAAAATTACCAATTTTTTAAAATTTATTTTGCCTGTGAAGGTAAAATAGTTAAGTGCTTGTTCATAACGTAAACTACAGATTTATTATTTATTATTATGTGATAAAAAGGTCCAGTGAAAAGAACCAATTAATTTACTTCATCAATTGTATATCCACTATTTTTATCATTTATCAGTGTAAGTTGTGGCTAGGAGTTAATTATTTTCAACAACTTTTTTAGTAATAATAAACATTTAATGAGAAAACAATACATATATATTACATATATATATATGTACATATAGTTGTTTATTTTCTCTGAGATTCCCTTTTACTGACTTATGGATTTCTTCTAAGTTACTTAAGCACTATATTCCATGTTTTATAAGTTTATGTTAAGTAAACTAATATATGTAGATGCTGATTTTCAGAATTCATGTGTTCCAAGATAATGGCAATATTTCTTTGTATATGATGCCCTTACCAGAAAGGGGTTTGGATCCATACCCTAAGAGAGAGTTTTTGGACCTTACTTAAGAAAGAATTCAGGGCAAGTCCACAGTGCGAAGTGAAAGCAAGTTTATTAACAAAGTAAAGGAATTAAAGAATGGCTACTCCATAGACAAAGCAGCCCTGGGGGCTGCTGGTTGCCCATTTTTGTGGTTATTTCTTGGGGTGGATTATTCATGCTTCCCCCTTTTAGACCATATAGGGCTACTTCCTGATGTTGCCACGGCATCTGTTAACTGTCAAGGCGCTGGTGGGAGTGCAGCTGTGATGAAGTCCAGAGGTCACTGTCATCACCATCTTGGTTTTGGTGAGTTTTGGCTGGCTTCTTTACTACAACCTGTTTTATCAGCTAGGTTTTTACGACCTGTATCTTCTGCTGACCTCCTGTCTCATCCTGTGACTTAGAATGCCTAACCATCTGGGAATGCAGCACTGTAGTTTTCAGCCTTATTTTACCAACCCTCTACTCTACATGGAATTGCTCTGCTTCAAAGGCCTCTGAGAATGCCATGACAAATTGTAATTAGTTGAAATATAAGATATATGGAAGTACAAAAACATATTAGTTAATTACAGGGGCTGCCAATGTCACAGGAATGTGCCATGGAATGAGAAACAAAATTATTAATTAGAAAACCCCAAGGGAGACAAAAAGGCATTTTAGAAAGCAAAAGGAAAAAGTGAATGAGATGAAAAAGTAAATCAAAGAGTAAAGAACAGGAAAGTTGCACAAAATTGGAAGTTTCCATATATATCTTGAAAAAAAAGATAATGTGGGATAGGACTTGAAAACAATAGAGCAGAGATTAGTCATCGCATCATACTTCTATCTTTTCCAGCAATTTACCTAGACACATAATTTAACTTCAGATAGAAAGTTAAGTTGCTATCATTGGAATAGTGAATCTTATTTCTACTATGTATGCATTATATTATTTTAAACAATTATCGTTGTAGGCCATATGCCCATTGCTATTAACTCTTGTTGATTGGAGTGGATGTGTTCAGTTTTAGAAAGTGAATAGAATGTAGTACTCAAAAGAACTACATAAATAAGGAATGAAGTGAAATGGAACAAATGTATTTTTAATAACTGTGATAAAATAAATATTAATTTGAAAATCTCACTGTGCCATCTTTCTGTTCTGTCAATGGACATTGCATTAAATATCTTATACAAAATAAACAGCAAGTTTTCATGGGAAGGTCAGCATATTACATTGTACAGCGTATTACTGTATATTTCTGTAATTCTACTGTTATATTTTTGAGATTGCCTGACTTAAAATGGCTAATGTATTACATTAACGGAAATGAACTATCTTCTTTTATGTTAATCATTGCAAATATTAATTAATTAATAAAACCTGATTACATAGCGGTGGTTTCACAGCAAAAGAAATAAAAAAAAAAATCAGTCCTTTGAAGATTTACATTGTCAGCTGCAATAACTTTCTTTCTCCCACAATTAAAAACTATTAATTAATATTTCACAGTACCTTGTGATTTATGCTGCCATATTAAGATGGAATAAAATGCAGTACCTTGAGCTTCATTCTCAATAAACATTCAGGATGTCCACAAACGTACTTTTTTATTGTAATTATTGATTTATAAAAAGGAAATCTTGTTCTTAAAGATACTATTATGATGAAAATTATAATAACTTTCTTCACATTCATATGCTTTTTCCATTTGTATTAATGCTAATGAAGGTCAAGGGATTTATTTTCACAGCACTATATTAAAAAGATGTCTTGATTTGAATTTACTATACAAAACTCTACCAACTGAAATAAGCTGTTTAATGTGATTAGCAGTTACATAGGCCTTTCTTTGTCACTAAAGGTGAGACAGCCAGGTGGGAGGGGCTCCCTGGAGAAACTCCTATCAGTCTATCCACTGAGGTGGAGCCTTGGGAAGTTAACAACATCTGCAGCAGGGAGGAGACTGGCCCCTCCTCTTCCTGTGTAGAACCTGGTATTCCAATTCCCAGGCAGGAAGCACTCTAGCAGGGGAGTCTGGCCTTGCGGAGGATTCCTGTTTCCCCTATTTTCCCCTTTTCACCCAATAAAACCCTGCTTTACTACTCACCCTTTAAACCATCTGTGAGCCTAAATTTTCATGGCCCTGGGATGGACAAGAACCCCGTCTTTAGCTGAACTAAGAAAAAGTCCTGCAACAAAGGTTTAATATATCTAGCTTTATGATCTTAGCATATCTAGAACTATGTTTCATATGAAGGTTATCAATTAATATGTTTTAATAGAATCTTGTTTTATGCACTATGATATCAATTATTTATCAAAGTATATTCATTAGTTAATTGTGGGAAGTGGATTAAACAACAGCTAACCCAACAAAATAACATTTACTTCCAAAGAACATGTTTCATTTGCTTACGGATTTATAATTTTAGAACTATCTGGCAAAGCCACAGTATATTACACACATATATGAAAGAAATAATCTACCTTAATGACATATATAATTGTTATACATATATGACACTATATATAAACAAAATATTCATATAAACAATATATACATATTGTTTTGTTTTTTGAGTTACTTGTATTTAGTGTTTTTTATGTATAGATAGATGGATAGATAGATAGATAGATACATAGATAGTTTTGGATGTTAAGAACTCTCTCATATTCAGCACAGTCATTGAACTTTTGCAGAAGGTGCTAAGTAAATGCATGTCAAATTAATTAATACGCATTACTTTAGAAAAGAACATTAATGAAACTGATCATTAAATATACAAGTGTATTCTCAAAAAATTATATGTCTATTTCAATCTCATTTTCTTAAGAAGGACTTATGCGCTCTTGAAAATGTGATAAAATGAGAGAAACAGACACACACATACACACACACACACACACACTTATGATCCTCTTGCGTCTGAAAACAGATAATTTGTTAAAAAATAAAAATGTAACTCTATAATTAATCTTTAAAATGCCTAGCAGATGATGGAAAATTACTTTTCTAACATTTTATAAATGATGGAGAATTATTCTAACCAAATACTGCATAGAATATTTGCACATTTAATTTATAAGAAAGGTTAATTGCATTGCTCTGTTAGTATGACCTGCTTGAATGCCGAATCCAGGGAGCATAAATGATTTTTAAGTACACAGCAAGAGAGTGGATTTTCCCCTAAGTTTACTCCTAAGGCTTTTGTACTAGGTGAAGCAATAAGACATGTTACATATATCTATGGTTATTGTTCTCAACATCCCTGAAGTTTAAGACCTAAAGATCAAGAGACAAAAATTCATAAATGGATTCTGATGCTAGCATCTAAACAAAGAGGTAATATTAGTAGTTTTTTTCTTTAAAAAATATGTGTTTCTGTGTGTGTCCATGTAAATCACCTGTAACCTGAACATACTGTGATAATACTTTGGGTCAAGAACTGATACCTTAACACTTTTCTATCAAATTGTCAAGATTCTACTCTATTCAAGGTAATTTTTGTTATAATTATACTTTCTTTTTTAGAGAAGAGTAACTCTAGCAAAAATGTCCAATATTGGAGTGAATGTAATTTAGAATAATATGTGTTACATAGCTGCTTCTCAGATTTAAACACACAGTTGCTGACAGTGACGTAAATGATACTTGACATCATTTAAAAGCTTGTGTTGATATTTGTCAGGAGATTTTTTTTTTTCTTTTGAGACACAGTTTCACTCTTTTTGCCCAGGCTGGAGTGCAATGGCACGATCTCAGCTCACTGCAACCTCTGCCTCCCAGGTTCAAGTGATTCTCCTGCCTCAGCCTCCCAAGTAGCTGAGATTACAGGCATGCGACACCACACCTGGCTAATTTTGTATTTTTAGTAGAGACGGGGTTTCTACATGTTGGTCAGGCTGGTCTCGAACTGCCAGCCTCAGGCAATCCACACGCCTGGGCTTCCCAATGTACTGAGATTTTAGGCGTGAGCCACTGTGCCCAGCCCAATATTTTTTTTCTTGCCTATTGATTTCTCAATTCAATTCTGGCAAGTGATGTACTATAAAAAATGTTGGATTTGAAACTTTGAAAATGTATGAATATGATGTATATTCTTAAAGACAGAAATGAAAACCAAATACCTCATGTTCTCACTTAAAAGTGGGAACTAAACATTGGGGACACATGATCATAAAGCTGGGAACAAAAGTCCCTTGCTACCGCTAAAAGAAAGAGGGAGGGAGGAAAGGGGGCAGTGGTTGAAGAACCAATTATCTATTGGTTACAATGCTCACTACTTGGATAATGAGATCAATCACACCTCAAGCCTCAGCATTACACAATATACTCATGTAACAAAAACTGCACATGTAGCCCCTGAATCTACAATAAATTTGAAATTTAAAAAAATTAAACTAAAATAGATTAAAAAAGAAAATGACACTGAATTTATTCCTTTACTATGAATCATTTTTATTTTAATGACTCCTTAGTTCATATACAAAGAAATTATGAGTGTAAGGGAACCAATTGGTTATGCTACTGTTATGACTACATATGATATTAGATAAAGAGTAGCATCAGGATGCTAACAAAAATTACTCTTGCAGTTTTGATTTGTGTGTGTATGTGTGTGTGAATGAAGTCCTCATTCACGAATACTTTCAGAAAATAAAAATCAGCAACCAAACGCACTTACTTTTTTTTAAAAGGAGCTTCAGCATACCAGCTATTCCCACGTTGAACTTCGTTTCTTTTTTTTTTTGAACATAAAAACAAAGAACAAATATTCTATTGATTTTAGAATGACTGTATCCCTTCAGTAATATGTAGAAGCTAGTTCAAAATATATAAGGTCTCCTTAATTTTATCCATTTTAGTAAGGGTTTTGTGATACCATATTGAGATTGTAATTATTTCATTAATGAGACTGAATATTTTTTCATTTGGTTATTTGCCATACATTTATCTTCATTAATTATGATTCTTATTCTCATTATTGTCACCATTAATGAGATTATAATCAACCCAATACAACAATGGATGAAAGATTTGAACTGGCATTTCACTAAAATATTTTGGATAATGTGAAATAATTTGAAAACAAGTGAATATTTGTGTATCAAGTATTTCTAACATAATGACTCTGCAATTTGCAAAGATAATTTAGAGCAATTATCTTACATGTAGTTCAGAAGACATATTGAATTATCAAATGCCAGAGAAAACAGAGATAAGTGGCTATACTGACAACTTTTTCCCAGTTCTATACCATGCACTGTTCCTTTTTTTTTTTCGTGGAGTCTCACTCCATTGCCAGGCTGCAGTACAGTGATGTGATCTAGGCTCACTGTAACCTCCAACTCCCTGGTTCAAGTGATTCTCCTGCCTCAGCTTCCCGCGTAGCTAGGGATACAGGCACGCACCACCACACCCAGCTAATTTTTGTATTTTTAGTAGAGACAGGGTTTCACCATGTTGGCCAGGATGATCTCGATCTCCTGACCTCGTTATCTGCCCGCCTTGGCCTCCGAAAGTGCTGGGATTACAGGCATGAGCCACTGGGCCTGGCCACACTGTTCTCTTTTTCAGTGAATGGAACATAAATTCATCCAGCCTACCAGAAATTCATTTTCTATGGTGAACTACTGTTCTGCAGTTTTCTGCTGAAGTAGATATCCAGGTTGTGGGGTGTGTTCCTAGTCATACAGTTATCATCGAATAAACAATGCTAGACCTGGATACTTGTGTTTGCTCTGCCTTGGGACTATATGACATCATCACTGTTGCTCTGCTTAGACCGTTCTCTTAAAGAGCCCCAGAGCAGACTGTTCAGATACTACCGGTACTGTGGTTCCAACTGGATCCCCTAATTGCTGAGGAGATCATTATATCAAAACAATGGTTGAGACACTCTGATTCACAAGCATGGCGATGGGTGGTAATGTGTATGAGATCTATTAAAAGTAGGTTAAGGAACTGAGAAGCCCAGGTATAGATAAGCATGTTGAAATAGTCAAGATAATTGGCAAGGTGTTTGTTGTGGAAATATTACTGAGATAACTAAAAGTACTGCTACAAGGGGATCTGTAGATCAACAGTTAAAGAGTGATATGGTTTGATGACATGACCTTAATGTTGCTAAGTTGAAAGGAGAATATATAAGTTAATAAGAATATACGAGAAGAAAACCAACAACCCAATAGAAAAAGTATGTTATTGGTATAAATCTATAAAAAGCTTCTTAAACATAGCTATTGTAAGAGAAAACTGTTAAGTTAAATCTAAAATGAACTATTGTGTTTGAAATCAGAATCGGAGAATCAAAAAGGTTTATGACAACTTATTTCAAATTATTAGTTAAAGCAAAAATTTCACAGAAGGCTGCTTATAAAATGAATTTGCGTACCATTTATGGAAGTAAATTCAGCAAACTTTTTCAATTTAAAGATAAATGCTTACACATTTGTCCCAGTAATCATAAAATTTAATCCTAAAATAATGCATGCATATATGTGAATAATGAATATAGAAAATATTCCAGCCAACTAAAAATCTAAGAAAGAGATTGATTAAATATATTATGTTACACCCACATAATGGAATGCAATGTCATAATTTTTTTAAATTAATTACTTTTAAGTGTATTGAAATGGTATAACCATCAAGCCATACTGATAAGGAATAAAATAAAGCTACCAATGAAACACAGATTAAGCTTTCATTAGTTTATAAAAAATTATATATGTATATAAGAAAGTATATAGTCATATATTTATACATAAGTATATATGTATGTATATATGATAATACATGTGTATATAAGAAAGTATGCAAATATATAAGAAAGTATATGATAAAGTATACAAGTATATGATATATACTTTCTTATAAATTAATGATAGCTTAATCTATGTCTCCTTAGTAGCTATATTTTTTATTTTTTATTTTTTTTGAGACGAGGTCTCACTGTATCGCCAGGCTTGAGTGCAGTGGTGTGATCTCAGCTCACTGCAACCTCTGAGTCCCGGGTTCAAGCAACTCTCCTGCCTCAACCTCCCGAGTAGCTGGGATTACAGGCATGCGCCACTACGGCCAGCTAATTTTTTTTGTATTTTTATTAGAGACAGGGTTTCTCCATGTTGGCCAGGAAGGTCTTGGTCTCCTGACCTCGTGGTCCACCCACCTCAGCCTCCCAAAGTGCTAGGATTACAGGCCTGAGCCACCGTGCCCAGCCAGTGGATTTATTTTATTGCAACCAATATGTAACAACAAAATATATCCCATATTCCATCACAGTTCCCAGACTCCAAAATTATCAATCTATAAAATTTATTACATTAAAAATATTGTACATTTATTGCATAAAAATTTATTGTATAAATTTATTACATTAAAAAGTTAAATTACATTAAAATTATTGTATAAAATTTATTACATTAACAATTATTGTAAATTTATTACATTATTATTACATTATGCTAATTTATAAATAATTTATTAGAAATTATTTGCTAATAAGGATTGTCAGCTGGGTGCAATGGCTCACGCTTGTAATCCCAGCTACTCAGGATGCTGAGGCTGGAAGATGGCTTAAAGCCAAGACACTTGAGACCAGCCTGGACAAAATAGAGAGATGTAGTCTCCAAAGATAAAAATAAAAATTAGACAGACATGGTGGTGGGTGCCTATTGTTCTAGTTACTCCTGAAGTTGAGATGGGAGGATCATTTGAGCCCAGGAGTTCAAGGATGCAGTGAGCTATGATCCCACCACTGCACTCCAGCCTGAGTGAGTTGTCCCTATCTTAAAAAAAAAAAAAAAAGAAGGATTATCCTCTACATTTCACAGAAATAAAGTAATTATTTAGACATCATACTGGTCCTCAGTTAACTGAACATATTCTTCTGACGAGATGTGTTTTAATCGGTTCATGATCAACCTGAACTTGAACCTCAACAAGCAAAAAGAAAAAGAAGAATAAATTATCTCCGAGAAGCTATGAAAAACGGTCCCAGAGATGACTGTCAAAATAATTAATAAGTAGCAATTTTTCAGACAGAGAAAATAAAATTTCAATCCAGGTTAAGCTGAAAAAGTACCAGCAGAAAGACATGGTGGAAATGTGAACATCTGTGGTGATTTGAAAAGACTGGAATCATTTCAGCATCATTAAAAAATGATAATCTTATTAATATAAGGTATGGAGCTGAGAAAATATCAGACTGGGAAAAGCAGTAGAGTATAAATGGTATTATATCCCTTATTAGTACACCCAGTCTTTATTTAAAAGGTTATTGAAAACAGTTTAAATGTAAAATATGAAAAATTCTTAATTTAGTTTTTGATATTGAAAGATTCAGATAACAGTATGGTATATGGTTTCTAAAGGATTAAACTGAAAAAAAGGGATACCCATTAAAATATTACTATAAAATTTCAGGGAAACAGAATAATGGGAGAGCCATACGAAATAAAGTAATAATGCAAGATTCAGAGTGCTTGATGAATATGAACAACTAGTGGCAAATGACAGTTGAAATATTCTTGCTTGGTCTGACGGTTGTGGGTTAATTCCATTAAGTATAAGGGAATAAGAAAGACTGGAAGAACAATATTTGCAATTTTTAAACTTGAAGTACTAGATAGTATCCAGTGATAGACATGGATCCAGTGATAGACATGCATCACATAATTCTTGCAAACTTTTTAAAGAGTCTTTTAAAATAATGCTTTTATGTTTCATCTAAATAACTTCATCAATAACTGTCCCACTCAGGTTTCTGAATGAAACACTGTTAGGCAATTTTGCATTCAATACCAAAACATATTATTCACTTGCTAGGTGTAAGTAATAAAGTAAATATTCTGAATACTTTTTAAAAAATTGTTTAAATATCCTGGTTTTGTCCTTTTTAAATTAAATGGTACCCAAATATACCTGTAGATTAAATGACATTCATTTTCTATAAAATTGATTCTAATATTTGAATTGGCATTTATTTTCAAAATATTTAATAAAGTATTTGGAAATTTCCAATTTTCATCAGTGCCTAACATCAGAACTTTTAAAAATAATATTTTACAGTTGACATTATAATACTGAAAAATTTATCTTATTGTAAATAGTTCTGTGGAAGCAGACATTTATGTTTAAATAAGGTATTCTGGGCATTAAACATGTTCTATATTTTCATTTTAATATTTAAAATGTCTTGAAATATAGTTATTTTAAAATTGATAAATTTGTATGTTATTAAAACTATAAAATTAGAACAGATATCTAAACTTAGAAATGTTAATGATGATATAATATAAATGGTAAGTAGTTAGCCCAGCCCATACATATGCTTATCACAGTCCGGGCAATAATGTAAATGTTTATTCATAAAATTCTTACTGCAACCCAAAAGGCATATGTATTTTTTTAGTTTTGTAAATGAGGAAACTAATATGCAAGGAGATAAAGAAGTCTGCGTAAATTCACAGAGTAGCAAGTAGTTGGTCTAAGAATCAAGGAGTCCCTAGAGTTTATGTGTTACTTCTTATGCCAGACTGCATTACTAATGTGGAAATCTGACAAGACCTGATGGAAGCATTCTTGTAATCTGTAATTATTTCGAATATTTGAAATATCAAAATTGCAGAAAGAATATTATAGCTATGGATTTATTGTGAAGTTAGTTTTTAAAATTTATCCATTCAATTTGACAATATGGTTTCCTCTGAATTTTATAAAAACCAATTACTAAGGCAGTCCTTTCGTTCTTTGTGCTGACATTACACACTCTCCACTCTCATGTCTTTTTTATTCTTCTTTCATAGTAAAAGAAATTTAGCATGACAAATTGCTGTTTGGTAGCAACTAATTTTTCTCATTTTTTTTCTTAGTGGCTAAATGTGCTTATGGAACTGAGTTCTGATCGTTGAGGCATGTGGCTAGCAATAATTGGTGCTTAAAACAGATTTTCTCCTTAAAGTAATTAACTTTTTGTTTTCTTGGTTCCTTGCATCTTGACTCTTGGCTGGGGAATGAAAGGAAGTGAGGCAGCCATCATATCCATCCATACAATCATTATTAGTATATGCAGTGAAAAATCTCATCTATGAAATGTTTTTCTATTTCTCACAATAAAAATAATAAAGAAAACCTTTATAAAATCAACTGTATCCAGTAATATTTCACTGAAATTTGATGTATTCCTAAAAGCCAGGTCTTACAGTCAAAGATATATCAGAATCAATCACTCAGTTCTGCATTTGAAACACATCACTAAAAAAGGCAAGCAATTTTTATAGTCATAATTTTATGTCTTAATAAGAGGTATGTCTTTAGTAAATACAGTGAAGTTGTGCTATTCAAAGATTATTTTAGTATATTATTCAGCGTCTTCTGTATTTCCATACAAACTTTAGAATTTCTTTTTCTATTTCTATAAATAATATCATTGATATTTTGACAAGAATTTCATTAACTCTGTAGATCACTTTGGGCACTATGGCCATTTTCGCAATTTTAATTTTTCCAATGCATGAATGTAAAATCTCTCCATTTATTTGTATTGTCTTCAACTTCTTTCATCAATGTTTTATAGTTTTCAGTGTCGAGATTTTTCACCTCATTGGTTAAGTTTATTCCTAGATATATTATTTTTTGTAACTCTTGTAAATACATTTTTAATTTTTTTCTGTTAACTATCACTGCCTAGAAATGCTGTTGATTTTTTATTGTGGATTTTGTATCCTGTGACTTAACTGAATATTTTTATTAGTTCTAATAGCTTTTCAATGGAGTCTTTAGAGATTCCCATATTTAAGATTATGTTGTCTGCAAAACATGTTAAGAATCACATTTTGATTATAATAAATCAAACACTCCATAGCAGCAATGAATAAATTCAATTTGCTATTTACCCAAATAAGTTTCATTATGCTATATTCACCACATTAGTTTAAAAAAATTCAGACCAGCAGACTACAAGTTTCAAAAGCATACAAAAATAGATGTTTTATTTCAATCAACTATATTATGGCAGTGCAGCATGGTCAGACATTTCAAGATCATTGTGTCATGTTCAAATGTAGGCACTACTGATTAATGAGTTACATCCTTGTTTTGTTAAGTAATGATTTGGTTTATCCAGAAAGAGGGACAAATTATTCAAATAGCTCTTCTGGATTCCAAGTTATTAGACAAAAATAAAGGAAGTAAGGGTGAGATGCATCACGTACATCTACAATTATGAAGTGAAATGAAAGACATAATATGCAAGGCATTTGGCTGCTGATAGTCAAATGATTCTTCAAATATTTTTTTTCTTTTTTAAATTGCAGATAGATACACACTTTATATCCAGGATTGCAGAAAAGCTAGTCTAATCTTTCCACAGCAACCCAATTAGGTCAGTTTAATGGCTCTTAATTAATTGGATCACTTCGATTCAAGATCTATATGCATCACTTCAAGATCTATATGATTTCAGTATTCTATACCCAAAGCAGATGCTGACTAGTAACGGGATTAATATACATTTTATTGCAGACCAAAAGCTATTTTTATAAGTTTGTTACATAACTAAAATTTTTCCTTAAGTTATACAAAGGATTGAAAAAAAAATGTTAAAATGGAATTTGTTGCAAATTCTGCTTATTCCATCTAAAATTATGCTGAGAAATGTAACAAAGGCCCTGATGTAGTGCATTATTGGTGAAATACACTTTGGATTGTAAAATTTCCTTTACATTTTTTGTGCCATCCCTTCCCTTATTCCTATATTTTCTAGAATAAAAATGTTATATAATTTTTATAATGGACATTCTGTTGTCTTAACAATTGCTGCCAACACATTCACATAGTGATGGTTAATTCTCCAAGTAAATGATTAAAAACAATGACTTCTCATTTGGGTGCCTTTATCCTCCAAACACTAAAATTATTGTAAAAACTCTCAAAGTATATTCTGATATGTATAATAAGAATTTAAATAACTGTATTCAGATTATAACAAAAGAGAGAGAATACAACACATACGGTTTGAAGTATGAGAATTCAGTTATCAGCCAAATCCTAAGTTTTAGATGAACACAGTGAATTCTAAAAAAACAGACTGTTTAGCTCAAAATCACTCCACTAAGAAGTAGCAGGCTTAAAAGCTATGATTTCATACTCTTTATTTCATAGTAGTTTCATATATGTAATAGACTATTATATATACATAATAGAATATATATATATAATAGTTCCTTTATCCAAACCATAACCTCCAAAATATTTGCCACATTTTCTGAAGTTCTCCAAATAAGATGAAGAAATATCATAGGAAAATTTTTTTTTGAAAATCAATGGGAAGGAAAAATTTAGTGTTTTCTAAATGTTGACTTTGTGAACAACTGACTCCAGTGGCTCGACAGTTTCCATGTCAGCATTTTATCAACAGAAACTTACAAACAAATACTAGTTATATGTCTTTGCTGAAAAAATGGTCAAAAATGTAATCAGAGATTTTGTTGTCCTTAAATAATGAAAACATTTTCTGAAGACCTCCAGTATATGTTATCGATCTTCTCTAAATCTTTTAAAGGATTCAAAATATCAAATATTCATTAAACACATAATGTAAATTTCACGTAAAACTTTATGTGCAAGTTTAACGATTTAAACTTTTAAATTAAGGGATAATTTTAATACGTTATTTTAAGACAGTAAGTATGGAGTCATTGTTTAAGTACAAGTGAGAAACCTGATAATTTAAACATGAACAAACATCTATCTAGCATGTTGATATACAGGGCATTGTATGCTAAGCACAGAGAAGAATTTATAGAACAATAACACATTTCATATACTTGAGGATACAATCCATTATTAAGATGCAAAGTTATTTTATATACAACTTAGAAGGAAAACTCATACAATTAAAGTATGATACGATACTTTGAAAAAGAACCCTGCAGAACTCATGAACTCTTCCTGTCTCTTATTTCTGTTCTTTTTTAATATTGTTATTTATTCCATGGACCTTCTCATTCTTTTTGCATCATTGCCTGTCTTAGCATATGATAGGAAATTCCTGTGTATGTATCTGCAATAAAACATAACACAGCTTTATCTACTTATAAGTGTGTATTTTTTCTTAGTAACTATAAAATGCTTGTTTGCTTTTCAAGGAAATGTAGAATTATAGTCATTCTTCAGAGACAAACGTTTGCTTCAATTATAACAAATTACACTTCTCTGCTCTGTTGTCCTTTCTATACAATAATTTTTCATAGTAATACTGAATTAACCCAATCTCCTTGAAGACTTAAATAGCAGCCCAATTTAACACATTGACCACAGTGCATGCAATTCAATTGAAGTGAGAATTATGTGAAAAGCTATAACCAAATTCACCCTTGAATCACATGATTTTCTGAGATAAAACAAAACTAAATGGAAATGCATAAAATACATTCTTTCTGCCACATCTCTTTTCCAAATTTTGATGTTCTTCAATCACCTGAGACAATCATAACACCAGCAGCCAACATCTAAAAAAAAAGTGATAATTGAAACAACTTCCTAGTAAGCATGTAACATTAATTTAATTATAAATTGGAATATTTATTTAAAAATAACTCTTGGGAGGCTAAGGCGGGCAGATCATGAGGTCAAGAGATGGAAAGCATCCTGGCCAACATGGTGAAACCCCCTCTCTACTAAAAATACAAAAATTAGCTGGGTGTGGTGGTGCATGCTTATAGTCCCAGCTACTTAGGAGGCTGAGGCAGGAGAATGACTTGAACCCAGCAGGCAGAAGTTGCAGTGAGCCAGGATCACACCACTGCACTCCAGCTTGGTGACAGAGTGAGACTCTCAAAAAAAAAAAAAAAAATCTCTGTGCCAACAATAATAGGTACATTAATGAGATTAACACAGTTAACATGACATATTTCAGATACTTATCTATAAAAATGCTTGAAGGTGCATTTTTTAATTTAAGATTTTTTAGATAGAGGTGAACCCTGCCTATGACTGATTTGCACAGAAACACAATAAATGCAACTCTAAAAACTAGATGAAATCCAAAATTGCTGACATTTGAAGGCGTTAAGAAGCATCCAAGACAGCTGAGATTTAAGGGTCAATGTAGCACAGAGGAGAGAAAAACAGCAAAGTGAACATGATATTCTCTGCTGCTTGTTTTTTTGAGACACTGCTGTTTCTTAATTGGTATTCAGCTTGGAGGTCAGGCAGAAAGAAGATCAAAACTATAGCAGCCTTATGTGGCTGGACAAACATTGGAGATCAGGGATATGAAAGTGTGTTAGACTTCAGAGGTCAAGATGCCAGAAAAAACCCTGAAGCTTCTGACAGATGTGCTTGATATTGTGTCTTTACTTTTCCATAAGGTTTTTGTCATTTTCTTATCTTTGGTGGTCAAGAGTCTCATAAAAAAAATAACAAAATGCAAAAACTAAAGAACTAAAGAGATACACAATGGTTTAGCATTGCAGTGAAAAAGAACAAAGATTTCTGAAATGGCAGCTTGGCATACCTTCTCCCTACTGAAATACACATTTAACAGGTGTATGTATAAACTGAAGTTTCCAGAAATAGTCCTAAGACTTAACAACAACTAAACACATAGTCATAAAAAATGACTAAATCTCAGTATTAAAGATGAGAGTCTATGGCACTTGAACCACAACATGCTCCTACCCATTCTCCTCCAGATTAGCATAACAGAAGCTTTAGTCCAGGATGTTACATCTAAGAACACAGAGCTTCCTCTTCCTCAAGGTTCACAACTAAAGTTAAATTTTCACCCCAAGACTGGCAGTTCACCGATATTTCTTATGACACCTACAGCTTTATGCTGCAGAAATTATTCCTGGTAGACATAGTCAAGAGGACTGGGCTCCCTTTCCACCACCCTGAACCAACTCAAAAGAATAAAAACTCTACTCCAGACCAGGAGACAGAGAACAGTGGGCCCTGATCAGTCTTGTCTCAGCTTGCTCAGAGGGCAGAGGTTCCACACAAGAAAGAGAGAGCTGAGAAAACCCCTATTCAGCATCCCACATGTAGAGTGTGACTCTTTGAATATGGGCCACTTTCCTTTTAAATAGCTCTGAGACATTGGCAAAGCAGCTTTTCCAGAAGAGAAAGAAACACCATAAAAAAGGTTGTGTTGATCAGCAATTAAAAGGAAGAGCAGGTAGATCCATGATACTAGTAGCAACAGATGAAGTAGTAGCCTGGCTTAAAATGTCACATAGTTTACCAGGGAAAGAGAAGGCTAAGAGGACCCCTCTTCACATCTTCACATTAGAGCAAACTTTAATATCTGGCAATATTCTACCACTGCAAAAAAGGTACACATTTTACTGGATCATGGTATGGAGGATTTATACCCAGGGCATTTTTGAAAACAGTAGGGCCGTTAGTTAACAATTAAGGTAGGCTAAGAGTTTGGTATGATAACAGTAGAGATAGACATGCTGGAAGCTTGATGAAGAAAGAAGAGATCAGAGAAAGGGATAATCAAAGCCAGTCTAGCTAAAGCCACAGTTATCTTTGGTGGTGTATATATTATTGTGCATATAACATACAGAAATATAATACAGTTGACATTAACAGCACAAAGCGGGTGACTAAACATACATTTGTATTGAGTTAGGAAATAACAAAGGATGGTAATTAAGACCCTTAGGAGAAAATGAAGAAAATTATAAGATTTACAAAAAGATAAATATAAAAAATATATAAGTATATACTTGATCATCTTTCTTCTCTCAGCTTCTTTTAAGGATACAGAATTAAATAAAATAATAAATATGAGAGAGGGCAGAGCAAGATGACAGAATAGAAGCCTACACTATTCACCCCTAACATTAGAACACCAAATTTTAACAACTATCTGTACACAAAGCAGCACTGTCAAAAGAACCAAAGATCAAGAGAGCAATCATAGTATCTGATTTTAATTTCGTATCATGAAAAGAGTCATTGAGAAGGGCAGGAGAGACAGTCTTAAATTGCAGATAGCACCTGTCCTCCATTCCCTGGCAGTAGCCGTGTGGCATAGAAAGAGAATCTGTGCAGTTTGTGGGGGAGAGCACAGGGACCAGAGGACTTTATGTTGAACTCAGTACTTCCCTGTCAAAGTAGATAATAAAACTGTTCTGGGCTCATTTAGCACCTGTGCACACATAGAGGGCGCATTTGGACCAGTCCTAGCCAGAGGGAAATTCTTCATCCCAGTGGTGGGAACTTCAGTTTCTTTCTCTTTCTTTTTTTCCTTCCTTCCTTCCCCTTCCTTCCCCTTCCCTCCCTCCCTCCCTGTCTTTCTTTCTTTCTTTCTTTCTTTCTTTCTTTCTTTCTTTCTTTCTTTCTTTCTTTCTTTCTTTCTTTCTTTCCTTCCTTCCTTCCTTCTTTCTTTCTGACAGGTTCTTGCTCTGTAACCCAGGATGGAGTGCGATGGCATGATCTTGGTGCACTGTAACCTCCACCTCAAGGGTTCAAGAGGTTCTAATGCCTCTGCCTCCCAAGTAGCTGGGACTACAGGTGCATGCTACCATGCCAAGCTAATTTTTATATTTTTAGTAGAGGTGGGGTTTCAACATGTTGCCCTGGTCTCAAACTCCTGTCCTCAAGTGATCTACCTGCCTCAGCCTCCCAAAGTGCTAGGATTGCATTCATGAACCATTATGCCCAGCCAGAACTTCATTTTCTTGGCAAGCCTCACCACTGTGGGCTGAAGTGCTTTGGGGTCCTAGGTAAATTTGAAAGGCAGTCTAGGACACAAGGACTGCAATTCCTGGAAAAACTTGCCACCCTGAAGGAAAGAGCCTTGGCCAAGGCCCAGTGCTGTACTAGCTTCAGTTCTAATGCAGTGCAGTTCCAGTGGTGGTGGCCACAGACCACACCCCCAATTTCAGGTGGTTCGGGAGAGAGAGAGAGAGAGGAGATAAAGATGAAGATGAAGAAGAAGAACAAGAAGAAAAAGAATAAGAAGGAGGAGGAGGAGGAGAAAGGAGAGGAGAGGAGAAGAGAGGGGAGGAGGACAGGAGGGCAGGGGAGCGGAGGGGAGAGGAGAGGAGAGACTCCATTTGTTTGGGAGAAAGCAAAGAAAAAGAATAAAGTCTTTGCCAGTAATCCAGAAATTTCTTGTAGATTTTATTCAAGATCAACAAGACAGTACCTCTAAAATTCTGAAAAAACTATAGTATTATTGGGTTTGGGGGCCAACTTTCTTCACATACTTGGAAAGTCTTCCCAAGGAGGACAGACTAAATAAGCCCAGTCTGTGAAAACTACAATAAATACCTAACTCTTCAATGTCAAGACACCAAAGAATATCTGCAACCCTCAACACCACCCAGGAAAACATGGCCTCACCAAATAAACTAAATAAGGCACCAGGTACAAATCCTAAAGAATAAAAGATATATGACCTTTCAGAGGGAATTCAAAATAGCTGTTTTGAGGAAACTCAAAGAAATTCAAGATAATAGATAAATTTAACAAAGAGGTTGAAATAATTCAAAAGAATGAAGCAGAAATTCTAGAGTTGAAAAAATGCAACTGACACAATGAAGAATGAGCCAGAATCTCTTAATAGCAGAATTAATCAAGCAGAAGCAGGTTGCCGTTGCTGGCTTGGGTGGCCAGCTTTTATTCTTTTATTTGGCCCCACCCACATCCTGCTGATTGGTCCATTTTACAGAGCACTGATTGGTACATTTTACAGAGTGCTGATTGGTGTGTTTTTACAGAGTGCTGATTGGTGCATTTACAATCCTTTAGCTAGACAGAAAAGTTCTCCAAGTCCCTACTTAACCCAGGAAGTCCAGTTGGCTTCACCTCTCAATACCCCAATACCCCCTCTAAACAGGACACCACAACTGCTGCTGGGAATTGGGCGATGACCACTCTAGCTACTTCCTGCTGGATGGTGCTGAATAAGGGGCCCTGCAGTTGTAGTGTCCTACAGAGGGGAACTCTTTAGGCCAGTGAAAGGTACAGGGGTCCTCAGTAGAAGTTGTTAATTGAGCTCATTTGGGGTTCCATTCATAAGACCATCTGTAGCTTGATGGCCTCAATCCTAGGGGAAAGAAATTTGACAAGGAGGTTAAAAATACAGGGCCTGAAGGAAAGTAATAGCAAGATTGCTGTCACGGGACCTAGAAAGGGGACAAGCCATGTTGACCAACTCCAGAGGTTGGTATAAGAGTTTGAAAGGCATTGTCTGATTTCAGAAGCCTTTTCCTGTAAACACTGGGCAGCATCTTGTACTATCCCTGACTGGTTAGTGTAAAAACAACACTCTTCCCCTAAGAAGGTACAGAGTCCTCCTTTCTCAGCAGTGAGGAGGTCTAGGCCTCGGTGGTTTTGGAGAGTCACTGCTGCCAAAGAGTCTATTTGGGATTGTGGAGTAAAGATAAATTCTGTTATTTCTTGTAAACTGTCTGAGAAATCCTTTGAGAGTGTGTGGTAGTAGGATAATACATGTTACACTGTTAACTTTTAGCAAACTTTACTTTTGTTGAAAACCTTGTAAGTTTGGTTCTTTGCTATTAATAAGACCTCGTTCAGTCCATATTAACTTAGAATTAGTATAGTTGGCTCCTTCCTGATACTGAAAGTACTTTAAGGTTTGGCTGAGTGCAAACAACTCGCATGTTTGAGCCGACCATTTATTAGGCAATTTTCCTAACTCTGCTTCTACAAGAGTTTCCTTATCACTTACTGAATACCCATTGTGTCTTTTTCCCTTAATTGCCTGGGAGGAACCATCTTTTGTCCTGTCCTGAAGGGACTTCTTCCTAGATCTGGTCAGACCTTTGTATGGTAATTAATTAAAATTTAGATCCCATTAGGAAACCTGCAGGGTTAAGGATTTTTGATAGGAAGTCTATGGGTTGTCAGTAGCCTCAGTGCTTTCGGGCTCTGCCCTTGTTTACACCAAGAACAAGGTGGTATTGGATGTTATAGGGTTACAGAGAAGACCTTCAATTATCAATTATAGATTTTAAATTTTCCCTGGCTTTTAAAGGAAAAGGGTACACTGTTTTTTCTTTACTACTTCTATCTCTCTCTTTCTCTCTCTTTGACTTCTTCTTTGTCTCTCTCTTTCTCTCTTGGTCTCTCTCTTCCTTTCTCTCTTTGACTTTCTGTCTCTCTCTTTCTCTCTCTCTCTCTCTGACTCCTTCTTTGTCTCTGTCTCTTCCTCTCTGTCTCTGACTTTCTGTCTCTTTCTTTCCTTTCTGCTGGTCTTTCCCTGACTCTGCCAGCCACTTATGCTGCTGTTCTCCCCTCTCCTCGCCGTTTTTGATGGCTTCGGCAGTGCAAGGCTGCCACCTCCTTGGATTTTTGCACTATGTGCAGTAACTCCATGATTTCCTTGTGGTATTTAATGGGGGTTCCCCAGAGGTTAGGAAATCCCTTTCTTTCCATATTGCAGCATGGGCATGTAGGATTAGATAAGCATAGTTACTATATGTATACACATTTGTTCTTCTTCCCTTTCCCAGTTCTAAGGCTGGGGTAAGTGCCACTAGTTCTGCTAACTGGGCACTGGTCCCTGGGGGAAGAGGCTTACTTTCAAGTACTGTTACTAACTATGGCATAACCTGCCCTTCATATCCCATTCTCCACAAGTGAACTTTCATTGGTCTATAGGTTAATGTCAGGATTAACTAAGGGACTTCTAAGAGATACTCTTGGGTGACAGAAGTCTGGACTATAATTTATTGGCAGTCATGCTCGATTGGTTCCCCATCCTCTGGGAGAAAAATGGCAGTGTTGAGGGCCACACATGTGCATATTTGAAGCACCAGTCCCTCAAGGATTAGTGCCTGGTATCTAAGCAGGCAGTTGTCTGATAGCCATAAACTTCCTTTGGCATTTAGTATGCCATGTACATCATGAGTAGTCCAGAGAGTGAGATGCTTTCCTTGTATTATTTTGATAGCCTCTGATGCTAAGATGGCTACCACTGCAACTACCTGTAAACAGTGAGGTCAGCCTTTTGCTACTACATCAATTTCCTTACCTAGGTATGCCACTGGTTGTGGGGTTGTCCCATGAGTCTGAGTAAGGACTCCAAGAGCTATTCCTCCTCTCTCTGTGATGTACAAAGAGAAGTATTTTCCTGTGGGAAGGCTTAGGGCTGGAGCTTGAGTTTGTTCCTTCCAATGCCCAGAATTCAGGGTTGATTCCCACCTCAAGCAGGGGACAACAAATGGGTAATTTGTTCCCCATATTCATAGATAATAGCTCCAGCTTTGGCTAATATGTCCCTCCCTAATAAGGGTGTGGGACTTTAAGGCATAACAAGAAAGGCATGTGAAAAGAGCAAAGTCTCCCAATTACAACTGAGGAGGTGGGAGAAATACCTGGTTACAGGCCATCCCAGGATTCAGCAGATGGTAACAGACCTTCAGGACAGCTGTCCAGCACAAGAGATTAACACTGAGAAGGCTGTGCCAGTATCCAGGAGGAAGTCAATTTCCTGGTCCTCAATGGTTAAATGTACCTGGGGCACAGTGAGGGTGATGACATGAGCTGGTGCTTGCCCCAGACACTCTCAGTCCTGTTGTTGGATCATCTGGTTGGGGGCTTCTGGCCCAGAGAACCTTTTTCCTCTGTGGCAGTGTGCCTTCCAGTGATTGCCTCGGCATAGTGGACATGGGCGAGGGAGCAGCTTGCTTCTCATTGGACAATCTTTTTTAAGGTGTCCTTGCAAACCACACTGGTAACAAGCCCTACCAGGTGATTGGCCTGCTCAATTTTCTGTTCTCTGAACCACCAAGGTTTATTTGTCTGAAGGCCATGACTAAGGCTACAGCCTTTCTCTGATCTCACTTTTCCTTTTCAGCCTGTTCCTCTTGGTCCCTATTATAGAACACTGAGGTCCCCAGGTTTAATAATGCCTCTAGATTTTGTTCAGGGCCTAGGGTTTGCTTTTGGAGCTTTCTCCTGATGTCTGTGGCTGATTGGGTAATAAACTTATTTTTTAGGATCAATTGACCCTCAAGTGAGTTGGGTGACAGGGGAGTATATTTTCTTAAGGCCTCCCATAGCCACTCAAGGAAGGCAGAAGGATTTTCTTCCTTTCCCTGAGTTATGGTGGACATCATTGAATAATTTGTGGGCTTTTTCCTAATTCTCCTTAGTCCTTCTAGAACGCAGGTGAATAGATGTTTGCAACTCCAGTCCCCATGATCTGAGTCGAGGTCCCAGTGGGGATCTATACTGGGGACAGCTTGCTGACCAGTAGGGAATTTGTCCCTTTCTTCGGCTGTCACTCTATCATTTACTCGACTAAGATACCAGGTATCTCCAAACTCTTGGGCTGCAGCTAAAGCCTCATTCTTTTCATTAAGGGCCAGGGTTTGATCTAACAATAGCATGATATCTCTCCAAGTGAGATAGAAGGTTTGCCCTAGACCCTGTAGGACATCTATATACCTATCAGGATCATCTGAAAGCTTCCCCAAGCCTGCCTTGATCTGCTTTAAATCAGAGAGGGAGAAAGGGACATGTACCCAGGTTGGGCCAAATTCCCCTCCCCCTACAGCTTGAAGGGGACATAACCAATAGCCCAGGAGTTTTTGTGGTCCTTTGGAGATTTCTTTGCTTGTTTCCTTCTGGATGAGGGAGATTAGAGGAGGCTTATCATTAATAGGAAGAGGAGCTATAGGGAGGCTAGGATATGGGGGCAAGCTGAGAAGTCCTCTTGTGGGATGTAAATTGCAAGCTTTGCATAGTTGTGGATTCTCCATCCATGAAAAGAAAGCTTGGACATAAGGTATTTCACTCTATTTGCTTTCCCTGTTACAGAAAAGATCAAGCTGCAGGACAGTATTGTAATTTATACTTCCTTCATATGGCCATTTTTCCCCATCAGAGAGAGAATATTGGGGTCAGGCTGTAGTGCAGAAAAAAAAAAAAGAGCAGTCTTTTTTTTAGGGTTTGTGGGTCAAATTGGTTCCAATGGCTTAGGATGCATTTCAAGGGCGAGCCTGTTGATGCCTGAATGTTTCCCATGTGAAAGACAAAACCTCCCACAGTTTTGGTTTGTTTGTTTCTCCTCTTGCCCAAGAACATGCAATGGTCCCTGGACCCTGCTGATTGGATAGTTGCACTCACTTATGCAGCAGCAGAAACACTAGTTTTCCTCTCAGGCCACAAGGAGGACCGAGGAAGGTTGGATTTAGTGGAGCTTACCAACGCATTCTTGAAAACCTGCACCCTTGCCTGTCCTCCTAGACCACAAATAGGACCGAGAAAAATCGGATTTTGTGGCCCTTACTGATGCATTCTCAAAAACCTATTAGAGTCCTAAGTATTCGCCTGTTAGTATTGGGACTTTACCCATGTCCTATAAAGAAGTTATGCCCCAAAAATGAAGTGGAGGGCCATGCCCTGAGGGAGGGAAGGGATCTCCAGGGTTGGAAGAGTAACACCTTTTGTCCTCACTTCTCATCATGTGGATAGGAAGGATATCGTTTCTGAAGCTCCCCATATCCTAGCTTCTGGGATAGCTTTTGTTAGGCCTGCTAGTCTGAGGAGGGATCCTAAAATTCCAGATAAGATAGTCCCTCACTCCCCTGATGGTGCTTTGGGCAAAAAATGTCTTTCTAATTGGTGAGCCCAGGTGCCTAAAGAAGGGAATAGAGTCCTGGAGTTTATACTATAATTTATTCTTATAGGAGAAACAAGAAAAGCACCAGAGACAGGGAGTGGTTTTTAGAAGCAGGACTAGCATAGGAGAAGAGAGGCAAGAGGAAGTTTATCTGACAGCATTAGGACCCAGGAGCCAAGGGTCAGGATAAATGGGGTAGATGGGCGAGTCTCACTTGGGCAACATGACCTTGAGAGTTCTCCTCATAGCCGCAGGGTCAACTTGTTGTCGGGACCACGGAGCTGAATGGCTTTCTTCTCTGTCAACCCTCCCCTCAGCCCAGAAGTACAGGAAAAGCGGAAGCTGGTTCCAGGCAAACCAACGCTCCCAACTCTGAAGAGTTGGGTGTTGTTAGAGAGCCCTATCCCAGAAAGCCTGACACCCGTGTCTTTAGTCTGGCAGCCGCGCTAGTTGCTTTTAACTGGCTGACAGTTGCCCAGTATTTAGCCCCTGAATTCTAAGGAAAAAAAGGACAGAATAGCAAGCAAAAGGGGTCCGATGGTACTCACCTCTTGGTGATGGTCCCATCTGGGTCGCAAAAATGTGTCCAGAATTGTTTCTTTTTGGTGGGTTCTTGGTCTCACTGACTTCAAGAATGAAGCCATGGACCCTCACGGTGACTGTTACAGTTCTTAAAGATGGTGTGTCTGGAGTTTTTTCCTTCAGATGTTCAGATGTGTTCAGAGTTTCTTCCTTCTAGTGGGTTCATGGTCTCACTGACTTCAAGAATGAAGCCGTGGACCCTCGCAATGAGTGTTATAGTTCTTAAAGGTGGCGTGTCCGGAGCTGTTTGTTCCTCCTGGTGGGTTCGTGGTCTTGCTGACTTCAGGAGTGAAGCCGCAGACCTTCACGGTGAGTGTTACAGCTCATAAAGGTAGTGCAGACCCAAACAGTGAGCAACAGCAAGATTTATTGTGAAGAGCGAAAGAACAAAGCTTCCACAGAATGGAAGGGGACCTGAACGGGTTGCCACTGCTGGCTTGGCTGGCCAGCTTTTATTCCCTTATTTGGCCCCGCCCACATCCTGCTGATTGGTCCATTTTACAGAGTGCTGATTGGTCCATTTACAGAGTGCTGATTGATGCATTTTTATAAGTGCTGATTGGTGCATTTACAAACCTTTAGCTAGACACAGAGCACTGATTGGTGCGTTTTTACAGAGTGCTGATTGGTGGTGCATTTACAATCCTTTAGCCAGACAGAAAAGTTCTCCAAGTCCCCACTCACCCCAGGAAGTACAGCTGGCTTCACCTCTCAGGGCTACACCCTCAGACTTCAGCACTTTTTCCTCAAAGGAAGTCTCTTTTAGTCTCCTGCTATGCCTTTGATTATTCTCTTGAGCTCTGTGTGGAAGTTTGTGTGACAGAACCAAAATTGTATGCAGATTCCTTATGTGTCTAAGTATCATACCACACCACTCTCAGGTTTTAAAAATTTGACAAATTTCTTCAATGTTATTTCTTTCATCTATGGCAGTACCAAGTACCTCCTGCTATTCCTTCAAGAATGAAAGCCATTCTGGGTCCCTCCTCCCCAAAGATAGACTTGTCACTGGATTTCAGTTTCTTTGTCAAATAAGCTCTCAGATGTCTTGTTCATGTTGTTAGAGTGCAGAAGAGTTCTCACAACCTTCTATACCATAAGCAAAATAAGTTTTGTTTTAAAATGTCAATAATTATAGCACTTTGGAGTCTCACTCTGTCACCCAGGCTGGTGTGCAGTGGTGTGATCTTGGCTCACTGCAACTTCTGCCTCCTGGGTTTAAGAGATTCTCCTGGCTCAGCCTCTTGTCTTGGCTCACTGCAACCTCTGCCTCCTGGATTTAAGCGATTCTCCTGGCTCAGCCTCCTGAGTAGCTGAGATTACAGGTGCACACCATCACACTCAGCTAATTTTTTATTTTTAGTAGAGATGGGGTTTCACCATGTTGGCCAGGCTGGTCTGTAACTCCTGACCTCAAGTGATCCACCTGCTTTGGCTTCCCACAGTGCTGGGATTACATGCATGAGTGACCATGCCCAGCCTTATATGTCAAATTTAGAATAATATACTTCTTATTTCAATTTTTTCAAATACATTTTATTTTGAATTTCCTCTACAAGGTACCTAGACAACACCATTAATCTGATACATGTCCTAATAATGATTATGCCTAATAGTAAAGACATAATTACTGATTAAAGAACTCTAATATAGGTATAATATCAATAAAATTCTGACTTCTCAGGAATAGAGATTCTGGTTTCCCCTACCCCACAGAGAAACAACTCTGGCCATTTGAAAAACTAATCAAACAAAGAAAGTGTAGGAGAACGAAGTTCAAAACATTAACTATGGTCATAGAGAACTAAGACTGTAGCCTCAGTTATCTGCCTTCTCCCTTGTCCCCACCCCCTGCCCTTTAACAGCTTAAGTGGTTGTGTGCCAGAGGTTCTATACTGTACTTAATTATTTACTCCTAAATTATAAGATGTCAAATTGATACTAGAACTGAATTACAATAATAACAATCATTCATGGATGAATAGTGACTAAAAAGATATTAGATTATCTCTTGGGAAGATATTTAATATGTGTGTGGGGGGGGCACATGTGTTGGCACAAACCCGAGGAATAAGAGATATATATTTGGTGGAAACAGTGCTTCTCTTATTATTGTTTTTTTTTTTTTTAACGTATATATAGTATGCTGTATAGAACTTCAGTAGGGACACAGTGTAAGATATGGCTCATTGGTTCTCAGTATTAGTCCTTACCACTCCTACTATGCCTTCCTGAACCACAGAGACCTAAAAGCTCAAAACTCATTTTTTCTTACTTTCTTGTGGTTGCATTTGGATGGGGGTTACATTTTAAAGTAAGAAGCATTAGTGCGATATTCAGAGAGAAGTTTTAGAAGAGGTGGAGCCATCCCCTGTTGTGCTTCTCTGGCAAGCAAGCCAGCATTTCAATGGCCAGCTACTAGTTCAGTTGCAAGTAGCAGTTGGAGCAGTGATACCTGGCTGAGAGCAATGACAATTTGTTCTTTTTTTTTTTTTTTTTTTTTTTTTTGTGAGATGGAGTTTCGCTCTTGTTGCCCAGGCTGGAATGCAGTGGTGACATCTCAGCTCACTGCAACCTCCGACTTCCGATTTTGAGTGATTCTTCTGCCTCAGCCTCCTGAGTAGCTGGGACTACAGGTACCCGTCACCATGCCCAGCTAATTGTTTTCTATATTTAGTAGAGACGGGGTTTCACCATGTTGGCCAGGCTGGTCTCGAACTCCTGACCTCGTGATCTGCCCTGCTTGGCCTCCCAAACTGCTGGGATTACAGGCATGAGCCACTGTGCCTGGCCTCTTAAAATTTGTATTACAGTTGTGGATCTTGATTCTCACTCCTACTGGCAGGTCAAATATTGATTTTTCTAAGACCTATATATCTCCGCATTAACTTCATTTCTGGTTTATGTATCTATGGTATTTTCTATTTCTTGTCACTCACTTAATACACAAGGAAATAGCTCATATAACAGACAGAATTTTTTAAATGTAAATTTTGAATATAAAATGACTGGGCCTCCAAATCCCTTCCAACCTAAACTTGGATGTGGTATGAGAAGATGCAATTCAAGATACACAGTGACAGGAACCTGATTGGGTATTCATTTCATTACCACACATTAAAATAAGCATGATTGGTTCTCCTTTCAATGAACTGCTCTTGCAAATGCTAGAATCAGTCAAAAACTTTTAATTCTTACTGTGTACTATAATCAGACACAAGAAAGTATAGAAATAAAATGTAATTTTAAAATATGTAATTTCTTTTATAAAGCATTTCCATGTTTGCAGTTGAAAAATACTATAATTATAAACCTTATCTTTCTTATTAATATTATATGTGAGGTGCCTCCAGGAAGCATTCTACATAATCTGAAAATCATCCTATTTCAATATGCCAATGTTCCCACTCAGCTCTTACATTTATATTGCTAGGAATCTAGCCCAAAAAAATAATCCTAAAGAGTAGCTTCATGGATTTCAATATTCTTCCATTTCATTAATGTTAATAAAAGTTGGAAATTACTCTTAAATACTCAAAAACTAAGCTTTTGGTTAGGAAGATATAGTATTACCACTCTATATTACAGAATTATTTTCTTATTAATATTATGGATTAATAGGAGTTTCTTACTATATGTTGAGTGAATATAAAAAGTATGACAAATTATATAAATTTTTTTTCACTTGGAAAGGCTGAGGAAAGCATAATTTAGAAAGTGTAACAGATTGGTCGGCCACTGTGGCTCAAGTCTGTAATCCCAGCATTTTGGGAGGCTGAGGCAGGCAGATCACTTGAGGTCAGGAGTTCAAGACCAGCTTGGCCAACATGGTGAAACCCCATCTTTACTAAAAATACACACACATACACACACACACACCCACACACAAATTAGCTGGGCATGGTGGTGCATGCCTGTAATCCCAGCTACTTGGGAGGCTGTGGCAGGAGAATCGCTTGAAGCCAGGAGGCAGAGATTGTACGGAGCCGAGATCGTGCCCCTGCACTCCAGCCTAGGTGACAAGAGCAAAACTCTGTCTTAAAAAAGAAAAAAAAAAGAAAAGAAAAGGAAAGAAAAAACAAAATAAAATAAATTGTAACTTTTTTTATATGTCATTGCCTAAATTTTTGTATTACAAGAACATGTTTTCATTTTTATGTTTCGAAATACTAATTTTATTGGCATCTGAAAGTCATGAGAAAAATATAAAAGTTAAATATTACTGCAAATGTGCTTCCTGTTTTCCTTAAGTTTATGCTATCCTTGGTGAATGGACATTATTCAGATCACCCAACAATTAATATAACTTTGATAAACAATTTGAGAAGTTATGTACTATTAGATTATAAATTGAGTGAGTTGTACATATCCACAAATGCCAGAGAAGGTTTCAAAAACAAACAGTTTAAAAGTATATTAAATTGATACCCCAAAAAAGCATAGAAGCAATTTGTATTTCTCTTTTTAACTATTATTACATTCTACCCTATGTTTTGCATTTACAGGTACATTCTATAATCTGCCCACTGTTAACTTCTTGACAATAATGTACATTGATTCTGCCTCTATATTGTCCACATGGGATGGTATGCCTTTTATATTACATTGGTTCTTTATAGTAATATTTTATTTAATAAGTTAATTTGCCTTTTCTGGAAAAATTATAAATGAGATGCAAATTATATAAAAACAAATATCATGTGTAATTTTCTTGTGTTTTCTTTTGGACCGCAATGGCATTTCTACATGACACAAAATCTAGCAGAAACTCAATATTTATTTATTATAATAAATAGTGGCTAGGAACTCAGATTCCATGATCAGACTATCAGGTGACCTGAACACTAATTCTTCCACTCTGGTTATCTTTAAGCCGTGGAATATTATGTTTTTTATGTCTCAACATTTTTATGTGTAAAATGGAGAATTACCAAACCTGTCACTAGGTGGGACTCAGGGTTTGGTAAGCTATAAGTTTGTAATGAAATTTGTCTGTAATTAAAATTACAGCATTGTCAAATTATTGATGTGGGTATTCCTACAGAATATAGATCAGAAGCTCTGTTTTTTTTTTTAATTAGGAATGCTGGAAATATACCTGAAAATTATATTTGCATTTTGTTTTATTTTATTCCTAGTTAATTTTTGTATTTTTAGTAGAGAAGGGGTTTCACCATGTTTGGCCAGGCTGGTCTCGAATTCCTGGCCTCAAGGGATTCACCTGCTTTGGCCTCCCAATAGGCTGGGTTTACAGGCATGAGCCACCACGCCCAGCCCTATTTGCATTTTAGAGAAACCATATTTAAGCACTATCAGAATTTTTTGAAATGTGTGTGTGTTTGTTCCAGTGCCTTGACTTTCTAAAATTCATTTATATGTATCTGTGGGTTCACTGTTCCTCAAGATCTACCCATTTGCTAAAATGTGTGTGTTGGATTACTGTACCTCTGCATTTACCTGTTTATTGAAATATGTGTTACGTCACTGTGCTGAGGCATGTACCTTCATATTAAAATGTATGAGTGGGGCCCACTGTGCCTTGGAATCTACCTATTTATTGAAATATTCTTATTGGTTCACACACATTTATGACAAAATGGTAAAACTAATTTTATTAAGTTTTGTAGCACTTAACCTGCTATTCCTATAATTGTCCTTACTAATATTTGATAAGTAAGAAAATTGAAATTCTGACAAAAAAAGTATAAGTATCAAAAATAAAAATATATCAGCCAGAAATAAAGCACAGTTGAATAGGTAGGTAGCAATAAACAAATCATTTGTAACGTATAGAAAATTTTAAAATAGGAATACCAATAAAGGGTAATCTTCCTATAGAACAATTCCAGGTAATTAACATAGGATGAATATTGGAAATAGAAAATCACCACTAAGCTGCCATAATAACAATTGCTGCAGGCAAGACCAACGATTAATGATAAAACTTGTGGGCAAAAATTTAAGGAGAAATGGTGCCTTTGCATAGTCTCAAAGTATCTCTCTCAAAAGATATATTATTTTTTGTGGTTACTTTAACACGTCTACATATTATTTAATAATTTGTCAAGATAAAGAACTTAATTTCCCGGCCTAAATATGAATACTAGTGTGAACCACAAAAAGCTGAGAGAAGTCACAGTTACTTTAGAAAGTTTATTTTGTCAAGGTTGAGGACACATGCCATGACACAGCCTCAGGAGGTCCGGATGACATATGTCCAAGGTGGTCACAGCACAGTTTGGTTTTATACATTTTAGGGAGATATGAGACATCAGTTAACATATGTGAGATGAACATTGATTTGGTCCAAAAAAGCAGGACAACTCGAAGTGGGGAGGGGGCTTCCAGGTCATAGGTGGATAAGAGACAAATGGTTGCATTCTTTTGAGTTTCTGATTGGCCTCTCCAAAGGAGGCAATCAGATATGCATTTATCTCAGTGAACAGAGGGGTGACTTTGAATAGAATGGGAGGCAGTCAAGCAGTTCCCAGCTTGATTTTTCTTTTTAGCTTAGTAATTTTAGAGCCCCAAGATTTATTATCCTTTCATGCTAGTATGAATACCTAAAAATGTTATTTCTATTTTGTACATTTAAAATAATATGTGACAGAATATAATTAAACAAAAAGAATAATAGATCCACTGGGAATGGACGAAACAACAAAGAAGACTTCACATATATGTAAAACTTAATGGGTTATGTGGTCTTCCAGCAAGCTTGCTGTGTTTGGGCCAACAATTACTTCTGAAAATTGTAGTAACTGAGTTACTTAGCAAATTGATTAAAAAGTGATATCAATGACATCTGCAACCATGCAATCTAGCAATTGATAAAAACAGTTGACAAATTATCACATAGCTTGAATTATGCTAAATTAATATAAAAGGGAGCCACTCAGGTACAAGTAGACTTGAGAAGGGCAATAGAAAAAACTATGCACAGGGTCAAGGATAAAGTATGGAATGATAAAGCATAAATGTATTAAAATAAGTGTATGTGCCAGAGATTTGGTAGCAGAAATTAAGCAATTGTGGACAACTCTTTATAAATAAATAACAAATAATATCAAAAGCATACAAACAACAAAATTGAAATTATTCAAATAAGTGGAAAATAGGTTCAAAAGCCTGTTTATTTTTTTCTGCCTCCTAAGGGTTTATTTTCACCTAAAGACTCAGCCTGGAACTTACAATGGGATTAATCTCTCAGATGATGTTTTAGAGATCCTCAACAGTGAACTCTGAACATAACTGACAACAGGAAACATGAACAATGTTATATGGTGGGAAGTAAAATCAATTTGTTAATCTCAAGAGAACACAAAGAAGGACGTAGAGATACAAGATGAGGAAATTAGTCTCAGCTATTGAAAATGGTTGCTTTAATTATTATATTGAAGAAAAATTAAGGAGAAACAGTCATTATAATCATGCCTTCCATAAAATGGTACAAAGGTCAAATTGAATAATAGGAAAGGCATGCCTATAGAAACTCCCTTCTTTAAAAAATTGGAACTTATTATTTCTATGCTGTCTGAAAAAAGTCTCAAATATAAGATATCCTTATTATTAATAAGCTGTGCTTATTAAAAATTTATTGAACTAATTGAAAGCTTACTATATTATTCAGAAACTTAAGTCCCAGTTCTGTGGAAGAGTAAATTGAGCCCATTGGAAAATTTTATTGGCAACTTACTAGATTCATGGCCATTTAACAATCTCTGTATGTCAGCTGGAGGCAGAGGCCACTTACTAATTGCTGACTAAGTACCTTATGAAGAATTCAGAAAAAAATACTTATTCAAGGCCTTGATTAATAGGGTGTATGATACTGTACTCACAGTCTTGGTGGGGATAATCAGACCAAGAAAATACTGAAGTGAAGTCTCAATAATGTTTTAAATATTGATTGTATTATAAAGATTTAAATAGCCAAGCTCTATTGTTACTGAAACACCAGGGGTATCATGTAGGTCCTGCTGCTTGCTGCACAGAAAGCCAATCACTAAGAGGGCAGGTTTTGCCAAGGAATAAGGCTTTAATCAGGTGCTGCAGCCAAGGAGGTGGGAGCTCAGTCTGAAATCCATCTCCCTCACTGACTAAAACTAGGGGCTTATATACGAGGAAAGAAATGTAACAATGTGTAAGAAAACCAGAACTAGGGAGAGGCAAGGAGGCATCTGGGGCCCTGATTTAGTGAGTTTTGGTTCTTTGATACTTTTTTCAAGAGGCCTGAAGGTCCTTTCCTGAGGAAGGACCTCAGATAAAACAAACACAAATTTCAAGCTTTGACAGCAGAAGGATAAATTTCTATGTTTATCCAAAAGAGCAGTCCATGAGAGTATTGGGCCAGTTTCACTATCTTTTTATTGGCAATCATTCTATTTGTATTAAGTAATTTCAAACACATGGAAGTTTGATAAAGTTTTAAATTTTAATTCCTATACTAAAGAAGCATGAAGGCGAAATAATTACAAAATATTTCATTTTTATTTTATTATTTTAGGATGATTTATCTTACATTTGAGAAGTTTGAGCTATGTCTTAATATGAGCACTGATCTAAAAACGTTATATACTTTTCATTTTTAAAAACTGAAAAATAATTATGAATCAGAATTCTCACATTTATCTCCTTTGAAACTGAAATGAACTTTGGTTAAATGGTTATAATAAAAAATTATATTAAATAAGAATTATTAAATTGTCAGCAAACCTAAAGTTTTTGGTTGAATGCATTTTTAGCATTTAGAATTTACATCTTTTGAGTTACATTGCATGATTTGTTTACTTAATTGATTTTGTACATTCTTCCAGATTTACGTTTATTTATCTACTCATGTGATGCAAATGATGGCAAGCTCATAGAAAAAATATTTAAACTTTGCCTAGTTGTCTTGAATAAAAATAAGTTCAGCATAGGAGACTAAACTTTTGAGATATAAAATATATTTCTCATCATGAAAGTCAATCCCTTATCACATTTTAGAGGTTAAAAAGTCAGCCCTAATAATGCACAGGTGAATTGAAAATTCATATATTCATTGACACAAAATTATACATTATGACCCAAAGTGTTAACATAGAAGGATAAATTTATATTTCTTCAAGTTAAATATAAATGAAAAGTAGAAAGATTGAAAATATAGTAATTTACTAATAGCCAAACCAGGTTTTTTACATATATTTTTTCAGAAAATAGTGTCAATGTAAAATGCACCAACCACAGTTTACATCAAAATAAAATTATTTGTTAAAACTGATATAAATAGGTCGGGTGCAGTGGTTCACGCCTGTAATCCCAGCACTTTGGAAGGCCGAGGCGGGTGGATCACGAGGTCAGGATATCAAGACCATCCTGGCTAACATGGTGAAACCTCTTCTCTACTAAAAATACAAAAAAATTAGCCGGGCATCGTGGCGGGCACCTGTAGTCCCAGCTACTCGGGGGGCTGAGGCAGGGGAATGACGGGAACCCAGGAGGCGGAGCTTGCAGTGAGCCAATATCGCGCCACTGCACTCCAGCCTGGGCAACAGAGCGAGACTCCGTCTCAAAACGAACAAACAAACAAACAAAAAACAAACAAACAAACAAACAAAACCAAACCTGATATAAATAGCAACTTATATTCAAAAATGTAAAAAATAGTAAGTGAAAAATTTTATAAATCCTAGATATAAGGATAACCCAAAACGTGATATATTCTGCATCAAAAAATCATTACTAACAAATGAATGAGCAAAACAAAACTTTTGAGGTAATATAATACATCACTCCCATGTCAAGAATTTAAAAAGTAAATGAAAGGAAGTTTAAAATGTGTGCTTGCTTTCTTGAGAGTGGTAATGGCAATATAAAAATAGTAAATGCGGCCGGGCGCCGTGGCTCACGCCTGTAATCCCAACATTTTGGGAGGCTGAGGCGAGCAGATCACGAGGTCAGAACTTTGAGACCAGCCTGGCCAACAAGGTGAAACCCTATCTCTACTGAAAATACAAAAGTTAGCAGGGCGTGGTGGCACATGCCTGTAATCCCAGCTACTGAGGAGGCTGTGGCAGGCAGGAGAATTGCTGGAACCCAGGAGGCGGAGGTTATAGTGAACTGAGATTGCGGCATTGCACTTCATCTCAAAAAAAAAAAAAAATAGTAAATGCTATTGAAGTTACAACAATTACATTTTAATTCTGGTTAATAGTCTTGATAATTAAAAAGAAATATTAGATACTGTACCATAAACTATAAAATGCTATTATCATATATCTCTATACTTATATCCCTATGAATTCATAATTTTTGATATGTTTTTAATATGCAAATATATATGTGCACTATAATGCTTTATATGCATTCCAGTAATATATAGATAATACATAATTATATTTCAGATACTGTATTATAAATCAATATTTCTCAATTCCCAATACTTGTTATGCATTTTGAATTTTATTAATATATTTATTACATTTTTTAAACATTCTTTACAATTCTATGAGGTGTGAATTATTTTTAACTCCATTGTACATTTTTTGATAATTGAAACCAAAAATTACATTCTCTTGCCCAGAGAGTCCATAATTGTACAACTACACTATAGTGTGAAATCTTGACCAAATTACTCTACATTTCTGACTCTCATTTACCCTCTTTGAATAAAGGATTTGGATAAAATCTTTCTTAATATTTTGAGAAAACAAGATATATTAAGAAATTTTTACGTTGTAGATAGATACTAATTACGCAAAACCCTGAACAGTATCTTATATGTACTAAGCCCTCAATGACATAGCCACGATTGCTATTATTAGTATACTGGTTGCTGTTATCATTTTTTCTGGTTCTTATTCTACTCCTATTGTGGAGTTGAATCTGTGTCTTATTTTACTTCTAGTTCATTTTCAAAACACAGCATCATTTAAACAAATATATATCCATTAAATATATTTAATATAAAATTTCAAAATTATTTAAATCATGGTAATAAATCTTTAGAAATTAAGATATTTGAACAAATGTCTATAAATTACCATGAAAATTCTAATACCTCTTTCAAAGTTAAGATGTGTTACTGAAATCTAGTGCAATAAAATGTAATTTATTATAGTGTTCCCTTTTGCAGGCTTAACCAACTAAAAGAAACCAGAAGGCTTATCATCTAACACCAAATATATGTCCTTCACAAAATGTGGTTTTACTCTATTCATTTCTTACCTATAGTAAAATATTTAATGTTATACATAAAGGTTTATTTTTGTTTGTATTGTTAGTTTCTTAGGAAAATTTAATTAAAATTTGCATGCTTAACATATATTTTTATTTGTTTATGGATTAATGTGTACACACATACCCAAATATGTTGACGATGTTCATACGTAATCTGCCACACATTGCTAGTAAATTTCAAAAGTGAACTTGTCAAGTTTTGTTAAGAGAAATATGAGTTTAATAATACTGGAATGTGTAAGGAAATTTGAGACAGCAGTGAGTGTACTACTGTCTATAGATTATATTGGTCTCTGATCTTCTACTTACTACTTTATTCCTCAAAGAATGTGTGTTCTCAGTTACTGGAAGAGGTTAATAATATCAGACATTATGGAAAAGAAAATAGTTTGATTTGAAAACAACATTTTTTTTACCTCTATTGGTATTACTTAAGTCCATTACTATTTCTAATAAGATTATTATGATAGCTTTTTAATTAATTGATTTCCTTACTTCCATTGTAGAATGCATTAGTTTATCTCCCATATTAATTTCAAGGGAACATTGTAGACAGCAAATCTAGTAGAAATAATCATAAAATATGCACAAAACATATAAAATTCCCTTGTATCTGAAACAGGCAGCAGGTTGGCGGGAGTTCCTCCTGCTCTCCTTAAAAACATAAGCTAGAATCTTATGAGAAGGCCACATGGTTGGGACCTGAGTGAGACTATTGGAAGCTAACACAGTGACTCCTGGCCAACACCCAGTAGGGAAATGGGGACCTCAGACCTACAACAAAAGGAATTCATTCTGTCAACAATCTGGATGATCCTGAAAGAGTATATCTCCAGATGCAAATACAGTTTGCTCTATACCTTGATTTTAGCCTGCGGAGGCCCTGAACAAAAAATCAGCTGTGCCACACAAAGACTTCTGTGCTGTAGATGCTGGGGATAATAAATCAGGTTGTTCTATGACACTAACAGATAACTAAAATGTAGCAGTAGCTTCTAGTACAGAATGAGTAATCAAAAAAGACATATTTTTTCTCTATATCTATTTCAACCATGCTATGCTTCCATTACAACACTTAAGGGATAGTATCATGACTGTCTGTCATATGACACACAAAGACAGTGTTTTATTCACCTCAGTATTTCCAGTAATTAGCACATCGAATGACACATAGTACATGCTTAAAAACTTCCGAATAAATAAATGAATAAACATATAAATAAACAAGCATGGGTTAGGAATGTGCGTTTAAGAAGATTTGAGAGGAAGTAAATGAACAGAATGGGTAAATGACATATATATGTGTATATATATGGAAATAACATATGTATGTGTATATATATAAATGCACATATACTGTAAAGAAAATGTAAATATAGATGCTTATATGTATATATAATTTATAATGCTTATATAAATAAATCCAGAGTCATTGTTTTCCTGTTAATTTTAAAGTAGAGACAGCTTTTAGGTATTTCTCGTTCTGGATTATAGGCTAGGAAAAGGCACAGTGGCTCACCCCTGTAATTCCAGCCCCTTAGAGGGTGAAGCAGGAGAATGGCTTGAACCCAGGAGTTCGAGACCAGGCTAGGCAACAGTGTGAGATCCCGTGTCTACAAAAAAACAAACAAACAAAATTATCCAGGCATGATGGCACAACCTGTAGTCCCAGCTACAGGTGGGAGGATTGCTTGAGCCTGGGAGATCAGGGCTGCAGTGAACTTTATATATATATATAAAAAATATATATATACAAACATATATGTATATATAACTATATATATCTATAAATATATATTATATAGAAAGATAACTAAAATGTAGCAATAAGTGCATTATATTACATTATATACATTATATATAAACATGTATGTATATAATATACACTATTTGCATATGTTACATGCATATACATTGTATGTGTATACATGTGTATACATTATATGTTTATGCATTATATATATGCATATATAAATATATATGCATTCCTATGAATAAAAACCCTTTTTAGCCAACAAAATAACCATTTTGGAATACTCTCGTTAAAAGGTAAAGCCAATGTTACTTCTTCATTTAGCTGATCAAAATAAAGTGGAATCTGATTGAATCCAGTCAATAAGGACCTCTTGGCAAAATATAATTCTAAAACATCATTGGCTAATTGAAAAAACATATCTGTATTATTTATCATAGAAACTGTAGTACTGTGCACAGATAAATCTAAGATAGTATTTCAGAGTTCTTAACATCACACATGTTAGAAATCTTTAGTTAGGTGTATATCTAGAAAACATAAATCTACAGAATGTGGATTATGGGGTTGGATCAATATTAGCCTGAATATTTAAGAATTTAAATGCTAAATGTTCAGTGACTCACTTGCTCTTCCTTCCAGTGGTCTCTAATTTGAGTACATGTCCTCAAACATTTTTTTCAAAAAAGATTTATAATGTGTAGAATGAAGTAGAAAATCCCATTTCTTAAACGATTTTAATTAAGCATGTTATATTTATTATACAATTTCCTTTTTTTTGGAGGCAGATAAAAGTTTACTAGGCATTCCATAAGACAAGACAAAATGAGAAAGACCAAGAAAAAAACAACAGAAGCATAGAGATACAAGAGTCCTCAGGTAGAAACATTTTTTTTTTTTTTTTGAGGCGGAGTCTCACTCTGTTGCCCAGGATGGAGTATAGTGGCACGATCTCAGCTCACTCCAACCTCTACCTCCGGGTTCAAGTGATTCTCCTGCCTCAGCCTCCCAAGTAGCTGGGATTACAGGCGTGTGCCACTATGCCCTGCTAGACAATTCCCATTTTCTTTTGAGACTTTAGACTATATATGTAGCACATTTACAGCAAGACATATAATTACAGATTTGATTCTATTTTGCTTCTTCACATTCTTTATTTCCTTAGGTTTGCAAAACTATTGCATTCGTTGTTGTACATGAAACACTAAGACATCCTTAAAGCATATAAATAAAATAATTTGGTCACCTTTGAATCTGATTGAATTTATGAAAATAATGTATTAAAATTAGTATTAAACCATTTTATGAAAACCAGAAATCAGTTAAAATACTGTAAACTTGAGATTGTCTTTTTAACTTTACTAATGTTACTCAAACTGAATATTGATAACCTGGACTTAAATATCTCTGCTTGTCATAGTTAAATGAGCAGTTCAGTTATTTTTCTCAAGCCTTCATATTCCAAATCTGTAAATTAATTTTTATTTTCATGAAAAAAGCAAAAAAAGTATTTTAAAACACCTAACATTCTGAGTGGAAAATATTTACTTCTTTTAAAAGCAGTTTCTGCATTTTTGTAATGTGGCTTCTAGTATGCATTTCTTTAAATCAAAATAAAAGATGTTAAAGCTAGTTATTGTTTAAACTGCCACTTTATTAAAATGCAAAGAAGTTGAAATTGTATACCTAGACTTAAGACAGAAGTTTCTAGTGAGTAATAAATAGAAGTGACAGAGCCAGTCTCCAAAGGAAGTAATGGCCCTGCACCTGCTAGGTCCCAGGTTGCAGTTCTCTCCTATTTAATAGCCCACAGCTCCAGCTTCCTAAGTACATCCTCTTCAACTTATTCTAACTTGACAGTGCTCTCTTCTTCCTCTTGTTAATATAATTGACATAGTCATCATCTGATACATAATTTTTCACTCAACAGTGTAAGTTTTCCGTATATAGCTATGGGTTTTTCATTTTCCTGATTTGTAATATTCTATTGTATGGTTTCATTATAGGTTATCTGGTAAAAATTATTTGGTTTTTTATAATTTTTGTTTTTATAAAGAACACTACTATGCATTTTTTTCATTACGGTTTTCTGATATAGATATATAAGAGTTTCTCTTGGATATAAAATTTACAGCAGAATATATTATATTCAAAGCATAAAAATAAATTCTAATAATATTTTTGGGTGGAGAGGTTCTTTGAGAATAATAAGCAATTACAATGTTAAACTCAAGGTTTTTTTTTTTACTTCTAAAATGATCACAATTACATATGATTTAGTTGAAAACATTTTAAATATTTGAAATATGTTATCGTTTAATAAGCAATGAAGAATAATTCTACTAACTCCACATTGGTTTTAAACATCTACTCTATAGCAGACATTTTACAACAGTATGAGGAAAAATAGGTATCTGTTAAAGTTATAATGAATATTATACATAATATGGTTAGGCTTTGTGTCCCCACCCAGATCTGATCTTGAATTATAATTCCCATAATTCCCATAATCCCCAAGTGTCAAGGGAAAGACCAGGTAGAGGTAATTGGATCGAGGGGGTAGTTTCCCCCGTACTGACTGAGTTTTCACAAGATCTGAGGTTTTATAAGTGTTTGGTAGTTCCTCCTCCATTCATTCTACTTCCTGCCACCTTATGGAGAAGGGGCCTTGTTTCTCCTCTGTCTTCCTCCATGATTGTAAGTTTCCTGAGGCTTCCCCATCCATGCTGAACTGTTAGTCAATTAAACATTTTGCCTTTATAAATTATCCAGTCTCAGGCAGTTATTTATAGCAGTGTGAGAATGGATTAATACAGCAAATTAGTACTGAGTAGGCGGGTGCTGTTATAAAGATACATGAAAATGTGAAAGCAACTTTGGAACTGGATAACAGGCAGAGGCTGAAATAGTTTGGAGGGTTCAGTAGAAGACAGGAAGATGCGGGAAAGTTTGGAACCTCTTCGAGACTTCTTGAATGGCTTTGACTGAAATGCTGATAGTGATATGGAAAATGAAGTCCAGGCTGTGGTATTCTCAGAGGGAGATGAGGAACTTGGTGGGAACTGGAGCGAAGGTCACTCTTGCTATGCTTTAGCAAAGAGATTGGAGACATGTTGCTCCTGCCCTAGAGATCTGTGGAACTTTGAAATTCAGAGAGGTGCTGTATGGTATCAGGCAGAATAAGTTTCAAAGTGCAAAGTATTCAAGATATAACCTGGGTGCTCTTAAAAGCCTTCCGTTTTATACATTCACAGAGAAGGTTTGAAATTGGAACTTATGTTTAAAAGGGAAACAGAGCATAAAAGTTTGGAAAATTTGCAGCCTAAGGATGCAAAAGAGAAGCAAAACCCATTTTCTAGAGAGAAATTCAAGTCAGCCCCAGAAATTAGCATAAGTAACAATGAGCCAATTGTAAATCACAAGACAATGGAGAAAATATTCCCAGGGCATGTCAGAGACCTTCACAGCAGCCTTTCCCATTGCAGGTAAAGAAGCCTAGGAGAAGAAATGGTTTTGTGGGCCGAGTACAGGAACTTGTGGCTTTGTACAGTCTCAGGACTTGATGCCCTGCATCCCAGCCATAACTAAAAGGGGCCAACATTTAGCTTAGCCTGCTGCTTCAGAGGGTGCAAGCCCCAGGCCTTGGTGGGCTTCATGTGGTGTTGAGCCTGTGGGTGCACAGAAATCAAGGATTGAGGTTTGGTAATCTCCACCTAGATTTCAGAGGATGTACGGAAGCTCCTGGTATCCAAGCAGAAGTTTGTTACAGGGGTGTAGCCCTCAGGAAGAACCTCTGCTAGGACACTGTATTACGGAAATGTGGCGCTGGAGCCCCACACAGAGTCCCTTCTGGAGTTCTGCCTAGTGGAAGTGAGAGAAGAGGGCCACCATCCTCCAGACCCCAAAATGGTAGGTCCACCAACAGCTTGCACCATGCACCTGGAAAAGCTGCAGATGCTCAATGTCTGTCTGTGAAATCAGACAAGAGGGAACTATACCCTGCAAAGCCACAGGGGTGGAGCTGCCTATGGTGGTGGTAGCCCATCTCTTGCATCCATGTGACCTGGATGTGAGACATGGATTCAAAGGGAATCATTTTGGAATGTTAAGGTTAAAAGACTGCCCTACTGGATTTCAGACTTGCATGGGGCCTTTAGCCCTTTTGTTTTGTCCAATTTCTCCCATTTGGTACAGGTGTATTTACCCAATGCCTATATCCTGATTGCATCTAGGAAGTAACTAACTTGCTTGCGATTTTACAGACTCCTAGGTAGAATGGACTTGCCTTGTCTCAGGTGAGATTTTGTATTTGAACTTATGGGTTAATGCTGGAATTAATTAAGGTTTTGGGGGACTATTGGGAAGACATAATTGGTTTTGAAATGTGAAAGGGGCATGAGATTTGGAACCAGGGGCAGAATGATATGGTTAGGCTTTGTGTAGCCACCGAAATCTTATCATGAATTATAACTGTTATAATCCCCATAATCCCCATGTGTTAAGGGAGGGACCATGTGGAGGTAATTGGATCATGGAGATAGTTTTCCTCATGTTGCTCTCAGGATAATGAGTGAGTTCTCATGAGATCTGATGGTTTTATAAATGTTTTGTAGTTCCTCTTGTGTTCATTCTCCTTCCTGCCACCTTGAAAAGAAGGTGCCTTGCTTCCCCTTCACCTTCTCCCATGATTGTAAGTTTCCTAGGACCTCCCCAGCCGTGCTGAAATTTGAGTCAATTAAACTTTTATCCTTTATAAATTGTCCAGTCCTGGGCAGTTCTTTATAGCAGTGTGGGAATGAACTAATAAAATATGTCAGGGAAAATGATTACCAAAATATTTTTAGCTCAAATGTATTAAGAATTTCATAATTCAAGACTCAGTTCTCAACTCTGTTTTTGATATTCTGCATGTAATTCTGTCTCTGGGTTGCCAGCTGCCATAGTTTCAATGGTTATTTCTAGTATTTGCCTCCAGCTTTTCTGCATTTTTATCCAAATTATTAGAAAAAAACCCAACAACTTGAAAGATATTAACACTTGAAAGGATTACAATCTATTTCTAGGAACAGTGGACACGAGAAGAAAATAAACTAGAACATAATATGATAAAATTAATGAGGCTCAATTTTATCATGAAAAATAGATGTTTCAAAGTGAGACCAAACCTGAATTTCAACCCAATTTACGACTGTTTAAATATTGGAAAGTATGCTTATTTCACATCTGTTAAGAAATCTGAAGGTGGTACTACTTTCCTTGGAATTCTGAGCATATCGTAAAAGCTAAATAAAAGTACTTCCACACTTTATCTCAGAAATCAATAGAAAGACTAATCTTAATTGTGTAGACTCTGACATAAATAAGGAGCATTCAAAATATAATGTATTATGTTTCACTGAGTATATCATAGCTAATATGTTATTTAGGATTGAGAATATTTCCAGGAAATGCAGCTTCAAAGATAGGAATTTGTGGTAGGTAATCTGACCTGAATGGATTTGAGGACAGGAATTAAATTGTCAGCAATAAAGAATAGGATTCTTGAAAATGTAGCATGTGGTAACACTGTGTGCATGCGTGTGTGTGTGTGTGTGTGTACGTACATATGTATAAACATACACACACACACATATATGTATAAAATATCTGAAGGTAATGAATGAAATAAAGTTTCTATTGCTTTTGTTGAAAACCAGGTAGTGAGAGACAATTGACTGGTACAATAAAATATTATGGCATAAATAATAATTTAAATACTTTGTTTTGCATTAGCCCCTTTGGAATGCCTTAGAAAGATTACAGAAAGAAAAGGAGAATCTCATGAATTTAAATTCACGTTTCCAATCATGTTCAGAGAATCAAAGTGTTACTATACTTCTTTGAAATAAGTTCTTAGCTCTTTTAAGACACAATACAAATATTTCAGAAAATTAGACACAATGTATGAGTTTAAAGCTTGCTGAATTACAAATCACAGCCTTCCCTGTCCTTAATTATAATTAACAAGTTAAGGTATTTATAAAAGTGGGACCACATGGGGGATTCTAATGGATCTATGTGCCTTAAACCCTACTTCACTCTAAACTACCTTAATTGGAGAAGTAGTCTCTCCTTTCCATTCTCAGGTTAGTTTCCCCTGTTGACATATCTTTAACAATCTCCCTTGAGCAATTGTCTCATAAACATCTATCCTCACAACTTACCTCAGTCACCTCTCATTGCTACATCACTAATAATTAAATTTAAACCCAAGTAGATCTCATTCGGGGTGAGTGGAGATGCAACTACAAAGTCTGTATTGGGATATAGCATACAAACTGAAAATCTGGTATGAGTTTACAAAATTATGCTGTCAGAATCATGGGAACACATGCAGGGGTATAGTATGTCAGATCAGGAAAAAAAAGGAGCATAACATTGAATCAGGATGAATTTATCCAAATGGGTTTACTTACATAGAGATTCTGGACTGCAGATTCATTGTGTTATCTTGATAGCTGGAAATGTACAATTAGTTTGGTTCAACTAAAGCACAGATTCATACACGGCTTTATTACATGGGTTTGAAGTAGCACAGCTCCATGTAATATATGGGAAGGAATCACAAAGCTTATGGGGATAGGACTATCCATGTGCCTGCAAACTGCTTAATATCCAAAAAAGCATTTTATGTGGATTGACCAAAAAAAATTCTCTTCAAAAGGCATTAGGAAATGCATTGAGGATATGGCAGGGTGTGGGGATAATATCTTTGAGAAGTTTTGCAATGTCTCCCCACTACTAGCAGAACATGATTGTGAGAGATGCCACTGTTCAAATGGGTTTCCCGATTTCAGTGACGTAAGTTTCTGAAGTGACAAAAGGCAAGCTGCGTATCTTTGGCACTGGAGACAATGTAGGCAAGCTTACCAGAATGAAAAGAGGGTGGATTTAGTAAGCAGAATGTTTTAACCTGCAAATATTTCTGTCAGTGGCTAATGGATCATGATATGCTGAAGACCGAAACAGATGGAGTGCCCCAAAATTCTCCTTTAACTGTACACATGAAAATTCCTAGAAGTGAGAATCAGTGACCGATTTGAATAGCTTCAATCGAGAAAAATTTCCTGACTTGAAACAGTCATAGACTAGTTGAATGAACAGGAAGTCATGTCTCATTGAGAAAGGATGCTATAAACCACCACAGCAATATGTCTCCTCCTTCTCTTCTCAAAAGAGATCAGAGGTCATTTAACTGAAATGGTATTATCAAGACTTCTAGAGGTCTTTTTGGACTTAGTTTATACATGTACATTTCTTTGGCTATTAAAACAACACTGTGCTACTTGAAGAGAGAAAGATGCTAATTAAAGGCAGTAATTACAAATGCAGTTCTGACTTAGATTTTAAGTGAACTTTATATTTTCAGGATTTGAATCTTCATATTGGTTCCCTGACTTAGGAAGACTGTGTCTTAAACTGTCCCAGGATTTCACTCCCGTTATTAATACTTGTGAGAAACTGGTACATGTGTATTTCCCTCTGGCATAACACTAACCCCTTAAATATTCTGAGTAATTTTGGGCATGCCACAATAAACACTAGAAATTGAAAGGATATACACATGAGGAATCTAACTTATCTTAAGCGTTATTTGATTTTTGTAATTATTCATACACTTCAGAAAATTTTTTCCAGAAAATGCCACATACTTACGTTTAAATACAAACTCACATTTGGATACCCTTTCTCTTTTACTAAAATATGATATAGAAATGAGTCTTATTTCTCCAATTGTAGGAATCATAATTATAATTCCCCAAACAATATTTTCCAAAAGTATCGTGATCTTGTTTTACTGAGAATTGTCAAGATGACAAATATTATGGTTGACACCAAATAAAATATATGCACATAATAAGGTATAGATTTACTTAAAAATAACAATAGGCAAAATTCTCTCCAAGTTTCAAGCGCACACAGTATAATAAACAAATATTTTGAACTATATTATTTAAGAAACAAGTTCAAGACAATTCCCATAGACTTATTCTGCTGTATTTATTTCAGAGTCATCAATATTTACACAAACATAAAGCTATATTAAACCAAAATAGGTATTTTGGGAATTGTTATGATTTAAAATATTTCTTTATTTTGATATGATATACAATATAGTTTTATACTTCAAAAGATGCATAATAAAAAGAATTGCAGCAATTAATGAGTTAACCTACCTAATCCATGTACTTGCAACACTTCGAGCATGGATGTATTTATTCCTTTTTCAAAAATCACATCAAGGGCAAATAAGAAAATGATGTAATAGCCATAAACTCCTTTTTGGTGTAATCAGAGAATATTTGTTTTATACGTGGATGGTCATAGACACAGATTGAGATATATTTTCAGAAAAATATTATATTTTCAATGGATTTATAACAAAATACAAGGCATTGATATTTGTCAAGAACAAGATAATCTTAGTGTGGCAGTCTATGAAATATATTATAAAGACTATTTCTCTGATCTCTAGTCACACAGTACGTATAGCTTTCACAATATAATAAAATACATATGAATATTCAGAAAAGTAATTCTGTCTCAAGACAGGATTTGGAAAATAATACCTAAACCCCAGGTCTTACACTTATATTTTTCTGTAATATAGCTGGTGAATTATTGACTATAGGGACTATAGTTTTAATACTTCAAGCAGCTAAAATTACAGCAAGCATTGAAATAGTGCTGGAAAATAAATAATATACTTTCTTGAAGGAAACTGCAAAGCCATTGTAACTCAACCAGTATTTTAAGCTAGCCATCCCAATCTTATTCTTTTTATTAATTTCCTCGGTCTTAACAAATGTGATCTTAAAGTCGACTAACTACTGACTTTAAGGAATAAAGCACTTACTCTGTTTTATCTGCATATTTGTTTATATCTATATATCATAAATATACAATTAATCAGTGGGGTAGCATTTTCCCAAAAATAGCTCCAATTAAGTATGATGAGTTCTTTAGAACACAGACTTTTGCTACAGTATCAAAGAGGTGTTTAAAAGGATGTAGAGAAATTGCAACTCCTGTGCACAGTTGATGGGAATATAAAACAGTGCAGCAAATGTGGAAAGCAGTTTAGAGGTTCTTCAAAAATTGAAAGTAGACTTACTGTATGATCCATCAATCCTGCTTCTGGATCTTTATCCAAAATAATTGAATCTGGATTTCAAAGAGATATTTTCACTCCCACATTTATTGCAGCACTAATCATAATAGCCAAGATATAGAAATACCTGGTCCATTGATGCATGAGTGGAAAATGAAAAAATACTGTACACATTCAATGAAATATTATTCAGCCTTTAAAAAAGAAATTCTTGAGTTTCATGGATGAAAATTAAGAACATTATTAGAGAGGAGGCAGTTAGGGCTGGGTAGGCAGGTGGAGAGGGAGCATCTTGGAAGAAGGACAGAGAAAGGCGATGTTCAAGGGAACAACCATGGGACAACACCTGCACCACCTCTACAGCTAATGGGAATAAATGTGGTTAAGAACTTCCCCTTGAGTCAGGATGTCTGCTGAGAAGGGACAGTCCCAGCCTAAAAAATCCTACTCATTCTCTTTTGTCTCTATGTCTCATTCTTCTTGGTCCTGGGACAAGAACTCGAACCTAGCTGAACCAGGGACTAAGCAGATTGGAACAATTAGGCTAAACAAAATAAGCCAGTCACAGTCACATGATTTCATTTAACTGAGATATCTAAAATAGTCAAGTACATAGAAGCAGAGAGTAGAATGGTAGGTGCCAGGCACTTTGGGGAGAGGGAAATAGGGAATTGCTGCTCAACAATGAGTCTAAAGCTTGCTGAGTTACAAATCAAAGCCTTCCCAGTCCTATAATTAAAATTAACAAGTTAAGGTATTTATAAAAATGGGACCACATGGGGGATTCTAAAATTTCATAAACTTTCATTTGTGCAAATGAATAAGTTTTAGAGATCCGTACAATAATGTGCCTATAGTTAAGAAGACTGTATTATACATTCACACATTTATTTAAAGGATAGTTCTATGTCAAGTGTCAAATGTTTGCACCACAAGTTAAAAAAAAAAGTGTACCTCTTTATCTCTGACTTCTGTCCATTTCAGGTATTGTCAGATTGAGAAGTAATAAAAGTTATGTAGTTTTAAAAACACATAGTAATACTAAGATTCAGAGAGCAATTTCTGTGAAAGAAATGAACAGGCAAAGATTACTTATTAATAATGAATAATGCTGATACTGTAAGGAAAAAAGAGTAAAATAGTTTTAGAAAATTGGAAATATTTATTGGACTAGTTACAATTTGTTATTTTTATTATTGAAAATAAATATAACTACATAATTAATTTTCTATCCAAGTTGCAGGTTCCAAAAAAATCTTACCTATTGACATATGTTTAAATCATTTTATCAAACATTCAACTTTCAGATATTTGTCTCATATTTATTAATTGAACACTGCTTTAGTGAACAGTTGCTGAGGTACAACATCTCTTCATAGAAAACTAAAAGACATTAATCTTAAATTTGAAAGTCTTTTAATTTTTACATATGAATGTATTATGGAACAACCATTTAGATTAAAATGTAGAATATTATAATCTCCACAAATCCCAGAAAATATCAGTTACCCAAATATAACTCCTTTTTGGCTATGAGTATGGATTAATTTTGCCTGTTCCTGGATTAAAAATGAATAAAATTATAGAAGATACATCGTTTTATTCCTGATTTTCTTCAGCTGTGTCTGAGTTGTGTTCATGTCATTACATGTAGCAGATTTTTTTCATTTCTATAGCTATGTAGTTAACTTTGCTTTATGAAAATATTGCAATTTAGTTTTTCTCTCTACTGTTGACAACTTTTCGATTTGTTCCCAATTATTGTCTTCATATCATAAATATTTTTGTACACAATTTGGTGCACATTTGCATTTAATTGGTTTTGAGCATGGACCTATGTGTTAATTTGCCATGTCAGAGGATAGGACTGGGTTTACCTTAATCGTATACCATTTAACATTCTTTAAATGTGGTTATGCCAATTTATAATCTCTCCAGAAATGTAAGAAATCCAAGTTCTTCCATACACTGACCAATAATTACAGTTTGTCTTATTAATTTTAGCCATTTCAATGCATTTGCTGTGCTTTATGATGGTTTTAATTCTCATTTTCCTAAGAACTAATAATATTGAACACTTTTTTGCTTATTCATCATTTAAACATCCTAGAAGTAGTGCTCTATACATTTGCCCACTTACCCAGGGTCTTCCATATTTTTCTTAGTGGTCATGAAGCTCTGTGTATTTTATGTACAAGTTATATTGGAAATACATTCTTCCAACATGTGGCTTACCCTTCGAATGTCTAACTTTAAAAAGTTTTAAAGAATAAATTTTTGATGGAATCAAATCAACTTTTTAGTTGGTACTAGTAGTTGTATGTAATATTTAAGAACATGAAAGGTTTACTATGTTTATTTTTTTCTACAGTGATACCCCATTATTCCAGTATCATTTAACATAATGGCCATCTTTTTCTACTGAATTAGATCACAAATTAGGTGACCATGAGTTCATGTGAATGTTTGTGACTCTATTCTTTGATTGGTCTATTTGTCTGTCTTTACACCAATATCACGTTTCTGGCAATGCAAGTCCACCAAACATGCTTTTCTTTTGAAAATTATCTTAGCTGTTTTATGGCTGTGTGTGTGTGTGTGTGTGTGTGTGTGTGTATGACTTACTTTTTTCAACCCCCCTCAAAAGCCTGCTGGCATTTAGAGCAGTAGTCAATTGTATCAATAGAATAACATGTAGCATTAACATATTAATGACATTGGGTCTTCCAATCTTCATTTATTATGTTTATTTTAATTTACCTCTGTAATATTTGTAAGTTTTTAATGTACAGTTTTTGCTCATCTTTTATTAGATGTATTCTTTGATATGTGATGATGTTTATACTATTTCAAGTGGTACGTTTTTCAGCTAATTAACAAAGTGTGATTACTAGTGTACATAAATACATGTTTAAATACTTACCATGTATCCAATAGCTTTGATAAATACACTTACTATTTCTACTGTTTTGTTTATAGGCTAATATTTTCTATATTCACAATCATATCATTTGCAACTAATGACAGAATTACTTATTTCCAATCTTTATACCTTGTTTCTTTTTTATTGTACTGACTAGATATTCCAGTATAATTAAATAGATACGGTGACAATAGACATGCTTAAATATATTTGTCATAATTCTTTTAAAATTCTAGTCTTATAACTTCAATATCTGATTCATCTGTGGATTTGTTTCTATTTTCCTATGATTTCGATATATTGACCATTTTTAACTTTCTGTTAGCCATCATGCCCAGCTAATTTTTGTGTTTTTAATAGAGAAAGGGTTTCACCATATTGGTCAGGCTGGTCTTGAACTCCTGACCTCAGGTGATCCACCCACCTTGGCCTCCCAAAGCGCTGGGATTACAGGTGTGACCCACTGTGCCCTGTCTGTTTTAGCAATTTTTTATATTTTGCCTCCTATCGCTAACTCTGAAGTATAATATACACAGAGGAAAGCGATTATAACAATATTTCAACTCAATATAGTTACACAAATAAACACATACATGCAATCAGCACTCAGATCAAGAAACAGAATATCACTGTCATCCCTAGCTTCAGAATACTACCTTCCAGTTACGATTCCCCAAAAGTAGTGAAAATAGACTTTAAAGTATCTCACCTCTCAGAACGCATATTAGTTTGCTGCCTTTGCATTTTATACAAATATACTGCATTTCTTTCAGTTATTTAGAGCTCATCTTTTGTGAAGTACCTCTTAATGTTCTCTGCTCATTTAAAAAATATTCTTAATTTTTTAAAATTTCCTTTTATATCTTCGATGTAAGATGTTTTATTCTATGTGCATTGAAAATATCTCCTTTAATTATATGGGTTATATTTTCATTTTTAAATGGTATCTCCTGGTGAACAAAATTACAAGTTTTTAATTTAATTCAGTGTTTCAAAATGTTGCCTTATCGTTGGCAGCTTTTGCATCACGTTTGCTAAAACTTTGTATTTTCCAGAATCACAGAGATGTTTTTATGTATCTCAGATACATATATTAGTGTTTTGACATTTATATTTAAATCTGCAATCCATTGAGTTTGAATTTTGTATATGGTTTAGGGACCAATATATATTTTTTTCAATGTTACCCGGAGTTATTTACCAAAAAGACTATAGTTTCACCCATTGAACTGTTGTGTCATCTTTGTTATGAATAGATGACGGTATATAGTTTCTATTCTATTGCCTTAGTTTATTTAACTATGCTTTCAGTAATACAATTAATTAGCAAGATTTTTAAAATATTGTCTTATCTTGCAATGCAAATTCTTGAGCATAGTTTTTCTTCTTTAAATTTGCTTCAACTATTGCCTTTTTTTCTTATCTAAATCTTGCTTTTATTATTATTATTATTATTATTATTATTATTATACTTTAGGTTTTATGGTACTTACCTGCACATTGCGCACATGTACCATAAAACTATTGTCTTATTGATTTTTTGAATCTCTGCATATAGAATAATTCTCCATTTATTTATACCCTGTTTAATTCTTCTCAGCTATGTATTTTAGTTTCCACTAGAGAAATTATATGCACACTTCAATAGCTTTATTGCTATAGTTGTGCTTTTGTATGTTTAGCTTTCCATTTGTAACGTTGGTATACAGGTACACTATTAAGATTTAACATTGATTTCGAATCCTAGATTTTACTCACTTCACTTATTAACTTGAACAGGTTTTCAATACATATTTTTGCTATATTTGAAAGCACTTATCTATAATTAAAAATTTAATTCTCCATAATTATTTGAAAAATATAAGTTGTATTTCAGTATTTCTTAAACTTTTAGTTGTATTAAACCATATACAAATAATTACACATCTCAATATATTTTCACAAATAAACAGATGATAATAAGATGCACAGAGACTTATGTAATTTTTTAGTCTTCCTCTTAGGGAATTTTTTTTCCAATATTTTGTCATTGACTATATTTGCTATAGATGATATTTATATTTTATTAGTTATATGAAGAAAATTTTCTTCTGTTTTCAGTATTGAATTTCTTTATTGAACGTAAGTAAAATTTGGTCAAATTATTTCCCTGTATTTTTTAAGAGGAATCATACACAAGTATACATGTACACATACACACATTAACAGAAAACAAATATTGGTGGTAAAAAAGTAAGTAAAAAATGTAGGCAAATCACCATAAATCAGTATAATATATGTTCCAGATTATACTGGTCACTGCTTACAAATAATTCTCCTAAATATTAGGTAAAAAGTTGTACATTTCCTAAAATCCATAACAATATACGTACTATCTCTAAACTTTATATATTTATGAATTTCATAATTACAAACTAAATTAATTTGTATTTTTGCTTCCACAAGGGCTGTAGTTGTAGTCAGAATGATTTGGAAAATAATAACTTCTGCTGTAACAACTAGGAAAAACATTATTTATTCAACTATATTTATTTTTTTAAACAATGGCCTCAGAGAGCTAAGTAAGCAAGAAATATAATACAAATTAAAATTTCAGACTCTCAAAATTTTCTAAAATGAGCTGATCTCTGATTTTATTTTCCACTAGGAACTTTTGCTTATTCTGGGCAAGTCTAAAAATCTGGCTTGAGCCAGGCAAAGAACATGGTTGAATGAAGAACTCAGGTTTATAGTTGTAATGCTAAAAAATCCTGGGCTGCTCTTCCCCAGAGCAAAAATACTAACTTTTGTGGTTCCTAGGGAGCTAGTGGAAAACATTCTTTTTCATATCTTCTTAGAAACATATGTACCTACATTAGAACTAGAATATATACGAATAAAATTTAAGACAAGATAAAAAATATATTCTACAATGGAATGTATCTGTATTAACTTATATAAACCATTTTCTCTCTTGCTCAGTATTTTCCAATATACTTCTAATATTTCTTAGAAGAAAACGATCTCTTACTCAGAAGTTGTCCACAGTGTCATCCAATCTTTTACACCACAGGTTTTCTTTTCTATCTTTAGACCTTAGATTTCTGGTCATGACATCAGAAGACCCTTCCTTGGCTAGCCTATTTTTAAAAATGTTTCTTAAATGAACTTTAGCAAATTGCATTTATTTCCTACTTGTAAAAAATTTATGAATGGTTACCATAGTGGATAAAATATATTTGCAATATTTGAAAATCTCATATGTTAAAAAAATTGTATCTAATTTTTAGAATGTGGTGTCACATGTTATATTCACATTTCTCCATTTTTTATTGTTCAATGATTTATTTATCTCCCGTAAATTTTCTTTTAATATCCTCTTCTATTTTAGTTTGAGGTTTCTGAGTTTTTTTACTGATGTATAAAGATAGTTTCTTGCTTTTAAAGACGTTGCTTAGAGACGTTAAATAAATGTTGTATTTGTTATTACAAATATAACATGCTTTTTTATCTTTTAAAAAGTGATTTTTTTGTAATATATAATAGTTCTCAAAATGTTTCTAAACAAACGTTTGAACTTTAATAGCTTTTAGGTTGTCTGATGGTGTTACAAACTTCATTTCCAAATACTAAATACAATTTTTTATTTCCATAGATTTTTTAAAAAATTTATTTTTGTTTTGGAATAAAAATAAACATTTCCTCACATCCAAGTAAAGCTATTGCTTAATTAAGAAATAATCTGAATCCACATCATTTATATTAAGGAGAACATTGACATGCACTCATTTTGAAATAAATCAACACAAAAAAATGTAATTTATTGCTTAAGGGCACATTTCATTATACAGAATATAATTTGCTATGCATTATTATGTAATAGTAAGAGTTAATCTGTGGAAGAAGTATACAGTGATTACAAAATTTTAAATGATTGAAATAGGGCAATATGCTAGATGTAGTGTTGCATAACAGTAAAATACGTTATTTCTATAAAATAGTCTAATTTTGGCATTTTATAGTCAATACTAATACATATATATAATTAGCCCAAAAGAAAGTAAAGATACAGCTCTATGAAATATTAATATTATTTCTAACAATGTTGGAATTAGGAATTAAACAGTTCCTCACTCTTATAAAATGATTTGAGATTGAAATATGTGAAGAAATTAATAATGATTTGATATTTGAAACACTTTACTGAGTAGAATCAGAGAGTTCATTTACAGTGCTAAAAATGATATTTTGACTTTAAAAATAGACATAGATATTTGAACAATTATTCCTATTAAAATGTATATTGTATAAAATTTAACATTGAAACTTAGCCGAATCAAATTTTTTACTAACCTATAACCAGAAACAGTACCATAATTGTTTTGTTTCATGATTTCTATAAAGTGTTTCATACTAAAATTCAATTACAATATGCATAGTATTTGTAACTTATATTTTCCTGTCAAAAATAAGATGCAAATTTATTTTACTATGTTAATGGTTGTCTTTACAGAATAAAATTATTGAAAATTTCTAACAACAAAGTTAGAATTACAATGACATCTCTTCATTTATCTTCAAAGTTTATAAAGATTTCCCTAAATTCAGAAACTATATTTTTATCTCTAAATACAAATTTTAAGATTGTTCCTGGACCACTAAAACTATTTGGAATAAAAAGGACATCAATTTTTTTTTTTTTTTTTTTTTTTTTACAGAGTCTCTTGCTCTGTCGCCCAGGCTGGAGTGCGGTGGCACTATCTTGGCTCACTGCAAGCTCCGTCTCCTGGGTTCACGCCATTCTCCTGCCTCAGCCTTCCCAGTAGCTGGGACTACAGGCGCCCGCCACCACGCCCGGCTAAATTTTTGTATTTTTAGTAGAGACTGGGTTTCGCCGTGTTAGCCAGGATGGTCTCCATCTCCTGACCTCGTGATCCGCCCGCCTGGGCGTCCTAAAGTGCTGGGATTACAGGCGTTGAGCCACCGCGCCTGGCCAGGACATAAAATTTTTAAACAAATAATAGTATGCTGTGATATTCATGGAAGAATGATATTAAAATGATGTTTTAATAATAACAAATTGACAGGGGTAAATATTTGAAATTTGTATATGTATAGGCTTAATTACAAAATTTAAAATACTCTGTTCTACTTAATATATCATGTAAGCATTTATTTATGTATCATGTGTAATTAAATAACTCATGTCTTATAATGTCACATGAAGTATAAATATATAACTGTGTTCTGAATTGCAGTTGTTGTACCCTTAAATGTTCATTTATTTAGAATTTCATTTCATTTCTTATTAATTGTTATTACCTGCCTAGAGTGTATCCTTAAGCAGAAATATACTACATGGATGAGAGGATCATTTCAGTTTGTAAGGGACTGCATTTTTAATATATTGTACTACCACGTGGAATATAATACTATACATTCTCTAGTTCTTCCAGTCCCATTCCTAATAAATACACATACAGTTAAGGATAAGTAAAGGAAGGATTGAAATTATGTTAGTTACAGTGAGTTAAGGAAAAAGTAGCAATGGCCAGCTTCCCCACTGTCACTTCCATTCAATTTAACGTTTCGAAATAATCAAGGCTTTCTGAAGACCATTGCCATGAATCCCTCTAGGTGTTAGTTACAAACAGCATATGTCAAAAATTAACCATAATTACAGGTCAAGTTGGGGGTATTTTCCTTTAGTAGATTTTTCTATATTATATTCCTTAATGATCCAAAATATTAATGTTAATTTGTAATAAATGCAATTTTGTAATCTGCAGGTACACACACATAAAAATAAAATACACACTGAAAGCTTTAAAAAAGAAACCAGTTACTTTAAATTACTACCACTTAAAAATTACATTTGTCGCTGAGGATATGAACAGCGTTTGATAAGAAAAAATCACATAACTCCATATTTTATTTTCCTGCTTTCTTGGAGTAGCAAAGCCTTATCTTCCTTTAAGGCAGGACCTAAGCACAATAGTTTCCTGCTGTATGTTTCTGGAAATACAACTCTCCAAGAGGCAAACTCTTTCAAAGCTAGCAAGAAATTCCAGCTATCTAGGCTTCACTTTTTCTCAGGATTTCAGCCAATGATGGCAGTCTATAGAGAGCTCAAAGTTTTGAAAAAAAATTTAATTTAAATGGAAGATAGGGACAATCAAAGAATACTAGAATCTCAGTGACCTTATATAGACCCATGCTTTTATGTCCCATAATCTTACCTAAATGGAAATTGGGTCTGAAAGATTCTAAATATGTTATTTAAGGTAAAATGCATGGCCATTGGCAAGGTCAGGTATGGTTGCCAGGATGCTGCAAACCTTTTTTGCAGTGTTAGTTTCTTAAATACATCTTCAGTTTCTAGAAAGGATGCTGTATATTTGCCTTATTGAGGAATTTCTTTTCTACTTGTTTCTATTATGACTCATGCAGATAACAAAAAAGCATGCTTAATTTCTATAATGACAGAGAACATTGCCATTTGTGTATTCTCTAAAAGTGTTTGGAATCTAAATTACTGATTGCTTCCTTAAACTTATGAATTATAATAACAGTTTAATAGAAAGAAATCCAGTTTTTCATTCTTCTGTCTCCAAAATATGAATTTCCCTGCTCCCTTTACTGTGGGTTCTGCCCTGGCCTCTGACACAAATACAAAGAAAAATACAGTTTCCATGAAGGAACTCTCCATGGTACCCTTACAATACTTTTTTTTTTTTTTTAACCTCAAATGCCTCAAATGAATACCTTAGGTTCACTTTTGCTTAGGTCATGTACTCTTAATTTTAACTGACAAGTCTTGTAATTCCCTCATTTTAAACTGAGAAATAAGTTATTTTCCAAACTCAACATATCTGGAATATACGCTTTTTCTCTAACGTATTAAATCCTGTATTTGACACTTCCCATGACAGATTTTTCCTAATGTAGGTTATGTGAAAAAAAAAAAAAAAGCCTCTCATTTGTGATGTATTTTGGGTGAATCGTAGGTGATCAAATATTCAGTTATACAGCTATGTCTTTGTTGTGGATGTTATGTGTCACCATGTTTGTGTTACATAAGTCTATATACTAGGACTGTCTACCATCATCCTTAGCAGAAACCTCTTACTTGAGATGTGACTACTTCTTAATCTCTGTTTATATTTTAGTTACATTTTTATTTGATATTTTTATTTGATAGAGGCTTTGCTAAGCATAATTAATGAATTATCCAATTATAAACTTAGTGATTTGCTAAATACAACATAGGCTATAAAAATCGGATCTTTTTGTTGTGCTCAGTACGTAGGTAAATTGGTCAAGATATTTAGAAACCCTTTTTTGCTATGAATGAACAAATCTAAAGCATTTGCAAGCCCTACTGCACATAGCTTTAGGGCTGACTCCTGATTACTTAGCTCTATGTCCACCATTGAATCTAAGTATTCTGGTGAGCTGATATTAATTTTAAGTATAAGACAATTCTTCTTCTAGAAAACGTTTCTTCTTTAGAATGGATCAGTTAAATTAATTATGAACACAGCAAGTAAAATAACAGAATAAGTTTTGGTGACTTTTTGGGGTTATTAAGGTTTTTTATGGTTTGTATTTAATTAAGCCTCCAGAATAGTATGTGTGTAGTATTTTATACCAGCTAGCTAAAGAAAAAGTGTGTTTAGTAAATACCAGCATAGTAAAAGATTCTTCAAATTTTCTTCATTAATATCTGGAACGAATAGCAGAGAATTACAACACTAAACACAGGCTACTCCTGCTATCTATTACGAGTATATAAAAATTGACTCAGGCCAGCTCACAGCAGAATAACCTTGACATCACATAAAGAAAGTTCACTTTTCCCAAACTTCCTTACCTATGCCTTGACTCGTGTATTTTAGAAGCATTCAGAGTGCAAGATACTATGGATTAGTATCCTTTGACCCTGATTATTTGATGTAAACTTACATTAAATAATATCATTATTATCTTGAGATATCTGCTTTCTATATTTTACAGGAATAACTAAAGAACACATTTTCAAAGGAATCAGTGGAGTCTACAACTGTACAAGGAGAATCATGTGAAAAATAGGAGTGGTAAGAGAGGGCCTTCTTGTCTTGTGCCAGTTTTCAAGAATGCTGTTCTAGCTTTTACTCCTTCAGTCTGACGTTGGCTGTGAGTTTGTCATAGGTAGCTATGTTGAGATATATTCCTTCATGTTGAGAGTTTTTAACATGAGGGGGTGTGAAATTTTATCACAAGACTTTTTATTGCATCTATTGAGATAATAATACAGCTTTTGTCTTTTGTTCTGTTTATGTGATGAATCACATTTAGTGATTTGTATATACTGAACCAACCTTAAATTTCAGGGATGAAGCCTACTCGATCATCATGGATTAGATTTTTGATGTGTTGTTGGATTCAGTTTGCCAGTATTTTGTTGAGGATTTGTGCATCAATGTTCATCAAGAATATTGGCCTGAAGTTTTCTTTTTTGGTGTGTATGTACTGGCCTCATAGAATAATAGGGGGAGGAGTCCCTCCTAATCAATTTTCTTTTTTATTATTATGCTTTAAGTTTTAGGGTACATGTGCACAATGTGCAGGTTTGTTACATATGTATACATGTGCCATGTTGGTGTGCTGCACCCACTAACTCGTCATTTAACATTAGGTAGATCTCCTAATGCTATCCCTCCCCACTCCCCCCACCCCACAACAGGCCCCAGTGTGTGATGCTCCCCTTCCTGTGTCCAGGTGTTCTCATTGTTCAATTCCCACCTATGAGTGAGAACATGCAGTGTTTGGTTTTTTGTCCTTGCGATAGTTTGCTGACAATGATGGTTTCCAGCTTCATCCATGTCCCTACAAAGGAGATGAACTCATCAATTTTTATGGCTGCATAGTATTCCATGGTGTATATGGGTCATTTTCTTAATCCAGTCTATCATTGTTGGACTTTTGGGTTGCTTCCAAGTCTTTGCTGTTGTGAATAGTGCCGCAATAAACATACATGTGCATGTGTCTTTATAGCAGCATGATTTATGTTCCTTTGGTTATATACCCAGTAATGGGATGGCTGGGTCAAATGGTATTTCTAGTTTTAGATCTGTGAGGAATCGCCACACTGACTTCCACAGTGGTTGAACTAGTTTACAGTCCCACCAACAGTGTAAAAGTGTTCCTATTTCTCCACATCCTCTCCAGCACCTGTTGTTTCCTGGCTTTTCAATGATCGCCATTCTAACTGGTGTGAGATGGTATCTCATTGTGGTTTTGATTTGCATTTCTCTGATGGCCAGTGATGATGAGCATTTTTTCATGTGTCTTTTGGCTGCATAAATGTCTTCTTTTGAGAAGTGTCTGTTCATATCCTTTGCCCACTTTTTGATGGGGTTGTTTGTTTTTTTCTTGTAAATTTGTTGGAGTTCATTGTAGATTCTGGATATTAGCCCTTTGTCAGATGAGTAGATTGCAAAAATTTTCTCCCATTCTGTAGGTTGCCTGTTCACTCTGATGGTAGTTTCTTTTGCTGTGCAGAAGCTCTTTAGTTTAATTAGATCCCATTTGTCAATTTTGGCTTTTGTTGCCATTGCTGTTGGTGTTTTAGACATGAAGTCCTTGCCCATGCTTATGTCCTGAATGGTATTGCCTAGGTTTTCTTCTAAGGTTTTATGGTTTTAGGTCTAACATTTAAGTCTTTAATCCATCTTGAATTAATTTTCGTATAAGGTGTAAGGAAGGGATCCAGTTTCAGCTTTCTACATATGGGTAGCCAGTTTTCCCAGCACCATTTATTAAATAGGGAATCCTTTCCCCATTTTTCGTTTTTGTCAGGTTTGTCAAAGATCAGATAGTTGTAGATATGCGGCATAATTTCTTAGGGCTCTGTTCTGTTCCATTGGTCTGTGTCTCTGTTTTGGTACCAGTACCATTCTGTTTTGGTTACTGTAGCATTGCAGTATAGTTTGAAGTCAGGTAGTGTGATGTCTCCAGCTTTGTTCTTTTGGCTTAGGATTGACATGGCAATGTGGGCTCTTTTTTGGTTCCATATGAACTTTAAAGTAGTTTTTTCCAATTCTGTGAAGAAAGTCATTGGTAGCTTGATGGGGATGGCATTGAATCTATAAATTACCTTGGGCAGTATGGCCATTTTCATGATATTGATTCTTCCTACCCATGAGCATGGAATGTTCTTCCATTTGTTTGTATCCTCTTTTATTTCTTTGAGCAGTGGTTTGTAGTTCTCCTTGAAGAGGTCTTTCACGTCCCTTGTAAGTTGGATTCCTAGGTATTTTATTCTCTTTGAAGCAATTGTGAATGGGAGTTCACTCATGATTTGGCTCTCTGTTTGTCTGTTATTGGTGTATAAGAATGCTTGTGTTTTTGCACATTCATTTTATATCCTGAGTCTTTGCTGAAGTTGCTTATCAGCTTAAGGAAATTTTGGGCTGAGACGATGGTGTTTTCTAAATATACAATCATGTCATCTGCAAACAGGGACAATTTGACTTCCTCTTTTCCTAATTGAATACCCTTTATTTCCTTCTCCTGCCTCATCGCCCTGGCCAGAACTTCCAACACTATTTTGAATAGGAGTGTTGAGAGAGGGCATCCCTGTCTTGTGCCAGTTTTCAAACAGAATGCTTCCAGTTTTTGCCCATTAGGTATGATATTGGCTGTGGGTTTGTCATAGATAGCTCTTATTATTTTGAGATACACCCCATCAATATCTAATTTATTGAGAGTTTTTAGCATGAAGGTTGTCGAATTTTGTCAAAGGCCTTTTCTGCGTCTATTGAGATAACCATGTGGTTTTTGTCCTTGGTTCTGTTTATATGCTGGATTACATTTATTGATTTGTGTATGTTGAACCAGCCTTGCATCCCAGGGATGAAGCCCACTTGATCATGGTGGATAAGCTTTTTGATGTGCTGCTGGATTCAGTTTTCCAGTATTTTATTGAGGATTTTTGCATCGATGTTCATCTAGGATATTGGTCTAAAATTCTCTTTTTTGGTTGTGTCTCTGCTCGGCTTTGGTATCAGGATGATGCTGGCCTCATAAAATGAGTTAGGGAGGATTCCCTCTTTTTCTGTTGACTGGAATAGTTTCAGAAGGAATGCTACCAGCTCCTCTTTGTACCTCTGGTAGAATTCGGCTGTGAATCCATCTGATCCTGGACTTTTTTTGGTTGGTAAGCTATTAATTATTGCCTCAATTTCAGAGCCTGTTATTGGTCTATTCAGAGATTCAACTTCTTCCTGGTTTAGTCTTGGGAGGGTGTATGCATCGAGGAATTTATCCATTTCTTCTAGATTTTCTAGTTTGTTTGCGTAGAGGTGTTTATAGTATTCTCTGATGGTAGTTTGTATTTCTGTGGGATTGGTGGTGATATCCCCTTTATCATTTTTTATTGTGTCTATTTGATTCTTTTCTCTTTTCTTTTTTATTTGTCTTGCCAGTGGTTTATCAATTTTGTTGATTTTTTCAAAAACCCAGCTCCTGGATTCACTGATTTTTTGAAGGGTTTTTTTGGTCTCTATTTCCTTCAGTTCTGCTCTGATCTTAGTTATTTCTTGCCTTCTGCTAGCTTTTGAATGTGTTTGCTCTTGCTTCTTAGTTCTTTTAATTGTGTTGTTAGGGTGTCAATTTTAGATCTTTCCTGCTTTCTCTTGTGGGCATTTAGTGCTATAAATTTCCCTCTACATGCTGCTTTGAGTGTGTCCAGAGATTCTGATATGTTGTGTCTTTGTTCTCGTTGGTTTCTAAGAACATCTTTATTTCTGCCTTCATTTTGTCATGTACCCAGTAGTCATTCAGGAGCAGGTTGTTCAGTTTCCATGTAGTTGAGCGGTTTTGAGTGAGTTTCTTAATCCTGAGTTCTAGTTTGATTGCACTGTGGTCTGAGAGACAGTTTGTTATAATTTCTGTTCTTTTACATTTGCTGAGGAGTGCTTTACTTCCAACTATGTGGTCAATTTTGGAATAGGTGTGGTGTGGTGCTGAAAAGAATGTGTATTCTGTTGATTTGGGGTGGAGAGTTCTGTGGATGTCTATTAGATCCACTTGGTGCAGAGCTGAGTTCAGTTCCTGGATATCCTTGTTAACTTTCTGTCTCATTGATCTGTCTAATGTTGACAGTGGGGTGTTAAAGTCTCCCATTATTATTGTGTGGGAGTCTAAGTCTCTTTGTATGTCTCTAAGGACTTGCTTTATGAATCTGGGTGCTCCTGTATTGGGTGCATATATATTTAGGATAGTTAGCTCTTCTTGTTGAATTGATCCCTTTACCATTATGTAATGGCTTTCTTTGTCTCTTTTTATCTTTGTTGGTTTAAAGTCTGTTTTATCAGAGACTAGGATTGCAACCCCTGCCTTTTTTTGTTTTCTATTTGCTTGGTATATCTTCCTCCATCCCTTTATTTTGAGCCTATGTGTTTCTCTGCACGTTAGATGGGTTTCCTGTATACAGCACACTGATGGGTCTTGACTCTTAATCCAATTTGCCAGTCTGTGTCTTTTAATTGGAGAATTTAGCCCATTTACATTTAAGTTTAATATTGTTATGTGTGAATTTGATCCTGTATTTATGATGTCAGCTGGTTATTGTGCTCATTAGTTGACGCAGTTTTTTCGAATATTTTCAGTATGAATCCTACAATGTCTTCTTTGTATATCTGATATAATTTGACCGTGAATCCATCAGTTCCTGGGGTTTTTTTGGTTGACAGACTTTTTAATTACTGATTCAATTTCAGAGCAGATTATTGATCTCTTCAGTGAATCAATTTCTTCCTGGGTCAGTCTTAGAAGAGTGTATATGTTAGATATTTATCTGTTCTAGGCTTTTGCATTTATATGCATGGAGGTATTTGTAGTCGAGTAGTTTCTGATAGTTATTTTTATTTTTTGTGGGTTCATTGGTGACATTCCCTTCATCATTTATAATTGGTTTTATTTGGATCTCTCTTTTCTTCTTTATTATTCTAGTTAGCAGCCTATCTAGCTTATTAATTAAAAATAAACTCCTGGATTTTTTTGATCTTTTAGCTTCAGGGTTGATTTGTTCTTGCTTCTCTAAGTATTTTAGTTATGATGTTATGTTGTTAATGTGAGATCTTTCTAACTTCTGGATATGTGCAATTAGTGCTATAAATTTCCCTCCTAAAACTGCTGTAGCTTTTCCCCAGAGATTCTGGTATGTCATATCTTTGTTCTCATTAGTTTCATAGAACTTCTTGATTTCTTCCTTAATTTCATTATTTACCTAAAAGTCATTCACGAGCATGGTGTTTAATTTCCATCTAATTGCATGGTTTTGAGCGATTTTCTTAGTCTTGACTTCTCTTTTTATTGCCTTGTGGTCTGATAGTGTGTCTAGTGTGATTTCAGTTCTTTTTCATTTGCTGAGATTGTTTTATGTCCAAATATGTGGTCAATTTTAGAGTATGTGCCAAGTGGCAATGAGAAGAATGTGTATTCTGTTGTTTTGGGATGGAGAGGCCATAGAGGTCTATCAGATCCATTTGGTCCAATGTTGAGTTCAGGTCCTGAATATTTTTGTTAATTTTCTGCCACAATGATCTGTCTAATACTGTCAGTGGAGTGTTGAAGTTTTCCACTATTATTGTGAGAGAGTCTATGTCTTAATCATTTTATAGAATAGTAAAATCAAGAACAAACAGAAAATAACAAATTTGTTTCCCACCTCTTTAATTCAATTATTCACACAGCGCAGTTGATATGGTTTGGATCTGTGTCTTCCCCAAATATCACGTCTAATTGTACTCTGTAATGTTGAAGGTGAGGGCTAGTCGGAAGTGGTTGGAAAATGGGGATGGATTTTTGTGAATGATTTAGCACCACCCACTTGGTACCACTGTCATGAGTATAAGTTCTCATGAGATCTTGAATCTATGTGGCACCTCTTCCCACTCTCTGTTGCTACTGCTCCCACCACATGATATACCTAATATTTCCTTTGCCTTTTATCATAATTAGAATCTTCCTGATGCCTCCCTAGAAGCAAAAGGTGTTATTCTTCCTGTATTGCTTACAGAACCATGAGCCAATTAAACATATTTTCCTTATAAATTACCTAATGTCAGGTCTCTTTTATAGGAGTGTGAGAATGGAGTAATACAGAAATTTGGAGAGTGGCATTGCTATAAAGCTACCTGAAAATGTAGAAGCAACTTTGGAACTGGTAATGAGCAGCAGTTTTAAGAGGGTGGAGGACTCAAAAGAAGACAGGGAGATGAGGGAAAGTTTAGGACTTCCTAGAGACTGGTTGAATGGCTATTAACAAAATGTTGGTAGTGATATGAACAGTAAAGCCCAGGCTGATGAGGACTCAGATGGAAATGAGTCACTTATTGGAAACTGAAGCAAAGGTCACTTTTGTTATATCTTAGCAAATAACTTGGCTGCATTGTGCCCTTGCCCTAGGGAATCTAGGGAATTTTGAACCTGAGAGTGATGATTTAGGGTATCTGGTGGAAGAAATTTCTGGGCAGCAAAGCACTCAAGATGTGATCTCGCTGCTTCTAACAATGTATGCTCATATGTGTGAACGAAGAAATAACCTAAGGTTGGAATTTATGTTTAAAGGAGAAGCAGAGCATAAAAGTGAAAAATTTGCAGCCTGGTCAACTGGTAGAAAAGAAAAACCATTTTCAGAGGAGAAATTTAGGGAGGCTGCTGAAATTTGTGTATGTAAAATGGAGACAAGTGCTAATAGTCAAGACAATGGGGAAATGGCCTCAAAATCATTTCAGAGGGCTTGCAGCAGCCCCTTCCATCATAGGCCCGGAGGCCTAGGAGGGAAGAATGGTTTCCTGGGCCAGACCCAGGGTCTGCTGCCCTCTGCAGCCTGCCTCAGGACATTGTTTCCTGCATCTCACCCACTCCAGCTCTAGCCATGGCTCAAAAGGGGCCAGGTACAGCTCAGGGCACTTCTTCAGGGGGTGTAAGCATTCATGGCTTCCATGTGGTGTTACTCCTGTGGGTGGACAGAGTGAAAGAGTTGAGGCTTCAGAGTCTCTACCTAGATTTAGGAGGATGTGTGGAAAAGCCTGTATATCCAGGGAGAGGCCTGTTACAGGGTCACAGCCCTCATAAAGAGCCAGTACAGAGGGCAATTGTGGGGTTGGAGCCTGCACACAGAGTCCACACTGGGGTACTGCCTAGTGCAATTGTGAGAAGAGGGCCACCAATCCTCCATACCCCAGATTAGTAGTTCCACTGGCATCTTGCACCCTGATCCTGGAAAAGTTGTGAGCACTAAAACCAAGCCCTTGAGAGTAACATCAGGAGCTGAACTCTGCAAAGCCACAGGGGCAGAGCTACTTGAGGCAGGGGAGCCCACCCCATGAATCACTGTGCCCTGGGTGTGGAACATGGAGTCAAAATATATTATTTTGGATCCTGAAAATATAATGATTGCCCTGCTGGATTTCAGACTTGCATGGGGCCTGTAGCCCTTTGTTTTGGATGATTTATCCCCTTTGGAATGGAAGTAATTACTCAATGTCTGCACCTCATCTGTATCTTGAAAGTAACACACTTTTATTTTGCAGGTTCACAGGCAGAAGGGATTTTTTTTTCTTTCCTTCATTACTTTACTTTAAAAGTTTAGATCAGAGTACCAATAGAAAGTCTATCCATTCACATTTACTTTAAACTCACCTTTCACAAAGCTTTTTAATGTGAAAATAATCTTCAAGATGGCTAATCTCTTGGTCTATTCACACTTTTATTTCATTTTATTGCAATAAAAGAATAACAGTTAAAGCTCTCAGAACCTTCTTACAAACCTACAAAAATGCTTTCTCCATCTTTTCAATGGGTTATGATCCTGCAAATGAAGGATGTTAATAAATTTGGAACTGGGTTTTTTAAATACTTACAATTTTTACTTTTTGTGGCTACACAGTAGGTGTATATATTTATGGGGTACATGAGATATTTTGATACAAGCATACAATGTATAATAATGACATCAGGGTAAATGTAGTGTCAGATGGAACCAGACGTCATTATTTTATGTTAAGTAAGCACAGCAAAGGAAAAAAAATTCATAAAGGAAATAGATAATGCAAATTAGGAGAAAATACTTTCAAACCATACATCTGATAAAAAGCTAATATCCAAAATACATAAGGAATTTACTGAATAGCAAGAAAAAGAAATCTCAATAGAAAAAAAAGGGGAAAGGAACTAAATTCTTCTCAAAAGAGTACATTTAGGTGGTCAACAGATAAATGAAAAATGTTCGTCGTCACTAATCAGAGAAATGCAAATTACAACCACAATGAGATATCACCTCGCATGTGTTAAAGTGGCTATTTTTAAAAATACAAGAGATAACAAGGGTTGCATAGTGTGTGGAGGAAAGGGAATTATTGGGTAATGTTGGTGGAAATGCAAATTAACATAGCCATGATGAAAAACGGTAAGTATGTTCCTTAGAAAACTAAACATATATTTACCATAGGATTCAGCAATCCCACTTCTGGGCATATAATGCAAAGGAATTGAAATCAGTATGTGGTGGAGCTACCTGTACTTCTATGTTTACTGCAGCATTATTTATAATAGCTAAGCTAGAAACCACCTAGGTGCCCATCATCAGATAATTAGATAAAGAAAATGTGGTAAATTGTTTATATATGGTTTATGGGAATACTATTCAGCCTTATAAAGGGGGAAATAATATCATTTGTGACAATCTGAATGTACCTGGAGGACATTGTGCTAAGTGAAATAATCCAGACACAGAAAGACAAATACCATATAATCTCACTCACCATGGAATCTAAAAAAGTTTTGTTATTGGCTAGGGTATTCCTTCTGGATTGTTATATGGATCTTGGGCTTTAAACACAAAATGGGGCAACAATAATAACAACTGGAGCTCGGGTTTCCTTGGGGCCATTACGTAGTATGTAATGTTCAATAATAACTGTCAGTGGACAGTTGCAGTAACCACAATCCAATAAAGACAAGAACCATGTAGTATTGAATGTCTGGGTCACCCCACCATCAAGCTACTCAAACTGGCTAAGTTACTGGCTAAAGATAATGGAATACTAGAATACGAGAGAGAAAGGAGAGGATGACTATTAATTTGAATCTCAGAAACAGCCTGACTGGACAATTAACAACTTAAAAACCTATCTCTTTTTATTTGCTTCCTAGTTTTGTCTACTTCACTTCCTTTTTCTCTCTGTCTTGTCCTGGGATTATCTTTCAAAATAAATAAAGCATCAAACTCTATTTTGCCTTCAAGCTCTTTATTCTAAGGAACCTGCCAGACAAAGACATTCCCTAGGACCAAAGTTACATCACTAGAATGCAGCAGGTTTCATGACTGAGTGCAAGAAATGAAATCCCATTTAGCATAAATCCAATAGGTGGCAGTCAGAGAAACGAAGATTTACATTTAACTACACTAATCAAATATCTGTTTAAAAATAAGATAGCTGTAGTGTTTACTCACTAAAATTCTTTACACAATCAGCATCTTTTTGAAATAGCATTATTTTAATTAAAATATTTGAAACTCAATTTAAAAGTAATATTCTATTCCACGCATAGAAATTTTGCAGAATAAATAGCACATATTCTATGCAGCAAGCAAATCAAATGGTAATTAATATAGAACAGACAAAGGAATCCCCTTTACAAAAGAAGCCACTTGGAATCATAAGTGCCCTTTTAACTTGTACATTTTATAATAGACCTCATTATGCAACCTCCAAAGATTTGTCTAAGGTCAAAAGTACTGATGGGGTATGTGTGTATATGTGCCTGCTTTTTTTCCCTCAGCTTAAAAAATGCCATTTAAATTATTTGTCCTCATCATCTCTAGAGATTATATATCCTGATGTAAGGGCTGACAAAAATCTTTCAAATGAAATTGCCTATTGTAACACTCTGTGAGCATCCATTTGTGCACATGAAATGTAGAAGGTTTCAGGCAATTCTTAAATATTTAGTGCTAATACTAATTGGATAGAAAAGGAGTCAGGAAATACAGGAGAATAAAAGATGGAAGGTTCATTAAAATATTATGGAGAAATTAAGAGTATTTCAAATAAAGTACAAAATCCTATATGAATTTCCCTACTTGCTGTAATTCCAGCACATATGTCTCACTAATTTAACAATTTTTTCCTGTAATACCCCTGTAACATTTTGCTTTTATCTCTATCATGGTGTGAATAGTACTGTATTATTTCACTTTCTATTTATTCTTCTCATCAACATATTTCAACCTAAAGACTAGTGTATTATACAAATGCTGGACATCAATATTATCATATTAAGTAGTTTACAACCTGGCAAGAAGATAAGCATCTTTCATCTCACCTCCCTCAAAAAAAATGCAAACAAAAAAGTAACTCATAATAGTATAAAACTACAATAAAGGTATATTACATGTTATTAAAACTCAATAGACATATTTGTCCAGGAAAAAAATGCAGTGCCTTCACAGAGGAAGTATCAAGCTGATAATTGAATGGTGAGTTGATTTGTTAACATACATTTAATGTTTGCAAATGAAAATAAAAATATAATCACCAGTCTCGGGTATGTCTTTAACAGCAGCATGAAAACAGACTAATACTGGTAAAACACATTTTAGTATTCTATCTAGACTGGGCAAATTTGATTTCTTGCTTTCCCATGTCATCTAACTACTGTTTCCTTGCTTACACAGCTCTAAAATAAGAAACAAATATAATAACTAATATCTAAACTTTTTTCTAGCTCTAAAATTCAATGATTCATTTAAATAAAACTTTTAGATCATTTTAGCATTGTTTTGGTCTACATCCAGGTGTCATTTTAACAATTGATATACCGAGAACACAGAATTTAATTACTGCCACTAACAGCATACTAAAATAGCATTGTTAAGTAATGATTTATTATCTTTTGAAACTACAGTAAGTGAACACAGAATAACACAGAATAGTACACGTGTTGCATTTGATAATTAGAAGTTATAACAAATTGCTGGATATATATGCATAACTAAATATTAATTTAAATACTAATTAAAATTTCAAAAATGGCAAAATAAAAAATCCTGAAAGTAGTGTAACAAAAATAGTAATATTAGTAATTTAAATTTGTGCACCATTTCTTAGTGTAAAAATCAAAACACAATTTTAGTTGACTTTTTAAATTTTATTTTTATTTATTTATTTTTTTGAGACGGAGTCTCACTCTGTCGCCAGGCTGGAGTGCAGTGGCACGATCTCGGCTCACTGCAATCTCTGCCTCCTGGGTTCAAGCGATTCTCCTGCCTCAGTCTCCTGAGTAGCTGGGACTACAGATGTGTGCCACCACGCCCTGTTAATCTTTGTATTTTTAATAGAGACGGGGTTTCACCATGTTGGCCAGGATGGTCTCGATCTTTTGACATCGTGATCCACCCGCCTCAGCCTCCCAAAGTGTTGGGATTACAGTCGTAAGCCACTACGCCCAGCCAATTTTAGTTGACTTTACATTTTGGTAATACATATAATTATAAACAAATTATTGTGCCTAATATGATTACACCTTTTTTAATCTAGAAAATGGAATGTATATATACTTATTTCTTTGTATTCTTGAATATTTCAAACAATATTCTATATTTGTTAGTAAAGGGTTTATCATTACTCTTACTCTCATTTGTTAATCGATATTTACTGAGCACTAAATATATGCAAGCAATGTAAATTAAGAAAACTTTTTAAAGCACCTTTTATGTAACAGGTACTTCTATAGTTGCTGGTGATAGAATTGTAATAAAAATACATTTTTTAAAAAGCTGGCCCTTACCCTTCTCAAAGGGGATGAGAGAGAAGACAGATAACAAATACATATATTATGTGAGTATTATAAGTTGATAAACACTATGGAAAGAAACAAAACATGGAGAGTGGACTAAACAATTATAAAAAATGGCAGAAGATTGCATTTTATGTAAGGGAGTCTGTCAGGAAGACCACAAAAAGAGTGACATTTGGTCCAGAACTTTAAGAAAGTGAAGCATCAACTGAAAGGATATGTGGGAAAAGAATGTTTAAGCTAAAGTGAAACGTCTGGTCACCTACAAAGGAAAGCCCATCAGACTAACAGCAGACCTCTCAGCAGAAACCCTACAAGACATAAGAGATTGGGCGACTATATTCAACATTCTTAGAAAAGAAATTTCCACTGATAATTTCATATCTGGCTAAACTAACTTTCATGAGCAAAGTAGAAATAAGATTCCTGTCAGCAAGCAAATGCTGAGGGAATTTATCAGATCTACCTTACAAGAATCCCTGAAGGAAGCACTAAATATGGAAAGGAAGGACCATTACTAGCCACTAAAAAAAACCACACTGAAGTACTCAGACCAGTAACACTATAAAGCAACCACACACAAAAAAAGAAAAAACCTCTAACCAGCTGACAACATCATGACAGGAGGAAATCCACAAATATCAATACAAACCTTGAATGTAAATAGGCTAAATGCCCCAGTTAAAAGGCACAGAGTGGCAAGCTGCATAAAGAACCAAGAACTATTGGTATTCTGTCTCTATTGGTATTCTCTTGAAGACAGAATACCAATAGTTCTTGGTTCTTTACGCAGCTTGCCACTCTGTGCCTTCACACATGCAATGATGCCCGTAGAAACAAAATAAAGGGATAAAGAAAATCTACCAAGCAAATGAAAACAGAAAAATCAGGGATTGCAATCCTAATTTCAGACAAAACAGACTTTAAATCAACAAAGATAAAAAAAGACAAAGAGGGGCACTACATAAAGGTAAAGGATTCAATTCAACAAGAAGACCTAACTATCTTGAATATATACGCCTCCAACACAGATGCACCCAAATTCATAAAGCAAGTTCTTAGAGACCTTCAAAAAAACTTAAACTCCCACACAATAATAGTGGGAGATTTCAACACTCCAATGATATTATTAGATCACCGAAGCAGAAAATTAGCAAAGATATCCAGGACCTGAAATCAGCACTGAAATCAGACAGAAAACACTCCTCAACAAATGCAAAAAAAAAAAAATTGAAATCATAACAACAACTCTCAGAACACAATACAATCAAATTAGAAATCAAGACTGACAAATTCACTTAAAATCATACCATTAAATAGAAATTGAATAACATGCTCCTGAATGACTTTGGGTAAATAATGAATTTAAAGCAGAAATCAAGAAGTTCTTTGAAATTAATAAGAATAAAGGTACAACATACCAGAATCTCTGGGACACAGCTAAGTCACTGTTAAGAGGGAAATTTATAGCTCTAAATGCCTACACCAACAAGGTAGAAAGATCTCAATTTGACAACCTCACATTACAACAAAAAGAACTAGAGAACCAATAAAAAACCAACCCCAAAGCTAGCAGAAGACAAGAAATTACCGAAATCAGAGCTAAACTGAAGGAGATTGAGGCACAAAATCCATTCAAAAGTTCAACAAATCCAGGAATTGGCTTTTGAAAAAAATTAATAAAATAGACTTCTTGACAGACAAATAAAAGAGAAGACAAATAAAAAAGAAGAGACAAATAAAAGAGAAGAGCAGAGAACATAAACACAATTAGAAATGACAAAGACCTTATTACCACTGACCCCCACAGAACTATATGTAACCATCAGAGAATAATAGAAACAACTCTATACACACTAACTAGAATATCTAGAAGAAAAGGATGAATTCCTGGACACATCCACCCTCCCAATATTGAACCAGGAAGAAATTGAATTTCAGAATGGACCAACGACAAGCTCCAAAATTGAATCAGTGATAAAAAACCTACCAACAAAAAAAAAAGCTCAGGGCCAAATGGATTCACAGACAAATTCTACAAGATGTACAAAGAAGAACTGGTACCATTCCTACTGAAACTATTCCAAAATATTGAGGAAGAGGGACTCTTCCTTCAATCACAGCCTCTCTGGCCAGCGTTATCCTGATACCAAATCCTTGCCAACACAAAACCAAAAAAAGACCTTCAGGCCAATACCCTTGATGAACATTGATGCAAAAATCCTCAACAAAATACTGGCAAAGCGAATCCAGCAGCACATCAAAAGCTCATCCACCACAATCAAGTAGGCTTTATCCCTGAGATGCAAGGTTGGTTCAACTTATACAAATCAACAAATGTGATTCATCACATAAACAGAACTAAAGACAAAACCACATGAGCATCTCAATAGGTGCGTAAAAGTCTTCTGATACAATTCAACATCCTTCTCTGTTAAAAATCCTCAACAAACTAGGCATTAAATGAACATACTTTAAAATAATAACAGCCATTTAGGGCAAATCCACAGCCAACATCATACTAACTGGGCAAAGAAATATGGAAGTATCCCTCTTGGAAACTGGTACAACACCAGGATGTCCTCTCTCACCACTCTTATTTAACATAATATTGGAAGTCCTAGCCGGAGCAATCAGTCAAGACACAGAAGTAAGGACATCTAAATTTGAAGAGAGGCAGTCCAACTATCCCTCTTTGCAGACAATGTAATCCCATATCTAGAAAACCCCATATTCTTGGCACAAAAACTCCCTAAGCTGATAAACTACTTCAGCAAAGTTTCACGATATAAAATCAATGCACAAAAATCACTAGTGTCTCAGGATATTTAGGGTGTCACTTTTCCTGCTAGAAATGTCTATGGCTGGTGACACCTTTGCCTGAGTTTTTGCTTGGGCCTTCTGGGCTTGTTCTGCCCTCTCGACCTGGCTGGCTGTAGTTTGCTTGCACTGACAGCTTGTATTCCACACCTGTCAAGGGTGAGTCAGGCATGAGTAGCAAGGGGTGTGTGAGTGAGTGAGCATGGGTTCTGGCCACTGCACACAGCCAGACACATTGGTTGTTATGTCACAGCAGGCAGCTCCAGGGACCAGCACAGGCTCCTGCTCCATGCAAGGCTGCGGCTAGACCAAATATACCTCAAGTGGCTTCTGTTGCAGGCACCTGTGTCTGGATGAGGGGAATGAAGTGGCACCTGGAACAATGGAGATACCAGGAACCACAGAGCTCCAAAGAAGATGTCACAGCCCTGGCTCTGTGCCCTAGGTCTGGGCTCCCCAAATGGCTGCAGATCTTCTCACCTTCTCTTCACTCACCACGTGGCAAGCTGTGGAGCATTTCGGTAGTGTTTGTGTTACAGCTCTTTCAGTGCTGCCATTCATCAAGTCCTGAGTTCTTGTCTTGTGCCCAAGAAGAATAAGGTATGCAAAATATTGCAGGGTGAGCAAGGTGAAGAGGAGCTTTATTGAGACACAGAACAGCTCTCAGGAGACCCATAGAGGGCAGCTCCTTTCCACAGACAGGTCATCCCAATGAGCATCCAGGTCTCAGCAGGGTAGTATTTAATTGAGTTGATTTTTTGTGGTGTAAGGAAGGGGTCCAGTTTCAATCTTCTGCATATGGCTAGCCAGTTATCGCAGCACCAATTATTGAATAGGGAGCCCTTTCCTCATTGCTTGTTTTTAATCAGCTCTGTTGAAGATCAGATAGTTGTAGGGGCTACCCCGTAGTGGGTAGCCCCTTTCTGCAGACAGTTCGTCCTGACAAGTGGAAGAGATCCAAAGTGCATAGCTCCTTCCCACAGCTGGTAGTCCTGATGTCTTTCCGAGTCTGGCTGAATCTGGGGTTATTATGGACTCAGAACAGAGGAAGTGCATGCTGATTGGTCCATGGGTGATGATAAGCACCGTAAGTTCTCACTCTGGGCCACAGACTTCACCTGGAACTGGTAGCCTGGCCCCAGGCTTCAGGCCATCCCTGGCTTGAAGGTGGGGTTTCAACTGGGACCTGCCCCTTTGTGCTCAGGAGCCTGTTTGCCTCCATCGCCATCAACATGCCATCCACAGCGCCCAAGCTGTTCATGCTGAGGGGCACCTGCAGGCCCACGTTGAGCCACCCTCAGACCCCCTTCAGGCTCCCTCCCATGCTCATTGGAGCTCAAAGTTCGGAAGGGACTAGGGTGGCAGGGGGCTCGTGTGTCAGCACTGCCGCAAGCATGCAAGCATGCACACACCCATCCAAGTTGTGACAGTGCCCAGGGTCAGCCACAACTTTGCTTCACCCCAGAGCCGGCACCAGGAGCAGGGAGAGGCCAGGAAGCAGGAGCAGCCACTTTCAATCCTGCGGAGGCAAGGAGCTTCCTGGGCCCCCTAGAGTGCAGGGATGCCCAGGTCTGGAGCCATAGCTGAGCAGTTGCAGCTGTGCCTGCTAGTATTCCTATACATCAACAACAGTGAAGCTATTGCCAAATCAGGAATGCGATACCATTCACAACTGCCACAATAAGAATAAATTATGTAGGAGGACAGCTAACCAGGGAGGTGAAAGATCTCTACCAGAACAACTACAAAAGACTGCTCAAAAAAATCAGAGATGACACAAACAAATGGAAAAAAATATCCCATACTCACGGATAGGAAAAATCAACATAATTAAAATGGTCATACTGTATAAAGTGTTTATACATCCAATGCTGTTCCTATCAAACTACCAGTGACTTTTTTACATAGAACTAGAAAAAAAAACTATTTTGAAATTCATATGGAACCAAAAGAGAGCCTGAAGAGCCAAGGGAGTCCTAAATAAATAGAACAAAGCTGAAGCCATCGTGCTACCTTATTTCCAACTGTCCTACATGGCTGCAGTAACCAAAACAGCATAGTACTGGTACAAAAAGACACATAGTCCAATGGAACATAATAGAAAACCCCAAAATAAGACCACACAGCTACAACTATCTGATCTTCAACAGAGCTGATAAAAAACAAGCAATGAGGAAAGGGCTCCCTATTCAATAAGTGGTGCTGAGATAACTGGCCAGCCATATGCAGAAGATTGAAAGTGGACTCCTTCCTTACACCATAAAAAAATCAACTCAATTAAATACTTAAATGTAAAACCACAAACTACAAAAATCCTAGAAGTGAACCTAAGTAATATTATGGACACAGGAATGAGCAAATATTTCATGACGAAGATGCCAAAAGCAATTCTGGCAAAAACAAAAATTGACAAACGGGATCTAATTAAAGTAAAGAGCTTCTACACAGCTAAAGAAACTATCGACAGATTAAACACACAACCATGCAATGGGAGCAAACTTCTGCAAACTATGCATCTGACAAAGGTCTAATATCCATCATTCATAAGGAACTTAAACAAATTTACAAGATGACAACAACCTCATTAACAAGTGAGGAAAGGATGTGAACAGACACTTCTTAGAAGACAAATATGCATCCAACAATCATATGAAAAAAAGTTCAATATTGCTGATTGTTAGAGAAATACAAATCAAAACCATAATGAGATACCATTTCACACCAGTCAGAATAGCTATTATTAAGAAGTCAAAAATTATAGATTCTGGCAAGGTTGTGGAGAAAAAGAAACACCTTACATGCTGTTGGCAGGTGTGTAAATTATTTAAAATATTGTGGAAAACAGTGTGGCAATTCCTGTAAGACCTGAAAACAGAACTACCATGCAACAGAGCAATCTCATTACCAGGTATATACACAAAGGAATGTAAAACATTCTATCATAAAGACATATGCCTGCAGATGTTCATTGTGGCATGAATCTCAATAGCAAAAATATGAGATCAACTTAAATGCCCATCAATAGTAGACTGGATAAAGAAAATGTGGTATATATACACCATGGAATACTATAGAATACTATGGAATACATGGAATACTATGGAATACATGGAATACTAATGAGTGCTAGGTTTAATACCTTGTTGAACTAATCTGTACAGAAGCTTTCTCTGGTTTGCGGATTTAATTAAACATTTTAGATATTTAAAATTTAAAGCTATTCTAAATTTTAAAAGCTTATTGAAAACATTTGGCATTATTTAGCCTATTCAACCGACCACTAAAAAGAATAAAAATAACAATATTTTTAATATCAAAATGCGTATATTCTTTTTTTTTTTTTTAGAGAAATAGCCTCACTCTGTTGCCTGGGCTGGAGTGCAATGGCGCGATCTCAGCTCGCTGCAAGCTCTGCCTCCCGGGTTCACGCCATTCTCCTGCCTCAGCCTCCCAAGTAGCTGGGACTACAAGTTCCCGCCACCATGCCCGGCTAATTTTTGTATTTTTAGTAGAGACAGGGTTTCACCGTGTTAGCCAGGATGGTCTCGATCTCCTGATCTTCTGATCCTCTTGCCTCGGCCTCCCAAAGTGCTGCAATTATAGGCGTGAGCCACCACGCCGGGCCCAAACTGTTTATATTCTTAAAGTACCTATATGCGGTCTGCGGTCATGGTATATTATTATTTAACATAGTGCTGATTATTATTTGCTAATATTTTGTGTTGTTGAATCAATATTTAAATATAAGCTTAATCTATAAATTTCTTTTGAATGTATTGGAATTTTTTCTTATAAAAATTGAGATGTTATATCCTTTCATCAAGCTCTAATAATTTAAATGTGACAATCATACATCCACCAAGGGCTTACAAGTATTCACCTACAAAATAATCGAGTATAATTATTTTTATAATAACCTGTATAATATTTAATGGTCTTGTTATTTTGGGAAGTACAGTAGTAATCAGGTTGTAACACATTAATATTTTTTGAAACTCCTTTTAGGATTTTGGTTTCCTTTTATTATATATTTTTAAATCGTTTCAGTAATGTGTTTCTTAAATGATTGTGTTTCTAAATATATTAACATATTAATGTGTAAATATATTCTTATATTAATTATCTATTATGGCTCTTGTTGTTTTCTATTTTTTTATATCTCACAATACAAATTTTATCTTTGTTTTCTCAATCTTTGTAATCTCTGTCTGTAATTATTCATTAGTTGATATTAACTGATGATTTTCTCTTTTGTGTTTTTCTGCTAAATTTGTAAATACTATATTAATAAAATTTGCCTTTATTTTCTTTATTACTCACATATTCACTTGAAAATATGATTTTTGTTCTATATTTTGCCAGGCTATGCTACATCCTAGGAAGAAATGATCAACAAAATACGTGATCTCTACCTTCATGGAGCCAATGGTCATTTGCAAAAGATGGACCTCAATTAATTAAAATGAAAGGGAAGTATAATCTGTGGAAATCTTTTGAAAAAATATTATGGAATATGTAACAAGATCATCTAATGTAGTTAGATTAGACAGGTGAATGAAAATAAAATTAGATTTTATTTTATTAGAAAATAAAATGGTATTGCATAACTTTTCAATACCATTATGGAAATTTTCTTTCTGGTCTAATACAGAATAAATTTTAGGAAAGAGGCCATGTGTACCAATTATATAAAAGTGGTGTCTTTTTTCAGTTTGAAAATTTATAATTGTTCATTTTAGAGCATCTCTTTCTATCTTCTCTCTCTCTTTATAAATACACACAAGCACACACACACTTTTTATCTGCCTTACTAAAGTGTAATTTATATACAAAAAATTGCACATATCATGTACATAATTTGTTGGGTTAGAATATATGAATACACCAGTGGAACCATTAACAGAATAAAGAAGATAAACATATTCATTACCTTCAAAAGTTTGTTTCTCCACTCAAACTTTTTTTGTGTGTGTGTGGTAGGAACAATGAACACCAAATGTAATGGTGATTACCAGGAGTGGGGTGGAGGGGGCCAGATGGAAATGAAAAGTTGTTTGTTCGATGGGTATAAAATTTCACCTACACAATACGAATAAGTTTTAGAGATGTGCTTAGAATACAGTGCTTAAAATTAACAATATTGTATTTTATATTGAACTCATGTTGAATAGTTCACACAATTATTTTAACACTAGAATTTTATGTCTGTTGGGGTATATTTTGTGGTTTAAAGTATCCCACTAGTATTGTTTTACCTGTTAGCATCTGTGCTGTATGTCATTTGATTCTGCTTCAATTGCACACAGAATTGTATAATAGTTACGTTTGCTTTCAGAAGGATACACTTTATATTCCTATAGGGGGCCAGTTTGTAGACCAGTGGAACCGAAAAGATAACTCAGAAATTAATTCATGTATTTACAGTCTACTTATTTTTGAGAAAGAAGCCAAGAATATCAAATTTGGGGAGCACAGTCTCTTCAATAAATGATACTAGGAAACCTAAATATTCATATGCAAAAGAATAAAGCTTGACTCCTATCTCTCACTATATACAAAAATCAAATCAAACTGCACTAAAGACTTAAATGTAAGACAAGAAACTATAAAACTACTAAAAAATAAACAGGAGAAGCACTTTAGGACATTGATCTAAATAAAGTTTGCATGAATAAAACCTCAAAAGCACAGGCAACAAAAACAAAAAGAGGCAAATGAGACTTTATCGAACTAGAAAGCTTCTGCCAGGAAAAAGAAGTAATCAACAGAGTGAAGAGAGAATTGCAGAATGGAAGAAAATATTTGTAAACTATTCATCTGACAAAGGACTAATATTCAGATGACACAAGGAACTCAACTCAAAAGCAAAACAAACACACACACACACACACACACACACATAATTTGATTTTGAAATGGGCAAAAGATCAGAATAGACATTCCTTAAGAGAAGACATACAAATAGCCAAGAGTATATAAAAAAAAGTTCAGCATCACTAATTATCAGGGAACCACGATCAAATATTTTCTCACCCCTGTTAGAATGTCTGTTAGCTAAAAGAAAACAAAATAACAAATGCTTATGAGGATGTGGATAAAGGGGAACTCTTATACACTGTTAGAAGGAATGTAAATTAGTACAACCTTTATGGAAAACGGTATGGAGTTTCCTCAAAAAATGAAAAACAGAACTACCATATGGTTCAGCAATCTCACTACTTGGTGTATACTCAAAGGAAAGAAAATCAGTATGTTGATGCAATATCAGCACTCCCATGTTGATTGCAGCACTGTTCACAATAGCCAAGATATGGAATTAAGCTAAGTGTCCATAAATAGAAGAATAAACTAAAAATGTGATACATATATATATATATATATATATATATATATACACACACACACACACACACACACACAATGGACTACTATCCAGCCAAAAAATGGAATTAAATCTTGTCACTTGTGACAACTTCATGAGCCTGGAGGACATTATGTTAAGTGAAATAAGTCAGTTACAGAAAGGTAAATATCATATGTTCTAACTCATTTGTAGAAGCTAAAAATGTTGATCCCATAGAAGTAGAGAGCAGAAGAGTGGTTACTCAAGGCTGGCAAATGTGGGAGCATGGGGGTTAGAGAATTTTGTTAACAGATAGAAAATTATAAATAGGAGGAATAAGTTCTAGTGTTCTCTAGCACTGTTGGGTGAGTATAGTCAATGACACTGTATTACGCATTTTTAAATAGCTAGAACAGAGAATTTGGAATGTTTCTAACACAAAGAAATGATAAGCCTCTGAGGTACTGGATATGCTAATTACCCTGACTTGATTGTTACACATTGTATACCTGTATTGGAATATCACACTGTACTCCATAAACTTGTGTAATTATCATGTGTCAATTAAAAATTATACTAATAAAATAGAAAATGTCTTGGCTGTTTCTGAGAAATATCAAAATTCAATAAATTAAATGTTAAAATATAAGCTGAAGAAATCATCTAGAAAATGCTTTGAAAGTACAGAGAAAAATAGTAAACAGAAATTTAGCTGATACATATATAATCTAATAACCATCTTTGGAGAAGTGTGGAAAAAAAACTGGAAATGAATGAAATTGTGAAAAACAGAAGAAAATTCCAAAACCTATCTTTAGTTTGAAAAGTTATACTGAGAGCCTAATATAGCTAATTAAAGACAATAGCATACCTGAATATATCATTATGAAAATTCACTAGACTGAAGATAGATGATAGCCACGTGCAAGGGCACAGGCATGCACACACATATTTCTAAATGTTTATTACAAAAGAACAATAATCAAATTGCAATCTGACCTTTCATCAAAACAGGATGCTAGAAAACAATATCACCTTCAGTGTGTCAAGAAAAAATTATTTTTAAACTTAGAATTACATTCCATGCCAAAATATCAAAGAGCATATAAAAATACAGCAGACATTTTCAGACAATGAAGGGCTTGTAAAGTTATGTTCCAAGTACAACTTCTTAAAACTTACTTGAAAGTGTACTCCAGTAAAAGTTGACGATATAACAAGAAAGAGAATAAAATTGTTTTCAATATAGTAGATCAAGCACAGAAGAAAGACAAAGGGAAGAAACTGAAAAATATCTGCATAGGTCGTCTGGAGATCAGTGAATCTGAATTTGATTAGATGACTGGAATATTATGAAAGCGATTGTGTGGGGGAAAATTGTGACTAGCTGTAATGATAAAAATATTAGAAAATATCTGATGTAGTTTAAACCTAGAAAATACATTTGAATTCAATATTTGAAGCATTCTTCCTTGTATGACATAAAGATTTTTAAATGTGGACAATTATAGGAAAACATTTCACAATGAGTCTTGTTCTGAAGTGAACAAAATTTACATGATAATTACAAAGCAAGGGCAAAAAAAGCAGATATAGAGGAGACAAAGGAAGAGAATTAAATAACTAGGAGTAGTAAAGCGAACGGTGAGTGTTCTAAAATATCTTCTAGTAGTAACATTCTATGCATGATATAAAAAGAAATCCAGGTTTATGAACATTATTGTCATATGCAGGGATGATTATGGATGATTTTTAATATTTCTGTAATGTTGAGGAAGAGGGAGCCTGGATGTCCTCTATCATATCAAGACAACTAAAAGCATTTTTAAAACATTTAAATGAATATATAACAACAAGTGTATTCTTTAGAAATATTGAATAGTCAGAAGCAGATCCATCTGGGGTATGTGAGCTGAGGATAAAGATATGCAAGGTATGGGTTTATTACTTCTCATTATAAGTTTTTCTGTATCATTTGACTGTTGAATCATGCACATGTATTACTTTGATACAAATTAAAGAATTATAAAAGAAAGTAAAGTATATCTATCTTTAGTCAAACTGTTCTAAAGGTTTAAGCTTCTAGTGGTTCTGGCAATATGTTCTGGCTGACTTTCATCCACTGAACCTGAATACCTTTATTAATTAATTAATATTTGGTAAAGATGAATTAACTCCACACAAAACTTAAATGGATATATCAGATACATATCTTCAACAATATACCACTTAATTAAAATAAAAAAGAGATCAAATATATGTGTATATATACATTCATAATCTAAATACTTACGCACACCATAACAGAACACAGATAGTCCCTTTCCAAGTCCGATGCTCAAATCCATTGTCAAAACAAACAATATTTACAAAATTTTCATATCCTTTGATTTTTCCTTCAGAGAGCTCAAAGGGTCAAATGTGCATTTCAGTGTCACTCACTCCTAATATTGATATTAAAAACAGCCTAGCCTGGTGGCTTAGGCCTGCAATCTCAACACATTTGGAGGCTAAGGTGGGAGGTTTGCTTGAGCCCAGGAGTTTGAGGCTACAGTGAGCTACGATCATGCCATTGCACTGCAGCCTGGGTGGTATAATGAGACCCTGTCTCCAAAAACAAAAAAAAAGAAAAAGAAGAAACTTTATTGCCCTATTAAGGAAATTAAGCTGGTGATTTAGAATTGAGAATACAAGTCATTGTACAATAGACATTAATTACATGCATTTTTTCTTTTTTTAAACTGATACGGTCCATATCAAACACTAAGAAGCGTTTTTTTTCTTCATTATTATTAACAATAAGATGCTATTAAAATGTCATATTTATTTAATGATTTGAATTCTGTTATTTAAATTTTACATATTTAGCATCAATAATCTAATGAGAAACTAACTCTGTTATCTCAATGATGTATTATTAATAGTTATTAAATTCTGTATTATAAGGAAATCAAGGCTATATGACAATAATTCATTACACACTAAAATATTTAATAAAGTAAAATAGCTTTATAAGCATTTTCCCAGACACAATATGTACAAAGAAATGTGCAGATTATATGTTGCATTGTTGCTAATTCTTTTCAGTACAGTCAGCTGCTTATTTTCCTCTTCTGCAATTAGTGTTTGTAAGTATATGCTGTTTATTTGAGATATTTTAAATAACTATTAAAACTTCAGAATTTCTGTATTTCCTTAGAGCTGTAAAATTTAAAGTGTGTTATTTAGAATGATTACCACATTTTATTAGTTTAAAAAATTTAACATGTCACTGGATGAAATGTAAAATTAATGATGTATACAAATAAAATCTAAAAACTCCATATATTTAAAGGTATCTTTGATTGTATCTTAAATCATAATGATGTATACAAATAAAATCTAAAAACTCCATATATTTAAAGGTATTGTATCTTTGATTGTATCTTAAATCATATTCTAATATATTTGTGTTTTATTATTCTTTAAGAGGTAGCTTTTTTGCTATAATGACATAAGACAATAAGATGATGACAAAAATAAAACAGTGAGAACATCAACAAAAACCAACCTTATAAAGTAATATACCTGACTTTAGCAGAAATGTAATATCTTCTTTCATTTTTAGATATATTATACTTCAATCACTATTATATTTTATGCCATATACTCCCAGTAAGAATACTTACATGAAATTTCAAAGTTCTTGTCTTCAAGCAACTAAGGAGGATATAGACATTTGTAATGTAGAATGATCAGGAAACTACTAGAAACACAAAGAAGAAGGTTTGTGTAGATATCAAAGCCTCTATTTCCACAAGTCACAAGAGATGACTTTGAACCATTTTATAGCACAGGAAATAATGATATAAACCTGAGACGGAGGATTAATCACTAAGGTCATTCCAGGCTGAGTGAGAACTCAGAGACATCCAACACTATTACAAACTTGTTTATCTTCAATAAGTTTCATATGGCTAAGACACAAACTTTGAGGATAAATCATCTGTATAAGAGATTAATGAATTTGAAAATCGTTAGTCTATAAATGGCTTCACATATTATGTTTCAGAGGTTGGATATAAGGAATAAGGATTTCATGAAAAATCACTACAACAGTTACAAGAAGAATTTTGAGTTTTATAAAGAACATTTTAGCAGCAGTATGACAAACAGACCTTGAGGCTCTGAGATTAATAGGAAGAAATAATTGCTTGAAAAAAAATGAAGGGATTATTTTGTAGGAGATTGAAAGATTTATTAATAGTAAAGCAGTAGAATTTACAAACAGATTAATTTGAATATCAAGTGTAAAGGAGATAAAAAGTCAAAGATAAACCCATGGTTTTGGTTTGACTGGCAGAGGAAATAAAATAGAAGAACATTTAGTCAGAAAAATATGGCAAATTTACTTTTGGCATTTTGAGCTGGTGGTACCCCACAGGAACACAGGTAAATATGTGTTTTTAAAAATCATCTTTCACATATTTGGAACTCAAGAAAATTTTGAATTGGAGAAAAAGAATGTCAAATCATCAGTATGTAGATGATTTTTAAAGATGGGTATGTACCAGCAAAGAACAGAAAGGAAATTGTGGAGAATACAGCATCCATTGAGCAGCTTAAGGAAAATAAATCTACAGTGGAGCTGGAAAAAAATGACAAGGAAATTAGGAGTTAAAGTGGTGCCACAAAAGTAAAAACTGGTTTTTTTTAAGGCTACAGTAGTAGATGGTGCTAAAAGATTAAGAGAAATTATATTATATAGTATATCTAGCACCATTCACTAGCTTTGACAACCAGAAAATTACTGACGACCTCAAATTATTTTGTAACTGAGTAATGATTATGAATGACTAGTTATGGAAGATTGAACATTAAACAGGAAGTTCAGAAGCATTAGGAGAAATACCTAATGTAGATGACGGGTTGATGGGTGCAACAAACCACCATGGCACATGTATACCTATGTAACAAAACTGCATGTTCTGCAAATGTACCCCAGAACTTAAAGTATAATAAAAAATAAAAATAAAAAAAGAAGTTGAAAAGTGAAGTAACAAGATAGTGTTTTGCAACTTTTCTACAATGTAACACACCACAAAATGATAGCATTTGTAAAGCACACCAGAGAAAACTGTAGGGGATTTAGGGACACATTTTGGAGATTGTTGAAAAAATATCAATCTCACTTTATTTGTGTTATAGAATTACATTTAAAAATGAAATATAGAAAAGTATTGAAATTGTATTTGAGTCAAACATAGCAATGAAATCCTTTCAATATTTAATTTTAGGAATGACAAACATGAGATTATTCTCAAAAACATATTAGATTTTGTTTTTAAATGTGTATATTTTATTCTTGATAAAGAAACTTTAGTCATGAAATGACCCTGCCCTCCCAGCTAGATTTACTGCCTCCAAGGACCAAAGAACATTCTTCCTGGCATCTAGAATACACATTTCTTGAGCAGCTCCATGGATGGTCCTCTTGTCTATTATCAATAGTAGTGCTCTGTGCAGCCGGCTGCTAAAGTAAGTTTCCAATTATTATAGCCTTTTTTTAAAATCACATTGAGCATGATTTCCTGATGCCATTATGCTAGCCATAGAGCATGTTTACAGAAATAGATGAATTTCACGAAACTCCCATAAAATCATAAATTGCTACAGGCATCTAGCCCACGAAATCCAAACTATTCTAAATCCCATCCGGGTACCCCTTAGACTATGAGGGCCAATAATTCCAGTTGTACCCGTAGATTATTTGCAACAAAACAACTTGGGTGTCCTTACTAAAGAGAAACATAGGGTTGGATGTATTTTTGCTTGTTTGTTTTAAGTTAGGAAAATTTAAGAATCTATGCGGGAAGTTGTGTAACTTAGAGGAAAGATGAAGATATTAACCAATAATGAAACAAGGGAAGATGAAAAGGATAATAGGTGATAGAAATTTGTTTTGTAAGTGGAAGAAAATAACAAGTGAAGCACCAACTGAGTGACTTGGAGTTTTTCTCTTTTCTTTGTTTTCTGATGAAGTGTTGAAGTGTTTGCAAATGATGTAGTTGATGGTAGAACAGAGAAACAGACGAGATTGATAGAGAGACAAGCAGTGGAATGGCTCTTTTAGAACACAGAATAAATAACCACTTAGTGCCATATCAAAGGCTAAGTGATGTAGCAGTTTTTCTAAGATTAGAGAAAATGAATTAAATGTATTACTATATCTGAGTGTGTGGTTTGGCAGAGGGTGGATGGAAGTGGGTGTGAGTAGGTGTGGATGTGGGTGTGTGACTCTGTTTATGTATTTCTTTAGTAGGATTTTCCACCGAAGTGCAATTATAGAATGCCATGTGGAAGATTGTTTCTAGGCTTGAGCTTAATTTGGAAAAACATGTGTCCTATAGGCAACAAGACAATTAAGGATGATAGAGAAAATAGAAAAGTGCAATCTAGGCTACTTTTGGAATGAAGAAATATTAAGGAAAGATTGATTAGGAGAAAAAGCAAGTGAGAAAGTTAGAAGATAGTGATGATGATGTAAACATATGGAGAATAAGAAAGTTAGGAAATCTAAAGAATAGGTCATTGTATTCAGACATCAGAATACTTTAAACTTTCAGGAGAAATATGACAAAAATTAGATTCTCTAAAGGAGTAGAAGAAAATATAATTGATATTTAAAAACACAAGAATACTGAGTCAGGGGTTTTTGATATGTCATCTATATGGATATTTAAGTCCTCAGGATAATGTGAGCATTTGGAGAGGACAATTATTTTATAATTTCATAATCTCATTTATGTTAACATTCTATCTTAACCCTGATGAATATTTAAACAACATTGTTTTTAAAAAGCTAGTTCAGATCAACCTGGAAGATGCTCTGCCTGAGATTCGTTATATTTTACTTCCAAAATAGCTGGGTTCCTACACTGCATGTATGCATAAAAGAGAGGTATGTTTTTCACTCTCCATATTTGATGGAAGATAGTAAAAAGGTAATCTCTATATAACTATGTTATATGGAGATCTTTTCTTCCCTCTCTTCATGCTTCCAGTACAACTGCATTCCTAGGGATCCAAAGTTTTGCCTTTGTTATGAGCATCTTAAAAATGTTTTCCTAGATCATTGGAAAATATGTAGTCTACACAGCATAAATGAAACAGTGAATGAGCCATATTTCAGGACAAGTACAGGCTTTACTGTTGAATGAAATGTAAACTTCCACAGAGGGAAGTCAGACACCAGGTAGGGACATCCAGACTTAAGATAGCCTTGGCAAAGATAAGGTACTGAGCTCTTGTATGGAGACTGCTGGTTTATAGACAATGGTTCCGACGACGTTTCTGGGGAAAACTGGCACTTGTGAAAGTGGAGCTGTGAGTTTCTTCATGATTAACACACACATAGTCCAGTCCTCCCTTTAAACCCATTTTGAAGTCCATGGAATTTTTGATTTAAGAGCAGAAAGAAATGACCTGGATCAGTCCTAAAATATTTTTTGTTTTACACTTGGACCACAGCTTTGAAACTTGAAAATTAAAAAATGTATACAGTCTTTTTTCTCTAGTTCCCTTCTGATACTGTTCGCTTTAAATCAGTGTATGGCTCATGTTTATATGACTTCCTAAGGGAAAGAACCATCAAAGAAGAAGTAAAACAACAACAGCAAAAGATCATTGAAGTACCGAGAAGAACACATCAGTTTGCAGGCAAAATATAACGTTATCACACATGTATTACAAAAGGGAGGGAAAAAAATGATAGTTAGAATTGCTGTGAGTTGGTATAATAAAGAAAATAATTCTCCTAAGATATTTTGCCTTGAGCAATCAGACCACGTAAATAATGTAGAATCTTATGTCGTGAAGTGAAAGCTTCTTTTAGTAGATTATACATTATTTTCTGTCTATACCTATAGAACCATTATGGATTTGGCACATTCAGTGGGTACCTGGCTGTATACCATACCTGTTTGATGCTTGGATGAGCAGGCAACTAAATAAAACTGGATCTAGATTGATAGTTGGAGGCCCGGAAGACAAGATTCCTTTCATAGAGATGGTCCTATGGTTTGGATATTTGTTACCCCCCACAAACTTCATGTTGAAATTTAATCATGTTGAAATCTGATCTCCAGGATTGGAGGTGGGGCCTAATGGGAGGCGTTTATGTCATGGGGGCAGATTCATCGTGAATAGATTAATTCTCTCACTGCGTATGGGGGGAGTTATTGCTCTATTAGTTTTCACAAGAGCTGGTTGTTAAAAAGATACTGGTGTGTCCACCCCCCTCCTTGCTTCCTCTTTTTCCATGTGAGCTCTGTACATGCTGGCTCCCCTTCACCTTCCATCATGAGTGGAAGCAGCGTGAGGTCCTCACCAGAAGCATATACTGGCACAATACTTTTTGTATAGCCTGCAGAACTGTAAGACAAATAAATCTCTTTTTGTACATAAATTACCCAGCCTCAGGTATTCCTTTTAGCAACACAAATGGACTAAGACTGACGGTTAAGTTGTGAATGTGTTAAACACAGATCTCTAACTCAATTTTTCATGACATAGATCATTTCTAACAAAGAGTACTGACAGTGACAACCTGAACCAAAACAGAGAGGGAAAGACAGAACCTGAATACTTTATTTTGTATTATTAAATCCATTCTTTTCCTAGCTTGTCCTTATCACTGGGAATTGCAGTTGTTTGTTCCAGTGTAAACCCTTTAAGGAGCAAAGTTGGGGGTGGATTTCTTATTTTCAACCAGAAGTACCTTGTGCAATACAGAAAATACATAAGTGAATGGACACAGAATGTGGCAGGTGACAAACATATTACTGACTTGATTTTTGGGATATAGTAATCACTGAGGATTGAGGTTTAGAACACTGTGAAGAAATATTTTAAAATGTTGTAGTTGGTTGAATACTTCTGGCAGCCAAAAAGTTGTTATACAATGATCTTATAAAGACACATAAGAAACAGCATTCTTTTTTTGATTTATGGCCAATAATCTGAGAGGGATGCAGGCCAGATAATTAGGTATCCCTTAATTATGAAACCTGAACTTGTCCTAAGTTATGACTAATTCACTGTTTCATTAATGCTGTCTTGACTACATATTTTTGAATGATCTAAGAAAGAATTTTAATATGCTCATAGCAGAGGGAAAAACTTTGGATCCCGAGTAATGCAGTTGCAGTGGAAGAGTGGGGAGAGGGAAAAAATCTACATATAACTCTTTGTTATATGGAGATAACCTCTTCACTAATTTTCATCAAACAAAGATATTGGAAAAATATACTTCTTATTCCTACATATGTGTACTGTATGTCCCTGATAAATTTGAAAGTAAAATATAATGAACTGGCTGGGTGTGGTGGCTCATACCTTTTTGCATTACATTAATAGACATGCAGAAAGACTCATCTTTCTGCTCCAAGATAAAGTTATTGACAGCAAAATTGAGACTGAATCTTGAACAAGAGCAAGGAATAAAAATGGAATCTAGGGAAATGGGGAAAATTTGATCTCTCTACTCTGTTTGATATTATAGTGATGTGGTGATATGGTTTGAATTTATGTCACTGCCCAAATCTCATGTCGAATTGTAATGTCCAATATTGGAGGAGGGGCCTGTTAGGAGGTGATTGGATCATAGGGGAGGATTTCCCCCTTGCTGCTCTCATGATAGTGTATTCTCATGATATCTTGTTGTTTAAATGTGTGCACCACCTCCCACTTTGCTCTCTCTTCCTCCTTTTCCAGCCATGTAAGATGTGTCTGCTTCCTCTTCACCTGCACCGTGATTGTAAGTTTCCTTGGGCCTCCCAAGCCATGTTTCCTGTACAGCCTGCAGAACTGTGAGTCAACTAAACCTCTTTTCTTTATAAATTACCCAGTCTGAGGTGGTTTTTATTGCAATGTGAGAACTGACTAATCCATGTGGCTATTGAGCACATGAAATGTTCTTTAACTGTACAAAACACATGAGAATTCAAAAACCTGTACACATAAGTTGAAAAGTTATCAAAAATTTTTTGCATTGGTTACATGTTGAATGATACTATTTTGGGTTCATTGGGTTAGATAAATATATCATTAAAATTAATTTTACCATTAATTTTTACTTATTTTTCATGTAACTAATAGAATACTTAAAATTATACGTATATGGCTAACATTTGTAGCAATAAGGCCACAAAGACCATGATCAGATATCTGGTGTTTTATTTTATTTTATTTTATTTTATTTTTAATTTTTTTTATTTATTTTTATTTATTATTATTATACTTTAGGTTTTAGGGTACATGTGTTTTAAAAAAACAAAGAAACAAACTAAAAAACAATTTCTAGAACTTGAAAGAAATCCAGCTTACCGCGATTCTAGATGAAGTTCACTGCTAGAGAAAACATAAATCTGTCAAACATCTGCCCCTAATTTCTCACCTCATAAAAAGTAAATATATAATAAATATAATCCCAGGAAGCAAATCAGGAGGCAGTCAAATTCTTTTACATGCACACACTCTTCCATCGGTCAGAAGATGTTTTGTATTGTTGTTTTTCCCCTATCTTTTGATAATTGACAGTATGCTATGAAGTGGTTTATTTTTCCCATTTTGCTCTTTTTCCAAAGATTTCCTATTGAAGGTATTTTGTTTTCATTCTGCCATTATGTTTGGGTGAATTGGTGGGATGAACATATTATTTAGCCTCAGAATGGTAGGTCAACAGAAGTCACTATTGCATCAAAATGGAAGGACTATGTTAAAATACTTGCAATTTTATAAAAGTCTAACTACCATTCTTCGGGAAAGAATAAGTATAATCTCAATTGTATATAGAAACAGTGAATTATATTATAAACAAATATTATTGCAATTGAGTGTAACATTATGAAATTGAATGAATACATATAGAACCCTAAGAAGGTAAAAGAAATTACAATTCAGTACATGTGTTTAGTTATTTTTTAGTTGTTCAGTGTCTCTTTTATCTCTTCCAGTAAAATACATCTTCTATTTCCTTTGGGAAATTTTTATCATAATCCATGTGGTTATGGAAATCTATAAACTATGGTGCTTTCTCCCACTTTCTCAGGAAAGTAGATATACCCAAACATGTTTACTTCTTATCTTTGTCACTTTGAATTATACAGAATTATTATTAATAGCATATGTTTATATACATACATGTATTTCAGTATTTGGACTTTGCTTTGCCCTTTATGGGTAATTGATAAATTCTTATGCAAGCAAAAATAGAAGAAAATGGAAAGAAGAAAGAAATAAATAACATTACATGTAGACGGCTCTATGAAAGAAAATTTCTGAATTAATTTTTTTGGTTACATAAATAACTCTCCCTTCACATACACTCTAATGGGTTCACAAAAAAACCACGGCTGATGACAGCACTCCACAGCCTCTATTGCTTGGCTTCTTACTGAATGGAAGTTCAATCACTCTCAATTGTCCCAATTTTTGACTCAGGTTTATTTGGGTATAGGGCTTTGTGCTTTTGTATATGAAAAATCTCATTTCATTGTTACAGACTATGCCATAACTAATTTAAAATTTGTTTTGGTGTATTTCTTAGAAATATTAAGACATTTTCTAGCAAATATTGCATTTCACTTGTGTTTAGTTCATTTGGCACATTCTTCCCTATTATTTGAGACAGGTACTCTGATTTATAGTGATAGTCTTCCAATATGCGGAAATTATGTCACACTAAGTATCAGATCATGCTAGCTATAAATCTAAGATCTTGTGATGATTGAAATTTGTAAAGTTAATTTTCCAATTCAAATGGCAGCTATGTTTCAAAGTACTAACATATTTTTTTTTGGTACAGAATAATGGCAGTTATTTTCAAGTGCATTGTGCAACCACATTGGATATGAGATTTGATTGTCAATAAGTTGATTTATTTTTCTTGCACTGCTGGATTGAAATTGGAATGTCTAGCAAGTTCATGCTCACCAAAATTGAGTAGTGAATGAGAAATATTTGAGAAAGAATTATAATAGGGTTTTTAGATACAAAAAGAAATAAGAAAATTTAAACTAAAGATATATAACAATTATTGACTTTATAAAAAAGAGAATTTCTTCTCAGTTCTTAATTATCTTCACAAGTCCATTTTTATGATGAATAAAATTAATGTCATATTTAAAAATGCTTCTAACTGTAATCGTATGTTCTAAATTTTATAGTGCATACTAAAACATATACAAATTATAATATGATGACATAATTAGTTATCGAAATACACATATATTTTATGATGGGTAAATGCATTTTAATAAATGACATTGGAATGTGGGATATGTACTTCCACTCAATATGTATCCAAGTTTGTTGAACATTCTGTTTAACGTATTTCTGAAAATTTGACATTCCGAGAAATATAAGAGTGTGTGTGTGTGTGTGTGTGCGTGTGTGTGTCATAGCAAAGCACATACAATCAACGTAATGTATGGTGATATTAGAGAACATTCAGGAGCCCATTTATTCATTTCTTAAAGGTCTCTTGGGATCAAAGTTTCTGTGACACTTTTGGTGATTGCTCTTACATATGAAATGCAAATATAAGAGCCCACAATTCTCTATGGATATGCCAGGACTTTAGAAGAATTATGGTTTCATTTAAAAATATTTTTACAGTTTTTCTGTACCTCAAAACATTTTTTTTTATTTTCAGTAACTCTTAAGAATTAAATGAATTTGTAAGTAAAATATTTAAAACAATGTCAAGAATGTAGTTACTACAGACAATATCTCAATTAATGCTAATCATAAATTAAAACTCACCTGCCTGATTAATGCTTAAATCTCAATTCAAAATGTTTTATATAGTAGTTAATTATTATTATTTACTCAAATGAAATACATTAAGTTACATACCATTCTATCTTGAGTGGGCTCAGCTTTAAAGCATGCTGACAATTCACCTGTTTGCTGGTAGGACAAAGGAGATTGGTCTAGGCTTATTCCTAGACCAACGGTCAAGACAAAACTGATGCAAGGTATGTTTGGCAGCTGGCAAAATTTAAGTGTTCAAAAAAAGGCCAAAATTAAAAAATAAAAAAGAATACTATCTCAGGCAAAAGGAGGTTTCCAAGGAAGGTACTCAACTGTTTGGTGGATGAATTATTTACCATAGCACTAGCTGCTGAAAGAGATTAAATCTTGAAATCACAATAGCTTAATGTTTTGGAAGTCTAGCTGTTTCTCATTTAAGGATTTCTCAGAGGCAAATTACTATGTGTGTTGACATATAGCTGACAGACAGGAAAGAGAAGGTGAATCACTCCATAGGAAATTTTTACGTGCCCAGCCAGGACAGAATGTATATCAAATATATTCACATTCATTGACTGTAGGTATGTTATCTGCTATATCTACCTGTGCAGGAGGCTGGGAGATATTGACTAGCTATGGATTCATAAGGAAAGGGAAATGAACTTGGTATAGAGTTTTCCAGTCTTTCCAGAACACTTCAGGAAGTACTTAAATTCAGAATTAATCAGAGGCATTATCCTCATTATGATGGTCCTGAAACTTCTGAACATGTTCACAAAGTAAAGAGCAGAATATACAGATTGTAGACAGAAAGATTATGATCAAACAACAGGTCCTTGCTAAGTAGGTTACCTTAAGAAAAATTCCAAAAACTAAAGTTAGGAAGGCAGAAATCTTCTCCAATTAACTAGGAAAATAATGGAGAACTATGTAAAAAAAATCAAGCTTAGTGGTGAGAGGTTCTCGGTACTCATCGCAAATATATCAGATATCAAGCTTCAATAATCACAGTTTTACAGCTAACTTGTGGGTACTTGGATGAGGGCAGAATCAGTGACAGAGCAAGAATGACTAGATCTTGAAGTGTCTTAATGCCCATAGTTGAGCAAGAGGGGTGTTACTCTATGACAAAAAAAGTACCAACATTCTACTGACTTAAAAATGCATTAACTTATTAAGTTAGGATAATGCACCCTCAATACAGCCCATTCTTTATTCATTGGTCCTTCAATGGCTATATTCAGATTATATTTTTTTACCTGAATGTATTAATTGTCTATGTAAACAGATTATATTTTCATTTTCGCTTTAAGATATAGCATTTTAATATATTTAAAAATTTGAATTATAAATTCGTAAAACATTGTAAGTTCATAAAACATATTTTATTTAAAAACTTTGTTAGAAAATTAAGTGAGAATTTTTAAGCTCAGTGATTTTCATATATAAAATAAGGAGAATGAAAACCATGTGTTTGTTCAGGATTTGCTACTTAATGAATTAAAAATAACAATTTAAAGTTTAAGGAATTAACAGTACTATAAGAATGCATATGATTATTCTTTTGATGAGAAAGTATATATTTTACATGATTCTACAGATTACCCTTATAAAAACTTATAATATCTAGAGTAAAAAACAGAATTTTTACTAAAAAATGTGTAGTAAAACATTTCATAATTCACATCATTAAAGGTGATTTAATCAAATAGAAAATGTTTGGGCCATTTGCTTCATAGAATCTTGTCATTATCATTGTTCCACTTGATATGAGGTCAGATACACTGTATTAAGCACACCCACATCATCAGAACAATCTGTATACTAATGAAAAAACACCAAAATTTGCTATCATGTGCAATTAAATGCACATGTTGCATAAAATTTACTTCAACAACATTTCAATTTCTCAGTATTGGTATTTATATTACTGGCATTAAAAAGTGGACTTACAGAGGCAGAGGAAATACAACTTAGCAAATCAGTCAGTGTGTGTAATTATAATTATTGAATTATTTTTTAAAATGCCTTTAGTACCTGGTATAGTCAAGGTAACATAAATATAAAAAGATTAAAATGAAGTTCTTTAATTCAAATAATTTACTTTATAAAATAAATTTACTTCAAATAATAGTTTTACTCACTAAATTTAAATTTACTTTAAATCATAAATAGTTAAAGTGAGTGACTTAAGTTTTTATTCCATGAACTTAAACAGTGTGCAAATGATTACAAGCAGGATAATCTATTTGGTCTCAACCAGGATGCTAATTTTTTTTTCAGGATGCTTAATTATACCACCATTTGCTACAATCCTAATATAAGAGGAAAAGGAAAATTAAATAATATACACAAACACTAGACTAGACACACACACACACACACAAAACTCACCAAGAGAAAAAGAAAACAGCAAACAAGCAAACAAAATCACAATTAGTTAATATTGCAAGATATGCACCATTCAACAATATTTTATCATAACAGGCATGGGAGATACAGAAGCAAGTAAGACAAGTACACTCCTGCCCAACATTTTATCTGTCATCTGAAAGAAAAATGTCTTAATCATGAACAACCTAATAAAAAGGAGTGCAGAGAGCTGTGGAGCAACTAAGTGAAACAATGAGCCTAGTCTGGGGTAGCAGCGTTTCACATGAGCCATAAAAGACAAATAGGATTGGGCAAGGTAATGAAGGAAAAAGGAAAGAGACCAAAAGTAGCATTGTCAATGTTCTAAAGCAAAATGGAATATAGCCAAAATGTAGTTCCATATTCCTTGAGCTAAAACTGACTAAGGAATTGTGGCTATAGCAGAGACTAAACATAACAAGTAAGCAAAATCATGCAGAATATTATGAATCATAGTACAGATTCTGAACACAATCCTAAAGGAAGTATGAAGCAGAACACATGAGAGTGAGTTCATTAATGCCTTTAAATTGTAAAATGATATTCCTTTATTTTCATTGTAAAATTCTTGGCATTGGTTAATAATTGAGTTGCGAGACCAGAAAGAAACTCATTTCAATAATCCTGGGAACAGGAGGTTGAGGTTCCAGTGAGCTATGATCACACCACTGCACTCTAGCCTGGATGACAAGGTGAGACTCTGTCTTGAATAATAATAATCATCATCATCATCATCATCATCATCATCGTCATCATCATCATCCAGGGGAGGGAAGAGAGGGAAGTTGCTGGTGTGAATTGCAGTATTAATAGTGGTGTTAAAGAAAATGGGAGAAACAAAAGAGATACATGTGGAGTAGAATTAATGTATACGTGAAGTAGAATTTATCAAATTTAGTGATTAATTGCCTATATAGGTTTAGAAAGGGATTAAATTTTGAAAAATATGGCTGCCCTTTTTTGGCATAAACATAGTTAAAGGTACAATATTCTAAAATAGGGAAGAATAACAAAAAAGCAAATTTGGGAAATAAATATTAAATAATTGATGAGTCTATCGAATATGAAATGTCCAGCAACAATTCAAGTTGAGATGTTTGGTGGCAAAACATGTAAGTCTGAGAGTGAAAAGATTGCTCAAACCTAGAGCCAACTGGGGCCACAGGAGTCAATATAGTCACCTAAATACGTACGTGAATTGAGAAGAGAATATACATATGAGAGATTGCTGAAAACTCCAACCAATAATGGCTGGGTAGGGAGGAAAGCCATCAGAATAATTAATGGTTATTAGCCAAGGTGACAAAAAAAATATTTTCTTCTTACCCAATAGAATTCACTTAATAAATAATTAAATAAATGTTAATGCCATTTTTTTGTACCTTGTTTACTTGGTGGTAAGAAGTTAAAGGGGTTCTGTTCTATCTTCTCTCTGACTTTTTTTTCTTTAATTTTAACTAGATAAGGAGATTGTTGAGATTGGACGGAGAATAAGGATGTAAGATTTTTTTTTTTTTTTTTTTTTTTTTTTTTTTTAGCAGCAGCAAGATTTACTGTGAAGAACCAAAGAACAAAGCTTCCACAGCCTGGAAGGGGACCCGAGCAGGTTGCCCGGATGTCAGATATTTGTAAAAGTATCAGAAGGTAATAAGCAAAACCAGGTGTATTGATCTAGGATTGCGTTTCCCCTTATAGGGATATTAAAAGGATAAAGAGCCAAGGAAATTTAGTGTATCTTCAAAAAGACGCATTCAGTTTAACCATAGAGTTTAAACTCAATGAGGTCAGAAGAGTCTGCCTAACGGTCAGGGAAAATGAACTACTTGGCAAAGCAGAGCAGAGTTATCATGGATGTAGTTGTGTGTGGAGGCAGGATGAATAGCAGGTTCTTCTCACGCAGTGAAACATGTAACTTAGAGTTGTCAGAGCTTGAACATCATTAATGAATGATAAATTCCAGGATGTGACCATGAGAATAATCACTGATAAAAAGTAGAGAAGAGGATTTTTGAATGGCAGACTTTTTGATTAGAGATCTTAAAGTTTAGATGGTTATATGGTTGGTCAGCCTGGATTTTGAATTCACTCAGGATGAAGGCAAATATTGCATCACAGAGAGAGAAAATATGAATCAAGAACCAGATTGCAGCGAATGAAATAGTATATTTGGTAGCCTTATAGAATACAGCAATGAGTGGTAGAGAGTACAATGGGTACGTGGAAAAATACTATAGAGTAATTTTTTAAATAGTGCAACAACTATTTTATGTGGTTAAATTGATGCGTAAAAAGATATCAGACTTCATTCTTTTCAAATAGACAGTAAGAATAAGCCTTCTATATTTAGGAAAATTGTGGTGGATGTTGTCACTTCATAGGTGGGCCAGGTTTTTATTAAGCATGAGAATATGAGGAATATTTGGTAAATTAGTTCAAGTGTAGGAAACGTTTTTCAAGAAGTGGGAAGTCTGAAATGTATTGCAAGGAATTGAGAATTATACCAGGATTTGGAAGTTGGAGCAAGAGAAATGAGGGGGGAAACTGTTAATGAGGTTTCCAATTATGGATGTTTATTCACAAAAAGCAAGATTTAATTAATTCTGACAATATACTGATGGTAGGTAGGCATATATAGCTGTTCTTGGAAGAATGAAAATGATGTTTTACGCACAAAAATGCACACAGTTTTTAAAAATTGTTTAGATTGCGTCCATTTTTGATGCAACATGCTCTCCCAACTATGGTCCCTGACCTTATATACAGGTGGCAAATATAAAGTATTGCATAAATAGAGTCATAATATGAAAGAACAATTGAGATCCAAAATATTTATTCAACAGAAAGACATTTATGCTACTCATAATTTATTTTCATTTTTGGTGAAAATATTCTATTTTCCATTTCTTAAAATATCAAATTATAAAAAGTTATTTTCCTTTCTTTTATAAATATAGAATACATATAACATAAGTTTTGCTACCAGATTTTTAATTTTCCATATTTTATGTAATGTATGTGTTTTTTATTTTATTTTTTACAAATTATTTTGTTAAATTTATTTCCAACCACTCTAATAGTTTTTATATTAAATTATAATTTTAGTTAATAATCATTTTATATACTTTGATTAGATTCAACATAGTCTGCATTTTGTAGTAATATGTAAAGAAAGGAGGTTCTTTAAAAGTATTTAGGGGTGGGGGGAGGGGGAGGGAAAGCATTAGGAGATATACCCAATGTAAACGACAAATTAATGGGTGCAGCACACAAACATGGCATATGTATACATATGTAACAAACCTGCACGTTGTGCACATGTGCCCTAGAACTTAAAGTATAATAAAAAAAAAGTATTTACTTTTCACATTTCTTGAGAAAAATGATACTCAAGTTTTACATTATATACTCTTCTATTATAAATAGCGGCTCAAAGCAAAACGGATATTTTTCCCCTTCAACATTTAAATTATTCAAAATCTCTTTTGAAACATATCTAGAAGTTATATCATATACTTCAGAATAAAATATAAAGCCAGGGAAAAGATAAAGAAGAATTCACAAAGTGAACTGAAAAGTACCAGCCAAAAAGGCAGAAGAGGAATAAAGACGTGGTGTTATGTGAATTTTGTGTTTAATTGTATAAAATGTCACCAGTAGGACAAATATAACTACAGTTTTTAATTGAATTTTACAGGAAAGAAGTAATGGCAATGTTGGCTAGAGCAGTTTATGTATGTTGGAAGGCATTAAATTCAAACTGCAGCTGTGAGTTAAGGAGTGACTGGGAGGTACAAAAATAGAAGAAGCAAATAGAAAGTAGAAATACATCCTAAGAAGGAGAGATAAAGGTTTCAGCTCTTGTTAATTTTTACCCAGTCAATTATTTTTGAATGTATGTTTTATACACATTCTCATAAGGAAGGCAATGCAATATTTTTAAGACAGTTTAAGCAAAGATGATATTTTACGGTTCATTGATTTAACAGAAGTGTGCCAGGCAGTGTACAAGGCTTTGGGAACCCATAATAAATAAATAAAATCCATGTGAACAAACTTGCCGTTTTAATAGAGCTATCATTCTGGTGTCTGACAGACAAACTATATATATATAAATGTGTATGTGTATGTGCGTGTGTATATATATGTGACATATATGTATATATTTGTATACATTTGTGTGGCATATACATGGTGTGTGTGTGTGTGTGTCAAAGTCATTACATGTACTATGAAAACTAACAAAGTAGCATAGGCAAAATCAAGGGTGAAATATTGCTACATTACCCAGAGACTTAAGAGAAAAATTACCTAGAAAGCTTATTTTTGTGTACGACCTGAAAAAAGTTAAAACACGAGTTAGGAATATCTCCAGAGGAAAAGAATTCCAGGAAAAGCAAAGAACAAGTGCTAGTCTCAGGTGCAAGCATGCTTGCTGCTAGAGGGAAAGGTGATTCCCCAGAGTTAGCAGGAGGCTAGATTTTTAAGGCATTTTAGACCATTGTAAAAATTTCAGGTTTAAGAGTGAAATGCAAAGCCATTATAGTGACTTAATTTACTATACTGTTTTGATCGAGTGACACCTGTGCACATTTGGGACAAGGGCACATTCTCACTTCTGTATTAAACAGAAACTGGTAGAGGAAAAGAAAAGCAGAGAGAGTTGAAACAAACGAACAAACAAACAAACAAACACTCTTGTAGTAACTATTCCAGGTAGGATCACAAAGTAGAATCAGTCAGAGGAGATATTTTGAAGAGGTGTGAATTAGACCACATTAGTGATTGCGTGGGTGTTATAAGAGAGCAAATAAGAACAAATCCAAGGTTTGTTGTTACAGTGGTGGTATTTGCTTTCTTGTTTTGCATAAGCAAAAAAAAAATACATTGCTATTTAAGACTGTGAGATAAACCTGTTTGAAAGGGAAAATTAAAATTTTGCCTCGGGTTATATATTTAACAAATGCCAGGGTTAGTTATTTAAGTATTAGTGTCCTTTGAATGGTATTCTGAGTGTTGAACAAAGAAAATATTTCAATATATCCAAGAAGTCTGAATTGCATAAGAAAAAATACTTCCTGGAAATCCATTTTAATAAAAGTGTTAGGCCAAATGAAATAAACTCTCTGTTTAAGAGATAGAGATAGGTTTTTAAAAATTATTTACAAAGGACTTGAGACAATGATTTCCAAAACTTCTGTTCATAAATATTGAGTTAAATAATAGTATTTATTATGTTTATTAAAACTTTATATCTCCAAAGATGAATATCTTGGGGGAGTATCATTACATTGCATGTTTAATATCATAATTATTAATTTAACTTTGTGTATCTGCAATGTAACAAATAGGAATTAGGAGAATGGGTTGTATTTGAAATAACCATCATAAAATTATGCATTACATGCTTTACAATTAACAAAATGTTTGCATATGAATAAATTTAATTTTTTCAATCATTTGAAAAATAAATTATATATGACTATCAGTAAAAGCTAAATCCTCACAATAAGGAGGACAATAAAAAGATTGCAACTTCCATAATTTACGTGCTCATTTAGTTTCCTATTGGTGATACATACAGACAATAATGTTTAGCTGAGTAAACATGAAAACTGACGATGCTTTTTACTCAGTTCCATAAGCCAATCCAGACAAACTGCCAACATTTATACTTATTTTCTTATTGGAAGCCAGCTTCCACTTTGATTGTTATATTTTCAAATGTGTGACTTTGATCGCCACTAAATACACATCATTGTAAGAAACCCAGATTTTATCACCTTCTGAAGAATAAGTAGACTTTCGTTAATCAATTAGAGAAAATATATTAGATAAGAGCTGATAAAACCACTATTTTCAGAGTACATGCTGTATGATTATGGCAAAAATCAAAGTTAAAAGAGGTAATAAAATAATATATTTATACCACAATTAAATGCATATAATGTTACCATTTTATAATAAAAGCTACTACTAATTTACAAAATAATAGAAAATAATATAATAGAACTACATATAGATCTCAGCATCTTTCAAATAGATAACATAAATTTTAATTAAAAACATCCTCACGGGGCTGGGTGCATTGGCTCATGCCTGTAATCCCAGCACTTTGGGAGGCCGAGGCAGGTGGATCACCTGAGGTCAGGAGTTTGAGACCATCCTGGCCAACATGGTGAAACCCCATCTCTACTAAAAATACAAAATTAGCTGGTCGTGGTGGTGCATGCCTGTAATCCCAGCTACCTGGGAAGCTGAGGCAGGAGAATCGCTTGAATCCGGGAGGCAGAGGTTGTAGTGAGCCGAGATTGTGCCATTGCATTCCTGGACAACAAGAGTGGAACTTTGTCTAAAAATATTAATAATAATAATAATAATAACAATGCTCGCATTGATCAATTTATATGGAGGAAACAGTTTAAATTAATTTATATAACCATGTATAGTATTGTCTCTTTACAAAACATAATATAAATCTATATTTTTAATGGAAGTGTGTTTTATTAACATATTTAAATCATACAGATGGTGATTCTTAAAGTATGGATTAAATATAAATTCTATGCCTGCAAATAACATAAACTCATATACTATCTTGTCTTACAAAAAATCTTTCTGGGCAACCAAATTTAATTCATAATTCATCCTTGCGGTTTTGATTTATAATTATAATCAGAAGTACAAAAATAAAATAGCAAAATCATACAAAGTATGCTTGAGATACAAAAAAAAATCTCAGAAGAGTAAAGACTTTACTATAATCATTAAAGAAGTTATTTTTAAATGAATATTGGCTTATACTAAAACTTTATTCCTGTAGTCACTAACAGTTCCATTATGAAAGGTTTGCCAAGTATGTAATAATAGTTGAAATTAAAGAAAGCAAAGGAAGTTATAGGTAGAAAAGATGTGATCACCTGTGTTTGAAATTTTAAGACTGCTTGGCATTTAGATTTCCAGCTTTTTACGAATTAAAAATCAAATATTTAATTAATGCTTGTCATAGAGAATGAGCCAAACTGTGGTGATAAAAGTAACCACAATTACATGGTGCAATCATGACATTGCTCTCTTATACTAATGGCAGAAACTGCAATTACTTCTGCACCCACCTAATATACCAGTCAGATGTAAGTGGGAAGTTTAGGGTTGGTAGGTGCCTTAGCTCTAAAATGTTATCCATTCCCTTCTGTATTTTTGTACCATCAGCACTAAGGTGTAGTGCTCCTCTGCATAATAAGTTCTGACACTTTTGCTGTTTTCCAGCCAATGACAAACAAAGTATAAATAGACATCTAATCATTTGAAAGGCATGATTGAGAAATTACGTATTTCAATTCCTTTTACATCCCAGTCACCCCACTTAACTACCAGTGAAATTTAGTCTAAATTTTGGTGTTCATGTAAGCTAATAAACTTTAAAGGGAGATGAATTATAAATTAGGAAACAAGGAAAGAATGAGGAACAGAAAAAACAGTTGAGGTCTCTGTTAAACTCCTTTTATTATTTTTGAAATGCAACAATTTTTAAAATATTCATATAGGGAAAGATTTTTGACACATGAGAATACATTACACTTTGATGAACCAAAGTGAACAATTAAGAAAAATAATTATACGTAATAAATTTCCGATTAAATAGCTTAATACTGTCTTTGTCCATTCAGGTTGCTATAATCAAATATTGCAGACTCAGTAATTTATAAAAAACAGAAATATACTGCTCACAGTACTGGAAGCTGGAAAGTACAAAACCCAGGTGCTGGCAGATTCAATATTTGTTGAAGGCTGTGTCTGCTTTGCCTCCTTGCTCTACCCTTACATGATAGAAAGAGAAGGAAAGCTCGTTTGAGCCTCTTTTATAAGGGCACTTATTTATTTATGAAGGTAGAGCCCGCAAGAAATAATCACTTTCCAAAGACCCCAGCACTCAATACTATTAATGTTAGGTTCCAACATATGAATTTGGGGAGGACACCAATATTCAAACCATAAAAAAACTACATGTATTTTTAGGATATATCAGTTTGTGATGATAGTCCATTATATATGAAAATTAGGGAAAATACCATACCTTGAGGAATATAATTTATTTTTAATATTTTTATTTCTTCTTATTATGTGTACATAGTAGGTGTATGTGTTTATGGAGTACATAAAATGTTTTGATACAGGCATGCAATGAGTAATAATCACATCATGAAAATGATGTATTCATCCCCTCAAGCATTTATTCTTTGTGTTACAGACAATCCAGTTATACTCTTAGTTATTTTAAAATATACAATTAAATAATTATTGACTATAGTCACCCTGTTGTGCGATCTAATTCTTTGTCCTATTCATTCTAACGATTTTTTTTAAACCACTAACCATCCCAACCTACCCCCAACCTTCCCCCTACTGTTCACAACATCTGGTAAGCATCCGTCTACTCTGTCTCTCCATGAGTTCAATTGTTTTTTTTAGGGCCCACAAATAAATGAGAACAGTTGATGTTTGTCTTTCTATGCCTGATTTATTTTACTTAACATAATAACCTCTAGTTCTATACATGTTGTTCCAAATGACAGGATTTCATTCATTTTTATGGTGGAATAGTACTCCATTGTGTATAGGTAGTACTTTTTTTTTTTTTTTTTTTTTTTGAGACAGAGTCTCGCTCTGTCGCCCAGGCTGGAGGGCAGTGGCGCTATCTTGGCTCACTGCAAGCTCCGCCTCCAGGGTTCACGCCATTCTTCTGCCTCAGCCTCCCGAGTAGCTGGGACTACAGGGGCCCGCCATCACGCCCGGCTAATTTTTTATACTTTTAGTAGAGACGGGGTTTCACCACGTTAGTCAGGGTGGTCTGGATCTCCTGACCTCGTGATTCGCCTGCCTGGGCCTCCCAAAGTGCTGGGATTACAGGCGTGAGCCACTGCCCCTGGCCCCACATTTTCTTTATCCATTCATCTGTTGATGGTCACTTAGGTTGCTTCCATATCTTGGGTACTGTGAACAGTGCTGCAAGAAACATGGGAATACAGATATCTCTTTAATATACTTATTTCCCTTATTTTGGGTATATACCCTGCAGAAGGATTGCTGGATCTTATGGTAGCTCTATCTTAAGTTTTTTGAGAAACTTCCCAACTGTTCTCTATAGTATAGTAATTACTATATGGTGTATATAGCAATTTACATTCTCACTAACAGCATACAAGGGTCCTCTTCACTCCACATCCTTGCCAGCATTTGTTATTGTCTCTCTTTTGGACATACGCCGTTTTAAATATTGTTTGCAATTTGTAAGCATTTTGTGTATCTTCTTTTAAGAAATGTCTGTTCAAATATTTTGCTCATTTTTAAATCAGATTGCTAGATTTTTTTCCTATAGAGTTCTTTTAGCTCCTTATATATTCTGGTTATTAATCCCTTATCAAATGGATTAATATATAATATAATTATTATATTCTGGTTATTAATGCCTCTTTAAAAAGATCGAACATATAATGTACTAATATAATTATTAATATGTTAATTAATAATTAATGTTATTACTCACACCTATTTCACTCAAGGCCCTGGTGCTCTGCAATCAGCCAGTGGCAAAGCCAGCCAGGCTTGCATCTTTCCCTTCAGGGCAGTGAGTTCCTCCAGGCCTTTGGCAGGTCCAGAGTACTGTCCAGGATTCAGGGACCAGATCCCAAAACCTTAAAAGTCCATCTGGTGTTCTATTGTACTTTGAGTGAGCTGACACTCAAACCACAAGACACAGTCCTTTCCATCCTTCCCTCCCCTTTCTAAAGGCAGAGGAAGCTCACCCTGTGGACATCGCCACTACCAGCCATGAGGAGTACTGCCGGACTACCACTGATGTTCCCATAAGGCCTAAGGACTCTTAACTCAGCTTGTGGTGAATGCTGCCAGAACTATGATGCACCCCTCAGGGTACTGGACTCCCCTCTGGCCCAGGGCAGGTCCAGAAATGTCATCCAAAAAGCCATTTCCTGAAATTGGGGACCCCAAGAACCTGCTTGGTTCTCTACTCTCCTTGTGTATGAGCTGTTAACTAAGGAGCGAGACAGTCTTCTTTTTATTTTCCCTCTGCTTTTTTCAAGCAGAACAAGTCTTCTCCTGTAGCCACCCCAGCTGGGAATGTGTTCAGTCTCACCTGAAGCCAGCAAGTCTCAGAGTCTCACCCAAGGCCCATGACCTACTATCTGGGTATTTCTGCTGCTTATTCAGAGCTCAAGGGCTATTCGGTTAGCAGGTGATGAATATTGTGAGGACTGGGTCATTTCTTTTAAGGCATTAGGTTCCCTTCTGGCCCAAGGAATGTCTAGAAATGTCATCTGGGAGCTTGGGCGCAGAAAGGGGGCCTCATGACTCTTATTAGTGCCCTATCCTGCAGCAGCTAAACTGGTATCCAAGCTGCAAGACAAAGTGCACCACTATTCTCTCTTCTCTCCTCAAGTGAAATAAAAGGGTCTCTTTTGGAGTCATAGGCTGCATGGGGTTAGGGAACTGGTGATACCAGCACTCCCTCAGCCACTGCAGCTGGTGTCTCAGTAGGTCATGTGCCTCCCAAGTCTGCTGCCTCTGGGCCAAGTTCAGCACTAGGACTCACCAAAGAGTTTCAGTCTTTGTGGCCTAGACTCCCTTTCAAGTTTATTTAGAGCCTCAGAGCACTTTAGCTGACGGTGGCGAGGCTAGGCTTGTGGGAGCTCAGGTTCTGACCACTGGGGTCAGTGATTCCCCTCTGGCTAAGGCTGGTTTAAATACTCCCTCTCTGTGTGGGCGTTAGTAGAATTTGGTTCGGTATTTCTTTCTACTATCATAGAGCAGTACTGAGTTCAATGTCTCACAATTGCTGTGTTCTCCCTCTCCACAGCAAACGGAAATGTCTCTGTACCATACTGTCACTACCAGGAGTTGGGGCAGGAAAGCCGTTGGTGATTCAAGGCTGTTTTTCCTACCTCTTTAGTGAGTCTTTCATCAGTATAAAGTTAAAACCAGGTATTATGAGTGCTCACCTGATTTTTGGTTCTTATGAAGATGCTTTCTCATGTGTAGATAGCCGTTAAATTGTTGTCATTATGGGGGTATGATCAGCGGAGCTTTCTGTTCCACCATTTTGCTCTGTCCCCTCCGTCATTAAGCATTTTTTTTAAAAAAATCTTGCATTAAAACTTTCCCTCAGATAAATAAAGGGTAAGTTAAGAGGAAGAACAGATAGAAAAATTGGAAAACAAATAGCAAGATGGTAGATTTAAATGTAACCATATTAATAATTATATTAAATATAAATGATTTCAACCTTCAAAGTCAGAGAATATCAGTCCACTTATATAACTAAAACACATCTATGTGTTGTTCATAAAACATTTCAAGTACATTTCAAATGTAAATGAACAGACTGATTAAAAGTAAAAAGATGGACAAAGGTAACTATGCGATAATCTTAAACTACGGTGACTATATTAATATGAGACAAAATAGAATTCAGAGCAAGAAAGGTTATCAGATATATATATATACACACATATGTATAACATATATGTGTGTGTGTATATATATATATATTATATTAGATTCCTAATGCTGCCAAAACAAACAACCACAAAACTAGGTGACTAAAACAAGAGAATTGTATTGTTACACAGTTCTTGAAGCCAGAAGTCTGAAATAGAGGTGTCAGCAGTATTTGTTCCTTTTGCAGGCTGGAAGTAAGAACCTGTTCCATGCCTTTTCTCCTAGCTTCTTGTAGTTTGCTGGCCATCTTTAGCATTCCTTGGCTTGTGACAGCATGATTTTAATCTTCAAATGATATTCATCCTGTGTTTCTACATGTTCTTCCTTCTGCCTTTGTTTCTATCTGTGTCAACATTTCCTCTTTTTATAAGAACACCAATCGTATTACATTAGGGTTTGCCCCCATGACCTCATTTTTATGTGATTATTTCTTTAAATACCAGATTTCAAAGAAAGGTCACATTCTGAGGTACTAGGGGTTAAGACTTCCGTGCATTGTTTTGAAATACAATATTCAATCCATAACAAGGAGAATTTCATACTGATGAAAGGGTCCAATTTTAAAAAAGATAGCAATTATCAGTGTGTTTTTACTTTATAACAGAACTCAAAATACTTGAAGTAAATTCTAATAGGACTAAAATAAGTAGACAAATGAACTATTTTAGTTGTGAGTTCAGCACTCCTAATATGTATGTGGATATAAATGTTAATAATGAGAAGAAAAATGGATAAACAATCCAACTGCAAATGGTCAAAGTGGAATAAAATTGATTCTTCACAAAGAATGATATATAAGATATATGAATGGCCAATAAACACATGGAAATGAACTGACTATCATATATTATTAGGGAAAACAAGTTTAAACTATGATGTGATAATGTTTACACAGCCATTAGAATGGTAAGATTTAGAGAGTGAAAACTTCAAATGGTGTTGAGAACGAGGAGCAATTTTAACACTGCTTCTCTGCCATCAAAATTGTCACATATACCAATATGATTTGGCTGTGTGTCTCCCCGCAAATCGTATGTGGAAATTTAATCCTGATGTGTCAAGAGAGGGACCTGGTGGGAGGTGATTGGATCATGGGGGCGGTTTCCCCCTTGCTGTTCTCGTGATAGTGAGTTCTCACGAGAATTTATGGTTTTAAAAGTGTTTGGCAGTTTCCGCTTTGCTTGCGCTCTCTCTCCTGCCACCTTGGAAGAAGGTGTCTGCTTCCTCTTCACCTTCTGCCATGATTATAAGTTTCCTGAGGCCTCCTGAGCCGCATGTGGAAATATGAGTCAACTGAACCTCTTTCCTTTCAAACCTAATTTCCTTATAAATTAGCCAGTCTCAGGTAGTATCATTACTACCTGAGTATGAAAACAAACTAATACAGTGTGAAAACAAACTAATACATATACCATCTTTCCATAAGAGAGTTTGGCAGTTTCATAGCAACTCAAAAGTTCTTAGCAGTGTTTTCGTGTTGCTGACAACCATATATACATTTGGTAAAAATGAATTAAACTGTACTATTGAATCTTACTATTTCTGCATGTAATCGTTATGCAAATTGTAGCTATGCTAAGTTGATAAAGAAGAAGACAAGGAGGAAAAGGAGGAGGAGAAGAGCAAGAGGAGGAGGAGGAGGAGGTGGAGGAGGAAATAGAGAAATAAGTAAAGCAGGAGCAGTATATGGGTCACTATAAAAGTAACTGTTAGTAAATTAAATGCTAAGTATATTGATTATTTTTTACGTCTGATACTAATTGTGCAAGTCAGTTCATACTTGAATGACAAACAATTATTGCAGTAATATTCTGTCCTCTGAGAGAAAATGCTTTTATTATATTGAACAATGGAATGCTCTCAACACTCTAAATATAGAAAATTATTTCATGCTTCTTGCATTTTATTATATATATTTTTGCCTATATGCATTGAGGTGAAAAAAAGATTCTTATGTTTAAGAATTTGGGCATTCATAATACATGTGCATAAAATAATACCGTAAGATACTATGCATATTTTACAAAGGCCTTTTTGGAGAGAAAAACAAAGGTTTAAATCCTAACTCTAAAAGAATGTATTTCCTTCTGCCTAAAATAATATGCTATTCACTATCTCTGGAGCATTTGTCAGCCCTCCAGGAAAACAGTCCTTCAATTTGGTCATAGACAAGGACACATAGTCTCAGAAACTCAAGACCATTTTTGACCCAAAATTTTATTTGAAACATCATGGTTTGTGGAGTCCTTTATTACTAAACATTTCTTGAAGACATTTTGAATAGTATTTTTTCATTTTATTTTCCATATTTTAATTTATTTTTCCTTCTGCCAAACAGGCATTGTGATTTAATAACACTTACTGAAGATATTTGATTGCATATTAATTTCTTAGACTTATATCTGTAGAAATTACCTCAAGTGTAGGCAAAATTAATTCTAATAAAGTGAGCAATAAAGGTCCAAAAAGAGTAGGGGGTTTCTTTAATGTATTGTATTTACACAGTGATGATACCTAAACTACTTGAAAATTCTTCATATTCTAATATCATGTCCTGAGAGAGAGATAGTAAAACGTGAAAATAAAGTTTTCTACAGGTTGCTATATTATAAACTATACTGTTTTGCTTTTCATGTCATTTGAATAAATATAGGATACCTTAATTTATCGAATTTTATCTCTGGGGTAATTTTCTTATCAACAGATAAGAACTATATACAGTAGGCTTCCCAAAATGTACAGTACTCATCCCCAAAATGTTGACCAATATCTTCACATCTGTATCAAGTATGCCGTATTATATTCTAACCAGAATGACAGAATGAAACTAAAGTGTGTTCGTATGGTTACTTGGAACAATCAAAAATAAAAGATTTAAAGCAATATTTTAAAAGTAAAAAAAAAAAACAAGAGTTTGCATTATCTTTAATATTCATTAATCTGTTTCAAGTTTTCAATTATAGGTTATGATACTATTTGAAACAAATTGAATGCCAAATTAATTTTTCTATTTAAGATAGAGACCATAAACATGAGTTACAAAGAACAAGCTGTTTCCAAAGTATTAATAGAGGATAAGAAGAGAAGAAATCTATACATCTATCTACTATCTATCTTTCAAATCTATTTGCCTATATATCTATATCCATGCCATTATAAAACAAATGGACTATTTTCCATTATGAAAATACTGGTGTTAATATTATATTCTCAGAATGCTATACCATTATTTCTAAAAAAAAAAATTCAAGTATTTTTGTGAATGCAGACAAACAAAATTTTACAAAGAAGGACAAACAAAGAAATTTTACAAAGTTAATCTTATCCCTAAATATAATTTTTGAAAAGGATTGTATTGGCCAGATGTGGTGGCTCACGCCTATAATCCCAGCACTTTGGGAGGCCAAGGCCAGGGGATCACAAAGTCAGGAGTTTGAGACAAGCCTGACCAACATGGTGAAACCCCATTTCTACTAAAAATACAAAAATTAGCCAGGTGTGGGGTTGCATGCCTGTAATTCCAGCTACTCAGGAGGCTGAGGCAGGAGAATCACTTGATCCCGGGGGCGGAGGTTGCATTGAGCTGAGATTGCACCACTGCACTCCAGGCTAGGTGACAGAGCAAGACTCCATCTCAAAAAAAAAAAGATTGTATTGTATGATACATATTTATTCTGTTTAATTAACATCTATTCCCTTTTCTCAATATATGAGCACTTAAATTAGAATGCATCTTGTCTGTGCAACAGATGAGTGGTAATACCTTATTAAAATGCCTATTGTATCAGTGATCAATTGTATCTGTCTCATTAGCAGAGATCTGTGGTTCTTCATATCTACATTGTCTCACTTATAAAATATTTCTTAATATAGACTAGTAATGATTTTGTGCTAACCAAACATCTTCAATGACTCAAGCAAGTTAACAAGCAAATGCTATGACACTTCAATAGATAAACACTGAAAACAATTATTGACTACATTGTAAATTTTTTTTAAATTTTCTGCATATTATGCCATTTTGACATCTTACATTTTTCTGGCTGGAGAAAGACTGCCCTGCCCTGGACTAACCAATTTTTAAAAGATAACAAAGGGCCCAGCCTGGAACTTCTCTTTGATAGCAAACTAATCAATCCAGAGCCATGCCTACTTTATCTGGCCAGAATACCTCTTTATGCAGTATTCCTCTGCCATAATTATGTCAGGGTCAGGAACCAGGGAACGAAGTACCATTCTTGTAAACCGGGACCACCAAAATTATTCAAATTAGCAACTCCTAAATTGTTCACCATTCCCTGTCTTGCCTTTATGTTGGAAATCTTAGTAAGCTAGTGGCCTAACTCTTCCCCTCATTCCTGTCTTCTGCCTCATGACCATCCTGGAGTCTTAACCATGTGGCCCTGTATGGTATGTCTTACTTGCTGTCTCTAGAATCTGAGTATAATACATTTTGTTTTTTTATTGAGCCTCTCTATGAATGTACCTGACTGACTATCCTATGAAAGAATACAAAACACTAATTCATTCCAAAGCTCAAGGTTGCTAAGTACATAATGTCCTTTTATGTTGTAGAAACTGTCAAACGTGTGTGTGTGTGTGTGTATGTGCGTGTTTGAGACAGCATTTCACTCTGTCACCCAGGCTGGAGAGTGCAGTGGAGTGATCTCAGCTCACTGCAACCTTCGCCTCCTAGGTTCAGGTGATTCTCCTGCCTCAGCCGCCCAAGTAGCTGGGATTACAGGAGTCTGCCACCATGCCTGGCTAACTTTTGTATTTTTAGTAAAGATGGGGTTTCGCCAAGTTGGCCAGGCTGGTCTTGAACTCCTAACCTCAGGTGAACCGCCTGCCTCAGCCTCCCAAAGTGCTGGGATTACAAGTGTGAGCCACTGCGCCCCGCCAAACCAGAATGTTTTGAGTCTAAACTCGATGATTGATTTCAAGTTTGCTTTAAAGGTAGCTATTTGTAAGAGAACACAATGAAATAAAACCATTAAACATTGTCATTTATTTATTTTTCAATTTGTTCAGCATGCATTTTTGGCTTGCTTGTATTTTTCATTATTTGATCTCCAAAAATATGAAGCATAAGCAATTAAAAATGTGGTTTGAATACAAACCAGAATTTTCCCGATTGTGTCCTTTGATATTTATATTCACTATATCATTTCAAAGTCCAAAATGGACGCACTGTTATGGTAAAAATGGACAAAACAGAATAGAGGAATCATCCTTTAAGACATAGAGTTTTATATCATCTTAGCACTATTAGTTTTCTGTTGCAGGAGCACTATATTGTTAACTCATATTCTGTTGACTCATTTACTCACAACACATTTATTGAGTACTTACCATTTGTAAGGCACTCTGTCCAATATAAAAATAAACAAGTCATTTATAGTTTCTCTCCTCATGAAGTTAGGCACTTGCCAAAAGAAACTTGAACATCTTATATATTGACTTGTAGACAGTGAAACTCTCCATGGGTTTGGCCAATCATAATCTAATTTCTTTATTTTATAGCTATGGATAGAGTATCTACAACTTTTAAATTCGTTTCTAAATTATTACAGATTCCTAAATCCAAGATCTTTTGACTCTCATGCCATTTCTTTTCCTTTCTGATTCCATATATTGCTTCTAATCTGGAAAGGGATTGGTGTTTACTTTTTCTCCTTAGGAGTACAACTCCCTTAAATTTGAATACTGTAAAGCTTTATATTTTATTGTTCAAGTTTTTTCACATTTGTCAGAATGATATCAATATCATTCAATCAGAGACTGATATGAAGACTGGATTATCTAATTCTTAAATCAGGATAGAACTGATTATCAAATTCTTAAATTAGGAAAGATTTATAAAAGACTGAGAAAACAGCAGGGCACTAAATTTTTTCTTTAGAGTGACTTGCATGTGGAGAAGGAAAATGACTACAACATAATTATCCTCTGGAAACATTTGTGTAAATATCTTCCTTTCAACTACAATCTTCAAAGTACATATTTTCTGATTCGGTAGTTTAGGATTATGTTGCAGTTAAAAATCTATTAAGCTTAAAGATATTTGCTGAGAATGTATTATATTTAGGGCACTGAAATCTATGCTGTGAGTGAGGATGACTTATATATACCTGCTTGGTATTTAGTCTCCTATTTTAGACTATAGTAGTAGAAGAATCTATCCATACATATATACAAGTATCAGTCCAACAAAGCATTGACTTATGGTTACCTTGTGAGTTATACAAATCAAATATTTGAAGAGAGGGAAGGTTGAAATCATCATGCCCCTGCCAAGAGCAGGTAAATGATCATGGCGGATGCTACATCTGAGTTGAATTTTAATGGATCTCACTGACAGTGTCTTAAGAAATATTGTTATAAAAAAGAATCATAAGGTGTAATTTGTGGATTAGTAATTAGGATTTTTTAATATACAGGGGGCCTTTTAGTGGCAGGACACCAATGATGTAGTCTCCTACAATTGGAATTCTAGATGCATTTTAAAATTCCATTTGATAAGTGATAAAGATATATTAGGAAATTCATGATTATCCTATGATGCCATAGGGATCTCATCCCATTTTATTTTATTTTTTATTTATTTTATTTTTTTGAGACGGAGTCTTTCTCTGTTAACAGCCCAGGCTGTTATGCAGTGGCGCAGTTTTGGCTCACTGCAAGCTCCACCTCCTGGGTTCACACCATTCTCCTGCCTCAGCCTCCTGAGTAGCTGGGACTACAGGCACTCGCCACCATGCCCAGCTAATTTTTTTGTATTTTTAGTAGAGACGGGGTTTCACCATGTTAGCCAAGATGGTCTCCATCTCCTGACCTCGTGATCTGCCCACCTCGGCCTCTCAACCATTTTATTAAATACTGACCTTGAATTTGAAAAACATATTTGACCATCATGACCTTAATTCCCGTTATTGTCTCCTGTTTGAGCCTGGATTCTCTTCCCCATACTTTTTAACCCATTAGAGAGTTCACATAAACTTAATGGACATCAGTAATATAATGGTTTTATATATATATACATTATGCTAAGTTTTCTGAAACCTCACTTAAGCTGATGCATTTTGTATAAAAATAACACTATCTCACAGTCATTTTCAGTAATAGAAAAGTTTAAACAATTAAAACTATGGTTTGAAAGCAAACTAAGGTTAGTCTGATTGTTTTGATTTGTTTTCATTCAGGATACAATTTTATTTTGATTTTAAAACTAAGGGAAGAAATGATATTTCATTGTTGTAAAAGTATTCATGAATTTATAAAACTCAAGAAATGATGGTGCATACTCTAAATGATGAGGGTGTAGTTTTTACTAACAAGCACCAAGGCCTTTTGGGATATTAGGAAAAGAGGTCTTTTTGATAAATAATAAATTAAAACATTCCTAATAAAGTGGGTTTCTATCTTACTGCATTTTTTCCTTTTGAAATGCAAATAGAAATTCATTTATCCAGTATTTATGCTAGAAAATAGATGCTATGTTTTGTTAAATGTTATGCCTAGAGATAATAAGCACAGATGTAAGCAAAAATAGAATTAGATGGGAGAAGAAAATAAGTTACAAAGAGAAATAAATTAATCAATAAAAGAGTCTGCTGAAAATATACCATTCCTAGCAGAGGGGTCTGCATACACATTAATAGTAATAATAATATCATCATATTTTGTGAAGTTATAAAAGCAAGTGTTGATTGGATGAGCCGGGGACACTGACTGTGGCTATAATGCTTACCATAATAATCAATCTGATATTGCATTTTGTATCCTATGAAGAAAAAAACAAATTTGAAATCGTTGAATAACTTTTCTTCATAAACATGTGATTAGGTCATGTACAAACAAAATAAATGACTAAACTATGATTATGTAAATAGAGATGGGATTATATGAAAAATGTAATAAGATATGGACTTGAAGTTTGCAAACTAATATATAAATACATATATGTATTTACTACCTGTTAAGCAAGCATTAAATAACTGATTTATATTCATGAATCTATTGAATTGTTCAGTAGAGCCAAAATAAATGTTATAATATTTGCAGCAGTGTGGTGCTCAAAGTAATTTTATAAAGAGCTAAGAGGAAACGCTCACTCATTTTTACTTAGTTTTAAGGTGGGTGCCATTAAAACTATCAAAACAGAGAAAATGATAACAATTTTATTCACAGAAAGCAAATTGACAAGATGATTGCCAATATTTCTAACTTTAAAGTAAATAAAAATAGGAATTTGTTGTTAAACAATTTGTAACCTATGTTAAATAGACATAAAGGAAAATACTGTATTATGAACTATATAAAATTTACCAAATCTTAGTATATTTAAAATTTCCTGGTTGTTTATTCTTAGTTAAAAATAAATATACCATTTAAAAACTACAAATAATTTTTAGACACATAATACTCAACACGTTTAAATTACTAATTTGACATATGATATTGTGTCTGGAATTGGTGGGTTCTTGGTCTCACTGACTTCAAGAATGAAGCCGCGGACCCTCACGGTGAGTGTTACAGTTCTTAAAGGTGGTGTGGCTGGAGTTTGTTCCTTCTGACATTCAGATGTGTTCAGAGTTTCTTCCTTCTGGTGGGTTTATGGTCTCGCTGGTTCAGGAGTGAAGCTGCAGACCTGCGCAGTGAGTGTTACAGCTTATAAAAGCAGTGTGGACCCAAAGAGTGAGCAGTAGCAAGATTTATTGCAAAGAGCGAAAGAACAAACATTCCACAGTGTGGAAGAGGACCCCAGAGGGTTGCCACTGCTGGCTCAGGCAGCCTGCTTTTATTCTCTTATCTGGCCCCACCCACATCCTGCTGATTGGTCCATTTTACAGAAAGCCGATTGGTCTGTTTTACAGACAGCTGATTGGTCCATTTTGACAGGGCGCTGTTTGGTGTGTTTACAATCCCTGAGCTAGACACAAAAGTTCTCCATGTCCCCACTAGATTAGCTAGATACAGAGTGTCATTTGGTGTATTTATGAACCCTGAGCTAGACACAGAGTGCCGATTGGTGCATTCACAATCCCTTAGCTAGACATAAAGATTCCTTAAGTCCCCACCAGACTAACTAGATACAGAGGGCTGATTGGTGCATTCACAAACCCTGAGCTAGACACAGGGTGCTGATTGGTGTGTTTACAGTCCGTTAGCTAAATCCAAAGATTCTCCAAGTCCCCACCAGATTAACTAGATACAGAGTGCCAACTGGTGCATTGACAAACCCTGAGCTAGACACAAGGTGCTGATTGGTGTGTTTACAAACCTTGAGCTAGATACAGAGTGCTGACTGGTGTATTTACAATCCCTTAGCTAGACATAAAGGTTCTCCAAGTCCCCACCAGATTAACTAGATACAGAGTGCCGATTGATGCATTCACAAACCCTGAGCTAGACACAGGGTGCTGATTGGTGTGTTTACAAACCTTGAGCTAGATACAGAGTGCTGATTGGTGTATTTACAATCCCTTAGCTAGACATAAAGATTCTCCAAGTCCCCACCAGACTCAGGAGCCCAGCTGGCTTCACCCAGTGGATCCCGCACCAGGGCTGCAGGTGGAGCTGCCTGCCAGTCCTGTGCCATGCGCCTGCACTCCTCAGCCCTTGGGTGGTCGTTACGACTGGGCACGGTAGAGCAGGGGGCTGTGCTCGTTGGGGAGGCTTGGGCCACGCAGGAGGGGTGGGGGCGGGGAAGGCTCAGGCTCAGGCATGAGGGGCTGCAGGTTCCGAGCCCTGCCCTGTGGGGAGGCAGCTAAGGCCTGGCAAGAAATTGAGCACAGCAGCTGCTGGCCCAGGTGCTAAGCCCCTTACTGCCTGGGTCCCTGCCGGCTGGCCACTTCCGAGTGCGGGGCCCGCGGAGCCCACACCCACCCAGAACTTGTGCTGGCCCGCAAGTCCGGTGCACGGCCCTGGTTCCCACCTGCGCCTCTTCCTCCACACCTGCCTGCAAGCTGAGGGAGCCGGCTCCACCTTGGCCAGCCCAGAAAGGGGCTCCCACAGTGCAGTGGCAGGCTGAAGCTCTCCTCAAGCGCGGCCAGAGTGAGTGCCAAGGCTGAGGAGGCGCCGAGAGTGAGCGAGGGCTGCCAGCACACTGTCACCTCTCAATATGATGCAGAATGCCTTATGATATTGAAATACAGCAGTCCCTCTCCCTAAAAATATAAAAACTCTTAATAAATAAAAATCTAAGAATAAATATCATGATTTATAGAAGTTTTTATTAGGTCTGTTTTTCTTTTTCATTTTTAAACATTTCTAGCTTTCCAGCCAATTGGAATTGCAAGCTGTCAGAAAAACTGCCTGATTTATTAATTTTGAATAAAAAACTTATTCTACAGCATTCAAATATAATAAAAATAATATGGACTAGCATTCATTGAGTATATACATAAATTAACTCTTGAATCTCATAAAATTTTATTTAGTTAGGTCCTATTATAATTCCCATTTTTACTATGAGGAAACTGAGGCTCAGAAGTGCCAAACAGTTTAGCCATTATACTTCCTTGAGTAGAAAGTGAAACTAAATTTGCAGCTCAGCTTTAAGTCTCATGCTTTTACCTATTATGCTGAACTGAATGCTTTCATTTTCTTACAGCCTCATCATTTATCTTGGCCCACTTCTCCATTTACAGACACTTTGATCACAATACTTGGATAAAGTTTCTTGTTAACTGTCAACAGCATGAAGACTCAAAGTTAAACATTAAAAATGCTCCCAAATTCATCACATTACATTTTTTTTTCCTTTCTATAGATTATAAGACTGTCATTGCAAAGGAAGAAGATAGTAGTCATCAACACATACTTTTTTGTTGTTTACAAAATTAGATTAACATTCAATATATTATTTTGAAATTTTTTGTTTGTTTGTTTGAGATGGAGTCTTGCTCTGTCACCTAGGCTGGAGTGCAGTGGCAGGATCTCGGCTCACTGAAAGCTCTGCCTCCAGGGTTCACGCCATTCTCCTGCCTCAGCGTCCCAAGTAGCTGAGACTACAGGTGCCTGCCACCATGCTGGCTAATTTTTTGTATTTTTAGTAGAGACGGGGTTTCACCCTGTTACCCAGGATGGTCTCGATCTCCCGACCTTGTGATCCACCCGCCTCTGCCTCCCAAAGTGCTGGGATTACAGGCGTGAGCCACCGTGCCTGGCCATTATTTTGAATTTTTAACTGTTGGAGTTAGAAAGAAAATTTTATTTAAATATCTATTAAAATATGCCCAGGAAGAAATGCATGAAAATGCTAAAACTGGCTCTTATGAAAACAGATATTTGAAATTTATTTTATACATATATACATTTTCTGTTTTGACCTGGCACTTGTGTTACTTTCAAAATCAGACAATTTTAATAATTTTTTAAATCCAAATATTTCAATAAAAATTAGAATAAAACAGTATATACTTAATAATTGATATGCTTGATAGTTGTAATAAGATAAACTACGTTTCTTAATGGAGGATGCTATAATTGCTGTATTTGATGGTGGCTGACTGAGTGATTTGATGAAAAATATTTGCTGCCAGTAAATTGATTCAGAAAATGGAAGTTAAAGAGAACAAGAGCTTTAAGAATGAAGTATCTTGATCTTGAAAACACCACTTGCTGATGTTGCCATTGATTTTCATAAACAATAACAAAAGATTTTCTTCAAACCAAGGGGTTCTTGAAAGGTTATTATTGTCTACACAATGCCTGTGGTTTCTTGACTTAAGGATGCCAATATGTGGCTGCTAGTTTAGATAATTGACATAATTGTTGAAATAATCATGGATGTAATAACATAATCTATTTTAAAGCCTTATTTTAGATGTGGAGATTTTTATAAGTTATGTAATATACCTAACTCTGTTAGGTAAATACTATGCTTGTATATAAAAAAGACTTTATTGATAAACTTTGTATTATACTGGGTGTTTTTCTTTAAAATTTGATCGTTCAAGTACCTATATTTTCAACAGTTGGTTTTCCTTTTACTATGACTGTCTTTTACTTAAAACAACTATATTAGATTTGTTTTATACATACAACAATTGCAAAACAGTGAGAAAGGACTAATTGTAAAAAGCCAACCTAAGGGAAAACTAGTAAGTAGAAAACAAGTTGAAATATATGGGTGTAGAAACTATGTCAGGGAGGTGGTGAGACAAAAAGGGCTATTAAATTAAATCAAGGGTTTCTGGTTTATTTGGGGATAGATGTGACCCCAAATATGGCCATCATGCATTAGTAGGAATGTTTCTGTCCCAGACTCAGCCAAAACAAGGCAACTTGTAAACTGATTTTGGGGACCTGTGTATTCTTATGTGCATAAAGAAGTATGTCGTTACCTCTTGGGTAAGTTGTGAAAAGCTCAAGAGGAAAACAATGGAACAGTGTTTGGTCATAGAAATATTGAAAGGACTGCAGAGAATAACAGTAGTTGCAAATGGTAGCTAGAAACCCATGATATTTAGAGAGAGTGAAATTAATTAGTGAAGGAATTGTCCATTCCAGCTCAAAAATGTTCCAGGGCAATCTACTTTCAGGTCTTTCAGTCCTTAAGGAGTATTTTGCAATCGCTTCCCAATAGTGCCTTGTCAGAGAGTTGAATTAGTTTCATATCTGCAGACCAGGGTTTTGATCTGGTTGGTGGACAATGACCAAGAGTCACAAGAGTACCATTGATTATGTTTTCATGACTGCATTTAATGATTTTATTATACCCCAAGACAAAGGTTACAGTTTTCCTGCTGTACAAAAAAATACAAATTAATGATCCAAACAATGACCCTTCCATTCACCCCTTAAAGTTCACTCTTGGCTTGAATTTATATTGTCATAGATAAGAAATGGAGGTAAAAATGCTGATAAACAGTCCATTTCTGTAATTATCTGTTGTTACAAAGGCCATGGATTATAATGGAAGGATCATAGACTTTGAAGCCAGTGAAATAAAATATTTTATATTTGATTGCCATTAGTCACAGCATGGCTTTATGTAAATTATTCTCTCAGCTGCAATTTTATTATCTGATAATGGGAGATAACATTATGAGAAGTTAAGAACAAGTCATACCAAAATATACCACTTTGGCATATTGACTACTTTGAATTTAAGTCTCTTGAAAAACAGTAGATGCAAGATTACCCTGAACTTCCTTTTGTTTCTTAAAAGCAGGAAATAAAATTCCCATGTGAAAGCAGTCTTACCTATTCGGGAAGGAAAGTGCCATTTGTGTCATCATGAATGAGAAGTTGAGACCAAGGAAAATCTGTACAAACAAAGCTTGTTACTAACCCTTATCTTCCTAGCTACTCCTCCACCCAATTAGTACCTTTGCCCGAGCCCCTTCTCCTTGTCACATTTTCACAATTTACTACTCTGTGCAATTCAGCATATAAGTATTCAATTGTAATTGTTTCTTTTGGTCTTCATTTCCTTATGAAGGTTCATGGGCTGGTAAAACTTGTTTAAAGCAAATTTGTTTGCGTTTCTCTTATTGATTTGTCTTAAGACATTTTAATACTCAGGACTATCCATTAAATAAAAAGAACCTAAAATAGTAGAGGTAAATTTTTGCCTGCCGTAAAATTACTTTCTTTATAGTGGTAAAAATCAAATATTTAATATAGCCCCGATACACAGCATGTGCTAAAGAAATGATAATGCTTAGTATTATTAGATGCTAAAAATAAACAAATAAAACAAACAAAAATAAACAGGTCATATGCTAGAAAATGGCAGTTTTGCATCTACACTCCCAAAATTATTTTGATGAGAAAAAGTTGTCTCTCCTCTCAGAAAAGTAGAATGTATCAAGAAATTGTTTTTGAAGTAAGGTTTGTCAGAAGAAATAAAAGAGATCAGTTAATGGTTTGCAGTTTATCTCAAAAGAATTTGACATGTTGTTGGGTCTAAATGCAGTGAAGTATAACGATGTTGTTTCATTTCACCCAGCATCAAATGGGGCAGCGGAACTTCTTTTTTTTTCATATCATTAACTCGGCAGTGTTGCAAATGCAAAGTTACAAGAAAAGTAGAGTTTGACACACTATTTGGTAGCTTAAGTTCTTTTCACTGCAAGAGACTCTATTTGTCACTTTATAAAGGCATGTATACATGAGTGGATTTTAAATAGAGAGGAAGAAATATATTTTATTATAAAAAAGACAAACAAAGCTGTGATAAATTTTTTAAAATGCCATTATTTTAGGAAATACCTTTGTTTAAACAAAAAAAAATTCATGACACTTGTTAAAGATAGTGAGGCAGACTTTATCAAAGGTGAGCCATGGAGATATGTTTAGAGACAACTGTATTTGGGTTTTACAGAGGAAAAGAGATGTTGGACTGAACTACAACTCCAACAAAAACCCAGGAAATTTAGAGCCAAAGAATGGGAGTCCGGGTCAGTTTATGGAAAATTACTAAGAAGAAACATCAGGGATAAGAAGAAATCTTGCTAGGCCAACTCAAGAAGAATTCTGGTTGAAGTCAGGCCAGGGTGATACCAAGGATAAGATAGTTTAGTGAAAAGCTCCTATCCTTGGTATCAGACCACCCTAGATATCTTTGGTTTATCTTTAGTTTTTCACTAAACTCCTATTCTTGGTATCTCACACATATATAAAATTTACTTTTATAAATGCACTGATTCTGTACAAAAATATATCAGTACGACAGATCCGAATATAGTGGCTCAATTGCTTATGTACGAGTTTGTCAACAGGTCTAGATTTGAAAGACGTTCAACTTGTATGCTTTGTTGGCATTTTCTCTGGTAAGACAAATATAGAGTATCCAATATAATTTTTAGAATATTTTTAAAGACTACCAACCTTTTGTTTTGTGGTGGTCATGCTCAAAGATATCTCCCAAATTATAACAATTTCTCTCTGGGATCTGTCCTCTCTGCACAATGCTCATCCTCGTATTCCCGGTGGGACCAAAAAACAACATTAAGCCAAGGATTTTTTCTAGGCCTTGTAACTTAATATTTTCTTTTCCTGCTGGACTTTAAAATTGTTTTAGTCAAGTGACTTCTTTCTTTCTTCTATTTTTTAATTTTGGGGATAACTTCATTCTATGCCTGCCTCCTCATTGTGTTTTGGAAGTGGACAACTTATTTTCTAGTTTTGCAGATCCACAAGTGGAGACAAATTTTGTCCCAGTACAGATCATACCCATAGACTTATCCATACCTGACTGAGATGACTGAGAATGGTGAGATTTGGGATAGCTTATCTGATATTTAGATAAGATTTTGAACCTTGAGTTGATTGTCGAATAGATTGAGATTTTGGACACTTTGAGATAGATTGAATGTATTTTAAAGTTTCTCCATTTGGGCATCTATCATATGAATATGGCAATAGAGGCAGATATGTCATCACTTCATCTGTGAGGATTTGTATGCCCTTTTTCTTGACTAGATATTGACACAAATTGGACATCTCTGTGGGAAAAGGAGCCTACTTTGTACTCCCAAGGGTGAAAAACATATGTATTTTTGGTCTGCTCTAAGAGAAGCTCAGCTACACCTATTACATTGGTGGTGCTAAACAGTAAGAGATATGTACAAAGGTTTTTGAACCTGGAACTAAGGATTATTGTAATGGCAAGGTTGTCACACCCATACCAGAAGCAAAGTAGCATAGGAAAATGGCAAATATTCCTTCGTCACACATTTTCTGGAAGAGTTTGTTTAAAATTCATATAGTATTTTCCTGAAATGTTTGGTAGAATTCACCATTGGAGTCATCTTGGTCTGGTGTTTTATTTTGTTATTAGAAGGGTTTTTTTAAAATTTTTTTTCACTGCAAAAGTAACTTATTTAACAGATATAAGGTTATTAAAGCTATCTAATTCCATTTGAGTAAACTATCATTTACTTTGGTAGTTTATGCATTGTAATGCATGCTCATTTTGCCTAAATTGTCAATTTTATTAGCATAACATTATTCATAATGTTATCCTGTTAATGTCTTTAAATCTATAATGTCTCCTTTCATGTTCCTACAGCAGCTAACTTATACTTTCTCTCTTTTTTTTTCTGATCGGTCTGGCTCTGGAATTTTGTCAATTTTGTTGATATCATCAAATAATTAACTTTGATCCATTGCCTTTTTTTTCTTTTTTCTCTTTCCTGTTTCATTTGTTTCCACTTCAAGCTTTTGCCCCAAATTCTTATGTTTCTTTTGGTCTGTATTTGCTCTCACTTTCTAGTTCTTAAGGAGAAAAAAGTGAAGTCGCTAATTTCAGACCTTTCTTCTTTATTAGGCATTTATGTTTATATATTGTCTAATAAATATGGCTATAGTCACATCTCAAAAAAAAAACAAAAACAAAAACAAATAAAGCTGCTATGAATATTCTTATGCAAAAAAAAAAAAAAGAAAATGGCAATATCCAGAGTTGGCTACTGATGGTATGATAATCCAGTGTATGGAAGCCAATATTAAATGGTAGCTGGCAGTGATAGCTAGTCAATGGAATAGCTCTGCTTTTGCCTTTACTGTGTATCAGAAAACAAAACAAAGCAGAAAAACTTGTCTCTACTTGTTTTCTAAACCTCTATTACATCTCCAAAAGCTTCCACAAACAATTCAACATCAAAATTTTCATAAATTTTCTCTTTTTTTTTTGTTACAAATAGGAATCTAGGAGATAGGAAAAGCCATATAACACTTTCTGAACTATATTGGAAACAAATCTGCTAATTAAGTTTAAATTAAAAAAACTCAAACAAAACATTATTGGATTTCTAGTGTTGGTGGTAGTGATGGTGATGGTGGCATGCGTGTGGTGTGTAAAATCAAATAAAGGAAATGAAAGTTCTTTATAGAAATAAAATATTTTTGATTTTGTACAAATCACTCAAATTCCTGAAAAAATGTTAAAGCTGTGATTTAAAAAAAGACGTGTTTGACATGGATGGGCATAGAAAAGCCACTAAAAATGCATTTAACTGTCAATGTCATGCTCTTGCCAATGAGTTTGGCCATACGTATTGAAGTGTTTGCCAACTACTCCGTCAATGACAGACAGGAGTAATGTAAAACAGTTCTAACATGAGTTGAAAGCAGTCAATGCTGCATATTTATCCTGACTTTAAATTCTATTGCATAATAGCATTTAGCTTGTTTTTAAATTCCAAAAGGATGAGTTTTATTTGTAATAGGTACCTCCTTCTGCTTTTAGACAATATTTTGTAAAGCAACTAAAAGTACAATATAGATAATTTTATTATTGATTACGTTGTAAAGTTCTAAAAATATTCACATTATTTAATCAAAATGTACTGTGCTCTTCGAGATATTTGGTTCAATTGTTAACATAGCCTGCAAAATGAGTTAATGAATTTATGATATTTTGAGATCTATGGATTAATATATTCCAACCTTAAATGTGTCATTTTATCAGAACAATATTAAAATGAATGGGAGATAAAATATAGAAGCATAAACATAAAGCTAATTAAGTTTTTTTCAAAAATAACAATAAAATTTGGAGTTCATGAGATCTGTAAGACACTATAATTTAATCATACACATACACACGCAAATCAGGTGTTCCAAATGCACTTTTAAAATTTTATTTTTAATTAACAAGTATAGATTGTAAATATTTGTGGTGTGTAAATGATATTTTGCTATATGTGTACATTGTAGAATAACTAAATTAGGCAATTTGATATATGCATTTCCTCACATACAGATAATATAAACAATAACAAAATATTTTAAAAAGCAAAAAAATTATTCTTGGAAATTATGAATAAAAATCACACAAAAAGAAAATAAACTTTCAGTAGAATAGAGGAGAAATTTTAGTCATATCTCCAGAAATGATAACATGGAGAATGAAGAATGTAGGGGAAAAAATTTTAATGGAAAATTGTTTGACTATGCATCTGATAGGGGACTAATGCTCAGGAACTCAAATAACTCAAAAACAATAAAAATAATTCCATTAAAAAGTGAGCAAAAGTCTTGAATAAACGTTTTTCAAAAGAATGTATACAAATGGTCTACAAACCTGTCAAAAAATGTGTAACAATAGGAATCACCAGAGAAATACAAATTAATAGCATAATTAGATAGCAACCTAGCCCAGTCAGAATGGCAATTATTATGAGGCCAAAAATAATAGATGTTGTCAAGAATGCAGAGAAAAGAGAATGCTTGTACAGTGTGGATAAGATTGTAAATTAGTACAAACTCTATGGAAACCAGTTTGGAGATTTCTCAAATAACTAAAAATAGAACTAACTTTCAATCCAACAGTCCCACTACCAGGTGTATATCCAAAGGAAATAAATCATTATATTGAAAAGAAACATGCACTTCTATGTTTATTACAGAATTATTCACAGTATCAATGATATGGAATCACCCTAACTGTCCATCAACTGATGATTGGATAAAATGTGGTATATCTACACAATGGAATACTATTAAGCCATCAAAAGGATATATTCATGTATTTTTGCAGCTACATTGGTGGAACTGGAGGCCATTCTCTTAAGCGAAGCAACTCAGAAGCAGAAAGACAAATATCACATGTTCTCACAAGTAGGAGCTAAGTAATGGGCACAGGACATAGAATGTGGAATGATAGAAAATGGACTTAGAACTGTGGAGAGGTTGGGGAGTGGATGATGAGAAATTACTTAATGGGTAGAAGTGTACATTATTCGGGTGATGGATGCACTGAAAGAAGTGTAGCAAAATTTGCTTGTACCCCATTAATTTATACAAATTAAAAATAAATAGAAAGAAATTCAGGATTTCAAACAGTTGAAATATAAGTCAAGAAAGAGGGAGACCCGGGTATAGTGTTTCACACCTGTAGTCCTAGCATTTTGGGAGGCCAAGGCGGGCAGATCGCCTGAGGTAAGGAGTTTGAGACCCGACTGGCCAACGTGGTGAAACCGCATCTCTACTAAAAATACAAAAATTAGCTGGGCGTGGTGGTGGGTGCCTGTAATCCCAGCTACTTGGGAGGCTGAGGTGAGATAATCGCTTGAACCCAGGAGGTGGAGGTTGCAGTGAGCCAAGATCGCGCCATTGCACTCCTGCCTGGGCAACAAGAGCGAAATTCTGCCTCAAAAAAAAAAAAAAAAAAAAGAAAAGAAAAAAAAGTGAGGAAAGGAAGAAGGGCAAGAGAAGAGGTGAGAAAATATTTTCCAGGACAAAGGAAAAAATTCACATTTGAGGTAGTAACATGTATGAGAAAATTTAATAACATACACGTACAACCCTTATGACACTTTCATAACTGAAGGCATACATTTAAAAATCCCAAGGGCATGATATATAAAATATAAGAGCTTCATAAGTCTATCTCTAAGCAATTTCTGTCTTATTTCCAGGATTTGTATGTTACAATAAATTTTATATGCTACAGTACCGACTTATGACTTTCCACTTTTTAATATGTATCAGTCAGAATATTAAAATATTTCCAAATGGTTTAACATTTCAAACATTCATCTATTTTGGAATATTTATTTTCCCCTATGCTAAAGAGAGAGAAAAATTTGTTTCAAGCATATTTTTAAGTATTTTAATATATTTTTCATTTGCATATTTAGAGAAAATTCCAAAAATACATATTGTGGTAAACCAAAGAAAGTACATAGAAAGTTAAAAGGGCAAAAGACCTGTGTTAAAATTCCGACATAGTTTCTGATTAACCATATGAACTTTGGACAATATGTTTGATCACTCAGATTGATTTCAATAAATCTAAAATAGAGATTATACCTAGCTTATAGGTTGTGAGTAGTATTTGAAAAATGTTATTTAGAGCACTTTGCCTAACACCTATAACATAATAGGCAATTATTACAATAAAGACATTATAATGATTATGGTTAATAATTATTTTTGGCCCTGCATAGAAATATATAAGACTCTTAAATATTTCCTGTACCCAAATTTCCTTTTTATAGAAAATATTCTGCATACATGACTATCCTTTGAATTATGAAATCCTATGACCTTGTTCACAATGAATTATCTCTAGATTAAATGTAAAACGTAAGATAGGCCTTTAGCTAATTGGCTTGGGAACTTGAAGTGGATAGTACTGAAATTCACTAGGATACGTGGCCACAGTCAGAGTCTCTCTTTGTGTAAAACAGTCTCAAACAGGAAAAAATTAAAATAAGAGCATTATATATATAATATATATATAATATATAATATAATATATAATATATATAAATTATATAAATATTAAATATATTATATATATAAAATATTACTAGAGAGGAACTAGATTAGGAACCATTGAGGGACAAAGAGATAGCTGGGCCATGAGGAATACGCTTTTTAAATTTTTTTGCCTAGAATTGCCAGAGTCTAGGTAATCTAACAGTTGCTTTCTGAATGGTGTGAGATACCACCTTTTCATGTGAACTGCATGTGTAACTTAGCTAGTGCCTTTTTTCTTCTTACTTTTGTGTGTGTTCTTATAATGTAACCTGAACTCCTTAGGTAATGTGTGGATTTCTAATACTTTTTAGGCTTAAACTCCAAATTGGGATAATAACCTAAAACAAAACTGACCATTAAATAGATAAAAGTAAATTTCCTTCCACATTCCATGCAAATACCTAGATTCATCTGAAACCATTTTGAAGGTTAAGTTTAAGAAGATTTTGCTTAAAATATAGGTCATGTGACAGTGGCAAATTTCAATTTGTGTCTCCTGTAAAACACATCTTAGAAATGGGCAGTCATTCTCCAGGGTGAGAGAAACTTAGGACAGGATTTTCATCAAGTGAGAAATTGTATATTTGAGTTGGTATGACTTTCAATATGATAAATCATATAAATAATGTATATTCATTGAATACTTTGACAAAGCATTTCAGAAATACAGAATCTCTTTTTAGAGAGGTTAAAAATACATGAAGACATTAACAAAATATTTTGTGAATATTTGTATTATTCTTATTTAAATTTAGATTAGTATAGATTAGGAGACTTTCTAAAATTCCTTTAGGGGACCAAGAAGGCACTTAAAAAATTTAAAAAAATCATCCTTTTAACAGCCTAAATTGTAGCACTACAGATGTGTGATATTTGACTTCTAAATTTATTCTATGTGTACTAAAGTAGAAAAAAACAGTTATTTTTCAATATGAGTCTGAGATTGGATGTAGCTTGTATAGATTATTGAACTTACAATTGATTTGCAAAAGTTTTTTACTTTCAATTGAGACACAAGCAATTCAGTTTAACCAACTCCAGGGTTAAGCTGTTGAACGCATCAAAAGAATATTGACCACCATGGATATGGTTCATTATAGTGATTACAATACTTTGACCAGGAAGAGCACATATTATTTGCATTATCTGTTAGGAGTTGACCTTTCCACCATGGGTCAAAACTAAGAATTACACAAGTATTTTTTTTCTTTTTTTTTGTTTTAAATTATTATTATACTTTAAGTTTTCAGGTACATGTGCACAATGTGCAGGTTTGTTACATATGTATACATGTGCCATGTTGGTGTGCTGCACCCGTTAACTTGTCATTTAGCATTAGGTATATCTCCTAATGCTATCCCTCCCCCCTCCACCCACCCCACAACTGTCCCCAGAGTGCGATGTTCCCCTTCCTGTGTCCATGTGTTCTCATTGTTCAATTCCCACCTATAAGTGAGAACATGCGGTGTTTGGTTTTTTGTCCTTGCGATAGTTTACTGAGAATGATGATTTCCAATTTCATCCATGTCCCTACAAAGGACATGAACTCATCATTTTTTATGGCGGCATAGTATTCCATGGTGTATATGTGCCACATTTTCTTAATCCAGTCTATCATTGTTGGACATTTGGGTCGGTTCCAAGTCTTTGCTATTGTGAATAGTGCCACAATAAACATACGTGTGCATGTGTCTTTATAGCAGCATGATTTATAGTCCTTTGGGTATATACCCAGTAGTGGGATGGCTGGGTCAAATGGTATTTCTAGTTCTAGATCCCTGAGGAATCGCCACACTGACTTCCACAATGGTTGAACTAGTTTACAGTCCCACCAACAGTGTAAAAGTGTTCCTATTTCTCCACATCCTCTCCAGCACCTGTTGTTTCCTGACTTTTTAATGATAGCCATTCTAACTGGTGTGAGATGGTATCTCATTGTGGTTTTGATTTGCATTTCTCTGATGGCCAGTGATGATGAGCATTTTTTCATGTGTTTTTTGTTTTTTATATATATATCTGAATAATATATCCATGATCAGCATCTTTACTGCTGAAAATTTTAGAGTGGTAGGGACATATACATATGTTTATGCTGACCTATTATTTATTGGAGATAATACAAAATAAATGATATAATCCATTGTAAGAGGTTTGAAAGTCAAATTTTATAAGAGCAGAAGAGAGACTAAGGCAGCAGTATGGAATAGGAACAGAGAAGTAGCTAAACAATCAGAAGTCCTGTCCTGTCTTATGTTAGTTCTCAGCTCAAAGTTCACTCAACCAAAATACATTATTTTTTTTTCCTCACAAGTTGTTGATCTAAGCAACTAAATTCTTCACAAGTGTTAGCTGAATAAATAAGGTCAAGGACTTAAATAAAAGTTTTACAAAAGCAACCATTTATTCAAAATGTCTAGACTATAGCTGTTTCTTTAAATAAACTGAACTGAGATTTTTTTATCAATCTTGTAATCAGACTATGAGCAACAAGAAATTGTAAAATAAACAGCTTTGTAAATGTTTTTTACTGCATATTTATCTTTTAAAAAAAATAAATATACTTAGGGTTTTCATAAATGTTTGAACTCCACAAACTTCTATAAATTTGATAGAGCAAAAGTGCAATATTTATAATTGAGAAAATAAAATTCTTTTTACAATTTTAAAAATCCAATACATTGAATTATCAACCAAATATAGAAATTAATTTGATATTTAACATATAATTTTAGTTTTCAAGATGGAAATTTTAACTCTCAATTCAAAACCTATTGTTAGATTATCTGCCTTTTTTCCAAAAGACATTAAACCATACAAAAAAATAAATATGTACATTTCCCTTGAAGGAGTGTGCAGTGTTATGACAGAAAAAGTTATATAAATGAAATGCATATATAACATATATAACTCCATTTCAAAAAAATAGATCATAGGTACCATATAATCATTTGTGGTTATAACATACACAGGATTAATAATAACCCAATAAATTCTATTTATATGAGAGGCACTATTCTAGGCTCTCAGGACAAAACGATAAAACAACATTAACATCCCTGTCCTAAATACTTCATAATTCAGAGCTTAGGTTGTTACAGTGAAGAGACAGTGTGAGAAATGTTAAAGTAAGAAAATAACTCTGATACTATATGATTTTTTTAATATAAAGATCTGCAAAAGTGAAGTTAATCAACTTTACTGGAGAGGCATTATTGCAACTTTAAAGAAGATTGGAGAAAGGGACATGATCCTGAATAAAAAGAGTCAGTTATTTAGAAAAGGAAGTAGGTGTGAACAGGGTGTTAATAGAAGAATAAGCCCTTCATGGGATCATAAATCCTCTTTGATAGACAAAGCACATGTGGAGTGCAGCACAAGCCTCTGGAAGAGGTGTGATATGGCTAAGTGTGGGACCCCAAGATAAAACGTCTTTATGAGTCATGCTTAAGAGTTTGGAGCTGTCTGTTATGAAGAGGCATTCAATGTTTTTCATCCAGGAACTTGGTGTGAACTGCAACTATGCTCACAAGTTCTTCCTCTTTCATCAAGATTTAGCATCATCTATTATATTTCCTACACTTTGTATCAAGGTTAGCCATGTGAACTCATTTTGGCCAAAACAATATTAGCAAAAGTTTTACAAGCAGATATTTAAATATATTTGCACAATAGATATAGCTGTCTGAGTTGTTTTTGTGATTTTGTGACTGACATCATGAGATAAAGCCCAAGATAGCATTCCCAATGCCAGACAAGTAAGTGAGGCTATTCTAAATCTTGTAGTTACCAGCTGACCTACCACCTGACAACAGATGAAGAAAATAATCCAAAATGCTCAACTGAGCATGTCCAGATCAGATAAAGTGCTCAGCCAATCCAAAGAAGTATAACTAAGTCAATGCTCCTTCTAAGCCACCACGTTTTGGGGATGGTTTGATACACAGCAAATATGAACTGATGCTAGAGAGTCTACTACAATATTTTAAGATGTAGAATATATAATGAAGGAGTAGAAAATGGAAAATAGATAAAAGGTTAGAAGTTACTAAGATTGCATTATGAAAAGACGGACAAAACTTGAATTTAACTACATTAATGATGGTACATTGGAGGAAAAAGATTACAAGTATGGTTCAGAGCTCCACTGTCAGGACTGATGATCAATTATATAGCTTTCAAGAGAGGAAAAGATGATTTTAGGATTTCAATATAGCATAAACTGTCCCAGTTATTGCCCATACATTGGCAGACGAAAGGAAACAAAATAATTTTTTTTGAGCTGATGATTTTCCAGATGTTCTTCACTTCAAAAGACCATCCTAACACAAATATAAATTTCCCAATGCAAATAATAATATCATTTATTCTGATAAGATTAAAACTGTGATATTTCATATCTACTTTTAATATTTTATTGAGGAAATATTAACATCTATTTAAAACTTTGTTTTTGTTGTTTTCTGGTATTTAGTTGGCCAAGAAGACACAACTGTACAATATCCTATAAAGTACCCTTGCCATGTACATTGACTAAGTACATACGGCACATTATTTAATTTAGGCTGAAATAACAGTGAAATGGGCTTTCACTTTAGGCTTAAGTTGATTTCAAAATAAAGAGAGGGATGGGCACATGGCTTATTACTGCAATCCCTCACTTTGAGAGACAAGCGGGAGGATTGCTTGAGAACAACCCTGGCAACATAATGAGACCTCCCTTTCTACAAAAAAAAAAAAAAAAAAAAAAAAAGCTAAGCATGGTGGCACACACCTGTAGTCCCAGCTACTTGGGAGGCTGAGGTGGGAGGATCACTTGAGCCTGGGAGGTCAAGTTTGCAGTGAGCTGTGGTTCCATGACTGGACTACAGCCTGGGAAGCAGCCTAAAACTCTGTCTCAAAACAAACACACACACAAAAAAGAGAAAAGAACACTGGCATATACACAAACACACACACACAAACATATACATATATATGTGTAATATTCAATATATATCTATTATTTATGAATATGTATTTAATATTTACATTTCTCCCTATCTTCCACTCCATTGTAGCAGTCAGGAAGGTGTCTGTAACACAAAGCAAAGGAGCACTGAAACGATTATACCTGCTTTGCTCTCCAAGAGCAGATTAATCCACCACATGAATAAAATTAGCCATAGGTTCAATAAAAATAAATTTAACGGTTGCATGCGTTCTCTCTCAAATTTTGTATACAAACTGGTTAGGAAAAATGGAAACTAAACCACTCTGGAGAGAAAAATCAATAAGAAATCAGTGTTAAGAGATTAGTAACAGGTGTTACGTTTCTTAACACCTGTTTGAGACTGGTAATCTGCTACACACATATGACCATATCTAAAAATGAAGTGACTAACATATTCAATTAGAACTGTTGTAAAACTACACATGCCAATTGCAAAATAAAGTATATAAAAGTGAGGTGATATGTCTCACTGGCTATGCCCTGAAACATATGAATATTTTCTTAAACTTACCAAATAATGAATGAAACAAGAGTTTTAATAGGCACCGATGAAATCAAAATATATATGAAGAATATTCCATTGTTCTAGTTGAATAAAATTTAGCTATAAGCTAGAGTTGTACCAAGGACTTCTGAAAAACCGATGTACAATGCAAATGCCTGAAAGAGCACAAATCCAAGTGAGTTGAATCAGGTTAACACATTATGGCCCCCTTAACACTTATTTTTGCATATGTAGTGTATGGAACTTAAACATGAAACACACATTGTAATCTCTCACACACACCTCTAAAATATGGATCATGTGTTATTATATTAAAAGAATGTGTTATGGCCATTTAAATGCATGACTAGAAGAGTATTGCATGAACTCTTCTATAAGAAAACTGTGTTTGACTTAAGTGATAAACGAGTAGCCTGGTAGGTAAACATTTTGAAGTGTTTGTCTATACATTGCTCAGCCAATACAGCAGTAGTCAAATACAAATAACAATGAATTTTGTTTTTATTTCCTTATAGATATGAGCAATGCTATATGATTTTATTATTTATATTATATAATGAGCACTTTATGCAAATTGAGATTTATCATTGAAGTGACTTAGAATAGTATATATTCACATATTAAGAGATGGGGAGGTTAAAATAGTGTTTTAATATTATATACTTTACTATACTTTAATAAGGTTTAAAAAGTACACTAATTTACTGCCAAGCTCATAAAATTTATGTTTTAAAATTATTTGAAAGCCATTTGTTTTCTCTTCTACATTTCAAACACCCAGAGTATGATACTTATTGAGAAAGGAAGTGATGCCTTTAAAAGCAAAAACCCACGATTTTTCATGCTAAATAAAAACATTGAAACATCTCATTCTTTAACAAATACGATTTTTTCTCTACATTATTTCCGTGAACATGTTGCTTAAATGTTATGCTTCACTTTGATTTCATTATTAAAAAATTTAAGACTTCTCCTCATTTCCCAAGGGAAGGAAATCTTTTCCAAAAATTCTCTTTGAAGGAATGCCTTGGTTGCAGAGATTTATTGTTACTGCCTTAGCAGATTATCTAGACACTCACTTTTTTGCTTTGAAAATGTATAAGTGATCATTTAAAATACTGGTTAATTTTATATTTTAAAATCAATATAAAATGGCTTGATATATGATATTCATTTAAAGAATCAAAATATTTTGTCTAATTTTCTCCTTTTTTTTGGTTAGAATAAAGTAGGATATTTCTGATTAATGTGTTACAGAACTGTGATCACACTCTTTAAGTCCTTTCTGTGTGAAAATTGGTTAAGAGCTTTGTTTATGTTCAAAGTTCTGAATACATTCCCAGGCATTTCATGTGGTTGGAAAATGTTTTCTATTAAAAAAGAGTAAGAAAAGTAAATTCATCATTTTAAATTAGATTTTTAATGTGCTCCCATAAGCCTCCATTCTATTTTCAGGATACTATAAAATGCAAGTAATTAAATAGTAACATACTCTGTAATGGAAAACTTTCCATTAGACAATGAAGATTAATCCTGAGGCTTGATATAAAAGGAAAAACTTATAATTATGTTTAAATCCATTTGCACTGATATCTACCCTTTCCATACACCCACTACTTATACTGATACTCTAAAAACTCTTAAAGGACATTAAACAGGGTCAGTTATGCGATGTCCCCTTTACAGTTCATTTATGTTTCATACATTACAATGGAAATTAAAATTATGTAGTGAATTACATTTTGATCACTCCAATAACATTGTCACTGATGTTAAAATATAGATGTTAAAATATACACAAGCAAAAGATTCAATAAAGAAAATATCAACTAATGAGCTATGGATAATCGAATATTAAAACAATGTTACATTTAAAAAATCACAATTATTTTAAAATGTAACATATTCAGAATATACTATGAGAACCTGGTACATTATTATTATTTAAATAATCGAGTCTTGAGTACTCCTACTCTGTTTTGAAATACGTTAGTGACTAATCTCGATAGATACAGGGAAATATCTGTATAATAAATTGGTCAAAGGTATATCACAAACAAATACACTTTATGAGTTAATATTGTAATTTAAATATATTACAGATATTTGATATTGTCTTCCTTAATATTCGTTTTAATTCGTGAATATCAGAGCTCAATTTATGAGTTTATAACATATAATGCTCCCCTGGGAACACAGTATAACTTGTGATACCATATTTACAGTTTCAGTTTTACATTTTGAATGGAAAGTTACATAATTTTACTTATGAAATTATTCTTAAACATGTCACATAGTATTTTATCACTTTTGAATAACTTATTATTCAAAAATCAATATGTAGAAAGATTATAATATTTAATAATTTGAATAATTAAGACTTTTTGTTTTATATTTGTTTCACTGATTGACTTATAAGTTTGCTGGAATAACACACACCACACAATTTTTCTTTGTTTCATTTGCTAGCATCTTCTCTGTAAGAACTGATTATAAGTGTTCCATATATTTTAAGATATAACAAGTACAATTCTTTCATTTTAAAGGTAACGAAACTGATGCTTAGGCAGTTTAAGTGCTATTAGTATAGATCACAAAGCCTGTTAGTGGTAGAGCTAGAAATACTTTCAAAGTCAACGTATTTTCAGCACTCACACTTTTCAATTCAACATAGACCACTTCAGGAAGGGAAGAATTAAAATGCTAATGAAAAACAAAAACAAATAAATATGATTCACAGAGAGGGAAAAATGATGAATAAGAATTAAAATAGAAGTATTTATGAAAATTTAGTTTCATATTTCTTTTCTGATTTTACGTTATGTAAATGTGATCTTGACTAGCCTTATAAGTAAATGAGGTGATTACCTAAAATATCTGACTTTATAAAGAAATCTATTTAAATACCCACTATCCCTACTTGCCACAGACTCCTTAGCTCAAAGTCCTTTGGGAATATGAAATCCTCCTCAGGCAAGGCTCCCCTCTATGCTAATTTTCCCACTCAGTTCTAAGCCTTTCAATATTCAGTTTATGTTTATTTCAATTCTAATTATTTCTAAATAACTCTCAGGCAGTTCTGTGGTTCACAAGTGTATACAGTCCAGGAAGAGGTAAGTAAGAAAGCACAGTTACCTTGAGGGCACTATCTGAGTCTGCCTAAACATATTTTGGGCAAACTGGAGTTGCCACAGTGAAACAAAAGCAGCATTCTTGCCCTTGTTTTTTTTTTTTCCTGCAAATATATGATTTTCTCCTCTTTTGAACTGAGGCCTTGATTCACCCCTGATGCCAATCAAGTCCTTTTCCTATCATTCCTGTATGGTCAGCCAGGTTACAAAACTTTAAAGTGGAAGGAGGGCTTTCTTATAAAACAATGATAAATTAACTCTTTGTATTACAGTTAAATCAACTGGACTCTGTCCTCGCCTCTTTGTTCCAGACATGAGGGCGTATATGAGATAGGCTTTGGGACAGATCTCCGTTCTGGAGATCATAGCCCTATCAAAACAACTCCCAAAGGATACCACGGTCTGTTGCTGAATTATAATATCTCTGAAGTATAATATCTACTAGGATCAAGTAATCCTCTCATTTCAGCCTCTCAGTTAGCTGGGAATACAAGTACTTGCCACCATGCTGGGCTATTTTTCTTTCTTTCTTTCTTTCTTTTTTTTTTGAATTTATAGTAGAGATGAGTTTTCATTATGTTGCCCAGGCTGGTCTCAAATTCCAAAATACAGTCCCACCTTAGCCTCCCAGAATGCTGGCATTACAAGCATGAGCCACCATTCCTGACCAATAAAGTATTTTGCAGACAAGCAAATACTGAGGGAATTTGTCAGTACCAGACCAGCCCTATAAGAAATAAAAAAAATAAGTTCTATATCTTGAAACAAAATGTTGATATGTACCACAATAGAACTTTTGAAAGCATAAAACAGCATATAAAACAATAACACAATGAAGAAAATGAAGTATCTAGATAACAATCAACATGATGACTGAAATAGTAACTTATATCTCAATATTAACATTGAATGTAAATGATCTAAATGCTCCACTTAAAATATACAGATTGGCTGAATTAATAAAAAATTACAAACCAAATATCTGGTGCCTTTAAGAGACTCACCTAACATGTGAGGATTCTTACAGACTCACGGTAAAGGGGTGGGAAAAGGATATTCTAGACAAATGGAAACCAAATATGAGCAGGAGTAGCTACTCTTATATAAGATAAAACAGACATTAAAGCAACAACAGTAAAAAAGAAATTAAAGACAAGGTCATTTTATAATAATAAAAGGACCAAATCAACTAGAAAACATTATAATACTAGATAAATATTCACCAAACTCTGGAGCTTCCAGATTCAGAAATCAATCACTACTAGACCTAAGAAAAGAGAGACAGCTACACAATTGTAGTGGGGGATTCCAACATTCCACTGACAGCAGTAGAGGGATCATTGAGGAAGAAAGTCAACAATGAAACAGTGGACTTAAACTGCACTCTAGAACAAATTGACCTAACATATATTTACAGAACATTTATCCCACAATTATTACACCCAACAGCTGTGAAATATACACTCTTATCATCACGACATGGAACATTCCATATGATAACCCAAAAAAGTCTCAATACATTAAAAATAATTAAAATTATATCAAGTATCCCCTCAGATCACAGTGGAATAAAACTAGAAATCAAATCCAAAAATGAACCCTCAAAACTTTACCAACACATGGATTTTAAACATTCTGCTCCTGAATGACTTTTAAATTAAAAATAAAATCAAGATAGAAATGTGAAAATTCTTTGAAATGAGTGATAATAGTGACACAAATTATCAAAACCACTGAAATACAGCAAAAAAAATGCTGACAGGAAATTTTATAGTGCTAAATGCCTACATCAAAACATCTGAAAGATCACAAACTGACAATCTAATGTCACATTTCAAGGAACTAGAGAAACAAGAACAAACCAAACCCAAGGCTAGCTGAAGAAAAGAAATAACAAGGATCAGAGGAAAACTAAATGAAATTGAAAGAAAAAGATACAAAAGATCAGTGAAGTGGGGGAGGAGCCAAGACGGCCGAATAGGAACAGCTCTGGTCTACAGCTCCCAGAGTGAGCAACACAGAAGACTGGTGATTTCTGTATTTCCATCTGAAGTACCGGGTTCATCTCACTAGGGAGTGCCAGACAGTAGGCACAGGTCAGTGGGTGCGCGCACCGTGTGCGAGCCGAAGAAAGGTGAGGCATTTTCTCACTCAGGAAGCGCAAGGGGTCAGGGAGTTCCCTTTCCTAGTCAAAGAAAGGGGTTACAGAGGGCACCTGGAAAATCAGGTCACTCCCACCCGAATACTGCACTTTTCCGACGGGCTCAAAAAACGGCGCACCAGGAGATTATATCCCGCACCTGGCTCAGAGGGTCCTAGGCCCACGGAGTCTCGCTGATTGCAAGCACAGCAGTCTGAGATCAAACTGCAAGGCGGCAGCGAGGCTGAGGGAAGGGCGCCCGCCATTGCCCAGGCTTGCTTAGGTAAACAAAGAAGCCAAGAAACTCGAACTGGGTGGAGCCCACCACAGCTCAAGGAGGCCTGCCTGCCTCTGTAGGCTCCACCTCTGGGGCCAGGGCAGAGACAAACAAAAAGACAGCAGTAACCTCTGCAGACTTAAATGTCCCTGTCTGACAGCTTTGAAGAGAGCAGTGGTTCCCCCAGCATGCAGCTGGAGATCTGAGAACGGGCAGACTGCCTCCTCAAGTGGGTCCCTGACCCCTGACCCCAGAGCAGCCTAACTGGGAGGCACCCCCCAGCAGGGGCAGACTGACACCTCACATGGCCAGGTACTCCAACAGACCTGCAGCTGAGGGTCCTGTCTGTTAGAAGAAAAACTAACAAACAGAAAGGACATCCACACCAGAAACCCATCTGTACATCACCATCATCAAAGACTAAAAGTAGATAAAACCACAAAGATGGGGAAAAAACAGAGCAGAAAAACGGGAAACTCTAAAAAGCAGAGCGCCTCTCCTCCTCCAAAGGAACGCAGTTCCTCACCAGCAACGGAACAAAGCTGGACAGAGAATGACTTTGATGAGCTGAGAGAAGAAGGCTTCAGACAATCAAATTACTCCGAGCTATGGGAGGATATTCAAACCAAAGGCAAAGAAGTTGATAATTTTGAAAAAAATTTAGGAGAATGTATAACTAGAATAACCAATACAGAGAAGTGCTTAAGGGAGCTGATGGAGCTGAAAACCAACGCTCGAGAACTATGTGAAGAATACAGAAGCCTCAGGAGCCGATGTGATCAACTGGAAGAAAGGGTATCAGTGATAGAAGACAAAATGAATGAAATGAAGCGAGAAGGGAAGTTTAGAGAAAAAAGAATAAAAAGAAATGAACAAAGCCTCCAAGAAATATGGGACTATGTGAAAAGACCAAATCTACGCCTAATTGGTGTACCTGAAAGTGACGGGGAGAATGGAAACAAGTTGGAAAACATTCTGCAAGACATTATCCAGGAGAACGTCCCCAATCTAGCAAGGCAGACCAACATTCAGAAACAGGAAATACAGAGAACGCCACAAAGATACTCCTCGAGAGGAGTAACTCCAAGACACATAATTGTCAGATTCACCAAAGTTGAAATGAAGGAAAAAATGTTAAGGGCAGCCAGAGAGAAAGGTCGGGTTACCCTCAAAGGGAAGCCCATCAGACTAACAGCGGATCTCTCAGCAGAAACTCTACAAGCCAGAAGAGAGTGGGGGCCAATATTCAACATTATTAAAGAAAATAATTTTCAACCCAGAATTTCATATCCAGCCAAACTAAGCTTCATAAGTGAAGGAGAAATAAAATACTTTACAGACAAGCAAATGCTCAGAGATTTTGTCACCACCAGGCCTACCCTAAAAGAGCTCCTGAAGGAAGCACTAAACATGGAAAGGCACAACCGGTACCAGTTGCTGCAAAATCATGCCAAAATGTAAAGACCATCAAGAATAGGAAGAGACTGCATCAACTAACGAGCAAAATAACCAGCTAACATCATAATGACAGGATCAAATTCACACATAACAATATTAACTTTAAATGTAAATGGACTAAATGCTCCAATTAAAAGACACAGACTGGAAAATTGGATAAAGAGTCAAAACCCATCAGTGTGCTGTATTCAGGAAACCCATCTCACATGCAGAGACACACATAGGCTCAAAATAAAAGGATGGAGGAAGATCTACCAAGCAAATGGAAAGCAAAAAAAGGCAGGGATTGCAATCCTAGTCTCTGATAAAACAGACTTTAAACCAACAAAGATCAAAAGAGACAAAGAAGCCCATTACATAATGGTAAAGGGATCAATTCAACAAAAAGAGCTAACTATCCTAAATATATATGCACCCAATACAGAAGCACCCAGATTCATAAAGCAAGTCCTGGGTGACCTACAAAGAGACTTAGACCCACACACATTAATAATGGGAGACTTTAATACCCCACTGTCAACATTAGACAGATCAACGAGAGAGAAAGTCAACAAGGATACCCAGGAATTGAACTCAGCTCTGCACCAAGCAGACCTAATAGACATCTGCAGAACTCTCCACCCCAAATCAAAAGAATATACATTCTTTTCAGCACCACACCATACCTATTCCAAAATTGACCACATAGTTGGAAGTAAAGCTCTCCTCAGCAAATGTAAAAGAACAGAAATTATAACAAACTATCTCTCAGATCACAGTGCAATCAAGCTAGAACTCAGGATTAAGAATCTCACTCAAAACCGCCCAACTACATGGAAACTGAACAACCTGCTCCTGAATGACTACTGGGTACATAATGAAGTGAAGGCAGAAATAAAGATGTTCTTTGAAACCAACGAGAACAAAGACACAACATACCAGAATCTCTGGGATGCATTCATAGCAGTGTGTAGAGGGAAATTTATAGCACTAAATGCCCACAAGAGAAAGCAGAAAAGATCCAAAATTGACACCCTAACATCACAATTAAAAGAACTAGAAAAGCAAGAGCAAACACATTCAAAAGCTAGCAGAAGGCAAGAAATAACTAAAATCAGAGCAGAACTGAAGGAAATAGAGACACAAAAAATACTTCAAAAAATTAATGAATCCAGGAGCTGGTTTTTTGAAAGGATCAACAAAATTGATAGACCGCTAGCAAGACTAATAAAGAAAAAAGAGAGAAGAATCAAATAGATGCAATAAAAAATGATAAAGGGGATATCACCACCAATCCCACAGAAATACAAACTACCATAAGAGAATACTACAAACACCTCTACACAAATAAACTAGAAAATCTAGAAGAAATGGATAAATTCCTCGACACATACACTCTCCCAAAACAAAACCAGGAAGAAGTTGAATCTCTGAATAGACCAATAACAGGAGCTCAAATTGTGGCAATAATCAATAGCTTACCCACCAAAAAGAGTCCAGGACCAGATGGATTCACAGCCAAATTCTACCAGAGGTACAAGGAAGAACTGGTACCACTCCTTCTGAAACTATTCCAATCAATAGAAAAAGAGGGAATCCTCCCTAACTCATTTTATGAGGCCAGCATCATCCTGATACCAAAGCCGGGCAGAGACACAACCAAAAAAGAGAATTTTAGACCAATATCCTTGATAAACATTGATGCAAAAATCCTCAATAAAATACTGGCAAACCGAATCCAGCAGCACATCAAAAAGCTTATCCACCATGATCAAGTGGGCTTCATCCCTGGGATGCAAGGCTGGTTCAATATATGCAAATCAATAAATGTAATCCACCATATAAACAGAACCAAAGACAAAAACCACATGATCATCTCAATAGATGCAGAAAAGGCCTTTGACAAAATTCAACAACCCTTCATGCTAAAAATGCTCAATAAATTAGGTATTGATGAGACATATCTCAAAATAATAAGAGCTATCTATGTGAAACCCACAGCCAATATCATACTGAATGGGCAAAAACTGGAAGCATTCCATTTGAAAACTGGCACAAGACAGGGATGCCCTCTCTCACCACTCCTATTCAACATAGCGATGGAATTTCTGGCCAGGGTAATTAGGCAGGAGAAGGAAATAAAGGGTATTCAATTAGGAAAAGAGGAAGTCAAATTGTCCCTGTTTGCAGATGACAATTGTATATCTAGAAAACCCCATTGTCTCAGCCCAAAATCTCCTCAAGCTGATAAGCAACTTCAGCAAAGTCTCAGGATACAAAATCAATGGGCAAAAGTCACAAGCATTCTTATACACCAGTAACAGACAAACAGAGAGCCAAATCATGAGTGAACTCCCATTCGCAATTGCTTCAAAGAGAATAAAATACCTAGGAATCCAACTTACAAGGGACGTGAAGGACCTCTTCAAGGAGAACTACAAACCACTGCTCAAGGAAATAAAAGAGGATACAAACAAATGGAAGAACATTCCATGCTCATAGGTAGGAAGAATCAATATCGTGAAAATGGCCATACTGCCCAAGGTAATTTATAGATTCAATGCCATCCCCATCAAGCTACCAATGACTTTCTTCACAGAATTGGAAAAAAACTACTTTAAAGTTCATATGGAACCAAAAAAGAGCCCGCATCGCCAAGTCAATCCTAAGCCTAAAGAACAAAGCTGGAGGCATCACACTACCTGACTTCAAACTATACCAAGGCTACAGTAACCAAAACAGCATGGTACTGGTACCAAAACAGAGATATAGATCAATGGAACAGAACAGAGCCATCAGAAATAATGCCACATATCTACAAGTATCTGATCTTTGACAAACCTGAGAAAAACAAGCAATGGGGAAAGGCTTCCCTATTTAATAAATGGTGCTGGGAAAACTGGCTACCCATATGTAGAAAGCTGAAACCGGATCCCTTCCTTACACCTTATACAAAAATCAATTCAAGATGGATTAAAGACTTAAACATTAGACCTAAAACATAAAAACCCTAGAAGAAAACCTAGGCATTACCATTCAGGACATAGGCACGGGCAAGGACTTCATGTCTAAAACACCAAAAGCAGTGGCAACAAAAGCCAAAATTGACAAATGGGATGTAATTAAATAAAAAGCTTCTGCACAGCAAAAGAAACTACCATCAGAGTGAACAGGCAACCTACAAATTGGGAGAACATTTTTGCAACCTACTCATTTGACAAAGGGCTAATATCCAGAATCTACAATGAACTCAAACAAATTTACAAGAAAAAAAACAAACAACCACATCAAAAAGTGGGTGAAGGACATGAACAGACACTTCTCAAAAGAAGACATTTATGAAGCCAAAAAACACATGAAAAAATGCTCATCATCACTGGCCATCAGAAAAATGCAAATCAAAACCACAATGAGATACCATCTCACACCAGTTAGAATGGCAATCATTAAAAAGTCAGGAAACAACAGGTGCTGGAGAGGATGTGGAGAAATAGGAACACTTTTACACTGTTGGTGGGACTGTAAACTAGTTCAACCATTGTGGAAGTCGGTGTGGCAATTCCTCAGGGATCTAGAACTAGAAATACCATTTGAGGCAGCCATCCCGTTACTGGGTATATACCCAAAGGACTATATATCATGCTGCTATAAAGACACATGCACACGTATGTTTATTGCGGCATTATTCACAATAGCAAAGACTTGGAACCAACCCAAATGTCCAACAATGATAGACTGGATTAAGAAAATGTGGCACATATACACCATGGAATACTATGCCGCCATAAAAAATGATGAGTTCATGTCCTTTGTAGGGAGATGGATGAAATTGGAAATCATCATTCTCAGTAAACTATCGCAAGAACAAAACACCAAACACCGCATATTCTCACTCATAGATGGGAATTGAACAATGAGAACACATGGACACAGGAAGGGGAACATCACACTTCGGGGACTGTTGTGGGGTGGGGGGAGGGGGGAAGGATAGCATTGGGAGATATACCTAATGCTAGATGACGAGTTAGTGGGTGCGGCACACCAGCATGGCACATATATACATATGTAACTAACCTGCACATTGTGCACATGTACCCTAAAACCTAAAGTATAATTAAAAAAAAAAAGTTCAGTGAAACAAAAAGTTGGTTCTTTGAAAACATAAACAAATGTGATAGACTATTAGCTAGAATAACAAAGAAAGGAAGAGAAAAAATACAAATAAGCTCAATTAAAAATGAAAATGGAGACATTCTGACACCATAGAAATACAAAAGATCATTTGAAACTACTATGAACACTTTTATACATGCAAACTAAAAACTCTAGAGGAAATGAATAAATTCCTGGAAACACACACTTCTCTTAGCTTAACTCAGGAAAAGCTAGAAATCCAGAATAGACCAGTAGCAAACTGGTCAAGGCAGAAACAAACAGTGAGATCAAATCAGTAATTTAAAAATTGCCAAAAACAAAAAGCCCAGGTCTAGGCAGATTCACAGCTGAATTATGCCAGACCTTCAAAAAATTAATGGTATTAATCCTATTGAAATTATCCCAAAAGATTGAAAAAAAGGGAATTTTCCTTAACATCGCTGTGAAAGCAGTATCACTTTGACACCAAAGCCAGAAAAGGACCTAGAAAAGTGGAAAGTGCAGACCAATATCCCTGATGAGTATAGACGCAAAAATCCTCAACAAAACACTAGCAAATATAATCCAACAGCACATTAAAATTGTAATTCGTCATGATCAAGTGGATTTCATCCTAGGGAGGCAAGGATGGCTCAACATACACAAGTCAATAAATGCGATTCACCACATAAACACAATTTTAAAAAAGAACCATATGATCATCTCAATAGTGCAGAAAAAGCATTCAATGTAATCCAGCATCCCTTTATGATAAAAAAAAAAAAAAACTAGGTGTAGAAGGAACATCTACAGAATAATAATAGCCATCCATGACAAACCCACAGCCAACATTATACTGAATGGGTAAAGGTGAAAGCATTTCCTTGAAGAACTGGAACAAGACAAGGATGCCCATTTTTATCACTCTTATTCACCATAGTATTGGAAGTTTTAGGCACAATAATCAGTCAAGAAAAGGAAATAAAGGGCATTCAAATGGGAAAAGAGTGGGTTAAACTATCTCTGTTTGCTGATGATACAATCATATCTCTAGAAAACCCTAAAGGCTCCTCCAAATGACTCTCAGATTTTATAAATAAATTTTGTAAAATCTCACTTACAAAATCAATGCACACAAATTAGTAGCACTGCTATATACCAACAACCAACCTGAGAATTGAACCAAGAACTCAATTCCTTTTACAATAGGTGCAAAAACAAACAAACCAAAAAACTAAGAATATTCTTAACCAAGGAGGGTAAAGATCTCTACAAGGAGAACCACAAAACACTGCTGAAAGAAGTCATAGATGACACAAACAAATACAAGTACATTCCATGCTCATGATTTGTTGGAATCACGATAATAAAAATGATCATCATGCCCAAAACAATCTGCAGATTCAGTGCAATTGCTATCAGAATACCAACATCATTTTTCACAGTATTAGAGAAAAAAATCCTAAAATTCATTTGGAATTTAAAAAGAGCATGAATAGCCAAAGTAATCCTAAGCAAAATGAACAAATCTGGAGGCATCACATTGCATAACCTCATTAGGCTAGAAGGCTATAGTTACCAAGACAGCATTGTACTGGCATAAAAGTAGATACATAGAGCAATGGAAAAGAATAGAGAACACAGAAATAAATTCCAAATACATAAAATAAAGTGACCTTTGGCAAAGCATGCAAAAGAATAAATTGGTGAAAGAACACTCTATTCAATAAGTGATACTGGGAAAACTGGATAACCACATGTAGAAGAATGAAACTGGATCCCTAACTCTTACCATATACAAAAATTAACTCAAGATAGAATAAAGACTTAAATCTGAGACCTGAAACCATATAAATTCTAGAAGAAAACCTAGGAAAAACTCTTCTGTACCTTGGCCTACCAAATTTTTATGACTAAGACCTCAAAAGCAAATGCAACAGAAACAAAAATAAATAAATGGGACCTAATTAAACTAAAAAGCTTCTGCACAGTGAAATAAATAATAGAATAAACACACAACTCACAAAATGGGGGAAAGTATTTGCAAACTATGCATCTGGCAAAGGACTAATGTCAAGAAAGTACCAGGACCTCAAACAAATTAGCAAGAAAAAATATTCCCATCAAAAGTGAGCAAATAACATGAGTAGACATTTCTGAAATGAAGATATACAAAAAGCCAACAAATATATGAAAAAATGCTCAACATCACTAATCATTAGGAAAATGCAAATTAAAACTTAAATGAGATACCACTTTATCCCAGTCAGAATGGCTATTATTAAAAAGTCAAAAAACAATAGATGTTGGCATGGATGTGGTGAAAAGGGAATGCTTAAACACTGTTGATGTGAATGTGAATAAGTACACCTCTATGAAAAACAGTATGGAGATTTCTGAAAGAACTAAAAGTAGATCTGCCATTGAATCCAGCCATCCCACTACTGGATATCTACTCAAAGGAATATAAGGAACTGTATCAAAAAGACACCTCCATGCATATGTTTGTTGAAGCACAATTCACCATTGCAAATATATATAATAAACCTAACTGCTCATAACTCCCTGATAAAGAAAATGTGGTATATATACACCATGGTATACTACTCAGCCATTAAAAAAAGAATGAAATAATGTCTACCGCAGTAACTTGGATGGATCTGGAGGCCATTTTTCTAAGTGAGTTAACTCAGAAATGGAAAATCAATTACCATATATGTTATTTATAAGGGGGAGCTAAGCTATGGGTATGTAGAGGCATACAAAGTGGCATAATAGATATTGGAGACTCAGAAGGAGGGAAGTGGGAGGGGGTGATGATTAAAAATAGGTATTGGGTAGCGTGTGTATGTGTGTATACACACATACACACACACATATATATCCTTTTATACACACACACACACACACACACACGTGTATATGTATATGATGGTGGCAGTGGCCCATCAAGAGCAGCTGGGGCTGCATGCTCTGAAGATTCTTGCATGGGCTGAGAATAGGCAAGAGTCCTGCTCCCTATTGAGTTGGCAGGGTGGGACCCCTGTGCTCCTGGGCACAGCTACAGCTGCCCAGCCACGACTCTGGCCTTAGGCATCCCTGTGCTCTCAGAGGCCCGGGAACCTCCCCTTGGTGAGACAGGCTTGAAAGTGCCTGCTCCCACTCCCTGGCCTCTCCTTGCTCCTGGCACTTGCTCAGTGCAGAGAAAATTTGTGGCTGAAACCAGGTGCTGTTGCGACCCACCCAGGTGTGCATGCACTCAGGGCAGCACAGACACACTAGCCCCCTGCTGCCTGAGCCCCATTCAGACTTTGGGTGCAGACAAGCACAGGAGGGGTGGGTGGCACTGAGGGTGGCTGGGTGCAGCCCTGCAGGTACCCCTCAGAACAAAGAGTTGGGTGCCACTGGCATGTTCATGGTGGCAGGAGGCAGACAGGCTCTGGACAAAAATGGGCAGGTCCCAGGGGAAGCCCCACCTTTAAGCCAAGGACAACCTGAAGCCCGGGGTCCAGGCTGCCAGTTCCAGCTGGAGTCTGTGGCCTGGAGTGAGAACTTAGGGTGCTTTTTTCAGGCCTACCCATGGCCACCCATGGACCAATCAGCACATACTTTCTCCCTTTTGAGCCCATAAAATCCCTGGACTCAGCCAGTCTCAAACAGACATCAGGACAACCTGCCTGTGGAAAGGAGCTACCCAATGCAGGTTTCCTCTCTGCTAAGGGTTGAACAGTCATTGAGATGATCTGCCTGTGGAGAGGAGCAACCCAGTGTGGGCCTCCTCTCTCCTGAGAGCTGGACACTTGTTGGGATGACCTGCCTGTGGAAAGGAGCTACCCAATGCTGGTCCACTGAGAGCTTTTCTGTTGTTCAATGAAGCTCCTCTCCATCTTACTCACCCTTCAGTTATTTGCATACCTCATTCTTCCCAGATGTGGGAAAAGAAGTAGGGAACCATGGAATGGCAAGATTTAAAGAACTGTAACACTAACAGGGCTGAAACATTCCCCCAACTCCTGCTAGCCATATTGTGAGCAATAAGAAGAAAAGAGTTGCAGCCCTTCAGGGTGCCCAGATATAAGAGTTCCCTACACCAGGACTGTGACACCCTCTTTGGGGTTCTGCGGTTCCTGGTATCTCCAAGCTTCTGGGCACCATCATGTTCTCCTCGTCCAGACAAAGGTGCCCAAGGATCCCATGACATATATACACACAAACTGTACACACGTGCACACACACACACACATACACACACAAACGTGTGTGTGTATATATATCAATCTTGTAACATAGTTATTATAATCTCTAATTATTAGAAGATAAAAATAAAGCACAGAGAAATTAAATTACTCAAAGTCAAAGTTGTGTTGTTAGCATATGTCCCAGCACTTTCTTTCTTTTTTTCCTTTTTTTTTTTTTCTGAGACAGATTCTTGCTCTGTTGCCCAGGCTGGAGTGCAGTGGTGCAATCTCGGCTCACTGCAACCTCCACCTCCTGGGTTCAAGCAATTCTCCTGTCTCCTCATCCAGAGTAGCTGGGATTACAGGTGCATGCTGCTACACATGGCTAATTTTTGTATTTTTAGTAGAGACAGGGTTTCCCCATGTTGGTCAGGCTGGTCTTGAACTCCTCACCTTGTGATTCACCTGCCTTGACCTCCCAAAGTGCTGGCATTATAGGCATGAGCCACTGCGCCCTGCCTGTGCCAGCACTTTCTTACCAAAAAATGTTCCTTCTTAACCATTGTTTATTATCCCTAATATATATCAATTTTATTCTTGACTTACCTGTGATGTATGCCACAGATACTCTTCCTATGTTTTTTGTCTGCTGTTTGATTATTTATGTTGTAAGTTTTTGTCAGTCACATTCATTTTTATCCACATTGTTTTATTTTGTTTCTGCCTTTATAAAGCATGGAGTCCTTCATTACAAGGGTATTCACCTTGATATAATGTCTAGTGCTTTTATGGTTTTATTTTTTTACATGTAGCATCTTTTTCTATTGAAATTTATTTTGACTAATGAAATGATATATGAATACAATACTCTCCCTAAAGCTTAGCCTCTTATATCAATATGAGATACAGAAAATTTTACTTATTTCTACTGATTTTACATGCTACTTTAATAAATTATTACATGTAATTTTGCCTCATTACTGAAACTTGTATTTTGTCATGTTGCCAGTAACACATGGTTTTAATTATGCAAATTTTGCTTTAGAATGCCTCAAAATACCTAGGATAAAATGTTTCTATGAATTATTACACTTTCAAGAAAAATTTCTGCTTAGCATTCTTATTGGAATTTCATTAAATTTATATCTTAATTAAGAGTAAATGACATCTTTAGAATAGTTTCATTTTTAAATCCCAAAATGTGATTATTCAAATGAAGATCCTCTGTAAAAGTCTCTAGTTTCTTTATATAGATGTTACATGTGTATTAAAAATTGTTCCCAGTCATTTGCTAAATTACTTTTTACTGTAACTTATTTACTCAAGTACATGTCTTTCAAATCACAAAGATTTTTATTATATTAAATTATCAAAATTATAGAAATGACATATAACCATAGTTTTAAAAATATTCCTTCATAGCTGGGCATGGTGGTGCATGCCTGTAATCCCAGCACTTTGGGGAAACCAAGGCCAGAGGACCACCTGAGATCTGGAATTTGAGACCAGCGTCACCAACATGGTGAAACCCTGTCTTTACTAAAAATACAAAAATCAGCCAGGCATGGTGGTGGGCGCCTGTAGTCCCAGCTGTTTGGGAGGCTGTGACAGGAGAATCTCTTGAACCCAGGAGACGGAGGTTGCATTGAGCTGAGATCACGCCACTGTGCTCCAGCCTGGGTGAGATTGCATTGAGCTGAGATCATGCCACTGTGCTCCAGCCTGGATGACAGAGCAAGACTCTGTCTCAAAAAAATAATAATAATAATAATCCTTGACAAAATGCGTATTATTTTAGCAGGCACATTTCCTCTAGCCTTTAAGAAAATTCACATAAAATTGACTTTCTAAGGATTTTCAATATAAAAATACCTATTTTAACAATTCATTTTCTCCCTTAAGTCATGTGTTAAATCTATCATGGGTACTATAGAAACAATATATTTCACTATTAAATTTCTTGTCTTGAAGTAAACAAAACTAAATCTAAGCCAATAGTTTTTACTGACATTATAATCAACAAATTAACTTAAATCTGTGTCATAAAAGAACAAAAGTTTTTTTAGTAGCAGAATTCTCACCATCCAGTCATTCTTCTAATCTATCCTCTCAAGATCCATCATTCTAAAGCATACTTCTGTTTATGCCAAACTGCCATAGAGAAAATTTGGTGGATCCACATCAATTGCTGAAATAAATAGTTCTTTAATATGGGATTTGAGGTTGTCTACATTGTCACTGTAATGTACTTCAGGTTTTTCACTAATAAACATTGTTAGCATTTCACAATGTGTCATCAAGCTGCCGTGAGTAATGGCACTGGTAATATGTACAATAATTTTGGGTTATGTTCAGATGAACCTTTTCATACACACAGTACACATACACACATATACACACACAGATGTGTAAATGTTAAATTTATTTCTACAATTTATGTAATTAGAAAATAGTTGATTAAATAAAACTATTACTTAAATTTTGATACAGTTGTTATGAAAATATGGTTGCTTATTAAACGTTATACACAGTTATCTGACTGTATGTAGGAAACACTAATCTTTAAGAACTTATCACTCCTAGAAACATATTTACTTTCTTTTATCTGTATATTCTCTGTGCTTTCTCAGTTCTAAAACTTTGTTTATCCCTTTACCTGTAAACTTAGCCTCAATTATCGATATTCTGCTAAATGTTATCTTCCTAATAGTTTCATTTATATTTTTTAATTTTTTTATTATTTAATTTTTTTTTTTGAGATGGAGATTTTGCTCTTTCACCCAGGCTAGAGTGCTGTGGGGTGATCTTGGCTCAATACAACCTTCCCCTGCCAGGTTTATGCAATCCTCCTGCCTCAGCCTCCCAAGTATCTGGGATTGCAAGCGTGTACCAACATGCCCAGCTAATTTTGTATTTTCAGTAGAGAGGGTGGTGTTTCACCCTGTTGGCCAGGCTGGTTTCAAACTCCTGGACTCAAGTGATCCGCCCACCTCGGCCTCCCAAAAATGCTTGATTAAAGGCTTGAGACATGGTACCAGACCCCTAATCATTTCATTTTTAAATCGTAAAATGTGATTATTGATTATGTGATTAAACCCAAAAATATTGATTATAAGTCCAACAAAATCATAGCCTCCCTAAACTACAAAATCTACCCCTTTCATTTGTCTGAATATATTAGAATCCTCAAAAAGTAACTGCAATAAATTATTATTTACTCTCCTCAAATATAATCAATACAGCAAAATTGAACAAAAGCCTACTTCAGTTTCTAAGTGTATTGTTACCAAGCCTAGATGACTTCACTGGTAAATTTTACCAAAGATTTAAAGAGAAAATAATACCAATTTAATACAAACGGTTTAAAAAAATAGTGAAGGTATAAATACTTCCAAGCCATTTGATGAAATGGTCAGTGTTACATGACCAAACAAGAAATAAGAAAACTACAGTCAAATGTTTGTCCCAAACATAGATGCAGTAATGCAATACATTTTAACAAATGCAGCAAATATAATTCAATGATATATTAAAAAGCAATATAACATGATGAAATGGATTTTATAACAGGGCTGCTAGATTGCTTTAACATTCAAAAGTAAAACTATAATTTATTTTATGTGCAGAAGAAAGGAAATAAAAACATAATAATCCCTCCCAATAGATGCAGAAAATTGCATATGGCTAAATTCAGCATTATTTGTGCTAAAAGCTCTCATGAAGCTAGGATTAGAAAGGAAATTCCTTAATCTGATGCAGAGGATGATTAAAAAAATGTACCAATAACTTCTTTACAGGTGAAAAACTAATTTTATTTTTCTCTATGATTTTGCAGAAGACAAGGATTTCTGCCATCACCTCTTCTAATCAACAATGGAAAACCTAAACAATATACTAAATGGGAAAATGAACAAAAGACATGCACATTGGAAAAGAAAACGAAAAGCTGTCTTTATTCTCAGACAACTTGATTGTGTACATAGACAGTCCTAATAATCCCAGATACTAGAAATAATGTTTAATAAAGTCAGAGAATACAAGGTATCTATAAAAAATAAGTCAATCACAGCTAAAATGTATGTGAAAATGCCAAAAAAAGAGTGTTCAAAACAAATTTGAAAAATAACAAATTTAAAGAATTTATATTGTCTGATTTCAAGATTTACTTTAAGGGTATGGCCTTATAGTTTTTATTATTGAGTAATAAATATAAACATAAATATATTTAAAAGTAGGAGAAATGAAGAATTGAGAGAAGATAATATTAATTTCGCAAAGAATGTTGTAATAACAGATTCTACATTGGACCTCAAGACTCTTGGTCCCTTGTATATATACCTTTGTATAATTCTCTATCCTTGACTATGGATAGGACTATTTATTTATTTAGAGATGAGGTCTCACTCTGACACCCAAGCTGGTGTGCAGTGGCACAATCATCACACACTGCAGCCTTGAACTCAAATTCCTGAGTTCCAGCCCACCTCAGCATCCTGAACAGCTGGTACTACAGGCAAGCCCACCATTCCCGGTTAGAGGCTTTTATTATGGAAAACAAAACCACTTCTGTGATTAATTTACTTTTATAGCAAAGATGAAGAAATTTCACTGATGTAGATGTAATTCAGTAGATGTAATTCAATAATATATTAAAAGGCAATATAACATGAAGAAATGGATTTTATAACAGGACTGCTAGGTTACTTTAACATTCAAAAGTAAAACTATATTATATGTGCAGAAGAAAGGAGACAAAAACACATAATACTCCCAATAGATGCAGAAAAATTACTAAGTGAATTTACTTTGAAGTTAGGAAAAGGAATTATCTTGAGGAGAGTAAGCAACACAGGTGAACCTTTGAAAGAGACTGGATCATTCCTGTAGGAAGAGATCTAAATTGGAACGCCTGTAGCAAGGACTCTAGAGCCAAACCAAGAGCAGTGCTCAATTGTCAGCCAGAAAAAAAGTGGGGACTTTAGTTCCACAACTCTAAGGCACTCAATTCTGCCAACACCCTGAGTGACAATGGAAGAAGATTTTTTCTTCAGTGGAGTCTCTAGGTGAGGATGTGGCCAGCTCATACCTTGAGTTTAGTCTTACAACACCCTCAGCAGAAGACAAAGCTAAACCATGCTGGACTTCTGACCCACAGAAACCGTGAGATAATAAATATGTGTTGTTTTAAGCCACTAAGTTTGCGGTAATTTGTTACACCACAATCAAAAGCTAATGTAAAAATGAATAAAATAAATATACAAACCCATAGTAGGCATCATTCATAATAGAGAGGTATAAGAAACATTTCTTTTAAAGTCTAAAACAGATACATATGTTGGAGCTCCTACTCAGTACAGTGAGTCAAGAAAAAGAAAAATCAATAAAACTAAGACTTTAAAAGGACCAATTTTGTCTTTTCTTTTTTGCAATTGTATACGTGAAAACCAAAGAAATTCTGTAAATGTGCAACACTACTACAAATTTCAGCAGAATAGCTTGATTTATACAAGCAAGAGGCAGTTGTAAAAGTGAAACATGTTGAAACATAATGTTTAAAATCACATCCAAGTCATATCATTTGCCTAGGGATGTATCTATATTACCTTTATGTAGAAAAAAAGATAGTAGTTTATTAAAAGGCATTAAAGAAGATCCATCAAAGTGAAAATATACATAATGCCTATGGATAAGATGGCACAGTATCATATAAATATCCATTCTTTCCAAATCAGTCCAAAACTTCATTGTAATTCTGGACAGATTACTAATAGTCCTTTTTTATGGAACTTGACAAAATATGTCTATGTGAAAAAGCACGAGGGCAAATATATCCAAGAAAATTGTGAAGAAGAAAAAGTGTCCGTACTGACTTATCAGATTTCAAAACGTCTTATGAGTATTATGAAAAATAACACAATCTAGTATGGAAACAGATGTAATAAATGGGCTAACAGAATGAAATCGGGAACTTAGAAATTAGCATATGCTTTTATGGAAACTTGGTATATTACAAACATGTCATTGCAGATAAATGGGCATGAGTAGACAGTTTAATAATTGAAGCAAGTGATTATCCACATGGAAAATAAACTTCCTTCTCCTCCACACACCAGGATTAATTGTATTAAGGATCTAAATGCAAAAAAAAAGAGTTTTTCAAATACTTAAAATATATAGGCGAATATATTTATGACTTTTGGGGAAGGAAGGACTTTTTAAAGCATGGCATAAAACATATCACTAAGAAAACTATGAATTAAAAAATGAAACACAGCTTCTGTGAGTCAAAAGACACCGTAATAGTCACAGGCTAAAAGATGAAAATTGAAATACATGCAATTCCCAAATGATTAATAGCCTCAATAAAACGATAAGAATAAAACCCTCCACACAATACAATTAAAATATACAAGCAAAAATTAATGTAAAAGGAATTGTCCATGGTGGGGAAATTATAAATTGAAAACTGCTTCTTCAGTATATCATGGCTTCCTCATAAACAGTATCTTCCACAGAACTGGTATAATGTGGAAACTTTTACCACGAATTAGGAAGAACTACAAAGAACAGTTTGCACAGCTGAATTTGATGTAAACTCTATCATTGCACACCAATGGTTGCGCAAGGAATTTTACCTTGTAAGCAAAACTATTGCTGGTAGTGCCAGAGAAAAAGAGAATTTCCTATCCTTTTGGCCTTGAGTCTCTTGCTCTAGTCTGTAATTGTGGCCATCTAGACAGGTGTGATGTGATGTGTCATTGTTGTTTTGCTTTGCATCTACCTGATGATTTGTAACATTGAACATTTCTTATATACCTCTTGGTTATTTGTATGTCTTCCTTGGAAAATATTCAGATCCTTTGACTGTTTTTTTAATTAAGTTATTAATTTGGGTTGGTGGGGTTACTATTGTGTTTTAGGAGTTGCTTATATGTTTTGAAGATTAACCTCTTATCAGCTATCTGGTTTGCAAATACTTTGGCCCATTCCATAGGCTGTGTTTTCACTACTCATTGTTTTCATTGCTGTGCAGAAATTTTTAAACTTGAAGTAGTTTTGTTAGTTTATTTTTGATTTTGTTGACTGTGCTCTTGGTGTTGTATCCAATAATCATTGCAAAAAAACAATATCATAAATCTTTTCCCCATTTTTTTACATTTCAGATCTTATGTTTAAGCCTTTAATTCATATTGGGTTTACTTGTAGTATGATATGAGTGTCCAATTTTATCCTTTTGCATGTGGATATCTAGTTTTCCAACATCTTCTGTTGAAGAGACAACAGAAGATCTTTTCTCTGTTGTGTATTCTTGGCATATATTTCAAAGATCAGTTGGCCATATATGCGTGGATTTGTTTCTGGGCCCTCTGTTCTATTTGTCTATATATCTGTCTTTATATTAGTACCAAACTGTTTTGATTGCTTAGAATTGTAGTTTAATTTGAAATCAGGAAATATGATGCCTCTAGCTTTGTTCTTCTTTGACAAGATTGATTTGCTTATTTGCAGTCTTTTGTGGTTTTATGTGAGCGTTGTAATTGTTTTTTCAAATTCTCTAAAAAATGTCATTGGGTCTCTAATAGGTGTTGCATTGAATATTTAGATTGCTTTGAGTAGTATTCACGCTTTAACAATATTGTCTTCCAAGTTGGTGAATATGAGATATCTTTCCACTTGTTTTTGCCTTGTTTTATTTCTTTCACTGGAGTTTTGTAGTTTTTAGTAAGCAAGTCTTTAACCTCCTAAATAGAGTTTATTCCTAAATATTTCATTCTTTTTGTGATAGTGTAAATTGGATAGTTTTCTTGATTTATTTTTCAAATAATTCATTGTTAGTGTAAGAAAACAGATTTTTTAAAGTTTTAAGATTCTATTTATTAAACCCAATATATCAAGAGATTTTATTTATTTAGCCCAATATATCAAACATACTACTATTTCAGCAGGTAGTCAGTACAAAATAACTGTTAATGATATGTTTTACATTCCTTTTTTCTGTTAACTTTAAAATAAATGTTATTGTATATATTTAAGATATACAACATCATGTTTGATATACATATAGACAGTTATTATATTGAAGCAAATTACCATGCTTATCATCTCATGTAGTTACCCATTTTTGTTTGTTACAAAATACTCATTTATAAAAAAATACAATTAACTATAGTCCTCAGGTTGTACATTAAATCTATTTTGACATGTTGATTCTACTTTCTAATTTATATATTTAAAAGTACTATATATATATACATATATATTATATATATATATGCACTAGATGTGTTCATTCTACTTTGTGCTACTTTGTCTTCTTCGGATTATATCTTCCCATATCTTTCCCAACACTACTCCTGGTAACCACTGTTTTAGTCTCTATATTTTTATATTGGAATTTTTTATTTTTGATATTCCACAAACTAGTGAGATCATGCAATGCTTTTCTTTCTGGCTTATTTCACTTAGCATAATATTATTTAGATTTATCCACATGCTAAATGACAGGATCTCCACTTTTTAAATGCTGAATAATATTCATATATGTATAGATATCACAGTTTCTTTATCCATTTATCGGTCAATAGACACATTGTTTCCATATGTTGGCTATTGAGAATAATGCTGAAATAAATATAGGAGTACTGATATGTTTATAAGGTGATTATTTAATTTCCATTTGGTATAGACCTGACAGAGGGATTGCTGATTCATATTGCAGTTATATTTTAAATTTCTTTAGGAACCTCCACGCTGTTTTACATAATGGCTGTACCAATCTACATTCTCACCAACAGTGTACAAGTATTCTCTTATCTCTTATCTTTTTCATAGTAGTTATCCGAACAGGCATGAGATAATTATTTCATAATGGGTTTGACATGAATTTTCCTGATAATTAGTGATGTTGAGCATACTTTCATATACCTGTTGGCCATTTTTATGTCTTCTATGCATAAATGTTTATCAATTCCTGTGCACCTTTTTAGATTGGGTTATGTTTTTATGCTGTTGAGTTGTGTGAGTTATTTCTAAATTTTTAATATTAAGCCCTTATCAGATATATGATTTACAGATAATTTTATAAATCCGTAGGTTTCCTTTTCTCCTAGAAAAGAATATTGACCAAAACAATGCTTTATAAATATTATGCAAAAAGCTTAGGTTACAAAAATAAAAATAAATAAATGGGACTACATCAAACTAAAAACTTCTGTACAGCACATGCAATGGGTTTTCATATGTTGATTTTGTGTTCTGTGTCTTTACTAATTTTACTATTTCTAATAGGTTTTCAAAGAAAAATTTTAACAATGTGATATTGTTACTGCTCAGAATATCTATATACATCATATAATCTCTGTTATAATTAGGGTTAAAATATTAAAAAACAAATGGCCCAGTTAGCTTAATCATTGTTTATGTCTTAATAAAAGGGTCATTGTTTTCTACAGAAAAAATATTTTACCACTCTAAATTATTAAAATTACTGAATAGCATTATTGGAATTAATATTAAAAATTATCTGACTCACCTTCTAAAAATAATCATTTGAAATATAACTAAAAAACAACTTCTACGTGTGTATGTGTGTGTGTGTAAGAGCTTACAATTCTTCAAATCAATCCACTCTGGGTTTCAAATTCTATGTTGAACTCAAATTTGCCTCATTTTCCAATCACCTACCCATCTTAGATCTTCTTCCCTATTTATTGCAAGTAGATACAAAAACTTACTATTAATACTATCTCTGTTCTCTATTTTCTATTTCGTTACTTACATTTGTGCTTCTCCTGGGAAACAGAAGCATATGAATTGGTGATGAGCTAGATTTATAATCAACAAAATCTTAAAGGTCATCCCACAATCATATCAACTGAAAAATAACATGAAAAGTCCAAGTGATAAATAAAAACTTTCATTAAAAAATAAAGGTCAAAGCTGTTTGAAAGTAAGCTCCAATAAGGTATTTTTATTTTCTCTCCACGTGAACAGGGTTTATGACAGTAGAGAATGTTTAATAAAGAGTATGATAATGAACAAGATTGAAATGTCAAATAATCTCATGTAAAATGAGCATAGTTTTGCAGAAAACATTAATGTTTTAATGTGATCTCAGAAAGTTAATATTTAGCATATTCTTTACCTAGGGTATATCTAAATATGATAATCTTTAAACTGGATGATATTTTATATAATAATAATTTTGGCTCATTACAAAAGCTAAACATGCACATTGAAGAAAAGTTATAAAATAAGTACATATAAAAAGAAACTAAAAATGGTGCAAGATAGCAAATGGTAACGGTTTTACAATATGAGTGAATGTCTTCATAAAGAGGCTTTGGAATAATCCATTTCCAGGGCCTACCTTGTTTCTTCCCAAAAGCTGCTTTGAAATACAAGTTGCTTTCTTGTGATAATTGCCTCTAAAGCAGTTAAAGACCGAAGGACTGTATACACACATAGTCACTCAACATCTGTACACACATATATTAACCTTTTACTGATACAGCTTAGTTGCAATAAAACAGTTTGAATGTAGGAGTCAAAGCTATATTTTGTATATTATTGCCTATGTTTTAAAAGTTATTGTTACCTAGAGAGACTGTAATATTATACTTATAGGTGCTATCTTGACCCAGTTTTGACTTTATGGCTAAAAACTCTTAATTCTTCCCTTACCTGGATTGAACACTCCTGAATTACAACATATATACCAAGCTGCCAGAAGTCCCAGATGCCAAACGTCTAGAGACAGGTGCTTCTTCCCTAGGCTTGTGGAATTAATCAAAATACCCAATCCACAGGAAGCCAGTTTGCCATATAGAAGCTACCTCCTACAGCTCCACTTGTTTTTATCTTTTCCTTGGAGCAATACCCTATGAGGCCCTGTGTGGAACCCTTTTATTCTCCTTACCTGTGAGTAATAAGTCATTTGTCTTTTATTTATGCTGGGGCCATTGAGTTATGTCCTGCCATCAGAACCCCCTTCCCATCCAAAAAAAAAAACAAAACGTAGAAACAGAGATACAGGCTCTGATGCTATATTTATATGTACCTTACCCATCATCCTGTATAAGATTAAGGTGTGCACCCCCTAATGCCAAATGCCTGGATATTATGGAACGGGTCAGAGCACATTGAGCTGATCCATTTAGTTCATTTTCTCTGTGTTGGGGAAAGTGTGAGAATGGAATGAGGACACAGTGCTTTTCCTTTTTATCTGAATTAGCCATTACTTTCAATGGCAAAAGCCACAATTATTTTGGCACCAAACTAATACGAGGTCTGCTAGATGTCCTAATGGACATCCCTGTCCTTTGTTTAACTAGAGTGATCATTATCGTTCTAATGATACTCATGTTACTTCAATAGCACCAGTGCCTAATCCACTCATCTCAGCAGTAGGTGACCACCAGAATCTGCTTGGTATAGAAAGAGTTAATATCTTGACTCTCATCTTTAGCAGATGACTCACCCTAAGTCTTCCCCCACTTTTTCTCGGTGTACTTAAGACAACATTAAAGATTACATCTGCTTTTTCAAACTCTGTCAGTCTGTGATTCTGTGTAAATGTTTGTTCACTCATCAAGGAAAGAAACACAAAAACTATTCATCATTTTAGACTTTTGTATTGAACCACAAAAATTATCTTTAACTAGACATATAATAATTATATTCTTCATTCATTCATTTCATTCTAATGTATAGTTTAATGCATAGTGATAAATTAGGATTTTATTACTATAGGATGTTCAATGTTGTATTCCCAATGATAGGTGCAGCAAACCATCCTAGCACATGTATACCTGTGTAACAAATCTGCATGTTCTGCACATGTATCCCGGAACTTAAAGTAACATTTGAAATAATTAATTAAAAAATTATGTTAACTTTTTTCATGTAAATAGGTACTCTTCAAAAGCACACTTTCCAAGACTACCCAACATTCAATCATTCACTTAACAAATCCTATATTGATTATTGACTAGTGGGTTATACTTAAATTTTCATAAATTTTTCTTCTGTAGTAATACAATAAAATCATTACACTTAATTTGTCCCTAAAATTTTTCTTTCAGATTATATTTCTAAAAGTAGATATCCTACAATAAGGAATATATTTTATAGTTTCTAGAACACTGTTTTTAAATTAGACCCTCCAAATATATACTCCCTTTACTGGACTATAATTATATCATCTTAAATGTCCATTTTCAGTGCTAACATTATTTTATTCTGAAATAAATGCTTGTAAAACTTAACAATGATAACTCTTTTTAAAATAACAGGATGACTAGTGATGCTTAGTATTAAAAAGAGGGAAAAAGTTAATAAATAAGTACTAAAGACGATGTTACCATATATCTATAGGTGAAAAAATAAGCAATTGTTTATGAATAAGACACAGCATTTATAGTCAGACAAAAGTCAGAAAAAAATGCATCTCTATTACTCAGAGCTGTATACATTAAATGATTTAACTAACTTTCTGCACCTCAAGCTCTCATTTGTACAACTGACTATTCTAATCAATGTCATGAAATAATTATCAAGATTAAATGAGAACAATAAGTGGCCTACAGTAAGCTCTAACTATAGGTGGCTCTACCACACATGGCCACTGTGAATTATTCAAAAGCAATACAGAAAGCAATCTATAAAATGTATCAACTTCTCTTGTGCTAAAAAAAATGAACCATAATTGATTTTTAAATATTTCACTGGGTTATAGAATAATAAAGCTGTGTATTTCCAACCCGGTGAGTCTTTTTTCTTTTCTTTTTAAATCCAGCATGGAGGAGAAAGGGATAGAGCTACAAATGCTTTAAACATTATGACAGAAACCTTGCTGTCTTTTTCTTCATAACTCTCAGTAACTATGTTCAAAATCATTTCTAAAGTCAATGCGTTTGGGACAGATGAATAGACTTTGATTCACAGAATGGTCACTCAATCTGAATAATTATCCTGTGAAGGAGAATTGCATGTAGTTTAGGCACCATTTAAAAATCAATGTTGTGTATAGATTTCAGGTGTCCTAATTTTTATCTCACTTGTCCCTGCTAATATCTGTTCAATTGTTTCTCACAAGTGTAATTTTATCATGCAAAAATCTTGCTAAAATTTGTACTGGAAGTGGAAATAAAAAAGATAACAAACTTTACTATCCACTAAGAAGAAACCATAATTTATTTTGGAGGTTGTGAGATTTTTTTTTCTACTATGAACAAGGAACATATCTTTATTAAACAAGAATTTATTGGGTTTCTACTGTGTGGATACATTGTGAGTAGAGTTGTGAAGAATAAGTTCCCCCACTTAAATTTGTCTATAGTCTCTCTTAATAAACATAGATACTAAAAAATAAAAATACAAAAGTAAAATAATAATTTCAAATTTTGATAAATGACATGAAGGAAACAAACAATAATATGATAGAAAATGACTCATGGGTTCCTCCAAATGATGTTCTCTTGAGTTGTACATTTTGGATAATCCTTGAAAGTAGAGAAACAGTTCATTGAAGGAAACAAGGAAGTGCAAAAGGTCATGAAATAGGAATAAATTTGTTTTGATCTAAGAAGAGAAATAAGATTAGTGTGGCTGAATAATAGTGAGCAAGAGGGCAATGATAGAATGTAAAATTTGGAACAAAACCAGATTGACATTATGCAGGAATGTACTGGCAAAGTAAAAGTTTTTATTTTATTGTGGCTTCAAAAAAAAGTCATAGAATGCCTTCAGTCAGGAGACTGATATAATCTGATTTACAGTTTTAACAAACTACTCTCTCTACTCTGTGGTAGATGTCCACAACGTCAGCAGGGATTGAAGCTGACTATGAGAGACAATAATTGGGTTGAGTAGGGTGGTGTCCATAATGATGGGGAGAAGTGGAGATTTAAGATGTCTTATATAATTCCATCCAGAAAAACTTTTGAGAAATGAATATCAATAACAATATTCACCCAGTACTTGTCATCAGTTATGATAGGTTTTTTAAAAATAGGAACATTTATTTGTACCAATTGGTAAATAATCACTCTTTAGTTTCCCAAGGACCTCCCCTCATCACATTGAGTTTTCTCCCCAGAACACTCCGGATATCTCAACACATCACCAATGCAGTATTAATGTCTTGATCATCAGAAACGTTGGCATAGTTTCTTATTATTGGGTGTCCCTGCTATTCTTGCTAAATATTTCTGGATATAAGAGAGAAAATAAAAGGGGAACTCAAGTGTAATTCACAAATGTTAGCTTAAATATTGGGTGCATGAAGGCACTGTTTAGTGGAAAGGGAAAATTTAGAAGTATCCTTTTAGGAAACTCAAATTTGGAAATGTAGATATTGAGAAACATCTTAGCCAACATGATAAAGATGTCAAGGAGTGAGTTTTGTATGGCTATTGAGCTTATGGAAGAGGTTAGGGCTGCATATACAATACACAGACCAGAAAATATTTTACTCTCGTATTCATATCTGCTTCTGTTTTATTTATTTTGAACCCTAAAGGAAAATGTACACATTGGTGATCATATTGCATTTTAGTATAAATAAAAACGGTAAGATTCATCTATATTTAAGAGAGTATTACTATCAATGAGTTTGCTGTGAATACTTATATACAAATACAAATTTAAGATGCCTCTCAAGCTAAGAATGGTACACAAGATGTCAGATGATGCTGGTTATGGGGTGGAGGTGATCATTGGGATGACTCATATTTATACTCACCTCTTTCTCTTTCCTCCTTGCTAAGTTCTGTGTTTTCACATATTCTACCTACAGATCATCAATTAGTAAGGTGTAAAGAAGAATTTGAGTTTTCTAGGACAAAAATAAGGCAGATCATTATCTACACAAGGGAACAGATAGATGAAAGGGAAAAATGAGATATTAATATAGCCCCCTAACTTCAAAGCAGAATATTTAAGGACAATTGAGTACCTATAACCCTTATTTTGAGAGTATAACACATTCAAAAGCTAGCAGAAGGCAAGAAATAACTAAAATCAGAGCAGAACTGAAGGAAATAGAGACACAAAAAATACTTCAAAAAATTAATGAATCCAGGAGCTGGTTTTTTGAAAGGATCAACAAAATTGATAGACCACTAGCAAGATTAATAAAGAAAAAAAGAGAGAAGAATCAAATAGACGCAATAAAAAATGATAAAGGGGATATCACCACCGATCCCACAGAAATACAAACTACCATCAGAGAATACTACAAACACCTGTATGCAAATAAACTAGAAAATCTAGAATAAATGGATAAATTCCTGGACACATACACTCTCCCAAGACTAAACCAGGAAGAAGTTGAATCGCTGAATAGACCAATAACAGGAGCTGAAATTGTGGCAATAATCAATAGCTTACCCACCAAAAAGAGTCCAAGACCAGATGGATTCACAGCCGAATTCTACTAGAGGTACAAGGAAGAACTGGTACCATTCCTTCTGAAACTATTCCAACCAATAGAAAAAGAGAGAATCCTCCCTAACTCATTTTATGAGGCCAGCATCATCCTGATACGAAAGCCGGGCAGAGACACAACCAAAAAAGAGAATTTTAGACCAATATTCTTGATGAACATTGATGCAAAAATCCTCAATAAAATACTGGCAAACCGAATCCAGCAGCACATCAAAAAGCTTATCCACCATGATCAAGTGGGCTTCATCCCTGGGATGCAAGGCTGGTTCAATATATGCAAATCAATAAATGTAACCCAGCGTATAAACAGAACCAAAGAAAAAAACCACATGATTATCTCAATAGATGCAGAAAAGGCCTTTGACAAAATTCAACAACCCTTCATGCTAAAAACTCTCAATAAATTAGGCATTGATGAGACATATCTCAAAATAATAAGAGCTATCTATGACAAACCCACAGCCAAAATCATACTGAATGGCCAAAAACTGGAAGCATTCCCTTTGAAAACTGGCACAAGACAGGGATGCCCTCTCTCACCACTCCTATTCAACATAGCGATGGAATTTCTGGCCAGGGTAATTAGGCAGGAGAAGGAAATAAAGGGTATTCAATTAGGAAAAGAGGAAGTCAAATTGTCCCTGTTTGCAGATGACATGATTGTATATCTAGAAAACCCCATTGTCTCAGCCCAAAATCTCCTCAAGCTGATAAGCAACTTCAGCAAAGTCTCAGGATACAAAATCAATGGGCAAAAGTCACAAGCATTCTTATACACCAGTAACAGACAAACAGAGAGCCAAATCATGAGTGAACTCCCATTCGCAATTGCTTCAAAGAGAATAAAATACCTAGGAATCCAACTTACAAGGGACGTGAAGGACCTCTGCAAGGACAACTACAAACCACTGCTCAAGGAAATAAAAGAGGATACAAACAAATGGAAGAATATTCCATGCTCATAGGTAGGAAGAATCAATATCATGAAAATGGCCATACTGCCCAAGGTAATTTATAGATTCAATGCCATCCCCATCAAGCTACCAATGACTTTCTTCACAGAATTGGAAAAAGCTACCTTAAAGTTCATATGGAACCAAAAAAGAGCCCGCATCACCAAGTCAATCCTAAGCCAAAAGAACAAAGCTGGAGGCATCACACTACCTGACTTCAAACTATACTACAAGGCTACAGTAACCAAAACAGCATGGTACTGGTACCAAAACAGAGATATAGATCAATGGAACAGAACAGAGCCCTCAGAAATAATGCCACATATCTACAACTATCTGATCTTTGACAAACTGAGAAAAACAAGAAATGGGGAAAGGATTCCATATTTAATAAATGGTGCTGGGAAAACTGGCTAGCCATATGGAGAAAGCTGAAACTGGATCCCTTCCTTACACCTTATACAAAAATTAATTCAAGATGGATTAAAGACTTAAATGTTAGACTTAAAACCATAAAAACCCTAGAAGAAAACCTAGGCATTACCATTCAGGACATAGGCATGGGCAAGGACTTCATGTCTAAAACACCAACAGCAATGGCAACAAAAGCCAAAATTGACAAATGGGATCTAATTAAACTAAGGAGCTTCTGCACAGCAAAAGAAACTACGATCAGAGTGAACAGGCAACGTACAAATTGGGAGAACATTTTTGCATCCTCCTCATCTGACAAAGGGCTAATATCCAGAATCTACAATGAACTCAAACACATTTGCAAGAAAAAAACAAACAACCCCATCAAAAAGTGGGTGAAGGATATGAACAGACACTTCTCAAAAGAAGACACTTATGCAGCCAAAAGACACATGAAAAAATGCTCATCATCGCTGGCCATCACAGAAATGCAAATCAAAACCACAATGAGATACCATCTCACACCAGTTAGAATGGCAATCATTAAAAAGTCAGGAAGCAACAGGTGCTGGATTGGATGTGGAGAAATAGGAACAGTTTTACACTGTTGGTGGGACTGTAAACTAGTTCAACCATTGTGGAAGTCAGTATGGCGATTCCTCAGGGATCTAGAACTAGAAATACCATTTGACCCAGCCATCCCATTACTGGGTATATACCGAAAGGACTATAAATCATGCTGCTATAAAGACACATGCACACGCATGTTTATGGTGGCACTATTCACAATAGTAAAGACTTGGAACCAACCCAAATGTCCAACAATGATAGACTGGATTAAGAAAATGTGGCACATATACACCATGGAATACTATGCAGCCATAAAAAATGATGAGCTCATGTCCTTTGTAGGGACATGGATGAAATTGGAAACCATCATTCTCAGTAAACTATCGCAAGGATAAAAAACGAAACACCGCATGTTCTCACTCATAGATGGGAATTGAACAATGAGAACACATGGACACAGGAAGGGGAACATCACACTCTGGGGACTGTTGTGGGGTTGGGGGAGGGGGGAGGGATAGCATTAGGAGATATACCTAATGCTAAATGGCAAGTTAATGGGTGCAGCACACCAGCATGGCACATGTATACATATGTAACTAACCTGCACATTGTGGACATTTACCCTAAAACTTAAAAGTATAATAATAATAAAAAAAGAAAAAGAAATTAGGTATTCTTATTGAAATACAAATTGTTAAAAAAAGTCTAGTTCAAGATTCTAATACCTCCTTTTAAAATTCATTTTGTACAATTTTACTAAACCATCAGTCTATTTTATATTCAATTGATTAGGCATAAAAATTATGTTGAGAACACTGTAGCTTGTATTCCCTTGTTCCCTTGATAAATGAAATCTAATAATATTAACTTATTCAGAGTACATTATCAAAAATTTCATATTACCCTTTTATAAATCATAAGTTAGAGTGCAGTCAAACAAGAGACAGAATTTTATGCTGGCCATCTTTGCACTGATAAGCAACTCATAAGAGAGAGAATTATCAAAAGGGGTGACCAAGAGACTCAACACACAAATTAAAAATGGCAGATGATGTATAACAATAGAACTCTGATCCACTACCTCTGTAGCCATTGACTGAAATGATGAGGAATTGATTAATGACTGCCAGTTTCTCTTTTGTATTGCACCTGTATCCAACTTAAGGCCCACCAGAAAAAGCCAAATAGGATTACAAAATTAATTAAATAAGATCCACACTTCTAGTTAGTCCACCCTTGACTTCCCCATGCCAATTACCTCTAATCAGAGTATACCCAAAACCATCCCTTTTTAAAAATTCTCCTGTCCCTGTGATATGGTTTGGCTGTGATGCCACCCAATTCTCATCTTGAATTCTCATGTGTTGTAAGAGGAACCTGGTGGGAGGTAATTGAATCATGGGGGTAGGTCTTTCCCTTGCTGTTCTCATGATAGTGAATAAGTCTCATGAGAGCTGATGGTTTTACAGAGGAAGTTTCCCTGCAGATGCTCTCTTTTTGCTTGTTGCCATCCATGTAAGATGTGACTTGCTTCCCCTTGCCTTCCACCATGATTGTGAGGCCTCTCCAGCCAGACAGAATTGTAAGTTCATTAAACCTCTTTTTCTTCCCAGTTTCAAGTATGTCTTTATCAACAGCATGAAAATGGACTAATATAGTAAATTGGTACTGGGATTGGGGTGCTGCTGTAGATAACCAAAAATAGGGAATTGTTTTCAGACCTGGGCAACAGGTAGGGGTTGGAACAGTTTGGGAAACTCAGAAGACAGGAAAATCTGAAAGGTTTGGAACTCCCTAGAGACTTGTTGAATAGCTTTGACCAAAATGCTGATGATGATATGGACAATGACATTCTGGCTGAGGTGGTCTCAGATGGAGATGAGGAATTTGTTGGAAATTGGAGCAAAGATGACTCTTGTTATGTTTTAGGAAAGAGACTGGTGGCATTTTGCCCTGCCCTAGGATTTTGTGGAACTTTGAACTTGAGAGAAATGATTTGGGGTATCTGGTGGAAAACATTTCTAAGCAGCAAAGCATTCAACAGGTGACTTGAGTACTATTAAATGCATTCAGCTTTAAAAGAGAAACAGAGCATAAAAGTTCAGAAAATCTGCTGCCTAACAATGGAATAGAAAAGAAAATACCATTTTATGAGGAGAAATTCAAGCCAGATGCAGAAATTTGCCTAAGTAACACAGAGGCTAATGTTGGTTAGTTACCAAGACAATGGTGAAAATATCTCCAGGGCTTTTGAGAGACTTTTGCAACAGGCCTTCCCATCACAGGCCCAGAGGCCTAGGAGGAAAAAAATGATGTCATATGCTGGCCTCAGGGTCCCTCTGCTGTGTGCAGTCTAGAGAGTTGGTGTCCTGCATCCCAGCCACTCTAGCCATTACTAAAAGGGGCCAGGGTATAGCTTAGGCAGTGGCTTCAGAGGGTGCAAACCTCAAGCCTTGTCAGCTTCTATGTGGTGTTGAACCTTCAGATGCACAAAAGTCAAGAATTGGGGTTTGTGAACCTCTGCCTAGATTTCAGAGGATGTATGGAAATACCTGGACTGGATGTCCAGGCAGAAGTTTGCTGCAGGGACAAGTGCTCATAGAGAACCTCTGCTACGACAGTGTAGAAGGGAAATGTGGAGTGGGCACCCACAAAAAGAGTCCCTGCTGGGGCACTGCTTAATGGAGCTGTAAGAAGAGGGCCACCATTTTACAGAGCCCAGGATAGTAGATCTGCTGATATCTTGCACTGTGTACTTGGAAAAGCTGCAGATATTCAATGCCAGCCCATGAAAACAGCTGGGAGGGAGGCTGTACCCTGCAATGTCACAGGGGCAGACCTGCTCAAGACCATGAAAACCCACCTCTCTATCAGCATGACTCGGATGTGAGATATGGAGTCAAAGGAGATCATTTGGGAACTTTAAGATTTGACTGCCCTGCTAGATTTCAGACTGGGTCCTGTAACCCCTTTGTTTTGGCCAATTTCTCCCATTTAGGGTGACTGTATTTACCCAATGTCTGTAGCCCCATTGTACCTAGGAAGTAAGTAACTTGCTTCTGATTTTATAAGCTCATAGGCAGAAGAGACTTGCCTTGTCTCAGATGAGCTTTGGACTGTGAACTTTTGAGTTAAGGCTGAAATGAGTTAAGACTTTGGGGGACTGTTGGGAAGGCATGATTGGTTTTGAAATGTGAGGTCATGAGATTTGAGAGGGGCAAGGGGCAGAATGATATAATTTGGCTGTGTTTCCATCAAATCTCATCTTGAATTCCCTCATGTTGTGGGAGGGACCTGGCAGGAGGTAATTGAATCATAGGAGCAGGTCTTTCTCATGCTGTTCTCGTGACAGTGAATAAGTCTCATGAGACCTGACATTTTTTTTTCAGATGGAGTTTCCCTGCACAAGCTTTCTTTTTGCCTGCTGCCATCCATGTATGACATGACTTGCTCCTCCTTGCCTTCTGCCATGATTGTGAGTTCTCCTCGGCCATGTGGAACTGTGAGTCCAATAAACTTTTTATCGCCAGTCTTGGGTATTTTTCTACTGTTTACATATGTTTTCAAAAGTCTCCTCTTGTAGAATTTTATAAACAAAAGAAAAACACTCATTTGCTGTTAATTTCGCCATTACTTCTGAGTTTACCAATGTTTTTCTCTGTGCCTGGCCCATTAGTAATTGCCAATTATTGCTTATAGAAGTTGGGCTTCTATCCTCCCATAGAAAGCTGGAGATAGCCTTGCTGATTACATTTCACAGGGATGGTTCTCAGGCCCTTCAGAAAGACATTCCTGGGTTTTGAAACTGACCAGAAGCTAGAGGTACATTTACATCACAAAGCAGAAAAGAAAAAAGTTACAGCTGAACATTATCTAAAGTTAGTGCTCTAAGGAAAGAGAGGTAGAGGGCCTTATTCAGGAAAAGAACAGTAAAGTCATGCTCACAGAAATATTAGGCTGCCTTGGTCAAATGTCATGGGGCATCCTATATTCTCACATTGTTAACACACATTTTAAGTGTAATTTGATCACTTCAAACCTGACCCAAGGCCATTTATGCATGCCAAATTGCTTCTCTAAAGTGCATTCTTTGTAAAGGTGGCTTTAATGCCTATATATTCCCAATTTTTTTTCTGTTTCTTGGATCTTCATGTTGTTTCCCAGAAACTAGGTGTCAAGCAGAGTTTCCTACATGCTTGACGGTGGTGACTATTTCCCACTGAACCTTAAATGGGTCATAATACACCAGAATTTCTTGTGACCATTTTTCAAGTTTTATAATTTAATTGTACCTAAATGTAAGTGATATTTGTTTGACTTCCCTAAGGAAAATGCAAACACATGCATGATTTTCACAATTTTGAAATCTACTGAAGATGGGTAGAATTTATTCCTAATTTTTAAATTAATAATTCAATGATGTGTAACTGATGGTTTTCTAATGTCTAGGAAAAGCATTGATAAGCAAACAAAAAATAGCCATATAGACAAATATGTGTAAACTCTGCACTGTAGTATAATACACTACCTTGTCTGTTTCGACTATTGATTCCCAAAGAGATGACTAGAATTACCTATTGATCAAGCAAAACTGGGTTTCTTGCCTCCTGCAATAAAGACGAGCATCAACTAAATGGAGTGTTTCAGTGACTCAGAAAGGGAACATCAACATGTATTACAGAGTTTGGGGTTCTGTGTAAGAATGGTTTTAGTCAAGTGTTCTAATTTGGGGATCTGATTATGGTTGGCCAAAATTTCCTAGTAAGAGTCTATGATGAGTGGACACAGTGCTGAGAGAAGCTTAAAGTGAATCTTGATGTGTAAACTGGTTTTGATCAGTAAAAGGTTTACCCAGTATAATAATAATAATAATAATAATAATAATAATAATAATAATAAAAGAAAAAAAAAAAAGAAAAAAAAAAAAAAGATCTGTTATTATGAGACGTATGCTGTTTGTCCACACCATCAATCTGTTGTCATAAGCATGTGGCTATTTGAACAGTTAGATAAATTGACTTTTAAGAAGTTTCCAACACAAGCAATGAAGTTATTTACTGGTTTAAAGTTTATTCTTCCAGAGCAAGAATTCCTGTAAAAATATACTATAGTCGTGTTTATAGAGACACCCTAAATTAACAGCACAATCAAAATGATAAGGGTGTGTTCCTTGGTGAATTAGTCTCATTAAAGATATCTACAAATATGAAGTCTTAAATAATTTCTGGTAACTATTAATTGTGTAAATCTAAGTATTCTTTTTATGTCTCAGTGCTTCCCAGTTACCATTATGTATACATTATGAATAACAAACCAGAATCTGCAAACAAATGTAATTTTTCCTTTTTTCAAGAGCTTCTCTGTCTCTTTCTCTTGCACTCTCCTTCTTTGACATTAAAACAAGGTACAAAATATCCCACGTATGCACACATATATTTTAACTGTTGACTCTGCAAAGACCACAAAATGGTCTAATCTTAAATCCCTTGAAGCATTTCTGAAGCTTCTCTTTTAAACAGATGTTATTTTTCCCTAAATACAGACTTTAGATGTTCATAAGACACCTCAGTTCACATTTGCAAGTAAATGGTGGACATGCATATAAATGAAATGATTTCACTAAAATTGCTCAATGTCATAAAGCAAATGCAAAGTGTGTGCACATAACACAAAACTGATATGACTGAAACATTAATAAAGTTGATTTTGAAATAGTACCTGTAATTTTGGGTTATTGAAAACATGTGTTTATATTATTGTCACAGCATTTTTTAATGACCTAAGGTCCTTATATTTTTACTTTTCATGGTTGCTTTATTACTCTCAAAGTGTGCATATAGAAAGAAAATTTGTTTTGCAAACAGTTATTTCCCTCCTTTGTATATTCATGGCACATTCAGTACTTCCAAAGAGATAAAACTCAAAAGCCGCAAATGTTCTACTTAGATGTCATTCATGTGATGATTCTCCATGGTTTTAAAACTCTTGGCCAAGGAGAGAAAAATGAAAATAATGTGAATGCTCTATTTAAAAAATATTTAGCCTAAAGATATGTTTTCTTTATGCTGATTTTGCTTTCATTTGTTTTTGGGGGAAATGTGATTTGAGTATTCCATAAAGAGTGTTTTGCTATCCAGTGAAAACAATTTGAAAGCTACTGATTTATAGGAAACCAAATGTCTACGCAAGACAAAATGTCTGAGGGTGTTGGGTAGCGTATACACACAGCCAAATTTAAGAAAAAAAAAGACAAAAAAAGAAAGAAAAGTGAAACATGTTGTTTTGCATTTGGACTACCCATCTAGATTTGTGGTTTTGGCATTAGTAAAAGTATTTTGGATTTCCTTGCATATCTTCGCTTAACTATTTTATATTTTGTAAAGTTCAGTTTACTCTCCACTTATATATTATTCCTCAAAATCTTATCCTGTCATCTATTTGTTTTTCTATTTATACTCCTTTCCTGGATAGATATGTATACTCTAAAGCCATATTAATAAAGTAGGTTTCTTCCATTTTGCCATTCCAGATTCACCCTCTACCTGACCTCATTATTATCTGTTTCTCAAGAGGCTAAACTCTATGAACAATGTCAACACAGCTTCCTTGTTATATAATATACAATTGAGTTCTCCTATCTGGAGGCATAGGCAAGGAATAGAAAAACGATGGAAAAAATTTATCGAGATTTTATTCCCTTCACTCTTGTTCTGCCAGTTATTTTTGAAATACTTGCATAATTTCAGGCATTCCTTGCTAGAGGCACTCTTCTCAAATTTCTTAAATTAGACTTCCCTAACTTTTAACTTCTTATGCCACGTTATCTCAAACTTGACATTATTGACATTTTTGAACAGGTAATTCTTTGCTCTGGGAGAAGCTGTTCTGTGCATTATAGGATGTTTAGCAACATCCTTGGCCATTACAGATTGTACTTCAGTAGTGCAATCCTCCCCACCAACTGTACATTAAAAAATGTCTGGATGCTACATGTGTCATTGGGGCAAAATCCTCTCTTTTGAGAACTGTTCTAGGCCTAGGGATGGTAATACTTCCTCTCTGATAGTAACACTATTTTTCTGAGCTTTTTTTTTGGTGTCCTTAAAGATTTCCACAGCTATGTAAATTATCTCTTTCTTAAACTCTTTACATTTTCAACTTCAGTGTGTCCTTCTTTTCTGAAGCAGTCATGGTAATGCAAGAATTGACCTTGAAAAACATGTCTTTGAAATGCAATTTAAAAATTTTTGATTGACATGGAAAAACCTCCTTGCTATCTGTAAATAAAATTCCAGTAATCTGTGTCATTCAGTAATATCAAGGTTCCTAAAACTGTTTGTCTATGCTGTTGTATGATAAAATCCAGATTGAAGGCAGGGCCTTGATAGAAATAATGGTTCTAGTACGTGGAGACAACACCTAAAACAGATTTTATGAAGACTTTGTTATCAGTTTGTTTCTTCTAATTGCCTTAGAAATAAAAGGAAACACTGAAATCTGAATGCAGAAATCAGCGTAAAAGAAAAATCAGAAAGCCTCCATGGCATTTTTTAAAAAGTGCATCCTAGCCAGGCGCAGTGGCTCATGCCTGTAATGACAACACCTTGGGAGGCTGAGGTAGGCAGATCACTTGAGCTCACGTGTTTGAGACCAGCCTGGGCAACATGGCACTACTCCAACTCTACAAAAAATACAAAAATTACCCTGCTTTGGTGGTGGATGCCTGTTATCCCAGCTACCTGGGAGGCTGAGGTGGGAGGATTACTTGAGCCTGGGAGGCTGAGGCTGCAGTGAGCCAAGATCATGCCACTGTACTCCAGCCTGTGCAGAGAGAAAGACCCTGTCCCCCTGCCAAAAAAAAATAAAAAATAATAAAAAATGTAAAAGTGCAAACATTTCTAATATTTACCAAAAAAAGCGAGTGATTACAAAGTCTAAAACTTAATTTTGAGAATCCCAGAATTATATCTTAACCTTTCCAGGCAACATAGGGACAGTAGCAGTAAAGAATAGAGTTCTCAAATGAGAGACACATAATTGAGAAGTTTCAATCAACAAATATCACTGAACACTCTAGTGGGAAAGGAAGACATTTTCTGTATATTATTTTAGTTTTAAATATCTCTGACATTAATTAAAACAAACATATTAATTGATTACTTACTTGTTAATTAAACAAATTAATAAAATTATCTCAAAGGTAACACTAGGACAGATACCTTCACCAGCTGATGCTGAATTTCTTCAAAATTGAACTTCACTCTTTCTCTTTGTGCTCAGACCTACCTATAACAAGAGTTAGTTATTAGCACAGCTCAGTCAGGAAAGTCTATGGCCTGCTCCAGGGGAAGACAGTCTCTGTTTCAAATAGTCCCATATGTTTGAGTAGCCTTACCTGTTTTTATGTTTATTCACACAACATGTAAAATACTTCCCCTAACAGTAATGGGAAAAGTCTGGAATGTCTATGTGTGGGGGCAGAGTCGAAGGGTATATCATCACAACAGATCAAATATAAAGCTTCACTGGGCTGTATTTACTGATATGGAAGCACTTCTTCAGGATTAAAGATTTAATATTTTGGTTTGAGCACATAATTATGTGTTTGTGTGTGTGTGTGTGTGTGTGTGTGTGTTTGTGTGATTTGATTATGTTACATGAGAAAGAATGTAATGCCCGTTTTACTGGAGAGTCTCTCTCTCTGTCTTACTTTCTCACTATCTTGCTCTCTGTCCCTTATGGGCTTTACATAAGCAAATGCCTATGTTTGGGAACATACCTTAGCAAACAAAATGTGAGCAGCCTCTTGGAGCTGAGGACAGCCTCTGACCTGTAACAAGCAAGAAACTGAAGCTTCCAATTCTATAATGGCAAGGCGCTGAACTTTACCTGAATTTCCCAGAATTATCTTCACTGACTATTTCCAAGAGAAGTTTTCCATGAGATAAATTTCTGAAATTTGCAAGGCAGAACTGGAAAAGCAGTCACTTTATGTTCTAAAGGTAAGTGTTATGCCAAGTGCCTTTGACTTACACATTATCACTGATCTGCTAGCCATCCTTGATGGTGTAGGGCAGCAGCTGATCTGCAAATTCTCCTGAACTGCCAGATCTTCTTTATCAGCATATCTGAACTCTGAGCCAGGCCTGTGCATGGCTCCATAATGATGGGCACCAGCTTATCCCTCTCAGAAGACAGAAGTTTGGTCAGTATATCTGGTTGCACATTTTGCCTGGAAGGAAAGATGTCCAGAGGTGTAGATCTAATTGATGGGCAATGACTTAGAGAGAATACTTGGTAAAAAGATGATACAGTAAAGAGGAATGGGCACATACCATTCAGAATGGGTGCAGACTATCCAAATATTTGTGTTCCATGTAAATACTCAGGAAAGAATAACTTCAGCAGAGAAGGAAGAACAAATAAACAAGATAAATCACCCTGGGGATGACAATCAGACTTTTTTCAGTCCTCTCTTTTATTGCCTAATTGGTTCAGACACAAAATAGCCATGCTGTCAGAGGTAAATTTTATACATTGACTGAGCAAAATGCCTTATAATCTTCAAGGCCTCCCTAGCTAAATCCACTGATCTGTGCTCAGCTTGTCAATATCAGGAAGCAACCCTGGCTGAGTCCATATCATACTATTCTCAAGTGGGGTCAGCCAGTTTCCTCTTGGCAGGTTGATCCTGGTAGAGCAGCTCTATCACAGAAGGGACAGCGGATCATTCTCTCTGGAATAGGCAATTACTCTGCTTTTGGATGTGCCTCCTCTGACCCAAACTTTCTGTTAAAACCAGTTATTGGACTTACAAAACACCTCATTCAATATCTTAGTATTACACACAGCAAAATTTCTGATCAAAGAATTAATATCTCATCAGGTGAAGTGTGACAATAAACTTGATAATTATGTTGTTCACTAGGTTTATAATGTTCCCATTACCATAAGGTAACTGTCCCAGTAAAATGGGGGACTGCCATTTTTCATATTAATTATACACAAGCAGAGTGGCTAATACTGGCTGAAATGAGCTAATGCCCTCCAGGATGATATTCAAAATTAGTACCAATATAAGTACTGTTTATCCTAGAGCCAAGATTCAGGTGTCCATGTATCAGGAGTAGAAATTGGAGTACTTTCTTTTACCATTGGCCTTATTGATCTCACCTCAAGTCTGTCACTCTAAAGATCTAAGTTTCAAAAAGGAAATTGTCCCATCAATGGGTCCAGCAAGGGTTCCATTACACTTGAAGTCAAGACACCATATCTGGCCACTTTTGCCTCCCCATTCCAATGCATCAGCAGGCAAAATGATTACCTCGGCATAGATAGAGTGACTTATCCCAACTAAAGTGAAAACTGGGTTGTGACTGCTCAGTGGAGGTGAGGAGGACTATGTCTGGCATTCAGAAGATCCATTCAGTATTTCTTTTATTGTTCTTTTTTTTTTTTTTAGACAGAGTCTCGCTCTATTGCCCAGGCTGAGTGGCACGATTTCAGTTCACTGCAACCTCTGCCTCACGAGTTCAAGCGATTAGCAATTCTCCTGCCTCAGCCTCCCGAGTAGCCAGGACTACAGGCTCCCACCATCACTCCCAGCTAATTTTTGTATTTTTAGTAAAGAAGGGGTTTCACCATGTTGGCCAGTCTGGTCTCGATCTCCTTACCTTGTGATCTGCCCTATTACTAGGGCAAAAGTAATTGCAAAAACCGGTCTGGTATGGTGGCTCACGCCTGTAATCCCAGCACTTCGGGAGGCCGAAGCGGGTGGATCACCTGAGATCAGGAGCTGGAGACCAGCCTGGACAACTTGAGGAAACCCCATCTCTACTAAAAATATAAAAATTAGCCGGGTGTGGTGGCATGCGCTTGTAGTCCTAGCTACTCGGGAGCCTGAGACACGAGAATCGCTTGAACCCTGGAGGCAGAGGTTGCAGTGAGCCGAAATTGTGCCACTGCATTCCAGCCTGGGTGACAGAGTGAGACTCTGTCCCCCTCCTCACCAAAAATAAAAAGTAATAGTGAAAACCACAATCACTTTTGCACCGAACTAATAAATACTACCATGTCCTGTGATTAGAGAAAATGGAAATCTACAACAACCCAAAGTTAAGAGTGCAGATAATGACCCAGATTCCTTAGGACCAAAGCTTTGGGCAAGTCCACCAAGCAAGCATCCATGACCACCTGAATTACTTACTAAGGTGAAAGAAATGTGTGTTGAGTAGTTAATAACGGACACCATTAAAAATATAAACTGTGACAATGTGTCCAGTTGCAGAAATGAGGAATGCAATTGCTATGAATATGTCTTCCTTATTTTGATGAGAATGTATTTGTATATATACTAATATACTACTTTCTATTTTTCTTTTGTTTTGTTCTACTAGTTAATAAATGTAATTTTCAGGTAATTTTATATCTACCATTTAAGTTATAGGTTA